>NC_138982.1:124427631-125702551 GCF_964341445.2 Mesoplodon mirus | reverse complement strand
TCTATTGTTATTACATTGTAAAATATAATGAAATAATTATACAATTTACCATAATGCAGAATCAGTGGGATCCCATGAGCTTGTTTTCCTGCAACTAGATGGTCCCATCTGGGGGTGATGGGAGACAGTGACACCCAAAGTGTGTTGCTTATGTCCAGTCTACTCTGTAATCTCATTTTGCTTGCTGTCACTGCAGAAAACCCTGCTTCACAAAGATAGGGATGTTGGAAATGGAAGCAGGCTTTTCAATGCTTTTGCAGCAGTCTCAGGATATTCCACCTTGACTTTAATCCAGAACTTAAGGAGATTTGAAGTTGTCTCAAACATACTTTTAAGGCCACTGTCATTTGCGATCTCAAACAGTTGATCCTCTTCTAGCACAGACAAAGTTGATTGACCTGGCTTATTCACAAATGGGTTGTGGATCCATTCCTTCCCAGTTTGTTTTTGTGTTGTTGTTGAGAAGTAATGCTCAAAATTCTTTTGAAAGCTGAGATGGTGATCATGCACCAGCTGGGAGAAAGAAGGCCCTGGCTAAGTCTCTTTCAAAATCTCTGCTAATATTTGAAATATGTCAAAACTACCTATGTTTATTTGTCGCCCCCATAATTCCAGTTTGGCTTTGAACACAGTCACTTTATCTGCTGACTTGAACACAGTTGTCATTTTCCCCTGAAGTGACAGATTGAGTTTGTTGAGCAGGTTGTATATGTCACACAAGTAAGCAAGTTTTGTGACACCCCCCCCATTCTGTGTCACTGAAATGTGCTGCCAGTGGTGATTTCCTAAAATAAATCTCTGGAGCAGTTCTCATAACTCAAAAACTCTGGCCAGTGATCTACTTTTAGAAAGCCATCTCACTTCTGTGTATAAGAGAAGACTTGTGTGCTCTGCCTCCATCTCCTCATGGAGCTCCTCACAGAACAGACTTGAGTTCAGGGCATGTACTTTAATGTGGTTGAGAATTTTAATCACATCCTGCAAAACGTTAAGTTCAGGTGACATTTTCTGGCCAGGCTGCATTTCTCTATGGATGACTCAGTGTGTAAACTCACATTCAGAAGCGACCTCTTTGACCCGAGTGGAGAAACCAAAAAGGTGTCCAGTCATGGCAGCCGCTCCACCCAGGCATATACTGACACAAAATGACCAACTCAGTTTTCTTGCTATGTAATCATTCAAAGAATTGAATAGTTCTGCAGCTGTGAGTTGGTTGGCAACAAAAGTGCACATAACATATCCTCATGCACATCCTCCTGAAAAATATATCACACAAAAAACAAACATTGTTGCCTGTTGTCAACATCAGTATACTCGTCAACCTGGAATGATGTGACTCATTAGTACCATGGTGACTCATTAATTCTCTCTAAAGATTGTGCATCAGTATCCTCTGCTGTTTAATCAATTCATCTAGTTATGGTGCTAGCTGAAAGAGGAACATGTGTTACCTTTTGACTGCAGCCTCTCCTAAATGTTCATGACAAATGTCCTTAGCAGCAGGCAGCATCAACTCTTCACCAATAGTAAAAGGCTTCTTAGCTTTAGCAATGTGGTCAACCACTAAGAATGATGCTCTCAGTGCAGACACATTTGATGAAGTGGTGGCCTTCAATAATTGCTTCTGTTCTTCGTGTTCACGTTTTTTTTCTTTTGAAAAACTGCTAAGGCTTGTCTTTTAATGCAGGGTGCTTGGTCTCCATGTGGCAAAGCAGTTTTGAAGGTTTAATGGCTTTGTTGGATAGCCAGTTGCCGCATATTTATACAAAGCGGGCTTGGAGAATGTGAATAACTTGTTGCAATGAACCCATAATTTAAGTAAGGCTCTTGATATTTTCTTTTAAATGAAGCTTTCTTTTTGTTGGAAGTCTTAGAGTCTTCTGCTGTCTCATCATTGGGTCTTGCCCCCTTTTCAAAGAAGCTCTCCAGTGATATTTGTTTTGTTTTGTTTTGTTTTTTACTCAGTTTGGCTAGGGTTAGCTTTTGGGCTTACCAAAACTGTGACTGAGACAAATACACAGTGAGGGAAAGAGGCACAGATGGAAGTGGTAAATAAAATAATGGGTGGGCCATGAACAGACTAATACATGTCAGATTCTGACCTAAAGCCTGCCACCAGATGCAACTGTACAGTTAAAGTACATCAACTCACTTGCCACTTTAAAGCCTGCCACCAGTTGCAGCTTAATTGTCACTTGCCACTCACTGATATGGTTTTGATATGAGTCTGCAAGCAATTGATCTATTATGGTCTCTGTACAGTCAAACCTCTCTGCTAATGATAATTTGCAGCTTCTCCCTAGTGCTAGCAATCACTGCCTCAACTTCACCTCAGATCATCAGGGATTACATTCTCTTAAGGAGCACACAGCCTAAATCCCTTGCATGCACAGTTCACAGTAGGGTTTGTGCTCCTATGAGAATCTAATGCTACCACTGATCTGACAGGAGGTGGAACTCAGGTGGTAATACGAGCTATAGGGAATGGCTATAAATACAGATGAAGCTTTGTTAGCTCACCCACTGCTCACCTCCTGCTGTGCGGCCCAGTTCCTAACAGGTCACGGACCAGTACTTGTCCATAGTCCAGGGGTTGGGGAACCCTGTTTAGGTGTAAGATTACATTATTTATTTGAGATTTATTGTGTTTCCTGAGGAAAGATTATATTGCTATAAAGTTCCCTCTTAGAACTGCTTTTCCTGCATCCCATAAATTTTGGACCATTGTGATCTTGTTGTCATTTGTCTCTAGGCATTTTTTTTAATTTCCTCTTTGATTTCTTCAGTGATCTATTAATTCTTTAGTAGCATATTGTTTACCCTCCATGTATTTGCGGGGTTTTAGTGTTTTTTTTTTTTTTTCTTGTAGTTGATTTCTAATACCATAGCATTGTGGTTGGAAAAGAAGCTTGATATGATTTCAATATTCTTAAATTTACTGAGGCTTGCTTTGTGGCCCAGCATGTGGTCAGTCCTGGAGAGTGTTCCATTTGCACATGAGAAGAATGTGTATTCTGCTGCTTTTGGATTGAATGCTCTATAAAAGTCAGTTAAGTCCATCTGGTCTAATGTGTCATTTAATGCCTCTGTTTCTTTATTGATCTTCTGTCTGGATGATCTATCCATTGATGAAAGTGGGGTGTTAAAGTCTCACTACTATTGTGTTACTGTTGATTTCTCCCTTTATGGTTGTTAGTATTTGCCTTATATATTGAAGTGCTCTTATATTGGGTGCATATAATTTACAATTGTTATATCTTCTTGGATTGATCCCTTGATCATTATGCACTCTCTTTCTTTGTCTCTTGTAACAGTCTTTATTTTAAAGTCTGTTTTGTTTAATATGAGTTTTGCTACTCCAGCTTTCTTTTGATTTCCATTTGCATGAAATACCTTTTTCCATCCCCTCACTTTCAGTCTGGATGTGTCCCAAGGTCTGAAGTGGGTCTCTTGTAGACAGCATATGTTTGGGTCTTGTTTTTGTATCCATTCAGCCAGTCTGCATCTTTTGGTTGGAGCATTTAATCCATTTACATTTAAAGTAATTATCGATATGTATGTTTTTATTGCTATTTTGTTAATTGTTTTGGATTTGTTTTTGCAGGTCTTTTTTCTTCCCTTCCTCTTTTGTACTCTTCTCTTGTGATTTGATGACTAAATTTAGTGTTGTGTTTTGATACCTTTTTCTTTTTGTGTGTGTATCTATTTTAGATTTTTGGTTTGCAGTTATCATGAGGTTTTGATATAGCAGTCTATATATAAACAAGATTGTTTTAAATTACTGGCCTTTTAATTTCAAATGCATTTCCAATATCCTGCATTTGTGTTCTCCCCTTCTCACAACTGCTAGTTTTGATATAATTTTTGTGTGTGGATGATTTCCTACCTTTACAGTCAGTGTATTTGCCTTTACAGGTGAACTTTTCCATTCATAATTTTCTTGTTTCTAGTTGTGGCCTTTTCTTTTCCACTTAAAGAAGTTCCTTTAGCATTTGTTGCAAAACTGGTCTGGTGATGCTGAATTCTATGAGCTTTTGTTTGTCTGTAAAGCTTTTGATTTCTTCATTGAATCTTAATGAGAGCCTTGCTGTGTAGAGTATTATTGGTTGTAGGTACTTCTTTTCATGACTTTAAATATATCATGCCACTCCCTTCTGCCCTGCAGACTTTCTGCTGAGAAATCAGCTGATAACCTATGGGATTTCCCTTGTGTGTTATTTGTTGCTTTTCCCTTTTTTGCTTTATGTGTCCTTTTTTAGATACATAGACTTAAAAGCAAAATATGCTCCAGGGAATTAAAATATAACATTATTTGCTAGGAATGTTTTCCTCTTTTTTAAATTTATTTATTTTTGTTTATTTATTTTTGGCTGAGTTGCATCTTTGTTGCTGCACGTGGGCTTTCTACAGTTGCGGTGAGCGGTGGCTACTCTTGTTGTGGTGTGCGGGTTTCTCACTGTGGTGGCTTCTCTTGTTGTGTAGCATGGGTTCTAGGTGCATGGTCTTCAGTAGCTGTGGCTTGTGAGCTCTAGAGTGCAGGCTCAGTAGTTGTAGTGCACAGGCTTAGTTGCTCCACGGCATGTGGGATCTTCCCAGACCAAGGCTTGAACCCGTGTCCCCTGCATTGGCAGGCAGATTCTTAACCACTGTGCCACCAGGGAAGTCCCGTCTTTTGTTTTTAAATATAAACAGGAGGTCTTATTGAGACAAATTTCAAAAGAATCATTTAAAATGGGCTCTTGCTTTCATGTTCAATGTGACTGTCAAATTATTTGATTTCTAAGCTTTAATTTTCAAACAACTGAAAATATTCACTGATGAATTTAGTCTCTGAGTTTAATAGCATATACTTATCAGTGCATTTATCTAGTGTTTGTATTTAAACAATTCTTTTTTATTTCTTTGTACATATTTTAAATTGAACTCAACTCTACCAAGGGGGTATTCTCTACTTTCAAATAATCCAAGAAATCTTGTTTAAATAATGGCTTATGGTAAATAAAAGTATTTATCATAGGAGACATTGTTCAAAGTCTTCTAGTCTAGTTTTTTTCATATTATAGATGAGAGAAATTGATTCCTACAGAAGTTTAACATTTTTTTAAGTCAGAGAATTAAGTGTTAATTAAGCTAGATCTAAGATCAAGGCCATCTTATTTCTAAGTTAATGCTCTTTCTATAACAGTAGCTGCAACAATTAAATAGTAATAAAACAACAGCAAGAACAAAAACAACAAAAATAAGCCCAGAGCTAATATTTATTGTTTATTATGAATTGGTCAGTTTTTTGAATGTTTATAGTAGCTCATATAATCATATGCAACATTATTATGTAGGTATAATTAGTATCCTAATCTTAATGATTTAGAAGGTGAGACACCATTCCTCATCCTATATATACACATATCAGATTTTGTTTCTTATATAAAAGTGAAAAAATATTTTAAGTAAACTAAAGTAACAGTGTCAGTCTTAAGGGATACAAGGCTTAAAATGCAATTGAACTATCAGCAAAAGAGTTATTTTTTTCATAAGTAAGTATAGGAAATACTACAAAATAAAATAATATAAAAATGTAAATACAATTTATTACTAATCTTGCTGTAACTAGCTGTGTAACACAGGCAAGTTACATAAGATATTTTCACTTTTCCCCCATCTAATAGTTTCTGACTCTATGAAAACTCTTTTTTCAATAATTATGTACCTTGTCTCTATAAAATTATGGCTTTGGAAAAAGTATTTATTAGTAAAAGAGGAATGTGTTTATTGTAGTGTAAGAAACAAATGAATTTTAATTTGGTATGTTTTTCTAATATTCATCTTAAATTTGAAATCACACAAATATCATTTAAAGTACTACAGTTGATCATTAAATATTTTTTTAAAGATCAGATGAGCAAAGCATTATACTTATGAGCATAACTAGAGTTAGGATAAGTCAGTTTTCTATAGTTTTTATCATAGCATTTAAAGAAGAATTTCTTCTGTCAGAGAGAACTTGCACAGAAATAGATTCAACAAATTATGCATATATGGAATTAGGACTCCTCTTTTCTTCCATTAATCTAGTTCAGTTTATTGTACAGAGTTCTCTTATAAATGCATCTGTGCACTGTGGAAATGTCAGTGAATGTAATAGAGAAAATTCCTGGGAGATTTATCATGGGATGTAATTTTCAAATTACCCATATTGTTGTGCTGGGCAGGATCACAGCTTAAACTTATTTAAAATCACTATTTCTTAGATGATCTTGAAAAGCTTAAAAGGTTATCCACCTCCCTATTGTGACTGAAAGTTAAAACATAAGTTGGAATGTTAAAGAGAAATATTTAACCAAGCTATAACCATCCCTATTTTTTAATGTGTGATACCATTGTGTTCTGCTGAGTTTTTTTCAAGTATAAAGCCCAGTTTACTTATTTTTTAATTAACAACACTATAGAATGAAGGTGAGTATAGTGAATTGGTATGTTTAATCAAAACTACAAGTGCTTAGTCCAAAATGTTGACTTATTGAATATTGAATCCTATACAAATAAATGAAGAGACATCCCTGCCCTCTGAGATATCAGTTAAAGGCAGTGGATAAAAGCATGTGAATAAGTTATAAGATACATGAGGATAATACAAATATTTTAACAATTTAAATGAACTAGAGGATTACAGATATATAGGCTAATGAAATCCTGACTGAAGATTATTTATATTTGTGTATATGTATACACAAACATTTGGTTGAGTGCACTGAGTTACCCAGAGAAACCTTAAGCCAAGCGTTCACTCCCTGAAGTAAGAATACAAATCAAGGTTATTGATAAAGCAAGAAATAGATAAAACACTAAATAATGTTCTGAGAAAAACTGAGTCTCTTTGCATGAATGAAAGATAAGCTTTTGATGAAGTTTAGTTGAAAATTTGGAAGTTGTTATTAAAGACATTTCATAAGTTTTCTTTCTGTAAATTATACCTATGATATATTTATAAGAATGCAACCCTTAATCTTATTGTGTATTATTAAATTCTACTAAGTAATTATTAAATTTGGAAATTCATAAGAAATTTAACAGAATTCGGCAGGAAGTACCAGAAGAGGAAATTGATAAAAAAAGGTTTAAATAAGAAAGAAAATATTACTCAGCAAAAACCAAAGTAGGCTGCTGTAGTGCCAACTTGCTCTTCTTCCCCTAGAAAAAGTAGAGATGGTTTAAAATCTATTTGCCTCTAGAGAAGTAATGCATAAATAGATGAGATACAGTATCCAGTGTCAAGAGAAAAAATAAAATGCATTGTTCTATTTAAGATAGATCTTTTTTGAGTGAATGAATTTATGTTTATGATTACTAAGTTCATATTTATTTTCACATTCTGTTAAGGCTTGCAGAGTAATGTGTCATTTGGTACCACCTATCAAAAACCAAGGGTATGTGCAAATTAAAAAGATAAAAATAAAAAAGTGTTTCACTCGTATTTTACCAGAAAGCAGATATTTACATCCAAATAAAACTACTGTCAAACAAATATTCAGATTTTTCATTAGATTTCATTTTTTAAGCACTCTAATTGCCTGAAACCTACAAAATCAGAAAAGAACAATAACAATGTAAGGAAAATTGTAAATGACATACAAACAACTATATTAGAAAAAGAAATAAACATGTATCAAGTTCTATGCACTATGGTAGATATAAAGTATTTGGAGAATAAATGTTCTTTTGTAAATGAAACAATTAAAATACAACTAAAATATCCTTAAATGTTTCTGAGAATGGCTGTTATAATGTATTTAAGAACAAAGAGTGGCCAAAGTACACTTTCTCTCAAAATTCCTGAAGAGTACAAAGCAGAAGGATTTATACTATTTTCTATATTGTAGTCTTCTCCAATACAGTGAGTCTAATTCCATTTTTTCCCTTACAGAACAAATATTAAAATTGTCAATGTAATTATCAATATTTGGGAAATTAAAATAATTTTCTATGCTCAAAAAGTCTTCCAATGTTCTATTAAAGCATGGTTGTTTTAGGTCTGTTTCACAATCCAATAGTGGAAAATGATCATATAAATATAAGTGGAGACATTTGAGAGAAATACACTCATGCCCCCAACATGTGAAGGCAAGTCATCAGACAGCTTGTTCTATTTTTGTTTTTATTTGTTTTATTAATTGTGGGAGGCAGCTGTCCTCTGTTTAATGTGGAAATATAGTAGATATGATTATACTTGTCCCTTTTATATCAGGATTTATAGACTATATTGTACATTAGAGATTTCCTCAGTAATCTCCTTGTGTCCAGTCTGTGCCATATTTATGAGCAAATTTCTCTAAAGACTTCATTTCCTTTTTTGTCTTATGACTAATTTTTTAAAAAAAACTGCTAAAGTGAAGAACAACCAAAAACTTGAAGAGATTTCAGTGACCAAATTTATTTTTGTTTGTATCTCAAATAAGATCATGAGAGGATGGCCTATCTATCATTGTTGTTAGGGCAAATGAAACAGGTAATACAGCAAATGCATCACTTGTAAATATATCTAAGACTTGTTCTGCTCTGCCTAGAAAGTCTTCTTGCTCAGTCTTCAAGATTTATATTCTCTATCTATAGCTACATCTATCTCTTTATCAATGATTAAGATTCAGTTATTTTTTGTTGTTGTTCTAGAATTCTGATAGCAAAATAAGACACAAGAAGAAATACTCAGAACTTTAAAATATCAGGGTTATAAGGAATGTTAGAGTTTTTATTTTATGTATAATGAAACCAATACTGAAAGTTTTATGTGATTTTTCCAGGGGATAAAATTATTGTTAGCAATTGCACTACAGCAGTAATTTCTTAACTCCTTTTCTATGGTCCATTTCTCTAAGCCATAAACTCTCTCTTTATAAATAATATCACTTCTAATGTGCCATATATTATTCTGAATGCTTAGATATGTTAATTTATTTACCTTTTATAGCAACATTATAAAGTAGCTACTGATCACCGTCATTTAGCCAATGAGGAACCTGTGGGACTAGGTGTTTCATGATTTTGCCAAGATCACATCAAAAGTCATAATCAGGGGCTTCTCTGGTAGTGCAGTGGTTGAGAGTTTGCCTGTTGATGCAGGGGACATGGGTTTGTGCCCCAGTCCGGAAAGATCCCACATGCCGCGGAGCGGCTGGGCCCGTGAGCCATGGCCGCTGAGCCTGCGCGTCCAGAGCCTGTGCTCCACAACGGGAGAGGCCACAACAGTGAGAGTCCCGTGTACCGCAAAACAAACAAACAAACAAAAAAGGCATATTCAGAAGCCAGAGGCATGTACTTAATCATTAGGCCAGGTTGCCCCTCTTTTGCGAGTAATATTTTAAACTGAAAGCTAGATATTTATGTAAAAAAAAGTCTGATCCCAAATTTAGTAGTAGAATAATTGACCATACAAGCCTTCTCTCTTTTTCAAAAGGCAATAATTTCTTTAAAATATTATAGGATCAGGAAAGCATAGGACTGAAGCATTAAATACACTGAGAGACTGAATATACAAATAGACAATGGCCAGGCCATATATAAAATTATAAATTTGACCTGCAGCAACAAACCCAGGAAACCAACCACTTATCTACAGAGACTAGCCCAGAAATTAAGTTGGTTGTCTATAAGTCAGACTTGTAGGAAGTCAGATTGCTGTGCCTAGTTACAAGCACAGAGAACCCCTGCAACAGTCAAGCCAAAATGGCCAAGACTTGATTAATGACTGACAGCTTCTCTAATTTTTGTCTGTGTTTCCAACTTAGGACCAATCAGAGAAAGCCAAATATGTACCCTTAACCAATCATATAGGATGCCCCTCTTCTAATTAGTCCGCCTAAACCTTCTCTGTGCCGAAACCTCTGATCAGGATATACCTGAAACTTTCTTCTTTTCCCTTACAAAGTTTTACCATTCTGTCTGCCTGTGAGTCTCTGCCAAAACAGAAGTGACAGTAGCTGACTCAATTCTTAGCCAAGCTCTTTGTTTGTTCTTATTTTTGTGGTCTTTGTTTATTTCCATAATCCTATATTATTTGAACCTGACGACTTTACTTGTTTTGGGTATGGTTGGTCCAGATTATGTTACAGTTAATACTATTCTTACTCTATGTGACAACCCATGCCTGACTGCATTTTTTAAGATAGTTTCTGGTATGTGTGGTTGCGTGTTTTATAGAAATGGAACAAGCAGGTTTGGCGTGGGTGAGGTGTCACTGAATTTATGTTTAGACAATTAAAAACACAATTAAATAGTAGCAAATCGCAAGAATTTCTCATTATTTTTCCCTGTGATACCTAATTCCCTTGCATATTCTTTTTTTTTTTTAATTTCATCATATTTATTTTCCCTTCCCAACGTAACTCTGGTTACCAACAAAACACAGGACTGGAAATTGGCTCAGTAGTTTGGGAGGTTAGTCTTTCCCCTATGTCTGAGGTTAATCAATTACTTGTGTATGGATGGATTATTTGAGATGAAAATTTTTTTCTTCATCCTCTCTGTTTTGTCCAATGATCCTTAAATTGTAAGACTATAGCAAGAATGTTGTATTTCTTTGATTCAGGGAAAGTTCATGGAACAGAATGCAAAAGATAGTTTGAAGTCAATGAATCTATAGGACTGAAGAAAAATATATGAATTTGAAGATGTTTCAATTGGTGCCTTAGACAAGGAGATGAAAAATAAGAATGCCTGTATGAGATGTGACAGTGGTAGAATAGATTCTCATGGTCTTAGGAGCTGATATACTCAAAATTTCCTCAATGAGTTAAAACTGATTTTGTACTCTAGAGCTGTGTCTGCTGGAGGTGATTGGAGCATGGGAGAGAAGCTGGCCTGGTCATCTGCAAATCTGTAGCAGACAATATGGATTTATAGAGTTTGTTATACACATGGGGAATCAAAGAAAAAAAACTGATATGCAGTCTATGTGCTAGTTATGTTCCTCAGTTATCAGTAACCAATTGAATGCATAAGACAGCAGAAAAGCTGATGTTTGGTACATTAAATGTCTTTCCTTGTTTAACATTTTTCCTATTCTCTTGTATTCAATTGTTCTAATACTGAACTCTAGTCAGTCTAAAATCCTCACCACAATGTAGTTTTGTTTCCTAGTTGGAAAATTGCCTCTGCTTTCTTTTCTTTCCAAAGTATCACAGTTCTTGAGTGCTGTTTCAGCACTTTCCTCCAGTTACAGTGAGATAGATTATCAGGCTCATAGTAGATGAGCTGTCAAGAATATTGAACCTGTATTGTCCAAATAAGTCTCAAATACCAAAATGACAAAGATTGTTCCAGAAAAAGACTCACAGATTCAGTAATTTTAGGCACAACTTAATTATATTATAAATGAAAAACATAGTTATCCAAGAAACACAGTTGTGAGCATTTGATTTTACAGAATGAGAGTTGTATCTTGAAATGGGAAAATAGATATTTTTTTAACATTTATGATTTCTTTTTAATAAAACTGTGGTTATTTCTAAATAACATGAATTTTATTACAGAGTCTGTAGATCAACAAAGTATTCTGATTTTTAGGAAAATGGGTTTAAGTTATTCTTCTTTAACTTGGCCTTAAATGGTTTTCTTTTGACCATATTTGTAAAAATAAACTCCAATTAATAATAGAGAGTTCTTACAAAGCAATATCTATCCTTTGCCATAGTGTAAATATCAAAGTCTCTAATGGATTTGTAAAAGGTTATTCCACTCATTTTGTTGAAGATGCTTATAGGTAAAAATTAATGATAAGAATAAATTTAATGTTAGCATTAACACGAATGGCAGTGTATAGCTTTCACTATTGCAGCAGAATAAAAACCACAGTCACTGTGTATAAAAAGATAGGTTATCAGGATAAAGTTTGCCACTGTTGTCTCCAAGTCTAGATATTGAACTCAATGCAAAGAATCTGTGTAATCAGCCATTACATAAGCATATTACATTTATGGAATTCCAGCCTAGCTCTGCATTTAAAACAGGCAATCTAAACATGTTCTCAGTGGATAAGGATAAGCCCTGAAGAGCTACTTTTAAAACTTTATATTTTTCCACAGAAACTAGACTTCAAAGATACTCTGAAAAACCCATAACGTTTCGAACTTCAGGGCCTACAAACTTCTCACTTGGTTCCCATTGACATCAATCAGAATCTATGTGCATGGACTGAAGGCAAAGCCTAACCTTTTATATGGCTGACAATGTTTGAAATGACTATAAAAATGTCTGAAACTCCAAGCACTGTTCTGACTTTACACTTTGAAAGGACACTTAGTTTTAAGCACTCAACAAACGTCTAAATATGCTGGGTTTTACGAGTTTAATTTCAAATTTTAAAAACTTCAGGGGAATTTTCTTTACAATTTGAAGGTCGTGATTAGATTTAACTGAAAACATCAAAAATGTTGAAGTAATTTATGGTGGCTTTTAAATATCTTTTTGAGGAATTTCTTCTTATGCAAAGTATTGATTTATTAAATATCTAATAATAGCAAAAGGAAATTCCTGCTCACTCATTTGGGAAAACCAAACCCACCAATAATAATTAAACATTGTGAAAGCAAGCACAGAAAAACCACATATAAAGTGTAAGGAGATATTTACAAATAAACACAACATTTTAGGTACCATCAGCTAATCATTTGTATATAAACTTCATGAAACTTTAATGCCTCTGGCTCCCTGTGTTGTAGGTCTGTGCTTATTCATCAGATGCTATAAACCTCAAAGGTGGGCACTGTCTTCTCTAAGACATTTTTAGTGCTCTTCCTGTGCATAGAATTGTGTAGAATTCCTTTGTGTGTCGTATAAAGATTGAAGAGTTCGCTTTTAAGCATCTTTCTCATTGTTTCTCTCAGATCATGGAATTCCATATCCAATACTTTATGTTGGCTCAAAGGATCTTCTCATCTCCAAAACTGACTACTAAAATGCAAGTATTACTTGGAAACTCATTAGTGAGATTTAATTGGTCTAAAGGAAAAAAGAAAATTATCTGAAACTGATGTCTCTTCAAGTAGAATATAAGATAAGGATGGGAGGTTTAGAAAACTTTGGAAGTAGAAAAAAGAGAGGGAAGTGGAAATAAAAGATCTCCAAAATGAGCTTTAACTACTATCTTGTTTCTTATCCTAACTTTTCATCTAATTAAAATTTGACCTGAGAGTTTTAACATGGGGTTTCCTGTTATTTACAGTTTTCTAACTGAGAAAACAAACTGCATGATATATTGACTTTTCATGTTGGTCTGGATTCCATTAACAACTCAACATAAGATTCAGGAAACAGGCTAGTGAATTTTGGAGGAAAGTTATATTTTATGGACTTATCAGGAAATCTTTGTTTATTACAAGAAGTATTTAAATAAAGACTTCAGTGGACAGTTATTCCAGGAGTTAGGAAATATAATAAAGAAAGCTTCATTCTGGGACAATAGAAAACTACTTAACAGTAAGTATAAGACAGTCACACTGCTCTGAAAAGATGCATGATCCCAGATATGGAGCTAAAGTAGACTTCTAGAATCCCTGTTATGCAAGGTTTTTAACCCTTTTAGTGGCTTAATTTGAGAGTTCCTGGAACAGAGGCTTAGCATCTGGGTTAGTGAAGGATTTTAGGGAAGATTGATGAAGCAATTACTTGCCAACAGTACTGAAGTGTTTCAACTTTCTTCAAACTGATTTCATCTTTATTGTACACTATAAAGAATATCAAGGCTCCATCACACGTGTAAAAATTTTACTTGGCATACAATTTCTATCTACAAGTGCAATAAAACATATTCAAAGATATGTTTTGTCCTTGCCCATCTGTTATCACACTACAACTCAGGTCAACAATGTGCTATTATGCATGGTATAGAGTGAGTGTTTGTGTCCCTGTAAAATTAATATGTTGAAGCCCTATTGTGATAGCATTTAGGAGGTAATTAGGTCATGAGAGTGGAGCCCTAATGCTGAAAGTCTATAGTTTTTATAGGCAAGATTGATGCCTAGTAGGAAATAGGGCTCAGAGGAGCCTAAGGTTTGATCAAGGGGAGAACCTTTGTCAACATGCACTGCACTCAGTGCTGACATTGGTCTTACTTTTATGCAATGAAATGAAATCTTACTTTTTTCAAACCTTTTTAACACACATTGCTCCAACAAATTCTTTTTAAAAGTATCTACCCTAAGTTAATAACAAATAAGACTGGATCAAGAGAGATTTTTTTAAAAAAGTGAAATATTGCCATTGTGTGTGGTTTATGATTTATTCTTGATTGTTTAGTTTTTTTACACAAACTGGGTTTTTAATATGTTCCTTTGTGTTCTGTATTATATACAAATTTATGTAAATAAATGAATAAGTGAATGGTCACAAAACGCTTCAAAAATGTGTACTTTGTATTTTAAAATAATCAGACACAGATATAATAGTATCATGAATTTATAATAGTTATGGCATTCTGGAACATGCATTGTTTTACATAGTGCAGGCTTAGTTTAGATTTCCCTGAAGGCAGACCTTGAGACAAGTAGAAAATTTACAAGGAATTCCCAGTAAACATAGGTTTGATAGGGAAGTAGAGAAGTGAGATAGGGGGAGAAGGAAGCCGACCGAGGATACACATGTGAGCTTCAAGGGGATATTAGGGCTTAATTTGTGAGAACTTGCTGAATACTGAGAAAATATACCTTAAAATTATGGCTCTTGGACAGAGGATGCTGGGTTATCTATTCACCACCTATTTCCTTTCATTAATATAGATCCCTCTGGGGTCATTTCCTCTTTGGCACTTTCAGTCCACCCACTATAAGGACCAAAGAAATTGCCTGTGGCCAAAGATGCACTTAGGCTGAGAGAGAGATATGAGTACATTTGTGTGTGTAGAAAATATTTGAAAGAGGTTCTCAGGGTTGAGCTAAATGTATATAGACTGGCTACTGACAGCATCTTCTTGAAATACTTTAAATTAGAACTATTCTGAGGTGTCCAAATATAATTAATATTATATATGAAGCAACATTTTCACTTGTGCAGTTTGTAATAGAAAAGATAAAATGTCCAGAAAATTATCAGATTTATGGACTAATTTTAAGACAGATGAAGAATGATTTATTACTAGATCCTGCACTTTCTTTTTTCTCTCTTACTGACCTTAAGGTAGCATTTACACAAACTAAGAAGCCTCTTAAGTCAGCAAAAGAGGGTTACTATATTTTGTTATACTCTCCTAAAATAAAAACCTTAGATGCTCAGAGATAATAATTCATCTGAAAAGAAAAAATGAAATGTTGAAATTGGTAAATGCAATTAGGTGATGACTATTGGAACAAAAACTGGCATTGTTGTGATGGAGTGTTACCAGGCAACAGAACCAGATAATGCCAGTATGAAAATGGACCCATTAACCTTCAAAACCTATTTTAGTAGAGCCTGTATCTCTAAATGAGTTGAAATGGGAACAAACATAAATAAATTAGCTTTCAAAATATTTAATACTATAAAAATATTTCTGGTTTTATCCTTGTTTATTTTTATGAATTATTTTGTATGCATTTCTGACCATTATTCTGAGTAGTCTTTTAATAAGGCAATGTGAAAAATTAATCTTGTTCTTAAGCCAGATTTTTAAAAATGCCTTCATTTATGATATTTAGTCATACAGTAATTATATTTCCAAGTTAATTCCGTGCATTGCTTATTACAGGGTTCATTCAGTACTATAAATGTCTGGATTAATATCTGGATTAAATTTAAAGAAAGCTGTTTATCCACATAATGGATGTTAAGTTAACAGGTAGCTTAAGATTTTCCCTTTTTTTCCTTGAAGAATGATACATAGATCACACGCTGTAGTCATAAAATTTGGAAATATATGTAAAGATTATGTATTACTATAAAATATTATTCCTTATATTAAATATAATCCTCTTTGACATGCTACCAAATGCATGCTCAAGTGCTCAATGCACAGTGAGGCCAAACGCTACTGAAACGTTGGAATTTGGAGCAGAGAAAGGTTTATTTCAGGGCTATGCAAGGAGATGGGTGGCTTATGCCCACAAAACCCCAAACTCCCCCAAGGGTTTCAGCAAATCATTTTGTTGTTGTTGTTAGTTAGTTAGTTTCTGCTTTATAGCGAAGTGAATCAGTTATACATGTACATATACCCCCATATCTCTTTCTTCTTGCATCTCCCTGCCTCCCACCCTCCCTATCCCACCTTTCTAGCTGGTCACAAAGCACAGAGCTGATCTCCCTGTGCTATGTGACTGCTTCCCACTAGTTATCTATTTTACATTTGGTAGTGTATATACGTCCAAATATACACTACCACTCTCTCACATTGTCCCAGCTTACCCTTACCCCTCCCTGTGTCCTCAAGTCCATTCTCTAGTAGGTCTGCATCTTTATTCCCATCTTGCCCCTAGGTTCTTCATGACCATTTTATTTTTCTTTTAGATTCCATATATATGTGTTAGCATATGGTATTTATTTTTCTCTTTCTGACTTACTTCACTCTGTTTGACAGTCCCTAGGTCCATCGACCTCACTATAGATAACTCAATTTCGTTTCTTTTTATGGCTGAGTAATATTCCATTGTATGTATGTGTCACATATTTTTTATCCATTCATCTGTCGATGGACACTTAGGTTGCTTCCATGTCCTGGCTATTGTAAATAGAGCTTCAATGAACATTGTGGTACATGACTCTTTTTGAATTATGGTTTTCTCAGGGTATATGCCCAGTAGTGGGATTACTGGGTCGTATGGTAGTTCTATTTTTAGTTTTTTAAGGAACCTCCATACTGTTCTCCATAGTGGCTGTATCAATTTACATTCCCACCAACAGTGTATGAGGTTTCCCTTAGCAAAGCATTTTTAAAGGCCAGGTGAGGGAGTGAGGGTTGTGGAATATGTGATTAGTTCGTGCACAATTTTCTGGTTGATGGTTGATGTTGAGGTAACAGGGTGGTATGTGACACAGGGTGTCACATTATCAGTCCTTAGGAGCCAGTAGCTCGGGGCTATGTGCTCATGATCATCAAGTAGTTAATTTCTTCCATTTGGTGGTGATTTTAGCATCTGAAATACCCAGGAAATATGCATGTGATACTATTGTCTGGGTACTTCAGAGAGAAGCTACAGCAGAGGATATGGGGGAGGGGTCTGTCCTGAGAATACCCCAAAGTGTCATGCTTACTTGCAGATAGGCTTCAAAACTGACTCTACTTTACAGTAAAACCTATATATAAAAAACATTACTATAGAAAAAATACAGGTCATTGGATATTTGAAATTATTTTATTGTAATATGTTATATACTAATATTTTTAGAACTTAGAAGATTAAAAATATAAATATTTAAAATATATAAAAAATAGAATAAGTTTCTTATCTCATACATATGCAGAATTCATGCTTGTTAGATACTAAAAAATATTTTGAAATGAAGCATATACATATCTGTATTCCTTTTAACCTCAAATTTAAAGGTAATCTTTTGTTATAAATATTTTTCCTATAAATTTTATTTAGAATCATCAAGTGATAATTGATGCCACATAGGTGGCCTTTATATTTAAATAGTGACATCTCATTATTAAATAACTAAATTTAAAAAAATGTCTGAAAATTATTTATCAATCCTGATATTATGAAAATGTATGTGTGCATCTAAAGAAAGTTTTATTTCTTCCTTTCCAATTTGGTTCCTTTTTTTTTTTCTTTTCTTCTACCTTTTTCTCCTGGCTAGAATCTCCAGTACAGAGTTGAAGAGAATTGGTGAGAGTGACCATCATTGTCTTGCTCCTGAACTTACCAGTCACACTGTTGGTTCAAAATTTTCTGGAGTTTCCTGGTGAAAGCTGAAATTAGCCACTGTGTACAGAAGGCAAGGAGAGATCAAAGAAAGAGGCAGACCACTCCAGATTGGTAAGTGTCATTTAATAAGCAAGAGAACTTACATATGAAGCTTGTTTTGGGTGGCTGTAAGACAAGCAGATCTCTGCCCCTTCCCACCAGAATCTTAAAAGTTTATATGGAGGCCATAATTTGGTTCATTACATATAACCTTCCCAATGGTCCAGCAACATGTTGCCCTCTCAAGGTTGCATCCTTCAAATGGCTACTACTGTGGGAAAGGTGGGCAGAACATACATTCTAAGGACAGGGGAGGGGTGAGGTTCCTCAGGTTGTTCATGTCCAGTTCTTGAGTCAACCGCAGTCAAGTCCTCTCCCTGACCTCCTTCAATAAACCCTTAATTTGATCACCACTAACTATTGTTATTTTGTAAGCCATTAAGCCATGATAGATGGTCTACCATGTTGACAAAGTTCCTTCTATTCCTAAT
Organism: Mesoplodon mirus; assembly: GCF_964341445.2. Taxonomy (NCBI): domain Eukaryota; kingdom Metazoa; phylum Chordata; class Mammalia; order Artiodactyla; family Ziphiidae; genus Mesoplodon; species Mesoplodon mirus. The sequence continues at coordinate 125,684,193 of NC_138982.1, read as the reverse complement.
TGCTAAAACATTTTATAAGAAATAGATGTTGGATTTTTCCAAATGCTTTGTTTGAATTTTCAAATGATCACTTTTTTCTTATGTTAATTTGATAAAGTGGATTGATTTCATAATCAACCTTGCATTCCTTGGTTAAACTTCACTTGATCATGATGCATTATCATTTTTATGATGTCTGAAGTCAGTTTGCTAAAACATTCAGAGTTTCTGCATCTATTTTCATATGGGATATTAATCTGTACCTTTAAAAAAATTGCTTTCTGTAATCTTATCCAGTTTTTTTTTTTGTTTTGTTTTGTCTTTTAATAAATATATTTATTTATTTATTTTTGGCTGTGTTGGGAATTCGTTTCTGTGTGAGGGATTTCTCTAGTTGCGGCGAGCGGGAGCCACTCTTCATCGCGGTGTGCGGGTCTCTCACTATCTCAGGCTCTCTTGTTGCAGAGCACAGGCTCAGTAGTTGTGGCTCATGGGCCCAGTTGCTCTGCGGCATGTGGGATCTTCCCAGACCAGGGCTCGAACCCGTGTCCCATGCATTGGCAGGCAAATTCTCAACCACTGTGCCACCAGGTAAGCCCCTTATCTAGTTTTAATATCAGGATAATAACTATTTCATTGGGTGAGTTGGGAAATATTTTATCTTTTTAATTTTCTGGAGGAGTTCGTATAGAATTGGTACCATATCAACTTTAGATATTTCATAAAATTCACTGCTTGCACTAGTGTGAACAGCTGGACCTGGAACTACAAAGTTAATACATTTCATAAATATACTACTAGTCATGTTACATATTTTTTCTTGAGGTTACTGCTCTAGTTTGTATTTTTTTCAAGGAATTTGCTCCTGTCATATGAGCTGTCAAATTTCTTGGCAAAAAGTTGTTTATAATATTCCCTTTGTTAACCTTTGGTTATCTGTATAATCTGTAATGAAAGCACCTCTCTCATTTCAGATGGGTCATTTTTGCTGTCTTTCTTTTTCTTTCTTTTTCTTCTTTCCTCCCATCAGTCTAGTTAGAGGTTTATCAACTTTAGTGATCTTTTCAAAGAATTTGCTTTTGGTTACACCTATGTTGTCAGTTTTTTGGGTTTTTTTTCTGGTTTCTATTATCTTGGTTTCCACCTTGATCTTTATTACTTTCTTCCTTTTACTTACTTAGAGTTTCATATGCTGTTTTTGTTGGGAACTCTACTGAGTTGGGGAGTAATGAGCTGCAAGGTGTCAGGGTAGCTAATTAAAACAAGTCAAAATACATGTAACAGTCAGACATGTATTCACTTACTCCTGTAGTACAAGTAAGTGGCTAAACTGCAGAAAGCTCTGCTCCTCCGCACCTGTTCCTTCTTTCTCCATTTGTGGCCCCGCCCCTGGAGGTGGGTTGGGTGGATTGGCAAACAGATGAAAGTCATCTCACTGTTGAATAGCCCAGAACTAAAGTCTGCTACAGTTTTACGGCATTAGAGGTGGGGAGGTACTTGAAGTGGAAAACGTATAAGTAGCAAGTCAGAGTAGAGAAAAGTATCTTCCAAGTTTCTCTCTCCTTCCCCCATAAAGAGGTCTCCGTTTGAGCTTCCTGAGGAAAGTCTCAGCAGAAAACTCCAGATAATGAGGCCTCTAAATGGAGACACCTGAGCTAGGAGTTCAACTATATAAAATAGCACAGTCTACCAGTGGGGCCTGAGTCTTTGAGTGCAGCTCCCTTCAGAGGCAGCAAGGAGCTGGTTGTGCATGCAGCAGGACTGCTGTGGGGTGAGTAGTTTTTCCCCGGGTGTGAGGACTGTCAGGTAAGACTTTTGTAATTGTCTGTGGTTGGGCCTTGAAAACAAAATCATACTTTGGTTTTTAACAAAGAGCTGAACTCTTGGTTTCCCACCTCCTACGTTTTGTTAGAAGCTGAAGTCATTTATTTGCAACCTTTCCTCTTTCTAATATGGTGATTTATTGCTATGAATTACCCGAATTACTGCTTTAGTGGCACTCCATAAATATCAATATATTTTGTGAAAATTTTTATTCCTACAAAATACTCTCACTTTCCTTTTAAATAATTTGAGCACAGATATTTCTTTCTTGTTCTGATTTTTTGTTTCATTGCATGACTTGAGTGATATTACATTTATGAGACTTGTTTTATGACCCAGAATATAGTCTATCTTGGCAAATGTTCTGTATATATTTGAAATAGATCTGTTATTAGCTGTGTTCTACAACAGTGTTAATTAGGTCCAGCTGCTTGATATTTGTAGTCACATTTTCTATATCCTTGCTGATTTTTAATCTATTTGTGCTATCAATTGTTGAAGGTAAGTAATGAAAGCTCCAACTATATTTTGTGGACTTTGTCTCTCTGTGCAGTTCTATCAGGTTTTGTTTCTTGTTTTATGAAATTGTCATTAGGGTTGTAAACATTGAGAGTTTTTAATTACTTATGATAAATTAACTACTTGTATAGGTGGTATTTTAAATTTAAAACATATTTAATTACCTTATTTTAAAATTTTAAAATGATAATCGAATATCTGAAGAAAGGAAAGCTGAAGAATATTCAATGCTTGAATAGAGTTTTCTTCACTTTTTTTGTCTCGAAGCAGGGTGTCCTTTGATTTGAATAATTTTCCTTTCCTTAATTTTAAGAAAATTCTCATAACAGAGCATTGAAAGCATGAGTTTCTAGAAGTTTGCTGTTTTGTGTTGGATTAATTTGATTTGTCTGTTTGCTTAAGTAAGTTGCTTCAAAGTCCTTGAAATTCTTTTTGCTTTTACTGTGATGATCACCATCCTTTTCAATAGATCTGTGTTTTGATATTCAGTAGTGGTTTTTCTCCTTATTGTGGTTTCAGATTTATTAACTACTTCTCTAAATATGTTGTTTCATTTTAAAACATTTCTTTCAATCTGTAGTTTTACTTTCATCTCATTATTTTGTGTATCCACTTTTATGGTTTTGCTTTACCATATTCAAGCTTTTATTTTATTTTTTTTAAGAATGAAGACCCCCTGAGAAAATTTCCTTCCTTGAGTTTTCTTCTATACTCAACTTTTAAAAAACATTTGTTATTTTTCTTTTATTTTACTCATATGTGATGGTTTTCCTTGGCAATATCTTCTGTCTGATATTGACTTGCTTTTTCTAGTTAATATTTGGCAACTGAGGTGTTTTTTGCTATTTTTGTTGGTTTTTGTTGTTGTTGTTGACTGAGCTAAAACATTGATAAATGAAGGAAAAAGACTGTAATAAGTCTCAGTCTTTGTTCTTTTTCTGAAATTTGATCAAGTGTTTTTGAAATAAACTAATAAGTTGACAACTAGAAACCTACACTTTTTTTTTTTTTTTTTTTTTTTGCTGTACGCGGGCCTCTCACTGCTGTGGCCTCTCCCGTTGCGGAGCACAGGCTCCGGACACACAGGCTCCGTGGCCATGGCTCGCGGGCCCAGCCGCTCCGCGGCACGTGGGATCTTCCGGGATCGGGGCACGAACCCGTGTCCCCTGCATCGGCAGGCGGACTCTCAACCACTGCGCCACCAGGGAAGCCCCCTACACTTTTTTTTTTTAATTTCTTGAATGGTCATGGATCCTTTACATATGCAGTTTGGAGTCAGATATATTGTTCATATCTTCAATTCAGTGGTTTCTCTGTAAAAGCTATTCTCATTATCAATCTGAAATAGAAAATGTTAATCAGCCTGTTTTATTGTTACAAAATCTGGGGACATTACTGAGAATTCTCAGGATCTTGCCGAGCTGCCTGTCCAGCTTCTGGGGGTTAAGCAGTGGTGGGGCATGTGGCCTCTCTTTTATGTGCTCTCCGTCTTTGAATCACCCACTAACTGTTCATTTGTTTGAATTTTTGAAGGATGTTATACAGTTGACCCTAGAACAACTTGGGGTTAGGGTGCCAACCCTCCATGTAGTTAAAAATCCAAGTGTAATTTAGAGTAGGCCCTTCATATACACAGATCTCCACATCCACGTTCAATATTCACTGATTCAGCCAATTGTGAATTATGCAGTACTTTCATATATGCTGTTGGGTAAGGAATAAAACCAAAACAAAAGACCTTTAAGTGCACTCCTACAGTTCAAATCCCTTCTATTGAAGAGTTGACTGTATAAGATTATGTCCCTTCATTTGTTTAGTTGGTGATGTTTTATCACTGCTTCATTTTTAGTTCACTCATAATTATAGATATCAGAGGAAGACAGTTCTTTGCAGTTTCATTCTGATATCCTAATCTATTCTTCTCATGCAATTGTATTTATTTCTTTTTTAGAGAAAACTCAACTGTAAAACCAGTGGTGATTGTTTTTCCACCAAAATTAATAATTCACCTACCCCTAAACTCAGTATATTCACACAAGATTAGAAAGAAAAAATGCACAGCCTATTTAGTTAATACTGGAATAGTGGTCAATGAAGGTTATTTTTATTATTTGAGGATTTTAACTCATAAAGGTTTTAACTGAAAAGAATAGTATGTTTCACTTGCAGTGTGAATTGAAACAGAAAAGATAACCAGTATTGATTTGACTGTGATAATAGAATAGTAAATAATTGGAATGCTGTGCAATTAGAATCTTACTTTATCAAAATGGTCTTAGAAAAATACAGCAGTTTCAAACTCTGAATTTCAAATATTGAGCTTCCAACCAGTTGTAACGTTTGATATTTCCAGTAACCTAACATTGCCAAGTATGATTAGCAATACATTCAATAAATGAAAAAAAAAACATAATAAGGTAAGTTTTAATATATATGTATTAGTTTAGTGGGTGAAAAATTCAGTTCTACCAAAGACATGTCTGTAGATATTCATAAATCAAGGAATAAAGTCTATAAATTGTGACCCTGTTATTTTCTCACTGTAACCAATAATGCATATAATGGTTCACTTACTGATAAATTAGTATTTTTCTAGTCATCTGAGACAAATACACTATTTAACTTCTAAAAGGCAAAGCATACTTTACAAGTCTTCAATTTTTATTATCATGTAACTGATCTCTATTCACAAAATAATTTAAAATCAAGCTATATATGTGAAGTTTTTACCAACCTGATTTACTTGTACTTTATTTTCATGCCTAAAGTTTTGAACCAAATAATGCATTTAAGCAAAGTGAAATATTTTCTTTCCTTCTCAGACACACTATTTACCAAGATTTTCATATTCATACATTGTCTGTTTAGGTGAGAAAAAATATAAGGTACTCATCATGGAAGGTTGAGAAAATAATAACCTGGGAGGAGACAGAATTGATGTAGCCATATGCTCAGTGGCTGTTATGTTCTTCAGTGGGCATTGAGATACAGCCACACTGGAGTGTGAGGCTGCCATGACTGGCTGCCTGTTTTCTACTATAGCCAGATGTAATTCCTGCTGTTGTGTTCTGAAGGCTCTGCTCTAGAGGCATCAGTCTGACCTCAGGGAAATCTCAGCTGGTAGAAGTGAACGTTTTCCTCCACTTTTGAACCCGTGAAGGTGAAGTAATAATGTATTTCTGGCTCCAAAAGAGCAAGTTACACTGATTGAAATTCACACTTGATATTTACTCTCTAATTTACACATAAGAGCTTCTTAAGTTGTGTGAAATATGATGTGTTATGTAAAAAGTAGATAACTTTAAATTGAAATTTTGGAAGATCAGGTAAGAGAATACAGGCACTCATATAAACTCAAAAATCATTCTCTGTGTAGGAGGAAATCAAGAGATACAAACCCAGGGACAGTGATCTAAGCAATTAAGTAACATACAATTATTTAATTGTGAAACGTGAGGATATTAAATAAGAACTAAATTTATGCCACATGCCAGCTTGTAATTACCTAGATTGTATTTTCAGGTACAGACTGAGGTAAGGATCCCTATACTTTTGGAAGTACGTATCTATCAAAGCACTATTTTTCTCCGATTTTCAGTGTCAGCTTGAATACACACAACTCGATACATATGGACCTATTTCTCAGTTTTTTCTTTGTTTCTACTTCTCTAAGCCTTCAATATTATTTTTTTTAGCTTATAGGGGAAAGCCCACAGACTGTTTCTTTATGGCCAATTATAGTGTCTTCTTAAGAAGAAATAGCTTCTTAAATTAACTCAAAATTGTGTAAGGATTTTGATGGGCATCTGTAGGTCAGTTTTGAAAGTATTTAATATCTTTACAATATTGATTTGTTTTAACCAAAAACATAGTATATTTTCATTTTCTCCAGTGAAGGACTGCATATATCTTGTAGACTTTTTCCTATATGTTTTATATATTTTAATTGCCAGTTTCAATTTTAATAAACTACATCTTCCAACATCCTGTTATCAAAGTAAAGAAAATTGCCTTTGCATATCAAGTATGTAGTGTGTGTGTATGTGTGTGAATGTGTTTTATTCAGTCTACTGCTGCATTATCTTAAATTCTGTTACATTATTAGTGGGGAGCAGGGAAGTATGACTCTATATGTGGAAAATATATATTTTTTAATTCCCCTAAGTATATGTAACTTTTTAGTACAAAATAGAATAAGAACACTGTATTTTTTACTTAATGTACAAAGGCAGTCATTTCAATATTTCACAATGAGGTAACACATATAATAGCTTTTTAGAAACCTTTCATTAGATGTTTCCTTTCATCCATAGTATACAAAGGGTTTTTTCATTAGTATATGTTAGACAACATCAAACACATTTACAGTATCTATTTAGATAAATGTGCTTTATCCTTTAATTCTTAATGTGATAAATTACATATGGATTTCTAATATTAAAAAGCAAACTTCTCTTCAGGGGATAATCAATTTGGTCTTGATACATTAATATTTTTGTAAAATGCTGAATTCATTTTTGTAATTTATTTAGAAGCATTTAAAATACATCAGTGTGTACGGTTGGACCTTAATTTTCTTACCTACTTTTTTGTAAGAAAGTTATATTACCATATAAATTGAAATGGAATATTAGTGTTCATACATTAGTTTCAGGATATTATATTTTTATATTCCATAGAAAAGTTTAAAATAAAGTTGGCATTATTTCATGAATGTGTGATAGTATATTAATATCAAACTGACCTGGATGAGAGTTTTCTTTGTGAAAAATTTTTGAAAAGGTTTTATTGACTCAAAAGTTTTAATGAGTCTGTTTTTCTGTTTTCCCAATATTTTGAGGTCAGTTTTGACAGCACCACAACTTTCCATGACTTCTACAGTTCTCAAAATTACTGTTATAATTTTAGATATAATCCTTGTATTATTTAACCTTTACAATGTGTGTGTATATATATGTATTATATATATATATATATATATATATATATATATATATATATATATATATAATTCCTAATTTTAGAAATGTAATATTCTTCTTGAAGTTTCAATGTTCAGGGTTATTCTTATTATATTTTAATATTTAATTTGAATAATTTTTGCTTTTATAATTTCTTATTCTGTTTGCATTTATTCTACTACATTTTTTCTAATTACTTGGGTTGGATTCTAAACTCCTGAAATTTGAGCTTTTCTTTCCTTTGTTTTTTCCCTCCCTCCCTTTCTTTCTTCCTTTCTATTTTTAGTATATTAAGAATGAAGTTTTTACTTAAAGTACCAATTTCTCTTCATTTTTCGGTATTTAACTTTGCACAGAGAATTAACCTTATATTGATTTCAAATGCAGTAGTACTGGTCTGAAGTATTGTGGATCCTAGTAATCATTCATTAAAATAATTAATACTTTGTTTTTGAAGGGGGAAATGTTGTATGAATTGCAGTAAAGCCAATTTATTAATACTTTTGTCAAAGTCTCTTCTCACCTTACTGAGTTTTATTCCTACTTGCTGTTTAAATTACTAAGAGACTTGAAATAGCTAAAACTCTGTTCTGGTTTTTGAATGATTATTGCTAAATTATTACTTAACATATTTTAAAGCTCTTTTGCTAGGCACATACACATTTAGTATTTTTTATAAAAGATCCTGCTTTAAGGGTTTCTGCTGTAACTTTCCTGTCTTGGTGTTTAACAAACAGGATAGAGTAAGGAGGAATTTTTTTTGAGTAATTTTGGGAATACTTGATATATAGTTTATTTTTTGGGGGAAAATTTTCAGCCACTATTTTTTTTTTCTTATAGGTCTTCTGCTCTCTAAATAATAAACCTAACTGTATTAAAGATCCATTTTAAATGTATAAATTTATTTATATATTATTTTTTGTGGTTTGTTCCCAAGCTCCAACAAACACTATTTGACCTTAGTTGTATTACTGAATATCTCTTTGACTCAAGATCTTTATGTATAAAAGAGAGTATATTTCTTGCAGTGTTTATATATTAGAATTAATTACAATTATCCATATCAGATAATTAGAGGCATATTTATAGTAGATGGCTTTGATCTTTATCATTTGTTTATATTCAGAATAGGTGGACATTTCAGACTGATCTATAAAACCATTTGTCTAATACATAGGATCTAGCATGAACTCACTGGGATTAGCTGATATCAATAGATTGAGGTGGAATATTTTCTAACTTTTGTGCTATCTTCTGATAATCTTATTTTTAAAAAGTATGCTACAAAATTAGTTAGCCCTACTAAACATGGCTCTTCTTTATACTTATAATTCAAATAATTAATTATTTTATAAATCCCTTCATATTAATACAACAAAAATCCCAACTTCGGTCCACTGATTCCTGGATTTACTTCATATAGTTCTTTATATGTGAATTATATTATAAGGGTGATGGGTAGAGTTGGAAAAACTAGCAGTCGCAGTAAAAAAGAAAGAAAAAACAATGTAACAGGGTTATGGTTATAGACATTTAGATAAATATAAGCTATCACCACTCTCTTTCAGTCTTGCATAATTTTGTATATTTATCTCTTTCAATGGTAAATATGTGTCAGTTTTGCAAGGTGTCTATTAACCTAATGCAAAAGATTTTCTATCAGTGTGATTTCTTTAAGTGTTGGGTAAAAATTTGAAGAAGTGTTTCACTTTATTATGGTTTTTAGTTTATATGTCTTCAAAAATATTTTAGTGAAAACAAATTATGTGTTTAGGAAACATTAGCTAAATCTCTTTCAAATTGGAAATCTTTGTTAGTTTTGAAATCATCTTGAACCTGGTTCCTCCAAACTGAGTCAATTCATTGGTTCTCCGTTTTTTCTGTCTTAAATATGATAAATCTCAATTTTTTATTAACAATTAAATTGCTTATAATAGAGTTTTGAAAGTCAATGTGGTTTTCTTTACTTGAGAAAATGAAAGGAAATATGCTACATGTATGGTTACTACATAGCATGTATGGTTACTAGTCTTTTCTAATTGCCTTAATTTGAAATTACTTTTCTTGACCTGAGTCCCTATTGGTCTCAGTTTGTTCAGTTATTTTGACTATCACATAATGAGCTCCCAAAATAAGAATTTATCTGTAATTATAAAAGGTAGTTGAGAGCTATCACTGCAATGTCAGCAGAAGAGGATAACATTTTCAGAGCATGTACAAATAGCCAGTTCTCTAGCATCATATTCTTACTTGGATCTGCCCTCTTAAAATCACCTCAGTTCCCACCAGACTTTCATACTTACTGCTGTATTTCTTCAGAGGATTTATCTCTAAGTCAAATCAATTAAAATTGTGTAGCTAAGTTTTGGTGATAGTAGAATAATGCATTACTTTCAACAAATACCCAGTTACTATTATTTTTAAATGGTCTCCTTAGTTGTTATTATTTTTATTGAAGTGTTGTTGATTTACAATATTTTCAGGTGTACAGACTTAGTGATTTGAAAGTTTTGTAGGTTATACTCAATTAAAGTTGTTATAAAACATCAGCTATATTCCCTATACTGTACAATGAATTCTTGCATCATATATATTTTATGCATGATAGTTTGTAACTCTTAATCCTCTACCTCTATATTGCCCTTCTTCTCCTCCTTTTCCCCACTTGAAATCACTTGTTCTTTATATCTGTGAGTCTATTTGTTTTATAATACTCATTCGTTTTATTTTTTTTAAATTCCACACCCAAGTGATAACATACAGTTTTTGTCTTTCTCTGACTTATTCACTAAGCATTAATACCTTCTAGGTCAATCCATCTTGTTTCAAATAGCAAATTTTTATTCTTTTTATGGCTGAGTAGTATTCCTGGTGTGTGTGTGTGTGTGTGTGTGTATACATACACCAAATCTTTATAAATTCATCTGTTGGTGAACACTTAAGTTGCCTCATAACTTGGCTATTGTAAATAGTTCTGGTATGAACATTGGGGTGCATGTATATTTTAAATTACTGTTTTTGTTTTCTTTCAATATTTACTCTGGTATGGAATCACGGGGTCATAAGGTAGTTCTATTTTTAGGTTTTTGAGGAACCTCCATACTGTTTTCCATAGTGGCTACACCATTTACATTTCCACCAACAGTGTACCAGGGCGTCCGTTTCTCCACATCCTTGCCAACATTTGTTATGTGTGGTATTCCTGATAATAGCCATCCTGACAGGTGAAAGGTGGTACTTCATTGTGGGTTAGATTTGCATTTTTCTGATTCATGATGTTGAGCATCTTTTTATGTGCCTGTTGGGCATCTGCATCTCCTCTTTGGAAAAATGTCCATTCATAACTTTTGCCCATTTTAAAATTGTGGTGTTTTTTTTGATATTGAATTATATATGTTGTTTATGCTTTGTTTATTAACACTGTATCAGTCATATCATTTGCAAATATTTTCTCCCATTCACAGGTTGTCCTTTTGTCAACAGTTTTCTTTACTGTGCAAAAGCTTTTAAGTTTAATTAGACACTATTTGTTTATGTTTGGATCTTATTTCCTTTACTTTAGGAGATAGGTTTGAAAAAAATATTGCTATGATTTATGTCAAAGAGTGCTCTACCTATGTTTTCTTCTAGGAGTTTTATGATTTATGGCCTTACTTTTAGGTCTTTATTCCATTTTGAATTTACTTTTGTGTATCGTGTGAGAAAATGTTCTATATTAATTTATATAGAATTGTTCAGTTTTCCCAGCATCAATTATTGAAGAGTCTGTTTTCTCCACATTGTATATTCTTGCTTCTTTTTTCAAAGATTTTTCTGACCATAAGTGCATGGTTTTATTTCTGGGCTCTGTATTCTGTTCAGTTGATCTATGTGTCTGTTTCTGTGCCAGTACCATATTATTTTGATTACTGTAGCTTTGTAGTCTAGTCTGAAGTCAGGGAGCACCTCTGTTATTTTTTTTTTTCAAGATTTCTTTGACTATTTGGGATCTTTTTTGTTTCCATACAAACTTTAGAATTATTCTAATTTTGTGAAAAGTGCCATAGGTATTTTTATACAGATTGCATTAAATCTGTAATTGTCTTGGGTAGTATGCCCATGTTAACCTTCTTCAATCCACGAACACAGCGTATATTTCCAACTGTTTGCTTCACCTTCAGTTTCTTTCATCAGTGTCTTATAGCTTTCCAAGTACAGCTCTTTAACCTCCAGTTAGATTTATTCCTAGATATTCTTTTCAATGCAATGGCAAATGGAATTTTCTTAATTTCAAATTCTGATAATTCATTGTTAGTGTATAGAAATGCAACAGATTTCTGTATATAATTTTGTATTCTGCACCTTTACCTAATTCATTGAGCTCTAGTAATTTTTTTGGTGGTGTCTTTAGGATTTTCTACGTATAGTATCATGTCTTCTACAAACATGACAGTTTTACTTTCCAATTTGGATTTTTTATTTTTCATGTCTGATTGCTGAGGCTAGGACTTGGAATCGTATGTTGAATAAAAATTTTGAGAGTGAGCATCCTTGTCTTGTCTCTGATCTTAGAGCTAAATACTTGCAACTTTTCACCATCCATTATGATGTTAGCTGTGGACTTATTGTATATGGCCTTTATTTTTTTTTCCTTTTTTTTTTTTACATCTTTTTTGGAGTATAATTGCTTTACAATGGTATGTTAGTTTCTGCTTTATAACAAAGTGAATCAGCTATACATATGTATATGGTCTTTATTATGTTGAGGTATGTTTCCTCTATAACCACTTTGTTGAGAGTTTTTACCATCAATGAATGTTGAATTGCATTAAAAGTTTTTTCTGCATTTATTGAGATAAGATTTTTATGCTTTAATTTGTTAATGTGGTATCACATTGTTTTTTTTCTGGATATTGAACTATTTTGAATCCCTGGGATAAATCCCACTTGACCTTGGAATATGATCCTTTTAAAGTATTGTTGGATTCTGTTTGCTATTTTGTTGAGGAGTTTTACATCTATGTTCATCAGTGATATTGGCCTGTAATTTTCTTTGTAATATCTTTGTCTGGTTTTGGTTTCAGGGTATTACTAACCTCATAGAATGAGCACTTAATATGCATTCCTTTCTCTGCAGTTTTTTGGAATAATTTGAAAAAATAGGTGTTAATTCTTCTCTAAATGTTTGGTAGAATTCACCTGTGAGACCTTCTGGGTCTGGACTTTTGTTTATTGGCAGCTTTTTATTTTTTTATTATTATTTTTTTAAATTGGAGTATAATTGCTTTACAATGTTGTGTTAGTTTCTTCTGTAAAATGAAGTGAATCAGCTATATGTATACATATATCCCTTCCCTCTTGGTCCTCCCTCCCACCCGCACTATCACAACCATCTAGGTCATCGCAGAGCACTGAGCTGAGTGAGTTTCCTGTGCTTTATATCAGGTTTCCACTAGCTATCTATTTTACACATGGTAGTGTATATATGTCAATCCTAATCTCCCAATTCATCATCCTCCTCTCCTTCCACCCATGTCCACATGTCCGTCCTCTACATCTGTGTCTCTATTCCTGCCCTGGAAATAGGTTCATCTGTACCATTTTTCTAGATTCCACATATATATGTTAACATATGATATTTGTTTTTCTGACTTACTTCACTCTGTATGACAGACTGTAGGTCCATCCACATCTTTACGAATGATCCAATTTCATTCCTTTTTATGGCTGAGTAATATTCCATTGTATATGTGTACCACATCTTCATCCATTCATCTGCTGTTGGACGTTTAGGTTGTTTCCATGTCCTGAAAGCTTTTAAAATTACTGATTCAATTTCATTGCTGGTAATTGGACTGTTCATATTTTCTGTTTCTTCCTGGTTCAGTTGAAAGTGTGTACATTTCCAGGTATTTGTCCATTTCTTCTAGATTGTCAATTTTATTGGAGTATCCTTGTTTATAGTAATCTCCTATGATCCTTTGTATTTCTGTTGTACTAGTTGTAACTTCTCTTTCATTTCTGATTTTATTGATTTGGGCCCTCTGATTTTTTTTCTTCATGAGTCTGACTAAAGGTTTATAAATTGTGTTTATCTTTTCAAATAACCAGCTCTTAATTTCAATGGTCTTTGCCCTTTTTGTCTCTGTTTTGATAATTCATGCTCTGGTTTTTTACTTCTGTTTCATTTGTTCTCCCAGTTCCTTTAGGTATAAGGTTACAAATTATTAAATAAATCTATATAAAATTACTACTTTGGTGAATGTAATACTCTGTCAGTTTTTGAGATTTAAAGTACATTCAGATTCTAGCTGTCCAAGATCCTATCTTTCTTCCTGTGGATAATTTATACATTACATCCCATGATTTTAGATAATAAAACCAGTCATGCACACATTTTAAGTATAAACAACTAGCAAGTCTCCTATATAGTAGGTATTCAAGAGATGATAGCTCTGAAGTTTAAGATGACCTCTGACTTCAAGAAACATTTAACTCTTTTTTCCCCTGCAAAGCCCTATTTATCCTTCCAACTATTTTCTTTTGCTTTCCCTATATTAAGCACTACACTTCTTCTTTTAGACTGGTGGGTCCATTTTTATTTTACTTTATTATTTGCAAAGTGACTGAAGGGCACTCAAAATGGAGGGTGGTTTTAGGGACCCATATTTAACTTACTGCTCGAAGTAATGGGGAAAGTCTGTAATAGTTTCAGAAAAGCTCTGAAGATGTTAGAATTTTTTTAAAAAAAGCTCCATGATTTTCAAGAAAAAAAGTCTGAATTTTTGATTTATTTAATATATACATTTGATGGTAACTTTAGAGAAAAGACCTGGAATAGCAAAGCAGAATGTGTAATAATAAAGTATGAAATTAAATATACAAAGATTTGGGTCTGAAGTTAAACTCCAAATACCAAAAGTGATTTTTATATGTTTTGAGTGACAAAAATATTTCTTAATTAGGTAAAGTTTCTTGGTGGTTTAGTTAAGGAACTGAGACAAAAATTTAAAAAGAGAAAATAATAAAATATAGAAATATAGAGCTTAGGAAATAATACCAACCATCTGATCTTTTGGGACTTATGCCAAACCAAACCATTTGAATTTCCTTTGCCACTATCCTGCAATGAACATGCTAATGATAGTATAATACAGGCAGCAATAACTATATACTTTAGGATTTAGTGCACTCTACCTGCTCATTTTGTGTCCAGCCAGATGTATAAACAGTTGAAAATTACACTTTCAGAAGCAAAACTGGAAATGGATATTATATCTTGCAAGCAAATCTACCTAAAGAAAAAAAAAATGTTTTCCTCTTGATATAAGAAGAATAGTTTAGGAAGAAATTTAAAATAAAAGAATGTTTTTCTATGATTTAGAGAGCTTTTCATTAATTTAAGCTATTTGAGTCTCTTACTTATATCCAAAATGCCTAGAGTGATAGTCACCATATTGCAAATGTTCAGTTAGTATTTTTTTGATGGTAAGAGTAGAAAAATACAGAAAAAAATGTATAGAATAAAATGGATAGTGCTAAAGTCTGCTTATACTACATGCTAACATAGTCAAACATATGTGATCTTATCTGTTAAAATATATAATCATATGAGATATTAGCAGGGGATTATTGTGATAGAATGCAAACAGGTTGTTAAAGTAGCATTTGCTGTTTTCTTGTTTGTTTGTTTGCTCTGTATGCATTTATTTCTGTGTAAATTGGGGGATATGTCTGAGAATGAAGATTCAGTAAGGGTAGGGACAAAAGCGAATTAAATAGACCTCTACTAAAACAAACTATCTGTTAAAACTGGTATGGATGGTATTACTTCAGTTGTTTATATGTAAATATCTAAGTACTTATGTTATTTCTGTATGAAATGCAGAGGTGTGTATGTGTGAGGAGAGTATATGTATGAATTAAATTTTCAGGCAGGGATAGAATGAGTAACAAGGTAATAATGTATAGAACAAGTATAAATGAGAAGACAAAGTGGAGAGTTTGGAGTATTCATCACAGAGAAATGTCAGTCATTTCAGCTGGGGACAAAACATAGGCAGCAGATGTACAATCTAAAATTGTATAAATCAAAGGGGTGTAGATGTTGGGGTGCATAGCTATGAATGATGTGGAAACAGCTCTACTGAGAATGTTTCTGCAGTGGCTACATCACCCTCAGCTCATGGATCAGTTGCCTCAGTGTAGGCATTAGTGTTAAAATCATCAAATCAACATAGAATCTTCTCCTAATTTAGACAAAAATAACTTTTAAAAAGTATAAGTAATCACTCCAAGTATCCATTTCCCAGTAGTAATCTAGCTTCATGAGCTTTCTGAAGTACAGTTAAGAATAAAGATGTAATAAGCCATTTCCAGAGTGATTACCTCAGACTATATTAGGAGCGAGGTAGTAAAATGACTTCTAGATAAATATAAATTTCATCAATAAAAATATAACTAAACTAAAAGGGTATAAAGGTGAAAAGTTAACTTTTCGAAATAAATTTCACATTTATACATAAGTATTCTATTTATTTCACTTGAGCTGTTTACCTGAGTATAAAAAGCAAAATTCTCACAGGAAAAACTAAAAGTATACTTCTTTTGACAAAGCAAAATTGTATATTCCCCATGTCTTGAGCAGCTTGCCCAGACTCATCTTTGACTATACAATGTTTATGGTTCTGATTAGAGACATATGTTAAATTTATAAATTCATGATTTCCTGCCAAATAACCAAGGAGGAATGCACCTGCCAGGAGGAAGGAAACTGGAAACAATGCAAATGTGTGAAGCTGCCCAGACAGCTAGAAATCTCAAACCCCAGACCCGTTCTATGTGTACATAATTGGCTGAGATCACAGCTTTTTAACCTGAAGTCGGTCCATTGATGATGGACACATCATGTTATTTTAATATTCATGACCAATGCCAAGAAGAAACTTTAACTCACTTTTATATGAGCATTTGGGGAAAATTTTTTGATACATTCTAATCTCCTTCTCTACATACACATAGAAATGGTGATTCCACTGTGAAACAGATTCAGATCAGTTACGATGCCCTGCACAGCCTTCTGGAACTTATCTCTCTGTATAAGTAGGAGATGGGGTGGCACGTCCTCAGTATCATGCTGGCAGATGCATAATGTGTTTACCTAGACCTGTGAGGTGAGGTTCTATAGCATCATGAACATTTATCTTAAAAATCATAAACAGGCTGAGCTGAAAGTTCCTAGACAACTAAGATTTATCAAAGCTCTTTGGGAAGCACATTAATGTCACTTTTAATTCATATTTAATAGCTAATTGAGAAAGGTATAAAACTCAGTGGACATGTTGCACACACACACACATACACACACATACACACTCACACAGTGGTCAAAACAAATTATTCTCTCTGAATCAGATAAAGGAAGAACTGCCCTGACTTGCTTTTACCTGCAGCTCTACATGACTCAGTTTATTAAACCAATAGTATGTGGGATTTTTATGTCCCACAGTAGGAAGGATTATTCTTTCCCAGTATAAAAGTAGTCATGTTGTCTGGTTGTTGTATAACTGAAATTAAAAAAAAAAAATCTCATTGAAGTAAGGAAAAGAGTCTAAGTGCAAGATGTTCCCATTCAGTCAGAAAAAGCTTTTGATTGCTTTATGCATGCAGCAATTAAGATATAAAAAGTTGATCTATTGCTTCCTAGAGAAGTACTAAATAGAGAAATAGAATTAATCCTTTAGGAAAGGAGAAACTACTAGCAGATGAGAACTTTAGCCATGAAATCACCCTTACACCATACTGCTTTTTGCAGTATGAAAGTAAAATTGAGAAACTATTTTGTGAGGGAGAATAAAAATTGGTAAGAAGAAGAAACAGAAATAGGAAAAAGTTACTTGGGAAACTGTAATAAAACAACTCTTCTCAAAATTCTCCTTTTCAAAAACGTCTGATAATAGTTACATCACAATTATATAATTTCTCTACCTTAGGTTATATATGGGTAGATGTTATGAGAATATATATACTTTTGCACAGTATAAAGAAAGACAAGAGCTAGCTTTGTGAAAACATTTATAATAGGTTAAGTAAGAACTCGTGTCTGCTTCTTTCTTTTTAACCCAAGGTTCAAATATAACTTCATCAATAATATTAACTATTAAATATTCTATTTCTAAAGTGGGGCTTGAAGTTTGGATCAGAAAACAGCTATTCTAACTACTTCTGCAATCTAATTCTGACCCACTGGATGAAATCTATAGTAGGTCCTGTGAGATTTATCATCACTTAAAGATAATAAAACTTTATTCAGCTACTTCATTACAAGAAACATTTTGGAATTATTATGTCCACCTTAGGGTAATATCAGAATTATGAACTTCAGGTTTTAAATTTTTCCTCTAAATCCGAGAAAATTCTGTTCAAACAGACTTCTGCAAATGGGTGTTATTGTTCATCTTTAACTTGTCAGGACCTCCCCACCCAAACATGCCTTCTCTGGCTCCAACTTTTGACTGCTTTAGTTGGAGAATGGGAGAGTAGGGAGGTAAGAAGACAGGAAAAAAACTATTCTAGAGTCTAGAGATACTGCAGGTAAAAAAAAAAAAAAAAAAAAAAAAAGAGAGGGAGGAACAGAGTGTAAAATACCAGTCTAAAGTGGGCCTACAAGTTCCAAACCTGGTGAAGAAGCCAGTGTGTTTGGAACACTTTCAGCTTGAGTGAAATGATATAGACAGGAAAACAGAGTCAGATTACATATAGGATGCATAGGAAAAAAGAGTGACTGACCACACACCCCAGAGATTTTGATATATATATATATATTTAAAGGAGGGAGCTTTGCATTTGAAAATGTTTAAACCTTCCAGTGAGCTTACTGTATAGTCAAATGTGAGTACTGTTGTTCAAGGAGGCTGCCAGCTATTTTCACTCTGATAAAATGAAAGATTACACAAGGGGTCTCAACTAAATTACATTTCTAAAGTTTCCTTCCAGTTACTGTTTTGATGAAAGGCCGGAGGAGATCAGGGACAGAACTGTGAAACCAGTTAAGTGGCTATGGCAAAATTCTACATAAAGATGAAGTGTTTGATCAAGATGATATGGAGAAGTAGGGAGAAGTTGACATCTTCTAACTGTGGACCTGACAGGATATTCTGGAGAATTAAATATCATGTATGAGTACAAGAAAGGAGTCAAGGATGATTTTAAATTTTGTGGCCTGTGCAACTGGAGGAATGAAGTTGCTGTTTCCTAAGATGGATATACACTCAAGGGACAGGCATACATAAACTGATTTTGATATTTTCAAGTCAGACAGGGATGGACAGGTATTTAGATTATGGACAGTACCCTTAAAAACAGTCAGGAACACAGGTGTCCCTAACTTCTTCAATGTTAGAGGTGGAGGCCAAGGAAGGATTTCACTGGGAACACTCAGATATGTGGTTTCTTCTTGAATCTTGCTGAAGAAGCCAGGAAGTTTGAGGAGTAGCAGTTTAAGTGGAACACTCTCTGAACTATTGCTGATGAAGTTATGGAGGCCAAAGTAACTATAGCTAAATCAACCCCATGGAGACTCTGTCTCACAAAACTCTCATAAAACCTAGGCATGGTACGTGGGGGGAAAAAAGAGCTTTGGATCATTTCTTGGGAGTTAAGTTAATTTCTGCGAAGAACTGTCAATTTACATTCTGCCACAGGCAGAATTTTTCTATCCACAGTGTTTGGATTTAGCCTTAAGAATGAGCTGGAACATTTTTTGTTGCCCCCCACTCCCAGTATTTTTTTAAATTAATTAATTAATTTATTTACTTTTGGCTGCATTGGGTCTTCATTGGGTTGCGTGGGCTTCTCATTGCAGTGGCTTCTCTTGTTGTGGAGCACGGGCTCTAGGCTCGAGGGCTTTAGTAGTTGTAGCTCTTGGACTCTAGAGCACAGGCTCAGTTGTAGCACATGGGCTTAGTTGCTTCCCGGCACGTGGGATCTTCCCGGACCAGGGCTCGAACCCATGTCCCCCACATTGGCAGGCGGATTCTTAACCACTCCGCCATCCCTGGAAGCCCCCTTCTCCCCCACCCCACCAAGTTTTTAAGACGTGCAAATAACTCTCAACTTTGTCTCCTTCAAGTCTGATTCAATTTTTTGAGATGAAGATAAAACCTTCCATCAAGAGCCACCCTTAATAGAGAGTGCAGGACATACATGGTCCACATGTAGTACAAATTTTTGCATCTGCTATACATTCAGACCCTTTAATACATTCTCTGTGGTTAAGAATAATAGAATTGTGACCATCTAGAGGGGTGGGATAGGGAGGGTGGGAGGGAGGGAGACACAAGAGGGAAGAGATATGGGGATATATCTATATGTATAGCTGATTCACTTTGTTATACAGCAGAAACTAACACACACACACACACACACACACAAAGTGAAGAAAAAAGTAATAGAAGACTCACTTTCATTCACCTTCTTACAGGTCAAGTGTGGTGGCATCATGGTAAATTGGGAAACTTGGAGTTGACACATATTGATTTGGAAGCTTTGCCAAAACCAAAATTGCAATAGGTTTATTTTAATATATTGTTACATGAACATAGTTCTTTTATTTTACTTATGTCACTTGACCTTCATAATGGCTTACGAGTCAAATATGACAGATATTTATTATCCTCATTTATAGAGATGAAAATTGGAGTCAGAAGTTCAGTGACTTGCTTCAGGTGATATATCAGAAAATGAAGAAATCATATTTGAACTCAGATTTTGTGATTTTAGAAAAAAAAACATTAATAACACAAGGATGCTCTGTTTCTTACTTTTTTCCCTCAAAAATGAGTCATATAACTATTCCTTTTAAAAGAAAAATAATCTTGTGTTCTTAGTATCTCTATATATTTCCTTTACTGCAGTGCTATTCAAACACATACACATATCCTAGGTGTTGTAAAATTTTAAAGCTTATTACTCTCATATGTTTATAAAACAAAAGTATAAAAGTCAAACTTAATGATATTTTACATCTTATAATGAGAGATCAACATTTATTTGACTAATTTTCTGCAATAAACATTAATAAAACCTGGATAAAATATTAAGATTTAAAAAATAATTAGTTAATTAATTTTTGGCTGCATTGGGTCTCTGTTGCTGTGAGTGGGCTTTCTCTAGTTGCGGCAAGCAGGGGCTACTCCTTGTTGTGGTGCATGGGCTTCTCATTGTGGTGGCTTCTCTTGTTGCAGAGCATGGGCTCTAGGCACGTGGGCTCAGTAGTTGCGGCTCACAGGGTCTAGAGTGCAGGCTCAGTAGTTGTAGCTCATGGGCTTAGTTGCTCTGTAGCATGTGGGATCTTCCTGGGCCAGGACCCGAACCCATGTCCCCTGCATTGGCAGGCGGATTCTTAACCACTGCATCACCAGGGAAGTCCCTAAGATATTTTAAGTAATAAAATTTCATAAACTAGAAGTTAATATTGAAACAAAATGACCACACTGGGTACAATTTGCACATATAGCTTTTAGTCACAGGATACCACACAGAATGAGGTATGTAGGATCAAAGTCAGTCTTACTCGTTTCAGGAGTCAAATGGTAACTTTTGAGGCAAAAGGAGGAATGAGAAAATTAAAAATGAGATCCCATGAATGGGGGATTCATACAGGGTGAGCTCCAAAATCTGTTCATAAATCCTCTCCAAATTGCTGATAGGACCCCACAATATGTATCTTCGAAGGAGAATCTAAGGTCCCAGCTAATGACAATGGCTGGGAAGATAAAGAAACTGAGACGTTTCTGCTGTTGCCACCTTCAGGAATCAGTTTGACATTTCAATTAATTCAAAATTAACTGCCTGCTAGAATAAAAACATTATTTAAAGGAAGATAACAATCAGACAATCTTCAGTGTATTATACATAACATCCATTACACTAGCAAATGTTACTAGGCATACAGAGTATATCAAAATGTGACCCACTGGCAAGAATAAAAATATTGAATAGAAACCTATCATAGGACGACGAGACGTTGTATTCAGGGGACAAATTTCAGGCATTTATTTTTAATATATTCAAGAACTAAAAATTTTCCTTATATTCTGAATCTCGTGAGAAGATATTTTTTCCAGGTGCATACAATTTTCGTCAAGAAACATGAAATATAAGCTATCAATTTCAGAAGTAAAAAATGAAAAATCAGTTTATATAAACATTAAAGCATTTATTTAAAATATTATAAAAATTTTAGGCTGATAAATTCAACAATCTAGAGGAGAGACAAATTTCTAAAATAGTAAAACCAAACATTATATAATCTTAAACCTATAAACAAGATATTAGCCTTCATTAAAAACCTTTCTGCGTGATATTTCCAGTCCTATGTGGCTTCATTGATATATTTTACCTCTGTAAAAAGATTGTTATTCCTTTTTAAAGATAGTCATTTCCAAAGAAGTACTTGCCAGCACATATAAACAAGACTAATAGAAAAGCCTTAAAGACTAGAGTGGGAGAAATAAAACTATCTCTACTCATAAGTAACATGATTTAAGAGTAGAACTTTAAGAAGTCTACAAAAAAAACTAGTAAATATAATAAGTAAATTTACAATGTCTACAAAATAAAAGATCAACATAAAATCAATTTCATTTCTATACATTAACAGCAAACAATTGGAAAATGTAACTTAAAAATATCCTTATAATAGCAAAAAAGCACATTTTAGGAATAGACTTAATAATAGATGTAAGACTCTTCAACGAAAAATAGAAAATACTGCTGAGAAAAATTTAAAGAAAACTTTATGAAATGGAGTGCCATACAATGTATATGGGTTAGATGATTTGATGTTAAAATTTAATTATTCCAAAATTGCTTTATAGGTTAAAGTAATCCCCAAATTTCTACAGATTTTTTAATGAAAATTGACAATGTGATCCTAAATTTATGTCAAAATTTATTTGTCCCTTTGCCTCATTTGGATATTTTGTTGACCTCTTTTCCAGTTCACTAATTCTTCTGTTGAATCCAAGACAAGTCATCTCTCAAATTCTTAATTTTAAGTAATTTATTTTCAATTTTAGCATTTCCATGCACCTCATTTTATTGTATCATGAAAATCTTACTCTTTCCTCTTATTCCTGTTTCCTTTATTTCAGGGTTTCTCGGTTTCAGGAATAATAGTATTTGGGGATGAGTGATTCTTTGCTGTGGGGAGAGTTCTCCTGTGCACTATAACCTATTTAGCAAAATTTATAACCTCCACTAAATGGATGACATAGAAACCACCTCCCCAATTAGGACAATCGCAACTCTCCAGAAATTGCTAAATAGTCCCAAGGGGAAAAAATTCACCCACTGTTGAGAACCACTGCTTTATTTTATTTAATGTATCAATTGTAATTTTTGAAATCGTGTGTATACATGTGCACTTATTCCAATAGTTGGATCATTTATTTAAAACTTTTTCTTTTATATTGGAGAATAGTTGAGTAACAATGTTGCAGTAGTTTCAGGTGTAGAGCAAAGGGATTCAGTTATACATATACATGTATCTATTGTTTTTCAAATTCTTTTCCCATCCAGCTTGTTCCTTAATATTGAGCAGAGTTCCCTGTGCTCTACAGCAGGTCCTTGCTGGTTTAAATATAGCAGTGTGTACATGTCAATCCCAAACTCCCTAACTATCGCTCTCTTCCACTTTCCCCCTTGGTAACCATAAGTTCCTTCTCTAAGTCTGTGAGTCTGTTTCTGTTTTGTATATAAATTCATTTGTATCATTTCTTTTTAGATTCCACATATAAGCGATATCATGATATTTCTTTCTCTGTGTGACTGACTTCACTCAATATGCCAATCTCTAAGTCCATTGATGTTGCTGCAAGTGGCATTGTTTCATTCTTTTTTAATGGTTGAATAATATTCCATTGTATAAATGTACTACATCTTCTTTATCCATTCCTTTGTCGATGGCCATTTAGGTTGCTTCCCAAGTCTTGGCTATTGTAAACTGTTCTGCAATGAACATTGGGGTACATGTATCCTTTCGGACTGATTTTCTCCAGATATATGCACAGGAGTGGGATTTCAGTATCATATATTATTTCTATTTTTAGTTTTCTGAGGAAATCTCCATACCATTCTCCATAGTGGCTGTATCAATTTACATTCCCACCAACAGTGTAAGAGGTTCCCCTTCTCTCCACAACCTCTACAGCATTTATTGTTTGTGGATATTTTCTGATGATATGATAGTCATTTTGACTTGTGTGAGATGATATCTCATTGTAGTTTTGATTCACATTTCTCTAATATTTAGCAATGTTGAACATCTTTTCATGTGCCTCTTGGCCATCTGTATGTCTTTGGAGAAATGTCGATTTAGGTCTTCTGCCCAATTTTTGATTGGGTTGTTTGTTTTGATGATATTAAGCCACATGAGCCATTTGTAAATTTTGGAGACTAACCCCTTGTCAATCACATTGTTAGCACACATTTTCTCCCAATCTGTGGGTTGTCTTTTCATTTTGCTTATGGTTCCCTTTGCTATGCAAAAACTTTTGAGTTTAATTAGGTTCCATTTGCTTATTTTTGTTTTTATCTCCATTACTTTGGGAGACAGATTGAAAAAAAAAAAATTTCTGAGACTTATGTCAGAGTGTTCTGCTTATGTTTTCCTCTGGATCATTTATGCTTTTTAAAGTCTTTCTCTTGGTTTTAGCCATAACTTCCTGCTTCTTTTCTTGAATTCAGTTTACTCAGAATACTTATTAAATGAACTATACTATTGTTTAACATTCACCCAAATTTGTATTTTTTTATGTTTCTCTTAGAAGGTTCAGTCTTCACTTCCTTTTCAGTAACTTCTGTGTAATTTTAGCCTCTCTAGCCCCAGTTGCTTCTTGAAATCACTTTATATTTTTAAATGTTTTAAAAAATCATACTCTAATCTCAGCAAAGATGGTATTCTGTTGCATACTACTTCATCTTACATAGAGTCAGAGTAAACTTTGTTATTAGTTTGTATTTATATTTTGATAAGACTGAGATCTGTAAATCCTGGTCCATGTATAAACTTTACAGCTCTATCCAATATTATACTTACAACACCCATTCATTTTTTCACAAGTAGTCTGTGTGTTATTTAAAAATCTACTTAGGGGCCTCCCTGGTGGCGCAGTGGTTGAGAGTCCGCCTGCCGATGCAGGGGATACGGGTTCGTGCCCCGGTCTGGGAGGATCCCA
Source organism: Mesoplodon mirus (assembly GCF_964341445.2). Taxonomy (NCBI): domain Eukaryota; kingdom Metazoa; phylum Chordata; class Mammalia; order Artiodactyla; family Ziphiidae; genus Mesoplodon; species Mesoplodon mirus. The sequence goes on along the minus strand of NC_138982.1, from coordinate 125,659,691 downwards.
TATGCCACGGAGCGGCTGGGCCCGTGAGCCATGGCCGCTGGGCCTGCGCATCCGGAGCCTGTGCTCCGCAACGGGAGAGGCCACAACAGTGAGAGGCCCGCATACCGCAAAAAGAAAAAAAAAAAAATCTACTTAGTTTTATTTTTCCTTAGATGGTTTTATTTCTGCTCTTCAAATATTTTATATCTCTTTACCTCATTAGAATCATATTTAAAAGGAGTGTTTAGCTTGTTTATAGTTTAGTGTTCTTGGGTTGCTAAACTAAACCTTACTGTTTTTTGTTGGGATTTTCCTTGAGGATTGCTGCCTTATTTTCAACAGAATAAATATCACTCCATCACACATAGTAGAGGAATGGGAATCACTGAACGAAGAGAAAACTTACAAAGCCATTGACAACAAGTGAAAAAAAAAAAAAAAAGACATCCACCCTTAACCCTTCAGCCACAGAGTAGTATATCAGGGTTTGGATGATCTTCTAGATGGCGGTTTTGTTAAACCTTCCAGTAGAGAGAACATAACTCCTTGTGGGTATCCTTTTTAAATAAGGAAAAATTTAGGGCATAGACTTGTCAGTGATATCTTGGCGATGCTTATATTTAATACAGTGCATTGTCTTTTCCAAGCCTTAACTAAGTAAATCTTACTGACCATCATTTCTCTGGGTTCACCTCTGTAAAAATGAGGAGGGATAAAGTAGAATTCTTCAAACCAGGAGTTAGTCACATATTCCTGAAATAATTCAATATCATTTATGACAATGAATGATGTCAAAGGATGCATTTTTATATTTGATAATGATACTTCCAATTTACATTACATTGAATAACCTCAGTTTTTATTCACCTTCAATATTTTCAACTTTATCTTGGCTTTATTCTTTCATTATCTTTGAGGGGGAAGTTGTTTGTAGTATAATTTTCCATACTGAGATGGAAAATAGTTTCTGAGATGTTTGTTACCCTCCTATCTTCAGAGTTTTAGAATATGTCAAATTATCAAAGCTTGCACAGACCTATTAGAATTGCAGTGGTCATTTTTCTGATTGACAACATAAATTTAAGAGGCCAGTTTTCTTTCTCTAAAAGATTTTATTGCTGACCACTTGTTTCTTTGCAAACAATAAAGTTACCTAGTTGCTATGCAGGGTTTGTTGTTAAAGTACTTCAATCACCAATATTTTATGGTTAATCCATGAAGAACTGTGTTTATCTAGGCATCTTTAGTAATGAGAGTTCTGATATTACTTGGGGTATTTCAAGTTCATGTATGCATTACCTCAATTAATATTTGAGTACATATTACATATCCACTGCTTAGATAAACAAAATATCAATAGATCAAACTGTGAATTAATTTTATTTTATTTTTAACTTATTTTTTTATTGGAGTACAGTTGCTTTACAGTGTTGTGTTAGTTTCTACTGTACAGAAAAATGAATCAGCCATAGCCTCCCTTCTGGACTTCCCATTCAGGTCACCACAGTGAATTAAGTAGAGTTTCCTGTGCTATACAGTATGTTCTCATTAGTTATCTATTTTTCACATAGTATCCCTAGTGTATATGTGTCAATACCAATCTCCCAATTCCTCCCACCCCGCCTTCCCTCTTGGTATCCATACATTTGTTCTCTACTTTATGTACTGCAATAGACTTTGTTTTATTTGCCTTAAGACTCTTGATCTTTTTAAAGTTTTACATTTTATAAGGTTTACTTTTGTCATGAATGGCATTTTCCATTGTTACATCATTAGTGAGAATATGCCACTAAGTTTTCTATGTTGACTATATCCTTACATGTTAGAAAATTTATCTTGTTCCTCTCTTAAATATATTTTATTTACTATGATGGTAATCATATTTTAAAAATATTCTGGTTTTCCCTATTTATTCTGAAGAACATTTATTGTGCCTTTTTTTATTAGCTTTTACCTCCAGGAAAATATTGATAGGATGGATTCTTGGGTTTAATGGATGGTCCCTAAAGTTTTACCTTAACTAATATGTTTTACTAATGAAACATGTTTACTAATGAAACATATTTACTAATTTAATACCCTTTAAAAGAATAAGAGTTTTACATTATAAATTGTTATTTTTTATCAAAATGTTTTTATGTCTGTTAAAAACAGCATATGGTATTTTTCTTATTGTTAGTGGATAGATCATATTATTGGCCTTTAAGTTGAACCATCTTATTGATTGATTATCATGAAATTGTCATTATTACTGAAATTTTTGCAAAACAGATTCTTTAAACCACCTACAATTGTACCCTTCTGTAGTATGAGATTTTTTTTTTCACTAAGGTTTGGATATTCTCATATTTTATAGTGTTTCATATTAAAATTGATAGTTTTCTAAGAAATTATTTTTGTTTCCTTAGGATTTATTAAGGCTTGTCTTTTTTAGTTATTTAAGACACTTAAGTATGTGTTCTGTTCTGACTATTTTCTATATTATCACATGTGCCTTCTGCAGTGCCTTTAAAAATGGCTTCTGACCTCAGTATTTTGCACTCCTGTGAATGCATTTGTGTCACAATTTGCAAAGAGACTATCGAAGAGTTCTGAGACTAAGGAATCAGAATGGTCATAGGGAAAATTAAATTACAATGTCCAGTAAGTGGAAGAATCACACACAGATTTCTTGTTTAAAAGAGGAATAGACGATTAACAGAAACATACTCCTGGTGTTTTCTTCAAGTAATTATTCCTGTTCCAACTGTTTTTACTTGTCTAGTCCCAGAAAGCTACTCCAGCTTAAGTGGCACATTCAGAGAAGCCCCAGGGATCTGGAAAACCCTGGTTGGATACTTAAGCAAGAGCTGAGAATAGGGTTCCCATATAAAAGGGAAAGTCAATACATATTAGTGTCTATTGCCACATATATATATATATATATATATATATATATATATATATATATATATATATGTAGGAGCGAATGATCTAAAATTTGTAAGTTGAAATCTTTGGCCTTAAATATATGTGAATTAAAGCTCACATCATCTGCAAATTGCCTTGGAGTTTAGAAACTGGATTCCTAGCCTGCTTCTCAAATTTGATTAGCAGTAGGGCTCACAACTTTGGTATAATGGCAGAGGTAGAGAACAAACCCAGGAATTGACTTTCTGCTTCAGTGGATCCTTAGAGAAATGATTTGAAGTCTGAGTGTCTCCTTCCAGACTCCTAGTTTCTGGAGGTCATCCACAAGAAATTTGCAAGTCAATTTCAATGATAGATGTAAGATATAGACTATATGATGATTACTTAAAACTGATTCTGATTAAAATTTGTTAGAGATGAGAAAAATTGGCTGTACTCAGAAAACATAGCCCTTGTATATTCAGACTTGAGTCACCTGCTATGTATCTAGTCATATCCATCCCTTCAAGGCTTCCTTCTTGATCTATGTGGCAAAGGACTACAAAGACACTCCACTCACCTTCTTCCAAGGTGGTGATAACTAATTCATTTGAGTTTCTCATCCAAATTAATGTTGCATTTCACATGCATTCAATACTAACACTATAATTTGAAGTTCCTATCACTGGGGAAATTGGAATGGGTATATGTGCAGTTACAACTTTGACCAAGGCAGTGATCTCCAATTAGCAGGAATAATAAGGTGCTTTTGACTGTCACTGATTCCTGTGAGTAAAAGAATATAAATCATTCTGAGTTTATGCTAGGTTTCTTATTTAATCTACTTTCTTTGGGAAGGTCTAGGTTAGCCCGGCTTTTTCTATTTATTAATTCAAGTTCTATTTCAGTTAGCTAATATTAATGCCTTCCCTTTCTCCTATTCAATATGAACACTCTTTGATCAATACTAAATCACATCATCTTCCACTCTTAGCTTCCTCACTCTTTTTACTTGGCCAATTATGAAAGTCAAATTTGTCTCCATTGCTCAGAATAGCATGCAGGATGAATACGTATATAGACATTGGAGATAAAAATATGAAAGATGTTTTTTCTTCCCACTTTTCATTTTCAGCCAGGTTTATAAAGCATGGAGTCTAATTTATTAAAGATATAAGTAACTAAAATTGGTTGAATAGTTTTAGTAGAGTTGACAGGATAGTGCAAGAGTCTCTTTTAACAACTTATACATCTTATTTATAATGCATTTAGTTAAAATCAGGAGAGAACAATATGCATTGCATGCATGGTTTAGCAAAGGCATATTTTGTATTCTTATTTTTTCCTACATCTCTAGAGTTTACAGATTCTGGACCAACTTTAAGCTTTAGCCTTCTACAGGGAATTTTTCTGTTAAGATTGTGTTGCTAATGGTTGAATTCTTCTAGAGAGAAAAAAGTCAAAATTTATTTTTATTTTTCAGTGTTATTTTTTTTATATTTGTTATTTTTTATTTCAGTGTTATTATTTTTTATTTTTCAGTGTTTTATTTTCAATATAAAATCAAAATAATGTTAGTTCCTCCAGGGAGAGAAAGTGACAGAAAATTGATAATGTGTGAACAGTGCTGAAAAGGGAGAAGAAATAAATTATCCCTGACCACTCAAAGTCTAATTGTTAGGTGTCTTAAGTCAGTAAGTTCTAGTGAATCTGTAAGATTTTTTTATTCCTTTGGATGATAGAACAGCACATCTGTACTGTTTCCCATATCATTTGTTGTGTTAAGTAGATATTTTGCAACAAATGAATGAACATGTTTTTCTTATGTCTATTGATAAAATTAGTCATAAATATAATCATTTAAATCGTTTCAAATGGTTTTTAGCCCTTTTAATTGTGACACATAATGCTACTACAAATCCTTAAATGTATTGCTTTTCTTGGATAAGAATTATCTTTTCTGAGGAGATAGACTGAGAATGTAGTAAGAACACCTACAGTTAAAACTGTAATTATGAGAATAATCAGATCATAGAAGCCTATACTTAAAACAATTTCAAAAAAAAGTCTTTTATAATACAAAGAAAACTTATTTCTCATAAACTTACCTTCACATTTATATAATTATGTCTTATGTTTTTTTAAATGTATGATTGTGGCAAATTAAAAAGTCTACCAGAAGAGTCCTCTGAGATTATGGTTGGGTTAAAAACGGTGGTGGTTTTATGTTTGTTTTTTTTTTGTGGGGGGGGGGTTTCGGTATGCGGGCCTCTCACTGTTGTGGCCTCTCCCATTGCAGAGCACAGGCTCCGGACATGCAGGCTCAGCGGCCATGGCTCACGGACCCAGCCGCTCCGCAGCATGTGGGATCCTCCCGGACTGGGGCACGAACCCGTGTCCCCTGCATCGGCAGGCAGACTCTCAACCACTGAGCCACCAGGGAAGCCCTCTGGTGGTGGTTTTAAAGCTCACTGGCAGCAGAGAGCTTCCTAGAGATGAAAAGTATTTTAGTTCTCTTGCTACTTATAGAAGCATCCCAAAATTTAGTAATTTAAACATTAACCACTTAATCAGCTCATAGCTGAATCTGCTGGCTCGTTCTGTCAGAGCTGAGCTGAAAGCTGCTGGACTTGCCCATGCAGCTGTTGTCAACTCATGGTGTGACTTGCGTCTGGGTGCCCTCATTCACACATATGGCTTTTGTAGGCTGTCGAATTGTGTGATAGAGGCACCTGACTTATAAACCAGCAGGCTAGGTTGGGTTTCTTCAAAATGTGATTGAATGGTTACAAAAGCTGTGAGAGAAGACATCCCCAATGTACAAGTCCTTGTTAAGACTTTGCTTGTATCACATTTACTAGTAAAGTACAATAAATTCACCAAAGAAAGTCATATGGCTATTCCAGGTGCAAGAGACAGAGCAGTATGTCCCACCTGTTCATACTGGTCATGTCAATAGAAAGGAAGGAATTTGTGGGCATTCGGTAATCGATCACAACCTTCCTCTGGCTGTAATTTATTCCTATTTCTCTCATGTGAAAACATGCTCAATCTTATCCCAGAGACCTAAAATGTCTCATAAAATTCTGCCCTTAGGGTGGAAGTACAAAATCTTGCTATCTAAAAGTCATATTTAAAAGGCAGTCTTAGATGTGTTTCTATTGGGCTAGAGAGACAAGTTACTTGCAAGGATATGTAAGGATATGGTAGACGTGTATGTTACACATGAGCTTCAACCTTCCAATTAGAGTGGGTGATAGTTTTGCCAGCTCTTTTACTATAAAATAAGACGGGTCGTCCTTTTTCCAGCTTGTCATAATTTCCTTATTGTTTTTTTTTTGTAGCCTCCATGAACAGCATTTTTCCAGTCTCACTTAATAGTTTCTTCACTGTTTTTTTTTTTTTCCAGCCATAGCCACCTCTCATTCTCCAGATCAATGCCACTTATACGTGCAGTATTTATATTAATTATATATTGCTAAATAACAAACTGCATCCAAAATATCAGTGGCTTAAAACAGTAATCATGTGTTTAGCTAATTCTGTGGGTTGGCGGGGAAGTCTTTTTGACTGGGCCAGGCTTGCTGTTCTCTGCTGGCAGCTTATGCAGCTGGCAGGGTTAGCTAATAGCTCAATGATTTGTGATGAACTAGTTACACTGGTACTTGACAGACTCTTGGCAAATTGGAGGGGGCTGGGTCAGGTGTCTCTTGTTATCTGGAGGGATAACCAGGGATTCTTTACATGGTAGTTGAAAAGTTAAAAACACCGTAAGATAGGGTAAACTTCAACGCTCAGGCACTTTCCAGGTTTCTGAGTTTATCATATTTGCTAGAGTTCCATTGGCCAATAAATAAATCATATAACCATCACAGATTAAACACTGGAGAAAGAGACTCCACATCTTTAAGAATGAATGTATACCCACTCTTCAACTCTAGCATCAAGGATTACAGAAAATAGTATTTCTTCTTGTTCGTAGTAACAGGGATACTTTCAATTTTTCTATGAGCACATATGGTCACAAAGAAGATAGGAAATGCAATACATCAAGTCTCATTCACATACCTGCCATATCAACTCTTTAGCTTTCCAATTCCTTGTTCTTTCATCAGTCATAAATTTTTTTTTCCACACTCCATACTCTAGTGTTCTCATACTTCAGTGTTTATCATTGCCAGTTATTGCAGTCCTCCAGAAGTTTAGATTAATGATTTTCTGCTATGAATTACAATTTCTGTATTTCTAGCTTACTTCTTTTTATTCACACACTTATGAAAAATAGAACAAAATTTGACCTCATTTGAACTTTGTTGCATTAACTCTATCACCTTTTTCTACTCTTCATCCTCCCCTTATTACCCAGCTTAGATTTTGTGGTATATTAATATAATTACTATCTCTCAGATAACCTCAATCTTCTGTCCTTCACCTGAGCAAACCCCAAACTTGGATAAATGTATTTCTCCATAAACTGGTAACTATGTTGCTGCATTTGCATGGAGCCATACACATGCAGTACTCACAATCATAAGGACTTGTCTCACTTTGAATTTGTGAACACAAACATCAAGTGTACCCTCAGGATTGTTTGCCAGGATTATTACATTTCCTGACTAATTTGCTTAGCCAATCAGAACTTGTCAAATTTCTTCACTTCCCCACTCACTCAAAGATCACATTATCTTACTAAAAATACAGAAACAATTAGAAGTGAATTCCCGATCTTGCCAATTTACCCCAATCTGTAGACATATCTATTCTTTGCCTTCTGTTACAACAGATGCATTGCTCTTTCTTCCATCTAAAGTCACTCCCCCTGTTTTTTCACTGGATCTCATATCATCATGCCTAATCCATGTCTTGGTAGTTGTCACCTATCCCTCCTGCCATAACATATTTAAAGTATTTATTGGATCATTTCTATCACTACTTAACTTGATGCTTATACTAATAAAATTTAAAATAATGTGAATGCTTGTCCTTACTTACTAAATGAGAATTGTAAGCAATATGTATGTCCCTGTCTCTAAGGCATAGGCATACACACATATATATTCACCATCTCTATTGATGCTTCTCTTATTCTCTCTTGACCTCTGCAATTAAACATTCATCAGGGTCAAACCATGGGAATCACTCTTGTCATTTTTTAAATTCCTACAGTAAATTTGATGCCTTTCAACAATACTCGAAAAAGTTGATTGTTGCCACCTCATTAAACATTTTCTTGGTTTCTGAGATAGGGAAGCCTTCTGCTTTTCCATCAAATACACTGACTCCTTCTATCATTCTCTTAGTATTTCTTCCAACCCATAAACACTAAGATTCTTCAAGAATATATTCTCAGAAATGTTCTTTTCTCCCTGTACTTACTACTTTATAGTGATACCAAATTCCCATAACTTCAAGTAAGATCTATTTATTGACTCTTCTTAAATTCATGTAGCAAATTCCAATTTCTCCTGAAGCTTTATTTTTGTATACAACTTTTCACCTTACATTTGCACTTGAATGTCAGTGAAACAAGCATCTTTCACAGGCCTAAAAAGAAAATTCAAATTCAACATTCCCATATGCCTGCCAGTCTTCTACATACTAGTAAATCAGTCCAACATCCATTTGGTTAATTGAAGGAGAAAAAAAGAAAACCACCTCAGGGTCACTGTTATGAACTTACGTTCTCTCCACACCACATGTTGGCCCTACTTCCAAAATTCACATCACATTAAGTGGCTCTTCACTACCTCCACTGGTGCCACTAGTCATCCACTCTTGTTTGGATGACTTATGCAGCCTTCTGTTGGTCTCCTTACTGCCACTTTTTATTCTTCACCCAGAGTCATATTTTAAGAATATAAATTGTGTCACTTTCCTGTTGACATCACCCCAAAAATGCCTTCCCAAAAAACTTCAAAAAATCTAAAATCCATTTGGAATTCTGATTTCTGGATCCACATGTAACAAGCTTGGGATGTCACCATTCCCCCATTAGAACAAGTATAATGCTGAACGGATTAAAAAAAGAAAATCAGCAACCCTTCTTGAATCCATAAGAGAAGAAAATTAATGACAAACCATTGTCCCCAAGATTTGAGAGACTGGGATAAATACAGAGCAGATTCATGACTAAAACCAGCTGTGAGAATAAGTGCTGGCATAGGTAAACCAGAACCAGAGCTTAACATAAAGGGGTTTTATTAGAGACTATCTGACCTGAGGAAAGGGAAATAGTCACCTTCAGCCTACTCTAGCAATCTTGTCTCACCTAAGGAAGGAAAAAAAATACTGAGAAACATCTGTGAAGTTCACTGTTCAGAGGCATAATCTCCTTAAAAGACTGAATCCCAATTATAGAACTATAGAATGTTTTCTCTTCCTTCTTCCACCTTACTACTACATTACTAAAGGGCTATTTATAGCAGTTTATTTTACTTAGTACATCATGTCCAGTGAAGGAGGAATAAGTAAAGATAACAAAAACTTTTTTCTTTATGGATCTAAGTAGATAACAGCACAAAATAATGGCAGCAGTGTATTCAATTATGTGTATGTGTGTATGTACCTTACATGTGTTTATATACCTATTGTATATAAGTGAAATGAATGACAGCAGTGATACAAGGGACAGGAGGAAAACTAGAATTATTTTGATATAAGGTACTTAAACTACTATGAAGTGGTATAGTGTTCAAAAGTAGACTTGGATTAGCTGTAAATATGTATTGCAAACTCTAGGTCAACAATTATAAAATAGAGTATAACTGATATGCTAATAAAGGGGAGAAGAAAAAATCATATAAAATGCTCAATTAAAACTACAAAGGCTGAAAAATAGTGGAAGACAAAGAAAGGGACAAAGAGCAAGGGCAACAAATAGAAACAGTAAAAAATATGGTAGATATTAACCCAACAGTGTCAGTAATTATTTTGAACATCAGTGGTCTAAATATACCAGTTAAGACAGATTTTTCAGAATGGAAAAGAAAATAAGACTGAACTATATGTTGCCTACAAGAAACCCACTTTAAAATCACATACAGACTTAAAGTAACTGGAAGAAGACAAATATACTATGCTAATACCAATCAAAAGAAAGCAGGAGTAGCTATAGTTATTTCATATAGAACAAATTTCAAAGTAAGTAAAGTTTTCAGGGATGAAGAAGGTTATTACATAAATAATGATAAATGGATACTATAAACATCCTAGACTTATGCCATAACCTGTGACCCATGGGGACTGATGTTTATAATTAAGTATTCCTTTCTTCTAGCCCTTATTGGACAACCCTAAAGTATATTTTATACTATTCCTCAGAGGATCCTAGATGGATTATGCCTCAGTTGCCCCATTATGAAGAACAAAATTACTAATTCATCCTTGGATTGGCTTTCCCTCTTTCACTGAATCACTGTGACACTTTTCCTTGCCTCTCACTCCTACTTCACCTGCATGCTATCCTTTTTATCAGGACCCTTTTTTTAGGGTAACACTAAAACAATTAGTAACAGTAGTAGCCCTTTTTGTTTAGGTGAGTGATATTCTATGATTCTCTAATTAGGTGCTAACTGTAGCATTATAATTACTAAGTTTTTGTGTAAGAGGTGGATTGGAATTTGGTACAGATAGAGCATGATGCATTGGTTTGTACAATACAGCACACTTTATCAATATGTGAGCAATAATAATATTAAGGTCTATACAATTAGCCAACCTTCATCAACATCTATTTTAGAAGCCCAGGGGACAAAAAATGACAGGTTTAAATCAGCCACCTATCAATCCTCTGGTAGAACAGAGGACATTGATGAAAATCAGCCCCAGGATTTAAATTACAGGATTTAAACTGTAATCCTTTGAATTACAAAGGATAGAGTGAACAGCCTCCATGGGTCTCCTTATGCCAAAGAAGGGGCCAACTTTGAAGAAAAGAAAGACTTAGAGACCCAGGGTGTGGGCAATTAGGTGAGGAAGCTTGATGATTCTGAATTTCTACATATATCTTAAATATCTTCTTAGGAAGAAGCAGCCCCCTCCTCCATGCTAAATCTTTTCCTCACTTAGAGCTCCAGTGGAGGCCTCATCTGGTTTGGGTGCCTTGCAAGATGATGCTGGATTAGTCAGTGTTTGAGATAATTTTCTCTCACTGTATCCTCATCTGTAAGTAAGGACAGGTGAAACCAAGCAAAGGCAAATTAAAAAGTAATTTATCCAGGAGGAGAAAGAAAAATACACACAAATAAGTAAAATATCTGATGAATAAGTACTAGAAAATATTGGGGAGTACATGTTGGGGGGTGTATTGGGAAGTTGGGTTTGGAATAGGACTACAAAATACATGGCTTACTGTTGACATGAGAGTACTCTGTTGCGCCTCAGTGTTTAAATGTTCTGGCAGAGACACCTGGAGATTGTTTAGAGTTGCTTTTTAAATCTTGGAAAGAATGATGATATATGGCGAATGAAATAAAGTATTTAGAACAGCGTCAGATGACTCAGGTAGGTGAGCAATGCAGAAGGAGTCCAATATGTGAGATCAAGTCATCCACTACTGAAATATGTTCCATGAGAAATCTAAGACTTTATTTCACTAACAGTAAGAATTAAACTGCTAAGGAAGACACTGACATGTCTGAACAGCTCACTGTTGCTTCCTTCTTTAGGCCAAGGTTGACATTAGCAGATTTGCCTTGGGACTGAGCTTCCTAGTACCACTGGGGGTGGATTCTGAAACTTGAAGAGGCTAAGAGGTCAATATTTATCATCAGGGATCATCTCTAGGAAGCTGTCATAAGAATAACAAGATGAGATATTTAACCAGGTGCCTTTATTCATAAGGATCTATAGTCATGACTAATAGATCATTATATTCCTAATGTTGAGGTAGATGGTGAGCTAACTAGAGTATTAATTGACTTCTATAATAAAAAATTGACAGCTGCTGAGCATATATCTAGCACAGCTGCCATAGTACAAATTGAGATCTATCGCCCAGTTTCAAGAAGAAAGTCAGAAAATTCTACCATTAAAATGAAGCCTTAACTCTCTTAACAAGATACTGAGATGGTTCTTGTACAATGGTAGCAGGGAGAAGTATGTCTGAGTCCCAAGGCATCCCCGAGGGTGTTCATGGGTGCTTCATGGCCAGTGATAACAAGTTTAAAGCAACTGAAAACTCCAACCCCTTTATTGAAAAGGTCAGCACCACCCCACTTTGCCAGAAATATAGACATGTTCAAGTGCTGGAAAAATGTGATAAAACTCTAAAATGGGTGGTGGAAAAGAGGTGAATATTAAGTATGGTATTCGAATCCAGCATTAACAAGCTTGTTTCACTCAACTGTGGTCATGGAATATTTCACAGATAATGAAGCCAGCCAATACATGGAAGGCTCTGGAATGTAACAAAGTTAACACACCATGGACTTAAGCTGATGAGTACAAAAGATGGAGTGTATAAAACACTTCTTACATCCTATCCCAATCCTTCCCCACCCTACCTTTGTACTCATACCATTGCTTCAATGACCATCTGTACCCAAGTAGAACTAGAATACATGCCTGATATTTGCTACATGTAAATCTTACAGGCTTCTCTTCTACTTCCATGTAGAAAGTGTTTGCCATTCTGAGAACTGTCAAACCCAGAAATATGAAGGAGTTAATCCATAGGAGTGAATCTTGACCAGTGAGACATGGGTGCTGATGGATTAAATTGTCTCTTCTGAATTCTTTTGTGGAAAATTCTGAGATCCATTTTACATGTTCATAAAAGACTCCCTAGTATGACTGAGCTACATTTTTTCACAGCAATGATCATCTTGATAACATCCTTGAATTAGCTTTCTTTACTTGCCTGTTTCACTTTTCCTGACCTCCACTCTTGACCAATGGATCACTTCCAAAATAAAACTTACTAAGTTCAAGCCTTTGTCTTAGCGTTTGCTTTTGAGGAAACTCAATCTAAGACACTAGCATTTTTTAATGCCTCTAACACACACAACAAACTCCTTTCCACCTCAGTTGATGAGTTCTCTCCTCTCTGCCTAGTATTCTATTGCTGGAAAGATGCATTGCTTAATTATTCAACTTATTCAGAATTTCAGCCAAATAACTATTTTAGAGAGTTCTTTCTTGACCTGTCCATCATGTCCTATTCTCTCTTTACTCCAACACTGCTTTACTTTACATGTTATCTTAGTCATTTAATTTTAATATCATGGTATTTAAAATTTACCTAGAAAAATATCTAAATTTTCCAGCACCCAAGATCTTTCTATCAGCAAATAATTTAAAAATGTCCATTTAGACCAAGAATTATGAAGTCCCAAGTATCCTATTCTAATAGAATAGAACAAAAAACTGCCAAAAACTGCTAAAACTAGAATATGATCATATGAAGAATTGTTAAATAAGGCTCAAATGAGTCATAGATCTTATTACGGAAACCAATGCCAAATTTAATAATGAGATAGGCAACAGGTGAAAATTTCACTTGGAGGAATCTGAGACTCTCCTGTGTAGCTCCACTTTAAAGTTCCTTTCTCTACAGCATTAGGATGCTTCCTAGTTTCAGGCTTAACATGTGATATAAGTTTGGAATAATGTATGTGCTGATTTGCTTCACAGGGTAAGCCATTTGGTTATGGAATACCTTTATCCTATATCGAGGCAATATCAACTCCTCAAAATCCCCAGCTCCAAGTTTAATTACAATAAGCAACCTAGAGAGAATCTATCTAGTTTGCCAACTAGCATGTCATAAATAATCACTCTCTATTTCATGCTATATACCTGTTTGTGTGTCTACAAGGACATCTTTTTAGCATGTTGACTAGGTTTGTTTAGAGTTGTTCCTTTTTTCCAGGAATCACTGAAAATAAGAAGAATTGAGTTACAGTATTACTCTTCAGTCTTTATGTGCCAGAACTCATAATATTCCAAGTATAAGACAGCAATGGGAAAGGGGAATAATAGAGAAAATAACAGAGTCGGCAGTCTTAACCTTATATTACACGTTTGTTTGTTTGTTTGTTTTTTCCATATTTCCATTTTCAGGTGAGCTCTTGCTGCTCCTGATAACTAGCATCCATCCACAAGCAGTGAATGAGCTGAGTTATTGACTTCTTCAGTTTATCAATTACATCAGTCAGAACATGAGAAGCAGACAGGTTCAGACATTTTATTTTATTATTTGTATTGAACTACCACAAAATTCTATGTGATAAAAGGTTACCATTTCTTTGTCCTAATTTCTCCCATGAATACCTCACGAGATCTTCCTGACACAGATAATACTAAATCAGTCCATCCCCACCTAATACTTAGAAACCATTTTCTATGTTGTTATTGGTATAAGAAATGACTCTGTAGTCAGCTACCAGTTAATTCAGTCTGTGCCCCAGCTCTGCTTCACCATGCCTTGTGTTTGGGCGCTTATTTTTTCCTTTGGACACAGCAATGTGAAATCTGTTACATTTAGGAAGAGAAATATGCTGAAATTTATCATTTTCCAGAGATGTTGTGAGAATGCCGATCCTTACTGGAAGTTACTACTCCTTTTGTTTCCAACCTAACATCATACTGTTCACTGTTCCTTCAATAATGTAAGTTTCCCTATAATTATTTTTCTCATGTTACAAATATCAAATCTATATGTAAACTGCAAAATGTGGGTGGTAACAGTAAAAGTATTTTATAGAGGGGGTAAACATTATTGATAATAGAGAAATATAGAAGAATATAATATTGATTATTAACATAACTTTACCTTTAGTTTTCTAATTTTTCATATAATCCTTCAAATAAGATATGATCAATAGAAATATATCATTTGTTTCCATAAAATATGCTTTCCTATTTGTATATAACAAGAACACCAATAACATTTGAATTTACTTTTTTTGTGGATTTTTCCCTCTGTTCAAATGTGGGGAAACTTGAAATATCCTTATTGAAACCTTCCTTTCTGTCTTCATATATCTTGAATAATTGTTTAAACAAAGAATAATAAGAGAATAGATTTGGAGAATTAGTATATGTTAAGGGAAGACCAAATACTCTCTTTGAAATTAGAATTAATATTCCTAGGTCTTTGTCAATGTCACCATAGTTTTTTGTATTGATTTCTTTCTCCTGATAGATGATTCTTATGTCAGTTCTATATAAAATGTTATATTCAGAGTTAGAACTTACATTGCAATGGTATTTAAAAGTCTAAAACTTCTTATCCCCTTTAAGGAGTACAGACATATCTAAGTTCATATCTTATAAGAAATAGACCTTGAAACAAGGATTATGGTTCAATGAGTTTATTTAGTTAGTAATCCTATGAAAAAAGCACTGATGAGAGAGAGATGGACAGGAAAGGAAGAAAACAAAACGTTATGGTTAATGGGTAGGTTACTCATTAACCTTTCTGGCTAATTGTCCTGGGCAATTGATGCTCGGTATTGCTGGAATATTTATCCTTTCTCATTTTTTTTTTACACAATTTTTTTTATTAGTTTCTGCTTTATAACAAAGTGAATCAGTCATACACATACATCTGTTCCCACATCCCTTCCCTCATGCATCTCCCTCCCTCCCACCCTCCCCATCCCACCCCTCCAGGCGGTCACAAAGCACCGAGCTGATCTCCCTGTGCCATGCGGCCGCTTCCCACCATCTATCTACCCCACGTTTGGTAGTGTATATATGTCCATGCCTCTCTTTCGCTTTGTCACAGCTTACCCTTCCCCCTCCCCATATCCTCAAGTCCATTCTCAAGTAGGTCTGTGTCTTTATTCCCGTTTTACCCCTAGGTTCTTCATGACATTTTTTTTTTAATTCCGTATATGTGTGTTAGCATACGGTATTTGTCTTTCTCTTTCTGACTTACTTCACTCTGTATGACAGACTCTAGGTCTATCCATCTCATTACAAATAGCTCAGTTTCCATCATCGGATGAATGGATAAAGAAGATGTGGCACATATATACAATGGAATATTACTCAGCCATAAAAAGAAACGAAACTGAGCTATCCTTTCTCATTTTTGAAGGTGACTACAAAGGGTGTTAAATTTCCCCCTTGAAATTCCAGTCCGTCCCTCTAGACCAAAAGCACTTTCAGGAAGAGACCTAAGTGCTTGAGGTAAGAAGTCCTTTGCATGAATGGGAACAAGTCACAGAAACTTCTCGTGAACTCAGTTAAGTTAACAGGCTGTGGATGAAGCATGTACCGAGCTTGATGCCAGAGGGTAAAGTATAAACCTGAATGGTTCCTAAAATGACTACTCCCACTATAATTTTCTTGTAATATATATTTTAAAATAAAGTCCTTGATGGGCATTATCTTATAGATGTGTTTTGCCTAAGCAGTTATATAGTACAAGCAAACTGCTAAGACTTGGGGGTGAACTAAGAAAGGGCTAGTTAAACAAGGAAACCAGGCATTCCATGGTAAAAGTTTGCAATTTTCTCTCCTAGAACATCTTCCTGTTGAGAACACCTATATTTGTAACTGCATTCCTACTCTGCCATCTCACACCTGCTCTATCTGCTACATATATTCGTAACAGCTTATTCATAGGAAGCAAGGCAGGCAGTGGAATAGGTTAGTGCTAATGGGATTCCTCCTTCAATTTTTTTTCATTTATTTATTTATTTACATCTTTATTGGAGTATAATTGCTTTACAATGGTGTGTTAGTTTCTGCTGTATAACAAGGTGAATCAGCTATACATATACTTATATCCCCATATCTCTTCCCTCTTACATCTCCTTCCCTCCCACCCTCCCTATCCCACCCCTCTAGGTGGTCACAAAGCACTGAGCTGATCCTCCTTCAGTATTTTTATGTACATGCTTAAGATGTTTGCTCTTAGTTTTAACTAGCTGCTCTAGCTAGCTGTTATTCTTAAAGATGAGGGGGAAAATTGTTAAGTTGTGAGGTTTCCTCATACTGAAAATTTTCTTTTTTCACTAGAGTATTGCTTTTTTTTTTTTCTCCCTCATACTGAAATTTGATTTGATTTGTCTTTATCACCCAGGACTCTATTTGAAACAGCAAATAATTCTTAGACTGAAGTATCAGGGTGATGTTCATATTCTTTGACTGGAAGAATCTATAGAAAGAATCACTAGCCAGTCAGTATTGACAATATTTTCACTCTTAATGGAGTTCTCATGGACTTACCATTAGTTCTACTTTCTTTCTTCTATTGTGACAATGACAGCAAAGACGCTGATGATGATCCTAAGCATTGTCACTATCAGTCGTGATCATGATATATTAAAATTTTTGCTATGCTACATTTGGCCAAGAGTGAGATTCATGGGCAGGCGTTTGCCAACTCTATATAATAGTTGATATATAATTTTAAAAAATATACTTTATTTTTTAGAACAGTTTTAAATTTACTGAAATTGAGATGATAACAAAGTCTCCACATATCCTACCTTCAGTTTACCCTATTATTGACATATTAGAATGGTACACTTGTTACAAATAATAAACCAATATCATGCATTGTTATTAACTGAAGTATGCTTTTTATTCAGAATTCGTTAATGTCTAATGTCCTTTGTTTCAGGATCCTATCCAGAATACCACATTCTATTTAGGTGTAATGTGTATTACTTTTTAATAATTCAAGTAGGCATTTGTATACTTCCACTAAAGAACTAAGGTACTGTTTTGTAATTCAGAAAAAATATATAGTAACTTTTAACAATTATTTTTCCTATTTTCCACTACGTTGTTTTGAGCACTTAGAAAGAAGAGTGGAGAAGCTGGTGCATGACTGATGGGGTTACATGTGTCTGCCCAGACTGCACGTCTAGGCTGGACTGGACAGCATCCCTGGTGGGAATAAGACTGCTTTTCTCTACTTTCCAGCCCGCCCAGAATATCTATGCAACCAGCTTAATTTTTTTGTGGGGGGGGGGGCATACCACGCTGCATGCGGGTTCCTATTTCCTTGACCAAGGATCAAACTCGCCCCACCTCCCACCACCCCGGCACCTGCAGTGGAAGCGTGGTCTTAACCACTGGACTGCCAGGGAAGTCCCTATGCCATCAACTTAGATAAACTTTCTGGGCAGTCACCAAGTGACTTTTGTTCCCTCAATTCATCTGTTCAAACAATCCAAGGGTTAATCATCTGAATAATGCCATTTCTTCCAATTACACTATTGGGAATGACAAAAATATGTTGAGTCTGTGTTCAGTATAGGATCTTCAGTAGCTGAGAAACTAGGGATATCTGTATTTGTGGCTATTTCCTATGCTCTTAAATATATTTATATATGTACCTAGATTTTTTAATGTATTTTTTGTACATTTAAACACATTTTATAGTCAAGTGTTAACTTAAAATATCATTGAGATAAATAAAGATTTAGAGGTATACAAACTATATACATATATATATATATATTCTATACAAAGTAGTCCTAATCTTATAGAAAATCATTAAAATACTTTAAAATTAGCCTCATGGTCTTGCAGGGAAAAACAGAGGTTGATGTGAGGGTAATTACATTAAGAAATTAGAAAAATCATATTAAGAGACTAGAAAAACAATCCATTAGAATGGTTAATTATGTAGAAAAATAACAGTATCTTCATCTGTCAAAAGCTTTATTATTTGATGAAACTAACTCAATTGGCAATTTAAAACAAATATTTCTTGGATGTGAGAAATCACACAGTAGGAAGTTTGGTCTTATATTTTTGCTGAGAAATGATGTTGATAATCACTTAGAATAAAGTAAATGTGGAAGCAGAGATATAAATACCTCATAGACTGGCTGGATGTTAAGCAAACCCACTTCTTATTCTCAAACATCTTCCAAGTTTTCTTGAGGTTAGGTATGGTAATGTGACTTACTTCTGTTCAGTGTATGTGTCTGGATATCTTGTGTAGTATCTTCATGCCCAGACCAACTATTCTCCCATAAACAATTCTTTGTTTTCCCCCAACACCGTGCTATACTTTGATATCCATACCTTGGAATACCTTGGAATCCTTGTGGCAAAGATGACAGACTCTATCATCTTATTGGATGCCTGGATACTTCATGGAATTGAGGACTACCCCATTCCTATGTATTTTGAATTTATATGAGCAAAAAATGTCTGTTTATTTGAGCAGCAGATTTTTCTCACTTTCTTTGTTAGAACAGCTATAATTCCCTTAACTAGTAGAAAGTGATACATTGAAGTTGATTGTAGCCATAAATAAAACCTGAAATTCAAGGCTTTGGTTTAGAGGTCAGAACAGTGGTCACTGAGGAAGATGATAGGAGACATTGGAAAGATGGAGAACCTAATGGAAGACAATTCTCCTTGTATTATTCAATGTTTATGTATTGTCTGGGCTTTCTGAGCAAAGGAAATAGACAAACCACAATATAGAGCATTTCTATACCTTCTCTACCCTGCTCTCTTCCTTTACCCCTGTAGACATGTGCTCACATTCCAGAATAATAAATTGAGTGATACCTTTTTTTTTTTTTTCTCGCTCCTTTCTTGCTTACTTTCTAGAGCAAAAGATAAGGTCTTTATTTCCAGAAGGGAAGATGAGCAATTGTGTTAGAAGCTCTATACAAGAACTGACATCATTTGGGGGTTCCTTTTCTACTGTGCAACACTACTGCATACAAAGGTACACGTCACCCTGTGGAAAAATGTGCATGGGAAACCAACACATGACGCTCTGAAAATGGTCAGTTTTCTGGTCCAGAGATCTGTTTCCTGTCAGAATATGAATATATAAATCGTAATAGCTCCATGCTGTGCAGTAGCAAAGTATCGGATTGGCCAAACATTCAGTAGGATGTTACAGAAAAACACGAAGAAACTTTTTGGCCAACCCAGTACTTGGTAAAAGTATCCCTTTTGGTATTCAGCTAAGGTTTTATCGAGTTTGTGGCTTCGAAAATGGGGTTGGAAAAGAATATTAGACATGTTTATTGATTATTACTGACTGCTTTTAACTAAAGTAGAAAGAGATGAGCTCAGACAGTAAGAACTGGTTTATTTGCAAACTGAAAGGACAGACAGTAGAGCGTTCAAGATACTTGAAGCCTGAAAAATATGGAGAGTATCTATTGTTTTCAGAATCCAAATAGTAGGAAAGAATTGGCTTTTCATAATAATAAAAACATGACAATGTCAAATTTTGAAAAGGATTTGTAAAGTTTGCTTGTTTGAGACTTCAAGTAGTAGAAATGACATTTTAAAAGCTTCTGAATGGCAGAGCCCCATTTATATTCAGCCCTGCCACGAATATAAGATTGTAGCCTTCCTATTCCATCTCGATACTTCAAGATTGCCATCATTAGATTGGGGAAGAAGGGGATGTTTTAGTCTATTTTGGCTGCTGTGGCAAAAGACCACACACTGCGTGGTTTAAAAAAAACAAAAAATTATTTCTCATCGTTCTGGAGGCTGGAAAGTCCAAGTCAAGGCACCTGCACATCAAGTGTGTGGTAGGGATCTGCCTTCCTAGTTCATAGACAGCTAGATGTCTTTCCTGTATCCTCATGTGATGAATGAGCTCCCTCTGGGGTCCCTTTCATTAAGGACACTGATTTCATTCATGAGGGCTCCCCTGTCATGACCTAATCACTTCTCAAAGGTTGGGCCTCCAAACACCATTACATTGGGGAGTAGGTTTTTAGGTTTCAACACTTGAATTGTGTGAAGAGGGGCACAAACATTCAGTCTATAGCAGGGGGAACAAAGGAACAAAAACAAATGGAGATCTATGGTTAGGAAATAACTTTGTGTGTAGCTATAAGTACATGGAACTAACTAGAAATGAAAAGAAGTCTAATACATTTTATAGGAACAAGGTAAAAGTCAGGGATTAAAAAAGCTTTAACTGTTAGAAATTTAGAACATCCCTTTAATCCCCGAATTTATGTAAGGATAACATATAAGTTGTACTTATCAGAAGAAAATTATATTTCCAGAGACTTTTTCTAAATTTAAGAATCCATTATTGGATTTACTATTAGTTATACAAAGTATAGTAGTTTTGTAATGCATTAATCTTACCTGTCCATTTGATACCAACCTCCTCTCTATTTTAGTTAATTCTATAACTTATTTTTAACTACTTACAACACCTACCTTACATTTTTCTTAGATTTTAAAATATTCAATATGTTTAACTCCATGATTTTTAGTACTGAGCAGAGAGGAAGTTTAGAACTTGCAGAGGTTTTGAAGAATTGTTTTCCTCTTTAACATAATTGCGGATTGATCTTATTTTGTGTTATTTCACATTTATCTGCATTTTTGTTGCTTAAAACTTTATCAACTTCTTTTCCCTTTCATAATATTGTAACTTGATTATTAAACTCCTGTATGGTTTGATTTTCTTGATTTTTAAGCTTATAACGAGTCTTTCACATGACAATTCAATTGAAGTTTTTTAAGTGAAAGTGTAGGTCTCTGTAGATTTTGACTGACAGCATTTAAACTTATTGATAATTTCACTCAGTTTCTGACTGATAGCGTTTAAACTTATTGATAATTTCATTAAGTTTCTGTTTATAATTACTGATTACTTAAATTATATTACAAAGACCAAATGGTACTGTATCTGTCAATTCTTTCTTGCTTACCTTAGGATATGCTTATTTAGCTGCTATAGTGTTTACCGAATAAATGCTATAAACAGTCTGGCTCTAAAACTTATGCTTTTGACATTTGGTCAAAATACGATTTTAGATTATATTAGTATTGTTACCTTTGTTTTCATTTTAATTAAAATTGTTACCTAAGTATTTGCAAGGTATATATTTGTAAATATTTAGTTTTAAATTCATGTGTCTTTTTTATTCAGTGGCCTATATATAAAAAAATTTTTTAAAAAGCAGTCCTACTTTGCATAGAACCATGTCAACTGAAACTTGGAACTGTATCCTCCAGATATCCCCAATATGCTCAAGTTCCAGTTAATACGGTTCTGTCCAAAATAGGGAATGCTTACAGTTGAATATGGCATTTCCTGTCAAGTACTGAACAAAAATCTTTTATCAGGGTGGGAGAGTCAAATGTATTATCTTTTTATTTATATAATTGAAATAATTCCTCATTTATAGTGTATATTCACTGTTTTGTACTTTATTTTTTTCCCATTAACTTGTTCATTTATGGCTAACTAAATGAAATGATCAGTATCTTGTCAAATTAATAGGATTGTCATTGTTTTTAAAGGTGTTTGTAATATTTCTCATTCTACTAGAAGTTATGATTACATTAATAGTCACTTTTGAAATTGTAAATATATATCCAAAACCCAAAATGATTTAGACAATATTTACTTCAAATCCCATGAAAGATTTTTATCATATTTTGGCCTTACACTGTTTACCCCTCCTTCTAAGATTCTGATCATGGCCAATCTGATCTGGGATGCTTAACACAAATCAGCTTTTCCAGTACCCGTAGACTAAGGGTGATTTATTTATTCAGATACTGAGCAATTATGCCCTTATTTATAGATGGAAAGTAGATGACTATTTGTGACACACTGACCTAAAAGCAAACAAACTGAAAAAAAATCATCCACAGATTTATTAGCTACAAAAACATGCTGAAGCAAAGATGTGAGGAAAATGTAAATCTGACTCTGTTTATTTAAGAAAAAATTACAAAGTATTTATATGTTCATAATGCAAGCATCTTGCCTATAAACTCTAGAATTTTATAAAATATATTTATTATAAATAATTACATGAATAATACATGATTTTTATCAGAAAGAATGTTACTTTATACAAGCTTATCCTCTGTCATATGCATCTAGGTTTTTGAAATGTCATGCCCTTTTTAAAAGCATATAACCTAGAATATTTTTAAGCCTAACTTTTATACATGCGTATAATTTCTGAAATTTCCCTCCCATTTTTACACAATTTCATTCCCATTGCCTCCCCCTGCTGGTGATAAAGAGAAGGTACAAAGCAAATCAGTTTTTTCCACACGTTGGTATCTTAGTATCTTGCCACCTATTTCTGAGCAAAGGGATTATGCATGGAATGCTAATATAGATTTCAGAAAAATAAGAAAACATTTTAAGCATGATTTTTGCTAGCCTGAATTCATTTTAAATTGACTTTTCCCACTACAACATAACAGAGTGGTACAGTATATAGGAAAAGTTAATAGGACCAAAAATTCAAGTATTGTTTTCTTCATATAGACTGAAGCTAATCAGGAAATTAGGAGACAAACTGGTCTCATTTCAGATAGTGAATGAATACTTTACCTTGCATGACTTAGGGAGAATAAACAAATGACATGGTCTGCTTAGGGCTTTTTGAGACTTCAAAATAATTCAGTTTGAGTGTGTTATGGTTGAGAGTAGAGTTACAGTGTCTCCCTGGGGAACATGTAAAGTTGTTTGTGAACTGCAATAGTGGACTGCAGTAGTCTCCTAAGTCTTCTAATAGGATCCCATTGGCCAGCTGTGCCAGCTCTCCTCAAAAGAAATTCCATCTCTTGAGAATAAAATCATAGAAAGACTTAATGTTCTGCAGGATTTAGGTTGTTTATATGGTTGATGCTCTCTGTATGTTTTCCTCTTGCACCCTGAGTAAAGACCGACGTGCAGAAAGGGATAGATAAATTCACAATTAGCCTGAACAGTGTCATGATAGCCCAGCCTCTGCTAGTGCAAAGTTGAGCTTTATGAAATAATCTGAAATCCTCTCTACTCTCCAGTTCTTCTGAATTTACAAGAAATGTCTGATGGGAAGCATTGCTATGTGTGCCGATATTAAAACTGTGGGTTAAGCCCTAGCAAATCACGCACTTTATCATCAGATGAGCTTCCTTCACTACATAATAACTCTCAACAGATGCCCATCCGTATTGGCTCTGTTAAGGAAACTCCTTGGCCAGGGGTAATATCATACCATATCATATTTCTCCATGAAACTCAAAATATCTCAAAACTATAATAAAAATACCCCTAAAATCTGAAGTGAAACTAAAAATTGCAAGACAGAAAATATAGTCTGCACACAGATCTCCCTTAACTTATGCAGGTATACATTCTCCAATGCCAGGAACTTGACAGCAGAAAAACTAAAATCCTAGTCACAATCCCAGTAACAGTGCTACTCTTACCCTGGCCTGAGAGCTCTTAAAAGATGTTAGCTATGTGCTTTAAAGAGATTTGTGGATCTAAATTTATGTATATGTGTGTGTGTGTGTGTATATATATACACACACACAATGTTTGTATTTATTCATATGTATATATACTTTATAAATTAAGAGAAAAAAAGTAAAAATAAAGAAAATCAGCTATTTGAAAGAATAAAACACTGTTTTGATAAACATTGAGGCATCAGCCATGGGGAGTCCTCCTGAAGCACTAATGTGTGTTTTTTGCTCTGATTTACTAAGATGCTAAAATAAAATCCACCTGATCAAGTAGCAGACACACAAGTTACCTTATCATGTTAGAAATTATTGTACCTCTTGTTAAAATAATGAAAAAAAAATCTCTGAAATAAATTCATGACTTTAGAGAATCAGAGTTTCAAAACCTAAGAAAGACAAGGCGGAAACTTTAGAGGTATGAGAAGTGGTCAGGCCACCCCAAAGTTTTTGTGATTCAAAATTAAAGGTCCAGGGCCTAGAGCCTTTTATGTCTCTGCAGAGGCAGTGTTTAAATTGTCAAAAGACAATTTAAAAGACATGTAAAAATGTACCCCAAAATTTAGTAGCTTAAAAAAGCCAACTGTATTTGCTCATGATTCTGCACTATAGGCTGGGTTCAGGTAAGGAGATATTTTCCTGGTCGTGTCTTGAGTCACCATGTGGTTAGTCATCTGGAAGCATGACTGTGACTTGAAATCCAAGTAAACATACTGGTCTATTTGCTGCCTCAATGGGAAAACCTGGGGTCTTCCCAGGTCACCCTCTCCTTTTTTGTCCTCCCCCCCCCAGGAAAGGCAACTCTCTTCACAGATAAATCACATGTCCAAGGTGAAAACAACAAACTGCCAGGACTCTTAAAACCCAGGTCCAGAACTGGCAGAGTATTGCTGGCACACTGCTGGACAAACTCATCACAAGTTCAGGCAAGACTCAAGTAAAAGGGAAAAAAAACCTCTATTTCTCTATGGGAGGACTAGCACATATTGTTATTTTAAGTCCCCAGTAATTTGCCTTCTACAACCTTTGTACATTGTAATGACATGCAAACTCATGTTTTCTCAAGATCCCCAAAGTTTCATCTTATTGTAACATTGATCCTGACTTAAGGTTCAGATGAGGATGAGACCCTTGGGTGTAGCTTCTTAGAAAAATGTTCTAGATACTAAAAGAGCTGTTACTCAACCTCCCTGCCTTTTCCACAGTAGACCTAACTTAAAATTGTGAGTGAAGGACAGATAATCAAATTATCCCAGGTGGCTTATAACAATAGAATTTGGTTTCCCACAGTTCTGGAGCCTGCAAATTCTAAGATCAAAGTGCGGACAGAGTTGGTGTCTGGTCACCTGTTCCCTAATTCAGGGACAGCCTTCTTCTCACTGTGTCCTCCCAAGGTGGAAGGAGTCTGGGGCTCTCTGGGGCCCCTTTTATAAGGACTCCACAATCATGACCTAACCACTTCTAAAGCCCTTACTTCCAAATACCATTACATTGGAGATTAAGTTTCAACATATGAATTTTGGGAGGACGAAAACAGTCTACAGCAAATAATGTTTTGATTTATCTAGTGATTTCTTGTTTTATTTTTTTTAGTAAAAATGAAGGTTCTTAACATCCTTCTATATTATAACCAGAAATAGAGCACAAATTGAACTGCATTCCATAGTGTGTGTATGTGTATCTATCTAATCCTAAAAATTCATTTTCTTAATATCCTGGGTATATTTTATTCACCTCTTATTTCTCCCTCATATTTAAATTCCTTATTTTTATTAAACAAATTTAAATTCATATCTGATTCTGCAAGCTTTTATTTAATCTATAGCGGCTTGCTTTCTCAATGTTTTTCAGTGATATGTAGTTAGGAGTCTATAATTCTTGAAATATTTACATATAACTTTTATTTGAGGATACTTTCTAAAATTAATTTCTTTTGAGGATTTGCACGTGATTCTGCCACGGGTCTGGTGGCACAGCTAACGATGGATTTTCACATGCAAACTCATCTTTTGACTCCCCACCGGCCTGTGAATTTTAAGGTTTCAGTCTGAGTGCAACCCCAAATCAAGGATAGGAATTGAAAATAGGATTTCTGAGGAGAGCCTTAGTTTTTCTTTCTACTCAAAGCAAAAAATGTTGTGTTGATGACGTTTGTTGGCTCGTTTGATTTTATCTTTTATTCTGCATTGATGTTGTAATCCTTTGTTTTTTTCAGGGGTGTTTTTGTCTTTGCAAAATTAATTTAGCCTCCTAACTTGGACTGCTTCAGTGTAGCCCAAACCATGAGCAATTATGCTTTCTTTCTTTGCTTTGCATATCTGATCATTTACTTTATCATAAGCCTTGTACATGCTTAAAAATATATATTCATTTATCATATTTAATGCAGTATTTTAGGTGTACTTTACTAGATGTTTCTTTATGAATCTCATCAGATATTAAAGAGACAAAATTTATCAATTTTGAAACCATACAAAACCACATTTTAAAACATCTCTTATTAAGGAAGTAACAAAATCATCCTACATTAAAAAAAAAAAAAAGATTAGACCCCTGATCACTGTAGAATAGCATTCTTACTCCTTATTATATTCACGAAACCTATTTTGCTATTCCACCCACATAAATTATTCCCATTACCTGTACTTTCAGTTTTATTTTTTGTTCAGGTTATGTTATCACAATAAACTACATACCTCTACTTAAACATATTTCAATATATCTGAATTATATCTTGATGCCCATGTGTCTAGTTGCTAAATCCTATTCCCATGACTCTAGAAGGCAGAATATATTTTGATATCAAAAATAGGCTTGAATGCATGTCTCATATTTTACTATAATGAATATATCTTAGACATATTTAATTGACGTGGCAATTTGACTGACGGTGTATAAATTGAAAAATACTTTTATTTTAATGTTGCTTTCAAGCATGTTCTGTTCTCCCAATATCCATAGTTAATACTAAAGCAAAGACCCCAGTTACTTTTAGATATGAGAAAATGTAATCTAGTTGAATTTGTTTTTATTAAAGTATAGTTGATTTGCAGTATTATGTAAGTTTCAGGTGTATACCATCGTGATTTGTTGCATTTTTCTCATCAAATTATATTCCATTATAGGTTATTACAAGATATTGGGTATAATTCCCTGTGCTATACAGTAAATCCATGTTGCTTATATATTTTATGTATAGTAGTTTCTATCTGTTAATCCCATACTCCTTAATTTGTCCCTCACTCCACCCCTCTCCTCTTTGGTAAACATAAGTTTGTTTTCTATATCAGTCAGTCAAATTATTTTGTATATAGATTCATTTGGATTTTTAATATCCCACATGTGAGAAATATAGTATTTGTCTTTCTCTGACTTCTTTCACTAAGCGTAAATTCTCTAGGTCCATCCATGTTGCTGCAAATGGCAATATTTCATTCTTTTTTATGGCTAATACTCCATTGTGTATATTTGTGTGTGAGTGTGCATGTGTGTATACACACATATACATACCGCTTCTTTATCCAGTTATCTGTCAATGGATACTTAGGTTGCTTCCATATCTTGGCTTTTACAAATAGTGCTGCTATGAACATTGGGGTGCATGTATTTTTTTGACTAAGATTTTTCATTTTTTCTGCATATATCAAAAAGTGGGATTGCTGGATCATATGGTAGCTCTATTTTTAGTTTCTGAAGGAACCTCCTTAGTGTTTGCCATCATGGCTGTACCAATTTACAGTCCCACCAACAGTATATGAAGTTTCCTTTTCCTCCACACCCTGTTCAGCATTTAATATTCAGATTTTCTGATGATAGCCTTTCTGACTGGTGTGAAGTAATACCTTGTTTTGATTTGAATTTCTCTAATAATTAGCGATGTTGGGCAACTTTTCATGTGCCTGTTAGCAATCAGTATTTCTTTTTTGGAGAAATGTCTATGCAAGTCTTCTGCCCATTTGTTGATTGGATTTTTTTTTTTTTGACATTAAGTTGTATGAGCTGCTTGCATATTTTGGATATTTTACCCCTTGTTGTTTGTAGCGTTTACAAATATATTCTCTCCCATTCTGTAGGTTATCTTTTTATTTTGTTGATGGTTTCTTTTGCTGTGCAAAGCTTTTAATTTGATAAGGACCCATTTTTTTATCTTCACTTTTATTTATTTTGCCTTGGGAGACTGATCTAAGAAAATATTGCTACAATTTATGATAAGCATGTTTTACCTAGGTTCTTGGAGTTTTATGGTGTCATGTCTTATAATTAGGTCTTTAAACCATTTTGAGTTTATTTTTGTATACGGTTTGAGAGAATGTTCTAATTTCACTGATTTATATATAGCTGCACAGCATTCCCAACACCACATGTTTTGAAAAGGATGTCTTTTCTCCATTGTATATTCTTGCCTCCTTTGTCATAGATTAAGTTACCATATAATTGTGGATTTATTTCTGGTCTCTCTATTCTGTTTCATTTATATATATATATATATATATATATATATATATATATATATATATATATCTGTTGTGCCAGTACCATGCTGTTTTGATTACTGTAGATTTGTAGTATATGCTGATGTCTGGGAGGGTTATGCTTCCAGGTTTGTTCTTTTTTTTTTTTTTCCTCAGGATTGCTTTGGCAATTCTTGGTCACTTGTGGTTCCACAGAAATTTTAAGATTATTTTTTCTAGTTCTGTGAAAAGTGACATTGGTAATTTGATAGGGATTACATTAAATCTGTAGATTACTTTGGGCAATAAGGTTATTTTAACAATATTAATTCTTCCAAGCCAAGAACACAGAATATCTTTCCATTTCTTGAATCATTCAATTTGTTTTATAGTTTGCAGCATATAGGGCTTTCACCTCCTTGATTAAGTTTATTCCTAGGTATTTCACTTTTTTTGACGTGAGTTTAAATGGGATTTTTTTTTAACTTTCTCTTTTTGACATTTCATTATTAGTGTATAGAAATGCAACAGATTTCTGTATATTATTCTTGTATCCTGCTCCCTTGCAGAATTAATTTATCCTAATAGTTTTTGTGGTGAGACTTTAGGATTCTCTATACAGTTTCATGTAATCTGCAAATAGTGTGTTATACTTCTTCCCTTCTAATTTGAATACCCTTTCTTTTTCTTTCTTCCTTCCTTTCTTCCTTCCTTTCTTCCTTTCCTTTCTTCCTTTCCTTTCTTCCTTCCCTTTCTTCCTTTCTTTTTTGATTCCTGTGACTAGGACTGCCAGTACTATGTTGAATAGAAGTGGTGAGAGAGGGTGTCCTTGTTTTGTTCCAGAATGTAACAGGAAGGTTTTCAACTTTTCACCACTGAGTATTATGTTGGCTATGGGTTTGTCATAAATGACATTTTTTATGTTGAGATATGTTCCCTCTATACCCACTTTGATAGTTTTTATCATTCATGGATGTTGAATTTTACTTTGTCATGTGCAATTTCTGCTTCTATTGAGATGTTCATGTGGTTTCTGTCTTTTGTTAATGTGGTGTATAACATTGATTTGCATATGTTGAACCATCCTTGTAACCCTGAAGTAAGTCCAACTTAATGTGTGTGGTCCTTTTTATGTATTGTTGGATTCAGTTTGCTAATATTTTGTTGAGAAATTTGACATGTATCTTCATCAAAGATACTGGCCCATAATTTCTTTTTTTTGTAGTATCTTTATCTGATATTGGTATCAGGGTGATGGTGGCCTCATAGAGTGGATTTGGGAGTACACCCTCCTCTTCAGTTTTTTTGCAATAATTTGAGTAGGATAGGTATACATTCTTCTTTATGTGTTAGGTAGAATTCTCCAGTGAAACTGTCCTGTCCTGAAATTTCGTTTGAAGGGAGTTCTTTTATCACAGTTTCTATTTCACTTCTAGACATCAATCTGGTCAAAATTACTGTTTCTTTTTGACTCAGTCTTGACATGCTATATGTTTGTAGAAACTTGTCCTTTTCTTCTAGGTTGTCCTATTTGTTGGCATATAACTGGTCATAGTATTATTTTTTGTATTTCTGTAGTTTTGGTTGTTGTTTCTCTTCGTTGATTTCTTTATTTAGGTCCTCCTTTCTTCTTGGTGAGCCTGAATAGAGGTTTATCAATCTTGTTTATCTTCTCAGAAAACCAGCTCTTGGTTTTATTGATCTTTTATTTATTTATTTATTTATTTATTTATTTATTTATTTATTTTGTGGTACACGGGCTCCTCACAGCTGTGGCCTCTCCCACTGCGGAGCACAGGCTCTGGATGCACAGGCCCAGCGGCCATGGCTCACGGGCCCAGCTGCTCCGTGGCATGTGGGATCTTCCCAGACCAGGGCACGAACCCATGTTCCCTGCATTGGCAGGTGGACTCTCAACCACTACACCACCAGGGAAGCCCTATTTTGTATTTTTGATCTCTATTTTATTTGTGTCCTCTCAGATCTTTATTTTCTTCTGTTGACTTTGGGGTTTGTTCTTTTTCTAATTCTTTTAGGTGTTAGGTTAGGTTGTTTATTTTAGTTCTTTTTTGTTCTTGAAGAAGGCCTGTATCACTACGAAATTCCCTCTTAGAACGGATTTGCTGTATCCCATAGATTTTGTAATGTTGTTTTCATTTTCAATTGTTTCAAGGTATTTTCTGATTTCTTCTTTGATTTCATCATTGACCTTTTTTTTTTTTTTTTTTTTTTTCCGGTATGCGGGCCTCTCACTGTTGTGGCCTCTCCTGTTGTGGAGCACAGGCTCTGGATGTGCAGGCTCAGTGGCCATGGCTCATGGGCCTAGTCACTCTGTGGCATGTGGGATCTTCCTGGACCGGGACACGAACCCATGTCCCCTGCATCGGCAGGCATACTCTCAACCACTGTGCCACCAGGGAAGCCCAACCTATTGTTTTTCTTTAGTAGAATGTTGTTTAGTTTCCATGTTTTCATTCTTTTACAGTTTTTCTTTCTGTAGTTGATTTCTAATTTCATACTGTTGTGGTCAGAAAAGAGGCTGTATAAAATTTCTATCTTCTTAAATTTGTTGAGGCTTGTTTTGTGACTTAGTATGTAGTCTATCCTAGAGAACATTCCATGTGCAGTGGAAAAGAATGCACATTCTGCACTTGTTTTGGATGTAGTGTCCTAGAGATATCAATTAATCCCAACTGATCTGTTGTGTCATTTAGGACCTTCATTGCCTTATTTATTTTCTGGATGATCTCTCCATTGATGTCAGTGTGGTGTTAAAATTTTCTACTATTATTGTATCATTGTCAATTTCTCTTTGTCAGTATTTGCTTTTTATATTTAGGTGCTTCTATATTGGGTGCATATGTCAATGAGTGTAATATCCTCTTCTTATATTGATCCATTTGTTATATAATGCCCTTCTTTGTCTTTCTTTATGGCCTTAGTTTTAAAGTCTATTTTGTCAGATATGAGTATTGCTACCCTTGTTTTCTTGTTATTTCCATTTGGTGAAATACCTTTTTCCATCCCCTCACTTTGAATCTGTGTGTCTTTCACCCTGAAGTGAGTCTCTTATAGGCAGCATATTTCAGGTTCTTGTTTTATTATACAATCAACCACTCTGTCTTTTGATCTGGGCACTTAGTTTGTTGCCATTTAAAGTAAAATTATTGATAGATATGTCCTTATTATCATTTTAATCCTTGTTTTCCAGTTTTTATAGTTCATTTCTTCTTTTTTGTATTTCCCCTTTGTGGTTTGTTTTGTTTTTCCCTTTGTGGTTTGATTTTATTTTGTATTATGCTTGATTTCCATTCTTTCTAGCTTTTGTGTATGTATTGTATGTTTTTGATTTGTGATTATCATGGAGTTTATGCATGTTGACCCTTAACTATATCTACTTACTTTAAACTGATAGTTATTCAAGTTTAAACACATTCTATAATATCTATATTTTTATACTCCCCTACATTTTGTGATTTTTTGTTCTATTTTACATATTTGTGCTTATCTTTTTACTGTTTGTAGTTATCACTTTTACATTTTTTAAAATTTTAATGTATGTACTGGTTTATATAAATGATCATCAATCATTTTATATGTTTGCCTTTCCTATTGTGAGTTTCCCTTTCCTATAGGTTCTTGCTGCTTTTGTATATAGAGAAGACTCTTCAATATTTCTTCTAAGGTAGGTTTAGTTTTTTTCTTGTCTGAGATATTCTTTCTCTCTCCTTCTATTCTAAATGATAATTTTGCTGAGTAGAGTATCCTAGGTTGCAGGGTTTCTTTTCTTTTCAAGACTTAGAATATAGCATGTTACTATTTTCTGCCTGCAGGGTTTCTATAGAGAAATCAGCTGATAGCCTTATGGGGGTTACCCTTGTAACTCTTTTTCTCTTATTGTCTTTAGAATCCTCTCTTTATATTTTATTTTTGCCATTTTAATTATGATATGTCTTGGTGTGGGTCCATTTGTGTTCATCTTTTGTTGGGACCCTCTGTTCTTCCTGTACCTGTATATCTGTTTCCTTCTTTAGGTTTGGGAACTTTTCAGCCATAATTTTTTCAAATACATTTTTGATGCCCTTCTCTAGTCTCATTCTGGAACATCTATTATGCATAGGTTTGCACATTTTGTATTATCCCATAGATCTCATAAGTTTTTCATTATATATTTCATTTGTCTTTCTGTCTGCTCTTCTAATTGGGTGATTTCCAGTATTCTGTCTTCCAGATAACTTATCCATTCTTCTGTCATTTAGTCAGCTATTCATTGCTTCTAGATTGCCTTTTACCTCAGTAATTGAATTGTTTATTTTTGATTTGTTCATCTTTATATGTATGATGTATTTTTGATGTATTGTGCAGGGAGTTGAGTTCCATTTCCTCCCACTCTGCCATCTTGATCCCTCTGCTTAGTCCAGTTCCATTCAAATCTTTCATCTCTTATCCAATTTAATCATTATATCTCTCCTCAACATTGAATTGGACTAATGACTGACTTGCAACCTGCAGTAGGAAAGGGAAGATTGATTCTGCCTTCTAATCTTGTCCCACCTTACACTTCTATACCTCTGTTTTCCTGTCTGAGCCTCCTATGGTCAGGACATTGGGAGAGAAAACGAGTGCAAGATACAAAAATCTGACATCATTTAGTGCTGCTAAATGGATGACAAATAGATTTCTCCAACTCTATTGACCCCAAACTGAACTCCAGACAGTCCCTCTCCCAAATCACATACATGCACTCATGCACACCTATCCCTCTCCATTGATAATTTCATCTTTCCAGTTGATGAGGTTCAAACTCTAGAATAAAATTATCATTGACCTTCCCTTTTCCTTTCCCTCTCTCCCTCCCACACAACACACAGTTTTCTCCCTCTCATTCCACATCTAATCTATCATAAAATCATCCAATCCTGTCTTCAAAATATAATCAGAAATTTACTGCTTCTCCTCACCTACTCTGTTAGTGCAATCAACCATCATTACTTTCAAGGATGATTTAAATTGCATCCAGCAGTTTCTGTGCTTTCCCCCCCACCACCACCCATGCTTCCTATAATCTATTCCCCTCATAGTAACTAGAACTATCTACTTTAAGTAAGGGAAAATATTATGCTGCTGTACTTCCCCATACAA
Source organism: Mesoplodon mirus (assembly GCF_964341445.2). NCBI lineage: Eukaryota > Metazoa > Chordata > Mammalia > Artiodactyla > Ziphiidae > Mesoplodon > Mesoplodon mirus. The sequence goes on along the minus strand of NC_138982.1, from coordinate 125,626,059 downwards.
CACAATGCAGTGGTTTTGAAAAGTAATAGCCAAAGGTCCATGAGGTTCTGCAGTACCTTGTGTCTGTTATTTTTTTAATCTCCTATACTTTGCTCCTCTTTACTTTTCCTCCTGTGGTCTCTGCTCTCCTTCATGTGGACCAGGCACTCCTGCTCCAGGACATTTACTCTAGCTGGTTATTCTGCCCAGTAAGCTCTTGCCTTGGATCTCTGTTTGGCCAATTGCCTAACCTTCTTTATACCTTTGCTCAGAGTTTATCTTCAGCCAGGTCTGCCCTATTTACCCTCCTTAATATTCTCACCTGCTTCTGCCCTATTTGTAACTTCTAAGTCCCCTTCTAATTATTTTATTGATTTCATGGTTAAGTAAGTTGCTTGATATTTTGGGTCATGAATATATATTCTAGCACTATCTGTCTTTCAAATTAAGTATGGCTGTGAGTCTACATCTCCCAGCCAACACATTTCAAGAGGACTCCTTTGCTTTATTAATAACCTTCAGAAAGATACCTTTTCCTCTGTGAATCTTATAGCAGTCTCTATTATTAACATGACACAAATCTAATAGCCAAAACTGATAGGTGTATTAAATAACTTTGCAGTAGTTCATTAATTTTTTGTTTGGAAACTTGGGAAAAAATCAACTTATGAGTAATCCAAGAGCAATTTTTTCCCCTTTTATTTTGTCAAGTAAATTGAAGACCTGTGACATAGATGTCTAATTTGTTATCAGAAAATGAACTATAAAATGGAAAATTTGATAGGACTAATTTTATCCTGTCACTTTCCATTTAGTAGGCATCTGGAGCGGGGTGTTAAAACTTCTCTTGATATACAAAACAAAAATTAATAGTATTGCAGTCACTGTAGCATTTTTGTTTAGAATTTAGCATTTTTCATCATCCATCAAAGACAAAAAGAGACATGAATGCAGACATTACAAAACCTGCTTTCTCCTAAGGCATTAGTTTTCCCAATCAGAGTCCGTTTTTCAAATCAATGGCATGACTTACTTTTTTAATGGTTCACTTCACTTATTGCTTCAAAGGACACAATATATAAAAGCAGGAAGAATGTTTTGTTATTTTTCCCATCAACAACTGATGGAAAGGGCCAGAGTTTGTTTCTATAATATTTAATATCTCATATGCTTTGAAGCTTAATAAACTAACTACATGGAGATCATGTTTTTAAGATTTTTTTCTGTCTATAGTAATTACATTGTATACTTCAAAAATGAATAAAACAGAAAAAAATTTCTACATGATAATACAATGGTAAGTGTAGAATTTCTATATTATTTGGAGTCTTTCTAGATTTTTAAATCAAAGGTCAGAGGATACATAAATTGAAGAAAGAAAAGATTACAGTATTGGCTGGGATGGTATTACATTTCTTGAAATAGAAAGTGTTACAGATTGAATTGTTCCCCCCAAACATATTTTGTCCTAATCCCTGGTACCTGTGAATGTGACTTTATTTAAAAATATGGTCTTTGCAAATGTAATCCAGTTAAGATGAGGTCATTAGTACGGGCCTTAATCCAATATGACTGTTGCCCTTATAAGAAGGGAAGACGTGTAAACAGAGACACAGAGGTAAAATAGCCATGTGAAGATCTAGACAAAGATTGGAGTTACATAGCTGTAAGCCAAAGAAAGCCAAGGATTGCCAGTGACACAGAAGCCAAGAGAAAACAGATTCTCCCCTAGAGGTTTTGGAGAGAGCATGACCCTGTCAATACCTTGATTTCAGACTTCTGGCCTCCAGAACTTTGAGAAAATAAATTTCAGTTGCTTTAAACTACCCAGTTTGTAGTACTTTGTTATGGCAGCCCTAGAAAACTGATACAGAAAGAAAAATGCATTTTCACTTCTGTGAGAGAGAGAGGGAAAAGTTTTTCCATGTTTATTTGGAAATATTTAAAAAATGACATTGAAAGCATACTAAATACCGAGTTTTTAATACATATCTCATTCAATTCTCATAATTCAGTGAGCAAGATACAATTTCATCTTACAATTAAGTAAATTGATAACTATTCCAGAGCTAATAAATGACAGAGAAAAGATTTGAACACAGATCTGTCAGACTGAAAAGCCTGTGTGCCTTCCTATACTAAATGTTTTACAAGTTTTTAGTGTACAGAATGTGTAAATGACAATGGCATTGTATGACAAGACATACATGGCAGAGATGCATTATTTTCCTACCTCGAATAGAGCCATTCCTTAAGAATCAGTAAATTTTACTTAAATGGTACATATTTGGCTCCATAAAACTTTTAATTATATACCAACCTAGAATATTTAAAAATGTAACAAGAAGCCCTTCTTAAGATAAGGAATCTAAAATGAGCATAAAAAAACACTAATAATGGGGCATTTAGCAATTATATAAAGTGCAGGTAATTTCTTTTACATGATTTATAAGTGCATTTTACTGATAAAGAATAACATTTAGCTAGACTCAGCAGAATAGCTAATTTTATTTGAATTCTAAAGATGGCCTAAAAACTGAATCTATTTAGCAAGTAAAAATGTACTACAGCAATGTCTGAACTTCATTAGTGACCAAAAGAACTTGAAAAAAACTGAGAAAATGCCTTGGAAGATAAGAAAAAAAACAGTACAAAGGGGGAAGTAATTCATATTACTGTTTCCTTTTCAATGTTTTAAAGGTTTCATGACATTTTTTGAACAGCCAGGAAACTTCTAAATTTTTCCCCAGAGATGCTAATAATGTTATTTTTTTCTTAAAAAATATAAATACATATTTTTACCTTATTTGTCATCTTATTTGATGCAATAGTCTGTGCGTGTGACATGTATGTTTGCAGGAGTTATGTTTTGTTGATCTCCCTTTTTTTTCCTCTTTAACCATCCAATAACTATGTGTTGAAAATGTAATATAGAACCAAATTTGGAGCAACGGTGATAGTAGAAATATGATACCTGATTCTTTGTCACAAAAATCTGACCAGCTAAGGATTAAATTTGGGATTCCCTAATTCTTTAAAAGATTCAGAAACTCTAAAGTTCATCATGGCAAAAGAAAGTGGCTAATGAACCCAGAAGTTTAAAAGAGGAATTATTGAATATGTACAAATTATTTGATATAAGTCCATAAATGATAGTGTAATTCTAAATAACTTAAACAAGAGTGACAAGAAAATACACTATGTACAATAAAATATTTTAGGATTAATGAATTTCTGAAATAAAGATAGACAGCGCCTTCAACAGAATTATTTGTTAGTATAAATAATATTTGAGAAGAATATGCTGTATCCACCAGAGACATACTACTGTTAATGCCAGTTACCCTACAAAGGGAAATGATTTGAAATCTGAAGAGAATGACACAAAAATCATAATTAAGATTTCAAGAAATATTCAAGAAATAATTCAGTGAGGGATTACTTCACTATTTTAAGTGATGTTTCCAAATTAAAATTAACCCCACTTCCAGCATATCAAATACATTGCACATGTGCTTGCAGAGTGCCTCTTTGTAGTGTATTAATTGTGGAGTATTGTTTAACTAGCTAAAATATAGAGAGGAAAATATTCCACAGAGGGAAGAATACAGCAAATTCTATAAATTATAGCTCAACATGATGGCTATTTAACTGTCTATGATGAAATATATTATTTAAATATATACTTAGAGGTGATTACTAAGATCCAGCAAAGATTGACTAAAATATACATGTAGTTTTACCACATACTATTGCAAAATGGTTACACTTGTAAAAATTATGTAGATGTATGTATGCATACATACAAATTTATCTTAATTTTACAGGTTACTTCAAAATGATTAATGTGCTATAGTGGGTATGATCGAGTTAAAGTTGTACTTGGTTTATTGTAATATAGCTGGGAACACTTAAATATTATATAGCAGAATGTAAACTTGAAGTACAGATCTTAGCCACACACTCAGATGTGCATTCAATGACTTTTTATTCATATATTTGAAAATAAAAGGTAAAGGGAAAAGATCTAAATGATGAAAGGATAAAATTAAAAACTAAATGTATAAAAGTCTCAAAGACTTGAGTAATGAATTCAGACAATTAAAATGAATAGATGCAAAATTCTTCATTTAGGGAAAAATATATCCAATTAACCATGTAGACTTGGCTTGATAGTATTCCATATAAGAAATTTAAAGAATATATTTTAACCTGAAGATATGTGCTAATTTAACACAACTTTAAGAATGGAAGTTGATATGACTACAAAGATAATTGTAAATTCATGCTGCAAGAAGAAATGGTGTCATTTCAGAAGTAATAGATTCAATCTTCCATTCTAATTCATATTTATATTCCATAGCTAGAGGATTTCAGGTCTAATTTTGTCGATTTTAATGGATAAAATATTAAGATAAAGTGAAGTTAGGAGGAAAATAAGCAGGATATTGGGCTGTGAATACAGTGAGGAAAAAATAACATGCATAATATAGAATACCTCTTCACAGGTTTGAATACGTAATACTTGTAATGGACAATTGCCTGGCATAGCTCCAGATTCAGAACAAAGTCTAATTGGTAGGGTTTCCTCAAATTTAAATGCCCTTTATTCTTATAAAGTTTGTAACTGTTCAGAAATGGAATGAGTTGGCTCAAACACTATTCGTGAGCCATTATGGAGGATATTCATGCTGCCCTTTGACTAGAGTGCTTCTCTTCTCAGAACTGCCCTTCACTTTGCTCCAACCAGGTGGGGTAAATAGGATGTACCAATTTCCTAACTACACAAACGGACCTAATCTTTGCTAGCGTTTGCTTACAGAGCCTACCACAATTTAGAGGTCTTAGGTGGGTTTTAAATTAAACTAGCCAACAGTTTTTTTTCCCCCATTGGGATATTTTATTGTGAATAACAATATCACCAAATACTTCTGCGGTTGTAGAAGTTAAATGATTTAATTTGGCACCTGTTATGTTCCCCAAGATATTGAGGATGCAAATATGCAGCAGGAAAGGAGTCAGATATATATAAAAGAGATGAGAGATGGAAAGCAAGACTACTGAAGCCAATACTTCTTTGATGTCCAGCTATTTTCCTTCACATCCTATGACTTGGTATTTAAATCCTTTGTTTCCTTTGGCTACACCTCTAACATTTCAGTAAAGTATCCTGTCACTAAGCTGGTTTGTGTTGTTTTTCTATGTTTTTCTTCCAAAGAGCATTGTCTAAAATACTCATCACAGAAGGACTAAAGTAATATTTCTCAGCCACAATTTGGCAAATAGGAGGATGCTATGGGACAGTAATTGGACATCCAAAGGACTTATTACTTTGTAACAAAAATTTCATTCCTGTGAATTCCATGCATGATTAAATCCCTAACCATGGAGCTCTAAATATAAAACCAGACTTGTATTTTTCAGGATTGCTGCAATTCTTAGTTTAATATTTTTCTTTAAATGTAACAATGCTGGGCTTCCCTGGTGGTGCACTGGTTGAGAGACCGCCTGCCGATGCAGGGGACATGGGTTCATGCCCTGGTCCGGGAAGATCACACATGCCACAGAGCAGCTAGTCCTGTGATCCATGGCCACTGAGCCTGTGTGTCCAGAGCCTGTGCTCCGCAACGGGAGAGGCCACAACAGTGAAAGGTCCACGTACCACAAAAAAAAAAAAAGTAACAATGCTAATATATAATTAAATGTGTGTTTTATATTTATGTTGCTATTTTCTTCAAATTATTTTGAAAATAGAACAGTCACACTTGCAATTGTTAGACAAAATTGTTTCATAACTAATTTATAGATATTCTGAAATGCTTCATTTTAACATGTGACAAATCTTCTTTGACTGACCAAACTTTAGTCAGGCTTCTGAACCTTCTCCTAGGTCCATTTATGCACTGTCTTATAAAGTCACTTTTAGTAAAACCCCTGCTAAGTCAGTTTAACTAGAACCTGCACCCTTGATATCTGATCACCCTGGATATCTAACTTTGTCCCTCATCATCTGCCGTCCTTCAGGAGATGCCTTATCACCCTGGCCTATCTTCAAATAATCCTGTCAGGTTGGTGTAGACAGAATTTCCCATACCCCCGAGGTTTCCTCTTAGTAATCTTTCATCCACTGACCCCCCGACCCTGTTCTATGGCTTTAAATCCCAACTTGCTCATGCTGTATTCAGAACTGAGCCCAGTTCTATTCTGAGATCTCTTGGTCTTCTATTACAATAATCTTGAATAAAATTTTCTCTTACTGCTTTAACTACTGTCCAGGTTTGGTTTTTCTTTGACATTTGCTTAGATTTTAGAAATGGTATTTAAATATATTATCAACTATTTAAATATATTATCTCCATAAACACACACATATGTGTGCCTGTATAATTTTAAGAAATGCACAATCAAGGATAAACTTACATCTAACATAGGTATACAGTGACCAACATCAGGGCTGCAAGTGATCTCAGCTCTCACTAAGATCTCCAGGTATTTCCAACAGTCTAAACAGATAAATTTCAACTGCAGACAATTGGGCAGCCAAGCTCACAGTAGTTGACACCCAATGACAAGGTCATCCACGCCTTTGTATTTTAAGAAGGTAGAGCCATAGTGGGGAAGGGACTGCTGGAGCATAGACCTATGCCTTTACCAGCAGTGCACAGGGCCTAGCTCTCCTGTCCACAGGGGACTAAGTGAACAGTGGTCCTCCATTTTCTTACCCTCTGCACTTGAATTCTGAAAAAGTGAAATTGAGAGAAAAAGATTTTATGACTCTTAAAGGAAGAACCTCTTACATGCTGTCTGACCTAACCTCATTCGCAGTGCAGACATTCTCCTTTTGCCAAACACATTGCTCATTTTCATTATTTGTTTCCCCTCTCTCCAGTAAGCCTTCACTCTGAAACACATTCTCCCAAGATTTCATAGAAAGGATATTAAAAAAAAAAATGTTAAGGAACTTGGTCCAGAAATGTATGTCATGTTCTTCTTCATCCATTTAATTAACTTGTTTTCTCTCTCATGATCTCTTATCTCTTCAAGAGGAAGAAACTTAAACTAGAACTGAAGATAAAATATATCCACTAGGCTCAAGACATTTATCTTCTGTCCTGGGCATCTAAGAACCTGAAACACATGATCCAGATTATTTTTTTCCAGGTCATATTGGCAGAGTGGGCAGGAATTGATGAATCTGATAACTCTTGGCTTAATCTCTGTCACGATTTGGAAAAGCATTCCAAAATATTTACATCTCCCAACTGGTCGTGTCATTATCTCCATTAACAAAAATACATGGTACCATCACTTGAATTATATTATTGATGTATAGGAAATGATTTTTCTGCTCACATGCTACTGCCCCTAACCTCTGCATTGTTCAAGGGTCAACTGTGTAGAAAAGCTTTTCTGCTTAAAAGAATTTTGGGAGAATATGGGATAACAATCATACATTTATAAGAATGTATTTGACAGTTAAATTAAACTTAGCTAGAATACTCTATATTTGAGTTTCTTCACTAAATTTCCATTTGCTAATTTCTGTTTTCCTAGAAATTGAACTGCTTTATTCTTATCCTTGAATCTACTTTAATAATTAAAGGATTCACCAATAATTAACACATCCATCGCCTCACATAATTATCTATTTTGTTGTTGAGAATATTTAAATTCTACTCACTCAGCAAACTACAATTATACAATATCAACTATAGTCACTATGTTTTACAATAGATCCTCAGACCTTATTCATCTTAGAGCTGAAAGTTTATACCCTCTATCGAACCTCTTTTTATTCCCCCATCCCTTAGCAACCACCTTTCTACTTTTTTTATGAGTTTGACCTTTTTTGTTTTGTATTTTTTTTTTTTTTACGATTCCACTTATAACTGATACCATGCAGTGTTTATCTTTTTCTGGCTTATTTCACTTAGCATAATGACTTCAGGATCCATCCGTATTATCACAAATGGCAGGATTTCCCTTTTTCTTATGGTTTAATAATATTCCATTGTATATTTATGAATTTATCTTTATCCATTCATCTGTTGACAAACACCTCTTTGCATATCTTGGCTAATGTGAATAATGCTGCAGTGAACATGGGTGTGCAGATATCTCTTTGATAGTCTCCTTTTATTTCCCTTGGGTATATACCCAGAAGTGTGATTGCTGGATCATATTCTAATTCTATTTTTAATTTTTGAGGAACATCCCTGCTCTTTTCTACAGTACTGGCATCAATTTACACTTCTATAAACAGTGAACAAGGGTGTCCTTTTCTCTGCATTCTTGATAACACTAGTAATCTCTTGTATTTTTGATGACAGACATTCTTAAAGGTGTGAAGTGATACCTCATAGTAGTTTTGATTTGCATTTCCCTGGTGATGAGTATGTCTTTAGAAAAAAATTCTGTTCAGTTTCTCTGCCAATTTTATAATTGGGTTGCTTGTTTTTTTGCTATTGTAGTATTCTCCCCTAATACCATCTTTCTTAGCTCATCCTTTTGACTCCTTCTTTCCATAAATCACTTAGAAACACATGTACATAACTAATAATCAAATATGTTCTTCTAGTGTCTATCTATTGCTGATAGACAAAAGAAGACAATTCCTAGCTCAAAATGATGAATTAAACCTAATATAATTTTACATACCAATATCTTCAGCTAGGGTGGTTCCCTTGGTGCTAGCTGCTACACCTGTCTAATGTTCTTAATTTGCATAAATCTCTTATCTCTGAATTTATAAACAGTAAACTAAGAAATTCCTATCCTTTGTTTCTTAATTCTTGGTAAAGGTGAAAGAGAAGTTCTCAATTCATAGTTGGGGGCAGGAAGGAAAAAGTAACTGAAGGCACCTTGTTTTACTGATATGATATTTATTTCCAAATCTACAGATAGTTTTATGATAATGACCTCATTATTTGGTTGACATAGTTAGGGTATTGTGCTGACAACTCAAAATTGATGAGCCTTTTCAAATTAAGAAAACATGTTCAAGTTTTGGTTTCCTTCTAACATTTTCCACATGCTTTGAACTCTGTTACAGTTAACTTATCCTGTCTAGAACCAATTTAATAGGAGTTAATTTTTCTTTTATGATTGGTATAAACCTCTAGATTGAAGAAGCAGGTTTCTTTTGTTTGTTTGTTTTGTTTTGTTTTTTCCTCTGATATATACTAAACTTTTCATAGAAGACATTAACTGAAATGGAGAGTGTGGTCTTCCTGAGCTTTGTATACTTAAGAGAACTATGTTGTAAATACTATTTACAAAAATATGTTGTGGGGCTTCCCTGCTGGCGCAGTGGTTGAGAGTCTGCCTGCTGATGCAGGGGACATGGGTTCTTGCCCCGGGTCCAGGAGGATCCCACATGCTGTGGAACGGCTAGGCCCGTGAGCCATGGCCACTGAGCCTGTGCGTCCAGAGCCTGTGCTCTGCAACAGGAGAGGCCACAACAGTGAGAGGCCCACGTACCGCAAAAAAAAAAAAAAAATAAAATAAAAAATAAATAAATAAATAAATAAATAAATATATAAATATATATGTTGCTGTTTTTAGATAAGTGGCCCTAGCTGAGAAAAGTTACACAATCATTACTGAAAATTAATATTCTTACTTTATTTAACTTGACTGTATACTGAATATATTGTTGATACATTTTTATAAATTATAAACATCAAACTATGAAATGTACAAAATAGAATTTATGCAATTAATCAATTTATGTGATTACTTAAATCACATAACTTTTAAAAATGTGTCTTTACATTTGGGGAAATATAGATATATTTCTAAAAAATGCCAAGTAAATGGGAGGTATACAAGTCATAAAACTTATCTTTATTCCACTTGGGTGATTTTATGATAAAATAATAAAAATACAAAAGTGAAAATAAATTCCCTATTTAAGAAATAGAAATAAACCTCATACTTTAATTGCTATATTGTTTGATTCTATCACAAATCTGTGCTCAGACTTTTTTTCTTGTGATTATTGCCTCTTTTTTCCTAACATTTTTTGGGTCCTCATCTCAGGACTGTTTTATCTGTCTTCATATCACAGAGTTAAAGCTACCTGAAATCAGTAACAGAAGACAGTTACCTTAAACCTTGGGTTTTGTTAACACTTAACCTGACATCTGTAAACAAATAACATGTGCTAATTACCTGTCAAAGAAAACAATGTGAATTATTAATGCTAGTGTAATGAAGTCAATGAAGATTATAAGATTTTGGGGAAAAATTCAGGTTCTTCCAGTTTATTGATTTCATTAGTAAATTGCTGCAAGATCGAAGATGGTTGCAAACTCTGATGCTTGCAATTTTAAAACCAAGCTTACCTGATGCTTTTTTGTAACTATAATTAATCATGGATTTAAGGTTTTACCTCAATGTAAACATGAGTCTGTAGACCTAAAGCACACTGATATTTAAGTTTTGTTGTAAACGAAATCAAGATGTGAGAGAGAACTTTGGAATTAGAGATGCCAAGTTTATAGAAGTTGTATGTAAATGGAAAGATAAAGTATAAAATATTTTACCTCATATTTTTATTAACAGCATGCTTGTGGTTTGGGCCAAACAGCAACTGGTATGGGTTTTAAGCTAATGGGGTTCAATAACAGTGAATTCACAATGAAATCATTAAGAGGGTTGGGATAGGGAGGGTGGGAGGGAAATGCAAGAGAGAGGAGATATGGGGACATATGTATGTGTATAGCTGACTCACTTTGCTATAAAGCAGAAACAAACACATCATTGTAAAGCAATTATACTCTAATAAAGATGTTTAAAAAAATACATTATTTTTTCTCTTCTATTTCCCCAGAGTAACTGTGGGGCATACATGAATTTACTTCTGCCTGTCTCCCTTATCAAGTGAAACTAAATATACAGTCTCACTTATGGGAAATATATGACAAACATAAGAAAAAAATAAAATTACTCGTGCTATTATTCCTTCAAAATTGGGATTGGGTTGAATTATGAGATGCATCTGCCTTTCACAGCACCTCCTAATTTACCATTGTTTCCTAAAGGGGCATAATGATTTAAACCTTACCCTTTGGAACCAGAATTCTTGGTTCACACCTAAGCTATGAAATAGGCCAGTTTTATAGTCTTGTACATTTTGCTGTTCTGTGTCTCAGTCTTACATATAAAATAAGAATGTTATATTTATAGGATTGTTTTGATATTACATGAGCTAATTCATGAAAAGGAAATGAAGAAAAGTGCCCAAAGCACAGTAGGCCTGCAGGGACAGTCGGTATCTTTTATCTTGGTCTCCGTACTCTTTGGAGACAATGAAGAATGGTATACGGTAATAGAGTATTCTTTTATTTAATGCCTTGTGAACATTTTTATCTATATGGCCATAATTGTTTTCAATTTCCATTCTTCTGGACTATAAGATCATATCAACTACAAGAGCATGCTCTTGTGTGACCAGCATTTTCTTGTATAGCCTGTAATTGATAATATATGGGTGTTAATATTATAGCACAGGAAGAATGATTCTATTGAATTTCAATATTTGTAACACTTCAAATTTGCTCTGCTTTAATACTACCTAGAATATCAGGTAACCAATTAATAAAAAGGTTTTTCTGGACAGACTAACTTTTTTATGCTGTCAGCCAATATAAAGGAATATAAAGAAGTTAGTATCATTTACTTTGGGCAGACACTATTCTGTATTATAAATGTGCTATATTCCAACCAGAAATTAGAAAGTTATGTGATGGCTTCTAATCTGATAGTTCTAACATTAATTAGGTTCTACTTTTGGTAATTGATCAAGACATATTTAAACTTCAAATCTGAAATACTTGCTTTGCATAAAATATATTTTGAACTTAATTATCTGACTGAATTAATCATGGGGAAGGAATGCTCTTTGAGAGGTCAGTTCTCTGTTATTTTAATATTATATTACGTGAATTCTAAAGATACCAGAAAAGGAAGGAGGAAAAAGCTAAGATCCTCTGCATTCTCACTTTAGCTTTAAAAAAAAGTAGGTGGGCCTCCCTGGTGACGCAGTGGTTGAGAGTCCGCCTGCCGATGCAGGGGATACGGGTTCGTGCCCCGGTCTGGGAGGATCCCATATGCCGCGGAGCGGCTGGGCCCGTGAGCCATGGCCGCTGGGCCTGCGCATCCGGAGCCTGTGCTCCGCAACGGGAGAGGCCACAACAGTGAGAGGCCCGCATACCGCAAAAAATAAAAATAAATAAAATAAATAAATAAATAAATAAATAAATAAATAAAAGTAGGTGAATATTACCTTTAAATAGTAGACATTCACATGCCTACTGTTTTGGTGAAGTTAATGTGGGTAAAGATGTTTGAGAATGACTGAACAATTATTATTGAAATAGACCCTAGATGATATTGTTATTTTATTTTTTAAAAAATGTATTTTATTATGTGCTTTGCCAGCTTTCAGGCAATGTATGGCTTTTACGTCAACGCTTTTTACTTCATTCACTGGTTTTTGGAAGGCTGTAAAGTGTAGGCCATAGTTAAAGACACAGAATCTGGAATACAGATTCTGCCACTGAATAGTGAAAGACTGCGGAACATTACTTAACCACTTCAGTCTCCAGTTGTCTTGAGGCAATTGTGTTGCAACAGTATGGAGAAAAATAGAATTTTCCCACATGGGAAAACCATTTTTTGAAAAGACTACTTCTTCTTCATTGAATTGTCATGATAACCTTGATGACATTAATTGACCAGATATATCAGAATTTATTTCTAGACTTTCAATTTATACATTGTTCTAGAACTGGATTAATGCTGGATTTATAGAAGTTTTTTTTTGTGGAAGTCTTAGCATCCCAATATAAAGGTCATGTAATGTGCAAAGAGATACAGTTTTGCTTCTTTGTAATCTAGGTGTTTTCTCTCTCTCTTTTTTTTTTTTTTCTAATTGCTCTGGCTAGAACCTGCAGCTCAATGTTGAATAGAAGAGTTAAGAGCAACATCCTTATCTTGTTACTGATCGTAGAGGGAAGATTTTTCAATTTTACTCCATTAAGTATAATGCTAGCTGTGGGTGTTTTACAAATGTTCTTGAAGCTGAGGAAATTCCCTCTTTTCCTTGTTTGTTGAGGGTTTTTATTACAGAAGGGTGTTGGATTTAAAAAAATTTTTTTCTGCATTAACTAGACTGTATTTTGTCCTTCATGCTGTTTATATGATGTATTAGATTGATTAAACATATGAAAATCAATGTTGCTTTCTTGTGACTTAGTCCACCTGGTCACGGTGTATAGCATATGTATGCATATGCTGCTAGACTCAGTTGACTGGTATTTTCCTGAGGTTTTTTTTTTTTTTTTTTGTATCTTAAGGTATAGGGTCCGTTTATTGAATTGAGGTCTCTCTCTTCCCCTCCTTCCTCCCATCCCTTTAAATAGTCATTTATAACTATACATTTCTAAGCAGTGCTTTAGCTTCATCTCACAATGTTTGGTTTGTTATGTTTTTGTTTTCATAAACTATGTTGTTTTCAAAGTGATTTCTAACCTTCTTGTGATTTCTCTTTGGTCCATTGGATATTAAGAATAACATTGTCTAGTTTCACATACTTGTGACTTTTTCTTATTTCTTTGTTATTGATTTCCAAATTATTTCCTTTGTATTAAAGGACATACTTTGTCCTTTAATACAAAGAAAAATCTTTTAAAATTATTGGGACGTGTTGGAAGGAGAGAGGGAAGGAGGGATGGAACCAGTGATGATGGAGTTTAAACTTTAGATTATCATACTCCAGAGCATCTAGTTCTAACTAGTATGTTATCTTGTCTCTTAGATAGCTATTGAAAATCATCATGTTTTCTACCTCTCTTCCATTTCTGTAGTTCATACTAGAATCATTTTTTTCTCTAATTCTTCAATTATCTCATAATTGATTCTCTTCCTACCTATACATTTGAATAAACTTTTAACTGTTTTGGTGCTTAAAACACACATAATCAAGGCACATCATTACATAATCACTAATTTATTCTGCAGCCCCAAACCTCCACTCTCTCCTGCCTTAATATTATTCAACTACTTCTAGTTTCCTGAACATATCAAGTGCTTCCTTGACTACATTCCAATGCATGCAACATTCCACTTCGCCATCACCTGGGTCACACCATCTCATCCTTCAGATAATAGCTTTAGCATAACTTATTTTCAGATGCTTTCCTTACCTAAGAAAGCCTTGTCAGGTGCCAGTTTGTTTTTTACAGATTAAGTTATCATCTAGCAATCTTATGGAGAACACACAGGTTTGGTCAAAATTAAGATCATATAGACTGTTTCATGGAGAATAGCTGCCAGGCATGGGGCACACTTTATACTATTTTCTCAGTTCAGGAACCAGTTAAGAATTAAAGCTGAAATGCTTAAGTTCACTAGGCCTCTTCAGTAACAATTTCCTTTCTGTTAAGCTCAGTGTTTGGCCCTACCCATAAAATCAAATAAAGGATTAAATTAAAACATGAAAGAGTCATGACTACATTATGGATAGTTTATTCTAAGCCTCCTTATTTCAACGCATAGTTTATGCCAATTATCCATTCTTGAGACCTGGGCTTTTAAAATAAAATTCTATTCAAAAGGAGGTAGAGATAGAGGAAAGAGTGATTTAGCTTTCACATTTCCTCTTTCCCCACTCATCACTCAACATTTCACAGGCATGTTCAAGGCTTATTGCTGCAGCTTGAAAGGCATGTGAGTCCTCTGATGATATGTCAGGTATCTACATATTAATTGATTTCAACCAGGTTCCTCATACTTTGCTTGGGAACTATGTCTCCAAACAAGACAGATGATATTATTTGTGATGTTCCTTGCTTCTAAACTGGCACAGAAAATACATTTTTATTTTTGATTTCTTGATGTCAGAAATGGGAATAATTCTATAGTTAACGAGCAGAACTTTGAGATTATTTCAAGTTAATGGGCTGTGATTAGGGATTTCAAAGAGAAATGTCTTGTTAAATGTCATGATGAAGAATCAGATATTATTGGATCTTATTTTTGCTGGGCCCCATAAATAATGTAATTACTTATTAGTCACACCTCTTCTCTTATAGGGCTCCAAAAATAGTAAATGGGGAAATGAAGACAACCCATGCTGAAATTCCCAAAGCAATACATGCTGTAAACTAGGCTTGGATATTGGCTTAGGTTGAAGAACCAAGAAAACCTCTTTCTTTACTTCCAGTCATAATGTTAAACCAATAACTGTACAGAAAGAGGAGAAGTTATAGTGGATCACCTTTTGGAAATTTGGTATTAACTAAATATCTGAAGCATATTATATTTGAAGGAACTGACGGTTGAATGGTGTCCCCTCAAAATATGTTAAAGTCCAATCCCCGGTACCTATGTGTGTGATCTTGTTTGGAAATAGTGTCTTTGCAAACAGTCAAGTTAAGATGAGATCATTAGTATGGACCACAATCCAGTGTGGCTAGTGTCCTTATCAAAGGGGGAAATTTGGCCACAGAAGCAGGTACACAAGAATGCCTTCTGGTGATTTAAGTGAGGCTACCACAAGCCCAGGAACACCATACATTTCTAGCAAATCATCAATTGCTACAGAGAAGCAGGGAACAGATTTCCCTGAGAGTCTTCAGAAGGAGCCAACCCTTTAAACACCTTGATCTCAGATAGCCTCTAGAACTGTGAGATAATAATTTATGTTGTTTAAGCCCCACGGTTTGTAAAAAAAAAAAAAAAAATTAATGGCAGCCCTAGCAAAGTAATACAGGTACTATGAATGATTTTAATTAATCAATGGACATAATGGGTAATAAAGTTATATTAAATATGGAAGATTGGGATAAATTATTTAACCAAAATAGATTCCATGACAGACATATGCTGCTTCTATTGAATTTATACCGCAAATCAATGTGGTTTGATGATTTGAACATATATTACATAGAATCATTTTTCCTTCACAGCATTTTAATAATTTAGATTCATTTTTGAACACAGTAGTTCAATATATTAAAACTTTGAGTCATTTCAAAATAGAGATGATAAATGGAAAACAAATAAAAATAGCACGTTTTATTATTTGCCCTTGGTGTAAGAGAATCAAGAGAGTGAAACCTGAAAAAAGTAATACGAAAACTTGTTATCCTGAGGATAAAAAGTGTTTGCCTAATACGTCATGTTGGATTGTTCAAAATAGCATCACTTTATCGAAGTATAACTCTACCAATTTGTCATGATAAACCATTTATACTCAGCAATTTAAAATGTATTCAGTAACTAAGTTTTATAAAAATAAAGCATAATTATTTCATGAAAGATGTTGAAAATCTCTTTAAAATATAAATATATTCTTGTTCTTACTGGCATAAATAATTACTTCTAAAGCATAGGTTTTGGTGGACAAAAAATGCAAATGCTAGTTAACTGAATATAATTTTTAAATAAAACCTCAAATATACATGGGAAAGAGTTTTTATACTTTAAATTAATGAACATTAATTACACTAGGAGGAAGAAAATGTATTCATAAAATCTCCAGAAAACTAAGCCATTTTAAGCATTTTTTCCTACCTCCTTCCTAGGATTAGTTCTAAACACCAAGGTTTATCAAGTCAGTGGCATTATTGGAGAGGAGGTACTTACTCCTATGTCTTGATATGCCATGAAGTGGCTGCTAATAGGATCTTAAAGACCCCCTGTCTTTCTCAGGTATCACCATATCTCCATGTTGATAACTGTCTAAGGCCCTACTATAAGAATGGATGTCTAAGTTGTCAAAACAATTTCAATGGAGGCTTCCCATCTTTGAAAAGTAAAAGACCTCTTCAGGCAGTATACTCACTTAGCTAGTTCTCAGGCCACTTATTGGGCATGGGAAGCTTCACTCAACCTTGTTTTTTCCTTAGGCTTATGAAAGAAATTGGGGATCACTCCACTTTTTTCATTCCTCCAAGGGGACTCTACTTTACCACTTTGTCAGACTCATGGTCTGGAAATCTGGTGCCATACTGTGGCCCCTCAGAGGGTAACTGTAACATTGGTCTCTTAAATGTTTATTTCCCCAAATCTGTTTGCTGTATCTATGTCATTCCCCTTGAAGCTGACTTCAGGCAGTCAGGGGGAAGGTTTTCTGCTCAGAGATGCTCACCAGTGGCAACATTTTTGCTTCCTTTCCCCTCCAATTTTCTCTCACCCTTTCAACAACTGGAGTGTTTTTTGTTTTCGTTTTTTTTATATATAATTTTATTGGTGTTTAGTTGCTTTACAGCATTGTTACACTTTACTGTACAGCAGAAAGTATCAGTTGTGCGTATACATATATTCACTTTCTTAGATTTCTTTCCCATTTAGGTCACCACAGATCACTGAGTAGAGTTCCCTGTGCTAAATAGTAGGTTCTTATTAGTTACCTGTTTTATACATAGTGGTGTATATATGTCAAACCCAATCTCCCAATTCATCCCACCCTCCCCTTTCCTCCTTGGTAACCGTAAGTTTGTTCTCTATATCTGTGACTCTATTTCTGCTTTGCCAATAAGTTCATCTGTAACATTTTTCTAGATTCCACATATGAGCCATATACGATATTTGTTTTTTCTCTTTCTGACTTACTTCATTCTGTATGACAGTCTCGAGGTCCATCCACATCTCTGCAAATGACACTATATTGTTCCTTTTTATGGCTGAGTAAAAATTAATTAGTTCTAATTAGTTTAGAACTAATTCCTGTATATATGTATCACATCTTCTTTATGAATTCCTCTGTCAATGGACATTTAGATTGCTTCCATGTCCTGGCTATTGTAAATAGTGCTGCAATGAACATTGGGGTGCATACAGCCCTTTGAATTATGGTTTTCTCCAGATGTAGGTCCAAGAGTTGGATTGTTGGGTCATATGGTAGCTCTATTTTTAGTTTTTTAAGGAACCTCCATATTCTTCTCCATAGTGACTGTATCAATTTACATTCCCCCCAACAGTGCAAGAGGGTTCCCCTTTCTCCACACGCTCTCCAGCATTTATTGTTTGTAGATTTTTTGATGATGGCCATTCTGACTGGTGTGAGGTGATACCTCATTCTAGTTTTGATTTTCATTTCTCTGATAATTAGTGATATTGAACATCTTTTCATGTGCTTTTTTGTTTGTTTGTTTTTTATCTGATTTTGGACAACTAGAGGAAGTGATAGCTGAAGACATGGCAGATGTTTAACAGTAATATTCCCAGATTTTTCCCTTTTCTTCTGTTTCTATCATTCTGCCATGATAACTTTTCCCCTAAGCAGAAGTGACTAATGTTAGATGCATCAGCTAGAGACATAAGCATTAGTATCTAAAAGAAAACAAAACAACTCACTGAAGTGTCAGAATAACAAACTCAATGTAGATTATCTTAAATAGTTACCTTAGAACAAGGCTGGCTTTCTAGTCCACCACTTATGTCATTGTATAGAGCCTTATGATCAAAAGGATGCTGCACTTGGCTTAACACTCTATTATCAGTGTCTGGAAATTCTTATTTAGGAACAAGGGAGTCTCATATTTTCACTTGGACTAAACCCCACAAATTACATAGTATTTGGCATACCAAGGATTACAAAATAACAGAGCAATTTTCAGGCTAAACTAGGATAAACTATGGACAATTATTACTATAAGTAAAATAACTTTTCTATTAAATGTGCAGTTCTAGAACTATAAATTGAACCCATCTAATTCATTGGAAGTGAAATCATCAGAAGGGAAATCATTGGAAGTGAAAAACATAGCTGATTGTAAACACAGCATGATATCAATAAAAGTGTATCCAAAAAACAATAAAGACATTTACATTTAAACTGTCAGGTTCACCATACACAACTGCTCAAGATCCTTCACCTGTATTCCTCCTTTATTTTTGTGGCACTTAACTCAGTTTTTGTTTCTATACTCACTGTTTCATTGTCCCTGGGAGACTTTAATATCCATGTGGATAAACAAATCATTATCTGGAATCCTCAGTTTCTTAAGTTCCTTATGTCTAGTGATATTTTTCTCCATATCATCTTAGCCACCAACTTAAAACCCTACCCTAGACTTTATCATTCTTTGACACTTCTGTTCTTCTAGGTAAAATAATTCAGAAACTCAAATTTATATTTGAAATGTATTTTGTTCAATTTTGCTTGCTCAATTACTCTTTATATAAATTAAAATAATTAATCAATATATCAAAACATACCCATCATTATGTAAATGCTCTCCAATTAAAATCTAAATGAAAATAGTTTTCAACTGGATTAAAATGCAAATGTCAAGTCTATTATACATGTAAAATACAGACTTAAATTAATAAAACATTCATATAAAATCATGGGCAAAAGGATAGTAAGTCAATTGAAAGAAAAAGAAAAATACATTTTTAATCAAACAAGGTAGAAATTTAGGAAAAAAAGCAGCTAAAAATCTAAAGGCACATTTTGTAGTGATAAAACATATAGTGAAAAAATATAAGCAAGACTTTTACAGATACTGAACAGCCAACATTTAAATTATAGTGATAAAATGACTCAGTAGTAGAAGTAACTAACATTATTTGAAATTGCTCTTGGCTCAAAAGGGGATGATTATATCAAAATAAAAATGGTTAGAATAAAGTTAGAGTTAACATAGGAGAGATTTGACCATAATATCCTCTTAGCTTTTAAGAACTGAACATTCTAATTTTATTTAAAGAATTTCAAGCTATTGCTTCAGAAATACTGATATTTCTTGGACAAACTGATAAGATAGGAAAGAAATGAATGACTAAGTGTTAGGAAGATCATTTAACAATATTTGAGTAATTATTAACCTAAACTGTAAAATATTAAAAACTTTTCTATGAAAATCAGGAAATAGAGAAGGACATCTGTTATTGCAATCATTTGTATTATCAAAAAAATGCAATCAATGGAATAAACTTAATAAAATTGTAATGACCATAAGAAAATTCAACAAAATACCTCTAACATTGGAAGAATATATATATATATATATATATATATATATATATATATATATAGTATAAAAATACAAAAATACTAAAATTAGTTAAGGATTTTGGTTACATGGTTAAAGATAACTATTCAAAAGTAACATTTTCTTCTCTTCTGATAACACACAACCACATATAATAGAAACAGTTTTACATTTTCAGTAGACAAAAATAACTGCATTCTTGGATATAAATAAATAAGACAAAAATACACATTAATAAAACAAGACTTATTGAAGAATATTACAAAAATAAGTGTGCAAAAGATGGAAACATACTGGAGGTTGAGAAGGTTTAATACCATAAAATGTTATTTTCTCCCTAAATTTACCTTTTAATATTTATTTCCAAAGAGTACTTCACTACTGCAGTACAAATTGGCCTCACTGTAAAGGTGTAAAGATTTGCATGCAAAGGCAAGGCCCACCAGGCAATCTACTTTACTCACTAAAATGTAAAGATATGCCTAGCGCATCAAATCAGCTTAGAAACCTACAGCAAGCACAGTTTTCTTTTTCTTTTCTTTTCATTTTTTTTAATTTTAGAAAAAAAATTATTTTTTAACATGTTTATTGGAGAATAATTGCTTTACAATGGTGTGTTAGTTTCTGCTTTATAACAAAGTGAATCAGCTATACATATACATATATCCCCATATCTCTTCCCTCTTGCATCTCCCTCCCTATCCCACCCATCTAGGTGGTCAGAAAGCACCGAGCTGATCTTCCTGTGCTATGCCGCTAAGCACAGTTTTCTGAAGGGGTGGTAACCAGTCTGGTAGTAAGAGATCAGAAGTTCTCAAGCTTTCAGATTTCAGCACTCTTTAATCTCTTAAAAATTATTGGAGCTCTAAAGTGCCCTTTTTATGTGAGTCATGTCTATTAATGTCATATTAATAATAAAAACTGAGAAATTTTAAAATATTTATTTTAAAAATTATCAACATATTTTTAGGAAAATATATTTTCTATAATGAAAATTTAGTGTGAAGAGTAGCACTATTAAACATATTTGTAATACTATAAAATGGCTGGCACAGTAGAAACCAGCTGGATTTTCTTAATCTGATTCTGTATTCAAAATGTTGCAATATGCTATTTGTTTGAAGCATATGACCTTGAGAAAAAGTATTATTTAAAATTGAAATTAAGGTAAGTGTGAATATTCCATTTTAACACTATAACAATACTTGACTAGTTGTAGTTTCTTAAGTGTTAGTTATAATGTGGAGCCTAAAGCCGTATTAGAGCGTTTTGTACTTTCCTTAAAAACTGTTGATCTGGGCTTCCCTGGTGGTGCAGTGGTTGAGAGTCTGCCTGCCGTTGCAGGGGACTCGGGTTCATGCCCTGGTCTGGGAGGATCCCACATGCCGCGGAGCAGCTGGGCCCATGAGCCATGGCCGCTGGGCCTGTGCGTCCGGAGCCTGTGTTCCACAACGGGAAAGGCCACAACAGTGAGAGGCCTGTGTACCGCAAAAAAACAAAAACAAAAAAAAAAACCAAAAAAACCCCAAAAACTGTTTATCTGTCTTGCTCTGTGTGGTTCTTACTTTGTCTATGCATGGTTGTGTAATATTATGCATTTGTAATTAAAAAAATATTTTTTACTGATTCTAAGTTCTTCCAAATGCTGACATATTTCATTAAACAACATCAAGATCACATTAATTAATCACAAACAATGTCATCAGAAATTTCTTTAAGTGTTGAGAACATGTCAAGCTTAAGATGGCAGATGCAAGTTTTCCAAAATGCTAATCTGTACTTGAAAGTTCACATGTTATTACTGGCAGCAAATTTGTTGTTTTTCTTAAAATGACAGGCTCACTTCATTCATTTTGAAAATAGCTACCAAATACCCACTCTGAATAATCATTGTTAGTTATTCTTTCAAAAGTACTTTTCCTTGATGTAACTATTGTACATTTGTAGGAAACAGAAGTGTGTCATGTGTATTTCTCATTTCATCACATGAAATATTAAAGCATTGACTTAAGAAAATTAATATTTACTGCTTCATCAAGGATATTTGTTACTGAAACTGGCTTTTTAATTTTATTTTTTCCTGTATCTAATATTGAAGATTACAGCTAGGTCAACTTGTTGTGATTTCCTTACTTTGGGCACCAGCAGTTTTGCCCCTTCCCTCCCCCCATCCATTTCTTTTGCATAGTCAAACCAAATGTCAACATGGAGATAAAGGTTAAATAATACAAATGACATCTTAGCCATATTATGAGATAGTTTTTGTCTCATAGAACCGTCCTGATCAAGATATCTAAGGATAGTCACTACATTTTCCCTCTTCTCCCAGTCCCATGATTTGCTTAACCCTAGTCTCACAAACAGTATTTCGTCAAACCTTGAACTCTGTTTATTCAGAAGGCCTGCCTTTTGCAGCAGTATGGAAAAGCAACTATAAAATTCTCAATAACTGGATCAAAGGGAGAACCTGTCAAGCTAAATTAAAATTCGTCAGGTTAAGTATGTCAGTAGAGACTTAACTTTGGGGGCATAGAGAACAATCTGACCCTTCATTCTTTGGAGGCTGGGTTCAAAAACAGCATCTTGAACACAGTGGAAGACCAGGTTGAGTGACCACCTATAGCAACAGGTGTCATTACAGGTGTCAGGGTATTCTAGGGACTGCTGCTGTGAGGGAGTACACAAGTGCTTAAGTAGGTGTTAATCAAGGGTAATATATTTTTCATTTCTGACTTGACAAGAGCAAGGAAACATAATGGATATTCTATAATTGTTCCCAGGGAAATTTGCTTTTATCATTACATTTTTGATCTCATATAATTTTATATCTATTCTTTCGACTTTCTCAAGGATAGTGGCCAACTTTCTTAATTACTTTAATCATCAATCTGCTACCTAAAAATTGAGACCATAATGCCAAACAATTGTTCAGAAGTATCAATATTAATTTTAATCACATAAATTATTAATTTTTATCTTATATCAAGAAACATTTTTGGTATAGTTTTGAAACAGTTTTGTTGTCAAATTTTAATGTATTTCAGAGGAGAAATAATCATTATCTTAGCATACTTTACACAGAGTACATTCCTGCAATATCCATCTTGTGAGGAGAAACTACTTCACCATATATTCACTTATAGCCTATTAAGCTTAAAGTACCAAATTGACTATTCTAATCTCTTTTCTTTCTAACATATAAGAAACATTTATTAATGAATAATAACACATCCATTAAATGTGTTGAAATTTATATCTTAGGCAGTATATCTCTCTTGAGTCCCTATTATCTTGAAAACAATTCCTTTTAATTTGATTTTTTAAATTAATTTGTCTTCATTCTGCTAGTGGTTAATTTTAAATGGTTTTAGCTGATTAAATACCTTTTCATCTTTTTTGCTGTATAATTATCATATATTTTCCATTTATCTTCCTCTGTATGAAAAGCAACTAGGATAGTATACTATAATATACACTTTCTGTTGCAATTTAATTTACACATTATTGTTGTGTTTTAAGAGAAAACAGCAGGCCTCACAAAAGCAATCACTTTTCATAGCTGCTAAAATTTTCAAATATCTTTAATTTTTTGCATTCATCTGCAGGGATTCAAATACTTATTTTCTTCATGTTCCTTTAAGATTTAAAATTCACATGCACTTTACACGAGGCATCAGTAATCTGATGCCATATTCAGACATTATAAGAAATATTTTTGGCTTTGCCACTTGGAAGTATTCTGTCCTCCTCCTCCAAAAGAATTTTCCCGAAAGATCAAGATGAAAGATCAACATGAAACTAAGTTTCCAATGAGGAAAAATTATAATGCCATTTTATTTTTTAAAAAATACTGTAAATAAAAATTAGTTCTTAGCATTGTAATCAATAGCTATCAATATGCATGTATTTCAACCTTCTTCCTTATAGGAACCATGTTCGTATAATTATTTTATGCTTTTACACACAATTTGCCACTAACATTTATATAATGATAGCTCTATAAATAATATGTATTTTTGTTTTTATGTGTTTAGGCTGGACTGATATATAGATAGATAGATAGATAGATAGATAGATAGATGAATTGTGCTGAGTTTTTGAGCCTCTCATTTACTTTGCTCAACACTTCTTTAGACCATTCAAAATTGCTCTGAGAAAAACGAATCAATTTAGTTTTGAAAGCTGTAATACTAGATGGTGTGCATATGCCATTTTTTAATCTATTTTTTCAAGAATTGATGAACATTTATGTTCTTGCATAAAAAAAGTCTTCAATATCACACATAATACTGTAAAAAATATTCTCACACATGTCCTTTCTCATGACTATGCTAGAGTTTAATGCAGTATATTTCCAGGAGTCGATTTGCAGAGCTGAGGTTCACTAAACAATGACAAACTGCTCTCCAAAATGGCTATATCATTTGATGCTCTTAGCATCAGTGTCTGAACTTTTCCATTGCAACATTTTCTGCAAATATTTATTTTAACTCTACTTTTCATTTGTTTTAATCAACTTATTTAAACAAAAACAAAGATTTTGGCCATTTCACTCAACCCCAACCTTGTGCCTCTGCTAATTACCAATCTATTCTCTGTATCTATGAGCTTGTATATATATATTCCTGTATGTATGTGTGTATGTATTTAGTTTCCACATAAGAGAGATCATAGGTTATTTCTCTTTCTCTGTCTGATTTAACGTAATACCCTCCAGATTTTAATGTAACATACTATCTCACATTGTTTTAATTTACTTTTTGCTGCATAAAAAAATGTGCCTTTTAAAAACTTATATTCTAGTTTATATTCTTAAAATACTACTTTATTTGATTTTCCCATATTTTTCTATTTGAAATATGTTTGGAATTTCAATTTCTCAAACTCATATATTAAATAAAAAAACCTTCTTCCAATCTGTCCACTGCCCAGTTTATTTCTACCACCTCACGTTAACCACATTCTAAAGAATTGTTTAGAAAAATCTGTTGCATTCAGAACTGTTTAGAAAACTCAGTCATATTTTATAATTATTTTCTGTCATCTTTAAAAAATATTTTCCAAAAGTTTTCTCCTGATATAGTTCACACTTTGGATATAGGTCTTCAAGTTATTTGTTTGGAAAGTTTACCTAGTTCTGTCATATGTTTTACTGTATATAGGACCTAAACCACTTTTTCACAGCTCTGTAAATGTTGCTACATTTCCTTTTATCTAGTGATGATTTTAATCCAATGTGTTTTTTGAACATCTTGATTGTGTGTAGGCAGTGTTTTTGGTATTTTTTTCATTATATTGCTTTTGTCTGTAATACATTGCAAGCATTCAGTTTTTAAATTTTAAATGGCAAAGTTGAATCATTTTAAATATTTTGTTCATATCCCTTCTATATAATCTTTTTATTTATAGTTTGGATCAACTGGTTTGGTCCAGGTTCTTACTTTAGTCTGTCTAACTTGTGATAAGGTTTTAAAATACCTTCTACTTAATGCATTGGTTATTTTGGCAGTAATCTATCTTACTAAGAAACAGTTTCAGGCTTTTTAAGTATAATTAAAATGAATAAAGTCATCAAAGTCAGGATCCTGTGTTCCAGGGGTAAAAACAAAACAAAACAAAGCAATTAAGAGGCATTAAAAACTTTGGAATGTTGCATTCTGTAAAATAAATAAATAAATAAATAAATAAATAAATAAAAATGAAGGCAAAAAAGAAAATGAGATGTTTGAAGAGTAACTTGGAGACCCCTTTAGAATAATTACTTCATAATCACAAAAAAATGTGAAATAAATAAGCAAGTATTAAGAAAAGAGCAAAAGATGGTCTGTTCAGTTCTGCATTGCCAAAATTGAGGGAAGACTGTGGGAAAAGACAGTGTCAACTAATTAATATGAGGAATGAATGAGGAATTATTTTATACACAACCTAAGGAGATCATATTCTTTTTACACAAAATTGATCAAAAAGTTGTCATTAATTTCCATTTTTCAAATTTACATTGTTGGGCTTCCTTGGTGGCGCATTGGTTGAGAGTCCGCCTGCCAATGCAGAAGATGCGGGTTCATGTCCCGGTCCAGGAAGATCCCACATGCCGCAGAGTGGCTGGGCCCATTAGCCATGGCTGCTGAGCCTGCACGTCTGGAGCCTGTGCTCTGCAACAGGAGAGGCCACAACAATGAGAGGCCCAAGTACCGAAAAAAATAAAAATTACATTGTCTCAGAGATATTACTCTTAAAATTGAAGTAGAGTTGATTGACAGTATTGTTTTAGTTTCAAGTGTACAACATAGTGATTCAGTATTTTTGTATATTATATTCCATTATAGGTTTTTACAAGATATTGAATGTAGTTCCCTGTGCTATACCATATATCCTTGTTGCTTATCTATTTTATATATAGTTAATTCCATTCCAACAATTTGTCCCTTCGTCTTTTCTCTCCCCTTTGGTAATCACAAGTTTTTCTATATCTGAGTTTATATATATATATACATTCATTTTTATTATTTTGTAGATTACACATATAACTACTATCATATAGTATTTGTCTTTCATTGTCTGACTTATTTCACTAAGTCCTATATTCTCTAGGTCCATCCATGTTGCTACAAATAACAGTGTTTATTTTGTGGCTGAGTAATATTCCATTGTACGTGTGTGTGTGTGTGTACACCACATCATCTGAATCCAATTCACTATTGATGGGCACTTGGGTTCCTTCCACATCTTTGCTACTATAAATAATGATGTTATGAAATTGGGATGCATGTAACTTTTCAAATGATTTTTTTATGTTTTTCTGGATATATATACAGGAGTGGGACTCTAGGATCATATGGTAGCTCTCTTTTTAGTTTAATGAACTTCCATATTGTTTTCAAGTGTCTGCAGCACCAATTTATATCCCCCCAATAGTGTGTGAGGGTTCCCTTTTCTCTACATCCTCTCCAACATTTGTTATTTGTAGACTTTTTGACATTAACCATTCTGATTGGTGTGAGGTGATACCTCACTGTGGTTTTGATTTATGTTTCTCTAAAAATTAGCCATGTTGAGCAAATTCTCATGTGCCTGTTAATCATCTGTATGTCTTCTTTGGAAAATGTCTATTGCAGTCTTCTGCCCATTTCTTGATTAGATTTTGTTAAAACATTGAGTTGCATGATCTGTTTGTATATTTTGGATATTAACCCCTTGTTGGTTGCATCATTTGTAAATATTTTTGTGTCATTTCATTGGTTGTCTTTTTATTTTATTGATGGTTTCTTTTGCTGTGCACAGGCTTTTAAGTTTAATTAAAACCCATTAGTTTATTTATTTTTTAATTTTTTAAATTTTTTCACATCTTTATTGGAGTAGAATTGCTTTACAATGGTGTGTTAGTTTCTGCTTTATAACAAAGTGAATCAGCTATACATAGCTGATCCATTAGTTTATTTTTGCTTTTGTTACTTTTGCCTTAGGAGACTGGTCCAAGAAAATATTGCTAAGATTTATGTAAAAGAGTGTTTTGCTTATGTTTTCTTTGGTGAGTTTTATGGTTTCATGTCTAACATTTAGGTCTTTAAACCATTTTGAGCTTGTTTTTATATATGGTATGAGGGAATGTTCTAATTTTATTGTTTAGTATGTGGCTTTCTAATTTTTCTAGCACGACTTGTTGAAGAGACTGTCTTCTCTATTGTATATTCTTGCCTCCTTTGTTTTAGATTAATTAACCTGTAGGTGTGTGGATTTACTTCTGGGCCGTCTATTTGTTCCATTGATCTATGTGTCTGTTTTTGCGCCAATACTAGACTTTTCATTACTGTAGCTTTGTAGAATAGTCTGAAGTCTTGGAGGGTTATACTTCTAGGTTTCTTGTTTTTATCTCAAAATTGCTTTGGCAATTTGAGGTCTTTCTCATTTCATATAAATTTTAGGATTATTTGTTCTAGTTCTGTGAAAATTGTCCTTGGTGTTTTGGTAAGGATTGCAGTAAATCTGTAGGTTGCATTGGATAGTATGGCAATTTTATTATTAATATTATTTAATTAATTTTTGGCTGCATTGGGTCTTAAGTGCTGTGCGTGGGTTTTCTCTAGTTGCGGTGAGTGGGGTCTACTGTTGCATTGCATAGGCTTCTCATTGCAGTGACCTCTCTTGTTGTGGAGCACTGGCTGTAGGTGCATGGGCTTCAGTAGTTTTGGCACGTGGGCTCAGTAGTTGTGGCTTGTGGGCTCTAGAGTGCAGGCTTAGTAGTTGTGGCGCACAGGTTTAGTTGTTCTGTGACATGTGGGATCATCCCGGACCAGAGCTCAAACCTATGTCCTATGAATTGGCAGGCAGATTCTTAACCACTGCGCCACCAGGGAAGCCTGGCAATTTTAACAGTATTAATTCTTCCAACCCAAGAGCATGGGATATATTTCCATATCTTTAAATCATACTCAGTTTCTTTTATCAATATTTTATTGTTTTCAGAGCATAGTGCTTTCACCTCCTTCATTAAGTTTATTCCTAGGTTTTTTTTTTTTCTTTTTTTTGTTGCAATTCTAAAGGGGATTAAAAAAACTATTCTCATATTTTATTATTAATGTATAGAAACATGACCGTTTTCTGTATATTAATCTTGTATTCTGAAAAATTGCTGAAATCATTTTTTCTAAATAATTTTCAGAGTTGTCTATATAGAGTATCTTGTTATCTGTAAACAGTGATAGTTTTACTTCTTCCCTTCCAATTTGGATACCTCTATTTCTTGTCTGACTTCTATGGCTAAGACCTCCAATAGTATCTTAACTAGAACAGTGAGAGTGGGTATCCTCGTCTTGTTCTTGAACTTAGTGGGGAGTCTGAGGTTCTCACTGAGTATGATGTTGGCTGTGCGTTTGTTGTAAATGTCCTTTACTGTGTTGAGATGTGTTCCCTTAATATGCACTTTGATGAGAGTTTTTATCATGAATGGATATTGAATTTT
The DNA here is from genome assembly GCF_964341445.2 of Mesoplodon mirus. NCBI lineage: Eukaryota > Metazoa > Chordata > Mammalia > Artiodactyla > Ziphiidae > Mesoplodon > Mesoplodon mirus. Next base: position 125,597,112 of record NC_138982.1, on the reverse strand, counting down.
GTCAATTGCTTTTTTTGCATGTATTAAGATGATCATATAGTTTGTCTTTCCTTTTGTTAATGTGGTGTATCAAATTGATATGTGCTTTAGAACCATCCTTGTGACCCTGGTATAAAACCAACTTCATCTTTTTTATGTATTGTTAGATTTGGTTTGCTCGTTTGTTGAGGATTTTTGCATGTATATTAATCATAGGTACAGAACTGTAGTTTTCTTTGGTAGTGTCTTTGGTTTTGATAACAGGGTAATGGTGACCTTGTAGAATGAATTTGGAAGTGTACCCTCCTCTTCAGTTTTTTGGAATAGTTTGGGAGGGATAGGTATAAGTACTAATATGTTTTGTAGAATTCCCCAGTGAAGGTATCTGGTCTTGGGCTTTGTTTGTAGGGAGGCTTTTTTGTTATAGATTAGATTTCTCTTCTATTGATCTGTTCAAGTTGTCTCTTTCTTCTTGATTTGGTCTTGGCAGGCTGTATGTTTCTAGAAATTTGTCATTCTAAGTTGTCCATTTTATTGGCATATAACTGTTTGTAGTAACCCCTTTTGATTTTATTTTTTTCTTTGCATTTCTGTGGTATCAGTTGTTGTTTCTCCTGCTTCATTCCTTATTTTATTTGGGTCTGCTTTCTTTTCTTATTGGTGAGCCTGTCTAAATATTTGTCAATTTATTTTTTTCAAATAAAACCAACTCTTGGTTTTATTCTATTTTTTTTTGATCTTTATTTTATTTATTTCCTCTCTGATCTTTATTTCCTTTTGCTGAATTTGGGCTTTGTTATTCTAATTCTTTCAGGGGGCACGTTAGATTGTTTATTTAAGATTTTTGTTTCTTGAGAAAGACCTATCCCACTGTGAACTTCCCTCTTAGAACTGCATTTGCATCATCATCCCATAGATTTTAGAATGTCGTGTTTTCATTTCGATTTGTCTTTAGGTGTTTTATGATTTCCTCTTTGATTTTATTATTGACCCCTTGTTTTTTCTTTTTGTTTTGTTTGTTTGTTTATTTGTTTTTTTGTTCGGTTGCATGTTGTTTAGTGTCCATGTATTTATTCTTCTCCCCTTATCAGTTGATTTCTAGTTTCATACTAGTGTGGTCAGAAAAGGTGCTTGATATAATTTCTATTCTCTTATATTAAGGCTTGTTTTGTGACATAGTATGTGATCTATCCTGGAGAACATTACAAGTGCACTTGCAAAGAACATATATTCTGCTTTTTAGGATGTAGTGTCCTACGATATCAACTAAGTTCAAGTGGTCTATTATTTCATTTGGGTTCTCTATTGCTTTCACAGAAATTATTCTTTACCTCACAGGCTTCAAAGTACTCTGGTAGGTAGACTTGTAGACAACTCTAGAATCTTTGGTGTTATAATAGTGCTCTGGAATTTTAATTTGCATATAAAATTTTTTTTTAAGTGGAGTTTTTGATTCTGTGGAGTGGAGTCCAAGATACTGCATTTCTAAGTAGTTCTTGGAGGAAACCAGTGCTGCTAGTTCTGAACAACACTAGGATTACCATGGCTTTAAGTTACCATCTGACCCTTTCTATTTTGGGGAGTGAATGCATGCCCCAGAAAGGACATCATTAATAGTTTAAGGTTCTGCAGTGATACCTTTCCTTTCATTATCTTCATTATAATTTGAAAGCAGAAAATATGTTTTTGTTTTTTATTTCTCTGCAATCATTCCTCAGTTGATTATTTTTTAATAAATGCTTGCTCAGGTTTCACATGTACAGAATCTTCCTGAGTCCTACTGAATGTATGACTCAAATTTTCAGAACTAAGTTTTTGTTGTTGTTGTTACAATTAACTTCACAGTGAATTGTCTCTGTTTTTCACATTTAATGGAATATTAAAAAAATGAATATACTTATTTTTCTATTTGCTTAACTGTTTTTGAGGCAGTCTATACATTCACAGTTTGTCCATATTCATTTAAATTAGATGTGGAATCACTCAGAACTTAAATACAGCTACTACTTGAAAGTATCAAAATTTATGTATGTCTCTTTTAAGGAAAATTGTATTTATATTTATATACACAACACATTTATTTTACATTTTAGATTTCAATAGTTCGGGAATTGAGGAGGGAGTTTTTACAGTATATTTCACAAAATAAGGTTTTGTTTAGGTCACATATTTACTTACCACTCCTTTTCGTAACCTGTAATGTACGCTTTTAATTTTTTTCCCCCTGCTTGGTTTAAATACTGCAACAAGGTACTTACTTTCACATCACAGTCTTCCTAGTAAACTTAAACTTATATATGTGAGTTAGCTTAATTCTTTCAGACCCTCATAATCTGTCTTGCATGGGATCCTCAAAAATTTGTCGTAAAAATTAACTCAAATTTCCTCAAGATCATCTTTCACTTTTTTGATGAGTGAGCATCTACATTACATTTAAATAATACAATTCCACCCACACTGTTAATACTAAAGTTTCCTCATACATGCAATATTACTAAATCTTATAAAACTCTTCCAGCATGCTTGCAAATTTTTCCAGATTTTTATTTTCAGTTTTTCATTTAAGGAATATTATATGATGGGGAGAGTGTACTGTATATCTCTTAACTTGCCCAACTAGATTCTGTTCAATATTCTTACCAAAGTAATTTTGAAGAAAGCACAGTGCCTGGAGGGTAGAGTTAATTTTAATCAAATTGCATTGCTATATTGAGTGTACTGTAACAAAGGTACCACTTGGGTGGGAATCTTGACAATTGGGGAGGCTATGCATGTATAGTGGCAAGGAGTATATTGGAAATCTGTTCCTTCCTCTTTGCTGTGAGCTGAAAAGTACTCTTAAAAAAATAAAACCTTTAAGACAAAAAGCATGCAAATATATTATCTTCTCTGTGTTGAAAGTCTGAAATGTATCTCATTGGGCTAAAATCAAGGTGTTGGCATGATTGCTTTCCTTTCTGGGAGAGCTAGGAATCCATTTTGTTGCCTTTTCCAGCTTCTGGAGGTCACCCACCTGCCTTGGCTCATTTCCCCCTTTCTCCCTCTTCATGCTAAATATTTATAGTCATCTGGGGAAGGTAAAACTTGAAATTCTAGTATTAAAAAGTCTAGTATTAAGAGCTATTAGAGATTATTAGCAAATTGATCTAAAGTATTTATTTTTTAATTTTTTAAAAATTTTATATTATATATTTTTTATTTTAAAATTATATATGTTTATAAGACTCATATGGGGGAAAGATAATCTATTCTGCTTCAGGTTTTGAATTTTTTCTACCTAGAAATATTTTTGAAAGAAAACATTTAGAATTTTGATAATTTTTTTATGGAGGCTAATGTTTGACTTTAATAATAATAACATGCTTTTTATATTTGAGATGTTAAGACTATTAAATGATGGGTTTGAGATTGCAATTTGATTTACTTGTCTGGTGTTTTATCTACATATGGATTTCACAAGAATACTTACTAGCAAAAGTCATTATCTATTTGACTATCACAAATTCCATGTTTTCTATTATTCAACAGCATATTATACTATTGTTTTATATATTGATCAATTTACCTCCTAAAATATATTTTGTGAATAAGATTAATTGATCTATGGTAATATTGATAGTACTCCTGCTACGGATAATGTAGCAGTGGTCTTTTCTGAAACTCATTGTTAAACTGAATGTAACATGATTAATTTTATTAAGAAATATATTTTACAGTCATTTCCTTTTCCACGGTCATGGCCATAATGTCAGCTCATGTCCTCATGAAATTTGGGTATTATGTTCATATTGATCCCCTTGCAACCAATTTTGACAATGGTGAATCTGTTGTTCAGTGTTCCTGGAAAATGCTAAAAGGGCCATATCAGACCTCTATTTTAGAGGTTCCATAATTCCCTTTCCTTTGTCATGACAAACAAAATTTTCACTTCTATGAGCCCTGTGCAGTTTTTTCATTTTGTCTTTTTTGAATTCTATTAACAGTTTACATCCCAGAAATCTAAAATGATAGTCCTTTTTATCATCAGTAGCCTGGCAGAAGCAAATAGTTCATTCACATAAAGTAATGGAGATTTTCCTACAGGGATTATTGACAACAATGTGAGCAGGCTGAAGAGGAAACTATAAGAGATACTGAAACATGCTGCAGCTTTGCAACCATGGGAGGGAGCAGAGCACTATGACCACTGGGCTTGAAAGGACAAGGGAGAAGAGTGGATTTTGGAACTAGAACCTAGAAGCAGACAGAGCTGTAGCCTTTTCCTTCATTAAGACCCACAGCTGAGCTCCTCCTAGGTGATCCTTTGTTAGAACTCTCCTTAGAATTTAAAAGTAGAGTTACCACTCCAAGGACTCAGAACTTTAAGAGGATAAAAGATCCGGGGAGGCAAACAGAATATCTACAGTTCATTCTACATAGACAGAGTATTCTTCATGCTTTTGTGTGTTCTTCTCCTTTTCTAGAAGTGCTTCCCATCTGTTCATTCAACATTTGCTTGGTTACCTCATTAAGAACTTTGAAACATTGTGTAGTGGTACTATTTCTTTCACTATCATAGACAAAAGTATATAATATTTTTTATTCTCCCAACACTATGTATCATAATTTTTTTTCCATTATTTTACATTTTATGTTGGATTACAAAAAATAGGTTAACATTTATGCTTATTTTTGCTTTTCTGCATTTTTTAACGTTTCTGCAGTTGGTATAGTGAATAATTATTTTGATATCCTATTAAAATACTTATTGATGTTAAAAATTACTTTAAAAAAGTTTTCACCAAGGGTCCTTTAAAAATCAACCTAACACATCAAATAGAATATAAATGTCATAGCAAGTTAAAATTGTGCAATTTTCTTTTGAATGTGAAATGAGAGGAAACAAGAATATCAGTTTAAAGTATAATTCATATTTGAAAAATATTAATAATATCTAAAATTACTTCAGATTTCTAAAGCATAGGAAAATAAATATAAAAGCTACAAACATACTTAACATAAATGGTTTACCATGTACCTTTTAAAGTCTTTATTTTAAATGGATTATAATGTAACTTTCCTCGAGAGAAAAAAATGATGATACAGATGGATGTAACTCAGAATATATATAGATTTGAACTTGGCTAGAGAAATTTGACATACTATTTCTTGATCATGGGAAAATGCAAGTTCTGGAGAGAGTGCCAGGAAAAGATAATGTGACTAAGAAAATGAAAATATGACTGATGTAAAATAATATATGCTGATTACAGTTATCTTAGTAAAACTAAATTTTCTTAAATGACATAAAATAGTAGTAAGACATGAGTAATAACTTCTTTGTAAAATATTCATACATAGCATCACATATAGGATACTGTTGTTAATTGTTAATATTGTTTTCTGAGGAAGAATATTGGAAATATACAAAAAATGTCAAGGCTGTACTACACTGTTGGTGCAAGTTTGAGAAGAAAATGAGGTAATACAAAATATGATATTCATAATGTGATAATCATGAATATTCTCTGAGTATTGTAATGTCAATATTATATAAGTCCTTGTAATCTATAAGCAAAAAATTTAGACATTTGTGTTTGAATGTCTCATGTATATCCATAGCCATACCTACTCACATATGGGTTATCTAGCTTTCATTTCTTTCCTGTGCAAAATACGTAGTTGACTTGAATAAATTAATATTCTTACAAATAAATTTTAAAATTGAGTAGCATTTTATAATAGTCTACAATTTTATTCACTGAATAGATTAATACATACTTTCATGATATAATGTTGAGTTTCTGTAAGGAAACCTATTTTACAAATGAACTTTAAATTCCCATTAGTAAGATATATAAATATTTGCCAATGAAGCTAAGAAATTGGAACATTAAAAAAAATCATGATTATATTCACAAATAAAAATTGATTGGAATTTTATAAAATTCAATTGAAAGACTAACACTTAGGAGGAATCATCAAATTATAAACAATATTTTACAAGTATTGAACTACTCCTTCAACTATTTTTATTTTGTACCTGAGACTTAATTATTTTGTAACTGGTGAAACTTGTATCTCTTGACCTCCCTCCCCTATTTCTCTTATGCCCCCAACCCCCTACCCTCTCCCCTCTGGCAGACACATCTTTCTTCTCTGTATCTATGATGTTTTTGTTTTGTTATATTTGTTTTTGTTTTTAGATTCCACATATCAGTGAAATCATACTTAATTCACTTAATATAATATCCTGAGATCTATCCATGTTGCCACAAATGATAAGATTTCATTCTTTTTTATGGCTGAATAATATTCTACTCTGTGTGTGTGTGTGTGTGTGTGTGTGTGTGTGTGTGTGTGTATACCACTGCTTCATTATCCATTCTTCTATCTATGGATACATAGGCTGCTTCCAAATATCAGATATTATGATTAATGCTGTAATGAACATAGGGTGTATACATCTTTTTAAATTGGTGTTTTTGTTTTCTTTGGATAAGTTTATTTGTTGTTTTTATTAAAAAAAAAGCCTGTAAGTTTTGTTGATATTTTTCTTTTTATTCTCTATTTCATTGACTTCTGCTCTAATCTTTATTTCCTTCTACAAACTTTGGGTTTTGTTTGTTCATTTTCTAATGACTTTAGGTGTAGGGTTAGGTTGATTATTTGAGATTTCTTATTTCTTGAGGTAAGCTTGTATCACTATAAACTTAGCTTTTAGAACTGCTTTTGATGCATCCCATAGATTTTGGATAGTGTGTTTCTGTTTTCATTTGTCTCCAGGTATTTTTGATTTCCTCTTTTGTTTCTTCACTGATCCATTGGTTCTTTAGTAACATACGTTTAGCCTCCACATATTTGTGCTATTTGCAGTTTTGTTTTTCTTGTAGTTGATTTCTAGTCTCATAGCATTGTAGTTGGAAAAGACATTTGAAATTATTTATATTTTCTTAAATTTTCTGAGGCTTGTTTTGTGGCCTAGCATGTGATCTATTCTGAGAATGTTTCATGCTGTGCACTTGAAAACGAGTGTGTATTCTGTCACTTTTGGATGAAATGTTCTCTCTATATATCTATTAAGTCTATATTGTCTAATGTGTCATTTAAAACCAGTGATTCCTTATTGATTTTTTATGTTGATGATCTGTCCACTGATTTAAGTGGAGTATTGAAGACGCCTATAATTAATGTGTTACTGCAAGTTTTTCTCTTTATGTCTGTTAATATTTACTTTATGTATTAGCAAGTACTATTCCATATGTGATGCTAAGGATTAAATATTTTGAATGCAATCCACTGACATTTTGATTTATCCAGAGGTTAACCAATTTCTTTGTTAATCTTTTCACATTGAATTTCAGACATTCATTTTTGCAGGTGTTGCCTTTCTTTTCAAAATTTATTTACTGAGTTTAAAAATGAGCTTCTTATTGTACTAAATGTTTTTATTTTCTGAAACTGTTTGTTTTGTCCACATTTCCAAAATTTTAAATTAAATTGTTTACTGTAGTGTAGTTGATATGATTTAAGAAGACCTGCAAATGATAGGGAGGCCTAATTTTGATCAATTTTAGATACAAGTGTGCAACTGCACATTAGTAGAAAGATCATATATGATGACTAGAGCACCTGGAGTTGAATCTGTCATTCTGTAAATGTGACATTTATTTTATTGTGCATATGCTCATTAGTTAATGTCTGGAAGTGACTTTCAGAGGGTATCCTGCTTTTGGTACCTCTGCAGAATAATGTAGTGGGAATGGTGTGTCATGAAGCTTTCATTGAATAAGGGAAGAAACTTTCCTGGTAACCCCAGACATGACATGCTTCAGTCTTCCTTCAACTCAACTATTTTCTGTCAAATAAAATGGAGTCTATAGAGATCTTTTCAATTGTGCATATGTTGTATATTAAGTTCACAGTCCAGTTAGATGAACTTTTTCTCTCTGCATCTTGAATATATTTTCTTAACAACTTTTCCTTCTCTATTGTTGAGAAATCTGCTCTCAGTTTCACTATCTTTCTTGTAGATAATCCATACTATTATGTTCCATATGTTATTCCCTAATTTTATCTTAGTTACTTTAGTTACTAATAAAATTATTTTTATTAGTACTGATGGGGGGGATACTGTGCTTTCTAAATCATGTGTTTCTTCAGTACTAGAAAATTCTACAATACTGTATAGGTAAAATGTTGGCTCTCTAATGGGTTGTTCTCTCATTTTCTACTTGACTGGATTATTATAATGCATACTTTAAAAAAATCTTTTTTTTTTCTTTTTGCTGTACGTGGGCCTCTCACTGCCTTGGCCTCTCCCGTCGTGGAGCACAGGCTCCAGACATGCAGGACCAGTGGCCATGGCTCTCGGGTCCAGCCGCTCTGCGGCATGTGGGATCCTCCCAGACCGGGACATGAAACCATGTCCCCTGCATCGGCAGGCGGACTCTCAACCACTGCGCCACCAGGGAAGCCCTAAAAAATCTTTTTTTTGATTTAGTATTACTTACCCCTTATTTTCTCTATCATATTTGCAATATATGACATAATCTAGGTAATTTCACATCTCAATTTGATTCTTTCTTTTTTGGCTTCATCTGTTTAATTTCCTGGTTAATTCTTTGGTTTGATGTCACTGGTAGCAAAAGGCATTGGAGAACTGTTGGTTGTTTTGGTTGGTTGGTTTCTATTGTTTCTTAATCATTATGATATCTCCAAGCTCTGCACTCTCCATGTAGCTCACTCATAGCTTCCCATAGAAGATACTACCTTTAACCATATCCATATCGTGCAGTTATATATTGAATTTCCTCTGTCTCTCCTTAACCAGAACATAGGCCCCATAATGTAAGAGTTATTTTCCTTTGTTGTTTACTATAAGATGCCTAGAATTTGGAACAGTATCTAGAATATAATTAGTGCTCAAATAATATTTGTTGAGTTATTCTTGAATGTCAGCCTGTTTCATGGTATGACTTTTTTGTTTGTTTGCAAACATGCTCATTTGAACTTCATCTGGAAAAATTCTAACAAATCTGTTTGAGGACTTACTATTCCAGAGAATTTTTGTTTACTTTTTGAATAAGGTTGTGGATCATCTGGAACACTTTAAATAAATATATCATATTGGTGTCCTTTGCAGGTGCTTATAGTGTGAACTTTAACCCTAAACTAATATGAGTCTCCACCCCATATAAGGAATCTCAGAGAAAACTTTCTCATTCACCCATAAGCTGGTGGCAAGTGTCACCTTTCTATCACTTTGAATATGTCACTTTTCTTTCCTTTTTTGATTTTGTTTTTCCTGGTAGACTTGCACTGAGAGCTTTGTTTGCATGGACCTACTGCTTTTTATAAGTTGGGCTTATGCCCCATCTCTTGTTTTCAGCACAACCATGAAAACTTTTCCCATTGTTACACTATAACTGGTAGTTGTCCTATGGTAGCCCCTGGATTCAGCACACACTTTGGATTCATATAAACACCTCATTTTTGGCAACTGCGAATTTCCCATACTTTCTTGAAATCTCATGTATGCTTTTTAAATACTATTAAAAACAAGCAAACAAGCAAAAAACAACCTTAACATTTCACCATTTACATCAGTAAACTTTTCAAGTAGTTAACTAAATATTGCTGGAATTATTTTCCAAAATTAAAAAAAAAATAAAATTAAGATTAGAGTAAATAACATAAAATTATAGAAAAATACATTAAGGGCCATTCTAGTTTCTATCTCTGCTCTTATCTGTATATTTCATTGTCATTATCTTAGACACATAGCACTAATGGAAAGAGCCAGCTTTCATTTTCTCCTATCACTTTCTTCCATTGGTAACACTACTAATATTTCCCATGATGTACAACATATGAAATATCAATAAAAATTAGAATACCACTTAATCATTAAGAAGAAATATTCTTCTTTGGTGGGAGGCCAAGTTGTGTTTTCCTTGTCTCTCTTAGGATAGTGCTTAAATGCTAGAATACTTTGAACATCTCTTCAAAGATAGAATTAATCTATCTTCTTTAATACTCAGCAAGTCCTGACATGACTTGACTCCTTGATTGGTTGTGAATTTATGAAATTAGTTATGCTTTGGTCATGGAAATCCTAGAACCTGTTGTAAGCAAAATGATAGAAACAATGTTTCATTTTAGTGAATGTGATAATTCAGTTTTTCATAGGAGACAAATAATGTTAGATTTAATTGGATATAATTTTTAGAAATCTCTCTAATAAGAGTCCACTGAGTTGTTAGAGTATACTTATTCCCTTTCCAAAAACAATGAAAGGCAAATAAAGGTAGCCAAATGTGTTCTACAAAGTTTACATTTAAAATAAATTCATTGTGAAATGTGTAGTCCACATCTTTTTTTTTTTTTTAAGAGACATTTTACTCTTCACTGTGAATAAACTTCTGTTAGTATTTGGATGTTGCAGGTGAAAACAGATTTGTCTTTATTTTTATTCTCTCTATTTTGCTTAATGTGCAAAGCAATGGAATAGAATATATCAGCAGATATTGTAAGTATAATATCTAAGAGTTTGGAAGTATAATTTTATTGAAATTTAAATTAAAATTTCAGACAGTGCTTGGACCCTTTGTTAATTAATTGTTCACTATCTAACTGTCCACAAATTGGATGCCACCATTTTTAATTTAAAAAAAAATAACATACTCAAATTCAAATTAAAAATCACTTGGGGAAAAATTTCACTTGAGTGTGGAATTGTAGGAGGTAAAAATGTAATTTTTGATAATTCCTTCTTTACTGGTATTTCAGCAAGAAATTATAGGTTAATTTACCTCCTTATCACCTTCTTAGTATTGCTTGTTTTTCCCTCCCTTATTCCCTGACACTACTGATTTCAGTCAAATTACAAAATAAAACAATTAAAACTAAAAAAAAAAAATTAAAAACAAATCTGTTTATGTATGGCAATATAGAATATGAAGCAAAGCATGCCAGAATTACAGAAATAAAAAATTCACTCTGAATTTGCATGATTTCTTTGTAATACACCATTTAGATGATAGATTTATTTTTCCTACTTTAGCAATTCTAATGGACAAAAAGCTTGAGTTATCCATTGTTTGTGCTGTGATATCAGCAATTTTGTAATTTGTTTTTGACAGAATTTCCTGCCTAGTAATAAATTATGATAGGAAAAAGGTAGAATAAAATTGTTAATATTTTTTCTTGTAACACTGACCAAAACTTTGAAATAATAAGCATTTTTTCCTGATAAGTGTTTTTGATTATTTTTACATTTTTTTCTTCCAATGCTTTATCAGTTTCCATTTATTCACTGTTCTTGATAATAATTTCTCCTAAAGATATTTTTTAAATGATAGTGACAGAATTTTCTAAATACTGTCTTGCCATGTATTTTAAAATTAGGGACCAACTAAACTGTGAAATGTTAAACAAATGGGGAGAAATTGTATCTTGATTTTATGTGATATTTCTATAAAAAGTAAATATTTCTGTAACACATGTATGTGTATAAAAAAGGTAGAGTATAAATCAGTTTAAAAGAAAAATAAAGTGTGTTTTCTCATTTTTAAAGAAACTATTAAAATCCTAGGGTCCATATGCCATATAAAAAGACCAAAGGAATTGCATTTTAAACAGGAAATGAATATTGATAGGAACTTGTGATTGTCATGATTATTCAGTAGAAGAGGATATTACAAAGTCCATGGACTATCAATTTTTAAGAATTAATAATGTGAACACAGTATCTGCCAGCAGTGTTTTAGATTTGGAGAATATGAGGCCAAGTCAAGGCATCTGAACTTCCTCCTAAGTCTAGGATTTGATGTACACTTGGAAATAATTTCACACGCCAACTAAAATAACTTCTCTGAACTTCTGTAATGGGAAAACACCTGAATTCCAAAGGATAATTGGGCAACTAAATACAATTGTTCTGTTTGAAAGGTCTTTTGTCAAAATCAATACCACAAAGGCTGCTAGTAAAGTGAAGATGATAGTTTGTTTGACAGATATAATCTTTTATTTTTTTTCCATTGTCAAACAATAAGGAAATCATCACTTTACTCGTTACCCTTTTCTCTCAAGGGCCTAATGGACCAATTTTAGTTAGTATCCCTCTATTATGGAAATAATTCTATTATAGTGACTGCACTAAAGGCTGGGATATTATTTATTTTTACATGGACTTGGTATGAAAAACAATTCCACTGTTAGAAAGAGATCATGATATGACTGGACAGATAGATGGAAAGAGTGAGAGAAAAGGTGAGTGGAAGAGTCAGGAGACAGATTGATTTATAATTATCTAAATTATAATAGATACAATGTTATAAAAAGTTAAACATTTTTTTAAAAAGTAATGGTAACACATCTTTAAAAATGTGAATAGAACATCTGCCAATGGTTAGTTGGATTTGGAGAATTATTTGAGACAAGGTCTAGATATCTGTCATTCTCTTCTAAGTTATTAACATTAGACATGAATACTTTTTTAAGAATATTACAATAAAATATTAAAAAAATGTCTCTGCAAAGGATTATGGGTGCTGTTAGTACTAACCTGCATTTTGTTAATCCCATTTGAGATACCATGTATACTGAAATTACTTAGTCTGGGATGAGAGTAGATATTTGTAGCTATTTTCCTAAGAAGTAAATCCAAATAAAATAAGAAAATTTTTAGGTGCAAGTGAAACTACTAATGAAAACATCATTGAATAACATATTTTTAATAAATGTTTTTGAAATCTATCTTAAGTGTAAAAGTAAAATCACATGTACAATTAACATACAGTTTTCTTCTGGCTTTGAACTAAATACTTATTTCTCAAGTACAAAGTCACTGTTCCTACCAAAATAGATTCACTTTCCTTAGATATGTCATCCTTTCCCATTTTATCTTTTTAGGATATATTCATTCACAGTCATTAATTCTGTTAAAAATATAAACACTGTTATCTTGTATAAAAACCCTTGAAGTTTTTTTATCTGTGGAAGTGTTTTGGTTTACAGAACTTGGTCTGCCAAGCTAAGACTCTTAAAATAAACATTTAGAGATGTTTAAACCTTTGTCACTGTCTTTTCTATATTATCATGGCTTAATGGTAGCAAGGAAACCCTTTGAAGGATGTTCAACAGAGGATCTTAGATGAAATCCAGTGTCTCATCACCCTCTAGCCATGCAACCACTAGAAAGCCTAAATATTTGTGATGCTTTGTGTATTAATCCTTCCAAAGGGTATTGTACTTCTTACTTCAGCGGCCAGATGCAGATTAACTTAAAAATTATAATAAAATATGTTAGAGGTAGTTGGGGAGATCAAATTTTTTGAAAAGGACAAGCATAAGTTTTTTCTTTTCCTTTTTTTTTTTTTTTTTTTTTTTTGCTGTACGCAGGCCTCTTACTGTTGTGGCCTCTCCCCTTGTGGAGCACAGGCTCCGGATGTGCAGGCTCAACAGCCATGGCTCACAGGCCCAGCCGCTCCATGGCATGTGGGATCTTCCCAGACCGGGGCACGAACCTGTGTCCCCTTCATCGTCAGGTGGACTCTCAGCCACTGCACCACCAGGGAAGCCCGAACAAGTATAATTTTGACAATTTTGCACAATACTTTAAAGATTGATAGTGAATTAAAGGAATATTTATAATATGTGAAAATAAAGTTTCAGGAGCTCTGTTTCTGGTTATAGAGGCATGGAATTAGGTAATTCCTCTATATAGAAAACAGATAAAACTGGAGTGCATTATTTAAAACAATTATTTTAGTACACTGGATAACAGTAGAGAATTATTAACTCATGAAAAACTGCTACTGCTTCTGATAGATATGGCATATTTGTCACCTTTCCCCATCCCCTCCCCTGCCAGGTTCAGATGTTGCAGATCAGCTGAATATTCAAAGAGTAGATTTTGGAATTGTGAAATCAATAGAGAGGTTGAAATAATCTCTGACCACTGATCGACTCTGCATGTTCATGAGAAAGCCTAGAGCCCAGTGAAAAACAGAAGGCCTGTGGGTAATTATGAATGTGACACAGGTTTGAATGTGCTCCTTGCTCATTCTCAGTTGGAAGGGCAGTGGCCTGTAGGGTTAATGGTTCAAGGCACCACATATAATCACAGGCTAAGAGTAAACACTATAAAAGCATAGGAAATCTTTAGGGAGCTACACAGAGTGACAAAAGTTAAAGACAGACAGATAAACAGGGACAAACTGAGCATAGAAATCAGAACCAATAGTTGCTCACAATGTTGTAGGAAGACTTTACAGTCTGATTGCAGTCAAGTTAATTACCTTTTTTGTTTGTTTAAGTAAATTTAAACAAACAAAAAGAACCATCAGAGGAACAAAATAGAATCCAGAGCTGCTACATACTAGTATACACTCTGCCCAATTTTCAAACCAAATTACTGGACAGGAAAAAACTGAGTGTTAAATACTTGGGGAAAAAAAATTAATAATTTTGAATCATTAATAATTGGTCCATTTTTTTTAATTAAAATGCATATGACTTTTAAAGAAAACACTTTGATTGGGTTTATGTGCACTTGATGTTACAGCAACCGTGCAAAAATTAATATATGAAACTACACTATTAAAAATACAGATTTTAAAGCAAGTTGGTCAAAATCAATTTGAAGTAGATTTTGATTGTTCCTACAAAATAATCGCCACACTTTCCAGGGTGGGTGTAGAAAGAAATAGATTGAGATCTCTCAATTTACTTGTATAATAGAACATTCACACAAATCCCCACAAATCCCTACAAATTTTATTTCCTACCCAAGGAATTGTTGCTATTTTCCTGCTTTCCTGAAATTTTGCTTGCTCTTAAATAACATTCCCTTTTTCATAAATTATTTTTAGTTTTATTGATGTATAGTTGAATACAATATACTGCACATATTTAAAGTTTGACATATATTTAGATATCCATACACTTGTAGAACCATCACTAGAATCAAAATATCAACATTGCGGTTTTGGTCAGTCACCTAAAAATAATTCTCAAGTCCCTTCTAATTCAGGTAAACACTGCTATGATTTCTGCCAATGTCTTTCAGTTTGAATTTTCATACAATCTGTACTCTTTTTGCATAGATTCTATCACTCAGCATAAATATTTTGAGATTCATCATTATTGTTGTATGTATCAATTTTTTAATCATTTTTAATTTCTGAGGGATATCCTCTCATGGATAAATCACAATTTGTTTATGGTGGGATTTTTGAGATAATTCTACATAACTTAGCTGGATATAAAATTATTCCTTATGAGTATCCATTCTTTCATTTTATTTATCTAAACAGTTAAATAACACAAATTGTCAATCTGGATTTTTGATTGAATTAACCAAAGTTTCACATGAACAGGTTGATTCTGAAATGTTTACACAAATTAATATTGCCAGGGATCTGTTCTTCAGCTATTAGGTAGAAATAATAATTTTGTCAGAGTATTTTTATTTTACTTTTATTTTATTTTTATTTTATATTGGATTATAGTTGATTAACAATGTTGTGTTAGTTTCAGGTATACAGCAAAGTGATTCAGTTATACATGTATCTATTCTTTCTCAAATTCTTTTCCCATTTAGTTTGTTATATGATATTGAGTAGAGTTCACTGTTCTATACAGTGTCAGAGTGTTTTTAATTCATGCAGATTATATTTTAGTTACAAAGTAGTTGCACATAATCTTGCATCAGGATCATTATTAATAAAACACCTATTTACACCACCAAATTGGCCAATAGAGATTGTGAAATCTGAAATTTGAATGGAAATGCACCTCACAATTCAGAACTGTTCCAAATACGGGCAAGGATAACCTACTGGCCAAAACTTACCTTTGGATCATTAAACTAATTTGAATAATCATGAAATACAATCACTAATTGTGTAAAACAATAACTCCAGTGATATCTGAGGGAGGGTAATTAGTTTTATTAAGTTAATTAAAGCATTTGTGAACCCCTTTTTTTTCTTCCCTTTTTTTTTAAAGAAATGTTTCATCTCTTGTTCAGTTAATAGGAAAAGGAAAAAGGAGATAATTTTAGGTGGCTTTCCATAAAAGAAAGAGCGTGATGTGTGACCCAAGGTAGAGAGAAGGGATGGCAGTCTAAGTGACATGTCTAATATCAGACTGTTGTAAGTTACAGTGCAATTAAAATTTAAAATGTCCTTTATTTCTTTATCTCTAAATGATTTACCAGGTTTTCTTTTACTATATCAAATATACTATCACCTTTTTCATATCTAATAATTTTCTTGTTGAATGAACCATAGGCTATATCC
The DNA here is from genome assembly GCF_964341445.2 of Mesoplodon mirus. Taxonomy (NCBI): domain Eukaryota; kingdom Metazoa; phylum Chordata; class Mammalia; order Artiodactyla; family Ziphiidae; genus Mesoplodon; species Mesoplodon mirus. The sequence continues at coordinate 125,580,847 of NC_138982.1, read as the reverse complement.
CTACCCATATATTCTATATACACAATATTATGTTTTCAGATACCTGGTAGAACTGCAAAGATATTAAAAGTTGAACTTTCCTCAATTTTTAAATCATGTAATTTATGTTTAAACTTGCCTTTGTTTTATGAATGGAATATGCTTCATCAAAATTATCAACAAGTTCTTAGTTACTCCATGTATATAATGATGAACTTTATGAAAATAGTATAAATACTGATTCTAAATTGATACCTTTGAGAAGAAAACTATTTTAGATTAATTACTATTAAATTCCCTTTTTCTTTGCATAGTAAAAATATATGACCTCATTCTTCTATATATGATTGAATTGTTTAATTCCATATTACATTTTAAGAGATATTCCATATCAGTACTTTGATGCATAAGAATTGGAAATACCAGATTTTCAGTTGATTAATGTTTAATATCTCTATTGTAAAAAAGTGTTTATGATTAGCATGAACATTAATCAGGCAGTTGTCTATTTCCTCAAGGTGTAAATTGCTACTTAAGGTTCATAAGTAAATCAAGATGTCTAAAAGTACTGGTTGGATATCATAATGGTGCCTTTTTCATATCGTTGTAGAAAACATGTCAGAAAATTATACCACTGTTGAATTTTCTAAACTTGATCTACAGATAAAAGAAGGTTGTCTCTCTTTTTTATAATACTACAGCAATATTATTCACTTTCAAAAATATGAACCTAAATTCCCTTCAGTAAACATTCAGAGCAAATATACACTCAGGGGTATTTGAGCAGGCCCTAAGTGGTACTGTTAAGTGGGAGTGGCACAGGTGGAAACTGGCTCTCCCCTGATGTTAAACATATCCTATTTTTCTTTTATATCAGTCAATATTTTTAAGTATTAAACTTTTCTACAGTAGCTTTGATGAAATACTCCTCAGTGATTATAAGTAGATTAGCAAAGAAATACGAATATGTGTGTCTGTCCAACTTCTAACTTATTTTAATCAGAAGAAAATTCAAATGTAAACCAGGTCCTGACAAAACCAAGAGTTTTTAAATAACCCAATTAATTCATTCTTAGTGTTCCCCCAGGGATCTACCCTCTTTACCATATAACTCCTAATTTGTTTGAAAACCACCCAACCTTTAGTTCCTACTGCTATATTTCATTGTTGGATACAGCTGTGGGGTAAATCAAGCATCAAATAGACTATAATTCACCCACTTTTACATTAGTGTACTTTTACTGCAAGGTTATATAGATGTCATTGAATTACTTGATTAGCATTCTTTGAGGGTGAGCAATACCTCAATGCAAAGCCATGAAGCTGAACTAAATCAATAACGTTTGGATGACATAAAAATGAACTTGATTGAATCCTATAGAGTAGTGCCTATGACAAAATTCAGAAAAGGAAATAAATGGAAAATATATTATTTTGTATTTTACTGTGAATAATATTATTTTGAGGTTGAATTTGTCATACCTTTTTACTGCAAAAGAAAATTCTTACCAGCCCTGGCATAGATATCAGGAGGTAATGGTTATTATGTGCCTGCAGTATTTGTGGAACATTTGAGGACCAAAACTCTTGGAGATTAGAAAAGCCAGAGAATGGAAGAATCATTTAGAATAAGAATCTCTAATTCATATATATATATTATATATATATATATATAATATAATATATATATAATATATATTATACATATAATATATATAATATATAATATATATAATATATTATATATATATAATCTCATATGCTTGCTTTTCTTTGTATACTGGCTTCATTGTCATTTCCAACCGAATTTGTCCACTGATGGGACTCAATGCTTCAAATTTTACATATTAGAAATTCCAACAGAGGCAATCTCAGCTTCAGTTTAGAAGTTTCCAGGAAAAGACTCCCACACCCTGTCAACTATCCCACACCTAATCAGCTATCCCCAATAAAGAGATAGTTAAATCAGAAATTAGCAGATTATATAGGAAATATATTTGGAGCAGGAAGAAAGCAAAATTACCACACTGAAAATACTGCTCCTCCAGAGAAGAAGGAATATGGGGTAGAAAAAATAAAAAGCATTTGCTCTAAAAGGGGGGGGGGTAAAAACTTAAACAGTTATGTACACCATTGCTACTACAAGTTGAATCCACAGCTCAAATATACAGTACTTGTCAATTCTTTCTAGTAACACTTTTAATTATTTTCAGTCGACCTTTTGTTTTCCATTCTCCTCAAGAGATAAAGTTGAAACCTTTCCTTATATTCATTCCATCGTTACCATTCTTTTTGGAGTTTTATTTGCATCCCTCTTTACAGAAAATGAGGAAACAAGCTAGAACAGTGTTAATCAAAAGTGTAGGGCTTCCCTGGTGGCACAGTGTTTGAGAGTCCGCCTGCTGATGCAGGGGACACGGGTTCGTGCCCCGGTCTGGGAAGATCCCGCATGCCACGGAGCAGCTGGGCCCGTGAGCCATGGTCGCTGAGCCTGTGCGTCCGGAGTCTGTGCTCCACAACGGGAGAGGCCATGGCAGTGAGAGGCCCATGTGCAGCAAAAAAAAAAAAAAAAAAAAAAAAAAAGTGTAATTGCCATTTTCCACATACATTGTTTCTTTCCTTCCAGTATACCTCCCAACATTAACCTGGTCCTTTTCAGTTGTAGAGGTTAATGAGAAGTTAATTTTCTTGAACCAAAGGAAGTAGTAAAATAGAGTGTACATCACCAAAGTTACCTTAACATCATTCTGCAACTGATAAGACCACTCTGAGAATCTGCCTCTCCAGATACAAATACCTGTACTTTTATTTGTCACTATCAGCCTCGCTTTTTGTTATGGTGATTTAATCCATGTATCTCCTTAGCTACTTTTATTCTTCTCTTTAGATCCATGTGAGTGTGTGGGTATGTTGTTATGTCCATGCTTTTTCTTGATCGCTCATGCCATTTCTAATCATAAAACCTTTAGTAGTTTGGTCTTTTGTTACTTAAAATATGTTTTGAGGAGCCACAGAATAGCAATCACCAGGGACCTTATTAGAAATGGAGACTATCAAGTCCTACTCCAGATCTACAAAGTCAGATTTTAATAAAATCCACTCATGAATTGGAGTTATGTTACATTAACATCAGGGCTGAGGGAGGAGAAATGCCTACACTGCTCTATCACCCTCTCAAAAAATTATCTATTAACAGAGCCCACTTGTGAATACCTATCTTATGTGATCCTGTTTCTATTTTCCAAGAGTGTATCTTTCTTCAAATCTTCAAAATTTCTTACCTGGATAATTATAGAAGGCATCTTAATTTCCTGCTGATAGTAATCTAAATTCCCCAAATCATTTCACACCATTAATTCCAGCATGATGTCACTAAATGTTATCATTAATTGATTGATGGATTACATTGTGAAAGTACAACTTATCATAATTAGAAATTATATTTTTCAGTAACTTTCAGGTGAAAAGATTGAATGACTTTTATTGGCAGACACATTCTTCATGATCTGACCCCTTCCTAACTTTTAAATCCAGTCCCCTTGATGCAATTTCCAGAAGGTTTCAAGTTATTTCATCCTGTGATTCTGCTTCTGCTAGTCCCATTACATGACAGTCTTTATTTCTCAAAGATACCTTTTTACCTCACTAATGCTCCCTAGTCCACCAGGATTTAATTCTAGTGTCACGTTAGCAATGACCTTAGTAAACTTGATATACCATTGTCCAGTGTACCAATAGCAAGTTATTAGAATTTCTAAAGGATAGTATTTGCTTATTATATTTCATCTAGGAAATTCATATTTATTTAGAACAGAAGGTAATTGCATGGTTTTCTTTTCATCCTAAGTCACATCATAAATTGAGCTTATCACAAAATTGATGATCAGAAAATGCATGCATGAGTGAAAACATGTTTTTTTTTTTTTTATAATAACTGGACATTGTTTTGTTCTGTGCTTGGGAACTTAGTCAGGTATTACTAGGTATACTTAAAGTGACTTTAACGATCTCTTTCGGTGTCCACACCTTTGTGTAATCTCCTCCTGTTGCAGTGAGTTGGGTTGGCTGTCCTGGCGATTTGCCTATAAGCAACAAAACATGGCAAGATGGATGAGATAGCATATCTGAAATTGGGTTACATAAGATTGTGACTTGTAGGGTGGCCGAAATAACTCATTTGGGAGAGCACTAGTCTGAAGATTGTGACTTGTGTCTTTCTAAGACTCCTTATTGCTTTCTGACTACTGCAGTTTGATGAAGCAAGCAGCTGAGTTAGAGAGGCCCACGTGACAAGGAACTGGGGGTAGTTCACAGCCAAGAGTCAGATAGAAACTGAGGCCAACAGTCCAGCAGTCTCTAGGAACTGAATTCTGTCAGCAACTATATAAACTTAGAAGTGGGTCCTTTCCCACACCAAACTTTCAGTTTAGAGTCCAGCCCTGGATGACAAACTCATTGCAGCTTGTGACAGACTAAAGCAGAGGATGCAGCTAAGCTGTGCCCAGATTCCTGACCCATAGAAGCTGTGACATAATAAATGTGTGATTTTGTAAGATGTTAATTTTGTGGTATTTTGTTAATGCAATAATAGATGACAAATAAAAATTATCTAGAGCATTACGTTACCTAAAAAGTGTGAGGCCCAAAATAATTCAGAAATGATACTCTAATAATATACATTTTTTCAGATACATTTGGAGTTCAGGGAAACTGTTATTTACTTTAATTCCAGTCATGGATGCCTTGGATCCTGACAGGAATTATGTGTTAAAACGTGTAGTCTTATGGTTGTACCTGGCATGGGCATAGATACCACTTCCCCTGATCTTCTACATGTATGAGACTTTGTTATTGCTCTTTAGGCATTAATGATATTTAGCCATTATTCTTACTTTGATATTATTGAATTATAAATTATAAATCTAATGATTTAAGTCACTTGTTCTCAAACATTTTCTTTTCATAAACTGTTGATTTCTCAAGAACCAGAATAATTAAATATTATTGAGGATCCTGAAGCATTTATGTAGATTATCTCTAGCAATAGTTACTATATTAGAAAGTAAAACTAATAATTAAAATATTGATTTTTAATTTATTTAAATATAGCAATAAGCTTATTTACTGTAAACATAGATAACATTTTTCTTTTCCTAAAGATGGCTGTATTTTTAAAAATAAAAGAATTGATAATAGTAGTATCTCTTTACATTTTTCAGATCTCCCTTACATAATGCTTAATATAAGAAATATGGATTATCATAAGTATTTGCATTTCATCACATACTATTGTAGCCACTGTAAATGTTCACTGACACTACTGAGTGAATGAGAGCAAAAAGATAATGTCCTAGTATTATTATGTATATAGTTTTGAACTTTTGGACCCACTGAAGAGTCTTAGGGCCATGAAAGACTAACAAGACCACACTTTGAGAGCTATTGATCTAACTAATCATCTATTTTCTATTTTGTTCTGAAAACAATAAAAAAGGATAATTACAAAAATGATAAATATTTTAGAAAATTATATCACCAAGTATAGAAACCTGTATGAAATAATAAAAGTCTCCTTTCAGTTTAATATTAATTGTCATGCTTTAACTAAACATCATACTAGTCTACAGTATTATCAACCAGTTTAAGCTTTGTCGTCTTTCTCTCCAGGATAGAAAGAGGAATCTTCAGATGTGCTGAAAGACAAACACAGCAGTACTCTGTGGTCTCTTTTATTTTCAGTTTAGAAACTAGATTAGAAAAACATCGGATAAGTGATGTAGTTGGATGTGTTAAGTAATTCTAGAGAAACAGAACCAATAGCATAGTTATATAGATATATGAGAAGAGACTTTTTAAGGGAACTGGTTTATGGAGACTGAGATGTCCCACAATCTGTTATCTGTAACCTGGAGACCCAGAAAAGCTGTTAGTGTAATTCAGCTTGAGTCTGTTGGCCTGAGAAACAACAGGGAGTTGATGCTGGACCTCCCAGTCCGAGGTTGAAGGCTTGAGAACTGAGAATGTGAGGGGAGAGATGAGGGTGGAGGAAATGGTGTCACAGCTTGAGAGAGAGAGAGAGAGTTTCCCCTTTCTCCACCCTTTTGTTCTGCTTGGGCCCTCAACCAATATGATGATGCCTGCCCACTTTGATGATCTTCTTAACTTAGTTTAATAATTCAAATGCTAATTTCTTCCTGAAACACCCTCACAGGCATATCCAGTCAAGTTGACACATAAAAATAACCACTACATTGGATAATAACATATATGTTATAGATCCTGGTGATTTCCACTTACATTTCTAAGTTGTTCTTTAAGACATAATTCTGGTAACTTGAATACTTAGCCTCATAATTCATACTTTAAAAAAAATGAAAATGAGACATTACTGGAACATTCATCTTTGATAATCATCTAAGTCTCAGTTTTTGTTTTTTTTAGCTATTAACAATAGTTTTATTTTGAATGTCTGGTTAAACTCTCAGTAATTTTCTGTTCATGTATCTTGACATATTACTATTATTATTATTACTACTATACATAGCTCAAGGAGAAAGTACATTTATTTGAAGATTGTTTAAACTGATACTAAAAGTATGGTAAAGCCAAAATACAAACAAGGTTATACTACATAAAACATATTAGAGCCCACTGTAATTATCACTAGGGACCTAATTTGTTCTTGAATACATTCATTTAACTCACATTCACACAGATTGGAAGACATTCATTTTCATACTTCTTTGTCCAGGAATAGTTTCTGCCAATTTTATCACTCATTTGTTTTCATACATTAGATTGAAAAGTTTGCTTTTAAGTAAAAAACATGAAATCTATGCTTATTACTTTAATTAAGGAATTTAAGTCCAATTCTTAATCTCTGCACTAAAAGTTTATCAGCTAGTGTGATTGATAACGTTCCTTTGATCGTCATTTTACGATGGAATGAATTACCTTGCTCTGGCAGTGAGAAACAATCTGCTATTCTAAAATATTGTACCTGAAATCTAATATACTTGCTATTTCTTTGGTTGCATTTCAGAAGTCCAATATGTTCTCTCTGTATAAAGTAATTAATGAAGTAAATAAATATCTCAGAACTTGTGTTCAAGTAATATAGACTGTTATGATAATATCAAAAGGATAATTATATAAACATTCACTAAGAGAATAGAAATAACTGTTCAAGCAACCCAGACACTTGTCAAATATTTATCTTAATTCACTGTGAATTATATACTCATAATTAAACATAGCCATGTTTATGGGTACTTCTTAGAGATGTAGTCCACAAATTTAAACATGTATTAACACAAATTAAAAAAAAATAATGACTGAAGGCAAATAAGATAAACAAAATGAAAAAAAATTGTGGGAGAAGCTTTAATAAGATATATCTTAAATATTGAAGTTGAAATCCTATAAAAGGCATTTGCATTTTAAATACTTTTAATTTTTGAAAATACGTTTAATTTATAATTAGAGCAGCACTGGATTGTCTCCATGTTGAAAAGTAGATAAATTTAGGCTCAGTATATAATATCAAGTGTGAATATTTTATTGCCTAAGATTTTGATTAGTTCTGACATTGTTATCAAACATGGTCTAAATATGTTTGATTTTATGCATATGTTATATTTCCAAATTATAATTTAAAATAAGGGATAAAAAATGACTACTGAATGAATCATATACTTAATTAATAAAGCACATTTGAAAATACCCATATGGCAAATTATGTGTATTTTATATAAAACCTTCAAGTAATTAAGTATATTTTCAACATTTATGTTTTGACAATTAAATTTTGATTCCATTTCTATGAAACATATAACTCATGGTATAGGCTGTTAATCCATGTAATATGATGAAAGATATAATATTTTTCTATCTGTCTCCTCTCCTACTTTGTCTAGGCTGCAACTCAGAATCTGCATGAAAAATTAGGTTTTCATATTAGACAGATCTCAAATCCCCTATATCATAATAGTTATTGTTAATACTATGTGAGTCTAAATATGTTAGCCCTGCTATAGTTAAGATTTTTCATAATTTGAAAGTTTGGCATACAAATGTACACATAGAGAAAAATATTGAATGAAAATTACATAGATGCTGAGAATCTGGAAATGTCAGAACATCTGAAAGTTGAAGCAGTATTTCAGTTGTACCAGTCTAATCAAAAGGATTAGGGCAGGAACCTCAGCTTTCCAGGGGGGCCTCCTCAGTAGGTGTTCCTCTCAGTAGGAGTCTTGCAGCAGTTCTTGTAAACCCATACAGCTCTGTTGAGCTCTCTTCCACCCAGGTAACAGCTTAGGTGGAAAGGAGATAAAATACAGAATCTACAGGTTTGGAAACTACCCTTGATTAAAAGCCTCACATTCCACAGGAGCCATAATCTTTTGTACCAACTCCGTAGAAAGACCTTTCATGGACTGTACAAGGTACATGCCCAATTATGAGTCTCTACACTCAGAGGAACCTCACAGTAGGGCATCCTATCAATTATTTATTGTCCCTTGGTTTAAGTCAGCCTTCAATTAAGCAGTCGTTTTACCGTAAGCAGTGTTGCTTAGTAACTTAGTTGACAAATAGTGTCCTTCCCCGTTTCTAGGGAAACAAAGCTAGGAAATTAATTGAAAATAAAATTCTCATGCAGAAGAGGAACAATTGTGTTAACTCTCTGCCAATACCATTAAAATGTAGACACAAAAGCCTTGATGACTCTCTTAATTGTTTAGCTCTTTCTGTGCATCAAGATAATAAGTTGGAAAGTCATTAACAAATACAGAGTAACCACGGGCCAAGGCTTATGTAACAAATATTTATGTAGGGTTTCTTCTTAAAATTAAGCAGTAGGTATGGTCCACCCTACTTCTATGTTGACGTAAGACATTATGTGGTCAATTAAATATATATTTTGTCACACTGGATTCATACACATTACACTGTAGCCCTAAAAATCCCTATCAACAAGAGTTATTTTCATTGGCATGAAAACCAAAGAAAGAAAATTTGAAGATGAAAAGTATGCTCAATATGGAGCGTCTGCAGAAAATTCAAATAAAGATTGGAAACAGGATAGAAGCAGGAACAAGAAACCACACATAAAAACATCGAGGAAGATCGCAAACTACTGATCCAGGCGGCTGTTGTGAGAATTATGAAAATGAGGAATGTTCTAAAGCACCAGCAGTCACTTGCAGAAGTACTGACCCAGCTGTGCTCAAGATTCAAGCCTCCGGTCCCAGTAATTAAGAAATGCATTGACATTCTGATCGAGAAAGAATATTTGGAGCGAGTGGATGGTGAAAAGGACACCTACAGTTATTTGGCTTAACCCTCCTGGAAGGGTCTGACAGCGGGCGCAGCCCCTCGTCCCATGGGAAGGATGGAGAGGAGTTGGCAGCGGCGGCACCACCCATATATATATATATATATATATATATATATATATATATATATATATATATATGCCAGTGTGTCACTGGCCCAAGGGTTGGGGATACACAAGATAGAAGTAGCAAACAGGATATACGTAAACAAAGATACGCACACTCACAGTGAAAAACCGGGGCCAGGAATGCTTTTAAGTCTCAGTTTCCTCATCACTCAGCAGCATTTGGGGGATCCCACAGCTGATGGGGAACAGACGTCCCGACTCTGGGCACTGTAGTGTGCACTCCAGCACATCCACCTCCAGCCTTTGGGCACCTCAACCAGATACAAGATGTTGGCAGCCTCCAGAAGTGCCACCCACTCCACTTTGGTTACCCTAGGAGCCACGAAGTCAGGGTTGAACTCCACAGGGTTGATGAGGACCCCGGTGGCCTGGAGGCGCAGGGGGAAGCCATGAGGCCCCACCCCCACACATGCGAGCTCAGCAGTCATTTATTAGTGACCTTAGTGAGAGCTACTTCATTGGTAAAGTGGAATGAGATTGCAGTGGGTTGAGATGTGAATGGGAACTGAGGTAGTGAATATTATGACAACAGGTATGTGAAGGTGATACGAAATAAAGCATAGTAAGCTTAAATTCAGTATTTTATAAGGGATGAAATCTGAGTCTTAAATTGATGGGAAGAATATCAGTTAAAACAGTGTTCAAAATAAAGATTAACTGTTAAGAATGGGGTAAATTATACTTTTAAAATTTGCAGATTATTACAAATCCCTAATTTGAAAATTAATATGGGGCATTGTATATAGGGGTCGAGCAAAGAGTGTAGATTTGATAGAAAGTGAATGCTTTGTGGATAGTTTTTAGTTTAACTAAATTTTAATAGACATTGTTTAGTGTTAGAATTCTAATTACATACAATTTCTAATTACATACATACATTAAAAACTTATTTACCATTTAACTCATAAAAGCCTCTGGGAAATGAATTTTATATTTGGTTCTTAGCAATATAAAAATGCTACAGATTATACACATTTAAATTTCTCAAGAAGTATGCAAGTAAGTATGAAAAGTTATATACAGTAAAAAGAATGGCAAAACCATTAAATTTTGAATACATATGCAAATATTCTTTAATGAAAAATAATAATGGTTTATGTATTTTGGGTTTTTATCTAGGTAAAGCTTTTGAAATGTATTTTAAGTACATTCACCTTGGCTATAAATAATCACCCAACTTTGAAAAATTTTTTTTATATATAGGATATAGGCATTGTTTAGTCTTAGAATTCTAATTACATACATATTTCTCAAGTCATTGAGGAAAATCTAGTTTTAAAAAATTAATATTTAAGCCACTGAATATTTTATAAAGTGATACAATCAATAGTAGGGGAGGCTGTGTATGTGTGGGGACAGGGGTTTATGAGAACTCTGAACTTTTTGTTCAATTATGCTGTGAACCTCAAACTGCTCTAAAACAACAAAATTTATTAATTAAAAAATCAGTAGAAGATGGTAATGTAAGTGTGCTCTCATTGTCAGTGTAAAATGGAAATACTGTTAAAGGACTTATAAAGCTAAGTTGAATAATTTTCCACGTTACAAATACTGCTGAGTATCATGTCAACCAATATTTAAGAAGAAAAATTTTAGATAAATATCACAATGTATAAAATTTTAAAAACTAATTCACATGTATTGTTAAGAATACTTCTATGCTTCTATGCATATCATATGTTCAGTATTTATACTTAATTTTATTATTCAAATTTCACACAAAATTAATTTTAAACACATCAAGGATACATTAAGAAACACATTAAAACAGATTATATACATGCAACTCTTTCTGTTGACTTATGAAGTCTTTGCACAAAGGCAATCATTTTAAAATTACTCTGTATGACTTTGAAGAGATCAAACACTTAGCCTAATTTAGAAAATCAAACCACTGATAATGAAGAAGCACAGTAAAGATCAGCTTAAGTAACACCTCAACTTGGAAGTCTGGTCTGAATTCTCCAGGCAAACTTAAATATATTCCTAGTAATTCTTTTTGTTTGTCCTTATAGATACTTCCCTTAATATTTCTGTTAGAGAATTTTCAAAATATTAATATTTTGAAAGAATGAATGTAAGACTGAGGACAACAAATCTGATTCGAAAATGTTTTTTTGTTGTTGTTGCTGTTAGTGGTGGTGAATATAATTAAACCTGCTTTTTTTAGTTTTCAAGAGAATGATGATACTAAAACAATAGTCAATATTTTGGTCCTAAATGTTTTCATTCAATAGAAAATAAACATAAAATAAACAATAAATAAAAACCCTAAGTCTAATTACTATTCCTTCTAGAAAAAATAATGAGCTAGAATTTATATTCTTTTACAGAGATAGAAATGAACACTTATGTTAAGAATTCCTCTTTTTTTAAGTACTTTATACCATGTTTTCATTTTTCAAATTTGCTTCCAAAGTTTACAGGCTCTGTTTTATTAAATATTCTTTATTTTACTCAATTCTTTCTCAGTTGTATTTCATATCTACAAGAAAAATATAATAGGATGGCTTTCATCCCCATTAATCACTTTTATTTGAACTAACTCAATTCATAAAATAGATGAGATACTGGTGTCTTTCTGAAGGAGGAACATTTTGTAAAAAATACATTTTGTTACAACAAGATATAGTATCTTTCATGACAATCTTCCTATATACCCTGTATTCACCTTATTTCTGGTGATAATTCATTGTAATATACTTGGGTTGATAGATCTTTAAATGTGCTTATTTTTGAAATATTTGTATTCTTCTGATAGGAAAACATTCTTCAAACATATAATTCATGTTATAAAATAGAAACAATTACCTTGGCCAACTTTGGTTTAAGAACAAAAGAGCAGGAATAGAATGCAAGTTTCTATGAATTTATTTTAGGTTTATTAGGAATAGTATTAGGAAAAAAAAATTGGCCCACTGTCTAAAGGATGGAAAAATAATTGCTGTGATTTACTTCTAAATGATTAAATGTTATGCTCCATATATTAGTTGTATCATTAGGCTGGTTTCTGCTTCAGAATTCATAGTATTTTGAACAGAAACGATTAAAGAGGTTATTAGTAAATCTACAAAGAACAGGGCACACTGTGTTTAAAGATTACCCTATCTGGGCTACAAATGTTCAGCATCATTATGTTTCCACAATAGCAATTTACTGTAACACTGAAGAGTAAGTAATCAATATAGGAAGGTAGGGCTTGTTACAGTTACAGATAAAGAGTACAGCCTCTTCTGTTCCAACCTTTGCAAAATCAGTAAGCAGTCCTATTTGTAAGGCAGCCTGTTAGTCTCATTCTCAGATGTCAGTGAAACGTATGAGCTACAATTATCAAGCTAAAAACTGTTCCAGTGTTCACCTCCCTGTTTGCAAAACGTGATTTGATTTGTAACTCAATGAGAAATAAATTTAAGATGCATCACTCTAAAAGAAACATCACTTGAAATCCTGATTGCAAATATTAAAATGCTGAACATGTGTAGGTGCTTAAACTAATGCTGGAAGTATTAAAACAAGAAATAAATCATCAAGCCTAAAATATATATTATCTAATGAAAAATATTCTAGTTTACTTTTTGCCATATCTTCCAATCAATAGAGTTGGTTTTCAGTTCGGAAACTTTCAACTGGATAGTTATATCACTTACACTGATAAATACCACTGTGTGGCATGATAAGTAATGGGTCTAAAAGTCACTGCCCTGAAGCATAGAATGTGTGATTTTTATTTGAAAAGGTCTTGGAGATAATCAAAAACATATCTTCCTAGTACAGATGGAAAATCTAAGCCCCTGAAAACCTGGGTAGTAGGGGCAAGATTCATATTAAGTTTCTGTGTCTGGGCTGCAGGCTGAATCTCTTGACTTCCTGTGTTTTCCCAATATTCTCAGGTTTTGTGGTGATGCCTCTCAAATTTTATTGCCATCACTGAAGCTGTAGTTGTACTGGGTATGGCTTATTCAAGCACCATTTGTACATAGAAACATTGCTTTATCAGCTGGAATTATACCATGGGAAGTTCTGGTAACTGCAGAAGCTCTAGATTTTATACATGGTCTAAATACAGCCGAGAAGGTATGGCTTGGTAGAGACAAGACTGTACATGAGGGTGATTATGTTGAACTCTCTGCCCACAATACCAAAACTCCAGTGACCATTATTATACCTATCATTATAGTGAATTTATCCTCTCTTGAGCCCTATTATTGCAAATAAATGTAGTTACCCTACTGTAGAATAGAAAATGGATGTTTCTAACTGGTGAAACATTTTCTACTCTCTTTTAACTCTTTCTTCTGCTTCTACAGGTCTATCATAAAAGCCTTATCAGATAAACGTCCTACAGCAGGATCTCCCCAACATAAGCACAATCTGTGATTAGGAGAATTTGGGAGGAACGTTCTTATGCATGCTAAATGATCAGGGGAGACCCTATTCAAGGAAACTGAGAGATGACCAAAAGCCTTGAGTGAGGAAAGTGTAAATAATGGAAACAGGGTAATTAGACTTAAGGATTGTTGTTCCTTGAGTACATATTTTTCATAAACCAATTTTTTTTTTTTTTTTTTTTTGTGGTACATGGGCCTCACACCGCCATGGCCTCTCCCACCATGGAGCACAGGCTCCGGACGCGCAGGCCCAGTGGCCATGGCCCACGGGCCCAGCCACTCCACGGCATGTGGGATCCTCCCAGACCGGGGCACGAACCCGTGTCCCTTGAATCGGCAGGCAGACCCCCAACCACTGCACCACCAGGGAAGCCCATAAACCAAATTTTTAATACCACAGCCAATTGGGTAATTGGTGGTAGTGAGTGTTAAATAGGAAAAACTGAGTGACAGTCTGATCTGTTTTTGCTTGTAGAGTAAGTTTTTAAAAGTGTTTTGGAAGTAAAATAGAGAGTGAACAACAAACCAAATGATCCATGATAGTTAAGCTTATTTTCTGAAAATGAAATATGAGCTTCAATGTGTTCATTTCAATTAAGTGTTAAGTACTAATTAATTTATAATGATTCTTACAGAGCAGTTTTTTCTTCAACTGAATGCAAATTTGACTGATGAAGTTCATTGATTATGTGTAAAACTATGCAGTATTTCCCATATAAGTTTTAATGTAATCAGTGTTAATTAATAATTACCAAAGTTGCAAGGTTTCTTCACAAATTCCATTAAGCCTCTACTGTTAATGATTTTCTTTGCAGAGAAAATCAGATGTCTGATTCCTAGTATATTTCTATTTATAACAATATTTCTAATTGACATTTTCTGAATTAATAAGGTCACATATTTTATAACAGATGGGATTTTCTAAGAAACTTATCATGAAGCCATTGATACTTAAAACTCTACAACTAGACTTGTAGATTTATGTAAATAAGCACAATTCTGGCGTTTTAATGCCTTCTGCTAAGCCAAAGAATACAGATCAATGTAAAAGTGTTAATTGTCATTTCTCAAATTCACATTGCTTTGTTTAATATTAATGGTTCATATTTTTCCTAATGGTAATCATTTAAGTGACTGAATATATACTAATATGAAAAAGAAATAAAGCACGACAGAAAGAATATGAATCATAATTACTCATGGTTTTCAAAGTATCATATAGGAAGCTAAAGGAATACTGGTCATAAGTTTGAACTCCATTTTAATTTCTGAAGGTAGGAGAAAGATCCAGTGGATTCAGTTCATTTTTTCTCTTATTAGATCCGTATTACTACTATTGCCATTATTCATCAGGAACAGCATGCCTTTTCAATACCTAAATGTATTTTGTTAGTTATAATCTCCTACTTGTATTACTCATATAAGATTTATTTTTATATTAAATAATGCTAAATATGTTTTATATCAAGCTTATTTACCTGAGTTTTCATTATTTACATATATAAATATTGAGTATGAATGAATTTAAATATGCATTTAGATGTTACTTATTAGTAAAATCTTACTAACTTACTTATTAGTTTACTTAGATTTCTTAAATGGAATGCATTTTGAAGGTAATCCAGAAGTAATCACTAAGCTATTTGGTTTACTTATGTAATAAAGTAGATAACATGTAATTGAAGAAGACTGGCCTTGGCACAGAATGCTTTGCAACCTAGGATGGTCACAAGTTTACTGAACCTCCATTTCCAGATCTACATAATGGGGAAGGGTGGACTCCATAATCTGTAGAAGCCCTTAGAGTTTTCACACTCTCAACAATTTGATTTCTATGAATAGCAGCCTTCTGATTCTTTTTTTTCATTATCAAAGTAGAAGAAATTAAAGTGTATAGCTTGATGAATACTGAAAAACATGAAATCTTATCAATATATACTCATTTGAAAAAAAAATAGTACCAGTGATATACCATACCAAATGCTTTCCTATTTCTTGTGAAAACACCTTAGGTTCTTGTTTTTCTTTTAAATTTCTGTCTAGCAATTTGCTCTTCTTTTTATAATCAAATCTTTTGTTCTACATATGGTCTTTGAATGTAAGTGTTTTAATAAAACCACTGACTATGAAATGTTATACCTAATTATTGTAGTTTTTACAGCAATATTAAGACTTATCCCTCCCTTATTCTCTTTCTACCTCTATATTGAGACCTCCAGTCATTTCATTCTGTAGTCCAAGCAGACCTCATTTTATTGTGATTCACTTTATTGTGCTTTGCAGTTATTGTGGTTTTTACAAATTGAAGGTTTGTAGCAACCCTTTCTTGAGCAAGTTCATTGGCACCATTTTCTAACAGCATTATTTGTAATTAATGTATGTACATTGACTTTTAGACATAATGTTATTGCACAATTAAGTTATTTTACACTATAATGTAGTCTTTTAAGTGCACTAGGAAATGAAAAAAATAGTGTGACTTGCTTTATTTAAATATTCATAATATTTCCTCATTAACTTCCCTAATATTAATCAAAGATCCAGACTGTTGCTTGAACTAGTCTCCCACAATTCTGAATTTTTTTTCCTGCCTACAGATTGTCGATCTTTGATCAACAAACCACCTGCATAAACATCTTTTTCCTCTGTCATTGAATACTGCTTAAGAAAAATATAATACCTTATTTATTGTTACTTAAATCAGTGGTTTTCCTTAGCAGGAACATCTATACTTTAGTCAACAAAGTGTTTTTTGTTTTGTTTTGTTTTATTTGTGTTTTGTTTTAGTGGTTCTGCATCATTATATTTCTCTTATCACTCACACTCGAACTTCTCATGTACAGATGAGTCTGTTATATCATATAAAATGGTAGTGAGACAATGTCTCTTAATTGCCTAACTCACCACCTATTTGATACTATTGGGAAAAGAGCACGAGTGCAAAATTAATCGTATTTTATGAGGTGTGTATTCTTGTGAGAATACACATATTTTAAAAACTCACTCTACAAATAAACATATATTTGATAGGCACTGTGAAGGAAAATCCAAAGTGTGATAATACTACGTAAATGATGTTCCATGAGAGTCAGTAAAGGAAGGTCTTTTTGCCCATTTGACTTTTGAGCAAAAACCCACAATAGAGTAAGAGTAGTAGACAAGTGACGGCTGAGGAGAGGAGACTCTCAAAAAACTGATGTGGCAAAGGAAGAGGTCCTGAGATGGGCAGAGTAGTTTCTTAGCTCTTCTGAGTGATGTTCATTTAAATTGTATCTCTGAGAGTCATTCATGAGAATTCTGCATTTCTCTATCTGCAGAATGAAGGGACAAAGAGGGAAATTATGGAGGACATCATACAAGTACAGTTGGCCCTCTGTATCCATAGGTTCTGCATCTGAGGATTCAACCAGGCATCAAAAATATTCAGGGGAAAATTTCCAGAAAGTTCCAAAAAGCAAAACTTGAATTGTCCATGCTCCAGAAAATATTTAACATAGCATTTACATTTTATTAGGTATTAGAAGTAATCTGGAGATGACTTAAATTACATGGGAGGATGTGCATAGATTATGTGTAAATACTACACCATTTTATATAAGAGATTTGAGCATCTGTGGATTTTCGTATCCACAGGGATCCTGGAACCAATACACCATGGATACCGATGGTCTACTGTGGCTTTATGAACAGCCTGGAGATGCAACCACAAATGATGGTACATGGCCCAGACTAACTGCAAGGGAGGCCAGGACAGTTCAACTTCCAGTGTCCAGTAAGGTGCAATTGGATGCATAAGCATCTAGAAAATTTCTGTACAAATCTGATGTATTCAAGAGAGTAAAAGAAAACTAATGCACCTGCCGCCTAGAAATTAAATGGGACTGTAGCATGTTGTTAGCTGGGTGTCAGACAGAAACCAAATCATACCACCTTAGAATGAACATGACTGTATGTTTCAGTTTGACTACAACAGACTTAGTTTATGTCAGAGTTACACCATAGCACCTCCTTTATTCAAAAATGTGGACTTGCTTGATTAATAAATTATAGGATCCTCTAACTGTTTAGCAACCAAAATGAATTTACAATCATGGAGAATAACTTCCAGAATTTTCTGACAGCATATTTTCCTAGACTCTGAGTATGGCTACAAGTTGAAAATACTGATTTGTAGATTTTTTGACACATTTACAGGACAATACTACTGTGTAAGAAATCTAATTCACTCATATTTTATTTGTTGTAAACAATACATTTCTGAGAAAGAAAAAAAATACTATAAGGCACATCTTGTATAGTTCCTGGGAACTATTTTATTTATTTAAAGTAAATATATATTAAAATTAATAATTAAAAAAATGTTTAGCTATAAGTAAGCCTTTAGGAGTGCTGAAATATCCCTAAGTAATTGAATGGAATTTATATAAAAATTGGCTTTTGAAAAGGTGGTCAATAAAGTAATATGGGGCCAAAGCATGAAGTGTGTTGTGGCCATTCTAAGAAAATTGCTTTCTTCTCTCTGAAATAGGGACCACTGTGGAGATTTAAGCCAAGGAATTATATTTTTCCCTGCCTTATATGTTTTAATTTATTAATTTTTGAGATAACTGTATATTCACATGAGGTTGTAAGATATAATACAGCGAGAGCCTATGTATCCTTTACCCAGTTTACCACTATGGTAAAATCTTGCAAAACTATAATACATTTCACATCTAGGATGTTCACTCTTTATAGTCAAATACAGAGCGTTCACCAGGATCTCTAGTGTTGTCCTAGTCCCTAAACTGTGGTAATTACTAATCTCTTCTCTATTGCTAAAAATTTGTCATTTCAAGAATGTTATGTAAGTGAAATCAGGCAATATGTGGTTACCTATTTGAGATTGACTTTTCACTCAACATAATTTCCTCCAATTGGTTGTGGGTATCAATAGTTTATTCCCTTTCATTGCTGAGTAATATTTATAGCACCACAGTTTGCTTAACCATTCATCCATTGAAGGACAACTGAGTTGATTCAAGTTTTTGGCTATTATGAATAAAGCTTCTGTGAATGATCATGTACAGGTTTTTATGTAGACATAAGTTTTATTGTTCTGGGATAAATGCCAAAGTGTGCAGTTGTTGAATCATATGGTATCTGCATATTTAGGCTCACAATAAACTGCCAAAATATTTTCTACAGTGACTGTACCATTTATATGCCTAGCAATATACAAGTGACCTAATTTTTCTGCAACCTCACCAGTATTTGGTTTTCTCACTATATTTTATTTTAGTCATTATGATACCTGTATAGTGACATCTCATTTTGGTTATAATTTGTATTCCCCTAAAACTAGTGATGTTAGATATATTTTAGTATCCTCATTTGCCATCTGTATATCCTCTTCAGTGAAATATCTGTTCATTACTTTGGCCCATAAACAATTGCATTGTCTCCTTGAGTTTCGAGAGTTCTTTATCCATTTTAGTTACCAGTTCTTTATTGGATAGAGGTTTGTGAATAATTTATCCCTGTCTTAGCTTTTCTTCTCATCCTTTTCTTAGTCCTTTGCAGAGTGAACATTCTTTAATTTGAATGATGCCTGATTTACCAATATTTTGCTTATGTATAGTACTTTGGTATCAATCTGGAACATGTTACATAGCTCTAGATCTCAAATAATTTTCTCCTATATTTCTTCTAAAACTTCTACAATTTTACATTCAAGTCTATTTGACATTATATATTTTGAGTTGACTTTTATATAAGATATGAGGTTTAAGTCACAGTTCTTTTCTTTCTTTTTTTTTTTCCTTTTTTTAAACTTTTGGATGTTCAGTTGCCCTGGCACAGTTTTGAAAATGCTCTCCTTCCCCCCATGGAATCACTTTGCAACTTTGTCAAAAATCAATTGGGTGTAGGTCTATTTCTGAGCCTTCTTTTCTGTTTCATGCATGTGGTCTAGGTGTCTATTCCCCTACTACTAGGGCACTGTCTTGATTATTGTAGCTATACAGTAGACTTCACATGAAGTAGAGTGATTCTTCAATCTTTGTTCTTTTTCAATATTATTTTAGCTATACTTTTTTTGCCTTTTCTTATAAATCGTAGAGTGAACTTGTTTATGTCTACAAAAACTTGCTGGGATTTTGTTAGAAGTTCATTAAACTTATTATTGAATTTTGGGAGGATTGACATCTTTTCTCTGTGAAATATTCTAATTTATTAATGTGATATGTCTCTATTTATTTATATATTTTATTTCTTTCATCAGCATTTTGTAGTTCACAGAATATAAGCCTTATACATGTGTTGTTAAATGTATACCTAAGGATTTCATTTTCATTAGAACAGTTGTAAATTGTATTGTGCTTTTAACTATGATTTCCACACAATCATTGTGAGTATATAGAAATGGGAATGACATAATTGTGTTGATGATATATCTTACAACATTGCTAAATTCACTTAGTTCTAGGAGATTGTTTTGTAGACTCCCTGATATGCGATGCAGTCATGGCATCTTCAAATAGGGACAGCATTATTTCCTCCTTTCCTATCTGTATGCCTTTTATTTCACTTTCCTGTTTAGTTGAGCGACTAGAAATTCCAGCACTAGGTTAAATAAGAAAGGGAAGATGAGACAACCTTGCCATTTTTCCTGATCTTAGTGGGAAAACATTTAATTTTTCTTCATTAAGTATAATGTTAGATTTAATTATATACTTTAAAAATACATATTCTTTGTCAATTTGATGTGATTCCCCTCTATTCCTAGATTGCTAAGAGTTTTTATAGAAATGGATATTGACTTTTGTCAAAATCTTGTTCTCTGTCATTTTATATAATCCATTTTTTCTTCTTCAGGCTCTTGATATGGTGGATTACATTGATTTATTTTCACACATTGAGCCATCATGGCATATCTGCAGTAAATCTGAATTAGTTATGGTATATAATTATTTTTATAAATTGTTGGATGAAGCTTGTTAATATTTTGTTGGATTTCTGTACCTTAGCTTATGAGAAATAATGGAGTACAGTTTTTGTTTTGTTTTTGTTTTTGTTTTTTTTTTGAGTACTACTTTAGGCTGATCTTGTTATCAGGGTTAACACTGGCCTCATAAAATAACCTGGAAAGCATCCCTTGTTTTTATTTCCCTGCAAGAGTAATTGTGTAAAGTTGGTGTTAATTACTTAAATATTTGTCAGAATTCTTCAGTGAAATCGTGTGAGCCTTGAGTTTTCTTTTTGGGGGGACGTTTTAATTACAAATTCAATTTCTTAAGTGATTTATAGCACTATTTCTATTTGTCATGGTTAGGTTTTGGTTGTGTGGTTTTTGAAAAACCTGTTTCTTTATCATTGTTGAATAAGGTGGGTGAAATTGTTAGTAGTATGCCCTTATTATTATACTGATGGCTGAAATATTTGTAGTGATATTTCCTGTTTCATTCCTAATATTTATATCATCTCTCTCCCTTTCTTTTTCTTGCCATTCTTTTTAGAACTTTATCAGTTTTTTTTGAGCTTCTCTTTTTGAAGAACCAAATTTTGCTTATTTGTTATCTATTGTTTTACTGCTTTCCATTTTATTGATTCCTGCTTTTTAGTCCTTTCTGCTGGTTTTACATTTATTTGTTTATTTTTTATGTAGAAACCCAGATTGTTGATTTCTGATATTATTTTAACGTAACCAATGTTATCAATAGTTCTTTAGTCATATCCTACATATTTTGAGGTGTTGTATTTTTATTTTCATTTAATTCTAGTTATTGCTTTCTTTATTTTAATTATCTTTGAGACTTCTTCCTTGATATATGGGTTATTTAGAATTGTGCTGTGTTTAATTTCCAAGTTTATAGAGATTTCCTGTTTACTGTTTTCTAGTTTGATTCCATTATGGTTAGAGAACATCCTCTGTATTCTCTTTATCATTTTAATTGTTTTAAATTTGTTGAGAATTATTTTATGGTCATGAATATGAGCTATTTTAACAAAATTTTCTCCTATAATTACCATTTGCTTCTCTTCTATAACATCTATTTATGATGACATTGTCCCCATTGGTTTCAAGATAATTTGTAATTCCTTATTAAATTACTTTTATCATGTTTGCTTTAAGAGTCCTTGTCATAAAATTGCAGTATTTAATTTTTCTCTACACTGTCCCATCTGATTATCTTTTCTCATTGAAGTTGTTATTTTATTGGTCTTTGGTATAACAGGTAATATTTCACTGTGTCCTTGAGATTTTGACTCTCATGTTAGGACACTCTGGGTCCTGTTTATTTTTCTGTTCTATCTGGCAGGAAGTCCACTTATTTAGGTTAAGTGCACAGGTCCTAGCCTACTTTTGTGAGCTCTGGTTATAATGCCACTTTTATTTTTATAGGCTTGTGATACTATTTGGTTCTCTCTGTTTTATCTTCTGCTGATGGGCTTCCACTGTTCAGTAGTCCCTGCTGGTGCTGCCCCAGAAGGCAGATGTGGCCTCCTCGGCCTGAATGCCTGTGACAGAGGAAGGGAGTCTCCAGCCTACAGAGAGAACTGCCTCCTGGGCACTTTGCTGAGGGTGCACCCAGCCATGTAGTGCTTCTAGATAGAGAAGGAAAGTTTTAAACTTAGTTAAGTAGGAGAGACCTTCCACTGGTCACTTATTTTGTAGGAGTCGTTATAATTGGTCTACATTGTCAATGCTGCTGTACTTTCCTGATGTAGACTTGACTTCCCTTCATTGTGGGAGTGGAATGAACTGGGCCACGTTTTGTTGATAGGTTGGTAATCAGGAAATGCTGAGCCTCTGGTTGTAAGGTTCCCTTCTTTCATTCCTGGGGTTTCTAAAAGTATATATGTGTATATATACTTTTCAGATTGTTTTCTATTATAGGTTACAAGATATTATAAGATATTGAGTATTACAAGATACTGAATATAGTTCCCTGTGCTATACAGTAGGTCCTTGTTGTTTATCTATTTTATATGTAGTAGTGTGAATCTGTTCATCCCAAACTCTTAATTTATCCCTCCCCCACCCCCTTTCCCTGTTGTAACCATAAGTTTGTTTTCTATGTCCATGAGTCTGTTTGTTTTATAAATAAGTTCACTTGTATCTCTTTTTAACATTCCACATATAAGTGATATCATATGATATTTGTCTTTCTCTTACTTACTTCACTTAGAATAATAATCTCTAGGTCCTTCCATGTTGCTGCAAATGACATTATTTCATTCTTTTTATGGCTGAGTAATATTCCATTGTATATATATACCACATCTTTATCCATTCATCTGTTGATGGACATTTAGATTGTTTCCATGTCTTGGCTATTGTAAATAGTGCTGCAGTGAACACTGGGGTGCATGCATCTTTTTCAATTAGTTTTCTGTGTATATATGTCCAAGAGTGGGATTCCTGGATCATATGGTAACTCAATTTTTAGCTTTTTAAGGAATTTCTGTACTGTTCTCCATAATGACTGCACCAGTTTACATTCCAACCAACAGTGTAGGAGGGTTCCCTTTTCTCCACAACCTCTCCAGCATTTATTATTTGTAGAAATTTTGCTGATGATCATTCTAACTCTTTTGCCTTCACCACCCCCACACACAACTTTCAGAGGAGTTATTTGCTTCTCTCTTGCATTATTCCCAGGGTTTATACTTTTACTTAATGTGGGCAAGCAGAGGGAAATGACTCTCTGACATCTTCCCTAGACTCGAAGGCTCTTGCCTTACATTTTGAAGGCTCACTCTGGTGGATATGTTGAGAACTAAAATAGGGCAAAAGAAGAAGTAGAGAGACCAATTACAAGAATATCACGGTATTCCACTGGGAAATATTGGTGGATTGTAGTAGTTGCAGAAGCAAATGAATTTTGCCTAATATTTTCAGATTGAGCCAATAATATTTTTTAATAGGATGAATAATGTGAACATGCGAAGTTAGAAAACATAAATAAAGGAAAACGGCTTTATGCTCTCATGACCTGAGCAGGAGGAAGAACAGAGGTGCTATAATGTACTTTGATGTGGTGAAGAAGTGTCAGGGAAGTGTGGAGGTCTTGTTTTGGTCATGTTGACCTTGAGAGGGTCATTAGACTTTGAGGCATCTACTAGATGTCCAAGTAAAAAACCAGTTAGACAACTGATTTTATAAGTCTTGTCTTTAAGAGAGAGATCTGGAGTAGTGATATAAACAAGGGACTATTGAAGCTGTTATTGCAACAGCATATGTAAAAGGCTAGGTCTGAAAGACAAGAAGACCCACCTTGTACACTACAATAGTAATGCCAGCTTGATCACAAGAATCTCTATAGAAGAATTGTGAACCATTTCCATAGCAATATAATTACTTCACTTTCAATTTTATAAGTAGTTATGTAGGACTGAATGGTCCAAATGCATGAGATACTCATTGGGCAGATACCTAGCATGAATATATACCCTAAGAAAACAGAAAACAAATGTATTTATTGCTGACAAACACACATGTAAAAGCATCCAGATAAATATTTCTATTCACGTGACTTTTATGTATCTCTCACTGATGATCGTTTGGAATATTTTTTTTTCTTTTTTAAACTTCATAGTCTCTTTGAGGGCTGACAATTTTAAATATCAGTTTTATTAGTTTCCTAGGGCCCCAGAAAAAAAAAGTGGGTAGATTAAACATGTAAACATTTATTGCATCACAGTTTTGGAGGCTAGAAATACAGAATCAAGCTGTCATTAGGGCCATGATCCCTCTGAACCCTGAAGAGGAATCAGGCTTTGCCTCTCACTGGTTTCTGGAGGTTTTCTGGAAATCTTTGGCATTTCTTGGCTTGCTGCTGCCTAACTCCAATCTCTGCCTTTGTTGTCATGTACTGTCCTCCTTGTGTGTGTCTCTTCACCAGTTATTTTCTTATAAGGACACGGGTCCTATTGGGGTTGGGACCCACCCTACTCCAGTATGACCTCATCTGAACTTACCTAATAACACTTGCATGACCCTATAAGGTCACCATCTGAGACACTAGGGTTAGGACTTCAACATATCTTTTCTTGCGGGGGCACAATTTAACCTATAACACCAGTCATACTTGAAATAAGATACAGTTTTTCAATGAACAAAATGTGTAAACAGGTATGGGAAGAAATAGTTGGATTTTTGTGTTAATTTTTAAAGACAATTTATGCAAAAAATCCCTCAAGCAGTTTTGAAGATTTAGACTGTTTTGATAATTACACATTACATATGCTACAGAGCTTTTTCTCTTTCATTTGAGATGGAAAATTAAAATAACTTAATGACTGACTGCTCGCAAAAATTCATTTTAATTATGCTACAAATTGCAGCAATGTCCCTGAGTGTCAGAAAACTATAATACAATGTTCATATTTCTGTTCAGTATATTCATAATTTAGTGTCTCAACTAAATTAAGGGTTTTTTCCTAAAGACAATAAATATTAATATATCAAAGGATTTATTGATGATTGCAGCAAACATGCTGATATTTTAAAGTGCTTCATTCATAGTCAATGCTTTCTGAACTGACTTTTGACTCCGTGATGAACCTAGCTATTTTAGTTATTTTGATTATTTTTGTTATTTTAGAAGATAGCATCATAAAGGCTTTTATCCAATTAGCTTTCACTTATTCAAAGATTTAATTCCTTTTAATTTAGTGTACATTTTACCTCTTGAAGCTCTAATTTATGTTTCATTTTTGAAATAGAAAATGAGTTGAACTGTATACTACATAAAATAAACATCCTGTGCAATTAGATAATAATTGTGTTAAGCTACACACATTTAGACTAAAATTGTTTAATATCAAAGTAATTGTTTGTATCCAAGTTTGCAATAGATATTCTGTATTTTCAAGAAACTGTGGTGAGGACAGTCTTAATAATCACTTTCAATTTATTTTTTCTGTGAATATTTGGTTAACTGTACTCCATAATCTAATGATGCTGATCTTTATCTGTATCATTATTATAACAAATGCTGTTAGTTCAGGAATCAATGTTTGCAGCTTCAACGATCTGAATAAGAATCTGCTGAACTAATTTTATTTTAGTCAATTACATTTGGGCAATGAGGAATAAAATAGAGATGAAAAAGATTATGCAGTTTATGTTGGGAGTAAAATACTAAATCCATTTCGCTAAGCCCAAGTGATTTAAAGGTTAAAAAGGGAAGTCGTTCTTCAAGGAAGTTATTTTTTTATTTAAAACTGAGATAAGTAAAGGAGAAAGTAATCTCTTCAGATAGATTTCTTATATACACTTCCCATATGTTGAACATGCAATTTGCCAAGCAGTTAACTCAGACAGAATTGGAAAGACAAAACCGTTTGCACAGATGTTTTGAAGAGAGCACTCACTTGGAGTTAGGAATTATAGATTTTAATTACCTTTCCCTAAATAGAGAAAGTATAATTTAAATATCTGATCCTTATTCTCCCAAGGGATAAAAGAATTAGAATTAGACAAAACTATATTTCTTCAAGTTTAATCGCAGTCTGATATTCTATGAAGATAATCAGAGCATTTTTAGACATGGGAATAGGTTTGTTTTATCACCTTTGTTTAAATCATTGTAAACACACATTAATTGGAGCAACTACCACCAACTACAAGCCAGTCTCTTCCATTCGTTTCATCTAAGACTCTATGCTTTCTCCTAGGAGGGTTTTGGATGTTCTTAAATATCTTAAAGATTGTGGCTGTTTTCTTAGCTTGAGATCTCTTTACTCTTAAAAGATTTCTCTAAGGATACTATTTAGACAGTAGCCAAAAGATTTCTAACCCTATATTAGCCTCCACAAGTATGGTGAAAGGTTGTACTAAATGTAAATAATTGGGCACAGATTATGGAGCAGTCCTTGTTCTGTCTTATTTATCATGCCTCAATATCTCTTTTATTCCTCCATGGAAAGATTTGTTTTTATTAACCCCATTATTTGAACAAAAGGCTGAAATTTCAAATAGTTTTAATGATCAACTCCTCTAGTATTTTATCTGTGTGTATACATATATACACATATACATATATATGTATGTGTGTACTGGCAAACTTTAAATATTTTGTTCAAGAAGTGTTAGTTATTTGTGATAATGCAATATCTTAGTTTTTTAGTCTGAAAAATAATAGAATGCACAATTACATTAAACTGAAGAATCGAAATACAAAGACATACAGTAATCAACATTATCTTTCAGAAATTAAACCAGCTTCAGGTGTGCCTTGTTTAAAAAAAAAAAAGGATTATACCCTGTTTATGTGCAAAATATTTTGGAGTAAACCTGTATTACTACTTTTTTCTTTCATTACTTCATACTCTACCATTTCTGTTGAGTCTCTGAGAATTTCAGTTACTTGTTCCCTGTGAGTGAAAAAGGTAGAGGCAGTTGCAATAGAAAGAGACAACTTCCTATAACATCCCACCAGAGCTGGGATATTCCTAGATGTGTAGTGTCACAGTCTGGGAATAACTGAAAACAATTCTCCTTCCAAACCCTGCTAGCATTATGTATAAAATCCATAGATATTCCCTGATTCTTTAGCTGCAGGAGACCAGTGTTCACTTTAAAGTCAAATAACATGTGAAGAAAATTATGATTATGGAATAGCTGCAGGAAGAGGAACAGTCAGAGGTTGGAATGTTTTCTTTATATCTCCATATTCCCCCTGGACTCCTCAGATACATAGCCAACGTACATAATTATATTTTTGTTTCAAAAAGTATTGATTTCAAATGTGAAAATACCATTTCTGAAATTGGTGTTACTTTAATAAATATTGTTATACAATAAATCCTATTTATTATTAAAAAAGAGAAGTTAAAAAAGGAAAGACAGTAAAATCCAATTATATAGAAGTATGAGTTTAAGTCCATTGATAATGCATCCTTTAGACCTTTTACTTTACTACTTATGTATATAAATTTACAAACAAAGGTTTTACACTACCTGTTTCATGAAATAATTGTACATCTGACCATGCATCATGGATATCTTTGTGTGTAAGAAGAAAGTATAACTGATTGCTCTATATCATCCTGTGGAAATCATTACATAGATATTATTGTAATTGGTGAATTATACCTTTTGAATTTTTCTCTCTATAAGAATAATCATAAAAGAGAAGAAAAAGAAATAAAAAATAATCCAAATTGGAAAAGAAGTAAAACTGTCACTGTTTGCAGAAGAAATGAAACTATACATAGAGAATCCTAAAGATGCTACCAGAAAACTACTAGAGATAATCAATGAATTTGGTAAAGTAACAGGATACAAAATTAATGCACAGAAATCTCTTTCATTCCTATACACTAATGATGAAAAATCTGAAAGAGAAATTAAGGAAACACTCCCCTTTACCACTGCAACAAAAAGAATAAAATATTTAGGAGTAAACCTACCTGAGGAGACAAAGACCTGTATGCAGAAAACTATAAGACACTGATGAAAGAAATTAAAGATGATACAAACAGATGGAAAGATATACCATGTTATTGGATTAGAATAATCAACATTGTGAAAATGACTATACTACCAAAATCAATCTACCAATTCACTGCAATTCCTATCAAACGACCAATGACATTTTTCACAGAACTAGAATAAAATTTTTCACAATTTGTATGGAAACACAAAAGACCCCGAATAGACAAAGCAATCTTGAAGGAAAAAATGGAGCTGGAGGAATCAGGCTCCCTGACTTCAGATTATACTACAAATCTGAAGTAATCGAGACAGAATGGTACTGGCACAAAAACAGAAATATAGATCAATGAAACAGGATAGAAAGCCAAGAGATAAACCCATGCACATATGGTCACCTTAACCATAAGTGACACAAGAGGGAGGGGATATGGGGATATATGTATATGTATAGCTGATTCACTTTGTTATACAGCAGAAACTAACACAATATCGTAAAACAATTATACTCCAATAAATATGTTAAAAATAAAAAAGAATAATCATATTTAATTTTGTATTGAATTATCTCCATTAAATTACATCAACAAATTTTGAAATAGACTGCCATTAACATATATTAGCACAACATTTATTAGGCTAGACCTCATGCCCTTCACAAAAATGAACTCAAAATAGATCACAGACCTCACCATAAAATGCAAAGCTATACAGTTCCTAGAAGATAACATAGGAGAAAATCTACATGACCTTGTGTTTGATGATGATTTTTTAGATATATCATCAAAGGCATGATCCATGAAATAAAGAATGGAGAAACTGGACCTCATTAAAGTTAATAACTTCTGTTCTGAAAAAGAAAATATCAAGAGAATTAGAAGTCCAGTTATAGACTGAGAGAAAATATTTTCAAAAGTCACATCTGATGGAGGACTATTATCTTAAATGTCAACAATAAGAAAACAGCCTGATTAAAAAACGGGCCAAAAATACTCCACGTCATAAGTCATCAGGGAAATTCAAATTAAAACAGTGATGACATACCACCACACACCTATTAGAATGGCCGAATTTGAGACCACTGGCAACACCAAATGTTGAAGAGGATGTGGAGCAACAGGAACTCTCATTCACTGCTTTTGGGAATTCAAAATGGCACAGGCACTCTGGGAGACAGTTTCGTGGTTTCTTATAAACCTAAACATAATTTTACATGATCCTGTAATCAGGCTCCTCATTATTTACCCAGAGGATCTGAAAATTTATGTCCACACACTAACCTGCTGACGAATATTTACAGTAGTTTTATTTGTAATTGCCACAACTTGGAAGCACCAGTACTTGCTTCAGTAGGTGAGTAGATAAACCGTAGTACATTCTGACAATGGAATAATTCAGTTCTAATTAATGAGCTATCAAGATCTGAAAAGACATGAGTGAAAGAAATCAATTTGAAAAGGCTGAACTCTGAATGTTTCCAACCATAAGTTATTCTGAAAAGGCACTATGGAGATAGTCAAAAGATTGGAGGTTGCCAAAGAGGGAAGTAGAGGTAAGAGGGGTAGAAATTAATAGGTAGAGCACAGAATTTTTTTAACTCTGTGAAAATACTATGTATGATAATCTAATTATATGTATGTATATATATATATATATATGTATGTATATATATATATGTATATATATATATATATATATATGTATATATATATATATATATATATATATCATTGTACATCTCTCCAAACCCATAGAATGTGTAACACCAAGAGAGAAACCTAAGGTAAACTATCCACTTTGGGTGAATACAATGTGTTAATATAGGTTCATCCTTGGTTAAAAAAGGAAAAAAACCTGGTGAGTGATGTTGATAATGGAGGATGCCATGCCTTGTGGGGGCAGGGTATACATTTTAAATATCTGTGCTTGCCTCTCAATTCTGTTGTAAACCTAAAACCGCTCTGAAAAAATTAAGTCTTAAATATGTGGGAAAAAAATGGGAGGAAGAAAGTAACTATACAATGGAGAAATCTGGAAAATATTAATAAAGCTTAATTATTAAGGTTAACACCATCAGAAATGAAACTAGTTAACATTATGTGCCACCCAATGTGATGTGTTGGGAGGAACAGGATGACTCCTGTGATCTACTTGCCAGAAAAGCATACCTTGGACTTAGTCACAAGGAGACATCAAACAAATCCAAATTGAGGAATATTTTACAAAGGCTAGT
The DNA here is from genome assembly GCF_964341445.2 of Mesoplodon mirus. Classification (NCBI taxonomy): domain Eukaryota; kingdom Metazoa; phylum Chordata; class Mammalia; order Artiodactyla; family Ziphiidae; genus Mesoplodon; species Mesoplodon mirus. Next base: position 125,550,362 of record NC_138982.1, on the reverse strand, counting down.
CTGCAGTGGTTAGAAATGCTTTGATCATGGAGGTTAAGAAAGACAGAAGAACTGTTCAAGATTAAAGGAGATGGAAAAACATAACCAAGTGCAGCACATTTTGGTGCAGACACTGTTGGAGCAGTTTAACAAAACTTGAGTGGGATCTCAGAGTTAGGGGTATATGAGAGCTCTTTTTGGTATTCTTGTAACATTTTTTCAGTAAGTGTGAAATTGTTTCAAAATAAAATTTGAAAAATAATGTCTCAAGCACAGGTCAAAAAAACCTTTTTATTTGGGAAAATAATATGTGAAGGACACATGTAGTATCAAATAACAGAGTTTAACTCAGAGTATCTGAAGTAGCGGTAACTATTTGTTAGGCAAGAATTCATGTGTAAGTGTTCAATAAAATTAAAATTTACATATATAAAATAAAGACAAATGAACATCTAAAGTAAAATGCAATTATTCAAGAATAGATTTTTGTGCATTAAGTACTGAGTTAGGGAAATGTACAAGTAGAGGATCTGAAGACAACTTTAAATATGTAATTTATGTAACGTTTTGGTAAAACATTAATTTGTTTTACCAATATTTTTACCGTTACTTTTTGCCACTCATTCTACTAAGCTTTATTGCATGTATTTCCATGTAATGCTCACAAGAATCATATCATAAAATATTAGTATCCTCATTTAAGAGAATTATGTTTCAGAACATTGACTTAACTTGTTCCATACAAACTTGGTGAGATTTATCCTAAACAACTTTAACCATTGTACTTAGTGGTAATTATCATTATTGTGTGGAAAACCACTGTATGAAAAATTTCAGTAACTTGAATTAACCTGTAATGACTGCTATTACATGACTTATCTGTATTGTATAGGTAATTGATACCACAATTATTTGAATAATGGCTGCTTTGAATTAAAATAAGATGGAAAATTGGCTAACCTCAGTGTTTTTTGAATAAGTGAATTGTAAAAGCTACAGATACCACTTCTAAACATAATGAACATATTAAATTATACTTTATATATTTTAATGGGAGAATTAGATAATTTAGAATTAGATAATTTATTTTATGTATGATACATCTTAAAATGATTTGAAATCATGATCTCTTTGAGTATAGCAAAATATTTCTATAATTCAATAAATAGTTTTGGCCTCTGAGAAGAGTTATACCTGATAGTCTTTTATTTTTGTTTAGCATCTATAACTTTTCTCTCGATTTTCCCCCCATCCTTGACATTCTTAATGAGTTTAAGATGCACATTTAGCCGTGTATCTTACCACCTGCTCACTAGATTTCTGTCTTACATGGCTATTAGAATATTATCTGGATTCTTCAGAACCTGTCACTACTGATATTGTCAATCTTTTCACAGAAGACACGTGAGTTGGCAAGATGTTTAGATGCACATGTTACTATGAGCAAGTTGAAGGTTTAGAGGAGACAGTAAATAAGGTAAAGTCTCTTGTTTCCGTTGCAAAACATAAGGTACAATTTATTTTTACTGTTAATTTATATTCAATTAATCTAGATAAAATATATTTTCTTGTTTAATTTATAATTGTTGACATTAAAAATGACAGGATCAAATGAAAAAGAGTAGATGCAAAGTCATGTAAGAATGATACTGTTTAAAATATCATAAAATTAATAGTATCTTAATATGCCAGATACAGTGTGAGAGTTTATGGATACTAAAATCTTCAGCCAGTGAGGAGCACATAAAAGATAATTATGTCACAGTCAGTGAGATTCAAATCACTACTTCTGGAAACAGAATGGTCCTCTCCCTCTACCCTCCTCTCCCTCCCTCCTCCCTCTATCACCCCCTTTCTCCATCTTTCCCTCTCTGACACACACACAAACACACACAGAATTTTTTGGTTTTTCCTTCCAAGTAATGTCATATGAAAATTCATGGAACTTGAATATACCAGATGATGTATTTGCTGCTGGAAACAAAGATGAGTACTTCATAGCCATGTTCTCTTAGAGCTATTACTGAATAGAGAAGATCTAACTATCTCAAGTCTACTGTTTTAGTTAGATGGAAGCAAATTTTTTTTTCTTAGAAAATTCTTACTATTTAAAAATACAGACCTACTAATTATTTTTCTTCTTGTTTTTAATCTTTCTTTTTTTGTTCCCTTGACCCTGTAAATTGAGGGTAACCAGAAAAAGACCTGAGGTCAATCTATTTTAACAGATATTCCAAGAAAGCAACAAAAGAACCAAGAAAATAAAAACACCCTTTTTCATTGAAACCAAAATTGTCTATTTGGAAACTATATGGAGTCTATTCTTTTAAAGCTTTCTCTAAATTGAAACACCTGTTAATCATTTTGCAGATTATTTGTCTTTTTCTTTCCTCATGTTCTTATGTTTATATAGATCTGTTCTTTGCAAAACCTATAGCAACCAAATTTTAAATGAATTTTTCTATTAAAAAACAAAAACAAAATTAATGGGTAAGTATCCATAACACAGGAGGGATACTGTCTTCAGTATCAATATTAGATATATAAAAATTTCATATAGTACTAATTAAAAGCTTATTTATATGTATTACTTTGAATTTGTGTAAAATGAGATAGTTATACAATTTTATTTTATATAAAATTATGCTGAACTCCTAACAAAAACTTTCAAGTGTTTATGAAAGTGTATTTGACAGAAGAGCTATTTCTGAAGATTATCCATACATATTAATGCCTAAACAAAGGGTCTTCTGTGAAACTGGCATAGGAAATAGAGCTTATTTACTAATATTAATTATAAATATTTGAGAGCTAGATACACTCAAAACTTCTACAGATTTTGCCCTTTCTTAGCAATTTTCTTTGTAATATGAAGCCACATAAAGCTAAATTATTGAAGAAAATTCAGTACAGGAGGTTATCTATATCTGTATAGAGAAATAGATATAGAACATATACATATATATACATATATATACATATCTATATCTGTGTATCTATGTATATTATATACCTAGATGTACATATCATAATTTTAAAAAGTGTATTTTTTTATGAATCAAATCATGGTGAATATCCTACAGCTATAAATCATATTTGCTATATTGCTTGCCCCCAGATAAGCTCATATTCTAAAGAAAGTTTAAAGAGACATGCTTAATCTTTGATTACTACAACAGAATATATAAAGTGTTAATCTTTTTGAATAGGCAATTAGAAGAAAGCAGTAAACAATGTGCTAATTATATGTGTCTAAAGTGTTAATGAGAAGATCACAGTGTGGCACAACCAGTTGTGATTTAACAGAAAAGAAAAGGAAAGCCAGCTGAGAAAGCAAATGACTTGGTAATTGGCATTAAAGAATACCAAAAGTCGTCCTTTAAAGTGACAGTGATTTAGTTACTAAATCTGTTTAGAAAGACATGTTCCATTTAATTTTTTGAAAAATAATAATTTGTAGTATAAAGTTTCCATATGTGAAAATCCTTGCAAATTACAAATTCTAAAATTCTTTAAAAAATATTTAGAATAGTTAATAATAACAGTACACCAATTAAGAAAAAATATAGAAATACAACACAGGGTGATCTCAAGAAGAGTTACCTAAAATCTTAGCTTAGGGATATTTTGCACTACCAATTTCTCTTTATTCTTCCTCCCTTTTTCATGATTAATGCTACTTCAATTCAGCAAATTCACTCATCCCAGCATATGTTCAACACCTCAAGAGACCTCAGTAACACTAAACAAATTTGGCTCTGCACCATATTCTTGTGCTTGTAATAAAAGTATTTCCATTTTATTCTAAAATCATTGGCAGGAAAGATTTCACTTATCTCTATGCTTTGGATTTCTTGTTAATGTTTTACATCTGTCATCTCAAGCAACTTAAGTTATTTTAGAACTGTTGGAAATTTAGCTAGTGAGAGATGAATTAGCCAATAAGACCCAGGTTGCTATCACTTTGGACAGTGAAAAAAGTTTGCTTTTGAGCCTCCAGCCTCTTAATAATTCTCCTTTCTCATTGCTTTCACACTTTTCCTCTTTCTTCTCTTATCTAGTCTTACCAGCCCACAACTGTTTTTCACCTCATCCTCCAAACAAAATTGCTTCAGTAATGGCTTATTTTCTATCTTATGTTGTATCTTCACATTAAAACTATAATATGTTGAATCTAAATAAGCAAGCTTTTTCTATGGAATTGTAAGCATCTTGAAGAAAGTGAAGAAGACGTGGGAGAGATTAAGTGTGTACAGGATATTCATAACACCCAAGAAATTTTGTTAAATTAGCAATAATTTGCTCTGCTTACAAAGAAGCCAACTTGTGATTTCTATAGAAACTATGTGAAGTTGGTTGGTTTAGTGGTTACAAAAACACTTCTTTTCCTTGTTAATCCATATTTCATATCCAAGCATTGATTACTTGCCAAACCGAGTAGTGTGGGAAAAGAAGTACATGTATACCTACTCACACAGTTGGACATAATGCTCCAGTATACACCAACTAAGAAAATTTCAGTTGGTGTCTTTGTGAAGAATAATATTAATAGTACTTAATCATATGAAATAATGTATCCTTTGAATTATTATATATTACTTCATAAGAATCTAAGATCTTTCCCCTATACTGCTAATTAACTAGTAGATCATTGGAAGGGTTTCTCAACCTCAGTCAATTTAAATGTGAATACATTTTGTTTTCTAATAGGATGTTGTAGGTAGCATGACGTGACAGTTCCTTCTTCAGTAACTAGAAATAAATGGAAACACTGAAATATGTCATATTTTTTTAAAAAACTTTGGTTGTCTGTAGAGGAACTAAGGAAAGAGATTTTCCTCAGTGAGCTGGATTTTCAGCCATTTCTTTGAATGTACAATGTTAACATGAAGGAAAACAATAAAAGCAAACAGCAACTCTTTCATGTATTTCCTTTTTTATTTTGAGTTTTTAAACTTATCTAAAGATAGAGTTTTAAGTCAGAGATTTCCAAATGAGACAAAAATAGACTCACCAAGGTATACACTGGTTACAAGGACTACTATAAGAACATACATCCAAAAGAGCAAAGACGCATTGTGGAGTTCTAATTTATAAATACTAATGAATGGAAGGTTCTTTCACTCTATTAATAACAAAAAAAGCTTAAGAATACATACATTTGGGGGATAATGACTTAAGTTTCAATCAGCAGAAGCCTACTCCTAAATTTATATGATCCTAATAATACAGGTTTGGATTCTCTAAAACAAAGATTTTGGTAGTATTAAAAGGAGAAATCCAAAAATCAACGCACAGAATTGAAAATTCTAACCAAACATTTTCAGCGACTGGTAAATCAGGCAGAAAAAATATATTAATGATACCTAGTATTTGAATGCATGATTATGAACTTACGTCTTTATTTATCAATGAATTGATATATTTTGAATACTACATCAAAAACCTGCAGAAAACACTTCCTTCACTTATTAAAATTGTTTTTCAGACCCAGTGTATGACCAAATAAATTACCATCATACATCATATTCTCTGACCACAGTGGATTTAATTAATTCCTGTGTCAAATAAGAAAATGTAATACACATTAGAAAAAAATTTCTCTGAAAATTAAAGAATCTAATGAAATATGCCATGTTCAAGCATTAAAAGATTCAGTATGGTTAATTAGTTTTTTAGAAAGCCCTTAATTTTCATTGTATTGATCTGTAGATTCAAGAAAATCTCAAGTCATCTGAAGGCTGATTTTCCTAATTTACAATCTGACTTTAAAGCTTATAATGGCAATTTAAAGAAACATATATGGTAGTATTACCAGACTGAAAACTTCAGTGAAAGTAGAGTCATTGGATTGAATGAAATTTAAGGTAAATTGATCTAAGTAACATAGTAGACACACATACTTTCACTTTATTTGTAGTAGTGCTGCCACTGCAGTTTAGCTAGACAGTGATTGATATGTTCAATCAAGAATAAGTGGAGCGGGGCCTCCCTGGTGGCGCAGTGGTTGAGAGTCCGCCTGCCGATGCAGGGGATACGGGTTCGTGCCCCGGTCTGGGAGGATCCCATATGCCGCAGAGCGGCTGGGCCCGTGAGCCACGGCCGCTGGGCCTGCGCATCCGGAGCCTGTGCTCCGCAACGGGAGAGGCCACAACAGTGAGAGGCCCGCATACCACAAAAAAAAAAAAAGAAAAAAAAAAAAAGAATAAGTGGAGCAATTTGATATCCTCACAGAAAAAAACAAAATTAGTTTTGACCACCCAACATATAATTAACAAAGATTTTTCAAGATTCATCATAGTTAAACATGTGATCTTTTGACTCTCTTCATTCCCAGGTTACACAGGTCAAAGGTTTATTTCAGTACATTTATTTACAATTATATATTTAATATTAACTTCTAGAAGTCAGTGATAACACACTTGACTTCCTGGACAAAATATTTTTCCTTGTTGGAAGTAAAAATGCTTGTCTGCTTTAATTAGAACTCTTTGGTAGTAACTGATAACTGAATTTTAAATAAGCTTGAAAAAAACATTGTCTTGCTTACAAAAATAAAAAGATTAGATATCGGATAGACTTTTGGTGACATGATATTGCTTTTTGCTGATCATTATTCTCAAGACTAATAAACAGTATTGTCATTATTTGCAAGTATACTTATTATTGTGGACAAGATTATATTAAGGCCTTCATATATATTGAACTGTGGTTCAACAAAGCAAGACTTAGAAAGAGTTTTAAAGAATTTGGAATTGAGAAAGTCTCCAAATCCTTTGTCTTGTTGAATTAGAAATAGATGGGAAACAATTTCGTCCTCTTGTTTTCTATCACACAAAGCCTTCTTCTTCCTCTACCCAAATGTAAATAAGTTGGGATAACTTATTATGTCCACATTCCCCTTTATAACATATTGCTACTCAAAAAATCAAACAAAATTTAGAGTTACTTTTGGATACAACATGTCAGATTTTACTAGAATAGAAATGTTGAGGAGTGTAATGTTGAATATCCTTTAAAAAATCATCTGTTATGACGTTTCTGGTCATTTTCTTTTTCCTCTAAGATTTTGGTATCTATTTATCTTCTGGAAAAATTGTACCTACAGTTTTGTCTGCAAATAGGAAATTAAATGGGACACTTTTGTAATAAATGGGACTCATCTTTCTTTTCTTTTGACCTTGCCTCCTGTTCTCCAATGTGTGATGTTATTCCATGGAAGAAATTTTACTAAACTATAGTGTGCTATGCAACTAAACTTACTAGTTTAGTAGTCATCATTTCTGAATGTTTATAACATATCTGCCACCAGCTTACTGATTATTAGCATGTCATTTAAAAATATCTGGGGCTTCCCTGGTGGCGCAGTGGTTGAGAGTCCGCCTGCCGATGCAGGGGACACGGGTTCGTGCCCCGGTCTGGGAGGATCCCACATGCCGCAGAGTGGCTGGGCCCGTGAGCCATGGCCACTGAGCCTGCGCGTCTGGAGCCTGTGCTCCGCAGCGGGAGAGGCCACAACAGTGAGAGGCCTGCGTACTGCAAAAAAGTAAATAAATAAAAATAAATAAAAATATCTGATGTGTTTTCTCAATTGTCATAGGAAGCTAATTATCCCTGCCCAATAGTAGAGTTGAAAAGGCTAGTAAAATATATATAAAAGTATTCAGAAAAATTTGGCCCTATATAATTATTAATTATTAGTAATATAGAAAATATTTAATGTTAATATTGCAATTATATTTTTTACATTAATCTTAATGGCATATACTTGAATGCATTTATATTTATCATATTGATGCACCTAGATGCTGCCTTTGTGTCAGTCCTTAGTATAGTGAAGACATGTTCTGCAGGATGGGTGTTCTTGAGGCACACCTTTTATAAACTGTGCTAAGTAACATCTCTGGTGTGTTCTTAGAAGAAGAAAAGTTATACCATTTTCCTTGCTCTGAAAATTCATATCTTTATTATTAAAGTTTAAAGAACATTTTCAGAATAAATATGAACAAAAGTAAATTTCCACCTTACTTCCTATTCTCCCAAATTATATCACCATGTGCACATTTGCTCAGGCCAAAACTCTAGATTAATTCTTCTATCTCGATCCCTTAACACCACTTAACCCAAACAATGGCATGCCTTTTTTGTGCTACCTCCAAATATAGCTCCAACTCTTCCCTTTTTTTTTTTTTACTACTTCCCATTATACAAAGCAATTCTCCATCAACAGCCTCTTAGACATTGCCCCTTGCTGGAGAGACCTAACAATCTTTTTCCTTCCATTTTTTCCTGACCAAAGTTAATTTTCTACAATGCAGCAGATAATCTCCTCAAAATGTAGATGAGATCTGACCACTTTCCTGCTCACTGGGACTTTCCAGTAAATTCTTACTGCAAACATCTTCCCATACTGTACATGGTCCTATACTAACTGGTTCCATCTTTCTCTTCATTCTAACTTTATACTTCTCTCTATGGCATCCTAAACCACACGGAACTTTGTTCTGTCTCCTCAGCTTACTGTGATAATTTCCATTGAAGCAAATTGTTTTCTTACATCTAAAATTCACTTTCTCCACATTTTTATATTGTTTCCTCTTTGTCTTCTAGTTCACATGTCACTATTTCAGACACCTCCTTTACTTTTTCCTTACCATTACCCTGTTCTAATTACTTCAGAGTACTTATATGTCATTGAAATTATATTAGGTTGTATACTGTTTGTGCTTATGGTCTTAACCACTGTGGCAAGACATTTATCAGTCGTGTTCATCAATGTATTAACTGTGCTTAGAATGATAGATGGTCCTTTTCAAAGAGTTAAATTATTTCAAGTATCATATTTGGTTATAGAGGTAAAAATACAATCATAGAACTAAAGTGACCTTAAACGATAAGGATTAACTTCTCACTCTTGTTAACATTGTCCACTTCAGACAAACTAGGGGCTCTATTCCACATCCCCTGATTCCAGGCATCCAATCTATTGGAGGAGCCACTAAGTTGAATTTTTTCTGTCACTGAGACCGAGGGAAAGAGAAGTCACTTGGCTTTTCTATTGGCAATTCTTCTATCTGGCAGTGACCCACACCACTGCTTTTTACAATAAATTAGCCTAAACTAGTCAGATGGACCAAGCAAATATAATGTAATAAATGGTAAAATAACATTGAATAGGGAGGCAGAGAGATGAAAATATTTGGCAATACAGCACAGTAACTATTACAATTCATAACAGAAAACTGAGGGAACGTTAGGTTTACTGACACCATAGCCATAATCAGATATACAGTGGTATCTGGAAAGGTATTGCCAAATTTAAAAACAAATCTCCCTTAGATAAAAGTCAGGGAAAAAGAAGTGGGTTAGACAGAAACAAGATAAAGTATTTTTATTCATATTTCTTATATTTTTATATTTCCTACTAGCAAACAGATTTTTTTCCTTATCTCCTGCTAATTTAAGGAGCAGAAAAATTCTGGGAAGGTAGACAGGGAGTTATCTACCTCTTAATCCTGCTGGTTTAGATATATTTTTGAGCTTTTATAACCTAGCTTATTCTTGTCCTTCTGTCATAATATTGTACAGTCAGGATATGATTGACAGAAATTCACATTTTTGTATGAAATTTTGAACTTAAATCCCAGACCTATAGCTTCTATCATTATTATTAAGTTAAAAAAAATAACAATGTAATGTAATGTAAATGTAATGCTAATGTAACTGCTAATGTAATGATTCCCTGGTTTACACAAAGGTGACAATCCATTTTTCCTCACCTCATTTAGGCATATTAGTTATTGATCAACTTCTCTTAAGAAAATTATATAACTCTTTTGAATTTCCTTTAACAATCAGATAGTTACCGTAGGATAAAGATTATAAAAATGTTTACCTTTATGGAAATAGGTACTTACTATTTTATATTTTAATTTGTCTAATTTAAGAGAAATTTACATGTATAAATATAGGATGGATAAATAAAGGAAATATTTGAGTCTGAGTCCATTTTGAGAACTGTCCTAATTATAATGCTTATGTCAATCAATACTCATTTGAATGGAATTAAATTAATCCAAATTGCAGTAGTAATTAAATCCTTTGTCAGTACCTATTGAGGCTACAGAAACTTTACCTTCCCATGATAAGCAAAGTATGATGGCATCAGAAAACATTAACAATGAAGCCAAAAATAAGAGGTTAAACATGTATTGAGAAAGACTAGAAATTGACTTTCCTTATATTTTTAATTAAACATGCATCATTTAACATTATATAATTTATTTTACAGACATCTAATCTCACAGTAATGAATGCATTTGATCTGCAATAAGTCACTTATTTATAAAACAAGAGATGCTAGGGCTTCATAGTCTAGAGCAGAGCTCACTGAAACCTTAATGTGCTGTGAAATGGTCATCTTACCTGGAGAGTGGGCGTTTAAAATTCTCAACTGATTTTCATGATAAGGCATAGCTTATGTTCCAAACTATATTCTGTTTTTAATGTTTCATCTTGTTATAAAGCTAAAATATTTCAAGTCAGTTTCTCAGGATATTTGTTCTTAGAGTGATTCTGTCTCATATATACATGTTTTTGAATGTACTATTGTTTCACCTCACATGAGTTTCAGAAATGATCTAAAATTCTTGTCATATTTCTATTTGTGTCATATGAGCATCATAAATATAAACAGTTTCATTAGTTCTGAAAGAAATACAACTCAATGAGCTAAGGATCCCCATTTCTATTGAGATAGTTTTTTTGTTAATGTCATACATGTCTTTGTGTTATAAATATGTGGCCCCAGAAGAACTTTACCTGTATGTAGCTGATGTTTCCTGTGGCACTACTGAACCCTGATTTGATGCTTTAATTAGACAAATTAAAATTTTAGAATTGTCTACATTGACATTCATTCATTCATTTGTTCAATAAATATATATTGAGTGCCTATTCTGTTCTCGGTGTCACATTAGGATCATGAGGTGTATTAGCAAACAAAACTGCCAAACGTGTCTGCCTCATGATCAGCCTTATCTTTTGAAGGGGGACATTTGAACAAAGACATTAAGTTGGAAAAGGACTTGACACAAGATGTGTGGGGAAACCAATTCCAGGTGGAGAGAACAGTTAGCAAAGAATGCCAAGGGAAGAAAATGTTTGAATATCATCCAGAGGATAGTGTGGCTGGGTGGTGATGTAAAGTGGGAAGTAGTAGCTGATGGATCCAAGTATGAATGGGACAAGTTTGTCTAAAGCCTTGTTGGCCATTGTAAGAATTTACATTTATACTCTGATTAAGATGGGAAGCCATTACAGGGTCTGTACAGGAAAGAGACAAATACTGCTTATTTTTTAGAACAGTAAATCTGGCTTCTGTATGGAGTATGGACATCAACAGAGTTTGGGGGTAGGAGTAGAATACAAGCAGGGAAAAGAGTGAAAAGATAATTGGATGGTTCCACTGTTCAAAGAACCATGCAAGGGCTTCTCTCACAATTCTACCTAATAATTCTATGAAGTGGATCCTGTTATCACTGTAGAGACAGGAAAATGGATGCACAAATACTAAAGAATTTTCTCAAATTACTCTAGTTCAATAACAAATAATGGTTTACATTCATACTCATCATTAGCATTTTAATCATTTTTATAATTAACAGATGCAAGGAATATACATTTTGAGAGACAGAGAGAGACAGTCTCCCAAATCCCAGTATATTCACATCAACTGTGAACCTTACAGATCATTTCTGAGACTTGGATACTGCCCAGTTCCACATTATTTCCACAGATGAATAAAGAATCATTTCCCAGAGAAAATATAAAATGGAAGGGGCAGGAATTTTGCTGTGGATTGGTGCAAATATATTGTCTACTACATACAGATTACAGATACATTAAAAACTAAAGAGAAATAAGTTAAATGTGTAACTCATTGCAAGAATAAAAGGATGTAACTAATAATGAGGGAATAACATAATATTAGAAAGATGATAAAATGAAGAAATAGCTGACTTAATGTTATACTTAAATCTCTTAAACAAAACCAAAGCTAACAAGATGGGACATATGAGTCTTACTGGATTCTAATGTAAATGAATTACATGTTTTAGGAGTGTGTGTGTGTGTGTGTGTGTGTGTGTGTGTTTGTATAAAATGAAGGAAAACAATCCTTCCCCTGACTTTTTAAAAGGAAGCTACTGATACTGTATTAGCACAGCAAAATAATTATATTTGGTTTGTTTAATGGAATAGAAAACACCTGTTTTCAAATGGATTCACCCTCAGTACTCTTCTGAAGGATTCAGCAATGAGGATCAATAATTTTTCCATTAAAAAAATACAAGTAAACACATTACTCATAATCTGTGCCAGGTGGTCACTAAATTTGGAAGTCCCACTGGTCTACTTCAGGAACCTCAGCAGAGGGATTCTTAACCCATTGTTTTCAGCTACCAGATTTAGAGCTGGGCCTTTTTTCTAAAGAGTGTTCAGTTATCCTTTGTGTGTAAAGGACATATGGGTCATTGATAATTGACCTATTTTTAATGAAAATTCTTTAATATTCTGCACCCACATATCATGTCCAATGGCCTCTTTTAATACTTACTAAAAAAAATGATGTTACTTTGTTTAACACCATTTGATTTTATGAATCAAATTTATTTCTTCACAATTTTATTTTAATTTTTTTCATGATATTTTAAATTGTAAAAAGCTCTGAACATTAAAAGATTTTAAAAAATCTTTTCCTATTTAATTAAGATATTTAACTAAATGGATATAGATCAAGACAGCAAAATTAACTTTTAAATCATCTGAAATTATTTAGATTTGATTTGGAAAATAAACTTCTATTGCTCTACTGACCTTTTATTAAACTAATGATTGTCCTTCTATTTATAAATGATTTAATATTAAATTAACAGATAAGTGTATTATGGAAAATAATTCTGATTCATATCTAACCATTAGTCACTGATTTGATCCATGATGCCATGCTGTAAAATTTGCTTTAAAAAATACAATATGAAAACTGAACTTTTGAGTACTTCATATTATGTATATTTATCTTTGATGATTTGATATTTACTAGGAAGATCAATACTGAAGATTCAAAATGGAGTTTATTTCTGAGTTATATTCTATAAAATATAACAATAGAATTGATGTAATCATATTGGAAAAGACAGCCACAGAGGAAAAAAAAACTGAGTTTACTAATAATATAGGAGAATAAATCTGTTTAAAAGACACAATTATTATTTTTTTTATAAATCATCATAAATTGTGAGTCACATTTAACTTTTCAAAGATTCCTATATAACCAGGAACATTTTTAAGGATCCTGAAAAGTGACATTTTCAGAGTGGTGCAAACATCAGAGCAAATTATGATATATTACTTTTATCTCTACTTCCTACTAGGACTCAAAAACAGTTTGTATACAACTACATAGAAAAGTTTTACTCCTTTATCCAGAAATTTGTAAAGAAACATATGGGCTGATTCTTTAAAGATGAGGAATTTATCAATTTTTAACACAGATTAACTGAGAATTACTCATAGAACTGCCCTTATATAGAGTTTGATGACAAAGTTTATTTAACGTATGTTCTGGGACCACATCTGATTTTTTTTTTTAGAATACAGTGCACATAAATATTCAAAAATATCCTAAGTATTTATCTGTTTAGCAAACTTGCTCAAGATAATCCATGAGTTGGATACATCAGACTGGAAATTGGATATTTTGGAGTGATTGATACTGAAAATGTAAATCTTGCTACAGTATAAAAACATGTGAGATAAAGCTAAAACCATGCTCAGAGAAATTTATCATTTAAAAGCATGTATGAGAAAAGAATAAAGGCCATAATCAATCATGCATACATGCATCCTAAGAAACTAAAAAGAATAGCAGATTAACATCAAAGATATTAGAAATAATTGCATATAAAGATGTGAGCTGAAATTAATGAAATAGGAAATAAATGTACTGTAGAGCAAATCAACAAAGCCAGCGTTTGGGAGATGGAGTCAAGATGGTGGTGTGTGAAGATGCTGATTTAGCATCTCCCCACAACTAGGGCACCTGCCGGCTGCTGGTGGGAGACCCTGACTCCCAAGGAGATAGGAGGAAACCCCTAGTGAACTGGTAAGGTGTAGGGGGCCTGGGTGGGGAGGAGACGTGGAAGCCAGAAAGGATCAGTGCCCCTGAGGAGGGGTAGATCAGGAGAGGCATGTGGGAGGGACACTCTGGGAAGTGTGAGAGAGGAGCGGAGGGTGTCTGCCCCACCCACTTGGACACAGGGAGCCTGCTGAACTCCAAGGCCCACCCCCTGCCCTCCAGAGCCCCATACAGGCTGTTTGGGTCCTTGGGGGCATTGGAGGGAGGCCAGGGAGATCAGGAGAGGCAGGCTGGAGGAGTCCTTCAGGACCAGAAGGAACAGGAGAGTAGAGTAGAGCTTTTTTCCTCACCCACTTGAACCTGGGGAGCCTGTTGGGCTCCCAGGTGCGGTCCCCTGCCCACTGAGACCAGGGCTGGGGGCACACCAGGACCCCTTCTGTTCATTGAACCTAAGCCCCACCTCCCACAGCCCTCAGGGACTTTTCCAGCCCTGTGGGTCCTAAGCATAGGCCCAACTCACCACCCAAACCTTGCCCTTGATTAGGCCCCACCCTCAACAGCCAAGGCCTTTCCCCCTTTTTTTTTCTTTCTTTTTTTTCCTTCTAGTTGCTGATTCATCTATATTTTTATTTTTATATTCTTTTTAACATGTCTGTTAGTTTCCTAGTCTAATTTTATTTTTTACTTTCTTATTATCTTTCCTTTTTCCTTTCACTTTTTTTTTTTTTTTTTGCTACCCAAAACGGATTGCAGGATCTTTGTCCATGAGCTGGTGGTCAGGCCGAAGCTCCTGTGGTGGGAGCTCTGTGTCTGAACCACTGGACTAACAGAAAACCTCAGACTCCCCTGGGAGTATTCATTGGGGTGAGGTCTCACGAAGATCCTCATCTCAGCACCAAGACCCAGCTCAACCCAACAGCCTACAGACTCCAGTGTTGAAAGCCTCAGGCCAAACAACCGGTAAGACAGGAACACAAACCCACTCATTAAAAAAAAAAAAAAGAGACAGCAAAGAAATATGTCACAGATGAGGGAGCAATGTAAAATACTATAAGACCAAATAAATAAAGAGGAAATAGGCAATCCACCTGAAAAATAATTCAGAGTAATGATAGTAAAGATGATGCAAATCTCAGAAATAGAATAGAGGCATGGATTGAGAAAATACAAGAAATGTTTAACAAATATCTAGAAGAACTAGAGAACAAACAAACAGATGAACAACACAATAACTGAAAAGAAGAATACACTAGAAGGAATCAATAACAGAATAAAACAGAATAACTGAGACTAAAGAATGAATAAGTAAGCTGGAAGACAAAATGGTGGAAATATCTGCTGAGGAGCAGAATAAAGAAAAAGGAATGAAAAGAATTGAAGACAATCTCAGAGGCCTCTGGGACCACACTAAACACACCAACATTAGAATTATAGGGGTCCCAGAAGAAGAGAAAAAGAAAGGGTCTCAGAAAATATTTGAAGAGATTATAAGGGAAAACTTCCCTAACATGGGAAAGGAAATAGTCACCCAAGTCCAGGAAGCACAGAGAGTCCCATACAGGATAAACCCTAGGAAAAAAACACACCAAGACACATTAATCAAACTAACAAAAATCAAATTCAAAGAAAAAAAAAAACAAAGCAAGGAAAAAAAATAACATACAAAGGAATCCCCATAAGGTTATCAGCTGATTTTTCAGCAGAAACTCTGCAGGCCAGAAAGGAGTGGCAAGATATACTTAAAGTGATGAAAGAGAAAAACCTACAACCAAGATTACTCTACCCAACAAGGATCTCATTCAGATTTGATGGAGAAATCAAAAGCTTTTCAGACAAGAAAAAGCTAATAGAATTCAGCATCACCAAACCAACTTTACAACAAATGCTAAAGAAACTTCTCTAGGCAGGAAACACACAGAAGAAAAAGACCACAAAAACAAACACAAAACAGTTAAGTAAATGGTAATAGGAACATACATATTGATAAAAAACCTTGAATATAAATGGGTTAAATGCCCCAACGAAAAGACACAGCCTGGCTGAATGGATGCAAAACAAATTCCATATATGTGCTGTCTACAAGAGACCCACTTGAGACCTAGGGATACATATAGACTGAAAGTGAAGGGATGGAAAATGATATTCCATGCAAATGGGAATCAAAAGAAATCTGGAGTAACAATACTCATATCAGATAAACAAGACTTTAAAATAAAGGAGCGACACTGCATAATGATCAAGGGATCAATCCAAGAAGAAATAACAATTGTAAATATTTATGCACCCAACATAGGAGCACCTCAATACCTAAGGCAAATGCTAACAACCATTAAAGGAGAAATCGACAGTAACACAGTAACAGTAGGGAACTTTATTGCCCCACTGACACCAATGGACAGATCATCCAAACAAAAAAATAAATAAGGAAACACAGCTTTAAATGACACAGTAGACCAGATAGATTTGATTGATATTTATAGAACATTCCACCCAAAAGTGCCAGAATACACTTTCTTCTCAAGTGCACACAGAAAATTCTCCAGGATAGATCACATATTAGGTCACAAATCAAGCTTTGGAAAATTTAAGAAAATTGAAATCATATCAAGCATCTTTTCTGACCACAACGCTGTAAGATTGGAAGTCACTTACAGGAAAAAAAAAAAAAACTATAAAAAACACATACATGGGGGGCTAAATAGTGCACTACTAAATAACTAAGAGATCACTGAAGATATCAAAGAAGAAATTTTAAAAAAATACATAGAAAAAAATGACAATGAATATACAATGACCCAAAACCTATGGGAAGCATCAAAAGCAGTTCTAAGAGAGAAGTTTACAGTAATTCAGTCTCACCTCAAGAAACAAGAAAAATCTCAAATAAACAATCTAACCCTGCACTTAAAACAACTAGAGAAAGAAGAACAAAGAAAACCCAACGTCAGTAGAAGGAAAGAAATTATAAAGTTCAGAGTAGAAATAAATGAAAAAGAAATTAAGGAAACAGTAGCAAAGATCAATAAAACTAAAAGCTGGTTCTTTGAGAAGATAAACAAAATTGATAAACCCTTAGCCAGACTCATCAAGAAAAAAAGGGAGAGAATGCATATCAATAAATTTTGAAATGAAAAAGGAGAAATCACAAATGACACGACAGAAATATAAAGGATTATAAGAGATTACTACAAACAACTATATGCCAATAAAATGGACAACCACAAAGAAATGGACAAATTATTGGAAAGGTACAATTTCCATGACTGAACCAGGAAGAATTAGAAAATATAGACAGACCTATCACAAGTAATGAAATTGAAACCATAATTAAAAATCTTCCAACAGAAGCGAAGGACCAGATGACTTCAGAGGTGAATTCTATTAAACATATAGAGAAGAGCTAACACCAATCATTTTCGAGCTCTTCCAAAAAATTTCAGCAGGAGAAACATGCCCAAATTTATTCTACAAAGCCGCCATCACCCTGATACCAAAACCAGAAAAAGATATCACAAAAATAGAAAATTATAGACCAATATCACTGATGAACATAGATGCAAAAATCCTGAACAAAATACTAGCAAGCAGAATCCAACAGCACATTAAAAGGATCATACACCATGATCAAGTGGGATTTATCCCAGGGATGTAAGGAATCTTCAATATATGCAAATCAATCAACGTGATACACCATATTAACAAATTAAGGAATAAAAACCATATGATCATCTCAATAGATGCAAAAAAATCTTTTGACAAAATTCAACACTCATCTATGATAAAAACTCTCCAGAAAATGGGCATAGAGGGAACCTACCTCAACAAAATAAAGGCCATATATGACAAACACACAGCCAGCATCATACTCAATGGTGAAAAACTGAAAGCATTTCCACTAAGATCAGGAACAAGACAAGGATGTCCACTCTCGCCACTCTTATCCAATATAGTTTTGGAAGTCCTAGCCATGGCAATCAGAGAAGAAAAAATAAAATAAAATGAATACAATTTGGAAAAGAAGAAATAAAATGGTCACTGTTTGCAGATGACATGATACTATACATAGAGAATCCTAAAAATGCCACCAGCAAACTACTAGAGCTAATCAATGAATTTGGTAACTTTGCAAGATACAGAATTAATGCACAGAAGTCTCTGGCATTCCTCTACACCACCAACAACAAAAAAAAACAGAAATTAAGGAAACACAAGAATAAAATAAAAAAGAATAAAATACCTAGGAATAAACCTGCCTAAGGAGGGAAAAGTCATGTACTCAGAAAACTACAAAACACTGATGAAGAAAATCAAAGATGACATAAACAGATGGAGAAATATACCATGTTCTTGGACTGGAAGAATCAGTAATGTGAAAATGACTATGTTATCTAAAGCAATTTACAGATTCAGTGTAATCCTATAAAACTACCAATGGCATTCTTCACAGAATTAGAACAAAAAATTTCACAATTTCAAAATTCGTATGGAAACACAAAAGACCCTGAATAGCCAAAGCAATCTTGAGAAAGAAAAACGGAGTTGGAGGGATCAGGCTCCTTGACTTCAAACTATATCACAAAGCTACAGTAATCAAGATAGTATGATACTGACACAAAAACAGTAATATAGATCAAATGGTACAGGATAGAATGCCCAGAGATAAACCCACATATGTATGGTCACCTAATTTATGACAAAGGAGTCAAGAGTATACAATGGAGAAAAGGCAGCCTCTTTAATAAGTGGTGTTGGCAAAACTGGACAGCTACATGTAAAAGAATGAAATTAGAACAGTCCTTAAAACCATAAACAGAAATAAACTCCAGATGGATTAAAGACTTAAATATAAGACCAGACACTGTAAAACTCTTAGAGGAAAACATAGGAAAAACACTCTTTGACATCAACCACAGCAAGATCTTTTTTGATCCACCTCCTAGAGTAACAGAAATAAAAACAAAAGTAAAAAAAATGGGACTTAAACTTTAAAAGCTTTTGCACAGCAAAGGAAACCATAAACAAGACAAAAAGACAACCCTCAGAATGGGAGAGAAATATTTGCAAATTGAACAACAGACAAAGAATTTATCTCAAAAATATGCAAAGAGCTCATGGAGCTCAATATCAAAAAAAAACAATCCAGTTAAAAAATGGGCAGAAGACCAAAATAGATATTTCAGCAAGGAAGACATAGAGATGGCCAAGAGGCACATGAAAAGCTGCTCAACATCACTAATTATTAGAGAAAGGCAAATCAAAACTACAGTGAGGTATCACCTCATGCCAGTCAGAATGGCCATTATCAAAAAATCTAGAAACAGTAAATGCTGGAAAGGGTGTGATGAAAAGGGAACCCTCTTGCACTGTTGGTGGGAATGTTAATTGATACAACCACTGTGGAAAACATTATGGAGGTTCCTTACAAAACTAAAAATATAACTGCTATTTGACCCAGCAATCCCACTACTGGGCATGTACCCTGAGAAAACCATAATTCAAAAAGAGACATGTACCACAATGTTCAGTGCAGCACTATTTGCAATAGCCAGGACATGGAAGCAACCTAAGTGTCCATCAACAGATGAATGGATAAAGAAGATGTGGCACATGTATACAATGAAATATTATACATAAAAAGAAATGGAATTGAGTTGTTTGTAGTGAGGTGGATGGACCTAGAGACTGTCATACAGAGTGACATAAGTCAGAAAGAGAAAAATAAATACCGTATGATAATGCATATACACGGAATCTAAAAAAAAAATGGTACTGATTAACCTAGTTCTAAGGCAGGAATAAAGATGTAGACATAGAGAATGGACTTGAGGACACAGGGTGGGAGGGGTAACCTGGGGCAAAGTGAGAGTACCTTCTACATATATACACTACCGTATGTAAAGGAGGGAGGCTCAAAAGGGAGGGGATATAGGTACATATGTATGCATATGGCTGATTCACTTTGTTGTACAACAGACACTAACACAGTATTGTGAAGAAATTATACTCCAGTAAAGATCTATTAAAAAAAAAAGCCAAAGTTTGGTTCTTTATGAACTCTAATAAAGTTGATAAAATGCTAGCGAGACTGAGCAAAGTAAAAATGAAAACACCTACGATTTTCATAAACAAAAATGTCTTGCACATATTAAATAAGTAATTATCTTAATTTTTTAAAAAACAAAAATATAAAGACCGGAAATATACCAATGTCATTGAATCTAATCCAGTATCACATGGATTCTTCTAGCCGTCTCCCAATGCTTGTCTGTAATCAACCTCTCAAATTGAGAAATGTAGCTCCCATCATTCACTTATTTTTCAATCCTACTATATATTCACAGACTTTTCAGAATTGTTACAACTTATTACTATGAGAAAATATTTTACCAACTAGAATATAACATGAACAGTTCCTTTTGTCTTTAGTCTCATTAAAACAGTGTTCTCCCAAGTTACTCCAAAGTTAGTTATGTCAGCACCTTTTTCCCCATCACCTTCGATGTGGTTATGTTGTGTGTTTGTAGTACAGTTAGGTTACATTGTACAGTCTGCTTTCCATTCTGAGATCCTCTTACATTCTAGCCATTTTTTTTTAATATGCTGAAAGTTGTATGGGCTTTGACAAATGCTTAGCATCATGTATGCATACTACAGATTCATATATTGTCCATTCTTTTTATTCACAGTAGTTACATTCTATAAAGTCTCTGTAAAAACTGTACTTTTGCATACTGAACTGTTATTCCTAGGAGAAATAAAGGGTGAGGTTCCTATGTTATTCTGGTCACAATATTTTTCGTCAACAAATTAATACATAACATTTTCAAGTGTGTGTTTCTATTGATAGAAACTATGTGTATATATATAGAGATGGAATATATATATATATATGTGTGTGTGTGTATATATATATATATATATATATATATATATATGATTCACTACATTGAACTTGCAGCCAACAACTCTACAACTCATGCCTCAATGAAGCTTTTCTAATACAGATTCTTTTCTTTTCCTTTATCATGCTTCCTGTTTTTAGGAATCATGAAAAAGATTGTTATTAGCTATTTATATACAGGTTTTGTGTGCAGAAGAATTTTTTAATTATTTGAGTAAATACTGAAGAGCTCAGCTGATGAATTGTATGATGTCTGTGTTTAGCATTGTTAGAAACTGCCAGACTTTTCTAAATTGGTTGTACCATTTTGCATTCTCCTAGCAATGAAGAAAAGTGCTGATAGTGTGCATATTTGCCAGCATTTGAACTTGTCAGTTCTTTGGGTTTTAGCCACTTAGATAAATATTAATTGGCATCTCCTTGTGGTTTTATTTGCCTTTGATTTGCATGTCTATTGATGTTAAGCATCTATTCATACACTTATGTGCCATCTGTCTATCTTCTCTTATTTATGTGAGTTCAGGTTTGTAGCTCATTTTAAAATTTGTTTGCTTTCTTTTTTTAAATTATGTGCTATTTGTTTATTCTGCATATGATTCCATTATCCATTGTATAATTTGCAATTATTTTCTTCTAATTGGTGATTTGCCTTTTCATTTTTGTAACAGTGTCTCTCACAGAGCAAAAGCTTTAGTTTTCAATTTATCATTCTTTTTTCAGATTGTAAATTTGGTGTTAATCTAAAAACCCTAAATTACACATTTTATCTTATAAATATTTTAGAAACTTTATAGTGTTGAATTTACATTTAAGACTGTGATTCAGTTTGAGTTAACTTTTGTGTAAGATGCACATGTTAAGATTTTTTTTTTTTGGCATATGAACATCAAATTTTTCTAGCATCATGTATTAAAAAGACTATCTTTCTACAGTGAATTTTCCTTGTAACCTGGTCAAAAATCAATCTACTTTATTTTTGTTTGTCTATTTTTTGCTATCTTGTTTCTATTGATTTATATGTCTATTATTTTGCTAATACCACTCTATTATTACTGTAACTTTATTGAAATCAGGTTATGTGAGCCCTCTCACTTTGATTTTCCATTTTAGGTGATTTTTCAAAAGTTTATTTTTCTTTTGCTTTAGCTATTCTAGCACCTTTGACCTCCCATCTAAATTTTAGAAACAGTTTTCCAGTGTTTACAGAAAGCTGGGGTTTTGCTTGAAATTGCACAGAGTTTGTAGATTAAATAGGGGATAATTGGAATCTTAATATTGAGTCATGTCCTCAATGAAAACAGAATACCTCTCCAATGATACAGACCTTCTTTAATTACTTTATGAATGTTTTCTAGTTTTCTATATGCAGATTCTACACGTTTTGTTAATTTATTCCTAAGTATTTTCTTTGGTGCTATTATAAATGGTATTGTTTTCTTAATTTCATATTTCAGTTGTTCATTGTTGGTATATAGGAAAGCAGTCAAATTTTCTATATTGGTCGTGTGTCTTATGATCTTATTAAGCATGTTTAATAGCTCCAGCAGTTGTTTTATAAATTTAAGAGTTTTCTAAGTAGACAACCATGTTGTTTATGAATAGTGAAGGTTTTTTCCTTTCAAACCAAAATGACTGTATATTACTTTTCTTTCCTTACCGCCCTAGCTAGCACTTCTCAAACTATTTTGAAAGTAGTGGTGATAAAGGAAGGCATCCTAGTCTTGTTCTCAGTCTTAACAAAGAATATTCATTTTCTCATCATTAAACATAGTGTATGGGTTTTTTTTTTCACATATATATATTTTTTATGTTAAATAAGTATATTAGTTTGCTAGTGCTGCTGTAACAAAGTTATTTACACTGGGTGGCTTAAACAGCAGAAACATCATTTCACAGTTCTAGGGACTGGTAATCTGAAATTAAAGTATTGCAGACTTGGTTTCTTTTGAATGTGATGAGGGAAGGATCTGTTCCAGGACTCTCTCTTTGAATAGTAGATGTGATCATCATGTTTGCATGGTGCTCTTCCTATATGTAGGGAGATTAGTCACATTGGAAAGGAACTCACCTTACTCAAGTATGATCCTTATCTTAGGCTGACTGATTATAACTGCAGTGACTCTTTTTTTATTTTTTCTTTCTTTTTTTTTGTGGTACGAGGGCCTCCCACTGCTGCGGCCTCTCCCATTGCATAGCACAGGCTCCGGATGCACAGGCCCAGCGGCCATGGCTCACGGGCCCAGCCGCTCCGTGGCACGCGGGATCCCCCCAGACCGGGGCACGAACCTGCGTCCCCCGCATCGGCAGGCAGACTCCCAACCACTGTGCCACCAGGGAATCCCTGCAGTGACTCTTTTTATGTTAAGCTAACTATATTTTATGTACTTTTAAAAATGACTAGTTGAGATAATACTCTATATTAAAACTGCACACATTGTAAGCATACAATAAATTAGTTGACAAATGAATACAACTTTGCAGATACTGCAAAATATGCCCTCATGCCTACTTGCAGTTAATCACAAACACCAATACAGCCTCAGGCAATCATTAAACTGTTTTCTGTTAGTAAAGGTAAATGTTTCCTATTCTAAAATTACATATATACACTCCCTTTTGTCTTGTTTTTGATTTACCACATTGCTTTTTCATATTCATAAAAACTGTTGTAGATATCAGTAGTTTAAACTTTTTTTTTCCTGTGTAGTATTCCATTATATGGATAGACTACAAAGTATCCATTTAATTTCATAAGAAACTTCCATAAGAGTTTTCTATTTCTAAACTTTCTATTAAGAGTTTTCCAAAATGGTTATACCCTTTTAAACTCCTATCAACAATATATGGAAGTTTCCATTGCAATACGTATGGGTCATCATAAAATTCCTATTGTAGGAATTTTCAATATTAGCCATTATAAGTTGGACATAACTCTATATCTTTTTGTTATTCTTTGCATTTTCTAGATAACTGATAATATATTTTTTTATTGTTTATTGGCCATTTGTGTATTATTATATTAGCAAAATATCTGTTCAAATCGCTGGCTTATTTTTACTTTTTACCTTCTTTTGATATATTGATAAAAGGGAGGGAAAAATTTTGCAAGATTAACATATTGATGAAGACTTGCCTGGAATGTCATAATTCCAAGTATGTAAGTAAATATATCTTGCATTTACAGAAAAAGTAACTCAAAGGAAAAATGGCCCACATATATATATATATATATATATATATATATATATATATATATATACATATATATATATGTATATATATATATATACATACACACACACACATAGACAAATGTATATACATATATACATATATATGTATACACATACATACACACACACATATATACAAATATACACATACATATATATGTATATATATATACATATATATGGCTTAACATTTACAATAAATTTTAATTTTTTATGAAGGGTGCTATTTATAAATTTATTTAAAACATAAATATTTTATATTTTATGTATATTTTAATATCTAATTTTAGAACTTGTTTATCATTCAGTGAAATATTACAAATATCTCTTTGTGTTGCAAAAGGCCAGTATTTTTAGGATATTTGCCATCAGGGTTGGAAAATTTGTGATAACCTCAGATAAGCAATTATAGGTGTCATCACATAAAGTACAGAATTTAAATGAAGCATAGCTAATTATCAGTGTAGTTATAGTTGTCATAGAAGTCAGTTAAGCTAGTACAGGCATTCTAATAAGTATTAATACTGATAAATGGCACATCTGGTCCTTCTGTTTAACCTAGAATCATATTAATTGAAAAGGATTATATAAATAAATGGTTTTGAATGCATTTAACAAATACCAAGAAAATTTGTACCTATGTTCCAAAATCAACATGTTTTTGAAATAAAAAGTATTTTATTTCAACATCAAAGTCTAGATATCTGCTCAGGATAAACTGAACTTAGGGTGAAAATTAATTTCAAGCATGCCACATGACAGTTAGAAGGAATATAATTTGGTTATTCACATCTTCTCCTATGTCCCACTTTCTGAACATAATTCATGATAAACATAATTTATGATGTTTTATATTTATTCAAAACATTCAAAATTTAATGTAGAATAACATACTTTAATGCTAAATTACACATTAGAGTATTCATGTCACAATGAATTTGAAAAATAACCTAATTCCAATGTATAAAATTTTGAGACAGAATTGTTTTAAAGTAAATGTTTGTATAGAAAACATTTTATAATAGAGTTCCTATAAAAAGTGATGTAATAGTCATTGAATAGAGATTTCAGAACTTTCTTTCTTTCTTTTTTTGTTTTTGTTTTTGTCGTACGTGGGCCTCTCACTGTTGTGGCCTCTCCCATTGTGGAGAACAGGCTCTGGACGCCCAGGCTTAGAGGCCATGACTCACAGGCCTAGCCACTCCATGGCATGTGTGATCTTCCCGGACTGGGGCACGAACCCATATCCCCTGCTTCCACAGGCAGACTCTCAACCACTGTGCCACCAGGGAAGCTCCAGAACTTTCTATTTTATATCAAAGGAAAAATTTATCTTTGTATGTTCACTCACTTCTTGTAAAATAAGGAGGTAGACTAAATGCATCATTATTTTTAAACAGAACATGTGCTTTTTCCTGGTAAATGTGCTTTTTGTGACATTTCTGTGCCTCACTTAATGGTGTCACCAACCTTACAATTATTTATATATGCAACATTGAAGTGATTATTTTTGGAGCACTCCTCTGAATATCCATCCCCCTACAGTCAGCTGTAAAATTTCTAGATTTATAACTTGAAAACATATAATTTTTGCCCTTTCTGTCTCTCTCATCTGAAATATTCTCACTCTGGAAAATCCTTAGGTAGAAATATTACCAAGCAATTGAAAATATGAGTCTAACACAGAGAATAGAAAACAAACTGGGTGAGAAAGATGACAGAAAGTAAGAGAGTGGAGAGGATGCTGTACTCTTGTTGGGAGCCTGGCCGCTCTACAGATAAGAGACACAAACACAGGATCACTTTCTGAGGAGATTTTAATCCATATCAGAAAAGAACAATGGACTCATGGAATATAATCAACAATCAGGATACATACAAAAAAAGAGAATGACAATAAGTTACAATCTTAACATCTGTTTATAAACAAAACATTAAATATATATTTATATAAATACCCAGTGTTAGTAAATTAAAAATTTTAAAACAGTATATTTCAATGTGCATCTAGGTAGACTCATGTTTCATAAACAAGGAGGTAAATGTTGCATTATTTCTTCATGATTAGCATACAAGTTTCATAGTTATAGTATTAAAATACAAAAAATATATTCATGAGTGCCCATTTAATAAAAGAACACTGTTGAAAATAAAATGTATCTTTATTGATTAAAAGTTTCTCTGGAGCATTATGCAAGTTCTACATATAAAGAACAATTCACTATTTTTTAAAGAAAAAATTAAATATGTGTGGAGTATTTTTTCTAGGTCTCTTCTCATTGTGCTATATTTGAACTACACAAAGTAAGTACAGTCTTTGTTCTGGCATGAGAGTAAAGTTAATTATGCAGAGATTGGGGCTATAACTCTAAATCTTTGTGAAATTTGTCACCGTGAGTTGGAGAAAAAAGACTGCAGAAAAATTGTGTTGATACTCAATTTTTCTTTTTTTTTTCGGCACGCGGCCCTCTCACTGTTGTGGCCTCTCCCATTGTGGAGCACAGTCTCCGGACGTGCAGGCTCAGCGGCCATGGCTCATTGGCCCAGCCACACCGCAGCATGTGGGATCTTCCCAGACTGGGAAACGAACCCGTGTCCCCTGAATCAGCAGGCGGAATCTCAATCACTGTGCCACGAGGGAAGCCCGATACTCACTTTTTAAAATAGTGTGAACAATAAGCTGGTTGGATGATAGGATAGTTACTCACTTATATATTCTGTTTGAATTCCAGCATGTCCTTGTTAATAGGAGTCAACCAATATCGTGGAATTAATAATATATTCATCCATACATGCATACGAACTTTGAGTAGTACTTTGAGAAAGAAACAAGAGAGAAGGAAGTTATTTTTCCCACATTTGTTTCTCCTCATGAAATTGTGAAATTGGTACACATGTCATGCAGTGGCACACCCTCTACACCAAACCATGACCTTTTTATAACTTTAGGAACCTTTAGTTGTGAACTGTAACAGTGGGAGATCTGACTTGTTAAACTACCAAGTTGTTTAATATGTCAGTAAGTCTTCTTCAGCATCCTGCTTCTCACTTTCTCTTTATCAAGATATAACCTGTTTCTCTTAAAAAAAAATGTTGCTTTAGTGTAGTTCAAGAAATCATTCACAGACTGACCTCAATTTTGTTGGTCATTCCACTCCCTCACAATATGACATAAGCTTACTATAACACATTTATTACATAAAATGGAGATAGATGTAATTCATATTTATATTAAACCCACAATCTCACTTTGAATGCAAAAATGATTACGAGTGATTCTTAAGAAAAATTGGTAGCTGCTTATTCTGGATTCCTCATGATGATTTCTATATCGCTACAGAATGTTCTCAAGTTTGATGACGTGAAAATCACGTGTGAACTTTTTAACATACTGATACTCTGACTGCATTTCAGTCATAGTATTTTGTAAAGCTGTCTATCTAGTATCCTAGATATTGTCATTCTAGTATGTATAGATCTTTCCAGAGGTTAGTGGGTTGAAGACTTTTAAATGATGGGAAAACTGTGTTCATATTTTAGAATTTATTTTAAAATATTAGTTATGATATAATATGTGAATGGGTATCACACACGTGTAATATGTCATATCAAATATTTTTAATGAAAAGCTTTATATTTGGGAGATGGATATATTTCAGCAGGCGTTATTAAATTTATTATTTCTTACTATTATAATGCCCAATTTTCTGCATAAGGATAAATTTATTTCAATATTTATCAAGCTAATTTAGTCTTCAGCAAGTCTGAGATATACTGTTTGCTGTGTTATAAAAATAAGATGGATAAAATGAATGTATGGCTATTAAGGCATATGCTTAGAGTGTACAAATTCTACTTATGATCCTAAGTTTATGCAAATTCATAAGAACATTGAACTTAGAAAAAGGGAGAGGTTTGAATCAAGCCCATTTGAAATGTCACTGCTAATCTCTCTCTGTGCCAGCCTCATCAAGGTTGACCTTCCTGATTGCCTGTTACAGCCTGACATAAATTCAGTGCAACCACCCCAGTGCTATAATTGACCTTTAAACACAGTGCAGTCATGATTCCTTTTAGTGATCTAATAATTCCATGGCATGAATATCATGTATTTGTCTCTGTAATTACTGTGAACACCCTGTATTGTGTGTATCTTTAAAATAGGTTGAAGAAGAATAGTCTTATATTTCATCAAAATGGTATTATTTAATGATAACTTTTTAATGCATTATTTTAAAATAAATAACATTTGTTTTTCATTTGTTCAATGTAGGGCAAAATGACGAGGTGTTTGAATGTCTCTGACTATATCTATTGTGTGTATGGTAAGAACAGTTAACATGAGATCTACCTCAACTGTTATTAAGTGCACAATTTCAGTATTGTTAATTATAGTCAGTGTTGTACAGTGGATCTCTAGAACTTAATCATGTTGTGTAACTGAAACTTTATACCCTTGAATAGCTAGCCTCTGGCAACTGTCATTCTACACTATTTCTATGAGTTTGGCTTTTTTAGATTCCACACACAGGTGAAATCGTACAGTAGTTGTATTTCTCTAACTTATTTCACTTGGCATTTGCATTCAGGGTCCATATGTGTTTATACAAATGGCAGGATTTCCTTCCTTTTATGGCTGAATAATATTCCCTTGTGTATCTATACCACATTTCTTTCTCCATTCATGCATTGATCCTTAGATCATTTCTATGTCTTGGCTATTGTGAATAATGTAATGAAAATGGGAGTGCAGATATATTTTGATAATTTCTTTCATGCATATTTTGTGGTTGTTAGTATACATGTTTTTCACATCCTTGGTTGAGTGTATTCCTAAGCATTTTGTTCTTTTATGCTATTGTAAATGGGATAAATGGAATTGCTTTCTTAATTTCCTTTCCAGATAGTTAATTGTTAGTGTATAGAAATTCCTCTTAATTTTGTGTGTGGATTTTATATTCTCCAGGTTTACTGAGTTTGTTGATTAGCTTTAAAAGGTTTTTTTTTTGTAGCTCCTTTGGATTTTCTATATATAAGATAATGTCATCTGCAAAGAGATAATTTAATTTCTTCCTTTACACTTTGGATACATTTTATTTATTTTTCTTTACCTAATGGCCTTGCTAGTACTTCTAGTACTATAATGAATAGAAGTGGCTAGAATGGGCATCCTTGTCTTGTTCCTAATCTTAGAGGAAAATCTTTAAAGTTTTTGCCATTGAGTATGATGTTAGCTCTGGGATTTTAATCTTTATTTTGTTGAGGTATAATCCTTCTGTAACTAGTAGTTGAGTTGTTTTTGTTGTTGTTTTGTGACAGGATGTAGAATTTTGTTAAATGACTTTTCTGCATCTTTTGAGATGTTCATATGATTTTCATCCTTTATTCTGTTAATGTATCACACACCGCATATAACAGTTAATTTGTAAATGTTAAACCACCTTGGCATCCCAAGGAGAAATCCCACTTGGCCATGTTGTATGATCCTCTTAATGTGCGCTTTTGAATTCAGTTTGCTAGTATTGTTTTGGGGATTTTTACATCTGCATTTATCATGATATTAGCCTGCAGTTTTCTTTTCTTATAGTTTCCTTGTCTGGCTTTAGTAACTGGGTAATGTTGGCCTTGTAGAATGATTTTGTGAGTATTCCTTTCCCTTCGTTTTTTTGAAAGAACTGAGAAGTATTGGCCTTAATTCTTCTTTAAATATTTGATAAAATTCACCTGGGAAACCATCCGGTCCTCCTGGGCTTTTCTTTGTTGGAGGAGTCTTTGATTACTGATTCAATCTCTGAACTAGTTGTAGGTCTATTCAAATATTCTATTTCTTCATGATTTAGTTTTGGTAGGGTGTATGTTTCTAGGAGTTTATCCATTTCTTACAGATTTTCCATTTTTGGGGTGTATGATCATTGTATTCTCTTTCTTCTTTTTTCTGCCTCCTTGAAGTGTAAATTTAAATTGTTTGAGATATAATTTTTTAAAAAATTATAATGAAGACATTAGGCACAATAAACTACCCTGTTATTGCAACTTTTGCTGCATCCCATCAGTTTTTGGTATGTCTTGTTTTTGTTTTCATTTATCCCAAGATATTTTCGAATTTCATTTTGACACACTGGTTGTTCAAGGGTGTGTTATTTAATTTTCATATATGTGAATTTTCCAGTTTACATTATGCAATTGATTTCTAGTTTCATTCTATTGTGGTCAGCAAAGTTACTAGTCATGATTTCAATCTTCTTACTTTTTAAAATAATTATGACCTAATGTGATTTATCCTGGAGAATATAGTGTGTTCACTTGAGAAGACTGGGTGTTCTGTTTTGATGGAATGTTCTGTATATGTGTGTTAGGTTTATTGATTTATGTTGCTGTTCAAGTCTACCGTGTCCTTGTAGATATTCTGTGTGAAAGTTCTATCTATTATTGAAAGTTGGGTATCAAAATCACTTACTGTTGTATTTCTCCCTTCATTTCTATCAATGTTTGTTTCATATATTTAAGTGCTGTGATGTTGGGTGCATATATGTTTATAATTATATCCTCCCAATGAATGGACATTTCTATCATTATATAATGACCTTTGTTTTTTATGAGTTTTTGACTTAGTCTATTTCATCTTTTATAAGTATAGCCACCCCTTCTCTCTTTTGATTAGCATATGGATGGAATTTTTTTTTCTATCCCTTCCCTTTTAGCATATATGTGTCCTTAAATCTAAAGTGGATCTCTTGTAAACAGCATAGAGTTGTTGTTTTTAATCCATTCAGTCACTTTGTGTTTTCATTGAGGAGTTTAATCCATTTAAGTTTAAAGTAATTTATTGATAGGAAGGAATTACTGTTGCCCTTTGGTTTTCTCTCTGTCTTGTAGATCTTTTGTACTTCATTTCTTCTCTTGCTATCTTCATTTTTCTTTTTCTTTTTTTGGTAGTGACATCCTTTGACTCCTTTCTCATTTTTTTTTGTATTGTCTTCTTTAGGTATTTTCTCTGTGGTTACCATGGGGCTTACATAAAATATCTTATAATTATAGCAGTCTATTTTGAACTGATAACAACTGAAATCACATATAGACAATCGCTCCCAGAAAAATCAGAATGTTTGACATATGATCCAATTCTCTCCTCCCTCCCCGGGGAGAAACTTGGCATAGGACCAGAGGAAGGGATTATAGAAAGATGACATTTCAAATTTTCCTGCTGGCTTCCATGTGGCTGGTTTCATACTTGTCCAGGATGCAGCAACCTCTCAGGCAGTTTCTGAATTTCTCACAAAGGGAATTGGCCTCTGTATTATTGTTGAATTGGCATGTTCATGGAAGGAAGTATGGTCCAGAGCTTCCTATTCCACCATATTGCTGGTGTCACATTCTGACTATATCTTAATAAAAATAAATAACTGCTTGTCAGAATGAATTTTTAAAATACACATTAAATTATATAACATGTTGGATAAAATATTAAGACCCTAATGCTAACTAAACAATAAGACTTATTTAGGTAAAAATTAATAAAATGTTATTTATAAAACAAGATATTCAACTTAATTGTTCAGGTTCATCCACACTTTTGATATTGATTATCTACACTAGGAACTCTGTTTTACTCTTATTAACCTTCTCAGTCATAAATTTGAATATAAGAGTTGATTTACATGAGCTTTGCTGCCCTTACTTTGTTAAACCTGGAGAAAAATATTAAAATATATATTATGTCCAAAACTTATAACCACAAAGTAATGAGCACCCGAAAAGTGGCACTTTACATATTTTAACAGAATTTACTATGTTTCTTCTAACTAAAGATCTTTAAAAAAGCCTTTGAATTAGCTAAAATCAATTTAACAAGATCTATGAATTTAGAAAATAGGCTCAATATTGAAGGTAAGGCATGGAAGAAAAGAAAGTTCCCTTGATAAACCTTTTTAAAAAAACAAAATATAAACACACAAAAACCTATGGCATACATGTTTCATAATCAGTGAGAAAGATCATGACTACGCATTTAACAACAGAAAGCAAAGTTAACTTAATATAGGAGTAGTGAGTTAATAGGATAGAAAAGACGTTTTAAGAACTCTGTTTATATCAGTTAAACTTGTTTTAATGAATGTTTAGATACTTTCTAACTTTGTGTGTCTCAGTACTAGTCAATCAAACATTATAAAGTAGATTTGCAATTAATATAATACTTATATTGGGATTCTAAGTCATTTTTCTAAAAGCAAAGTTTGTTTTATAGTATAACTATTTATGATATATACTGTGTACTGTACTATATACTAGCATTTTATTTTTTCTTATGGTTTAGTATAAAATTATTTCAAATTTATGAAGGAAGAAAATTTTATTTTTCTAGTAATACTCAAGTAAAAAGATCCTAGGAAATGTATGTGGATTTATTAATATGACAAAAATATATACCTATAGCTATATTTTAATGTGTTTTTGGGGGGTGCATTTAGCCATATGTATTATGTCTGTTTTTCTCTTAAATTTTTTGTGGTTAAATAATTTTAATAATATATTCAAATAACAAATTTTAAAGTAGAAAATAGATTCTGTTCTCTCCTGTGTTAAGATGTGAAAACAGAACTGTCACAGAATTTTGATGTTTTCATTGTATTGTCTTACATTTTTTTCTTAGCACATATCATCATAATTTAAATAACACTAACATAGTAAAGAAAAGTGTCAGATTAAGGCTTCATTTAAACACTAAAATATAGAGGAAGAAGACATGTTTCCTTTATGTAAGTGATGTGTTGATGCTACCAATTACAGATTTTAAACGAGTGTTGATGGTATCCAACATGGAAAAACTTTATAGACTACTTGGAAAGCTGAGGGGAATGCCGTGCTTCCGTCTTAGCTAGTCAGTGCATTAATTCTGCCATATATATCTGATTATTTGTACTACAGGTTTAACTGATTAGTTTTCCTCTTTGTCAGTTGTGTTTGAAGACTATAATGCTTTTCAGGAAAAGTAGCCCTAAAAGTCTCCTAAATTCTTCTATAGAAAAATAAACAGTACAACAAATGGGAGCATTGATCAAAGGATTCCCCACACCACTTCTCTAAAGTGTTGATAACACCTCAGTCCCAGGACAATTTTTAAGGTTATATTGGATGATATCTATAACTTTGAAACAGAATTCAAACATCATTTTTATATTGCTTTGCTGGAGAATGCTTTGCTCTAGTCTTACAAGAACCCTGGCTAAGAGTGGGGTGGGGTTAGGGAGGCTAGGTGAAACTGAAATGAGATTAGAGAGGTAGTTCCCGGAATGCCTGAGAAGATGTGACAGTGCAACAAAAGTATAGCTGTACTTCAGTGGACAATCCTAGACTCTCTAAAGCACATTCCAGGTGGAGAAATATATATATATATATATATATATATATATATATATATATATATATATATATAATGTCTTTACTTATATTTAAAAACTCATGACAAACTGGAAAAATGACTTTCTCATTCTGTTTGGCAAAATAATAGTTACTTGGATGAGTAAACACTGTACTTGCAATACCAATCCTTTAAACACTGCTTTCCTTTAATTTATTCATAATGTCCATTTATCTGATGACAAGACTGCTCACTTAATTCAATGTGACCATAATTTTAGGCTTTTCAGTTATGGGTACATGACATCTGATTGCCAGGTAAATGCCCATGAAATCAACCTTCCATGCCTTCTTTAAACCATTTATGCAAGTTATCAGTTTATAAAATTATAAATTTTTATGTTCACCTGTGTTCTAAATAAAATAGTCACTCCCTGAAGAATTGTTAGTTTTCAATTATAACAGTCATTGCTTGATGTTCAAGCTATATGTCAGACATACTGATGAGGAAAATTTGGTTTTCTTCTCCACTCTTTTTTTTATATGTTTTATATCAACAATATTTAAATCATTAAAAACATTATTAAGAATTTCTTAAAGGCATTAAATAAGAGAAGGTTCCTGAATCTGGAAACGTATTTAAAAACTCAGAGGCAAACATAGCTCTACAAAATGCTTTCTGTATAGGATTTGTTTTGAGAAGTTATATATGAAGATTGCATAGAAGTGTGCCTGGAATTTAGTAAATACTATGAGTAATATAATATTTAGTAATTATTAGTATAATATTTAGTAATTATTACATCCATTCACCAATAAGGGTGGCTCAAAGTGGTTTTGTATTGGTATATCCAGATATAGAGGAGTGCATAAAGTAATGATTTTCATAATGCAGGTCATAACCTATTACTGGGTCATGAGGCAATTTAATGAGTTATCTCTACTTTTAAAATAAATATGAAATAGAATAGACTGTAATTGAATAGACTGAAATATAGTGTGTATTGCTTAAAGCATGGATGTTGATTATTTTTTCTCCAGTTTTATTGATACATAATTTACATAGAGCACTGTATAAGTTTAAGGTGTACAGCATAATACATTATGATTATTTTAATAATATTAATTCTTCCAGTTTCTGAGCACAGGATAACTTTTCATTTGTTTGTATCTTCATCAATTTCTTTCATCAGTATCTTATAGTTTTCTGAGTACAGGTCTTTTATCTCCTTAGTTAGATTTATTCCTAGGTTTTTATTCTTTTTGATGCAGTTGTAAATGGGTTGTTTTCTTACTTTCTCTTTCTGATAGTTCATTGTCAGCCTATAAAAAGGCAATGGATTTCTGTATATTAATTTTGTATCCCAAATTGTACTGGATTAAATCACTAATTTAATTTTTTTGTCATCTTTAGTATGTTCTGTATACAGTATTATGTAGTCTGCAGACAATCACAGTTTTACTTCTTCCTTTTAATTTGGATTAGTTTTATTTATTTTTCTTTTTTAGTTGCTGAGGCCAGGACTACCAATACTACGTTGAATAAAAGTAGCAAAAGTGGGCATCCTTGTCTTGTTCCTGATCTTAGAGGAATTTTTCCAGCTTTTCACCTTTGAGTATGATGTTATCTGTAGGCTTGTCATCTATGGCTTTTGTTTGTTGAGGTATGTTCCCTCTATGCCCATTTTGTTCAGAGTTTTTATCATAAATGGATGTTGAATCATGTGAAAAGCTTTCCTCTATTAAGATAATAATATAATGTTCATTCTTCAATTTGTTAGTATAGTGTATCACATTGATTGAGTTCTGGATATTAAACCATCTTTAAATCCCTGGGATAAATCCTAATTGATCATGGTGTATGGTCCTTTTAATGCATTGTTGAATTTGGTTTGCTAATATTTTGTTGAAGATTTTTACATCTAGGTTTCTCAGTGATACGGGCCTGTAAATTTCTTATTCTGTGATTTCTTTGTTTGGTTTTATTATCAGGGTGATGCTGGCATCTTAGAATGGGTTCAGAAGCATTCCTTCCTCTGCAA
The DNA here is from genome assembly GCF_964341445.2 of Mesoplodon mirus. Taxonomy (NCBI): domain Eukaryota; kingdom Metazoa; phylum Chordata; class Mammalia; order Artiodactyla; family Ziphiidae; genus Mesoplodon; species Mesoplodon mirus. The sequence continues at coordinate 125,514,713 of NC_138982.1, read as the reverse complement.
TTTTTTGAAAGAATTTGAGAAGAACAGATGTTAATTCTTTTTTAAATGTTTGGTAGAATTTACCTGTAAAGCCATATGGCCCTGGACCTTTGTTTATTGGAAGGTTTTTTTTGTTTGTTTTGTTTTGTTTTTTTAAAATTACTGATTCAATTTAATTACTGATGACCAGTCTTCATATTTCTCTTCCTGATTCAGTCTTGGGTGATGGTACATTTCTAGGAATTTGCCTGTTTCTTCCAGATTTTCATCTTATTGGCATATACTAGTTCCTAGTAATCTCTTATGACCCTTTGTATTTCTGTGGTGTCATTTGTAACTTATCCTTTATTTCTGATTTTATTTATGTGGGTCCTGTCTCTTTTTTCTTGATGAGTCTTGCTAAAGGTTTATCAATTTTGTTTCTCTTCAAAGAACCAACTCTTAATTTATCTTTTCCATTGTTTTTATTCTCTATTTCACATATTTCTACTCTTTATGATTTCATTCCTTCTAACTATGGGTTTTGTTTTTACTTTTTCTACTTTCTTTAGGTACAAGGTTAAGTTGTTTATTTGAGATTTTTCTTCTCTCCTGAGGTAAACTTGTATTGCTAAATTCTCCTCATAGAACTGCTTTCACAGTATCCCATAGATATTTGATCTTAAATATTTTCTTTCAGATTATATCTATATCTGTATCATACACATGTATGACATATATGGTTTCAGTGTAAAATATTTTTTCTTATTATGGTCAAATAAAGATCTAACCTTAGGAATCTTTGATATTTATCCTGAAACTTTATTCTCCTTAAAGTAGTCATTTAATTTTATTTTGAAAACATTTTTTTTTCTAATTAGTTGATAATAAAGCATCAATGTCAAGAGAAATGGAAGAAAATTGAAGACACTTTTAACATACATCTTTACTTAGTAGTCTATTATTATTTATTACAATGATCATTTTCAAAAGAACTAAATAAATTTTGGGAGAGTAGCAATAGGAACAATTTATAAAACTTTCTGGTAATTCTAAAGGAAAATTTAAGAATATGCATTGCTTTCTCCAAATTCAAGAATTAGATTTCTATCTAATATGGTTTACATATTGTCAATAAGTTTATAATCTACGTCAACAACTTTTGTGTGTTTCAAAGTATTTGTCTTAATACGCTTTCATTTACCCTTGAAATAATTTTCATTAGAAATATTTGAGAATGGAAGAGCTAGGGATCAATTTTTTAGGGTTGACTAGATTTTTTTGTAGGAAGAAATTATTCTTTTGGTTGTCCCTTTAAATGGGATTATTGCTCTCTAAAAATGTGTGCAGAAAATAATGAGAAAAAAAAATTACAAATTATTAATCTATATTGTAGTATGCCTAATAAAATTATGTGAACCTAAAATTGTTCTAAGATATAAAGTTTGTTGATTAAAAAAATCCACAACTTAAAATGACCCAAGTGATTCCCAGTAACTTAATTGCATATAATTAAATATAAAACATTAAGCTAGCACAACAAAACCCAACATCCAACAACATGAAATTTGATAAACAATTAAAAATTGCCAGGCATTCAAAGAGTAGAAAATTATTACCCACATACATGTAAAAAATATCACTAGGCTTGATTAAGAAATGAGCAAGATAATAGAACTAGCAGGAAAGGACTTTAAACAACTACTCTAAACATGATACTTCTTATGTTCAAGAAGTGGAAATGTAAGCATAAAGAGTAATAGAAAAATTAAAACTCAGAGAAAACACTGTTTAAAACCACAATATCTAAAATCAAAGTGTCACTTGATGCAAGTAATAGTAGATTAGACACTTCAGATAAAAAGATCAATGAACTTGAAGATACAGTGATAAAAGCCACCCAAAATTAAGGACAGAAAGTCAATAAATAGAGAAATCAGTGATCTGTGTTACATTATCAAGCAGTGTTAAAAATGAGTAATGAGACTTCCAGGAAGGAGAAGTAAAAGAAGGGAGACTAAAACAAAAAAAATTGACGTGTGTGTGTGTGTGTGTGTGTGTGTATTACAATTTTATAAAAAGTTACTAACTCAAAAGTCTAAAAGCTCTGTGAATACCCAGAATACACGAAAACATATTAGGTGTATTCTATACATCTAGCTGAATATACCTTTGCTAAGGCTTATCACAATCAAATTGGAGAAAGTAAATGTTAACTTAAAAATACTATTAAATACAGAGAAAAATAACATATTAGAAGAACAAAGATGATTAACAACAAACTATTTGTCAAAAAAGTATAAGTAGGAGGGAGTTGGAAGTTTTAAAGCTCACAGAAAGCTGAAATAATTCATGTCTCTGTCTGCTCAGGCTGCTATAACAGTATAAAATACTGTAGATTGAGTGGCTTAAACAACAGAAATATGCTTCTCATAGTTCTGGAGGCTTGAATTCTGAGATAAGGGTGCTAGCATGATCTGGTTCTGCTGAGAACTCTTTCTGGCTTGCAAAAAGCCCACTTTCTCTGAGCTGTCTTTATACATTTGATGGGGGAGGATGGAGAGAGAACTATGTTCTTTTACCATCTGATGCTAATACCATAATAAGGACTAACCCCATGACCTCATCTAAACCTAATTACCTTCCAAAGGCCCCGAAGTCTGACTGATGTATCCTGCTTTTTATATGATTAATAGATCTATTTTTGTTAATTTCCAGTATTACCACTTTAATCAAAGTCACAATCATGATGCCTTTCTAAACTCACTCACACTTTTCCTTTTACTTATATTATATTCAGATCATGCCAGGCTTTTGTTGTTGCTACTCAAACACCCAGAGTGGTCTGATTTAATGCTTTCTCCCCTCTGCTGGTGAAGCGCTTCCCCTGGATCTTGTCACAGTGGACCTATTCTGCTTAATCAGCTTATCAGCCACTTCCATTGAGGGGTCTTTGTTACGAATGTTACTCACTTCCAGTCATTGTACATCCTATTTATAATAATTGCTACTAACTGTACATCTTGTTCATTTATTTACTTATGTTTCAGTCTCATTGTTTGCCCTTTAACAGGTACCAAGGTAACAACAATCTTGTCTATATTCCTGTATGTAGAAAAATACTTTGGAAGCAATTGTTGTTCAACAAACAATTGTTGAAAATATTTCCTTGAATTACTTTCCTTGAATTACTCCAGCACTCTTTCTGCTGTTTCAATTAGTTTCTTTATTTTTGTTTTCTTTGTAGACTTGACTTTTCATTTCATTATTTAATATTTCAGTCAGACTTACAGGTTTTGAAATATAAATATGGTCATGTCATTATAGTGTCATTGGATTGAGTTGAACTTTCTTTGCTTAGAAAGCCCAATCTGATCCAGTACTCACAGATGTGCATGCATGTGCATGCATGCATGCACACACACACACACACACACCTCACACGCACATATCCATACTTATGTCCACATGCTATTGTAGATTATCATCTCATCTTCCAATTTAGACATCAGGAAATCCTTCCCTAAACTCTGCCTCACCAGCCTCCCTTTTAGCTCTCCTTTCCATGTATAGATGGTCATCCTTTATGTTCTCCTGTAGAATACTCTGCTTTACCTTCCCATAACACAAATCACTCCATAGCTTAACTGCCTGTTAATACACAACATTATGAGTTCCTTGAGGATGGATTTTTTTTTTAATTTTCATTTTTCCACATTATTCTTTGTGCTTTGCATGTTATGAGCAATTAATATATATCCAATGTATAAAACTACTCTAAAACTATCTGTTCTCATCTCCTATTATTGATTATAAGAAAACTGCTTCTGTGAGCTCTGTTATCTTCTAAAGATACCTTGCATCCTTCCCTCTTTGCCATCACTGATGTGATTCCCTACATAAAATGCATCCCTGTCTTTCCTCTCTGTTGTTCAGTCTTCTGATTTAAAAAAAACAAAAAACAAAAAAACTTCAAGCCTACATTGAGGCTTTTTTCCTTCCTTCCGTGATCATTTACTCATCTATCTAGAGTGTCATGTTTCCTCCTCTGAATTCTTTACATAGTATTATATTCATCAGTTACAGTTGAAGTCTTCAGATTACAGTTAGATTTTATTTGAAATTACATTTGTTAATATGTGTGTATATATATGTCATATTTCCCATATTTAGGATAAAAAACTATTATTCATTTTTTTAAACTTTGGTATTATCTAATGCACTACTTGTATAAAACACTCATAATGATTATTTAACTGTGGTTTCCTAATTTTGAATAAACTTACCATTGACTGTGGTCCCTTAAAAAGAGATTATTGGGCGAACTTGCACATGGAATCAAAGTCTTCATGAGAATCTCTGTTTCAGACAAATACTTCAGGTGAATTTGAGGAAGAGAAAGGTTAGAAAGCACTGGATTATTATTATTCTGCACACCAGTCAATTCATATTCTCTTCTAATTACTGTTTTATACTTTCTCTTAGTTTCCCAGTACTGGTTCTTCATTTTTTATTCTTAGCTAATAAACCTACTTTTTTATTTCACTGAAAAATGGAAGCAATTAAAAATTTTGTGACCTCCTTTGTTCTTACCCATATATTCTTTAACTTTCTTCCTCTTACAACATTTGAATTGTCCATTCTCCTGAGTAAGGCCAGTATCTCCACTTGACCCTCTCTTTCCAGAATCATCAATTTCCCCTTCTCTAGAAACAAAACAACAGAAAAAAAAAAACACTGGATTATTTTATTTCCTGCTATTGACAGAGTGAAATATATTTATTTAAATACAAAATGCACACAATATTCTACTTCATTTATAAGTGTTTGAACTTATAAGTATGAACTCTACTGAGAATATTACATTTTTAACTTTATTTGCTTTTTATACATTGTATTTTTTCTTTTGATTCACTTGTCTGAAAATGTGCTATTTTAATTGTCAACACACATACTGCTTCTTTTTAGTGTACAACAAAAATGTTAAATTGAGCTAATTTGAACTATAAGTTGATATTTTGACTACTCATGGTAGCATAAACAATTTTAAGTAATTTTCCAATTTTGTTTGCTTTTTTATTAATAAAGAACAGGATCTAAAAACATATAATACCTTGGTTTCCTGAACATCATTATTACATTATACCCTAATATTACTGTGATAATAGTGATGGTTTAATAGAAAGGAAAAAATAAGATTTCAAATAAAATTCTATTTTTTAGTTGTTCTTGTTTAGCACATTTTATTCAGAACATATGATACTATAAATGAAATAGAAGGGGTTTGTTTAAAAACAAGACACTGAATTTAATAACTTTGAATTCAAATTAATGAAAATTGCATCAAAGACAGCATTTCATTCTACTGCGGATGTTTAGTCCTTTCAAACTATCCATTAAAAAGATTGTTTAATTAACAAGTCTTTTGTTTTTTATCAATTTTTAAAGCTTTTAAAAAACTTTGAAACAAAATTTAAACAATAAAAGATACATATCTGTATAGAATAATCTAGACTGGTAGGTACCATGCATTGCTTCTGAAATGCTTCAGCTGAACGTACTTAAGCAAGCACTCCTCAGGCTTGAAAGAACATCAGTTAAACCTATTGCAACCTCATCTGTCAAAATATCTCAGTTACACAAAAACTTCCCTCTACGTCAGAAATCCATTAACCACTGATCCCCAATAACAGAGCTAACATAATGGATGGCTGAATCTCTGGCTGGAATTAGGGTTGGCTTATAAGGCTGACTAACCAGGCATCGTAAACTGAATGGAACCAAGAATAAGATAAAGTTTTATAATACAGACAAAATAGGCAAAACAGTAAAGGGTGAAATAGTACTTTAAAATTACAAACAATTTGTATTTTTACCTCAGAATATCTGGTTATTTTATATATGTGTTAAACTATTATTTGAAATACTATGGTATTTATTTAAAATACTACCAAAACCTGTACCGTGCTTAGGACTATTCTAAGAGCTTTACAATTATGAACTAATATAAATCCCACAAAGCCTGTTGAAGTGGTGACTTTTACTATCCTGTTTTTCCGCTTGGAGGAACTGAGACCCAACGATTTGAGTGATTTGACTTAGTTCACCCAGCTAGACAGTGGAGGGACTAAGATTTGTTCCCAGACATTCTGGCTCCAAAGACCATGCCCTTAACCCTGTCACACTACAATCTTTCAAATCAATCATTAGTAAAATATGTTTGGTAAAACACACAGATTAGGTTTTATCCAACATAAAGCATCAAACAGGATATTGTGTCCATGCTTTTCATAAGAATGAGCTAAAATTTTAAATCCTTGAAAATCCAAGTTGCTGGTATCATATGCTATAACACGGCCAAGTTTGGGGAACATATGTAGTAGTAAATTTGGCAAATGAATATTCTAGCACAATTGAAATAAAAATGGTAGTTAAATATTTCCAAATGACTGCAAGTGAGCTGAGGATTTACAAGAACTACTGATTATTAAAGAGCCATTTACTGTGAACAGTTTAGCATAGGCTGTTATCCAACAGGTTGAGATCTCTGGCTCTGGAGTAAAACAGACTTCGGTTTGCTTCCCAGTACAGTCATTTATTGTAAGTCTAAAGAATTTATTTTCCATGTCTCAGCCTGTTTCATCACATGTAATTACCAATAGTCTTTACCTCATAGGTTTTCATTACTAAAAAAGTGAATGTGAAATTCATAGCTTAAGAGCTGGTACACAATTAGCACTCGGTAAATGCTAGACATTTTCTTGCTTATTAATTATAAGTTATTAAGCAGTATATGAGGCATCAACTCATATGTGAAATAAGACTATAAATTTAATGATTAGTAATCTGTATTGGTTTGATTCTGTGTATCATTTTATGTGTGCTTGAGTTTAAAATGCTGCTATACATTTACCCAAATCTTTTTACATATATCCAATATATTTTAAAATGTATTTAGTCAAATTTCACCAAAACCTAATGAAATAATGACAAATTGGCAATGATACCAGTTAAGAAGTTAGCAAGCTTTAAGGTAATATCAAATGTCTATTTTTGGGAACACAGTTTTACTATAATCTTCTAGCAGCTGAGTCTACACATGTAATCAGGTTACTCTTAAGTCCCTGTATTAGTCAGTGTTCTCCAGAGAAATAAAACCAAAATAATGTGTACATAGATTGTAGATTTATTTTAACTAATTGGTTCGTGATTGTGGGCTTTGGTAAGTCCAAAATCTGCAGGGAAGACCAGAAGTCTAGAGATCCAGGGAAGAGCTACATTCTGAAGGCAGTCTGCTGGCAGAATTCTTTCTTGGTCTGGGAAGGTAAATCTTTAAACTGATTGGATGAAGCCCACCCATATTATGGAGGACAATTTGCTTTATGCAAAGTCCATTGACTGGAATGTTCATCTCATCCAAAAAATACCTTCACAGAAACAGCCAAAATAATGTTTGACCTGGCCCTGGAACACTATGGCTCAGACAAGTTGACACATAAAGTTCATAATCACAGTTCCCTTTAGATGATATAATCTTCTAACCATCATTTTTAGTGTCATAGTATTGAAGTGTAAAGCATGTCTGGACATTCAGGGTAACTTCCTTTTTCTTGCAGTGAATATTTTTGAGTTCAACTTCGTTCCCCAAAGCCACTGGCCCTAAAATTTTTCCCATTAAATAGATAATTTATAATGATATAACTGGGTAAGATTAAGTAATATTTTAAAATTATATTTACACATTCACATTTGAAATTATAGGTAAATATGGAATCTCAGTGTTATTGAGATGATACTTTTTACATAAATGAATTAAAGTAATTCAAAATAGTATTGTCCAGCTGTAGTGAATGAGTACGTTATTTATTAATTACAGGTTTTCAATAATGTAGTTGTTCTGTTATGACTTGCTTAAGTTTACATTTTTGGTGAAATCAATGTAATTATTTCAATATCAATGTGTGTGTGTGTTTCTTGTGTGAACAGGGAGCAACAAGTAACATTTCTGCACCTCAATGGATAGCTCATTGATTACGTCTTAGGTGCACAATATGCTTTGATGCTATTATATGCATTTATTATTTCGTGCATTGCCTGGTAAATATGTAGTAGACCAGTTCAAATAGCTAAAGGACTGGAACTTATAAACCTGTCATTTCAACAAAGATATTATGAATACGTATCAAATTTGTGCTAGACAGTGTGCTGAAAGGAAGGATACAGTGGTAAATAAGAAAAAGTGCTATCTTCCAGAAGTTTACAATCTTATAAATTTACCAAAACTTGGTATACACTACATGCTATACTTAATATTTGCACAAGTAAATGTACTAATATTTTCCAGAAGAAAAAAATTCGATCTCTATTAAGAGAAAAACTTCATAGAGGTATATAACTCTTTGCAAAAGCTTAAATGATAATTCCTCCAAAATTACAAGGGGTTGGATATGTCCAAAAAATATAGAGTAACCTGACCTTTTTAGAGTTAAATCAGTTAAAAGACACTGACTGGTGTGTGTGTGTGTGTGTGTGTGTGTGTGTGTCCTCTAGAACAAAATATTCTACAAAGCTTTTAAAAAATTCTCAGCCTCTTGGGGGAATTCCCTGGCGGTCCAGTGGTTAGGACTTCAAGCTTCCACTGCAGTGGGCACCAGTTCAATCCCTGCTTATCAGGGAACTAAGATCCTACATGCCTTGTGGTGCAGCCAAAAAATAAAAATAAATAAAACCAAAAAACAACAACAACAAAAATGCGCAGTCTCTATAGGTTGCTCTGTTTCTTAGTTCCCTGAGGAAGTTAAAGGAATACTGCTGTACAATATTAAACATGCATTTCATTCAAAGTATTCAAAGGAATACTGCTATACCATATAAAACATACATTTCATTATGTACTATCTTAATGAAAGGATAGTACACTCCTTTGTACTGTCTTCCAAAGGAAATCCCCAAATTGAGTGAATTCAGCACAAGATGAACCTAAATTTGCAGCTGTGAAATGCTTCAGGATTTTTTTTTCTTAATTTCAGAAGTGAAGAAATTCTGGATATTCTTAGACAACATGATAGCTGAAAACAACAAACAACTGGGCTTTGAATAAAATTTATCTACAGGGATTCAGGAGGAAAATAACAAATGCAGAATTCATTATTATCTTTGGACATGATAGAGCAGAGTGAGACTGCATTTAACGCTTTATTAGACATATAAAATTGATTTACAATGAGAATATATTTAAAATCTTGTGAATGATCATTAAAGTTTTATTTGACAAATTACATATTAATACTCTCTGCTGTGGTCCATGCTAGAAATGGAAGCAGTGCCAAAACAAACTGCACTGGATTAGAAATTCAAATTGAAACCAAAATGTCACACAGGAGAGAGACCTGGTCTAGTATACTGGTGGGTTCTGAATTGTAATTATTGTAATTATTATAATTAATTATGTCCTATGAATTATAATTTATTCAATATGTTTCCCTCCCTCTCTATTACATATGTGCGTAGATAGATAGATAGAGCGAGTGCATTATAGGACAAAATATTCAATGCCATTTTTTGCCAAGTCTAAGTTATCACTGAAAGCCCAAAGAAGAGTTTGATGACGGGCTTTTACACATCATATAATGGTATTTTTTAACAACCAGTTTAAAACAAGAGTTCATTTGGTTTTTATTCCCATTTGTATACTCCAACAAAATTGCCTTTCTGTATGTCAATTTATGTATGTGTGTTTGTTTACAGAAACAGTCAAATTGAATTAGAGTTGGTTGCATGTAATACTCATTCACAAAATTTTCTGTAGCTTCTTGATTAAATGAATTATTTTTCAGATTCAGTATTTTTTTGTTTTTAGAGTTTCCAACAGTCTAATTTGGTTGAGTTTATGTAACAAAGCAAGTATTTGTTGAATGGAATAAATTTTAAAAAAATGAATCATGTAAGAATATTTTTATAGTAGACAACCTAATAATAATTTGAGGGATTTTGAAAAACATATCAAAATGTAAAACATATTTATGTGTATTTTCTTTATGCAGAAATAGAATCCAGAATCTTCATTCTGGGTCTATGACAATGACAAACATTAAAAAACACTGTTAAACAATGTAGTTCTTGTAGGACATTCTTCTGTATGTATGCAGATCATGAAGATTTATTAGTGTGAAATGTGGAGGGAATTTTTCCTTTTCACTTGTGACAATGAAAAATATATAAAGGACATAAATATGTGCTTTGAATGAATTTGAAAGCATTTAGACTGATATAATTTTAATAAGAATCAGCCAGGTTATATTTGAACAAGGATTGGGGAAAAAATTATTTCCATATTGTTGATAACATCATTTACTTCATAATCTTAGATCCTAAGTTTACAAATCAGAAGGAGCAGTATCATTATATCATTGATTCTAGATAATTGTCATCTTTTATATAAATACGCTGGTTATCCATTTGGCTTCTAAATGAATTTTTGCCAAGAAATTATGTAGGTATTTAGCTGAGTTCCCATTTCTTTGCACAAAGCACTGATGGATACATGGTGCAAAAAACAAATATTATAATTATGTTACTGATTGGATTTATCCCCTTGCATATTAACAATTATTATAATAATGACAGAAACAAAATATTACATAAATTTAATGCACATGTGTAAATATACATAGAACTTTATGTAAAAAGCAAAGATAACCTATTATTAAAATCATCCATCAAATTAAAATTTCCTTAGCTCCAGCTGGAGAAAAACAATTAGGTTTTTTTTTCTACACAAATGCTTACCTTTTAACAATAATATAATTTCACTTTAAAAGGTACAAATAGCTTTCTCCTTTTTAAAATACCATCTGTAATATTTCAAAATGTTGACACATCTAAGCAGTGTTTCATATTGTGTCAAGTGGTGGTCCTATTTTGCTCATCTAATTCACATCTCTTTTCCTTATTAGACTATCTCTTATTCTAGGCCTCTCAGGCAACAATACTTTCATTTTCCACATTGTACATGATAAAAAATCAAAATTCTGGCATTTAATGGGGAGTGTAAGTTCAGACCTAATTCTGCGGTGATCAGGTAAAATGAAAGAGGCAGCAATTTTGAAAAATGAAATTGGAAAGTTAATAGGAATTTTGAACTTAAAATGTTTCTATATTTCTGTTTTGTACATCATGTAACCTTTGGCTCATCTGTTTACGTTGCATTTGGGAGGAAAAAGACAAGAATGTATTAGGACATGGTAAACACTGCTAGTAAAATGGTCATGACTTTCAGCTATAAAAACAATCAACAATAAATTTACAGGATATCAATGCACTCAAATATTTTGTCTTTTATTTACAAGCAATTTTTATTCATTAAATACAATAATATTAATTAGTAATTTATTTTAAGTTATGTTATGTATTGTATTATTTAATACCATTTAAATAATGCATGTTTCATTTTTGAATTCAAAGCTCTTGATATTGTATATTTAAAGGGAGGATGATTTTCTTTGGTTGTGCTATGTGTTATTCCTGCATTATAGCATTGTATTTTCTTATAAATATTTGAAAACATGATTAACACCTAACAACTGTATTATATTGATGCCAGTTTATCAGAAGCTCAGGTTACCATTATATAAATGACATAAAATCATAATATGACTGACAGATATGTAAGTATAATATGTAGCATAAAATTAAAACTATTGTTTAAAAATGGTGACATAAAAATTCTAGGAATCAAACACAACTATTAGGTCTAAATCACAACTTTTTTTATATTTCTAGAAAATTGTCAGACCATTAAAATTTTGCTTTTGAATGTACCAACTACTTGAATATTTATCAAGCCCAAAATATAGATTCATTATCCCTAATTCTTTATTGAAGTATTATTATTATTTTTTTTTTCTGTCAATGCACTCAGTATTAAGGCAGTTATATAAAGAATCCTTCTGATCTCTGACCCGGAGTGTGTACAGCTATTTGGGAAGTAAAGTAGAAATGGAAATGTAGAAGCTGAAGAGGATCTAGGGTGATTCTGGAGGTTACATTGGAGAATATAACAAAGATTGAATGTCCATCATGTTGCAGGCATTTTGATGTAGTTTATCTCATTTAGTTTTTAGTACATCCATTTGAAAACTACTATGTACTGTATAGATCTCAGGAAAAGCAACATTCAGTGTAAGAAGCTGTTTACAGTTATTTAAATATACATGAAGATTAACTGAGGAAATTGACAAAAACCCACCAGGCTAATATGAACACATAAACTACAGAGATCAAAAATAACTCTAAGTGAATTTTTAGAAAGAGAGCAATCTCAACCTGGTATCGTATCATTGGACAATTGGACAATAAGGACAAGACAATAATATTGAGATTGAAATCTTCCATAAGACTTTAGAAACTATCTAAATCTAAAACTAATTAAGACTCAAGCTTTCATTGGTACATAATCTATTTGACAAGATTTTTCACTATTATAATTTTTCCACAATGGGCTAGCTCATACACCCTTCAACAGCTAGCAATGTTACTACATACTACGTATATTACAATAATCATCATAATATTTTGTCACATTCTTGTTGTCAGATACTATGTTAGCTATTTTATCTTTCACTGTGTTTATTATTTTCAACTGCTCTGAAAGGAAGTGTTATTGCAGATATTTTATAGATGTAGATGCTGATGATCAGAGAGGTTGCTTAAAATATCATACCTATATTTCTTTATTCATGACAAAACTAGAATTTAATCCTAATATGTTTAGTCATAACATCTGTGCATCTTTTATTTTTTTTTAAAGGACTTGGGAGTCATTGTTTGTTTGTTTGTTTGTTTTTTGCGGTACGCGGGCCTCTCACTATTGTGGCCTTTCCCGTTGCGTCCAGACATGCAGGCTCAGTGGCCATGGCTCACGGGCCCAGCCGCTCCGCGGCATGCGGGATCCTCCCGGACCGGGGCATGAATCCGTGGCCCCTGCATCGGCAGGTGGACTCTCAACCACTGCGCCCCCAGGGAAGCCCCATCTGTGCATCTTTTTATGTCCATTGCAGAGTGAGTCTCTGAAAGCTAGTTAAAGAAAACTAAGATAAGACGTGAGAAAAATGCATTTTACTCTCCAGTATTAGTTACATTGACTCAGGGCAAAAAGTCCACTGCTAGAAAAATAAATCAAAACAATAATTGGAGCTTCCCTGGTGGCACAATGGTTGCGAGTCTGCCTGCCGATACAGGGGACATGGGTTCGTGCCCCGGTCCATGAGGATCTCACATGACGTGGAGCAGCTGGGCCCATGAGCCATGGCCGCTGGGCCTGCATGTCTGGAGCCTGTGCTCCAAAAAGGGAGAGGCCACAACAGTGGGAGGGCCACAAAAGTGAGAGGCCCACGTACCACAAATAAATAAATAAATAAATAAATAAATAAATAATTGAAAATGAAGTATGGCGAAACATTGAAGAAAATATTGCATCTTGTATTGAAGAGTGTGCTAACTCTATTTGATTACCTTGTGAACATCTCACTTTTCTTTATGTAAAAAGATAATAATGATGTTTCATTATAAGCTCACTGTTCAATGTCCTTATAATTTTTTTTCTTTTTTTAGGAAAAAAGAGAGTTTGTATTCTTTGACTACTGATTGTGTTCATCAGTAGTCACGTTTCAATATATCTAATGGAATATTGATTTTCAAATAAAGTGCTATGAGATGAGAATAATGTCATATTATGCTAGGAAGAAAACAAGAAAATGAACACAGTATAAACTGTTTTGATATATTAGAATTTATTTATTTATTCGGCTGCATCAGGTCTTAGTCGTGGCATGCAGATTCTGCATTGAGGCATGCGAGATCTTTCATTGTAACATGCGAGCTTCTCTCTAGTTGTGGCGTGTGGATTTTCTCTCTCTAGTTGTAGTGCATGGGCTCCAGGGCACTTGGGCTCTGCAGTTTGTGGCATTCAGGCTCTCTCATTGAGGCACAGTAGTTGTGGCACGTGAGCTTAGTTGCCCCACAGCATGTGGGATCCTAGATCCCCAACCAGTGATTGAACCTGCGTCTGCTGCATTGGAAGGCGGATTCTTTACCACTGGACCCTCAGGAAAGTCCCTAGAATTTATATTTGAATAAAAAACTACTTAAGTCACCAAAAAGTATCAAGAGTTAAATCACGTTCAAAAATGCAAATCAATTAGTAGAGATGCCCCAAATTATACTTAATGTCAGGTCATTCATAATATTGATGGCAAAAATAAGATCAAACTTAAAAATAGCTACTTTGTATAGTCTGTTTTCGTGATCTTAGACCCATTTATCCATTCATTTAATTATCTTTAGCAGATTTATTGAGGTATAATTAATATACAGTACTAGTCACAGTTTTAAATTCTCTAATGAGTTTTAGTATATTAACAGACTTGTGCAACCGTTACCATAATCAATTTAAAAATATTCTCATCACCTAAATATGAGAGCCTGTACTCATTAGCAGTTACTTTCTACCCTGCATTGCTCCGTCCCTAGGCAACTACAAATCTCCTTTCTGTCTCTATACATTTGTCTATTCTGGGCATTTCCTAAAGTGTAGAGATTCAATAAATGATCTTGTGTGACTGGCTTATTTCACTCAACATAACATTTTCACCATTCATTCATGTGGTAGCATTTTATCAGTACTTCTTTTTGTTGTTGAATAATATTCCATTGTATGCCTATACCACATTTTGTCTGTCCATTAATCATTTGATGGATAGTTTGGATGATTTTCACTGTTTGGCTAATATGAATAATTTTATTAACATTAAAGTACAAGTTTTTGTGTGGACATATGGTTTTATTACTTTGAAATATATAACTAATAGTGGGATTACCAGGTCATAGGATAATTGTATGTTTCACATTTCATGTATGAAACTTCCAATTTCTCCACATTTTTGTCAACATATTTTGGTTATAGGTATTCTGTGGGTATAACATGATATCTCATGTTTTGTTTTGTTTAAAGATTAAGATTATTTTATTTTATTTTATTTTATTTTATTTTATTTATTTTTGGCTGCATTGGGTGTTTGCTGCTGTGTGGGCTTTTCTCTGGTTGCAGTGTGCAGGGGCTACTCTTGGTTGTGGAGCATGGGCTTCTCATTGTGGTGGCTCCTCCTGTTGCAGAGCATGGGCTCTAGGCGTGCGGGCTTCAGTAGTTGTGGCACGTGGGCTCAGTAGTCGTGGCTCATGGGCGCTAGAGCACAGGCTCAGTAGTTGTGGTGCATAGGTTTCACTGCCTCATAGCATGTAGGATCTTCCTGGACCAGGGTTCGAACCCATGTCCCCTGCATTGGCAGGAGGATTCTTATTCTTTCTTTCTTTTTTTTTTACCTTTTTACATCTTTATTGGAGTATAATTGCCTTACAATGGTGTGTTAGTTTCTGTTTTATAACAAAGTGAATCAGTTATACACATACTTATGTTCCCATCTCCCCTCTTGCATCTCCCTCCCTCCCACCCTCCTTATCCCACCCCTCTAGGTGGTCACAAAGCACTGAGCTGATCTCCCTGTGTTATGCAGCTGCTTCCCACTAGCTATCTATTTTATGTTTGGTAGTGTATATATGTCCATGCCACTCTCTTACATTGTTACAGCTTATGCTTCCCCCTCCCCATATCCTCAAGTTCATTCTCTAGTAGGTCTGTGTCTTTATTCCCATCTTACCTCTAGGTTCTTCATGACCATTTTTTTTTTCTTAGACTCCATATATATGTGTTAGCATATGGTACTTGTTTTTCTCTTTCTGACTTACTTCACTCTGTATGACAGACTCTAAGTCCATCCATCTCATTACAAATAACTCAAATTTGTTTCATTTTATGGCTGAGTAATATTTCATTGTATATATGTGCCACATCTTCTTTATCCATTCATCCAATGATGGACACTTAGGTTGCTTGCATGTCTTGTCTATTGTAAATAGAGCTGCAATGAATATTTTGGTACATGCCTCTTTTTGAATTATGGTTTTCTCAGGGTATATGCCCAGTATTGGGATAGCTGGGCCATATTGTAGTTCTATTTGTAGTTTTTTAAGGAACCTCCATACTGTTCTACATAGTGGCTGTATCAATTTACATTCCACCAACAGTGCAAGAGTGTTCCCTTTTCTCCACACCATCTCCAGCATTTATTGTTTCTATATTTTTTGATGATGGCCATTCTGACCAGTGTGAGATGATATCTCATTGTAGTTTTGATTTGCATTTCTCTAATGATTAATGATATTGAGCATTCTTTCATGTGTTTGTTGGCAATCTGTATATCTTCTTTGGAGAAATGTCTATTTAGGTCTTCTGACCAAGAAATAGACTTTTTGTAGAAGTTATAATACTTCTAGCAATTTTAAGTTTTCTTCTTGAACTTATATTCTTTTCCATTTTTTCATACAGATATTTATTCTATTATAATGTCAGTTAATGCTTGAAATTATTTTTTCCCTCACTGTAACATATACTAGTTTATATTTTAATTTCAATGCTGATAAAGATCTAAGAATATTTTGGGTGGGGAGTTGATTTATCATTAACATAATTTACATGTAATTGGTTGAAGTGGTATAAATATAATTAACATTTTTGATAGATATTAAATCTAAATAATAAAAATATGTTGGAATTACATCTTTTGAAAGGGTGATGAATCTGCTATCTTCATTTAGTTGATATCCATAGAGGAGTAATATGTATTGCTGCAGTGATAAATAATCAGTAAGACTCAGTATCTTTTCATTTTTCTAATTTTACATCATCATTTTTCTTTTTCACATATATAATTTCTGAAACTATATTAAAATATAAAAAGTAGCGAAAATGGCATTTACTTTGGAGGTCATTCAGTTCTATGATTCCTATGAAGTCATATACTGAAATTCACAGGACAGTCCTTCCTCAAAAATGACTTGCAGATTAGTTTAAGATTATATGGCCATTCAGCAAAAGAAAAATAAATAAATAAATAAATAAATAATATAAATTTCACTATAAAAAGAATTTCTTAGTCTTTAGAGTCTTCATTTCATGAGTTTCTGGAAGCATAAGAAAAATTATTTTTACCAAGATGTTTCAAGTGACATGTTCATGTATTATATAGTTTCAAAGACATCCCAAATAAGACATCATCCATTATTGCTTGTAATACTAATAAAGCAAAATTATGTGAATTAAAATAAATTATTTTTCCTAATTTTCAGTTAATGAAAAAAACTTAATTTTAGTGATGCAGAATCTGTGAAAAACATGTAGTTTAGAAGAAATAATAGAAATAGTTATATCACACTTTCACTTAGAGAAATACTGCTTAACACAATATACTTCTATTTTTAGAAAATGAAAATATATTTTAAATTTATATACCATGAAAACAGTATAGCTTATAAAACATGTGTATGCTATCACATGTTTTAAATATGTACAATTACAGATGATTTCATTTGATCTGTGAAAAATATCTACCTTATAAACTAATTAGCAAACTATTGTCAAAACAATCAGACAGACTTACTTTCAGTCATGGAAAAATTTTCTGACTTTATTCTTCAATTCATGTTATTCTGTCAGTCCACAAACAAAATCTCACCCATGAATTCTAATATTAAAATAAATCTTAAACACGTTTCTATTACATTTTGTTTCTTTTTCTCTTGTTACTAAATTCTTGTAAACTCACACACTTGCAAACATTATCTCTTCTATAGTTTTCAAAAGAACAGAAAAATCTTCTCTTGACCCACTTCCTTTCCTGCTTCCCTTTGAACCAATTCTATCTAATGAGTTGTCTGTATTAGTTGAATTTTTATTCTGTTAGTCTCTTGTAAGTCATCTCTAATCAGAATATTGCCCACCACTTCACTGAAGTGGACCTTGATCGAGTTAACTGTGACTTCTGTATTAAATAAATGCTCATCAATTTTGGGTTCTTATCTTACTTGAGCATAATCTAATACTGTTGAACAGTTTGCCTTCTGATTATATTTGCTTCATTTGTCTTTCATTGAAAAAATCCCTAATAATTCTGATTTTATTTTAGCCTCATCTACTTCTCTGTATCTACCTTTCTTTACTGCACTTCTTTCATACCTCTTCCACATGAAACATCAAGGGTTATTGAATTTCTCCCTTTGTCCAACTAAATTCACCACCATAGTTTTTCTCATCCAGTCTCATGTCTTTAAATACCATATAATTTCTGATGACTCAAATGTCTACCTCCCAACCAGAGAACCTTCTTGAAATTCTGTCTCCTATATTCAGTTGCTTTCCTAACCTCTCCATTTATGTGTCTAAAAACATCTCTTGTTACAAAATACATATTCAGTAACTGACCTTATTAACGTGACTGTTACAACCTTTTCTCAGTCACCATCATAATTTCCATGGGCCATTGCTATAGCTTCTGTTTAGAAACTTGTATTTAAGTTTTATATGCCACCTAACAAACAACTTAAAAATCTGTTGTTGTGAAATGATAATTCTATTATGCTTACTGGTTTTGTGGGTCAGGAAATCAGAAACATCTCAGTCGGGAAGTTATAATCCCTCTTTTCCTATCTATATGATGCTTTTTTAATGTCTTTTTGCATGGGCTATGTATTCCAATATAATGTTGATATGAAGTAATGAGTGTGAATATATTTTCTTTTTCCCTAAATTAGAGGTGTATCATTCAATATTTAACTATTAAGTATTGTATAAACTATAAGTTTTTGTTACGTATGTTTATTTAATTTAAAGAAGATCCCCTAAGTTTTTATTTTGCTAAGCAATTCTTATCATGAAGTATAAGAATGCTGAAATATATGTTTAGTCTTTTGACATGGTGAGTCATATTAATTGATTTCTAAATGTCATGTAAACTTTACATTCCTTCAATAAACTCCATTTAATTTTGCTGTGTTAGCCTTTTGTTGTTGAGTCTTATATGCTGCAGTCAAATATCTGTATTTGTAAGAAATATGTATCTGTACCTTCCTTTTCAAGTAATGTCATTTTCTGGTTTTGGTATGCTTGTGTAAAAAATGAATGGGGGTGATTTCTTACCTTTTTAATTTTGTGAAATAGTGTGTGTAGAATTTATCTTATTACCTAAATGTTTAGTAAAATTCACTAATAAAGCCAGGTAGATCTGAGGATTTCTTGGTAGAAAGATATTTAGGTATGAATTTAATTTGTTCAATAAACACACCATTGTTTATTCGTGAGTGAGCATTTAAAAAATATTTCAAGGAATTTGACTACTTTCTATAATTTATGGACTGCCTTGCCACACAATTGTTCATCATATTCTCCTGTTAACTTTTTAGAGTTTGTACTAGTTATAGTGATATCCCATTTTTAACTCCAGATCTTTAATCAAAATATTCTGAGTATGGCTAAAGATTTCTTTTAAACAACCAGCTTTGGGTTTATTGATTTTTCTCTATTGTTTTCCTGTTTTCTATTTCAGTGATTTCTCTTTTCTTCTCTCAGTTTTATTGAGATATAATTTACAGCCTATAAAAGTTTAGGTGTACAGCAAAATGATTTGACTTATATACATCATGAAGTGATTACCACAACAAGTGTGGTGAACATCCATCATCTCATATAGATAGAAAATTAAAGACAAAAATATGTTTTCATTGTGATATGAACTACTAGGATTTAATCTTTCATCAGCTTTCATATATAACATACAGCAGTGTTAATCATGCTGTACTAATGATAAGTATATCCCACGTACTTATTAGTCTTATGACTAGAAGTTTGTACCTTTGAAATAACTTCACCCAACTTCCATTACACCTCATGCCTCAGGTAACCACAAATTTGATTTCTTTTTCTATGAAATTGTTTGTGTTTTGAAGTATAATTGACCTACAATACTATATTAGGCCCTGGTGTACAACATAGTAATTCTATATTTCTGTACTTTACAAAATGATCACCAAAATACATCTAGTTACCACCTGTCACTATACAAAGATGTTACATTATTATTGACTATTTCCCCCACACTATACATTTTACCCCATGACTCATTTATTTCATAGAGATTGTACTTCTTAATTTCCCTCACCTATTTCACTCATCTGCAAGCACTCCTCCCCTCAGGCAACCACCTGTTTGTTCTCTGTATTTATGGCTATTTCTGTTTTGTTATGTTTGTTCATTTATTTTGTTTTTTAGATTCCCCATATAAGTGACATCTTATGATATTTGTCTTTTTCTGTCTGACTTACTTCACCTAGCATAATATCCTCTACGTCCATCCATGTAGTCCCAAATGGCAAGACTTCATTCTTTACTAGGGCTGTGTAATATTCCTTATATATAAATATATATAAATATATATAAATATATAAATATAAATATATATAGATATAGTTATAGATAGATAGAGAGAGAGAGGGAGAGAGAGAGAGATGCCAGAACTACTTTATCCATTCGTCTATTGATGGGCACTTAGGTTCTTCTATATCTTGGCTATTGTAAATAATGCTGCTATGAACACTGAGTTGCATGTATCATTTCAAATTAGTGCTTTTGTTTTCTTTGGGAAAATAACTAGAAGTAGAAATGCTTGATCTTAAGGTAGTTTTATTTTTAATTGTTTGAGGACCTCCAAACTGTTTTCCAAAGTGACTGTACCAGTTTACATCTCCACCAATAGCCTAAAGTGTTCTGTTTTTTCCATATCCTTGACAATGATAATTATTTGCTCTTGATAATAGCCATTTGGACAAGTGTGAAGTGATACCTCTTTGAGGTTTTGATTGCATTTCCCTGGTGATTACTGATGTTGAGCTTAATTTCAAATGTCTGCTGGCCATCTGTATGTCTTCTTTGAAAATGTCTATTCAGGTTCTCTGACCATTTTTAATCCTGTTGTTTGGTTTTTTGATGCATGGTTATATGAGTTATTTGTATACTTTGTATAGTAACCCCTTATCAGATACATTGTTTACAGATACCTTTTCTCTTTCAGTAGGCTACCTTTTCCTTTTGTTGAGTTTCCTTCACTGTGCAAAAGCTTTTAAATTTGAGGTAGTCCCCTTTGTTTATTTTTGCTCTTGCTTCCCTTGTTTTTCCAGACAGATGAAACAAAAGTATTGGTAAGAATGTTGTTAAAGAGTGTACTGCCTGTATTTTCCTCTAGGGGTTTTATGGTTTCAAGTCTTATATTTAAATCTTTAATCCATTTTGAGTTTATTTTGTATATGGTATGATAAAGTAGTTCTATTTGCTTCTGTTACATGTAGCTGCCCAGTTTTCCCAACACCATTTGTTGAAGAGGCTGTCTTTACCCTGTTGTATATTATTGACACCTTTGTCATAGATTAATTGACCTTATAAGAGTGGGTTTAGTTCTGGGCTCTCTCTGTTCTGTTCCATTGATCTATGTGTCCCTTTTTGTGTCAGTACTATACTCTTTTGGTTACTGTGGCTTTGTTGTATAGTTTGAAATGAAAGAACATATTACCTCTAGCTTCGTTGTTCTTTCTCAAAATTATTTTGGCTGTGCTGAGTCTTGTGTTTTCATATTAATTTTAAATTATTTATTCTAGTTCTGTGAAAAATGTCATTGCTATTTTGATAGGGATTTCATTGAATCTGTGGATTCCCTTGGGTAATATGGTCATTAACAATACTAATTAATTAATAATTAATTAAAATATTAATTCTTCCAATCCATGAACAAGGTATATCATTCCATCTTTTTGTGTGATTTTCAGTTTCTTTCATCAGTGTCTTATAGTTTCTGAGTACAGGTCTTTTAACTCCTTAGATTTATTTCTTGGTATTTTATTATTTTTGATGTGATTGTAAATGAGAATATTTTTTCTCAATTTCTCTGTCTGATAGTATTTTGTTAGTGTGTAGAAATGCAAAAGATTTCTGTATATTAATTTCATATCCTACAACTTTACTGAATTCATTTATTAATTTTATTAGTTATTTTGGTGGCATCTTATGATCTATATACAGTATTATGTAATCTGCAGTCAGTGACAGTTTTAATTCTTCCTTTCCCATTTGGATACCTTTTTTCCTGTTTCTTTTCTGATTGCTGTGACTAAGACTTTCAACAGTATGTTGAAAAAAAGTGGTGAGAGTAGGCATCCTTGTCTTGTTCCTGATATTAGAGGAAAATTTTTCAACTTTTTACCATTGAGTAAGAACTTGTCTGTGGGCCTGTCATATATGGCTTTTGTTATGTTAAGGTACATTCCCTCTATATACACTTCATTGAGAGGTTTATTTTTTTGTCATAAATGAATGTTAAATTATCTTAAAAGCTTTTTTGGTGTCTGTTAAGATCATCCTCTGAGTTTTATTCAATTTGTTAATGCAGTTGATTGATTTGCAAATACTCTATGGGACTATTCTTGCATTCCTGGGATAAATCCCACTTGATCGTGGTGTATGATCTTTTAATGTATTGTTGAATTTGGTTAGCTCTTATTTTGTTGAGGAATTTTGCATCTGTGGTCATCAGTGATATTTCTTTTCTTGTATGTTACCTGTTTCTGGTTTGGATATCAGGGTGATGTTACCCCCACAGAATGCATTTGGAAGCATTCCTTCATCTTCAGCTTTTTGGAGTAGTTTGAGAAGGATAAGTGTTAATTGTTTTTTCCACGTTTGGTAGAATTTGCCTGAGAAACCCTCTGATCCTGTACTTTTGTTCGTGGGGATTTTTTTTTTTTTTACCTGATTCATTTTCATTACTGGTAGTTCATCTGAGTCCTGATTTAATCTTGGGAGATTGTACATTTTTAATAATTTATGCATTTCTCCTAAATTTTACATTATATTGGTGCATAATTGTTTGTGGTAATCTCTTAGGATTTTTTGTATTTTTTTGTTGTCAGTGGTAACTACTTTTTCATTTCTTATTTTATTTGGGTCCTCTCTTGTTCTTGACTGGCCTGGCTAAGTGTTTATCATCTTTATCTTTTCAACCCATTAGTTTCACTGATCTTTTGTATTGATTTTTGTGTCTATTTCATTTAATTCTGCTCTGATTTTTATTATTTCTTTCTTTTTAATAATTTTGCACTTTTAAAATTCTTCTTCTAGTTCCTTGAAGTATAAGTTTAGGTTATTTATTTGAGATTTTTCTTGTTTCCTGAGGTATGCTTGTATCATTATAAACTTCCCTGTTAGAACTGCTTTTGCTGCCTCCCATAGATTTTGTATCATGCTTCTGTAATTTTTGTTTCCAGATTTTTTCTTTAAATTTCCTCTTGGATTTCTTCAGTGTGATCCAGTGGTTCATTGGTTGCTTAGTAGCACAATGCTTGGACTCCATGTGTTTTGTTGTTTGCAGGTTTCTTTCTTTTCTTTTTTTTTTTTTTTTCTTCTTTCTTCTACATGATTTCTAGTCTCATAGTGTTTTGGTAGGAAAAGATGCTTGGCATGACTTCAGTTTTCTTAAATTTATTGGGGCTTGTTTTGTGGCACAACATGTGGTCTATACTGCAGAATGTTTCATATGCACTTGAAAGAATGTATATTCTGCTGCCTTTGGATTTATTTATTTATTTATTTATTTATTCTTTTGTTATCCTGTTTTCTATTTCAGTAACTTATTATTTATGTCTTTTTGCTTTGGGCTTAATTTGATTATGTTATTATTTATTCATTTAAGGATAAAAGCTCATGTTTTAGGCTGAGACTTTCTTTTCTAGTATGACTAGTGTAGTAGCCCCCATATATGAACCTTCAAGCTGCTAACTTTCAAAGTGATGAACATGCATTTGCATGTCCAATCATGTTTGTTAGTTCTATTTGAGGAGGCATTGTTAGTTTTTGAAACACAGGACCCAAATGTGGAATGGTACACAAAGGTTGCAGCAGACCTTCAGAATGCAATCCAGTGCTATGGTGTCATCTATGATGAGAAAAAATAGCTACTACAGTGATATCACTGGATCGTTTTTTCAAGAGGGTAGATAGAATTGAATCCAGTAAGGAACCAGAAACTGTGCCATCAACGTCAGGTGTGAGTGAAATTGCAGCTTGCCCTCCATCTCCTATTGCTGACAATCCTTCAGCTTTACCACCTTCCACCTCCTCTCCCTCCTCCAGTCAGTAACTCATTTTGCCTGTTCACTCGATGCTAGCCCCTGTATACCAGCTGTTGTACTGTTCTACTGTACTTTTCAAGATAATGTACTGTAAAATTAAAAATGTTTTCTTATTTTTTCTGTTTGTTTTTTATGTATTATTTGTGTGAAAAATATTATAAACCTATTACTGTATAGTACTCTATAACTAATTGTGTTAGTTGGGTACCTAGGTTAACTTTGTTGGGCTTACGAACAAATTGGACTTATGGATGCACTCATGGAATGGAACTCATTCGTATATAGGGGGTTTACTGTAAATGCTATAAAGTACTAAAAATATTGATTATTTTATTCAATATTCTATATCCTTACTAATTTTCAGTTTACTTGTTCTATCAATTATTGATAAAGGAATATTGAAGTATCCAACTATAATAGTGAATCTATTTCTTCTCATATATCTCTCAGATTTATTTTATATATATTTATGCTTTGTGATTAGGCATACATATATGTAAGATTTTTATGTCTCTCACAAGTTGTTGAGTATTTTTCTGATTTCTTTTTTAGTTCTGTCAATATGTTTTTTGTTTTTTGTATATTAAAGTTTTAGTTTGTAACATACTCTTCTAGGATTATTTAATCTTCTCAGTCTTTGGACCTCTTTATCTTAATACCTCACCTTTATTTCTGGTAATTTTCCATGTTTTGATATATAGGTTTTCTGATATTAATTTCTCCAGCTTTCCTGTGAAGAGTGGTTGCATACAATAAAATATTCTATTCTTTCCCTGTTAAACATTCTATATTTAAAAATATATATATTTATTTAACCCAGAATATATTGGGTGCTGCTATTTTACCCAGTCTAAAAACCTCTGAGATTTAATTGTATGTAGATCATTAGACTTATGGTAATTTTAAATATGGTTGTATTTAAGTCTATTATATTGATATGTGATGTGATATATATTATTTTTTATTGAATTATAGTTGATTTTTAATGTTGTGTGTCTGGTGTACACCAAAGTGATTCAGTTTTTATATATATACATATTATATTTCATATTATTTTCATTATGGTTTATTGCATGATATTAAATATAGTTCCTTGTGCTATACAGTGGGACCTTGTTATTTATACATTATATACATAATAATTTGTGCCTGCTAACACAAAACTCCTAATTTATCCTGCCCCCACTGTCCCTTTCCCCTTTGGTAACCATAAGTGGTCTCCTATGCCTGTGAGTCTCTTTCTGTTTTGTAAATAAGTTTATTTGTGTCATATTTTAGATTCCACATGTAAGTGATATTGTATGGTATTTGTCTTTCTCATTCTGATTTACTTCACTTAGTATGATAATCTCTAGGTCCATCCATGTTGCTGCAAATGACATTATTTCATTATTTTTCTTATGGTTAAGTAATATTTCATTGCATATATATATATATATATATATATATATATATATATATATATATATATATATATATATATATATATATATATATATATATATCTCACATCTTCTTTAGCTATTTATCTGTCAATGTTTGCTTACATGTCTTGACTATTGTAACCAATGCTACTGTGAACATTGGAGTACATTTATCATTTTAAATTAGAACTTTCTCTGAATATATGCCCAGTAGTGGGATTGTTGGATCATATGGCAACTCTGTGTTTTCATATTTTGTCTCTGTTTTTCATTTTTTTATCCACTTTGTTTGCTTTTTAGATGAATTGAATAGTTTTAATAATCTATTTAACCTCCACTATTACTTTATAACTTTACATTTTATTCATTTATTCATTTATTTTTCATATTATTTTTATGTTTGCCTAGGAATTTTAATGTGTATTTAATTTATACACTCTAACTTGCTACTATTTCATGCATAACATAAATACCCCATAATGTTATATTTTTACTTCTCCTATGGTCCTTTGAACCATAGTGGAAATACATTTTTCTTCTACATAAATATGTACTCCACAGTACATTGTAATTATTTTTAAGTATGCAATGTTTTTTGTCTATTAATGAAATTTATCAATAAAATTATTTGTTTTAATTAAGTTATGCATTTACCATGTTTTGCTCTTTGCTTTGTGTGGATTCAGGTATCTCTAGAGTACCATTTTCCTTCAGTTTGATGGACTTTGTGCCACATAGCATGGTCCTGCTTGTAACAAATTTTCTAAGCTCTGTTTGCTCAAAAAAAATCCTACATTTAGTTGGAGAATTTGGGGTTATTTTGAGTAGTGCTCAGTTTGTCTTGAACTTACCTATAGGATCCAAATTTTTACCTTGATCATTCCAACATATATTTGCATGATTATTAAAACTATATAGTCAGTAATTATATTACTTTAATTATTTTGAAATTTTGAAATAATTATAGATTCACAGGAAGTTGGAGAGAAATGTACATGAAGGTCCTATGAATCCTTTACCATACCTCCCAGTGTTGACAACTTTCATAACTATAGCAAAATCACAAAACCAGGAATTGAAATGGGTAGAAATCAATGAGCTTATTCAGATTTCACTTTTTATGCATGCACTCATTTGTGTATGTGTCATGTGTGTGTTTGTGTGTAATTCTATCACATATGTAGCATCATAGAACCATTTCCACAATAAGATCCAGAACTGTTCCATCACTCTGAGGCTCCCTCATCCTACCCTTTTATAGTCACAGTCATTACTACCTCCTCACCCCTCCGTAACCCCTGGCAAACACTAACCTTTTCATTAGCTCCATAGTTGTGTTATTTCAAGAATGTTATCCAAATGGAATCATACAGTATGTAATATTTTAATATTGGATTTTTCACTCTGTGTAATGTTGTTGATGCTCATCCAAGTTAAGTGTATCAATAGTTTGTGCATTTTTAGTATTGAGTTGTATTGTATGTCATGGATGCACCAATTTGTTTAATTTACCCATGGAAAGATGCAGATTGTTTCCAATGTTTGGCTATTACAAAGAAGACTACTGTGAATATTTCCATATATTTTTTGTGTGGATATATTTTTTCCATTTTTTCTGGTATACATGCCAAGATTGCAATTGCTGGGTCATGGTAAGTGTATTTTTATTTCAGAAGAAACTTCCAGTTTTCTACAATAGCTGTACTGTTTTCCAGTCCCACTAGAAATGTATGAGTGATCCAGTTTACCACAATTTTAAACTGTATTGAGAGGTGTGAATTGGCATTGATTTTAATTTGCAATTATCTAATTATTAAAGCTGTGAAAGATCTTTTCATATGATTATTTGCCATCTCTATACACTCTTAAGTGAAACATCTCATCTCTTATGCCCATTTTCTAACTGGGTATTTTTAAAATGTTGAGTATTGAGAGACCTTTAAACCTCTGTTTTGAATTTTATTATTTGTCTTCTGTTCTCTTTCGCAGTATTTTGTTTCCCTGTTTCTTGCCTTCCTTTAGATTACTTAGACATTTTTAAGATTCTGTCATTTGTGTATAGTATTTTCAAGTATATCACTCTGTAATTTTGTTAATGGTTACCCTAGATATTACAATATATATGTGTAATATCACAGCCTACAGTATACTGTACAGCATACTGTTTTACTACTTCAAGTTAAGCATTAAAACCCTATTTCCTTTTAGGTCCCTATATCCTCTCCATTTAAAAAATATAATTGTTCTAAACATTTCCTCTATTTATACTGGGCACCACATCAGATAAAAGAATCTTTTGCTTTAAACATCTAATGTAATCTAAGAAACTCATGAGAAAAAAAATATATAGATATATATTATATTTATCTTTACTTTTCCTTTTCCATTATTCTTATTTTCTTCTGAAGTTCTAAGCCTCTTATGCTATCATTGCCTTTCTGTCTTAAGAGGTTGCTTTAGCAGTTATTAATGAAAACTCTCTTTGCAACAGCCCCACTCCCCCTACATCAGTGATTTAGGAATGCCTTGATATTCTTCTCTATTCTTGAAGAATAGAATTCTGGGTTGACAGTTGTTTACTTTCGTTGTACCACATTTTTTAAATTATTATTTTATTGGAGTATAGTTGATATACAATGTTGTGTTAGTTTCAGGTGTACAGCAAAGTGAATCAGTTATACATATACATATATCCATTCTTTTTTAGATTATTTTCCCATATAGGTCATTACAGAGTACTGAGTAGAGTTCCCTGTGCTATACAGTAGGTTCAGTAGAGTAGTTATCCATTTTATATACAGGAATGTGTATATGTCAATCCCAATCTCCCAATTTATCCCTCCCCCTCTCCCCGACTGTTTCTCCCTTGTTAACCATCAGTTTGTTTTCTACATCTGTGACTCTATTTCTGTTTCATAAATGCATTCATTTGTATCATTTTTTTACGTTCCACATATAAGTGATATCATATGATATTTGTCCTTGTCTGACTTACTTCATTCAGTATGACAATCTTTAGGTCCATCAAAGTCCCTGCAAATGGCATTATTTTGTTCTTTTTATGGCTGAGTAATATTCCATTGTATATATGTACCACATCTCCTTTATCCATTCATCCACCTGTGGACATTTAGGTTGCTTCCATGTCCTGGCTATTGTAAACAGTGCTGCAATGAACATTGGGGCCCATGTGTCTTTTTGAATTATGGTTTGCTCTGGATATATGCCCAGGAGTGGAATTGCTGGGTCATATGGTAGCTTTATTTTTAGTTCTTTAAGGAAATTTCATACTGTTCTCCATAGTGGCTGTACCAATTTACATTCCCACCAACAGTGTAGGAGGGCTCCCTTTTCTCCACACCCTCTCTGGCATTTATAGTTTGTAATTATTTTCTTTTTTGATTATAGCCATTCTGACCAGTGCAAGGTGATACCTCATTGTCGTTTTGATTGGCATTTCTATAATAATTAGTGATGTTGAGCATTTTTCATGTGCTTTTTGGCTCTCTGTATGTCTTCCTTGGAGAAATGTCTATTTAGATCTTCCACCTATTGTTTGATTGGGTTGTTTGTTTGTTTGTTTTTGCTATTGAGATACATGAGCTGTTTGTATATTTTGGAGATTAAACCCTTGTCAGTCCCTTCATTTGTAAAATATTTTCTCCCATTCTGTGGGGTGTCTTTTTGTTGTGTTTATGGTTTCCTTTGCTGTGCAAAAGCTTTTAAGTTTAATTAGGTCCCATGTGTTTATTTATTTATTTTTTTCATAACTCTAAGAGGTGGGTTGAAAAGATCTTGCTGTGATTTATGTCAGAGAGTGTTCTGCCTATGTTTTCCTTTAAGAGTTTTATACTATCCAGTCATACATTTAGGTCTTTAATCCATTTTGAATTTACTTTGGTGTGCAGTGTTAGAGAATGTTCTAATTTCATTATTTTTCATGTAGATGTCCAGTTTTTTCAGCACCACTTATTGAAGAGGCTGTCTTTTCTCCATTGTATATTCTTGCCTCCTTTATCAAAATTAAGGTGACCATATGTGCATGGGTTTATCTCTGGGCCTTCTATCCTGTTAGATTGATCTATATTTCTGTTTTTTTTTTTTTTTTCCAGTACCATACTCTCTTGATGACTGTAGCCTTGTAGTATAGTCTGAAGTCAGGGAGCCTAATTCCTCCAGCTCTGTTTTTCTTTTCCAAGATTGCTTTGGCTATTTGGGGTCTTGTGTTTCCATAGAAATTGTAATTTTTTGTTTGTTTGTTTTAAATCTGTGAAAACTGCTATTTGTAATTTGATAGGGATAGCATTGAATCTGTAGATTACTTTGGGTAGTATAGTCTTTTTTTACAATATTTATTCTTCCAATCCAAGAACACAGTATATCTCTCTATCTGTTTGTGTCACTTTTGATCTCTTTCATCAGTATCTTATATTTTTCTGAGTACAGGTTTTTTCCTCCTTAGGAAAGTTTATTCCTAGGTATTTTATTATTTTCAATGTGATGGTAAATGGGTTTGTTTCCTTAATTTCTCTTTCTGATATTTTGTTGTTAGAGTATAGAAATGCAAGAGATTTCTGTGTATTGATTAAGAGATTTCTGTGAATTTACTAAATTCATTGATGAGCACTAGTAGTTTTCTGGTAACATCTTTAGCACCCTGATATCAAAACCAGACAAATATATCACAAAAAAGAAAATTACTTGCCAATATCACTGGTGAACATAGACACAAATATCCTCAAAATACTAGCAAACCAAATCCAACAACACATTAAAAGGATCATACACCATGATCAAGTGGGATTTATCCCAGTGATGTAAAGATTCTTCCATACACATAAATCAATCCATATGATACACCACATTAACAAACTGAAGAATAAAAAAAAATGATCATCTCAATAGATGCAAAAAATTGCTTTTGACAAATTTCAACACCCATTTATGATAAAATCTCTCCAGAATGTGGACACAGAGGGGACATAGCTCAACATAATAAAGGCCACATATGACAAACCCACAGCAAACATCATTCTCAATAGTGAAAAACTGAAAGCATTTCCTCTAAGATCAGGAACAAGACAGAGATGTCCACTCTCACCACTTTTATTCAACATAGTTTTGGATGTCCTAGCCATGGCAATTAGAGAAGAAAACAAAATAAAAAGAATCCAAATTTGAAAAGAAGAAGTAAAACTGTCACTGTTTGCAGATTACATGATACTATACATAAAAAACCCTAGAGATGCTACCAGAAAACCACTAGAGGTAATCAATGAACTTGTATCACTTTTTTTGGTCTCCATGGTGTATGATGTGAAACCTACTGTCATCTAACTCATTTTTCCCTTACAAATAGGGTGTCATTCTATTGCTTTTTTTAAGATTTTATCTTTGTCCTTCCTTTTAGATGTTTAATGATGGCATGGCATGTATTCTGTTGGGCTTATTCCATGTGGATTTTCTTAGCTTCAAAAATCTCTAGGATTATGTCTTTTGCCAAATGTGATGAGTTTTCAGCTCTTATTTCTTTCAGTAGCTTTTCAGCTTCGTTTTTTTCTCTTGTCATCCTAGGATGCCAGTGACACAAACAAGAGAATGTTAGATTTATTGCTATAGTCTCACATGTCCCTGAGGCTCACACTTCTCTTCCTTCCTTCCTTCTTCCTTCCTTCCCTCCCTCTCTTCCTCCTTTCCTCCCTCCCTCTTTCTTTCTTTTTCTTTCTCTCTCTTTCTTTCTTTCTTTCTCGTTTCTTCTTTCTGTTGTTCAGATTGAGTAAATTCTATTGATCTGTTCTCAAAAGTTGACTGATTCTGTTCTGTCATCTCTACTCTCCTAGGTAAACCATCCAATGAGTATTTTTTTTAAATACCTGTTACTTTATTTTTTCTGTTCTGTATTTTCCACTTAGTTATTTTTTTATAATTTTAATTTATTGGTGGATTTTGTCTACTTTTTTACGTTTGTTTCAATAAAATTTGCAATTGTGTATTGAAGCAACTTCATCATGGCTGCTTTGAAATATCTGTTAGGTAGTTCCAGCACATGACTCATCTGATTCATCTCAGCTTGGGCATCAGTTGATTATCTTTTCTCATTCCATTTGTGATTTAATGGTTCTTGGTATGACACATGGCTTTATAGAGTATCCTGAAAATTTTAGAAATTGTACTGGGAAACTGGCTCTTACTTAAATTTTGGTAGCCAGTGTTCCTGATCAGGTTTAGTATGTAGGTTCTAGAATACTTTTGAGGCTGTAATTCCAATCTGACATTCTAAGGCCTGGCAGTGTTATTCTGGTCTTCTTTATTCTTGGAGCTTTACTGGAGCACTTGCTGACTCCATGCTGGCTCCGTCTATGTTGGTGGCAAGGTGCTTTCCTTGGCCACCAGGTTGTTGCTGAGAGATGAGATAAAAGCTGGACTTGGAAAGGATAGCATGTCCCCTGGTCAGTTATCCAACCTCCGAGTTTCTGTAACTTCTCACTTTGTCTATTCTAGTGCCTCAAGGGGTGGAAGAAAATACATAAGCTGCTGCCTGATACAAGGGAGGGAAGTACCTGGCATGGGTGGTCTTAAGCTGCTGGGTGTATGGCTAGGAGTATCTGGATCTAGAGAACTTTGTCACTGGGTGGAGGTCCACTTGTCACTGTGCCTGCATAATTCACCTTTTACTGCTGGGTAGAGGTCTGGGAGATGCTGGACCTAGGTTGCCTCTGTGCCATGGGATGGAAGGTCAGAAGAAACTAGGCCTTAAGGTAATCCAGGTTGAGTCCAATGTGCCTGCCTGCTTTTGTCTATTGTAGAATAAGTATGACTTTCCACACCTGAGGTCAGTGGTTCTATGGTGAACATACATCAAGCCTACCACAGTAGGTGGTAGGTACTTAATTCTATTAGTGGTTAGACACATGAGAAACTGAGTCTATGCCATCTGGTCTGAGATCAGACACCTAATCCAAATCTAAGTCAAATTAGAAAAGCCCTGACAATGTCCACTTGACTTGCTAAGAGCTAGTGACCCCAGTTTTACCCCAGTTTTATACAATCACATGACTGACTGTGAATTCATTTTCTGCCTCCTACATTTTCTCTCTCCCCCGTGTTTTATATCAACAAATAAACATACAATATATATACAATTAGGAAAATTTAATAACATTGGAAAGAGGTCGGTGCTTGACTACTATTGTCTCCATGAATATTAGGCAAATGTGGAAGATATTAATATTATTTTGGATTATTTGTACCTTAATGAGAGGCCTAGCTAGTTATTTTCTAATGACTCATTTTTATTAGCTGATCAGCCCTGATGAGAATATTAAAATGCTATGGTTTTAGTTTGAATGCTAATATTCCTTTCAGATACTTGAAACACTATTTAAATTATCATTCCTATTTGTTCAGAATTACAACAAATAATCAGCTCATTCCTGAGCATGAGGGAGCATTGATTTTTTTTTTATTTTGCTCCTAAGTAGGAACATTTTCTATGATTAAAGGAAAAACAAACAAACAACAACAAAACCTATTGAGACATCACTAAATATGAAAATCTAGAAATGCGATATGAGATTTAGTTAATGTTTGTAACAATGAAATGGGAAAATCACTAATCAAGCCAATAATGGATACAGATACATTAAAAACATAGACATCTGTAACATCAGGTTCTTCAAATGTGATTCTGTCCTTAATCAGCCACCCCTTGCCTCAAAATCCAAAAGGGACATTTGTGAACAGATGATGAAACATGACCACATTGTATCTTGTTATTTTACTCCAAAATTCAGTATAGAATGTGGCTGGCCTATAATTTTTCATGAAGATGCTTCATGTCATGCAGGCATTATTAACCTCAGTAGGCAGGTTTGCCTTTATCTGTTTCAGGCCCACAAGCTTAAAATGTGAATCAAATACCATCATTGTAAAGAAAACAAATCCTAAATATATCTAACAGCCAAAAAAAAGCTTAGGAAAATGTGAGTGTAAACCACTTGCATTCAAAAGTCAACCTCAATGAAAAATTCATCTCAGACAAAGGATACCTAGTCAAGGCAAGGAGGAATACCCAGATCCTTGTCCATCACTGATTCTGAATAATCAAAAAGAAGATACATAAAGTAGGAAACTTAACTGTAAGCTGCAACTTATCCTGACTGATTGATTGATTACTGATTTGTATGATTTTTTTCTCTTTTTCTTCTTTTGTAACCTTGATGGGATTATCATCTGAGCCTGTTGTCTTCCAAAACTGTGGCTAATTTCTAGGAGCTGGGATGGGGTGGGAAGAATTACGGAGTGTCAGAGAATTGTACACTATTTGGAGCCATCTCCTTGTCAGAATCACTGTTTCTATTTGATTTAGGACTTTTAAGAATAAATTTGGACGTTGCTCCCAAAAGTCTATCAATGAATAACTTAGTCATAAGGCTTATTTTAGCCAAGACAGGCATCTCTTCTAAAGAATTACATAGTGCAGGTCAGGAAAAAAAAAAAGAGTCAATTTCTTTTTCCTACAGAGAAAAAAAATTTTCTACAAAATGTTCCTCCCCTTTCTTATACAGGTAGATGTACCTTAAAAGTCTTCGTTCTTGATCTATCTTAATATTCTGCTTTAATAATACATTTCCTTCCTCATTTTCATGTTGTATTACTCCAGAACTGTCTCTCATTGTGCTTTGTTTTTCAAAATGCCGAAGAATTAAATGTACCTCTTTCCTCAACTGTCCTCAAACAAACTTCTTTAAAGAGTTGTTTTAAGTAGTCTCATTTTTTTTTCAAACTCATTCTCTTCTCAAGCTACTGTACTTTGAGTTTCATCTTTCCCTTGTCACCAACATTATTTCTTGATCACCAGTTGCTTCCATGTTGACAAGTCCCTGTCACCTCCTTTCTGATACAGTATTAGTCAATTTCCCACCACTGTTTATGCAGGAGATAGCTTATTGATCTTGAAATATTTTATTATATTTGTTTCCAAGAAACCAAAATTCTACCTTCCCTTGCCTTCCTTTTCATGTTTTTTTTTAATTTATAAAAACATTAAGCACTACTTTGCCATGACAGTTAAGCATATTTTACAACTCTTAACACTGTTCTATGTGGAATATAATAACCTTACAATATAGTATAAACCCTTATTATAATATATATCAATATTGCCCTTAGGTAATATATGTATATTAGCTAAGGTAGAATCATAAACACTGAGCTCAGTAGATACTCTACATTTGTCTTCTACCTTTACAAAATTAGAACCTGCTAATAATCTTAAGTAAATTGTTAAAGTAATATAGTTTTGCCCTGATGCCATTAGCCATAACACCATAAGGTAACTGCTACTATTTAGCCTCAATTTTCCATTTTCAAGGTAACACTGGTGTTATCTTTGTTTTCTACTAAGTTTCTAATGAAGTTGTAGGGATCTAGATTTCTCATTTACATTATTTGTGTGTGTGTTTTTTTTTTTTTAGTTTGAGTTAGTTTCATGTCTGAATATCTAACTTAAAGTAGTAAAAACAGAAAATGTTGATTTAAAACCTTAATCATGTTGCTTAGTGCATGTAATAAAATGTAATGTAAAAAGATACTGTTTATAAACAACATTTGAATATTTTTGTTATATTCCTTTCCAAAATGAACTTTAAAGTCAGTGGTTTAAGAACCATGAATATCCTTACTAGAAGGCTTTTATTCCCTCAGAGTTCCCTTTGAGGGTTACTTTGTTGTTTTGGATCTCCAGTGATAAACTTAGTCACTCATTTCC
Source organism: Mesoplodon mirus (assembly GCF_964341445.2). Taxonomy (NCBI): domain Eukaryota; kingdom Metazoa; phylum Chordata; class Mammalia; order Artiodactyla; family Ziphiidae; genus Mesoplodon; species Mesoplodon mirus. The sequence goes on along the minus strand of NC_138982.1, from coordinate 125,479,442 downwards.
AAATGCTGTAAGGATGATTTCCCCAGTGATGGTATTTGGCTAAATTGGTCCAGCGTCTTAGTTGTAGATCATAGTTGGCAAGGTTCTTATGAACAGTCTCATTATCCAGTACCTTATCTGTTGGCAGACAGATATGAAATATTGTAGTTGGCTCATGTGTATATAGTCCTACAGAAAAAGACCCACTCTCTGAAGATTTGAGTAGCGTGGTCACAAAATGTAGAGAATAAAGCATGATAAGACTTACAATCTCCAAACTAAATTAATCTTTATATCCAGAAAGAGCCTGTGTTTTCATATTTACACTTCATGCCTTGAACATTTGTATTGTGGCACCTTGGAAAGTTGTAGGGGATAAGAGCGTTGGTGGAAGTCATGCCTATGGACCTGAGTTAGTAATTAAGTTCTTACAGTTGATCAAAAACTTTAGCAGTGTAATGGTGTTGACAACTTTCACCAACACAGTAGACTCAAGTCTGTAATCCATGTTTCTCTTAGGTTGATAGAAAATATGTCTTGTTCTTAAATTTTATCTTTCACTCCCATCTCTTCCAGCCAGAAAAATCTACTTAACCTTCATCACTGAATGCTTGCACCTCCCTCCTCCTGTGCCCCAAGCTTTTTCCAGATGCTTTCTTTTTCTTATAGCCATTTTATTTTATTAAAGGCAGAGATAATTCAATACCTTCACTTTCTCATTGCTCTTCTTACACCTCTAGGTGTAGGAGATATGAGAGTCATGATTATGTCATTTCCTACTAATCCTGCTGTGCAAAATGTGATAGTAGACTGATAGGTACAAGCATAGACACAGGCAAAGTTCATCTCTAGCAGATTATATAGAGACGTAAAGCATACAGACCAGCCACCAAGTTAAATGTGTTGCAGGCTTTCATCATTTGACTAAGGTCTTGTCTCTCCAGCCATTTTTCTATCAACTTCAACACAAGGGAACAGTGGTAGCCAAGGCAAGGTGGCATTGGAGGGTATACCTGATAGGTAAGGCTCTGCTTAAGGTGCAGTGGAGCTCTGTGGGAGTTTGGGATTCTGTTTATGTTGAGACAAACTATTCGGTTAGCCAAAAAGTTCATTTGGGTTTTTCCATTAAGATGGCATGGAACAATCCAAATGAACTTTTTGGCCAACACAATAACTCTGTGGCCCTACAAAGCTGGACAAAAACTTGAGCTACTTCCTATGCTTTCAAATGATCTGCTTAGGAAAAGAGTTGAGAAGGAGTGAAAAGGAGTCAAGTTTTAATACTTCAGCCCACAGGTAACTCAGTACTTGAAGATGGAATATCAGATTTGCAGAAGGATGTCTGTGGATTCTGGAGCAATTCAGTAACTGTTTAATCTTCTGAGATCTATTTGTAAATATTGGGAAAAGGGAGGGCTCAATCCTTTTACTCCCTTTTTTTTTCTATCTATTTTCTTTCCAAAGGTCCTTCTATATGTCTCACGTTATATTCCAAGGACTTCACATTTATATATCAAACTCTGTAAAACATATATCCTATCCACTACTTGATGTATTTAATAAGAAATTTTATTTTCACAGATCTCTTTTGGCAAATGTTCATTTTGGATAACTGTACCCACACTCAGCCAATTATCATATCTAAAAATAAAGCCATTTTGAGACATTATTTCCTTTCCCTCAGCAACCTATAGTGTCTTTAATTTCTATTCTAATTAGAAAATATTTCCTGATTATGTGTGTTTATCTCTCTATCCTTCTTTGCACCTAAGTCCAAGACTAAGTCAATTATGGATTGCTGTAATAGTCACCTAACAGGTGTCTCTCCTTTTACTCTTTATTCTTTATAGTCAGTGGTCCACCCAGTGGATAAAGAAATCTTAAAAATACATATGAGTTCAATGTGACATCAAAGCCAAAAGAAGAATCTTTTGGTATAGAGGAAATTAAAAACTGCATCAAATGATGCTGACTAGCTGATAAAGATGTTTACAGACTAGCAAACACAAAATTCAACAATATAAGCATCATTAGTGATATGGATAAAAGCAGTTTGAGTGAAATGTTGTGGAAGGAAGTGGGATAAGAAGAGAAAGGAGGTGATAAACCAGAAATGTGGGTGAAAGGAATAAGGAAATGGATAAATAGCTGGAGAGAAATGTGAAGGAAGAGAGATGTTTGGCATGAGAGCATATATGCATGCACATGTGGTTGTGATAGATTTCATTGTAAAAGACATCCATGTATGTCTGTATAATGGTGGAAGAAAATCCAGAAAAGGGAGAAACTTGAGATGCAGAAGAGAGAAATGGGATAAGTAATCTGAGAGTTGAGTTGATGGTAGACAAAGCAGCTAAATCTAGAGGATAGAATCATGGAGAGGAGGAAACATTGATGAAATTAATCTCAAAGTGTGCCCGCTCTCCTTCCTTCAAATATTTTCTTACCTGTAAATTACTTGTATGCTAGATGAGGAATTACCAAGAATTACAGCAGAAAGAAGCAGAAGGTAGGCTAAAGGCTTAGCAAAAATAGCTACATGTAGGGCTTCCCTGGTGGCACAGTGATTGAGAGTCCACTTGCTGATGCAGGGGACATGGGTTCGTGCCCCAGTCTGAGAAGATCCAACATGCCGCAGAGCAGCTGGGCCCATGGGACATGGCCGCTGAGTCTGTGTGTCCGGAGCCTGTGCTCCACCACGGGAGAGACCACAACAGTGAGAGGCCCACGTACCACAAAAAAACCAAAACAAACAAACAAACAAAACCTACCTGTAAAACACTGATGGATCTCACAGATAGAATCTGGAATAAAAAACGTAAGAAATCCCACATCAGGCATAACTAATCACCAGTGATAGAAATAAAAAGAGTCATCTTTGGGCTTCCCTGGTGGCACAGTGGTTGAGAATCTGCCTGCCAATGCAGGGGACACGGGTTCAAGCTCTGGTCTGGGAGGATCCCACATGCCATGGAGCTGGGCCTGTGAACCACAATTACTGAGCCTGCGCTCCACAACAAGAGAGGCCGCGATAGTGAGAGGCCCATGCACCGCAATGAAGAGTGACCCCCGCTTGCCACAACTAGAGAAAGCCCTCACACAGAAACGAAGACTCAACATGGCCATTAATTAATTAATTAATTAATAATCAAAAGGCAAATCCTTAAAAAAATAGTCATCTTTAATCAGGGAAATTGATAGTCCTGTATAGGGACCAAAAGATAGGATTCTGAAGTGCTTAAAATGTTATTTATTTTGATGTGGGAGGAATTACATGGGTATATATCAAACATCAAACAATACACTTAAGATTTTTATTACTTTCTGCAGGTATGCCACATAGCAATTGAAAAACAAACAAACAAAAAAACATTGCAGATTTTATAATCCCCTTGGATTAGTCAGGCTACGATCATTATTTGAATTAAGTGTAGCTAGATAAACTGGTTTATTCCTCCTTTCGTCACACACAAACAAGCCATTAAATCCTGAGCCCCACGAGAGCAGGAGATTTGTCTGATTTGTTCCTTGACATATTCCAGCTGTTCAGCAGTAAGATTTAACAGCTGTTATCAAATGATGAATGTTTTCATGACTCAGTATTTTGGGCAAAAAACTCTGCCTGTTAACTCCCACCCCGTTTTACTCTATATAATATGAATATGAATAAGCCTGAAGATGTTTAAAAAAGAAATTTTCTCAAGAGTTCAAATTTATCCATTTATTAAGTCTCTGAATTTGGGGACACACATGAAACAGAAATCCCAGCAGATACCTTAATTCTGGTTATATAACTGGCATATTATTGACTCATTTGGTAAACTGCCATCCAATATCAAAATTAGTATTTTTCATCATTTTGGGTCATTTGTCTATTGCAATATTAATATGTTTTCATGATCTTTGAACATTTAGTGATATAAACTTTATTTTCAGGAAATGTATAATTTGCATAAAAAAGAAGGCTGGAGATATTCAAGTTTGGGGCTATAAAAGGTGGAGAATGAAAGCAAGAAGGAATTCTCAAAACTTCCCTAAATCCAACAGTCCCACATAAAGCAGGAACTCCAGACAAAATCCATAGATGTATGACAATGACTGGGGACAAGTCCAGGGCTCTTTTATACATCTCTTAAATCTTCCCTGAAATAGAGGGTGTTGCCCAGCAGTGTGAACCCTGAAACACCCACCAGTGTGACAGTTCCATTTTTACTTATCCCAATAATGAGCTACAGAAAAAATATATATTAGGAATATAGAAGTCTATAGGTGGATGAGACCAAATTCCACATAAGTGAAAAAAAATCAGTGATCTTCCCTCTGATCTGTACAGATGCTACCATTTCTTGCCAAATCATGAGCATTTAATTTTCTCCAGTAACAAATCAGTGATTGGATGCAACAGCATAGAGAAAATGAGGCAAATCTCATGTGATTTCCAGTAATTTATTTCCAACTCAGAAACTTTTGTTTATACACTATTCCATGTAGATGTGTCTCTGAGATGCTCTAACACAAGTGCTATTTTATTTCTCGTTTGAAAGTTTTCCTCCATCTTTTGATAGTAATAGTAGGTACCCTCTCAAACTTATATTCAAAATTAATATAATTGTAGACATAAAGGATACTGACCCTAAAACTTTAAATCTTCATCTGTCTTGTGTTTCTCTCTCTGGGTTTCCTGACCTGCAATATCCAGTTGATATTTTTTATGTAGAATAGCAAGTGTATTATGTGTTCCTGTAATCTGCAGGGAGATTTAACTTAAAAGACCTATAAGCCTTCTCAGAGTGTCATTTGGTAAGTGTTTGAAGATGGGGGAATTATAAATGATACTTGCATTTGACCTATTCTGTCTCCTAGATTTCCTAACTTAATCATTTCACTTCACTACAGGTCACTAAACCACCTTACGTAACGGTAGTATTAATCATGTTGCCAAACCTACAGTTAGGGTATATTTCTTTTCTATGATGCTAATATTCTTTAATTCAACATGTCTGGGACAGGGGGTGTTTTTGGATATCTCAGTTCGAAACTTTATTTATGCCTTTTTCCTCACTGTATCTTTGTATGCCTTAAGAGAAATGTGACTATCATTGCCAAAGTTTCCTTGGAGAGTTTGGGAGATAGAAAGACTTTTATCTCCCAGACATGTTCAGTTAGTCTCACAAGTATAAGAGTCTCGCCGTAGAACATTTTCAAGACACATTATAGGTGTGCCATTCCTGTTCCTATCTGCACCTCTGCCTCACACCCAGATAACAGTCATACTCAAATAATTAAATCCATTTTTCATTTGTTTCCTTCTACAATGGTTTTGTTCTTGCAGAATTCCTCTTATATATTGTTTTTAATTTTTGCTTTAAAACCCCATCATATATAAAATTTGAATTTTTAAAATTTGTATATTTGTATAGCTTAGTTTAGGCTTACATACTTAAAATTCCAAGATGATATGCCATTTTTATTAAACGTTTCTTATGTCTTTTTAATATTTCCCATTTTCCATTGTTTTTCTTTTCACTTTATTTTATTATTTTTTTACATCTTTATTGGAGTATAATTGCTTTACAATGGTGTGTTAGTTTCTGCTTTATAACAAAGTGAATCAGCTCTACATATACATATATCCCCATACCTTCTCCCTCTTGCATCTCTCTCCCACCCTCCCTATCCCAACCCTCTAGGTGGTCACAAAGCACAGAACTGATCTCTCTGTGCCGTGTGGCTGTTTCCCACTAGCTATCTATTTTACATTTGGTAGTATATATAAGTCCATGACAATCTCTCACTTTGTCCCAGCTTACCCTTCCCCCTCCCCATGTCCTCATGTCCATTCTCTACATTTACATCTTTATTCCTGTCCTGCCCCTAGGTTCTTTAGACCCATTTTTTTTTTTTAGATTCCATATATATGTGTTAGCATACGGTATTTGTTTTTCTCTTTCTGACTTACTTCACTCTGTATGACAGTCTCTAGCTCCATCCACCTCACTACAAATAACTCAATTTCGTTTCTTTTTATGGTTGAGTAATATTCCATTGTACATATGTGTCACATCTTCTTTATCCATTCATCTTTCAGTGGACATTTAGGTTGCTTTCATGTCCTGGCTATTGTAAATAGAGCTGCAATGAACATTGTGGTACATGACTCTTTTTGAATTATGGTTTTCTCAGGGTATGTGACCAGTATTGGGATTGCTGGGTCGTATGGTAGCTCTATTTTTGGTTGTTTGAGGAACCTCCATACTGTTCTCCATAGTGGCTGTATCAATTTATATTCCCACCAACAGTGCAAGAGTGTTCCCTTTTCTCCATACCCTCTCCAGCATTTAGTGTTTCTAGATTTTTTGATGATGGCCATTGTGACCAGTGTGAGATGATATCTCATTGAACTTTTGATTTGCATTTCTCTAATGATTAGTGATGTTGAGCATTCTTTCATGTGTTTGTTGGCAATCTGTATATCTTCTTTGGATAAATGTCTATTTAGGTCTTCTGCCCATTTTTGGATTGGGTTGTTTTTTGTTTTGTTTTGTTTTTGTTTTTTTTCTTATTGAGCTGCATAGGCTGCTTATAAATTTTGGAGATTAATCCTTTGTCAGTTGCTTCATTTGCAAATATTTTCTCCCATAATAATGGTTGTCTTTTCATCTTGTTTATGGTTTCCTTTGCTGTGAAAAAGCTTATAAGTTTCATAAGGTTCCATTTGTTTATTTTTGTTTTTATTTCCATTCCTCTAGAGGTGGGTCAAAAAGGATCTTGCTGTGATTTTTGTCATAGAGTGTTCTGCCTAGGGTTTCCTCAAAGAGTCTTATAGTGTCTGGCCTTACATTTAGGTCTTTAATCCATTTCAAGTTTATTTTTGTATATGGTGTTAGGGAGTGTTCTAATTTCATTCTTTTACCTGTAGCTGTCCAGTTTTCCCAGCAGCACTTATTGAAGAGGCTGTCTTTTCTCCATTGTGTATTCTTGCCTCCTTTATCAAAGGTAAGGTGGCCATATGTGTGTGGGTTTATCTCTGGGCTTTCTAACCTGTTGCATTGATCTATATTCCTGTTTTGGTGCCAGTACCATACAGTCTTGTTTACTGTACCTTTGCAGTATAGTCTGAGGTATGGGACCTGATTCCTCCAGCTCTGTTTGTCTTTCACAAGATTGCTTTAGTTATTCGGGGTCGTTTTTGTTTCCATAAATATTGTGAATTTTTTTGTTCTAGTTCTGTGAAAAATGTCATTGGTAGTTTGATAAGGATTGCATTGAATCTGTAGGTTGCTTTGTGTAGTGTAGTCATTTTCACAAGGTTGATTCTTCCAAACCAAGAACATGGTATATCTCTCCATCTATTTGTATCATCTTTAATTTCTTTCACCAGTGTCTTATGTTTTCTACATACAGGTCTTTTGTCTCCTTAGGTAGGTTTATTCCTAGGTATTTTATTCTTTTTGTTGCAATGGTAAATGAGAGTGTTTCCTTAATTTCTCTTTCAGATTTTTCATCATCAGTGTATAGGAATGCAAGAGATTTCTGTGCATCAATTTTGTATCCTGATACTTTACCAAATTCATTGATTACCTCTGGTAGATTTCTGATAGGATCTTTAAGATTCTCTTATCTTTTTCCATTCCCTCACTTTCAGTCTGTATGTGTCCCTAGGATTCAAGTGGGTCTCTTGTAGACAGCATATATACAGGTCTTGTTTTTGTATCCTTTCAGCCAGTCTGTGTCTTTTGGTGGGAGCATTTAATCCATTTACATTTAAGGTAGTTATCAACATGTATGTCCCTATTACTATTTTCTTAATTGTTTGGTGTTTGTTATTGTAGGTCTTTTCCTTCTCTTGTGGTTTCTGCCTATAGAAGTTCCTTTAGCATTTGTTGTAAAGCTGGTTGCGTGGTGCTGACTTCTATTAGCTCTTGCTTGTGTGTAAATGTTTTAATTTCTCCGTGGAACCTGAATGAGATCCTTCCTGGTATAGTAATCTTGGTTGTAGGACTTTCCCTTTCATCACTTTAAATATGTCCTGTCACTCCCTTCTGGCTTACAGAGTTTTTGCAGAAAGATCTGCAGTTAACCTTATGGGGATTCCCTTGTATGTTATTTGTTGCTTTCCCTTGCTTTTATTTTTTTTTCTTTTCATTTAATTTTTGAGTTTGATTAATATGTGTCTTGGCATGTTTCTCCTTGGATTTATCCTGTATGGGACTCTTTGAACTTCCTGGACTTGATTGACTATTTCCTTTCCTATATTAGGGAAGTTTTCAACTCTAATCTCTTCAAATATTTTTTCAGTCTCTTTCTTTTTCTCTTCTTATTTTGGAACCCCTGTAATTCGAATGTTGGTGCATTTAATGTTGTCCCAGATGTCTCTGAGACTGTCCTCAATTCTTTTCATTCCTTTTCCTTTATTGTGTTCTGTGGTATTTATTTCCACTACTTTATTGTCCAGGTCACTTATATCGTCTTCTGCATCAGTTATTCTGCTATTGATTCCTTCTAGAGAAATTTTAATTTCATTTATTGTGTTGTTCTTCATTGTTTGTTTGTTCTTTAGTTCTTCTATGTCCTTATTAAACGTTTCTTGTTTTTTTTTCCATTCTATTTCCAAGATTTTGGATCATGTTTCCTGTCATTAGTCTGAATTCTTTTCAGGAAGACTTCCTATATCCTATTCAGTTGTTTGGTCTGGTGGGTTTTTACCTTGCTCCTTCATCTGCTGCATATTTCTGTGTCTTTTCATTTTGCTTAACTTACTGTTTTTGGGGTCTCCTTTTCTCAGGCTGCAGGTTTTCAGTTCACGTTGTTTTTGGTGTCTGCCCTCAGTGGGTGAGGTTGGTTCAGTGGGTTGTGTAGGCTTCCTTGTAGAGGAGACTGTGCCTGTGTTCTGGTGGATGAGGCTGGATCTTGTCTTTCTGTTGGGCAGGTCTGTGTCCAGTGGTGTGTTTTGGGGTATCTGTGACCTTATTATGATTTTAGTCTGCCTCTCTGCTAATGGGTGGGGTTGTGTTCCTGTCTTGCTAGTTTTTTGGCATATGGTGTCCAGCACTGTAGCTTGTTGGTTGTTGAGTGGAGGTGGGTCTTAGCATTCAGATGGAGATCTCTAGGAGGGCTTTCACTGTTTGATATTACGTGGAGCCAGGAGGTCTCTGATGGATCAATGTTCTGAACTCAGCTCTTCCTCCTCAGAGGCACAGGCCTGACACTCAGCCACAGCATGAAGACCCTGTTAGCTACATGGCTCTGAAGTAAAGGGAGAAAAAAGAAAGAAAAGTAAATAAATACAATAAAGTTATTAGAATATGTGTTTAAATTAGTAAAAGTTAAAAAAAGCTAAAAAGTAATACAAAAAGAAAGAAAGAAGAGAGCTACCAAACCAAAAAACAAATCCACCAATGACAGCAAGTGCTAAATACTACACAAAGAAAAAAAAATGGACAGAACCCTAGAACAAATGATAAAAGCAATGCTATACAGGCAAAATCACACAAAGAAGCACACATATACACACTCACAAAAAGTGCAAAAAATATATATAAGCTATATAAATCATAAAAAAGTAGGAAGAGAGCAACCAAATCAGTAAACAAATCTACCAATGATAATAAGCTCTAAATTCCAAATTAAGATAAACATAAAACCAGAAACAAATTAGATGCAGAAAGCAAACCCAAAGTCTACAGCTGCTCCCAAAGTCCACCGCCTCAATTTTGGGATGATTTGCTGTCTATTCATGTATTCCAGAGTTGCAGGGTACATCAAGTTGATTGTGGAGATTTAATCCACTGCTCATGAGGCTGTTGGGAGAGATTTCCCTTTCTCTTCTTTGTTCTCACAGCTCCTTGGGTTCAGCTTTGGATTTGGCCCCACCTCTGCATGTAGGTCACCTGAGGGCATCTGCTCTTCCCTCAGACAGTATAGTGTTAAAGTAGCAGCTGATTAGGGGTTTCTGGATCCCTCAGGCCAGAGGGAGGGAAGGGTATGGAGTGCGGAGTGAACCTGCTCCAGCAGAAGCCTCATGAGGTTGCAACAGCCTGAGGCATGCCCTGTGTTCTCCCGCGGAAGATTCCCTGGATCACAGGACCCTGGCAGTGAGGGGCTGCACAGGTTCCCATGAGGGAAGGTGTGGATAGTGACCTGTGCTTGCACACAGACTTCTTGGTGGCTGCAACAGCAGCCTTAGCATTTCATGTCCGTCTCTGGTGCTTGCACTGACAGCCGAGGCTTGTGTCTATCTCTGGAGCTCATTTAGACGGTGCTCTGAATCCCCTCTCCTCACACACCCCAAAACAATGGTGTCTTGCCTCTTAGGCAGTTCCAGAATTTTTTCCGGAGTCCCTCCCAGCTAGCTGTGGTGCACTAGTCCCCTTTAGGCTGTGTTCATGTAGCCAACCCCAGTCCTCTCCCTGGGATCTGACCTCTGAAGCCTGAGCCTCAGCTCCCAGCACCCGCCCACCCCATTGGGTGAACAGACAAGCCTCTCACGCTGGTGAGTGCTGATCAGCACGATCCTCTGTGCAGGACTCTCTCTGATTTGCCCTCTCCACCCTTGTTTCTGTGCTCTCCTCCATGACTCCGAAGCTTCCCCATGATTCCTCCCCATCTCTGCCAGTGAAGGGGTTTCCTAGTGTGTGGAAACTTTTCCTCCTTCACAGCTCCCTCCCAGAGGTACAGGTCCGTCCCTATTCTTTTGTCTCTGTTTTTTTTTTATTTTTCCTACCCAGTTACACGGGGAGTTTCTTCCCTTTTGGGAAATCTGAGGTCTTCTGAGAGTGTTCAGTAGGTGTTCTGTAGGAGTTTTTCCACCTGTAGATGTATTTCTGATATATTTGTGTGGAGGAAGGTTATCTCTATGTCTTGCTCCTGTGCCATCTTGAAGCACACCCACAAGAAAATCTTAAAATCATTAATACAGAATGCCACAGTGCCAAAATCAAATTATTTCTATAACTAAAATATTAGGAATATTTCAAATAAAGGAAGCCAGTATATTATAATCAGGTTTGAATTCTAGCACCACCACTGACTGTTTGTCCTTAAAGTTAATTACAAATTCCATTCCTCATGTAAAGCATTACTTCTGAAGGATGTTCTGATAATTGTCATATAATAAACATAAATTAATTAAAAGAATACTTGGCATTTAGACAATTTTTAATACTAATATTAATACTTGTTGGCTGCAAAATTAGACTGCCAGATATTTCTCCAGCAGGGATGGGTTTATTCAGGATCAGCAGAGATTTTCAATTTGGGGCCTGCCAACATGGAGAGTCACATGTAAGTCCTGGCTCATCAGGGATGGAGAGGTCTTTTATAGAGGGAGAAAGGAAAGTGGGAGGGCTATAGTAAATAAACATAGCTTTTGATTGGCTGAGTCCTTGCCAGGAAAGATGAGGAGTCTCTCTTCTGTCTGTTGGCTTCTGCTATCATTGCAAGGTGTGACAGCTCCTCCCTCTGGTTTCCCACATGTATTTAATTGAGGATTCTGCTTAGTAAATCTTACAAACCTATTATTGTATTAGTAGAATATTTCTATTACTTGTATTATTATCTTTCTTCCAATATCAAGAAAGAGTATGATGTAATGGATCCACTGTTATAATGTTTATTTTATTTATTTATTTTTTGCGGTATGCAGGCCTCTCCCATTGCGGAGCATGGGCTCCAGATGCACAGGCTCAGAGGCCATGGCTCATAGGCCTAGCTGCTCCACAGCATGTGGGATCTTCCTGGACTGGGACATGAACCCGTGTGCCCTACATCTGCAGGAGGACTCTCAGCCACTGCACTACCAGGGAAGCCCTTATTTTATTTTTAATTCTGATTCTTCCAGCAGATATATTTCCCAAGAGCAATTCAATTGATTTTGCCTTGATTTTTTTTTATTTTTATAATTAACATTTATTTATTGCTGTGTTGCATGGCTTTCAGGATCTTAGTTCCCCTATCAGATACTGAACCTGGGCCATCAGCATTGAAAGTGTGGAGTCCTAACCACTGAACCGCCAGGGAATTCCCACTTTTTTTAATAAAATGGTAATACAACCTGAGAGAGTAATGAGGCCCTTTGGTCAGTTGAGAGAATTAAGGAGGAGCTAACTAATGAATTAAGGTACTATTTATTTATATGTATTGACAAAGTTGTGGTAACCATGTGTTGTACTGATCTTACAAAATGAAAATTTTAGTTTCAGTCTGTTTTCCCTGATAGTATGTTGTACTTAGAACATTTTTATTTCACAGTTGTTTCCAGCTATATGACAGAGGCCTGAATTACATCTTTTATATGTGATTTCCAGGTGTAAGTCTAAATACTTTCTGAAATGTAAGAGTGATTGTGTGTGTGTGTCTGTGTGAATTCCCCAAATCAGTAATTATATTACTATGGTCAATTATACTGAGAAGTTGCACTTAATTGTAGATGAAAAGATTTAGGTTTTTAATTTAAAATCTATAGACAAAACAACTATCCAGTTCTTATTAGAATCATGGACCTGATGTTACATTAAGGTGTTCATTCGTGTGGTTAGAATAGTAGGAAAAAAAATCATTTTAATGGTTCAATGTTTTTCAGACCATACGTATTATCAACTTCCATTTGCCACTGCTGAAATTTAGATTAGGAGCAGCAATTAAATTTTCAAGTTGATTTTTGCAATCTAAGTTAAAATGATCCTTGATAATATGTAAGTGGGAAACTAAACTTCATCTCTTATGAACTCTGTATCAGATGATGATTGCACAAGTCACCGATTTCCAAAAGCTGGTATTGTTATATATTGTAGCCCTTTTCTTTCTTTATGTCCAATGTCCGATCTTTCCCCAAATCACAAAATTCATATAGTTTTCCTTCATTATTGTCAATCACTCCCTCTACAACACCATTGCTGTACAGAGATTTGAATCCTCATTATTTCTTATCTGGATTCCTCCAGTATATTGCTAACTCTTTTCTTATCATTAGTCTTAGATCTTTCAATTTATCTCACTGACCAACTGATAAAATTATCTTCATAAAATTAATTGCTTTTTTAATTTTAAGATATTCTTATAGCCATAGCCTCACATGCAAGGATTTACACGATTTCCCTTCTTAGCTATGCATCTCTAAAATATCCTTGCTTCATGATAATTGATATTTTTGTGGCCTCTGCCATAATTAACCATGGTCATTTGATATCATGGACAATACCTGGAATGTCACTAACTTGTTACAAAAAGGGTTATTTAAGAACTTGCACTAGAATCTTCAATATTCCTTATTATATGTTTGTAAGAGCTTTCTGTTCAGAAGCAAATGGAAATTCACATTCATACAGAATCTCTAACAGTGAAAGAATCCATGCTGCCTGCTTCTAGCCATCTTTCTTAAGTCAACTTTTACCACCTGATACAAGTAGGTGCTGATTCTTAGGTCAAAAGTCTTTTCCTATGACTCCTACCAAAATTTCCTTATGAGATTAGAGCCAAATAGAGCATAGACTTTTTTTTTAACATCTTTATTGGAGTATAATTGCTTTACAATGGTATGTTAGTTTCTGCTGTATAGTAAAGTGAATCAGCTATACATAAACATATATCTCCATATCTTCTCCCTCTTGCATCTCCCTCACACCCTCTCTATCCCACCCCTCTAGGTGGACAAAAAGTACCAGGCTGATCTCCCTTTGCTATATGGCTGCTTCCCACTAGCTACCCATTTTACATTTGGTAGTGTATATATGCCCCTGCCACTCTCTCACTTCATCCCAGCTCACCTGTCCCCTTCCCCGTGTCCTCAAGTTCATTTTCTATGCCTGCGTTTTTATCCCTGTCTTATCCCTAGGTTCTTCAGAACCATTGTTTTTTTTCATTTTTAGATCCCATATATATATGTGTTAACATACGGTATTTGTTTTTCTCTTTCTGACTTACTTCACTCTGTATGACAGTCTCTAGGTCCATCCACCTCACTACAAATAACTCAGTTTTGTTTCTTTTTATGGCTGAGTGATATTCCATTGTATATATGTGCCACATCTTCTTTATCTGTTCATCTGTCGTTGGACACTTAGGTTGCTTCCATGTTCTGACTATTGTAAATAGAGCTGCAGTGAACATTGTGGTACATGGTTTAGCTTGTCTGAAAAGATGAAAATTCACTGTAGAGATCCAGTCAGAAGTATGATGTATTCAAAACAAACATCAGTTAGAGGGTCACTGCAATGTTCTAGATAAGAGGTAATATGGTTAGTGTGCTAACAATGGGAAGGAAAAGTGTTTGGATAGAGGTTATAAATATTGTAAGTTTTAGCCAAAAGAAATCGGTTATACTAGATATAGCATACAAGCACAAGAAAAGAGTCAAGACTGACTCAAGATTTTTGGCCTAAACTGCACATAAAATGAGGCAACACTGTGGGAACAACCTATTATTTGGAAAAAGTGAAAATCAAGAACTAAATTTTGGTTATTTCAATTTGCAGCTGCTAATCAGGATTCTAAGAGCAGAATTTCAGATGATAGACATGTGTGTCAACATGGGAGAAGAGTATGAAATTTTATATATATTTATATTTGGCTACTGAATTAAATCCCATATCTCTGTGTCTTACAATATTTTTTCTTAGATCACAGTTCAGTACATGTTGCATGACTCTCCAAGAAATGGCACTGTGTTATTATCTCCTGTCATTCTGTTTTGCTGTCATTTAGACACATGACCTACGTAGCCTTCACAGAAGGAGAGACCTAACAGAATAGCATGTAAGGGTCTTTATGCCCAGGACTGAAGGGTTCCAAATACAGCCATCCCTCAGTACCTGCAGTGGTACATCTAGGACCTCCCCACATCTAAAATCCTCAGATATATAAGTCCCATTGTTAGCTCTCTATACCTGTCATTCCACATTCACAGATTCAACCAACCTTGCATAGTGCAGTAATATATACATTTATTGAAAAAAAATCAGCTTAAAAGTGGACCCACACAGTTCAAGCCCAAGTTGTTCAAGGGTCAACTCTACTTCTTCCTACACAATCCTGACCAGAAGGCAGTCATCTGGCACTGAACTAATTGCACAGAAAATCTGAGAAAGATTTTTATCCTATCTGCTCGTGAATATCAAGTAACCAAGAAATACTTGACAGTCTCTGACACAGTAGTTATGAGGAATTAATGAAGGGTCTCTTTACAAGATAACACTTCATTGTAGTTTGATGGGTTTTATTTACTGTCTGGGGAGAGGTACATTTTTAATACAGGTGAGCTTGTGGGCAGAGTTACATTGTGCCATGGAACAAAATTAGACATATCTCATACCATAAGAGAACTTGGAAAGGTAATTTGGAAAATAAATCTTGTGTCACAATGCAGTAGTAATTGAACAGGAATATCTTGAACCACAAGGCAGGTTTGAACACAGGCATCTTGTTATAAATGGTTGTATTCCCTTAACTGGGAGAATCAGTTGTTTCAAATGTTGCTCGCAGGCTAAGATGAATTCTGAGATATGATGATTGGATTCAACATTTAGAGGTTAATAGCTGCTTGAGAGGAATGGTGGTGACAAAATCCTTTCTTGGATTCAAGAAAGAATAGAATATTATAGCTGTGAAAATGAACAGAGAAATGAGTCATAGTTGAGCACGATATAGGATCATTAGAAGGATTTGCTTTTTCTTCTTTTCATATACTGGCTTGTACATTGACAGGACTAATTCAATAAAGCTGAAATAGTCAATCATGAAAAAGTATAAAGGAACAATTGCATATGTAATATGATCAAATAATCAAACATACACTGTATCCTGTATACAAGAGCACCTCTCCTTACACAGGACAACAGATGGTTCATCATTCAATCAAGTGGGGAGGAAGACAGCTAAGAATTATTGTACTTTCATGTGTTTGAGTGTGACTACATTTTTATCCAAAAACCTCTGGAATTGAAATACTACAGGGTTAGAGTACTGGAAAGTCATGAGTTCAGCCTGAAGTTTGGGACACTTGGATACTCTGGAAAGTGTTATTACTGGTAATGATAAGATCTAGGATTTCAGCATGTCATAATGGTTGGGTAGACAAGAGGAAAATATATTTGGAGATAAATTCAAGGATTTGAGAACTGTATCCTATGTAGATTTATTTGCTTCTATTTTGCTTAGAGTGAATTTCCTTCCAGAAGATTCCCAAGCCCCTTATAAACATAAACTGGAGTGATCAACATGGACCCTTAAAGCATAAACATCACCCTAGATATTGTAAAATCTTGCTTAATGACTTTAAAGAAAATTATCCTGCTGTTCTATCTCACAGTAAGATGGAAAATCAAAATTTAACTAAATTAAAACTAAAATTCAGCTTAGGTGTGACTACCTAAGTTTTTTTTGTCAATTTATCATTGGTAATTATGTTCGAATTAAATGTAAAAATTAATTTGTTATTCTTGTCCTCAAGGCATGAACATCTAGCAATCATAAAGGCAAAAAAAGAGCGTTAAAGAATAACAGCACATAAGTATGCCATGATGAAACAAAACTAAACATAAAGCAACATTGTCTTTTGGAGGGAATATTAACTTGACCTCAAAACTCACATTTCATTAAATTAATAAACTCAATTTTTTTTCAGTCAGTCTTGAAAATACATTTATAGAGGTGTTTTAGTTTATAACAAACAAAAATTCAATGTCATATTTTAAACACATTTAATAAAGAAGTACACTTAAATTTAAAACAGTATCCATTTATGAACTAATATGTGTAATTATTGAAACATTGGTCAGGAATTAATATTAAGACTTGTGCAAATAAAAGTCCAAGTTTTGTATATAATTTAGTCTTTATAAAAACTGCACTCTAAAATATAACAGGAGAGAGTAAGGGAGTGAAAGGGGTTGAAAGAGAAAGAGAGGAAAAGAGAAATTAAAATATCCAAGAATATTTTTTTTTTGTTTTTCAGTTCCAAGAGAAATGATGATTCAGTCAAATATATTTAAAATTGAAGGGAAAAAACCTCAAGTTCACTGCTTTCTTGCTACTCTTCTTTCCAGGACTGTGCCAAATGTCATTATTAAGGTGGCTATTTACAAATAGTACCATAACATGGGGAGCTTAAAGGTTAAAGCCAGTAGTAGAAAGAACTTTATTCAAAAGGCCACATTTTAGAAATGGGAACATCTTTTTACAAGTAATGTGAAATAGGGAATTAAGGCAATGACCTAAATAATTAAAGTGAAACAAACCCTCTGCATCTAAGAGAAAAATAGAACTTCCAAACTTAAATCATCACAAATTACTGTCTACGTTCATCACATTAATGGTGTAATTGCTCAGCCTGCACTTTAAAGAGGCTACATATCTTCAAATGAAGTCATTTCTATATGCAGACATTGATTTACTGATTTGTGTTTTATTATTTCCAAAGTCTTAGTGATTGATTTCTTTTGATACAATGAGCTAATTTCGATATTAAGATGGGAAAAAATGTGTATAGTCTATACTAAATAGTGCTTATATTTTTATTTTTTGAAATCCATACATTATAAGGGTCAAATATTAAACTTGTATTGTGGCAAAGGTAGACTACATAATAAAATGTTATATTTTCATGTTATCTAAAATATGCAAATTGGAATCACATGACCCTTACAATTCTGCATACTTATTATTTCCTGACGTCTATTAATTTATTTATTTAAATTAATTTCTTTGGAGTATAGTTGATTTACAATGTTGTGTTAGTTTCTGCTGTACAGAAAAGTGAGTCAGTTATACATACACATATATCCACTCTCTTTTAGATTATTTTCCCATATAGGTCATTACAAGGTACTGAGTAGAGTTCCCTGTGCTATAAGTAGGTTCTTATTAGTTATCATGCTACATAGTAGCATGTTACATAGTAGCATGTATATGTCAATCTCAATCTCCCAATTTAGCACTCTTCTCCCTTTCCCCCTTGGTAACTATTAGTTTGTTTTCTACATCTGTGACTCTATTTCTGTTTCATGAGTAAGTTCATTTGTACCATTTTTTAATCCATGTGTAAGTGATATATGACATTTGTCTTTCTCTGTCTGACTTACTTCACTCAGTATGAAAATCTCTAGGTCATCCATCCATGTTGCTGCAAATGGGATTAGTTCATTTTTATGGCTGAGTAATATTCCATTGTATATATGTACCACAATCATCTTTATCCATTCATCTGTTGATGGATATTTAGGTTGCTTCCATGTCCTGACTGTTATAAAGAGTGCAGGACATATAACCAGAGAAAACCATAATTCAAAAATACACAGGCACCTCAATGTTCACTGCAGCACTAAAGTCCTTTTAAAACCAGTGCAGTCAAAGTCCATTGTCTCATTCATGTCACAACCATCAAAGGGGTCTTACAACTGATACGCACTGTAGCATGGACCTCTTCCTGCTTCAATTGTATCTTGTCTCCCTCTTTCCACTTTTCCTTCATCTATTCCTACCTCTCGTAATCTGTGGTTCTTTCTTTCTTTGCCATTTGAAACAATGGAAATTGTCTAGGCAGGAAACACAAGAGAAGGAAAAGACCTAAAATAACAAACCCCAAACAGTTAGGAAAATAGTAATAGGAACATACATATCAATAACTACCTTAAATATAAATGGATAAAATGCTCCAACCAAAAGACATAGACTGGCTGAATGGATACAGAAACAAGACCCATATATTTGCTGTCTACAAGAGACCCACTTCAGAAATAGGGATATGTACAGACTGAAAGTGAAGGGATGGAAAAAGATATTTGATGCAAAAGGAAATCAAAAGACAGCTGGAGTAGCAATTCTCATATCAGAAGAAATAGACTTTAAAACAAAAACTATTACAAGAGACAAAGAAGGACACTACAAAATGATCAAGGGAACAATCCAAGAAGAAGACATAACAATTGTAAATATTTATGCACACAACATAGGAGCACCTCAATGCATAAGGTAAATGCTAATAGCCATAAGAGGAAAAATCAAAAGTAACACAATCATAGTAGGGGACTTTAACACCCCACTTTCACAAATGGACAGATCATCCAGAAAGAAATAAGGAAACACAAGCTTTAAATGATACATTAAACAAGATAGACTTAATTGATATTTATAGGACATTTCATCCAAAAACAACAGAATACTGTTTCTTCTCAAGTGCTCATGGAACATCCTCCAGGATAGATCATACCTTGGGTCAAAAATAAAGCCTTGGTAAATTTAAGAAAATTGAAATCATATCACATATCTTTTCTGACAGCAATGCTATGAGACTAGATATCAATTACAGGAAAAAAAATTGTAAAAAATACAAACACATGGAGGCTAAACAATACACTACTTAATAACCAAGTGATCACTGAAGAAACCAAAGAGAAAATCAAAAAATACCTAGAAACAAATGATGAAAACATGATGACCCAAAACCTATAGGGTGCAGCAAAAGCAGTTCTAAGAGGGAAGTTTATAGCAATACAATCTAACCTCAAGAAACAAGAAAAATCTCAAATAAACAACCTAACCTTACACCTAAAGCAATTAGAGAAAGAACAACAACAACAACAACAACAAACCTAAGTTAGCAGAAGGAAGGAAATCATAAAGATCAGATCAGAAATAAATGAAAAAGAAATGAAGGAAACGATAGCAAAGATCAATAAAATTAAAAGCTAGTTCTTTGAGAAGATAAACAAAATTGATAAACCAATAGCTAGACTCATCAACAAAAGAGGGAGAAGACTCAAATCAATAGAATTAGAAATGAAAAAAGAAGTAACAACTGCACTGCAGAAATAAAAAGGATCATGAGAGATTACTACAAGCAACTATATGTCAATAAAATGGACAACCTCGAAGAAAATGGACACATTCTTAGAAAAGGACAACCTTCTGTGACTTAACCAGGAAGGAATAGAAAATATAAAGAGACCAATCACAAGCACTGAAATTGAGACTGAGATTAAAAATCTTCCAACAAACAAAAGCCCAGGACAAGGTGGCTTCACAGGTGAATTTCATCAAACATTCAGAGAAGAGCTAACACCTGTCCTTCTCAAACTCTTCCAAAATATAGCAGATGGAGGAACACTCCCAAACTCATTCTACGAGGCCACCATCACCATGATAACAAAACCAGACAAAGACATCACAAAGAAAGAAAACTACAGGTCAATATCAATGGTGAACATAGATGCAAAAATCCTCAACAAGATACCAGCAAACAGAATCCAACAGCACATTAAAAGGATCATACACCATGATCAAGCAGGGTTTATCCCAGGAATGCAAGGATTCTTCAATATAGACAAATCAATCAGTGTGATAAACCATATTAACAAGTTGAAGGAGAAAAACCATATGATCATCTCAATAGTTGCAATAAAAGTTTTTGACAAAATTCTACATCCATTTTTGATAAAAATCTTCCAGAAGGTAGACATAGAGGGAACTTACCTCAACATAATAAAGGCCATATAGGACAAACCCACAGCCAACATCATTCTCAGTGGTGAAAAAATGAAACCATTTCCTCTAAGATCAGGAACAAGACAAGGTTTTCTACTCTCACCATCACTATTCAACATAGTTTTGGAAGTTTTAGCCACAGCAATCAGAGAAAAAAAAGAACTAAAAAGAATCCAATTAGAAAAGAAGTAAAGCTGTCACTGTTTGCAGATGACAAGATACTATATATAGAGAATCCTAAAGAGCTCGGATCAGAAAACTACTTGAGCTAATCAATGAATCTGGTAAAGTGGCAGGATATAAAATTAATGCACAGAAATCTCTTGCATTCCTATACATTAATGATGAAAATTCTCAAAGAGAAATTAAGGAAATCCTCCCATTTACAATTCCAACAAAAAGAATAAAATACCTGGGAATAAACCTACCTAAGAGACAAAAGACCTGTATGCAGAAATCTATATGACACTAATAAAAGAAATTAAGGATGAAACAAAGAGATGAAGAGATATACCATGTTCTTGGATTGGAAGAATCAACCTTGTGAAAATGATTTTACTACCGCAAGGAATCTACAGATTCAGTGCAATCCCTATCAAACTACCAATGGCATTTTTCACAGAACTAGAAAAACAATTTTACAGTTTGTATGGAAACAAAAAAGGCCCCAAATAGCCAAAGCCATCTTGAGAAAGAAAAAATGGAGCTGGAGGAATTAGGCACCCTGACGTCATACTATACTACAAAGCTACAGTAATCAAGAAAATATGGTACTGGCACAGAAATAGAAATGTAGAGCAATGGAGCAGGATAGAAAGCCCAGAGATAAACCCACACACATATGGTCACTTTATCTTTGATAAAGGAGGCAAGGATATACAATGGAGAAAAGACAGCCTCTTCAATGAATGGTGCTGGGAAAACTGGACAGCCACATGTAAAAGAATGAAATTATAACACTCCCTAGCACCATACATAAAAATAAACTGAAAATTGATTGAAAACCTAAATGTAAGACCAGACACTATCAAACTCTTAGAGGAAAACATAGACAGAACACTCTATGACATAAATCACAGCAAGATCCTTTTTGACCCACCTTCTAGAGAAATGGAAATAAAAACAAAAATAAAGAAATGGGACCTAATGAAACTTAAAAGCTTTTGCACAGCAAAGGAAACCATAAACAACATGAAAATACAACCCTCAGAATGGGAAAAAAATATTTGCAAGTGAAGCGACTGACAAAGGATTAATCACCAAAATTTACAAGCAGCTCATGCAGCTCAATATCAAAGAAACAACCAACACAATCCAAAAATGGGCAGAGGACCTAAATAGACATTTCTCCAAAGAAGATATACAGATTGCCAGCAAACACATGAGAGGATGCTCAATGTCACTAAACATTAGAGAAATGCAAATCAAAACTACAATGATGTATCACCTCACACCGGTCAGAATGACCATCATCACAATACCTACAAACAATAAATGCCAGAGAGGGTGTAGAGAAAAGGGAACCCTACTGCACTGCTGATGGGAATGGAAATTGATACAACCACCATGGAGAACTGTATAAAGCTAAAAATAGAATTACCATACAACCCAGAAATCTCACTACTGGGCATATACCCTGAGAAAAAAACGTAATTCAAAAAGAGTCATGTACCACAGTGTTCATTGGGGCTCTATTTACAATAGCCAGGACGTGGACACAACCTAATTGTCCAGCAACAAATGAATGGATAAAGAAGATGTGGCATATATATATATATATATATATATATATATATATATATATATATATATATATATATATATAATGGAATATTACTCAGCCATAAAAATAAACAAAACTGAGTTATTTGTAGTGAGGTGGATGGACCTAGAGTCTGTCATACAGAGTTAAGTATGTCAGAAGGAGAAAAACAAATATTGTATGCTAACACATATATGGAATCTAAAAGAAACAAAAAGTGGTTCTGAAGAATCTAGGGGCAGGACAGGAATAAAGACACAGACGTAGAGAATGGATTTGAGTAAAAGGGGAGGGGGAACAGTAAGTTGGGACAAAGTGAGAGAATGGCATGGACATATATACACTACCAAATGTAAAATAGATAGCTAGTGTTAAGCAGCCACATGACACCGGGACAGCAGCTTGGTGCTTTGTGACCACCTAGATGGGTGGGAATGACAGGGTGGGAGGGAGACACAAGAGGGAGAAGATATGGGGATATATGCATATGTATAGCTGATTCACTTTTTATAAAGCAATTATACTCTAATAAAGATGTTAAAATATTAAAAGAAACAAAAAAACAAAAGTGAAAGCTGGAGGAAAAAGGAAGTATTAAGGGAGAACCAAGATTAGCTGGATAGAGAGGTTCAAGGAACAAGTCTGAGGAATAGGAGCAAAAACGATTTGAAGCGTGAAAACCATATTCCACATTCTATATACTACAAAGTTTGGGCAAAATCCAACTAATAATAAATCCAAAGAAATGACATGTGGTTATTTGTATTCCAAGAATGGCATAAATGATACACAGACAAATATAGAGGAGGAAAAAAATAGATGGCAATCCAACTAGAGAGGAACTAGAACTTGATATCTGGAATGAAGATCTCCGTCGGGTATCACTGAGAATGCAAAAATAACCCAGATCCCATAGCCAGTGCAGCCTGGAAAGAGAAAAATTGTTTGACTCCACCCTCCCCCATTTCTTGTTGGATACTTTAGCATTGCCTCAAATACCTCCACAGTGGTTCTGAGGATGTGTGAGAATAGCTATGAATGAGTCATACCTATTTCCTCTGCTCAAGCAGCAGTGGGATGTCTGCTGTGACTGGGCCTCAAAGCTCCTCAAGTGAGGTGTCCCTCAAAGGCTGCCCCAGCTCATCATCAAGCCCATGATTCGTGCCATCACTCAGACCAAGTGTGAACAGTGCCCTACAGCTCCTTGTGCCACATGTGATATATGCACTGCAACACAATCCTGACTTCTGCTTGCAGCATCTTAGTGCCCCTGGTTCCACTTTTGACTTGCTCTTATTGCACTGCTCCTCTTGAGCCTAAGGCAGAAGTCCCAAGGCTTGGGCTACAGTACAGCCCATGTGATGGACACCACGCTGCAGCCAGAGTCACCCCTTGGACAATAATCTCAAACCTACCCCTCTCCTCTGTTGGTGTAAATTCCACCTGGGAGGACCTCTGCACAGACCCTCCTGGTAAGTCTCTGAATAGTAATGACTTCTGGATTTCGACTTCTCTGTTTGCCAGCACCAGATTTTACGTGAGTTTTCTTAGTCAATCAACAATCCTTTGGGGTGGAAATCATCCCCCGCATTACACTTGAGGAAAATTGAAGCTCAGAGAATTAAATGCCTCGCCCAACACTTGTCAGCCAGTATATTAGAGTCAAGGTTTCTGCTCGGGTATTCTGCTCTCCAAGAATAAAACTCTTCAAAGGTAGACAAAATTCATTCCAGGGGTAATTCAGCTTAGACAGGGGTTCCCATATACTTGGGGCAAGATGCAGGGCTGTCTCTTGCCTAGGTTTAAAGCCACTACATCCCTTTAAACTGAATATCCAAGGAGGAGGACATGATAAAATAATTTCTTCTGCCTCAGAGCTTACGGCATTCATTAACGAATATTGATTCCTACGAATTAGTCTCAATCACATTAGATAGGAGAGGTAAAACGGCTTCAGGTTAACAAAAATTTTGTATGAAGTAAAAAGAAATAGTATATTTCAAGTCTGAAAAATCCCAAAGATCTGCATTAACACAATGCATACGTACCTGCAATATGTACTTTAACAGAGTAATAGTGTGCAATCATATCAGAAATGTTTCTTTAAATATTTCGGTTTTACAAGATAATTAGTGACAAAGAACACAGCCATAGAAAATTAGGTGTCATTGTTTGACACTGCCGTATGGAGTGGGAACGTTGTAAATTTTAATTCCAAGACCCAAACGATTCTAAGTAAGACAGCAGAGAGCAGTCATTCTACCTGATGTTCAGAAGCAACTAGATAAGTGTAGGAGTGTATCTGAGTTTGTAAGAAACTGAAAATGACAATCAAAGCATGTTCAAATGTTTGTCTTATATGTATAAGGGAAAGAAAGCTGGCTATGCAGATTCTAGGTATAAACTGGCAGGGCCGGACATAGGGAAATAATAAAATAAATCTATTGTGAAAAAAAAAAAAAGATGCAAAATATGTCTCACAGATTTTTGTATTGCTATTTAATTCTTCTTTCACACATGTAAAGCAAATGGGAATCCTGACTCTTGTGACATGGCTGACATAGTTCTGACATCCTATGTTTTGTTTTATCTACTAAAATGATGTCCAGGCCCACTCCCAGAAATTATGATTCAGTTTGTTTGGAGTAAGACTTACACGTCGGGTGGGTGGTTTGTGTGTGTGTGTGTGGTGATAAATGGTATATTTTTAAACTCCAGATAGTTAGTTACATACTTAATAATACATATTATATATACATATTAAATTATATATAACAATACATAAATTATATGTAATATACAGTATACAGTTACTAATACAGTTTAATTATAACTATAAATATATAGTTAAATTACAAGATATTAATTAGCCAATATTGGGAACCGTTGATTTAGAGGTTTATTTGATTATTTGTTACACTGCTTATATTGTGGTAACAGGGTAAAGGCAATAAGTAAGAAAGGAATAACATAAATATCAGAGAGTGACATTGGTGATTTACAAAAATATTTATATTCATAAGAAACTCTCATATGTCTTTCCAAAATGGTTGTAAATTTTTACAATTCCACCAGCCATGTATGAGAAAAAACATTGTTTCTTATCCTTACAAAAAATAGGTATTTTCAGTCTTTTGAACATTATATATCCTGTAGGGTGTAGTGGAATCTTCCTGAAATTTAACTGGCATTTTCCTGAAGCTGAAAGGCAATGAGCATACTTTTATGTGCTTATATTTCTCCATATTTAGTGATATGTCTGTTCAAAACATATGCCCGTATTTGAAGTTGCTTGTCTGCTTATTACTGAGTCATAAAGTTTTTTTTATATTTTTGATACAAATTATGTATTAAACATACATACTTCAGTTACTATCTCTACAGCAAAAGGCAAGTATATTTATTATCTAGTATAATACATGTATTCCTCAAGAGCAAAGGGATGGCATGTTTAGAGTCCATTGTAAAAGATGCAGATTCCCTAAGCTCAGTGTTCCTCTCCTATAATGCTACTCCATGTGGGTGCTGGTAATCATCTGACTCGCTTTACCATCTCCCTGTAGGAATTTGGACTTGGGAAGTAGGTTAAAAAAATGCTGATATTCTGCCCACTGCTATTTTCATGAGGAATAAACTTCTCTTCATTTTTGACTCAGGAATTTCCTGTGAACTATCAACATCCTTGAAACCATGGCAGCCTAACTTGTTAGCTTGCAACTAGTTTAAAATCTCAGATCCTATACAGTTCTTGACACTGACTTCATCTGCTGGGCAGCTATTTATGATGTATTTAGATCTCTCCATTAACCCTCTCTTCTGGTCTCATAGTGGTTTCCAAAGAAATTTTGTCTGAGAAAACAAACAAACAAGCAAACCTCAATCTTGTTTTTTAAAAGATTCTGGTAAGAGTTGACAATGCCTGTCCTGTATTATAACCCTATACATGTGATTATGTAAGAAAATTGGAGAAAAAATCCTCCCATTGATTAGAATGTCGAAAGTGGATCTTGCTGTTTACCTTCCTTGGTATATAATATGACCAGGGATAAAATATACATTGATTTATGCACAGTAAGTAATGGTTTGGTGTATGATCATGGACTTGTTTACTTGTAGATTTGTGACAGGTTTATATTGATAGCAAAATTGGTATTTCAAGCATATTTTGTGTCCTATTTGAATGTACACCAAATTTCACCATCATAGTGGAATATCTTGATAATGAAGGGTACTACGTAGCTAGTTGTTTATATGATTGTCAGCTTGCTTTCTCAGCCATACTATACTTGTTCATTGTCATAACTAGCCATGACATATTTCTGAGTACCACTTCTGTCAATGGTAGAGAACAGTGTGAGTTACCAATATGCTACTATTCCATAAGAGAACAAGCTAGCTACCTGGTAGCAAATTGATTACACTGAGGTTTTTTTTTTTTTTTCCTCCAAAATTAACAGTGCAAGTATTTTTTCTTTATTAGGTAAGTGAATTCATCTTAATATTGATTTACCTTCCTTTTTTCTGAGGCTTCTGTCCACATTTTCATATGTTGATTTAGTCATTATCTTCTTCCCTGCCACCTCACACAACATTGCTTTTGACAAGTCAATAACTGTATAACAAAAGAGGCAATGAGAAACACCTCAAGGAAGTTTGCAGTCTTACTACATACATGACATTTGGAAAGATTTGTAACAGAATATTGAAATATCATTTACACTGCCATCTATGTAATAAGAGCTTACATGTTTAGGTACTATCTATAAAAACATACCATGCACTTGAAATCTGCATCTAAAATAGAGCACTTTATTGCAAACCAGAACTCACTTATAAGAACCAAGAGATGCAAGGCAGAATACTCTCACTACTGCTACTAATTACATTCTCTGTTGTCCTAAATTCTTATTTCCCCAATTTTACCCTCTTGTGATTTAGAGGTATTGTTTTTCCAAGGTAGTAGTGTTTCTACCATGGAACACAGTAATGGTTCCACTGAACAAGAGTTTGATACTATCGCCTTTCCATTTTGATTTCTTCATGCCATCTGGCCATTTTGGGTTCTGAGACATATGCTACTGAAGCATCACCAGTGACTGTGGTAATTGATCTTTATTATCATGATTAAGAAGAAATGAGACTGCTCTCGGGTAAGGGGTATATATTTGGAAGACAAAAGATTCTGTTGGGCACCCAGAAATGGCTCCAGTGATTGATGGATTTTGTGCTTTCCCTATGGGGGAAAAGGGTGGCTGTCTGTTCATTTGTACAATATTTACAACCATACAGTGTGGAAACATGTTTTTGGTTATTATTGTTTCTGTACTTTAATTTGTATAGAAGGGTGTATTTGAAAGTTGAGCATCCAAAGGGACAGATTGTGTGGGCTGTTTTATTTTTGTATTAAAAACTACCATAGGGCTTCCCTGGTGGCGCAGTGGTTGAGAGTCCACATGCCGATGCAGGGGACACGGGTTTGTGCCCTGGTCCGGGAAGAACCCACATGATGTGGAGCAGCTGGGCCTGTGAGCCATGGCCCCTAAGCCTGAGAATCCGGAGCTGTGCTCTGCAATGGGAAAGGCCACAACAGTGAGAGGCCTGCGTTCCGCAACAAAAAAATAAAATAAAAAAATAAAATAAAATAAAATAAAATAAAATAAAACTACCATTACCCATCTAATATCTTGCTGTGTAACAAGGGCTAGAAACCTAGCAGCTACATTTCCCAGAGTCCCTTGACTGCAGGATTCCAAATTAAAAGCACATATGTGAGGTTTAGAAATTAGAAGAAAAGCATAAGTTATTATGCTACACTTGCAGAAATGGCTAACTGCTTGGGCAGTTAGAAGAAATGTTGTTGGCAGTGGCTTCCAGGACATGTACAGTGAATCGCCTTATGTGATGCAGGCAGCTAGACCACTGGAGGTAGCTGCCCATGACTTCTATACCACCAGATTCCCTCCTGTTGGTCCTCATGATATTTGTTCCCCATCCATTTGTAATGGTTTTGAGGGCAACACATTTCTTCTGTAAATTACATTTCAATAAAATACCTGCAGTGTTCAATAAAATACCTGCAGTGTTTTCTGTTCTCATACAAAACCTGGATTTACATATCAATCATCTGTCTATTTTAGGAAATTAATTGTTAACTTTTGATTAATGCATCAGCTCTTTTGAGATTGCTTAGCAGAGACAATTATTCTTAATTCTGATGATCTCTGTTAAGGTATAATTTAAGTTAAATAAAACAACAAATGAACAACAAATAAGAACCTGTCTAACCTGCAAAATTTGCTGAGTGGCACGCTGAATATGCACAAAAATTTATATTCTATATATCAGTGATTTTTACACTCTTGAGTAGATTAGAGTCAATTGCAAGAATCATTAAAATAGATTTCTGGGCCTCACCCTCAGATTGAATTTCCATAGGTTTGGGATAGGATATAAGAATTTGGATTTCTAACAAGTTCCCAGGTAATGTCCATGCTACCGGTTTATGGACCGTACTTGTGAATAGCTGCTCTCTCTTTATTTTAATACTTCACTGGTTTCTCCTTCTTTGCAAATACATATTTAGTGGATCAGTTTACATTTTTCAGCAGGCCTTATATTTTATTTTTCTTTTCTAATGTAGACTCACTACCTGTCACTAATTCCTCAAGATTTTCTCAGTTAGCTTATTTGTCCAAGCCTAATGGTCTCTGATAAATCTTTTCATTATCAACCAGTTATTTTTATAAGACATATTGCAGGCATTCAAAAATATGAAACTCATGTTAATAATAAATTTTAAAATGATTTGTGATGAAAAAAATTTAAGCATAAGAAAACAAAACAGAAAACTCAGGTTGGAAATCGTGTGTATGTGTACTTCACTGTATGTAGGACAATTTTCAAATCTGGCACTAATATTATTTCATTCTCTCCCCTTAAATCTGGGCTTTGTGACTGTTCTTCAAAGACGTATTTTCAGGAAGACAAATCGACTATTTAAATTGGTCAATTCAGTCTAACAGTCAGTAAAGTTGATTAGGTGGTCCTATGAAGAACTGATTAATTCTATGAATGTATAATCTGTCCTAGAGCAGTTCACCATGCTTTAGGAACATTTTCTAATTGATCCTTTCTTTCATACACTTTATTTCATTTCAGAGTGGAACAAAACAGCAACAGCTTTGTTGGTCAGAGGCAAGATAGCATGGTGTTTAAAATATAATATTTGA
This sequence comes from Mesoplodon mirus, assembly GCF_964341445.2. Lineage (NCBI taxonomy): Eukaryota > Metazoa > Chordata > Mammalia > Artiodactyla > Ziphiidae > Mesoplodon > Mesoplodon mirus. Next base: position 125,449,997 of record NC_138982.1, on the reverse strand, counting down.
CACTCTGATTTACCAAGTTGCCCATTGTCATACAGAGAGTAAAGTTAGTCAATGTATCTATTTTCAGTTCTCTTGTCTAAATGATAATGATTTTAATAATTAATAAGTATTAATCATGTTCTGATGATCCTATAAGTGTGTAGTTATAAAATTCTTAGGGGATTCAATAAACATTTTTTGCTAGGTAAAATGCAACCTAATCAGATAAGACTATAAATTTAAAATATCATCTGGACTTTATAATTTATTTTCTGATTATAAAAAGGAAATACAGAAATTTAACAGTGGAGCCTGCATGCCATATTACCTTGCATATGTTTTATCTCACATAATATAACTTTTTAATTGAAGAATTTGTCAAATTTAGCCATCACATGCTTTACCCAAATTAAATATTTTCTGAATCTTTTTAAAAATAGACATCTGAGGCTTCCCTGGTGGCACAGTGGTTGAGAGTCCGCCTGCTGATGCAGGAGACACGGGTTCGTGCCCCAGTCCAGGGAGATCCCACATGTCGCGGGGCGGCTGAGCCCGTGAGCCATGGCCACTGAGCCTGTGCATCCGGAGCCTGTGCTCTGCAACGGAAGTGGCCACAACAGTGAGAGGCCCGCATACGGCAAAAAAAAAAAAAAAAAAGAAAAGAAAGAAACAATAGATATCTGGGAAAATTGAATCTGGATGCTGAATTTACACCTGGCTGCATTCCCCTGTAACTGCTGCCTCTCTAAGAGGTCCTCAGTTCTGTAGTTCATTATCTGCACTCAAGTTCATTTATTTTCATTAATGTCTCAGTTTTCCATGTATTTGCATTTTGAAAATGTGGTGTGAGAAGGTTAAACATTTTAGGCCAGGTTCTATTAAAGCATAGCCTGAGACAAGGATCCTAGTGCGTATGATTTGTTGGGAGAGGATTTTTCATGGAATGCATACAAGGGAAGAAGTGAGGCAGAACAGGAATCTAGGAGAGAGCTGAACAAGGATTTGGTTTCAGGTGAAGCCTAGCCTTGGCCTTAACCCACAGAGGGACTCCCTTGGAGCATCAGTTGCATCACAAGGCTAAGTCTCTAAAGGTCTGATCTAGCCTTTGTAACCACAGGTCAGGGAGGCATTGACTGAAGGCTGCTTTTGGGAGTGGAACTTCCCTGGTGAGGCAGCTCCATTTAGCAGAGGACAGCTCTCCAGAGAAGAGGTACCTGTGAAATTTAACAGCTGACAAGATGAGAAAAAATAAACTATCGAGATAATGGTTTGTTTCCTGATTGCTTTCATAGAATGCTTTGTGGTGATGACAGTTCAGTGTAGTAAGACTATAAATGCTGAAGCAAATGTCTGAATTAAAATTCAAACTCTAACACTTAGGGATTGTTTGGGGCAAGTTAATTAACCTTTTGTGTCATACATTTTTGAATCTGAAAAGACACAGATGATATTGGAATAATATCTTTATCATAGGGCACTTGTAAAGGTTAAATACAAGCATAAATGTTAAGATTTTCATACTGTGTTTGACCCGAATTAAGCAGTACATGAATGTATTCCATTATCATTATTATTTTTAATTCTTTATGAAAATATGTGGGAAGATAGGTCGATAACTAAAAAGTATATGAGGTACTCTCACTCCCCAAAATAGGATAACACTGAGAATGCTTTCTTGCAAACGTCTTTTATAATTAAGAATAGCTATGTCAGGTGACTTTTCATGTATACATAAATATAATAATTTTGGTCAATTTCCCATAGATGTTTATATTTCAGCAATTGTTAACAATGTTGAAATAAAATATTGTATACAATTATTGTAGAGAAATAAATTGTTGCATTTTTAGTCATTTTCTTTTAAGAGTAGATTCTGTTCAGCTGTGAAAGACTAATAAACAGAAACCTCAGTGAAATAGAGAGGGGAGACCACAAGGGGGAGCTCTCATGCCCTATGACAATGACAACCAAACAAGAAGAAGAAATATACTGTTTTCCATAGTGACCTCACCAATTTGTTTTCCCACCAATACAAACTGTGCATGAGGGTCCCCTTTTCTGCATATCTTTACTAAGACTTGATATTTCTTGTCCTTTTGGTCATACCCTTTCAACACTTGTGAGGTGTTATCTCATTGTGATTTTGATCTGCATTTCCCTGATAATTAGTGAGGTTGAGAAATTTTTCATGTGCTTGCTGGCCATTAGTATGTCTTCCTTGAAAAAAATGTCTATTCAGATCCTCTGCCCATTTTTGAATGGGCAGAATTTTTTTTTTTTTTTTTTGCTATTGAGTTGTATGATTTCTTTATACATTTTGGACATTAACCCCTTATCAGATACCTGGTTTATGAATATTTTCTCCCACTCAGGAGATTGCCTTTCCGTTTTGTTGACAGTTTCCTTTGCTATACAGATGTATACTTTGAAGTACTTCCATTTGTTTGGTTTTGCTTTTTTGCCTTTGATTTTGGAGTCAGATAGAAAAAAATCATCACCAGGACAGATGCCAAGGAACTAATTGGCCATGTTTTCTTCTGGGAGTTTTATGGCTTAATGTCTTACATTCAAGTCTTTAATCCATGTTGAGTTTTTTGTGAATGGTGTAAAATAGTAACCTATTTTGTTTTGCATGTGGTTGTCCAATTTTCCCAACCCCATTTATTGAAGAAACTGTCCTTTCCCCATTTTATATTGTTGCCTCCCTGGTTGTAAATTATTTGACAATATATATGTGGGTTTATTTCTGTGATCCCTATTCTGTTCCATTGACCTATGTGTCTATTTTTATGCCAATATCATACTCTTTTGATTACTGTAGCTTTGCAATATAGTTTGAAATCAGGTAGTGTGATGCCTCCAGTTTTGCTTTTGTTGCTCAAGGTTGCTTTGGCTATTCAGGACCTTTCATGTGTTCATACAAATTTTAAGAGTTTTTTTTTTTTTTTTTGCATTTCTGTGAAAAATGCCACTGAACTTTTTATACAGAATACATGAAATCTGTAAGTTGCATTGGATAGTATGAATGTTTTAACAGTATTAATTCTTCCAATCTATGAGCATGAAATATCCTTTTTTTTTAATGTCTTCATTTTCTTTCATCAGTATCTTACAGTTTTCAATGTACAGGTCTTTCACGTCCTTGGTTAAGTTTGTTCCCAGGTTGTTTTATTGTTTGTTTGTTTGTTTTTGAAACAGTTGTAAATGGGAATGTTTTCTTAATTTATGTTTTTGATAGATTTCTGTTAGTGTAAATAAATACAGATTTTTATGTATTGATTTTGTACCCTGTAAGTTTAATGAATTCATTTATTAGTGTAAAAAGTTAGTTGATGGAGTCTTTAGGGTTTGTGTACACCCACACACCCACCCACACACACACACACACACACACACATATATATATAATCATATCATTCATATAGAGTTACAGTTTTACTTCTTCCTTTACAATTTAGATGTCTTCTATTTATTTTCTTCCCTAACTTCTCTGACTAGGACTTCCAATACTGTGTTCATTAAAAGAGGTGAGAGTAAGCATCCTTCTCTTATTCCTGATCTTAGAAGAAGAGCTTTCTGCTTTTCACCACTGAGTATGATGTTAGTTGTGGCCTTGTCATGTGTAGCCTTTATGTTGAGGTATGTTATCTCTATACACACTTTGTTAAGAATTTTTATTATAAATGAAAGTTTAATTTTGCCAAATGCTTTTTATGCATCCATTGAGGCAAATCGTTTTTATCCTTCATTATTTAAATGTAGTGTAGCATGTTGATTGATCTGCAGGTGTTGAAAAATGTTTGCATCCTGGAATAAATCCCACTTGATTTTGATGTTTGATCCTTTTAATGTATTATTGAATTCAATTTGTCAGTATTTATTGAGGATTTTTGCATTTATGTTTATTAGTGATGTTAGCCTATATTTTTTTTGTGTGTGTGTGAGGTGTCCTTGTCTGGTTTTGGTATCAGGATAATGCTGGCCATTGTAAAGTGAGTTTGGAAGTATTCACTCCTCTTCAATATTTTGCAAGGAGTTTGGGAAGGATAGACATTAAATCTTCTTTGAATGTTTGGTAGAATTCACCAGTGAAGCTGTTTTGTCTTGTGTGTTTGTTTGTTGGGAAGTTTTTGATTACTGATTCAATATCCTAACTAATAATCATTCTATTCAAATTTACTTCATTTTCATGATTCAGTTATTGAAGATTGTATGTTTCTAGAAATCTATTAATTTCTTCTAAATTGACTATTTTGTTGGTATATATTTGTCCATAGTAGTCTTTTATGATCCTTTATATTTCTGTGGCATCAGTTGCAACTTCTCTTTTACTTTTGTTTGTTTGTTTGTTTTGTTGTTTTTTTGTGGTACACGGGGCTCTCACTGTTGGGGCCTCTCCCCCTGTGGAACACAGGCTCCAGACGCACAGGCCCAGCGGCCATAACTAATGGGTCCAGCTGCTCCGTGGCATGTGGGATCTTCCCAGACCGGGGCACGAACCCATGTCCCCTGCCTCAGCAGGTGGACTCTCAACCACTGCGCCACCAGGGAAGCCCTCTTTTACTTTTGATTTTATTTATAAAAGCCCTTTCTCTTTTTTACTTGGTAATTCTAGCTAAACATTTTTCAATTTTTTTTCTCTTTTCCAAGAACCAACCATTAGTTTTATTGATCTTTTCTATTTTCCTTTTTAGTCTCTTTTTGTTTTATTTGCACTGTGATTTTTATTTTCTTCCTTCTAGTAAACTGGCCTTTATTTGTCTTTCTTTTTCTGGTTCAGTTAGGTGTAAGTTAGATGGTTTATTTGAACTTTTTTTTTGTTTCTTTCTTTAGGTAGGCCCATATCATTGTGAATTCCCCTCTTAGAACTTCTTTTGCTGCATCTCATAGATTTTGATATGTTATATTTCCATTTTCATTTACCTCAAGGTACTTTTTGATTTCTCCTTTGATTTCTTCATTGACTCATTTGCTGTTCATTAGATGTTGTTTAATCTCCACATGCTTGTGATTTTTTTCCAGTTTTCTTCTTGTCATAGATTTCTATTTTTATATCACTGTGGTCAGAAAAGATACTTGATATGATTTCAATTTTCTTGAATTTACTGAAACTAGTTTTGTAGCCTCACGTATGGAGAATGTTCCATGTGAACATGAGAAGAATATTTATACTGCTATTTTGGAATGGAATGTTCTCTGTCTGCCTGATCTAATATGCCATTTAAGGCCAATATTTTCTTATGTATTTTCTGTCTAGATAATCTATCCATTAATGTAAGTGGGGTATTAAAACCCTCTACAATTATTGTGTTACTATTTCTCTATTTATATATATATATAATATTTGCTTTATATATTTAGGTGGTCCTATACTGAGTGCATAAATATTTACAAATATTATATCCTCATGTTACATTGACATTTTACTATTATGTAATGTCTTTCTTTGTCTTTTATTACAGTCTTTGTGTTAAAGTCTATTTTGTCTGATATAAGTATAGTATTCCAGCTTTCTTTTGTTTTCCGTTTGCATGGAACATCTTTTTCTATGCCTTCACTTTCAGTCTATGTGTATCCTTACATCTGAAGTGAGTCTTTTGTAGAAGGCATATAGTTGGGTCTTATTTTGTTTGTTTGTTTGGTTTAATCCATTCAACCACTCCATGTCTTTTAATTAGAGAATTTAGTCTATTTACTTTTAAAGTAATCATTGATAGGTGTATAGTTATTGCATTTTTGTAACTTGTTTTCTGATTGTTTTGTAGATCCTCTCCTTTTGTTTTCTTCTCTTGTTGTTTGATGACTTTCTTTAGTGTCATATCTACATTCCTTTCTCATTGTCTTGTGAATCTATTATAGGTTTTTCCTCTGTGGTTACCATGAGACTCACATATACCATACTATATATATATATGTATAGTATGCTTCTTTCTCTCTTCTCCTTTTAGGACCCCAATAATGCAAATATTAGTCTGTTTGATGCTGTCTCATATGTCCCTTAGGCTATCTTCATTTTTTTAAATTATTTTTTTCTTTTTGTTGCTTTGTTTGGGTGAGTTTTACTTCCCTGTCTTCTAGCTCACTCATCCTTTTTGCTGCTTCATCTAGTTTACACCTAAACCCCTCTAATGTATTTTTCAGTTAAATTATTCTATTCTTCATCTCTGTGACTTCTGTTTGATACTTTATATTTCCTAACTCTTTATTGACATTCTCACTGTGTTCATCGACTCTTCTCCCAGTTTGATGAGCATCTTTATGACCATTACTTTGAACTGTTTATTAGATAAATTATTTCAATTTTGTTACTTTTTTCAGAGATTTTATCTTACTCTTTCATTTGAAACATATTCCTCTATTTCCTCATTTTACTTGACTCTCTCTGTTTCTGTGTATTGGGTGAAACAGCTGCCTCTCCCAGTCTTGAAGTAGTGACCTTATGTGGGAAATGAGTATTTTTTGTTCAACCCTGCTCTAGCTCTTGGTTGTCTCTTGAACCTTTGTGATTGTCTAAGCAGCCTGATTTGTTCTTGGTAAGTTCCAGTTGTTGAAGATATGCCAAACATCTGTTAGTGTTCCAAAAGGAGGAATCTCACTCAGCACCTAGTTGCAGGCTGATTGGAAGCTGGATACTCAGTCTACAGCTTTTAAAGTGCAAATATATACAGTCCTGTGGGACCAGCATCATAAACCCTAGTGACTTCCAAACCAGGTGATCTGTAGATGTCCCCTGTGAACATTTGCAAAAATCAGGGTTCCAGATGAGTATAAGCCCTTTTCTGGTAGGCACCAACTAGCTGTAGTGAGACCTAAGGAGAGCCCAAAGATGGCTTCTCCTGGCATATGTCCCTGAGAGCAACACTATAGCCTCTAGATGTGTGGAAAACCTGAAGCCTGCCACTCAGGTTGAAGCTAAGGAAGATGTGAATTGGCCTTTTTCACAGGAAGACTGGTGATGTGTTTCAGTCTGCTGTCTGTGTGGTGCCATGGGGTTAGTAGCCTGCCAAGAACTGTCTCCAGTTGTTACAGATCTGTGAGATGTAGGAACACAAGCCACTCTGACGACCAGGGTCCGGCAGTCAAGTCTCCTTGTGTGGTCTGAACATGACCACTGGATTTATCAAGGCAGTGGGAAAGTGCAGGAAGCATGGAAGAACAGAAGAGTGCATGTCTACCAGCATCAGCAGAGCAGCTAGAAAGTGCAGGGATGGGGCATGCCTGCTGGCATTAGCATGGCAAGTGGGAGATTGCAGGAAGTGGGTACAACTGCTTGAACTAGCAATGCAGGAGGAAAATGAAAAAAATGGCACCCACCACTGCCTCACTCCAGGAGAGATTTCCAACAGGCCCTGCCTCCCCCAGCACACCCCACACCCCAAAAGGCTTTTTAAGATTAGCAAATGGATGTCCTTCACAAATAGTTTAGATACTTTTCAAACTGCTGCTTTTTCACTGGGCCCAGGGTGACTGAGTCTGTGTGTAAGCCCCGTAAGAGAAATATCTCAGTTTCCTGCAGCCCTTAGGGTCTCCTGGACGAAGGCTCCATTGTTTTTCAAAATTAGGTGGTTTGAGTGCTTTCTGGTGCAATTCCCAAGGCTCGAGGTACATGCTGTGGTGCACAAACCCCGTACTCCTCAGAAAGAAACTTCTGCTTTGTAATATCCCTTTTAATTTTGTGCTGCTGCTCTGAAGGCGGAGTTTTTGGTGAGACCCACATCTCCGCCTCTCCAACCCATCTCCAGCTGGTCCTTTTATACTTTGTTGTGGAAGAGTTGTTCAACTAGTTTTCAGGTCTTTTTCAGAGGGAAGTGATCCATATATAGGTGTAGACTCTGTGTCTGTGGGAGGAGGTGTGTTCAGGATGTTCCTACACTGCCATCTTGGACTGCCTCTTCCTATGACCTCAAACTAATTGTTTTCTCTACTAAAAAATATTCTGTATGATTTTGGCCTTGGGAAATGTGTTTAGATTTGCTTTATGATTACTATATGAGCATACTTTTTGCAAATATTCTGCATTTTATTGAAGAGTATGAACCCGATGATCTTGAATTTATATCTCCATGAGTCTCCATGTAGTTTTTGCTTTAAATTTCTGAAACCATGTTAAAAAGCATATCCAGATTTAGACTGTTTTACCTTCTTGTACTATTACCAATATGATTTTGTTACAAATTACATCATACCTAAATAACCCAGATTTAACAGCTCTACATCTTAACTGGTATTTTTAATATATTAGCAAGCATGGAATTAAGATTTGGACACTCTATCTCCATTATCCTCATTCTTACAAATACCTTATTACTGTCCTACATTTTATTTAAATATATAATCTACATCCCATTTAAATTGAAATCATCTTCTTATTGCTCATACCATCATGATGATTTTATAGATGTATGTTTTTCTTAAATGTTATTTATTTATTTAATTAACATCTTTATTGGAGTATAATTGCTTTATATTGGTGTGTTAGTTTCTGCTGTATAATAAAGTGAATCAGCTTTACATGTACATATGTCCCCATATCTCCTCCGTGCATCTCCTTCCAACCCTCCCCATCCCACCCCTCTGGGTGGACACAAAGCACTGAGATGTTCTGCCTGCACTGTGCAGCTGCTTCCCATTAGATATCTGTTTTACATTTGGTTGTGTGTATATGTCCATGCCACTCTCTCACTTCATCCCAGCTTACACTTCCCCCTCCACGTGTCCTCAAATCCGCTCTCTAGATATGCTGCTTTATTCCTGTCCTGCCCCTAGGTTCTTCAGAACATTTTTTTTTTGATTCCATATATAACTGTTAGCATACGGTAATTATTTTTCTCTTTCCGAGTTAATTCACTCTGTAGGACAGTCTCTAGGTTCATCCACCTCACTAAAGAAAACTCAATTTCGTTTCTTTTTATGTCTTAGTAATATTCCATTGTGTGTGTGTGTGTGTGTGTGTGTATATATATATATATATATATATATATATATATATATATATATATATGCCACATATTCTTTATCCATTCATCTGTTGATAGACAGTTTGCTTCCATGTCCTGGCTATTGTAAACAGTGCTGTGGTGAACATTGTGGTACATGACTCTTTTTGAATTATGGTTTTCTCAAGGTGTATGCTGAGTAGTGGGATTATGGAGTGATATGGTAGTGCTATTTTGAGTTTTTTAAGGAACCTTCATACCGTTCTCCATGGTGGCTGAATCAACTTACATTCCCACCAACATAGCAAGAGGGTTCCCTTTTCTCCACGCTCTTTCTAGCATTTATTGTTTAAAGAGTTTTAATGATGGCCATTCTGACCGGTGTGAGGTGATACCTCATTGTAGTTTTGATTTTCATTCCTCTAATGATTAGTGATGTTGAGCATCCTTTCATGTGTTTGCTGGCAATCTGTATATCTTCTTTGGAGAAATGTCTATTTCGGTCCTCTGCAAATTTTTCGATTGGGTCATTTGTTATTTTTGTTATTGAGCTTCATGAGCTGCTTGTATATTTTGGAGATTACTCCTTTGTCTGTTGCTTCCTTTGAAAATATTTTCTCCCATTCTGAGGGTCGTCTTTTCATCTTGGTTATGGTTTACTTTGCTGTGCAAAAGTTTTAAGTTTCATTAGGTCCCATTTGTTTATTTTTGTTTTTATTTTCATTTCTCTAGGAGGTGGGTCAAAAAGGATCTTGCTGTGATTTATTTCATAGAGTGTTCTGCCTCTGTATTCCTCTAAGAGTTTGATAGTGTCTGGCCTTACATTTAGGTCTTTAATCCATTTTGAGGTTTTTTTTTTTTTTTGTGTGTGTGTGTGTGTGTGTGTGTATGGTGTTAGGAAGTGTTCTAATTTCATTCTTTTACATGTAGCTGTCTATTTTTCCCAGCACAGCTTATTGAAGAGGCTGTCTTTTCTCCATTGTATATTCTTGCTTCCTTTATCAAAAAATAAGGTGACCATATGTGCGTGGGTTTATCTCTGGGCTTTCTGTCCTGTACCATTGATCTATGTTTTTTCATTTGTGAAAATACCATACTGTCTTGATAACTGTAGCTTGTAGTATAGTTTGAAGTCAGGGAGCCTAACTCCAACACCTCCGTTTTTTCTTTCTCAAGATTGCTTTGGCTATTCGGGGTCTTTTGTGTTTCCATAAAACTTGTGAAATATTTTGTTCTAGTTCTGTGAAAAATGCCATTGATAGCTTGATAGGGATTGCATTGAATCTGTAGATTGCTTTGGGTCATAGAGTCATTTTCACAATGTTGATTCTTCCAATCCAAGAACATGGTATATCTCTCCATCTGTTTGTATCACCTTTAATTTCTTTCATCAGTGTCTTGTAGTTTTCTGCATACACGTCTTTTGTCTCCTTAGGTAGGTTTATTCCTAGGTATTTTATTCTTTTTGTTGCAGTGGTAAATGGGAGTGTTTCCTTAATTTCCCTTTCACTTTCTTCATCATCAGTGTATAGGAATGCAAGAGATTTCTGCATATTAATTTTGTATTCTAATAGTTTATCAAATTCATTGATTACCTCTGGTTGTTTTCTGGTAGCATCTTTAGGATTCTCTATGTATAGTATCATGTCATCTGCAAACTGACATTTTAATTTCTTTTTCTGTGATTTGGATTCCATTTATTTATTTTTTCTCTCTGATTGCTGTGGCTAAAACCTCCAAAACTATGTTGAATAATAATGGTGAGAGTGGACAACCTTGTCTTATTCCAAGTCTTCTGGAAATGGTTTCAGTTTTTCACCCCTGAGAATGATGTTAGCTGTAGGTTTGTCACACTTGGCCTTTATTATGCTGAGGTAACTTCCCTTTTTGCCTACTTTCTGCATGGTTTATATCACAAATGGGTGTTGAATTTTGTCAAAAGCGTTTTCTTCATCTGTTGAGATGATCATATGTTTTTTCTCCTTCAATTTGTTAATATGGTGTATCACATTGATTGATTTGTGTATTGTGAAGATTCCTTGCATACCTGGGAAAAACCTCACTTGATCATGGTATATGATCCTTTTAATGTGCTGCTGGATTCTGTTTGCTAGTATTGTAGGAGGATTTTTTCATCTATGTTCATCAATGATATTGACCTGTAGTGTGTGTGTGTGTGTGTGTGTGTGTGTGTGTGTGTGTGTGTGTGACATCTTTATCTGCTTTTGGTATCAGGGTGATAGTGGTCTTTTAGAATGTGTTTGGGAGTGTTCCTCCCTCTGTTGTATTTTGGAAGAGTTTGAGAAGGAGAGGTTTTACCTCTTTTCTAAATGATAGAATTCCCCTGTGAAGGCATCTGGTCCTGGGTTTTTGCTTGTTGCAGGATTTTTTTTTTTTTCGGTACGTGGGCCTCTCACTGTTGCAGCCTCTCCCATTGTGGAGCACAGGCTCCGGATGCACAGCCTCAGAGGCCATGGCTCATGTGCCCAGCCATTCTACTGCATGTGCGATCCTCCCAGATTGGGGCACACACCTGTGCCCCTGCATCAGCAGGCTGACTCTCAAGCACTGCACCACCAAGGAAGACCCTGTTGCAGGATTTTTAATCACAGTTTCAATATCAGTGCTTGTGATTGGTTTGTTTATATTTTCTATTTCTTCCTGGTTCAGTCTCAGAAGGGTGTGCTTTTCTAAGAATTTGCCCATTTCTTCCAGGTTGTCCATTTTATTGGCATAGAGTTGTTTGTAGTAATCTCTCATGATCTTTTGTATTTCTTCAGTGTCAGTTGTTACTTCTCCTTTTTCATTTCTAATTCTATTGATTTGAGTCTTCTCCCTTTTTTTCTTGTTGAGGCTGGCTAATGGTTTATCAATTTTGTTTAACTCCTCAAAGAGCCAGCTTTTAGTTTTATTGATCTTTGCTATTGTTTCCTTAATTTATTTTTCATTTATTTCTGATCTGACCTTTAAGATTTATTTCCTTCTGCTAACTTTGGGGTTTTATTGTTCTTCTTTCTCTGCTTGCTTAGGTGTAAGGTTAGGATGTTTATTTGAGAGTTTTCTTGTTTCTTGAGGTAGGATTGTATTGCTGTAAACTTCCCTCTTAGAACTGCTTTTGCTACATCCCATATGTTTTGGGTCATCGTGTTTTCATTGTCACTTGTTTGTAGGTATGTTTTGGTTTTGTCTTTGATTTCTTAGTGATCTCTTTGTTATTTAGTAGTGTATGGTTTAGCCTCCATGTGCTTGTGCTTTTTACAGATTTTTGCCTGTAATTGATATCTAGTCTCATAGCGTTTTTTTCAAAAAAATATATTTGAGGTCTTCGCTGGTGGCAAAGTGGTTGAGAGTCTGCCTGCCTATGCAGGGGACATGGGTTCGTGCCCTGGTCTGGGAAGATCCCACATGCTGTGGAGCGGCTGGGCCCATGAGTCATGGCCACTGAGCCTGCACATCAGGAGCCTGTGCTCCACAATGTGAGAGGCCACAACAGTGAGAGGCCTGTGTACAGAAAAAAAAAAAAGATATTTGATATTGTTTCAATTTTCTTAAATTTACCAAGGCTTGATTTGTGACCCAAGATATGATCTATTCTGCAGAATTTTCCATGAGCCCTTGAGAAGAAAGAGTACTCTCTTATTTTTGGATGGAATTTCCTATAAATATCAATTTTAAGGCCATCTTGTTTAATGTATCATTTAAAGCTTGTGTTTCCTTATTTATTTTCATGTTGGATAATCTGTCCATTGGTGAAAGGGGGTTGTTAAAGTCCACTACTATGTTTGTGTTACTGTCAGTTTACCCTTTTATGGCTGTTAGCATTTACCTTATGTATTGAGGTGTTCCTATGTTGGGTGCATAAATATTTACAATTGCTATATCTTCTTCTTGGATTGATCCCTTGATCAATATATAGTATCCTTCTTTTTCTCTTGTAATAGTTTTTATTTTAAAGTCTATTTTGTCTGATATAAGAATTGCTACTCCAGCTTTCTTTTGATTTCCATTTACATGGAATATCATTTTCCTATCCCCTCACGTTCAGTCTGTATGTGTCTCTAGGTCTGAAGTGGGTCTCTTGTAGACAGCATATATATGGGTCTTGTTTTAGTATACATTCATCCAGTCTGTGTCTTTTGGTTGGGGTATTTAATCCATTTACATTCAAGGTTATTATCGATATGTATGTTCCTATCACCATTTTCTAATTTGTTTTGTGTTTGTTTTTGTGGGTCTTTTTCTTATCTTGTGTTTACCACCTAGAGAGGTTCCTTTAGAATTTGTTGTAAAGCTGGTTTGGTGATACTGAATTCTCTTAGCTTTTGGTTGTCTGAAAAGCTTTTGATTTCTTTGTTGAATCTGAATGAGATCCTTGAAGGGTAGAGTAAACTTGGTTGTAGGTTTTTCGCTTTGATCACTTTAAATATGTCCTTCCATTCACTTCTGTCTTGCAGAGTTTCTGCTGAAAGATCAGCTGTTAAACTTATGGGGATTCCACTGTTCGTTATTTGTTGCTTTTCCCTTGCTGCTTTTAATATTTTTTGTATTTAATTTTTGATAGTTTCATTAATATATGTCTTGGCATGTTTCTCCTTGGATATATCCTATTTGGGATTCTTTATGTTTGCTGGACTTGATTGACTATTTCCTTTCTCATATTAATGAAGTTTTCAACTATAATCTCTTCAAATATTTTCAGTTCCTTTTTTATTTCTCTTCTTCTTCTGTGACCCCTAGAATTTGAATGTTGGTGCATTTAATGTTGTCCCAGATGTCTGTGAGACTGTCCTCAATTCTTTTCATTATTTTTTCTTTATTCTGCTGTGAGGTAGTTATTTCCACTATTTTGTCTTCCAAGTCACTTATACAGTCTTCTGCCTCAGTTATTGTGCTATTGATTCCTTCTAGAGAATTTTGATTTCATTTATTGTGTTGTTTATCTTTTTTGTTTTTGTTTAGGTCTTCTAGGTCCTTATTAGACATTTCTTGTTTTTTCTCCATTCTGTTCCCAAAATTTTGGATATCTCTTTACTATCATTACTCTGAATTCTTTTTCAGGTAGACTGCCTATTTCCTGTTCATTTGTTTGGTCTCATGAATTTTTACCTTGCTCCTTCATCTCCTGTGTATTACTCTGTCATCTTATTATGCTTAACTTACTGTGTTTGGGGTCTCCTTTTCACAGGCTGCATGATTGTAGTTCCCACTGGTTTTGTTGTCTATCCCCAGTGGTAAAGGTTGGTTCAGTGGGCTGTGTAGGCTTCCTGGTAGAGGCGACTGTGCCTGTGTTCTGGAGGATGAGGCTGGATCCTGTCTTTCTGGTGGGCTGGATCATGTCTGGTGGTGTGTTTTAGTGTGTCTGTGAACTTGGTATGATTTTAGGCAGGCTGTCTGCTAATGGGTGGGGATGTGTTTCTGTCTTGCTAGTTCTTTGGCATAGGGTATTCTGCACTGTAACTTGCTGATCATTGAGTGGAGCTGGGTCTTAGCTTTGAGGTGGAGATTTCTGGGAGAAATTTTGCTGACTGAAATTATGTGGGGCCTGGAGGTCTCTGTTGGTACAATGTACTGAACTAAACTCTCCCACCTCAGAGGCTCAGGCCTGACACCTGGCTGGAGCACCAAGACTCTGTCAGCCACATGACTAAGAAAAATGGGAGGAAAAAACACTCTATGACATAAATCACAACAAGATCCTTTTTGACCCACTTCTAGAGAAATGGAAATAAAACACAAATAATCAAGTGGGACTTAATGAAACTTAAAAGCTTTTGCACAGCAAAGGGAACCATAAACAAGATGAAAAGACAACCTTCTTGATGGGAGAAAATATTTTTAAATGAAGCAAATGACAAAGCATTAATCTCCAAAATTTATAAGGAGCTCATGAAGTTAAATATCAGAAATACCAACAACCAAATCCAAAAATGGGCAGAAGACCTAAATAAGCATTTCTGCAAAGAACATATACAGATTACCAACAAACACATGAAAGAACACTCTGCATCACTAATCATTAGAGTAATGAAAATCAAAACTACAATGAGGTATCAACTCACACCAGTCAGAATGGCCATCATCAAAAAAATCTACAAACAATAAACACTGGAGTGGCTGTGGAGAAAAGGGAACGCTCTTGCACTGTTTGTTGGAGTGCAAATTGATACAGCTACTATGGAGAACAGTATGGAGGTTCCTTAAAAATCTACTAATAGAACTATCATATGGTCCAGCAATCCCACTACTGGGCATATACCCTGAGAAAACCATAATTCAAAAAGAGTAATGTACCACAAATTTCATTTAGCTCTATTTACAATAGCCCAGATATGGAAACAACTTAAGTGTCCTTTGACAGATGAATGGATAAAGGAGTTATGGCAGATATATTCAATGTAATATTATTCAAAACCAGAAACAAAATTTAGTTATTTGTAGTGAGGTGGATGGACATAGATTCTGTCATACAGAGTGTAGTAAGTCAGAAAGAGAAAAACAAATACCATATGCTAACACTTATATATGAAATATAAGGGGAAAAAAAGGTTCTGAAGAACCTAGGAGCAAGACAGGAATAAAGACATAGATGTAGAAAACGGACTTGAGGACTGGGGAGGGGGATGGGTAAACTGGGAGTGGTGAGAGAGTGTCACTGATATATATACACTACCAAATGTGAAATAGATAGCAAGTGGAAGGCAGGCACACAGCACAGAGTATCCTCGTGGTGCTTTGTGATCACCTAGATGGGTGGGATAGGGAAGGTGGGAGGGAGACACAAGAGGGAGGAGATATAGGGATATATGTATATGTATAGCTGATTCACTTTGTTATAAAGCAGAAATTAACACACACTTTTAAAGCAATTATACTTCAAAAAATTGTTTAAAAAAAAAAGTAGGGAAGTAAATCTAATAAGGTAATTCAGGGTCTCAAGCACTGAAATCCTAGTGCTGATTATCAGCTGGTACAAATCCATATGTTGGTACCAACTATAAAAATTCTTTAAAATACCATATCAGTTGAGAAATAATAAAATAGTAATGACAATAAGCAATAACAATTGATAATAAAAATTCTAATTTGACTTTATTAGTTCAAGCTAATATTTGAAGGCTGTCACAACAGCCATTTGTAAATTGGTCTTCTGTCACAGCAACATCTGAGACACCTGTCCAGCCAAGGTCATAGAGCCTGAGTGAACACCTGAGCTTTTTTACAAGACTGTACTTCATGAGAATAGCCAGTTTACCATCATATGCTATAACACTATTGCTGCTGCTTTCAAATGGCTTACTTTTTCCCTGGGTTATTGTCAATGGCATAGGTTGTACACAAGCACTTTGCAATTCTTCTCTAGACCAAAGATGTACAATGTTTTAAAAGTTACAAGTTTATATACATAAGCATTTAAAAACAAAAAAGAAGAAATAAAAAATAAAGGTATTAAAATAAAAAATTAAAGAAAAATTATTAAAAATAGAAAAATAAAAATGTAACAGAAAAAAAGAAAGAAGAGAGCAACCAAACCAAAAAACAAATCCACCAGTAACAAGTGCTAAAAACTATACAAAAAAATAACTAAACTGACAGACAGAACACTAGGACAAATGGAAAAAGCAAAGATATAGAGAAAATCACACAAAGAAGCATAAACATACACACTTATACAAAGAGAAAAGGGGGATATATATATATATATATATATATATATATATATATATATATATATATATACAAAGGAAGAGAGCAATCAAATCAATAAACAAAACTACCTATGATAATAAGCTCTAAATACTAAACTAAGATAAACATAAAACCAGGAACAAATTAGATGCAGAAAGCAAACCCAAAGTCTACAGTTGCTCTCAAATTCCACCACCTCAATTTTGGGATGATTTGTTGTCTATTCAGGTATTCTAGAGATGCAGAGTACATGAAGTTGATTGTGGAGTTTTAATCCTCTCCTCCTGAGGCTGCTGGGAGAGATTTCCCTTTCTCTTCTTTGTTCACACAGCTCTGGGGTTTAGCATTGGATTTGGCCTCGCCTCTGCATGTAGGTTTCCTGAGGGCATCTTTTGGAATGTCTGAGGTTCTCTGCCAGTGTCCAGTAACTGCTCTGTAGAAGTTGTTCCACATGTAGATGTATTTTTGATGTATTTGTGGGGAGGAAGGTAGTCTCCACATCTTACTCCTCTGCCATCTTGAATGTCCCCCCATATATAAGTTTTTAGGGTAGTATTACAGTGGCAGTTCCTCTGTTTTTGTTCCCATATATTTGGACAAAAAGTTGATTTATAAGTTGTTTATTTATGTTTTATTGTGTCACAGGGGCCACTGAATGTCCTAATTTAGTTGTTATTTTTCAAATTTTTAGAAAACTTTCATCTCCTAGCTCTCATGCTCTCATTAAAATACTTCCACCACATTCTCTATTCTATTTCTTACTGGCAATCCAATTCCATCTATATTAGGTTTTCAGTAACCTTCTGCCTTCTCATGTCTGTATCACCATCAAAAATGAACTCAAATTATTACCTTTAGAGAGCATTCCTCATACTCTTATTTATATCAGCTTTTTCCTTAATCTTCCTAAGATGATGTCTTATTTATTTTCTTGCTTAAAAGATCTTAGCTCTAATTCAATATCAGTTCTATGAGAACAAAGATTTAGGTTTTGTTTTTCAGTGTATCCTGAGGCCCTGAGGAAGTAATACATACTTAATATGCACTAAATAAATATAGGTTGGGTAAAAAAAAAAAAAAACATAATCAGTATTGTTAAAGGGCAGGCTAGTTTTAGATCAAATAGGCAGTGAAGTGCAGTATATTTTAAGAGACTATTTCGAATCCCAGCTCTGCTACTTAATAAATTTGGGCCACTATCAAGTCACTTATTGTTTGAGCTTCAGTTTATTTATGTGTAAGATAAAAATTAAATAATAACTACATCATATATGGTGATAAGCATTATATTAACTTATATTCATATATTATTTAATATAGTCTACCACACAAGTAAAGTTTCACTTAATTTTGGCCAACACTACAAAAATATTATACAAGCATACACTGAGGCAAAATTGACATTTAATAAATTTGGAGATATGATCAAAGTTTACATTCTTAATCCTAGAGTTGTACATTATTTTTTTGAAATAATTAGTTTTAACCAGTTCATTCAATTCTTATTCAGGCATATCTTTATCTGAGAATCATTTTATTGTGCTTTGCAAATACTGTGTTATTTAATTGAAGGTTTTTGACAACGCTTTGTCCAGGAAATCTATCGTCATCATTTTTCCAACAACATTTGCTTCTTTGTGTCTCTGTGTCACATATTGGAATTCTTGAAATATTTCAAAGTATATTATTATTATTTTATTTGGGATAGTGACCTGTGTTCAGTGATCTTTGATGTTACTACTGTAACTCATCGAAGGCTCAGATTATGGTTAACATTTTTTAGCAATAAATTATATTTAATTAAGATCCATGGAGTACTTGGTGACCCCAACCAAGCAGTCGGAGCTGACATTGACCAGGGACTGACAAAAAGTTTGATAGCTGTGAAGCTGGGTATTGCAGCTCTTGGATTTACAGACCACTACAAATTTCAAATCTCGAAACCTCTAGGACCAGTAATCACAGAAACTGCGAAGAAGATTTCAGTCCTACATGTGGCTGACAGGGTCTTGGTTTTCTGGCCATGTGTCCTGCCTGAGCCACTGACATGAGAGAGCTGAGTTCAGGACATTGGACCACCAGAGAACCCCCAGCGCCACAAAATATCAATCAGCAAGAGCTGTCCCAGAGATCTCCATCTCAATGCCAAGACCCAGCTCCATTCAGTGACGAGCAAGCTGCAGTGCTGGATAACAAACAACTAGCAAGACAGGAACACAACCAAACCCAACAGCAGAGAGCCTACCTAAAATCATACTAGGTTCACAGACAGCCCAAAACACAGCACCAGATGCAGTTCTGCCCACCAGAAAAACAAGATCTGGCCTCATCCACCAGACCACAGGCACCAGTCCCCTCCAACAGGGAGCCTACACAACCCACTGAACTTACCTTACCAACTAGGGGCAGACAACAAAAACAATGTTAACTACGAGCCTGCAGCATGTGAAAAGGAGACCCCAAACACAGTAGGTTAAAGAAAATGAGAAGACAGAGAAAGATGCAGCAGATGAAGGAACAAGGTAAAAATCCACCAGAACAAACAAATAAGCAGGAAATAGGAAGTCTACCTGAAAAAGAATTCAGAGTAATGACAGTAAAGATGAACCAAAATCTATAAAATAGAATGGAGAAAATACAAGAAACATTTAATAAGGACATAGAAGAACTAAAGAGCAAACAAACAATAATGAACAACAAAATAAATGAAATTAAAAATTCTCTAGAAGAAATCAACAGCAGAATAACTGAGGCAGAAGAACGGATAAGAGACCAGGAAGATAAAATAGTGGAAATAACTACCGCAGAGCAGAATAAAGAAAACAAGAATGAAAAGAATTGAGGACAGACTTCTGGAACAACATTAAATGCACCAACATTCAAATTATGGTGGTCCCAGAAGAAGAAGAGAAAAAGAAAGTCCCTGAGAAAATATTTGAAGAGATTAAAGTTGAAAATTTACCTAATATGGGAAAGGAAATAGTCAATCAAGTCCAGGAAGTTCAGAGAGTCCCATACAGGGTAAATCCAAGGAGAAACATGCCAAGACACATGTTGATCAAACTAGCAAAAATTAAATACAAAGAAAAAATATTAAAAGCAGCAAAGGAAAAGCAGCAAATAACATACAAGGGAATCCCCATAAGTTTAACAGCTGATCATTCAGCAGAAACTCTACAAGCCAGAAGGGATTTGCAGGACATATTTAAAGTGATGAAAGGGAAAAGTCTACAACCAAGATTACTCTACCCTGCAAGGATCACATTCAGCTTCAATGGAGAAATTAAAACCTTTACAGACAAACAAAACTAAGAGAATTCAGCACCACCAAACCAGCTTTACAACAAATGATAAAGGAACTTATCTAGGGAAGAAGCACAAGAGAAGGAAAACGCCTA
Organism: Mesoplodon mirus; assembly: GCF_964341445.2. Lineage (NCBI taxonomy): Eukaryota > Metazoa > Chordata > Mammalia > Artiodactyla > Ziphiidae > Mesoplodon > Mesoplodon mirus. The sequence continues at coordinate 125,429,998 of NC_138982.1, read as the reverse complement.
CAATAACAAACCCAAAAGAGTTAAGAAAATGGTCACAGGAACATACATATCGATAATTACCTTAAATATAAATTGATTAAACGCTGCAACCAAAAGACATAGATTGGCTGAATGGATACAAAAAGAAGACCCATATATATGCTGTCTACAAGAGACCCACTTCAGACCTAGGGACATATACATACTGAAAGTGATAGGATGGAAAAAGATATTCCATGCAAATGGAAATCAAAGCTGGAGTAGCGTTTCTCATAGCAGACAAAATAGACTTTAAAATAAACACTATTACAAGAGACAAAGAAGGACATAATGATCAAAGGATCGAGGGATCAATCACAGAAGAACATATAACAATTGTAAATATGTATACACCCAATGTAGGAGCACCTCAATACATAAGGTAAATGTTAACAGCCATAAAAGGGGAAATCGACAGTAATACAGTCATAGTAGGGTGCTTTAACTACCCACTTTCACCAATGGACAGATCATTTTAAATGAAAATAAATAAGGAAATACAAGCTTTAAATGACACATTAAACAAGATGGACTTAATTGATATTTATAGGACATTTCATCCAAAAACAACAGAATACACTTTCTTCTCAAGTCCTCATGGAACATTCTCCAAGAAAATTATACCTTGAGTCACAAATCAAGCCTTGGTAAATTCAAGAAAATTCAAATAGTATCAAGTGTCTTTTTGGACCACAATGGTATGAGACTAGATATCAATTACAGGAAAAATATCTGTAAAAAATGCAAACATATGGAGACTGAACAATATGCTACTGAATAATCAAGTGATCATTGAAGAAATCAAAGAGGAAATTAAAAAATACCTAGAAACCTATGAGAATGAAAAGACAATGGCCCAAAACCTATGGGATGCAACAAAAGGAGTTCTAAGATGGAAGTTTATAACAATACAATCCTACCTCAAGAAACATCTTAAATAAAGAACCTAACCATACACCTAAAGCAATTAGAGAAAGAAGAACAGAAAAACCCCACAGTTAGCAGAAGGAAAGAAATCATAAATATCAGATCAGAAATAAATGAAAAAAAAATGAAGGAAATGATAGCCAAGATCAATAAAACTAAAAGCTGGTTCTTTGAGAAGATAAACAAAATTGATAAGGCATTAGCCAGACTTATCAAGAAAAAAAAAAGGGAGGAGACTCAAATCAACAGAATTAGAAATGAAGAAGGAGAAGTAACAACTGCCACTGCCGAAATACAATGATCATGAGAGATTACCACAAGCAACTACATGCAAATAAAATGGATAACATAGAAGAAATGGAAAAATTAATAGAAAAGCAAAACCTTCAGAGACTGAATCAGGAATAAATAGAAAATATGAACAGACCAATCACAAGCACTGAAATTGACACTGTGATTAAAAATCTTCCAACAAACCAAAGCCCAGGACCAGATGGCTTCACAGGTGAATTCTATCAAATATTTAGAGAAGAGCCAACACCTCTCCTTATCAAACTCTTCCAGAAAATAGTAGAAAGGCACTGAATAGCCAAAGAAATCTTGAGAAAGAAAAATGTAGCTGGAGGAATCAGGCATCCCGACTTCAGACTATACTACAAAGGTACAGTAATCAAGATAGTATGGTACTGGGACAAAAATAGAAATATAGATCAATGGAGCAGTTTAGAAAGCCCAGAGATAAACCTACGCACATATGGTCACCTTATCTTTGATAAAGGAGGCAAGAATATACAATGGAAAAAATACATCCTCTTCAATAAGTGGTGCTGGGAAAACTGGACAGCTACATGTAAAAGAATGAAATTAGAACACTCCCTAACACCATACACAAAAATAAACTCAAAATGGATTAAAGACCTAAATGTAAGTCCAGACACTATCAAACTCTTAGAGAAAAACATAGGCAGAACACTCTATGACACAAATCACAGCAAGATCCTTTTTGACCCACCTCCTAGAGAAATGGAAATCAAAACAAAAATAAAGAAATGGGACCTAATGAAACTTCAAAGCTTTTGCACAGTAAAGGAAACCATAAACAAGACAAAAAGACAACCCTCAGAATGAGAGAAAATATTTGTAAATGAAGCAGCTGACAAAGGATTAATCTCCAAAATTTACAAGTATCTCATGAAGCTAAATATCAAAAAAAAGAAACAACCCAATCCAAAAATTGGTAGAAGACCTAAATAGACATTTATCCAATGAAGATATACAGATTGCCAACAAACACATGAAAGAATCCTCAACATCATTAATCATTAGAGAAATGCAAATCAAAACTACAATGTGATATCATCTCACACCGATCAGAATGGCAATAATCAAAAAATCTACAAACAAATAATGCTAGAGAGGGTGTGGAGAAAAGGGGACCTTCATACACTTTGGTGGGAATGAAATTGATGCAGCCAGTATGGAAAACAGTATGGAGCTTCCTTAAAAAACTAAAAATAAAACTACCATACGACCCAGCAATCCCACTAGTGGGCATATACCCTGCGAAAACCATAATTCAGAAAGAGTCATGTACCACAATGTTCACTGCAGCACTATTTACAATAGCCAGGACATGGGAGCAATGTAAGTGTCCAGCAAGAGATGAATGGGTAAAGAAGATGTGGCACATATATATAATGGAATATAACTCAGACATAACAAGAAATGGAATTGAATTATTTGTAATGAGGTAGATGGACCTAGAGTCTGTCATACAGAGTGAAGTATGTGAGAAGAGAAAAACAAATACCGTATGCTAACACATATATGTATGGAATTCCAAAGGAAAAAAAAAAAAAAACATGGTTGTGAAGAACCTAGGGGCAGGACAGGAATAAAGGTGCAGATGTAGAGAATGGACTTGAGGACACGGAGAGGGGGAAGTGTTAGCTGAGATGAAGTGAGAGAGTGCCATTGACATATACACACTACCAAATGTAAAATAGCTAATTAGTGGGAGTCAGTTGCATACTACAGGTACATCGTCTCAGTGCTGTGTGACCACCTAGAGGTGTGGGATAGGGAGGGTGGGAGGGAGACACAAGAGGGTGGGCATATGGGGATATATGTATACATATAGTTGATTCACTTTGTTATAGAGCAGCAACTAATACAACAATGTAGAGCAGTTATACTCCAATAAAGATGTTAAAAAAAAGAAAAGAACTGCAAGTGATTTTGCAGGTTTATAAATGTATTTCTGTGATTAGAGGGAGCACGTGTTTATTTTCTGTTTTCCTGTTTGTATTTTATTTGGATAGAATTTTAATAGGTATTTAGCATTCATTTAATAAATGTTCATTAAGCACCTACTAAAAAAATAAAACACCTGTGCATTGTTTTCTTAGACATAATGCCATTACAGACTTCATAGACTACAGTGTAGTGTAAATATAACTTTCATATGCACTGGGAAAACAAAAAAAAATCATGTGGCTTGCTTTATTGAAATATTTGCTTCATTGTGGTCTGAAACCAAATCACTGTATATCTGAGGTATGCCTGTACCTATTCCAGATAATAAAATAACCAGGGCTATTTTTTTTAATTTAATCTTAGCAGTTTCATGGGCTTTTACTTTAACAAGTATATGATTTTGTGATGGGCATCTCAATAACATGTTCTATGCTTTCATTTATTTTTATGTCACAAACATTATCATTCTAAGCAGGCTTTTATTCAATAGTGTTCCAAGACTTGTTTGTGAGGTTAGAAAAATAGTATTCAGAACTTTGAAGCTTCATTTCAACTCCAAAGCCATGTTAACATTATCCATTTCTGTGGAGTGCAAATTATTTAAAGTGAGAATCAAGTTGCTATTAAAATTAGACTCCCTTTCAGTGTTTTATTGTTGGATTTCTTGCAAAAAATAGAAAGTTTAGCACAATAGAGATGTGAAAAAAAACATGATTTGATTATTATCATGCAAGTTATTAACAGTGTCAGAATAGCAGCCATAAAATATATCCTTCAGGGAAAAGTGAGTCAGTAATGAGATTTATCAGCTCAGTGGGCGTGTAAAGCCTATTTGTTTTAATGGCATATTTTAACACAAACAAGGAAACATATTTTGTGGCAAAAATCTTAATTAATTTGTTTTTGGTCAAGCTATATTCCTTTCCAAATTGAAAATCAAAGCCATGAGAATACTTAAAATTAATTATGATACTTTACATTATTCTTTACCCATTTTAAAATGCCAGCCATCTTAATCACTGAATCCTTTTTGTGCAACTATAGCTGTGCTGAGAAATGTCATTTATAACAATTTGGATAGCCTTATAACATTCTTTAAATATATTGTATGTGTGGCCCTATGCTTTATATATTCTCATGCTGATAATTACTATTTGAATCTAAGATACAACACTATTATGATTAAATTGTCCCATGCCTATCAGAAGTCAGTTGATCATAATGGCCTATGAGTGGAACATGTTTTCAATTTGGAAAATCGTACAGTCCAGAATCAGTTTGAAATATGTCAGAAAACAGTAATGTAACAGTATTTGTCATCAGTTATTATAAGTCTATATGTTTCAGTGGAATGAATATAATCTCTTTCAGGACGCCATTCAATAGAAGACTGTTAAACCATTGTCCATACCATCGTAGTCTTATTGGCAGACTAAAAACTTCAGTCTGACTAATTGAGATGAAGTTTCACACTTACTTAATCTCACGTTGTCTGGAGCGTATTTCCACATTTATCCACCCAGATTTTAAATTCTATAATGATGAATATTGGTTTCTCTTTTCCTTTTGATACCCTGATATAGCTCCTTGCCTTGAAATGGTATTTTCTAAAGGATTTTATTTGATTTCATTGTTTTAATAGATTACTTCATGTTGTCTATGCTTATCTCCCTTAAGTTGTAACCAAGGTTATTAAATCACCAATTGAAAATCCTACCTATTTTTTGTCATCCTAAAACCTCAATACCCAATTTTTAAATGATAATCTTTCACTTCTACTTTGAATTAAGGGAACTTGTGACCCCTTAAAGAGAGAAATGTAAAATCTAAAACAGCAGACCACAATAACACTATGCAAACTTTCCCTCTGCTTTATTTTTCAAACCCTTTGAACCCCTTGACCCCCAGTGTCAAAGTATGCAGTTTTCTATAGTGCCTTCAACTTTCTTTACCCACCCCCCAGTCCCTCAAATCTGGAAAGGCAAAACTGAGAACTAGTAAGAGGCCTTATTTCATGCATACTTCCTCTAGGAATATCTCTGCCATTTTTGCTCTCATAAATCTATATTTTATCATGGGAGTGATTTTTTCCAAAAGATTTTATCTTCTATAAAGCATGTTTAGCCCTTCTAAGTTGTCAGATTTTCAAGTATCTCAGCTTTCTCTGACACTGCCTTTTGTCAGTCTCAGGTCCATGGCTCTATTTTTGCACATCTTTTGAGATTTCATAGCGAATGAAGCTGAGAGGTGAGAAGGTTTATTCTCCATACACACAAAAATAATGGTATCTGAAACTCTCTAAGCATCCTAAATCTATCTACTTTACAGTGAAATGCAGGAGCCAGCTGGCAGTAACCTACAAGTGGTAAGATCCAATTTTCAAATGTTAAAGAATTTTGCAAGCCAAATTAGGAATATTTACAGCATGTGAATGCCCAACCACATCCTTCTAACTAGTTGTTGAATCACTGCTGACTTTGGGCCATATGGAAGGCTACTTGGGGCAAGAAACTTAAGATTCACAGAATTCCTATTATTCAGCTGAGAGGATATACTAAGAAACACTATAATTCTTTAATAGGGAGGTCTTAACAAGGAATTTTAGTGTTACTCTTAATTGTTGCACTGAGGCCAGCTCTTACTTTGAGATTGTTTATTCTTATAGAGAGACTATGAAGAACAAATGTTAGAGCACAAAGATAGCTGGATATGAGCAGAGAAAGAGGGGCATGGTCCAAATTGCAGGAAACAATGCCTCTTATAAACTAGGGTTCTTGGGCAAAGAAAAACAGGAACACTGGACAAACAGGAAATCACACATTTTGGGGGGACATCTGTTCTGGAGGCAGACAAAGAAAGGTGGGAAAAGGTAGGGCTCTGGCATCAGAATGTGATCTTTTGCACATTATGCTCTCATTACAATAAAATTAGCCTTGCAGATAAGAAGTACCCATCATGCACCAAGGCCATGGCATTTCCTGTGAAGAATAAATAAGGACAAAAATCCCTCCTCCCCTTAGGGTGGTGCAGCTAGGATGAAAATCAGGGAATACTACCCAAAACCCCTCCCTCTGCAATGAATATTCCACCCTTTCATTTTTACACCCCATGTAGCTGGCTTGCCAAAGAAACTCACGACAGCTACTCACCTGAGTCTGCCTGCTCTCCCCTAGAGAGTGTATTATCGTTTGATCAATCCTTGCTTTACTTTCCTTACCTCTGTGTCTCATCTCTGAATTCTTTCTGTGACTAGATAAGAACCTACTCTCCGGTAACATAAACAGTTTCATTTTTTAACCCAATAGGTCCTGCTTACAACTAAGAGGAGCTAGCTGGCACTTCCTTCATTCTTCCAGAACTGTCCTTAGCCAGGTACACAGTCAATTTGGTAAATTTTCTGTTTTTCCAAGTTACTTCAGGCAAACATTTTTGCCAATTTTTTTTTTTACCACTATGTAGCATGTGTTGCTTTTTATCTAGCCTTGGTTAATAACTTTCTCAGTGTTCTGTCAGCCTGTAACTATGGTTGATTTGCTGTCCTTTCCAACTCCACCTGCCACATGACCCCAAAGTCACTGACACATATTTTATTCTTAGAGCAGCACAAATTTCAATTATACATTGCTGTATCATAAATCAGCTCAAAGTCTTAGGGACTTAGAAAGACAAGTGGTTTATTATTTCTCATGATTCTGTGATCTAGCTGGGTGATTCTCTGTTGGTTCTACCTGGACCCAGATATTCGACTGGGATGAAAGTTTCAAGGTGGCTTCATTCACATCTGTTGTAGTTTGTGCTGCTTGCCAGCAGGTGTGCCTCTGTTCTCTTCCACATACACTTTATTCTTCTTTACATAATTCAGCAAACATTTTCTTTGAAGGGTCAGGTAGTAAATATTTTAGGTTTTGTGGGCCATAGGGTCTCTCTGTCACCACATCTCAATTCTGCCATTGTGGTGTGAAAACAGCTATTGAAAATATGCGAACAATTTGAATATGTTCCATAAAACTTTATTTATAAAAACACATATACCATAGGTTTGGTTGATAGGCTGTACTTTTCCTCTTCCTGCTCTAGTAAGCTATTCTAGTCCTACCTGACAGTCTCAGGGCAGCATTCCAAGGAAAAAAAGCCCCAACGAATGCATTTTCTGTTTGTGTCACAATAGGAAACAAGCAGAACATTTTCTGCTGTGTCACAATGGGACACAAGTGGACTGCATTATCCTATTGGTCTAAATAAGTCACATGACCAAGCCCCAAATCAAGGTATGAGAGGACTAAAACATAAATAGATACAGAGAGGCATGATTTTTTTGAGGATCATTAATAAAGTAATCTACCAAAGATAGTTATTTAGTTATTTTAATTTTATTTGTTATACTTTATATAAATTATTGTCCTTAAAATCTCCATTAACATCTATTGTAGCAACATTTTATTTGATATATGTGTGTTTTAATTGCAATCTTTACAAATGGCAATATATTCATTCATACATTTAAATTAAATATATGCTTAATATAGTAATACATGCTTACTATAGGCATATTTAAACATATATATAGGCAGACTATCAGATTAAGGACCAACATTTCTGGATAATTTACTATCTTCATTGTCTAAATCTGAATAATATGAAACTAAAATTTATGTTGATTAAACTTTAAATTTTTGACATTTTTAAGTTTAAATAATAATATATTTATTATCACCTAAGACAGGAATTGGCAAGATTTTTGTGCAAAGGTCCAAAGAGTAAATATTTTAAGATCATGGAACACATGGTCTCTGTCACATGTTTTTCTTTGTTTTGTTTTGTTTTATATTTTATAACCCTTTGCTAACATAAGAAACATTCTTAGCTTTCAGGTCATATACAACCAAGCTACAGAATGAAGGCTTTCAGAATATAGTTTGCTGACCCATGTTAAAAAAAATAGCCTTTATCTTCATGTCTACTAGTTATCTCAATTTTAAGTAATAAATTAAAACCAATAGCCCCCTATTACAAGTTGATTTTTTTGTGTTTTATACAGGAATATATATGTACACATACATTTATATATATACACACGAGTACATACATCATGATTTTATTTAAACTCATGAGTGGTTTTCTTGAAATATTTACTTTACAGAATAAGCCTATTAAATAATTATTTATTTAAAGTGATATATTCTGCCTTAAGTTGAAATCTAGAAAATGCAAGTTTAGATGTATCCGTTTGTGTGTGAATTAGTTTATATCTGCTCTTACTATGCTCCAGAATCTTTTCCCTGACACCTCACATATTTATGATAGTCACCTGTCTTATACAAACATTTGAATTTGCAATCCCTTGTATAAATGAGCAATAATTCCTTGCTTGAAACAATTTAGTGCCTTTCTATTTCTGTCTGGGTAAAACCTCACATCCAATTTGCTTTTTCTCCATCTGATCTCCGTTCCAAACTATTCAGGTTCTGTCTATTCTGTGTTTCGTCCACACTGGAATTCCTTTAGTATTTCTAATATGTTTTGCAACCTGCATTCCTCTTGTCTTTAAACAGCGCTCAACCTCATTTGTTTTTCTAGTTTAGTTCTACTCTCTGTATCTCAGCACAAGCCCCACAACCTCAGAAATACCTCTCTGTTAATGCAGAGATGGTAAATAATAGTAATATTTAATTATTAATAGTATTAGTTAATATTTATATCCTCTTAGTAAGGACCAGTGTTCTCAGTACTATATTTACATGAACTCATTTCATCCTAGAAAAATCCTTAAGCAGTTGACACTAGTATCCTCATTTTTCATGAGCTGAGGCTAAAACAAATAGACAAAGTTACTTTCCCAAGCTTTGTAGGTGGTGATTCAACTTTTGAGCTAGAGGTCTTGCTTTGGGGCTCATGATCTTATCCCCACTGTTCTTCATCACCATCATCTTCCTCATTGTCATCATCTTCATCTTTGTCTTCTTCAGCAGCAGCAATAACAGTAGCAAACTTTGTAAAGAGCCAAATGATAACAATTACTAAATGAACTAACATAAATCAAGAACTTGCAATGTTATGGCTCCTGTTTTAAATATATTCTATGAATATGTTAACTTCACCTTCACAAGAACACCTCAGAAACGGCTTTCTAAAAAGGGAAATAAGTAACGATTCTTTGGTGCCTTAGTAATTCCTATTATTTTTTCTCAAAGACTTCAAATTCACATTGTTATAGAAAACAAAAAACTTGATGTCTGTTTTTTGTTCGTTTTACTTTTGTAAATATAGTGACGTTTGCTTTCAGTTCACATTAACCACTAGGATTAATGTCACATGTTAGATCTTAACCCTCACCAATAACTGTAGCATATTTTAAATCTCAACTCCTTCACAGTAGACTAAAAAAACCCAACTCCAAAATATTTTCTTTACCTTCTCCATGCATTTTCCTAAGCAAGTGAAATTTGCTGGTTAAAAGCCCATTCTAAGGCTGATAATTTCACCCTAAATTCATAATCACAAGATTCAGCTTAATATTTGATACTTCTTACACTGTATGATATGTGAAATAGTATAAGATCATTTGAAAATTGTTTTTGAGTTATAATAGTGGTCTTGCACTCAGTTACTTAAAATTGCTCAAATCTGGAAAGAAATGTGTGCATCAATAGGAAAACATGTATCAACAGGAAAATGTTTAACCATATGGGTACTTTCCTACAATGAAATAGTGCTCAGCAATGAAAAATAATAAACTAATGAATACCATAGTGATAGTCATGAACAATTTCAAAAGCCATATGTCTGAGGGGGGAAAAAGCCTGGTATAAAAATGTATGGTTCAGTTTTTTATGATGTCCCAGGCACTGTAACACTGATCTATTGTGATAGAAATAAGAAATTGGAACAAGTAGTTTCTGTATAGGGATTTTGAGGAAATGGACTAAAAACGAGATGAGAAGAGGTTTCTGTAACCTTAATTTAGATATTGGTTAGATCAATAATCTATAACTTAATCTGCTGGTTGTTTATATCCATGATGATAATAATCAAAAGTCATTGTCCATTTTAATTCTGTGAATTTCACTGTGTGTCAGTTATAATACCAGGAGTGGTTTTAAAAGTGCAAGTGTTTTCACCATTCGCCTCCAGTTACTGTTCCTTTTTCTGCCCTACCCATAGCCAAACTCCAAGAAGAATCTTCTAAAAGAATACCATATTCACTACTTTTCATTCAGTAGAGATCTGCAGTGAGCTGTCAAATTGGCCAGTAATCTCATATTGCCAAATCTTCATCTCACTTGACCCTTCATCAGTATTCTTCACAGTTGACATATATTTTGTTGTTGTTTTATTCTTGACATACTTTTCCTTTATTTAACTGGTCTTACACCACAATCCTCCCACCTCCATCTCATCCTGGCTCTTCTATCTTTGGTTAGTTTTTGCTTTTACCTACATCTACCTCTGTTCTTCAAAATTTGTTCTTATTGGCAGTACTGTACTTCTTTTAATTTCTGTATTCTTTTTAGATTATCTCATCTACTTTTATGGCTTTAAAATACTCTCTGTGAAGATGACTACTGACTTTCACTTGAAGCCTAGAGATTTAGAGTCACAGATCTTATTAATCCGTTGACATATTTGGATGCTGGACTGATATCACAATATTTTAACATATCTACAGTTGAACACTTCGGGTCTCCCTTGAATGGACTTCATCCCAAACTACAATATTACTCTAAATATATCATTTCCATAGTTACTCAAGGGAGACAACAAGAAGTCATCTTTCATTTCTCCATTTATTTCATTCATATTTAATTAGTCCAGTCATCTTAGTCATAGATAAATGATAGATTGATCAATAATAAAAAAGAAGGAAACAGAAATGTGTATACATAATAAAGATATTTTCTAGTAAAACCACAGAAGTGTTTTAGTGGCATTCCCTAATTACATTTTATTTTCAATAAGATCCAACTTAAAGGTAATTAAATGTGATATGCATTTAAAACTAAGTTGAAATCATAATGTTCCACAGAAGCACTAACAGTATACAGCCAAGTCAAAATGTAATTTCACTGATTATTCATATTTTTAGAAGACAAAAATAATGTGGCATGCTTTACATAAATATACAAATGGTTACATTTGTATGATTACATAAATATACAAATATTTATGTATCTTCATATTCCTAACACAGAAACTAACTGTATAGACTCACCTAATTCTGGATTAATGGAATGATCAGCTTCTGTTTTCTTAATAAATGCAATATGCCACACAATTTAGCATACTTGTAGTTCTCATGATAACCAGAAACCATTTCAGATGAAAGTAAAACTTTAAAATATTTTGGTGATATGTGAAGCAAAATAATTGCTTCTCAATAATGCAGAAAATAATGTCTATTAGGAACATAAATTTTAGACTAACACCTGAAGCACATTCCTTCACCAACTAATTAACAGTTTGCATGTTATGCCACGGTTAAATAGCATTAAGTAAATTGCTAGGCTCCAAAACGTAAAAATAGATTTCATTTACACCTGTGTTACATGCCCTGTATGTTTGCTTCTGTTGAGTATGGTTGAGAACATGGAAGTATGCAATTATCCTGTAGTACCAATTTTTATGAATTCAAATCACATAGGAAAAAAAAGTTACCTTTCTCTGAAATGTAATTAAAGGTTTATAAAAAGGAGAAGACATTCAAGGCCTGTTTTGGTTGATGTATATTTTGGTTTCATTTGTCATGTGAAACATTACTGTTTCTCATATAACAAGTAGCAAGAAAAATAAATTATGAAACCTAAATGTATTGAAGTTGTAAAATCATTATATATGTAAAATAATGCCAGATGATGTAGTTAAGAAAAATAAAAGCTCTTTTATATCTGTGAAAAATATTCTGCAGGATGAAAATTAACAACTTCTAGTCTTCAGCTGCACCAACATGAATCCATGGAAACATATAACACTTAACTACTCATACTAGTACTTTCATACTCATACATTCATGTTTTCATGATATGAACACTTTATAATAATAATTTGCTCTCTGAATGTTTCCTTTGGGAATTGTGATAGTATCAGCAAATGTTTTCCCTTTTTACTCCATTATAGAATGTATCACTTAAAGGAGATGAGCCTACACACTAATTACTTTGTGGATACAGAAAATTAGGATATCTATCTGGCAAACAGTTACAAAAAATATAGTAGATTAAGAATGAATTTTAGGTCATAGGGAAGAAATTAATTGGAAAAAAGTTGCCCAATTAGGGAAATTAAATTGAGCAAAAATATAGGTTTTCCTAATTTTAATGATTTTCTGTACATCCAAATAAATTTTATAAATTTATTAATTAAAAGAAAAGATATTTCAAAGAAAAAGTTATTTCAATTAGCTGTACAGTTAACTACTAACCAAAATAATGTACATTATTTCTAATTGTTTATAGTTCCAATACAAGTTAATATGTGGAAATTTATTTCAATACATTTTATCTAATAATCATACTTAATATTAAACTAAATTATTAAAATCAAAAACAGGGAGAAAAAAATGTTGATAGTGTTTGGACTTAAAATGAGATACAAGTGATATTACACAAGTAAGGCTTATGAATTAAGAGATTTGTTCATATTTGTGAGCTTTCCAATTATATTTGAACTAATTATGGTTGATTGCACGAATTATGGTGAATAATACATTTTCCTTACATTTATTTTACTGCTATGATATTTTCATGAAAACAGTATCTTCTGAACTCTATTTTTTATTACTTTGAAAAGTCCACTTAACACAGTTGCAAAAAACGTCAGATTGCATATAAAGGTTCTGTGAACAAATTTTTTACATATGGAAGTTATTTGAGAGTAAAAGTGACCCCCACACACACACATGTGCAGCTCCTAAAGTTACCTCTTCAAAAGCAAAGGATGCAGCACTATTTGTCACTTAAAAAAGAAATCAATTTACAAACCAGTTTACAATTAAAATCCCTCCATATATATTATTTTAATAGGCCTTATTACTCTAAGTGTGCACCTCCCTAGATTTCAAACTTTTGTTTCCAATAGCAACAGTTGTTTTTTATAAATGTAATCAAGCCTACATAATATATTTGAAGACAATGACAAAGCAAAAGAGATCCTGCTTTCAATTCAATATAATTATTTGTTATGCTATTATATTTATGACTCCTCTATAAAAGTTGAAATCTAGCTAGGACAGGCTGTGTAATTACACCAAATTTAAATGTACCTGTGAAACATGATTCCAGCTCCGCTGAAAACCAGGTTACAGCTGCTGCTGTTGTTTATGCAGCTGCTGACCTGGAATTCCATTGCCTTGAGATCTGCAAGTGGTAGTTGTTATTATGCAAACAGTAATTCAGAGAAAAATGAGAATTATATAAAATATATATTTTATATGTAAGTTATATTTTAAGATACATATATATGTATATGTGTATAGGTACACACAGACATATATATATATTTTTTAATTAATTTATTTATTTATTTATTTTTGGCTGTGTTGGGTCTTCGTTTCTGTGCGAGGGCTTTCTCTAGTTGTGGCAAGCGGGGGCCACTCTTCATCGTGGTGCACAGGCCTCTCACTATCGTGGCCTCTCTTGTTGTGGAGCATGGGATCCAGACACGCAGGCTCAGTAGTTGTGGCTCACGGGCCCAGTTGCTCCGCAGCATGTGGGATCCTCCCAGACCAGGGCTCGAACCCGTGTCCCCTGCATTGGCAGGCAGATTCTCAACCACTGCGCCACCAGGGAAGCCCAAGACATACATAATTTTTAAGGAGATTTTTTGTTGTTTTATAATTTTTATTTTATATTGGAGCATAGGTGATTTAAAATGTTGAATTACTTCCAGGTGTACAGCAAAGTGATTCAATTATATATACACATATATCTATTCTTTTGCAGATTATTTTCCCATATACATTATTACAGAGTATTGAGTAGTGTCCCTGTGTGATACAGCAAGTCCTTCTTGATTATTTTGTATATACTAGTGAGTATATGTTAACTGCCACCTCCCAATTTATCCCTCCACCCTAGGTTTCCCCTTTGGTAACCATAAGTTTATTTACTAACTCTATGAGTCTGTTTCAGTTTTATAAATAAGTTCACTTTTATCATTTTTTTTAGATTCCACATAGAAGTGATATCATAAGTTACTGGACAAGCTTTTTTTTTTTTTTTAATCTTCATTAGGGTATAATTGCTTTGCAATGGTCTGTTAGTTTCTGCTTTATAACAAAGTTAATCAGCCATACATATACGTATATCACCATATCTCCTCCCTGTTGCGTCTCCCTCCCACCCTCCTTATCCCACCTCTCTAGGTGGTCACAAAGCACCAAGATGATGACCACCTTGTGCTATGCAGCTGCTTCCCACTCGCTATCTATTTTACACTTGGTAGTGTATATATGTCAGTGCTACTCTCTCGCTTCGTCCCAGCTTACCCTTTCCACTCCATGTGTCCTCAAGTCAATTCTCCACATCTGCGTCTATATTTCTGTCCTGCCCCTTGGTTCTTCAGAACCATTTTATTTTTAGATTCCATATATATGTGTTAGCATACAGAATTTGTGTTTCTTTTTCTGACTTATTTCACTCTGTAAGACACTCTAGTTCCATCCATCTCACTACAAATAACTCAATATTGTTTCTTTTTGTGGCTGAGTAATATTCCATTGTATATATGTGCCATATCTTCTTTATCCATTCATTTGTCGATGGACACTTGGGTTGATTCCATGTCCTGGTTATTGTAAATAGAGCTGCAATGAACATTGTGGTACATGACTCTTTTTGAATTATGGTTTTCGCAGGGTATATGCCCAGTAGTGTGATTGATGGGTCTTATGGTAATTCTATTTTTAGTTTCTTAAGGAACCTCCATTCTGTACCCAGTAGTGGTTGTATCAATTTACATTCCCACCAACAGTGCAAGAGGGTTCCGTTTTCTCTACACCCTCTCCAGCATTTATTGTTTGTAAATTTTTTGATGATGGCCATTCTGACTGGTGTGGGGTGATACCTCATTGCAGTTTTGATTTGCATTTCTCTAATGATTAGTGATGTTGAGCATCCATTCATATGTCTGTTGGCAATCTGTATATCTTCTTTGGAAAAATGTCTATTTAGGTCTTCTGCCCATTTTTGGATTTTTTTTTTGATACTGTGCTTTATGAACTGCTTATAAATTTGGGAGATTACTCCTTTGTCAGTTGCTTCATTTGAAAATATATTCTCCCAGTCTGAGGGTTGTCTTTTCATCTTCTTTATGGTTTCTTTGGTTTGCAAAATCTTTTAAGTTTCATTAGGTCCCATTTGTTTATTTTTATTTCTATTCTCCAGGAGGTGGGTCAAAAAGTATCTTCCTGTGATTTATGTCATAGAGTGTTTTGCCTATGTTTTCCTCTAAGAGTTTTACAATGTCTAGCCTTACATTTAGGTCTTTAATCTGTTTTGAGTTTATTTTTGTATACAGTGTTAGGGAGTGTTTGATTTCATTCTTTTACATGTAGCTCTCCAGTTTCCCCAGCACCACTTATTGAAGAGGCTGTCTTTTCTCCATTGTATATTCTTGCCTCCTTATCAAAGATAAGGTGACCATATGTGTCTGGGTTTATCTCTAATCTTTCTATCCTGCTTCATTGATCTATATTTCTGTTTTTGTGCCAGTACCATAATGTATTGATTACCATAATGTATTGATTAGTTTGAAGTCAAGGAGCCTTATTCCTCCAACCCCGTTTTTCTTTCTCAAGATTGCTTTGGCTATTCGGGATCTTTTGTGCTTTCATGCAAAGTGCGAAATTTTTTGTTCTAGTTCTGTGAAAAATGTCATTGGTAATTTGATAGGGATTGCTTGAATCTGTAGATTGCTTTGGATAGTATAGTCATTTTCACAATGTTGATTCTTCCAATCCAAGAACCTGTTATATCTCTCCATCTGTTTGTATCTTTAATTTCTTTCATCAGTGTCTTATACTTTTCTGCATACAGGTATTTTGTCTCCTTAGGTAGGTTTATTCCTAGGTATTTTATTCTTTTTGTTGTGATGGTAAATGGGAGTGTTTCCTTAATTTCTTCTTCTGATTTTTCATCATTAGTATATAGGAATGCCAGAGATTTATGTGCATTAAATTTGTATCCTGCTACTTTACCAAATTCATTTATTAGCTCTAATAGTGTTCTGGTAGCATCTTTAGGATTATCTATGTATAGTATCATGTCATCTGCAAACAGTGACAGCTTTACTTCTTCTTTTCTGATTTGGATTCATTTTATTTCCTTTTCCTCTCTGATCTCTGTGGATAAAACTAGGTTGAATAATAGTGGTGAGAGTGGGCAACCTTGTCTTGTTCCTGGTCTTAGTGGAAGTGGTTTCAGTTTTTCACCAATGAGAATGATGTTGGCTGTGGGGTTGTCATATATGGCCTGTATTATGTTGAGGTAAGTTCCCTCAATGCCTACTTTTTGGAGAGTTTTTATCATAGATGTGTGATGAATTTTGTTGAAAGCTTTTTCTGCATCAGTTGAGATGATCATATGTTTTTTTCTCCTTCAATTTGTTAATATGGTGTATCACGTTGATTGATTTGCATATATTGAAGAATCTTTGCATTCTTGGGATAAACCCCACTTGATCATGGTGTATGATCCTTTTAATGTTCTGCTGGATACTGTTTGCTTGTATTTTGTTGAGGATTTTTGCATATAATATTTGTCAATAATATTGGTCTGTAGTTTTCTTCTTTTGATACATCTTTGTCTGGTTTTGGTATTAACGTAATGGTGGCATCATAGTATGAGTTTGGGAGTGTTTCTGCCTCTGGTATATTTTGGAAGAGTTTGAGAAGGATACGTGTTAGCTCCTCTCTAAATGTTTGATAGAATTCACATGTGAAGCCGTCTGGTCCTGGACTTTAGTTTGTTGGAAGATTTTTAATCACACTTTCAATTTCTGTGCTTGTGATTGGTCTCTTTTTTTTTTTTCTATTTCTTCCTGGTTCAATCTTGGAGTGCTGTGCTTTTCTAAGAATTTGTCCATTTCTTCTAGGTTATCCATTTTATTGGCATATAGTTGCTTGTAGTAATCTCTCATGATCCTTTGTATTTCTGCAGTGTCAGTTGTTACTTCTCCTTTTTCATTTCTAATTCTATTGATTTGAGTCTTCTCCCTTATTTTCTTGATGAGTCTGGCTAATGCTTTATCAGTTTTGTTTATATTCTCCACGAAACACCTTTCTGTTTTATTGATCTTTGCTATCATTTCTTTCATTTCCTTTTCATTTATTTCTGATCTCAGCTTTATGATACTTTCCTTCTGCTAACTTTGGAGTGTTTTTTCTTCTTCCTTCTGTAAGTTATTTAGGTGTAACATTAGATTATTTATTTGAGATGTTTCTTGTTTCTTGAGGTAGGATTGTATTGCTATAAACTTCTCTCTTAGAGCTGCTTTTGCTGCACCCCATAGGTTTTGCGTCATTGTGTTTTCATTGTCATTTGTTTCTAGGTATTTTTTGATTTCCTCTTTGATTTCTTCAGTGATCTCTTGGTTATTAATTTGTATATTGTTTAGCCTCCATGTGTTTGTATTTTTTTTTACAGATTTTTTCCTGTAATTGATATCTAGTCTCATAGCATTGTGGTAGAAAAGATATTTGATATGATTTCAATTTTCTTAAATTTACCAAGACTTGATTTGTGACCCAAGAGATGATCTCTCCTGATGAATGTTCCCTGAGCACTTGAGAAGAAAGTGCATTCTGTTGTTTTTGGATGGAATGTCTGATAAATATCAGTTAAGTCCATCTTGTTTAATGTACCATTTAAAACTTGTGTTTCCTTATTTAAGTTCTTTTTGGCTGATCTGTCCATTGGTGAAAGTGGGGTGTTAAAGTCCCTATTATGATTGTGGTACTGTCGATTTCCCCTTTATGGCTGTTAACATTTTCCTTATGTATTGAGGTGCTCCTGTGTTTGGTGCATACACATTTACAATTGTTGTATCTTCTTCTTGGATTGATCCCTTGATCATTATGTAGTGCCCTTCTTTGTCTCTTGTAATAGTCTTTATTTTAAGGTCTATTTTGTCTGATATGAGAATTGCTACTGAAGATTTCTTTTGATTTCCTTTTGCATGGAATATCTTTTTCCATCTTCTCACTTTCAGTATTTATGTGTCCCTGGGATTGAAGTGGGTCTTTTTTAGACATCATTTATACAGGTCATGTTTTTGTATCCATTCAGCCAGTTATGTCTTTTGGTTGGAGCATTTAATTCATCTATATTTAAGGTAATTATCGATATTCATGTTCCTGTCATCAATTTCTTAATTATTTTGGGTTTGTTATTGTAGGTGTTTTCCTTCTCTTGTGTTTCCTTCCTAGAGAAGTTCCTTTAGCATTTGTTGTAAAGCTTGTTTGGTGGTGCTGAATTCTCTTAGCTTTTGTTTGTCTGTAAACGTTTACTTTTTTCCTTTGTATCTGATTGAGATTATTGCTGGGTAGAGTAATCTTGGTTGTAGGTTTTTCCCTTTGATCACTTTAAATATGTTCTGCCCCTCCCTTCTGTCCTGCAGAGTTTCTGCTGAAAGGTCAGCTTTTAACCTTATGGGCATTCCCTAGTATGTTTTTTGTTGTTTTTCCCTTGCTGCTTTTAATATTTTTTCTTTGCATTTAATTTTTTTATAGTTTAATTTAAATGCCTTGGCATGTTTCTCTTTGGATTTATCCTGTATGGGACACTCTGCACTTCCTGGACTGATTGACTATTTCCTTTCCTGTATTAGGGAAGTTTTAAACTATAATATCTTCAAATATTTTCTGAATCCCTTTCTTTTTCTCTTCTTATTGTGGGACCCCTATAATTCAAATGTTGCTGCATTTAATGTTGTGCCAGGGCTCTTTGATACTGTCCTCCATTCTTTTCATTCTTTTTTTCTGTATTCTTCTCTGCTGTAGTTATTTCCACTATTTTATCTTCCAGGTCACTTATCTGTTGCTCTGCCTCAGTTATTCTGCTATTGATTCCTTCCAGAGATTTTCTCATTTCATTTACTGTGTTGTTTATCATTGTTTGTTTGCTCTTTAGTTCTTCTAGGACCTTGTTAAACGTTTCTTGTATTTTCTCCATTCTATTTCCAAGATGTTAGATCATCTTTATTATCATTATGCTGAATTCTTTTTCATGTAGACTGCATATTTCCTCATAATTTGTTTGGTCTGGTGGG
Source organism: Mesoplodon mirus (assembly GCF_964341445.2). Taxonomy (NCBI): domain Eukaryota; kingdom Metazoa; phylum Chordata; class Mammalia; order Artiodactyla; family Ziphiidae; genus Mesoplodon; species Mesoplodon mirus. Next base: position 125,410,537 of record NC_138982.1, on the reverse strand, counting down.
CTTTTGCCTTTCTCCTTCATCTCCTGTGTGTTTCTCTGTGTTCTCATTTTGCTTAACTTACTGTGTTTGGGGTCTCCTTTTTGCAGACTGCCGGTTTGTAGTTCTCGTTGTTTTTGGTGTCTGCCCCTAGTCCTTAGGTTGGTTCAGTGGGTTGTTTAGGCTTCCTGGTGGAGGGGACTGTACCTATGTTCTGATGGTTGAGGCTGGATTTTGTCTTTCTAGTGGGCAGCACCATGTCTGGTGGTGCGTTTTAGGATGTCTGTGAACTTAGTATGATTTTAGGTAGACTCTCTGCTAATGGGTGGGTTTGTGTTCTTGTCTTGCTAGATATTTGGCCTAGGATGTCTAGCACTGTAGCTTGTTGATCATTGAATGGAGCTCGGTCTTAGCACTGAGATGGAGATCTCCTGGAGAGCTTTCAGTATTTGATATTACATCGAGCTGGAGGGTCTCTTGTGGACAAATGTCCTGAACTCAGCTCTCCCATCTCAGAGGCACAGGTCTGACACCCGGCTGGAGCACCAAGACCCTGTCAGCCACATGGCTCAGAAGAAAAGGGAGAAAAAAATAAAGAAAGGAAACAATAAAATAATATAAAGTTATTAAAATAAAAAATTATTAAAAATAAAATAAATTAAAAAGTCATAAAAAGAAAGAAGAGAGCACCCAAACCCAGAAACAAATCTACAAGTGATAACAAATGCTAAAAACTATATTAACAATATAGAGAGCAACCAAATCAATAAACAAATGTACCAATGGTAATAAACTCTAAATACTAATCTAAGATAAATATAAAACCAGGAACAAATTAGATCCAGAAAGTAAACTCCAAGTCTATAGTTGCTCTCAACATCCACTGGCTCAATTTTGGGATGATTAGTTGTCTATTCAGGTATTCCACACATGCAAGGCACATCAGGTTGATTGTGGAGATTTAACATGCTGCTCCTGAGGCTACTGGGAGAGATTTCCCTTTCTCTTCTTTGTTCGCACAGCTCCTTGAGTTCAGCTTTGAATTTGGCCCCACCTCTATGTGTGGGTCACCTGAGGGCATCTGTTCTTCCCTCAGACAGGACACAGTTAATGCAGCAGTTGATTAGGGGGCTCTGGCTCACTCAGGCCAGGAAGAGGGAGGGGTACAAAATGAGTGGTGAGCCTGCGGTGGCAGAGGCCAGCTTGACATTGCAACAGCCTGAGGTACGCCATGTGTTCTCTGGGGGAAGTTGTCCCTGGATTACGGGACCCTGGCATTGGTGAGCTGCACAGTCTCCTGGGAGGGGTGGTGTGGATAGTGACCTGTGCTTGCACACAGGCTTCTTGGTGGCTGCAACAGCAGCCTTATCATCTCATGCCTGTCTATGGTGTCCTCTATGATAGCCGCAGATTGCACCCATCTCTGGATCTCATTTAGGCAGTGCTCTGAATCCCCTCTCCTTGTGCACCCCGAAACGATGGTCTCTTGCCTCTTAGGCAGCTCCAGACATTTTCCCAGCCTCCCTCCCAGCTAGCTGTGTCGCACTAGCCCCCTTCAGGCTGTGTTCATGCAGCCACACCTGTCTTCTCCCTGGGGTCTGACCTCCAAAGCCGGAACCGCAGCTCCCAGCCCCAACCCACCCCAGGGGGGAGCAGACAAGCCTCTCAGGCTGGTGAGTGCTGGTCGGCACTGATCCTCTGTGTGGGAAACTCTCTGCTTTGCACTCTGCACCCTTGTTGCTGCGCTCTCCTCCATGTCTCTGAAGCTTCCCCCACTCAGCCACCCCCCGTCTCTGCCAGTGAAGAGTCTTCCTAGTGTGTGGAACTTTCCCTCCTTCACACCTCCCTCCCAGAGGTGCAGGTCACATCCCTATTATTTTGTCTCTGTTTTTTCTTTTTCTTTTGCCCTACCCAAGTACCAGGGGAGTTTCTTGCCTTTGGGGAAGTCTGAGGTCTTCTGCCAGCGTTCAGTAGGTGTTCTGTAGGAGTTGTTCCACATGTAGATTTATTTATGATGTATTTGTGGGGAGGAAGGTGATCTCCACATCTTACTCCTCCTCCATCTTGAAGGTATCTCCCTTAAGGAGTTTTCTTAGCCTCCCTGAATAGCAGCAAACTAACAGAGCATAATCAGCATTCCTGAATTTCCTATTGAGAGCTGTCAAATGGAGTACATTCAGCTTTTCAGCTGTTTTGAAATAAATTTTTAGAAGGCTTGAAATGATTGAAGGAAAGTCTTGAATGACAGTGAATATTTATATTTTAATACTTGCCGAAAATAAGTGAAAGAATGAAGAGGTCTTTAAGAGATCATTAAGTCTTCTGGTCTTTAGCACTGGTCTTTTACCACTGCTCATGTTTTCAAACAAAGCTGAAGAGGGTGCACTGTCAGATCTTTGGTGAGAAGCAGGAAGAAGAAAGTGGGAAGGAGTGAGAGAATGGCAACAAAAGTTACCATTTCTGGGCTTCCCTGGTGTTGCACTCGTTGAGAGTCCACCTGCCGATGCAGGGGACACAGGTTCGTGCCCCGGTCTGGGAAGATCCCACATGCCATGGAGCGGCTGGGCCCATGAGCCATGGTAACTGAGCCTGTGCGTCTGGAGTCTGTGCTCCACAATGGTAGAGACCACAGCAGTGATAGGCCCACGTACCGCAAAAAAAAAAGAAAAGAAAAGATAAAAGTTACAATTTCCAAGAAGAAAACATTTTTGTAAAAGTTGCTCTTGGTTTTTTGTTTGTTTGTTTGTTTGTTTTGTGGTACACGGGCCTCTTACCACTGTGGCCTCTCCCGTTGTGGAGCACAGGCTCCAGATGCACAGGCTCAGTGGCCATGGCTCATGGGTCCAGCAGCTCCGTGGCATGTGGGATCCTCCCAGACTGGGGCACGAACCCGTGTCCCCTGCATTGGCAGGCGGACTCCCAACCACTGTGCCACCAGGGAAGACAAAGGTGCTCTTGTTTTTCAGCCACACTGTTCATTTTGAAGTCAGCATGAGTCAGTACTAAAAGTATTTGTAGTTGAGATTTATTTAAAATGGAAGTAAAGAATGTGGGAGAAAAAAGGCACTGATAAAAGGGAATTAGAAAATGTGTTTGTTATTGACTCTTGTCCCTTTCAGTTTGGCAAAAATTGTGTTGGAATATAAACACTCAGTACTAAAAACATTTTATTTTATATTTCATTTACCTGTTGATACACAAAAGCATATACTTATATTATTTGCTACTTAAACTGTGATCAGCATAATAGAAGCATTGGAATCACCATGGAGTTGGAAATAAAAATATCTTCCCCCCCTCTCCCTGCATAAGGAATCAGAATTTGCTTTTCAACGGGATCCCACATGATTCATATGCACATTACTAGTTGAGAAATACTTTCTGTAGACTTTGAGGGGCCTGTAATTGAGTAAATAAGAAGTTCCATTCTAAAATAAACCATATCGTTATTTATACCATTGTTTTCCTAACATATGTGGATTAAACTATATGTTATACATATAAAAGCAAACAAAAACAAATAAGTGCCATGTAATTAGGGACACAGTTATAATTGGTACATTTATCACTTATAGATACAATGAAAGTGATTTAAATGATAAAAACAAAGCATACTTTTTATAACCAATTATAATCTTGGTATATGTCAATGTCCTTTATTCATTCATATATCAGTACATATTACATTCTAAAATAACATATCACATAACAGGAAGATGATTATGGCTAATATATAATTAAATAATTTATAGTAGAGAACATATAATACATTTGTTCATGCAAGAGATGAAATATATGTGATTAATGCTCAAGGGCTTTTTTCATTAAGTTATTCTGACTCATTTGCCCTTGGTGTCCATACCCATGTTGACCACAGGAATAAGTCAAACTTCATGCTGGCAAGGTGAATAATTTATAGTTTTCATCCTGAAATGAAATACCTAAAAGTGATTGCCTTGTCACAATAAACCATTCTCAGACTATTCCTCTTATCAAATGCCATATACCAATTGTTTATTTTACAACAAAAGACATTTAAAGTTTTGACTCAACTAATAACAGTTCTCTGAAACAGTGAATCTAGGAAGGACTGTCCTAAGCTTTTATAGTGGAAACTACTAAGATTTGAGAGAATGCCCTTATTTTAAAACACTCTTTCTACTCTGGAAATTATATAGCTATTATTATTTCAGTGACTAGAATGCAAATGGACAGAATGTTAAGCCCCATTCTCTCATTTCCTCCTCTAAATAGAAAAGAGTAAATCTACAAAGATATAGTGCTAGAGGAGATCAGTTATCCATTCCTCCACGTGCACTCTCTCTGCCTGAACATTCCTAGAAAAATGTGCATTGCTTTGACCCTGTGAAAAGAAGGGAGTGAAGTTTGAAAATACTGTAATAATTTTTTCAGTAAATACACTACAGAAAGTACATAGCTCCCTATTTTGTTCAGATTGTATTCAATTTTCTCATGATAAAGTTGTCACTACCCTCCATCACAGCTGCCATCTTCCTCTACTTTACTTTTTATCAATTTCAACTGTACAATTAGCAAAAAACATAAGCCACAGTTCATCAATTTAAACATTTTAATAAAAGGTCTCAAATTCTCAAAAAACTGTTTTTAATCTCTGTTTTTTTTAAATTAGTTTTTATTGGGGTATAGTTGATTTACAATGTTGTGTTAGTTTCTGGTACAGCAAAGTGAATCAGTTATACCTGTACATATATTCACTCTTTTTTAGATTATTTTCCCATATAGGTCATTACAGAGTATTGAGTAGAGTTCCCTGTGCTATACAGTAGGTTCTTACTACTATTTTATATACTGTAGTGTATGTATGTCAATCCCAATTTCCCAATTTATCCTTCCCCCCCTTTCCCCTTGGTAAACATAAATTTGTTTTCTACATCTGTGACTCTATTTCTGTTTTGTAAGTTCATTTGTACCATTTTTTTTTTAGATTCCACATATAAGTGATGTCATATTTGAATTAACAATGTTTGAAAAGAAAATTAACAATCATTATAAATGACAATTATAAGTACATTGATTTGACAGAGCACAATGGCAGGTGGAGAGAACTTAGAGTTGAGTGGAAACATCTGGAATTAGAACCCATCTCCACCCAGGGACACTCATGACAACTTCAGCCCTTAAAGTTACATGTTAGTTTCCATCTGCAGAGCATTCCCAGGTAAAGAATTGCCCTTATCTCTTTATTACCACATCTACCCAAACCCCTTAATCTGAATCCACACTTGTCAGCCTCTTTTTGTTATTGTTAATCCCTTCTGCTATTTAAGTCCAAACTCTTCTCATGTCCAAAGTCTTCTCACCATCCATTAGTTGTTTCTCAAAGACATTTTCATCACTACTTTCTCTTTCGACCTTTTCACAGTCATAGAAATATGTACCACATTCCCTTCAGCTACTGTCTCTATTTCTTTGTCTTTTCACAGCAAAACCTCCTCTGGAAGGTGACCATAATCAATGCTTATATTTTCTCCCCCCCCCACCTTTTTGTATCATCAAGCCAAGCTAAATCAGCACTTTTTCTTCATTATTACAGTAAATTTCCTGGTCTTTTTCACCAAGGACCTCCATATTTCAGTGGTCACTTCTTTGTGTTCTACTTATCTGACCAAAAGTTGCTTGGGGTACCCTTCCTTTTTTTAAAAAAAAATAATTTTCTTCTCTTTGACACCATAATACTTCAGTATCTTGGTTTCTTTCCTCCATATCACTAGCCATATATACTAAATCATCTGTACTACCTTCTACTTTACTATAAAATCTTGATTGTAAAGTTCGTAAAGGTTTGGTGCTCGGCCTTAATGTTTCTTATATTTACTCTTCAATTTAATCACATGTAGACATGATTTTGCATACAATCTATATGTCACTGTCTCCCAAATTTATATCTCCAGCCCTCACAGAACACCCAATTCATATATTCTCCACTCATATTTCAGCCATACCCCACACAGCTCCACATAAGGATGCCCACAATCAAATTACTACCAATAAAATTTTTCATCCTCCAAAATTTCTTATTTCAGAATTCAGCAGGTTTTCTCAGTTGTTAAACCACAGAAATAGGAGTTAGCATTTATTCCTTTTTTTTTTTTATCTTATGCCCTCCATCTACTACAACAGCAGTACCCACATCTCTCTCTACCAAAATATATACTGAACATGTTCACTATTTTTCTCTCCCCTTATACTTGCTCTTGCACAAGCTATCATTGACAACCAACTAGGTTATGCAGTAGCCTGCTGATCATCCTCCTGGCATTCGCATTATTCACACAGGAGTTAGAGGAACATCTGAAACCATAAATTATATTGTGTTTTTTTTTAATCAAATCAAAACTATCCATTACTATGGATTCAAATGCATTCATAATAAAATCCAATCTCTCCAACTTAGTCTACTAGACCCAATATGGCCTGACCCAAGACTTCATCTCTGAAAACATCTCTGAGCTTCCTTTTTATTTTTTTAACTTAAAATAATTTTTTTTTTTTTAATTTTTGACTGTGTTGTGTCTTCGTTTCTGTGCATGGGCTTTTCTAGTTGCAGTGAGCGGGGGCTACTCTTCGTTGCAATGTGCTGGCTTCTCATTGTCGTGGCTTCTCCTGGTGTGGAGCACAGGCTCTAGGTGCACAGGCTTCAGTAGTTGTGGCACGCAGGCTCAGTAGTTGTGGCCCACGGGCTTAGGTGCTCCGTGGCATGTGGGATCTTCCCGGGACAGCGATCAAACCCGTGTCCCCTGCACTGGTAGGTGGACTCTTAATGACTGTGCCACCAGGGAAGCCGCTGATCTTCCTTTTTATAACTCACTAAAACCGTAGTTTGATAAACAATCCAGCCACATTGGCTTTCTTTCTGGTCCGTGATTGTACTGAATATTTTTGTCACTTTAAGACCTTCATCCTATTTCTCCTACCTGAGAAGTTATTCTGTTTAAAAAAGCTAATTCATTTTAACAGTTGCTTAAATGCCACATTCTCCAATTGGCCTTCTCTGACCATCCAACATAGCATAGTGCTCGGTTCTCTCTATATCTGTTAGTTGATTCCCTTAACCTAGCAATTTTTATAACTGGCATTTTCTTGTTTAACCAGTTGTTTAATTTATACAGTGACTATCTTTGTTAACTACATAGTAGTATCCAAGAGAAGAGTGATTTTTCTGTTTTGTACATGGTTGTATCCTAAATGCTTTGAAGAAACCCATCACATACTTAGTGCACTATAGACATTAACCAAATAAGTGAACAGGATATATTCAGTATTTGAACCACATATACTATATTCTGACTTGGGTACATATTAAGCCCACAGATGAAGGACTTATCCAGCTATGAGCATCTATCAAACTCAGAAGTAACTAAAATAAGATTAACAGTTCTCCACCTGGTATAAATATTCCTCATAGCATCTATATTCAAGTGCTATTACAACTCACCTTTTGTTTTTCCTGGTAAAAATATTATCACTCCCCTGGTAATGAGAAAGTCAATCTTAGTCGTGTTATTTTGGGCCTTTCCTAGAGATGTAGAAGAAAGAAATAGGTAGATAAATTGAGAATTTCCTGGGACTTCATCATGGTCAGTTTTGCTTTTTCTTTGTAGCAGTTTCCTTACAAGTATTGGACACTGAAAGCTTTGGTACGTGTAAGAGCTGTCCATCACAAGAATCTTCTCAAATGAATGCAGGTTCAAAATCTAAACTAGGTGATGGGGAAATTTTCCCAATTTGTAGAATTTTCAATTTTTAATTACTGCAACACAAAAGCTATTAGTAACTCCTAAATCTAAGTCCTTGTACCCAAACACCTATGCTTAGCCACATTTTTACGTAACAAAGAAGAAAAAGATAAATACCTCATTATTTTATATTCCTACAGCAGAAAGAAACAAATAGTGACATCTGTATAAATTACCGTGTTATAGTTATTAAAATGTCTGGATGTAATACTCAATCCAATTTGGTTAATAACATTCTTAGTTTTGTCCATTAATAATAAATTTTTAACTTCTCATCCTTCATTATCAAAATGTTAATATCCCAGACCTTTTACATGAATGTTTACCAGTTTTATTTTTATAATTAATACATCTGTGATTTATGCTTAAATGGTGAAAACTGTGATCTATATAGCTTTGTCTCCAAGTGACTATTTAAAGTACATGAATATGAATTGCAAAATAGCCAAGCTTTATTAAAGCTGCTGCTACATCTGCAGAAGCGGTCAGTAACCTGTGAAAAAGCAGTTAACTGAGAAATAGAGATAATCTAGGATACTGGGGACCATTTCTAGTTACCACTCAAACTAGGAAGTATATTCTGTTCTACCCAAAAGCCAAAAGGGCTCAGAAATGACATCAAGTTCCCATCCAAAATCCTTGCAGAAGAAGAAAAAGATGATTCTTCTAAGCAGTGGATATCAGTAGAAATTTACATGAGGGCAGGGGTGATGTGTGCTTACAAGGATTGCTGATACTTGGCAGACATGTAGATAACATTTGTTCAAAAAAGGAATGTGGGAGTCAACAGAAAAAAACAAATAAATAAAGGACAAACACATATCCAGCATTTATAGAAATCAGTATAACAGGAAAAAACTGAGCAGAAAATGTGAAATACAAAGAAAGAACACAATGTTTGTGTGCTTTGCCTTACAGTCCACTAGTACCTACTCAATGTGTGCTTTCTCCTCCATAAGACCATGCTGTTCAGGAACTCTCATATGACATTTATTTGTCTTATATGTTTCTACTTGTTTCCATCTATTTAAACATTATACTTTTTAGTTTTACTTTTCATTTTATAATTTCTTTCAGAGGATTACCAGTATAATTTATAAATGAATGTTTTCACGTGCAATAGGCCTAAAACATCGGGAAAACAACTCAAAAATGTTTAATTATTTTAAGGACTTCTACATTATGAAACTACAGTACAATAAGTTCCATAAATGATTTTTATCTCTTTTAATACATACAATATCCCAGTCATATCGTGGACTTATATATATATATATATATATATATATATATATATATATATATATATATATATATTTAATAGAATTATCTATATATGCATATCTAAATAAGATGCCTCATCTCCAGTATTAAAGTTTAACAACTTTTCAATAATAATTATACAAAAGTGCCAATTATTGTATTAATCACTTGGAAGGAAGATGCAACCTAACAGATTAAAAGTAGTAGTAAGGGCTTCCCTGGTGGCACAGTGGTTGAGAGTCCACCTGCTGATGCAGGGGACACGGGTTCGTGCCCCGGTCCGGGAAGATCCCACGTGCAGTGGGGCGACTGTGCCCATGAGCCGTGGCCACTGGGCCTGCATGTCCAGAGCCTGTGCTCTGCAGTGGGAGAGGCCACAGCAGTGAGAGGCCCGTGTACAGAAAAAAAAAAAGTAATAGTAATGTTATAAATATGAAGCTTCTAGAGAAAGTAAAAAAAACACACTGTCATTTAAACTATATTCAAAGCCAAAACTAATATAGCCTCTTATTTATTTTTTAGTAATTTCCTTTTATTCTATTCAAAGAGAACTGTATTATTTGTTATCTTAATGGCATCTGTGGAACACTGTGAATCACTGTCTGTCCTTACTAAATCTATTTTCACTTAGTGTTTTATCTAACTCTTAGAGAAATTGATGGTTATGATTAAAAACTGAGTTACTGCATTTTGTGGATATATTAGATATAGTAAAGAGAGGTCAAGTTTGTTTAGTAAGCAATAGAAACAAAGAGAAAAAACATTAACAATTCAAGGTTAAGGGAGACTATGAGAACTAAAAATATTTGCTTGAAAGAAAATGCTGAAATGAGTTAAGTTACTGAAAAAGCTCATTTGTATACAAACAATATTGATTCATATCATTTTATCCTTAATAAAATCAGTCAACTTATATATTAACAATCAACTTTTAATTTTATAACAGTTTGGGATTTACAAAATTATTGAGAATATATTGAATAGTTCAGACACTTCCCGTATACCGCACATCCAGTTTCTCCTATTATTAATATCTTATATTAGCATACTGTATTTGTCATAATTAATGAACCAATACTGTTATACTATTTTTAATTAAAAAACTGTACTTCATTCAGCTTTCTATCATTTTTCCTAGTGTCCTATTTTTGTTCCAGGATCCCATCAGGACACCATATTATATTTAGTCACTGGGTCTCCTTAGGCTACTCTTGGCTTTGACAGTTTCTCAGCTGTTCATTGTATTTTATGACATTAACAGTTTTTTTTAATCTTAACTTCTTGATTTATTAGATTATTACATGGTAGAAATAACTTTTTTTAACAACGTTATTGGAGTATAATTGCTTTACAATGGTGTGTTAGTTTCTGCTGTAAGACAAAGTGAATCAACTATACCTATACATATATATATTCATAAGCCTTCTCTCTTGCATCTCCCTCCCACCCTCCCTGTCCCACCCCTCTAGGTGGTCACAGAGCACCGAGGTGATCTCCCTGTGCTATGTGGCTGCTTCTCACTAGCTATCTAGTGTATATATGTCCATGCCACTCTCTCACTTCGACCCAGTTTATCTTCCCCCTCCCCATGTCCACAAGTCCATTCTCTGCATCTGCATCTTTATTCCTGTCCAGCCTCTAGGTTCTTCAGAACCATTTTTTTTCTTAATATTCCATATATATGTGTTAGCATATGGTATTTGTCTTTCTCTTTCTCACTTACATCACTCTGTATGACAGACTCTATATCCATCTAACTCACTATAAGTAACTCAATTTTGTTTCTTTTTATGGCTGAGGAATATTCCATTTTATATATGTGCCACATCTTCTTTATCCATGCATCTGTTGATGAACACTTAGGTTACTTCCATATCATGGCTATTGTAAATAGAGCTGCAATCAATATTTTGGTGTATGACTCTTTTTGAATTATGGTTTTCTCAGGGTATATTCCCAGTAGTGGGATTGCTGGGTTGTATGGTAGTTCTATTTTTAAATTTTTAAGGAACCTCCATACTGTTTTCCACAGTGGCTGAATCAATTTACATACCCACCAATAGTGCAAGATGGTTCCCTTTTCTCCACACTCTTTCCAACATTTATTGTTTGTAGATTTTTTGATGATGGCCATTTGACCAGTGTGAGGTGATACCTCATTGTAGTTTTGACTTGCATTTCTCTAATGATTAGTGATGTTGAGCACCCTTTCATGTGTTTGTTAGCAATCTGTATATGTTATTTGGAGAAATGTCTATTTAGGACTTCTGCCTATTTTTTGGATTGTTTTTTTTTGTTTGATTTTGATATTCAGCTGCATGAGCTGCTTATATATTTTGGAGACTAATCCTTTTTCAGTTGCTTCATTTGCAGATATTTCTCCCATTCTGAGGGTTGTCTTTTTGTCTTGTTTATGGTTTCCTTTTCTGTGCAAAAGATTTTAAGTTTCATTAGGTCCCATTTGTTTTTATTTCCATTTCTCTAGGAGTTGGGTCAAAAAGGATCTTTCTGTGATTTATGTCATACAGTGTTCTGCCTATGTTTTCCTCTAAGAGTTCTATACTGTCTGGCCTTACATTTAGGTCTTTAATCCATTTTGAGTTTAATATTTGTATGTGTTAGGGAGTGTTCTAATTTCATTATTTTACATGTAGCTTCCTATTTTTACCAGCACCACTTATTGAAGAGGCTGTCTTTCTCCATTTTATATTCTTGCCTCCTTTATCAAAGATAAGGTGACCATATATGCGTGGGTTGATCTCTGGACTTTCTATCTTATTCCATTGATCCATATTTCTGTTTTTGTGCCAGTACCATACTGTCTTGATTATTGTAGCTTTGGAGTATAGTCTGAAGTCAGGGAGCCTGATTCCTCCGCCTCCATTTTTCTTTCTCAAGATTGCTTTGGCTATTCATGGTCTTTTGTGTTTCCATACAAAATGTGAAATTTTTTTTCTAGTTCTGTAAAAAATGACATTCGTAGTTTGATAAGGATTGCACTGAATCTGTAGATTGCTTGGGGTAGTATATTCATTATCACAATGTAGATTCTTCCAATCCAAGAACATGGTATATTTCTCCATCTGTTTGTGTCATCTTTACTTTCTTTCATTAGAGTCTTATAGATTTCTGCATACAGGTCTTTTGTCTCCTTAAGTAGGTTTATTCCTAGGTATTTTATTATTTTTGTTGAAATGGTAACTGGGAGTGTTTCCTTAATTTCTCTTTCAGATTTTTCATAATTAGTGTACAGGAATGCCAGAGATTTCTGTGCATTAATTTTGTATCCTGCTACTTTAGCAAATCCATTTATTACCTCCAGTAGTTTTCTGGTAACACCTTTAGGACTCTCTACGTATAGTATCATGTCATCTACAAACAGTGACTGTTCTCCTTCTTCTTATCTGATTTGGATTCCTTTAATTCTTTTTATTCTCTGATTGCTGTGGCTAAAACTTCCAAAACTAGATTGAGTAATAGTGGTGAGAGTGGGCAACCTTGTCTTGCTCCTGGTCTTAGTGGAAATAGTTTTAATTTTTCACCATTGAGAACGTTGTTGACTGTGGGTTTGTCATATATGGACTTTATTATGTTGAGGTATGTTCCCTCTATGCCTACTTTCTGGTAGGTTTTTATCATAATTGGGTGTTGAATTTTGTTGAAAGTTTTCTTTGCATCTATAGAGATGATCATATGGTTATTTTCCTTCAATTTGTTAATATGGTTTATCACATTGATTGATTTGCCTATATTGAAGAACGCTTGAATTCCTGGGATAAACCCCACTTGATCATGGTGTATGTTCCTTTTAATGTGCCATTGGAGTCTCCCTCTGCTATATTTTGGATGAGTTTGAGAAAAATAGGTGTAAGCTCTTCTCTAAATATTTGATCATATTTGCCTGTGAGGCCATCTGTTCCTGGGCTTCATTTTCTTGGAAGATTTTTAATCACAGTTTCAAATTTAGTGCTTGTGATTGGTCTGTTTATATTTATTTCTTCCTGGTTCAGTCTCGGAAGGTTGTGCTTTTCTATGAATGTGTACATTTCTTCCAGGTTGTCCAATTTATTGTTGGAATCTCTCATGATCCTTTGTATTTCTGTAGTGTGAATTGTTACTTCTCCTTTTTCATTTCTAATTCTGTTGATTTGAGTCTTCTCCCTTTTTCTCTTGATGAGTCTGGCTAATGGTTTACCAATTTTGTTTATCTTCTCAAAGAATCACCTTTTAGTTTTATTGATCTTTGCTATTGTTTTCTTCATTTTTTTTACATTTATTTCTGACCTGATCTATAGGATTTCTTTTCTTCTGCTAACTTTGGTGGTTTTTGTTCTTCTTTCTCTAATTGCTTTAGGTGTAAGGTTAGGTTGTTTATTTGAGATGTTTCTTGTTTCTTGAGGTAGGCTTGTATTGCTATAAACTTCCCTCTTAGTACTAGTTTTGCTTTATCCCATAGGTTTTGGGCCATCATATTTTCATTGTCATTGGTTTCTAGGTATTTTTTGATTTCCTCTTTGATTTTTCAGTGATCTCTTGGTTATTTTGTAGCATATTGTTTAGCCTCCATGTGTTTGTATTTTCTACAGATTTTTTCCTGTAATTGATATGTAGTCTCATAGTGTTGTGTTTGGAATAGATACATGACACAATTTCCATTTTCTTAAATTTACCAAGGCTTGATTTATGACCCAAGATATGATCTATCCTGGAGAATGTTCCATGGGCACTTGAGAAGAAAGTGTATTCTTCTTTTTTATTTTTGATGGAATGTCCTGTAAATATCAATTAAGTCCATCTTGCTTAATGTATCATTAAAAGCTTGTTTTTCCTTATTTATTTTCATTTTGGATGATCTGTCCATTGGTGAAAGTGGGATGTTAATATACTCTACTATGTTTGTGTTACTGTCAATTCCCCCTTTTATGACTGTTAGCATTTGCCTTATGTATTGAGGTGCTCTTATGTTGGGTGCATAAATATTTACAATTGTTGTATCTTCTTCTTGGATTAATCCCTTGATCATTATGTAGTGTCTTCCTTTGTCTCTTGTAATAGTCTTTATTTTAAAGTCCATTTTGTCTGATATGAGACTTCCTACTCCAGCTTTCTTTTCATTTCCATTTGCATGGAATATATTTTTCCATCCCCTCACTTTCAGTCTGTATGCGTCCCTAGGTCTGAAGTGGGTCTCTTGTAGACAGCATATATATCAGTCTAATTTTTGTATCCATTGTGCCAGTCTATCTCTTTTGGTTGGAGCATTTAATCCATGTATATTTATGGTAGTCATCAATATGTATGTTCCTATGACCATTTTCTTAATTGTTTTGGGTTTTCTATTGTAATTTTTTTTCCATCTCTTTTGTTTCCTGTCTCAAGAAGTTCCTTTAACATTTGTTGTAAAGCTTGTTTGGTGGTGTTGAATTCTCTTATCTTTTGCTTGTCTGTAAGGTTTTAATTTCTTTGTCCAATCTAAATGAGATCCTTGCTGGGTAGCATAATCTTGCTTGTATGTTCTTCCCTTTAATCACTTTAAATATGTCCTACCTCTCACTTCTGGTTTGCAGAATTTCTGCTGAAAGATCAGCTATTAACCTTATGGGCATTCCCTTGTATACTATTTGTTGCTTTGCCCTTGCTGCTTTTAATATTTGTTCTTTGCATTTAATATTGATAGTTTGATTAATATGTGTTTTGGCTTGTTTCTTCTTGGATTTATCCTATGTTGGACGTTCAGCCCTTCCTGGATTTGATTGACTATTTCCTTTCACATATTAGGGAAGTCTTCAACTGTAATATCTTCTAATGTTTTCTCAGTGCCTTTCTTTTATTCTTCTTCTTCTGAGACCCCTATAATTCGAATGTTGTTGCATTTAATGTTGCCCCATAGGTCTGTTAGACTGTCCTCCATTCTTTTCATTCTTTTTTAATTTTTTCTGCTCTGCGATAATTATTTCCACTATTTTATCTTCAGGTCACTTTTCTGTTCTTCTGCCTCAGTTATTCTGCTATTGATTACTTCTAGACAAATTTTAATTTCATTTATGGTGTTGTTCTTCGTTGTTTGTTTGCTCTTTAGTTCTTCTAGTTCCTTATTAAACGTTTCTTGGATTTTCTCCATTCTACTTCCAAGATTTTGGATCATATTTCCTATCATTATTCTGGATACATTTTCAGGTACACTGCCTATTTCTTCTTCATTTGTTTGGTCTGGTGGGTTTTTACCTTGTTCCTTCATCTGCTGCATATTTCTCTGTCTTCTCATTTTGGTTAACTTACTGTTCTTGGTGTCTCCTTTTCACCGGCTGCAGTTTCATAGTTCCCATTATTTTTGGTGTGTGCCTCCAGTAGTTAAGGATTGTTCAGTGGGTTGTGTAGGCTTACGAGTAGAGGGGACTAGTGCCTGTGTTCAGGTGCATGAGTGTATATCTTGTCTTTCTGGTGGGCAGGACTGCATTTGGTGGTTTGTTTTGGGGTGTATGTGAACTTAGTATGATTTTAAGCAGCCTCTCTACTAATGGGTGGGGTTGTGTTCCTGTCTTGCTAGTTGTTTGGCATAGGGTGTCCAGCACTGTAACTTTCTGGTCGTTGAGTGGAGCTGGGTCTTAGCATTCAGATGGAGATCTCTAGGAGAGCTTTCACTGTTTGATATTATGTGGAGACAGGAGGTCTCTGATGGACCAGTGTCCTGAACTTAGCTCTGCCACCTTAGGGACTCAACCCTGACACCCAGATAGAGCAACAAGACCCTGTCAGCCACATGGCTCATCTGGTGATGCCTGATGATGCATTCCTTGTGCTGAGAGTTGTGCCATCTGTTAGGCTGCTCATGGGCTTATGTGATATGCCCGCCATTTTTCCCACTGAGAGCCCCAAGGGCCTCTCAGACCAACCTGCTGCCATGTCTCCCATACCCCCCTGCATGGAGCAACTCACCCATCAACCCATGCTGTTCCCGCCGACTCTACTCTGCCAGCCCAACAGCCCTGCAATTTTCTACTTTGACAGTTTTGAAGAATACTGTCAAATATTTTGCAGAATTCCTCTCAGTTGGGATTTGTCTGATCTTTGTCTAATGATTAGGCTGTTGTGATGGTTTTGGAAGGAAGACCAGGGATGTAAAGTATAATTCTTATTACATCATATTGAGTACCTACTATAAACATTACTTTCACTTTTAATGTTAAGTTTGATCACCTGGATGAGGTAGAGCTTGTCAAGTTTCTGCATTGTTAGGTTACTCAATCCTCTTTCCATATAATATATTTTATATGGAAGTCAGAATATGCAGCCCATACTTAAGGAACAGGGAGTTATGCTTTATCTCTATAAGGACAGAATATCTACATTCAACATTTAGAATTCTCCTGCACAGAATATTTGTCTAATCCATTCCACTTATGTATTCACTTCATGATTTATTTATGTTAGTATGGACTCCTGTTAAATTATGTTGAATCTGTGGCATGATAATTCGAACATTTCTGCCATGCCTGTTTCAGATGCTTGCTCTCTCTCTCTCTCTCCATAATGTGTTTTTGTCTTGTTGTATGCCTTTTAATTTTTTTTTTTTGAATGCTGGACATGGTGTACTAGATAAAAGGATCTACTGTAAGTAGGCCTTAGTAACATGATGGTGAAGTGTGCAGGATGGAGAAGTGTTGTATAGTCCCATGGTTAGGTCTCAGTCTCTGTGAGTCTGTGCTTCTGCACTGTGAACTTCACAAGTGTTTCTCAGTCTTTTTCTCCCAATTTAGGTAGGACAGGGTGAGTAGAGCAAGCTGGATTTGGGTATTTCCTTTCCCCTAAATCACTTAGGTTCTGATAATACCCCAAGAGGTTAGAATCTGGTTGACTAGTTTCCCCTGAGGGCAGGCCTTGTTAAGAAGTATAGAGTACACTGGGGTATTTCAGAATTTTTCCTTCTCCTCTCTCCCTGCAGGAGCAGGAGGGAACTTTCCTCTGCTATTTATTGTGTGAAACTGGTCAAACTCCTGGAGAAAATATTGAAATAATGTGGGATCCCCTATGCGTGGGTCCATTTGGAATTTGTAACTTTCAGACTTGTCCACACTGAGCCAACAGCAATTCATTAGTTACACTCCCTTGTCTCTGGTTCCTAGGACAGTTTCTCTGTACTGGTCTCTGTTTCGGTAAGCCATGACTCCCTGAATTCACCTCCCTTTCCAGTCTTGAGAGAAGAGGTTTTCCCTATCTATGTCCTTCTTTCTCTTACTGATCCAAGAAAAAAATTTTGGTTTTGGTTTTACATTCTGTTCACCTTCTTACCTGTTATTAGGATAGAGTTGTGACTTCCAGAATCCTTACATTTGGAGCCAGGAATAGAAGTCCCTTAAATTATTTATATAACTGTTGGGCCATTGGGAATTATTTTAATTGTTTTCTGGGACCCTTTGATGGATATTATCACTGTGGGATTTTTTTTTAACCTTCTGTTACTTTCTGACACTACAAGACACTTCCTAGATCAACTTGTGTATTTTCTGCCCATGACCTAGATTCAGCAGTTGTTCCAAGGATCACTAGCTCCTTTTTTGGGAAAATGATACTAGAAACCAAGATTCGAGTGCTAGCTATGTTACTGCTACAGAGTGCCATGTATATCTAGCTATAAACATTTCTATATATAACCATCTGTGTCTGTAGTAAGCTAAAATGAATTCGTACTGATGTCTCTGATAGTTTAGAATCCATTAACGCATGGATAATTTTAACATCTTTGTCCTGTTTTCTGTAAACTGTCACTCCAACAATGTGAAATCTGACCTACGGCACTCACCATAAATTTCTAACTTGTTCAATTCCAGTCTATATGTATAGTAGATGCAGAATAAGTAACCCATACCCTATGGGAAACAACACTATTAAGTGCTTACATGCAGTTCGATCCCTCACCCCATTTTTACTTTTATACATTCCATTCATTTCCGAAGTTGGTTGAATTTTTTTTTTCATTTCCCTACCCACTTAAGTTGTTTTATTCATTTGTAGTGTATTTAGATTATTTTATCACATTCTTTATTCAATCTTGAAATCTACAAACTCTAAATGAATTTTTAAAAATTTGTATCCTTTAAGGTTGTTCTTTGGGCTATAAAGTTCTTTAGGTTTTGAAAATGCTTACTATTTTATTTTACTATAATACCATACCAATATTTTTCTCTACTTTAAACATTTCCTATGCTTCAGCTATTCACTTCATTCCCTCTAAATCTGAAGAAAGCACTGGTCTCTTCACTCTTTCCATAGCTTGTTTTTTTTTTTCCAGAAATGCATACAATTGAACTTATATACTATGCAGCTTTTCAGACTGATTTTTCTCACTTAGCAATATGCATTTTCATTTTATCTATGTCTTTTCATGGTTTGATAGCATTTTATTTTTTTCACTAAATAATAATCCACTATATAGTTGGACTACAGTCTGTTCACTTATTGGTGTATATATCCATTACTTTCAGTTTTTGGTAATTATGAATAAGCTACTATAAACATCTATGCTCAACTTTTTTATTGGATATAAGTATTCAACTCAATTGAGTAAATACCTCTGAACTTTTATTGCTGGATTATATGGTAAAACTATATTTAGTTTTATAAGAAATTGCTTAAATGTGTTTCAGTGTGGCTGTACCATTTGCCTTCCCTCTAGTAAAAAAATGAGAGTTCCTGTGCTCTGTATCATTGTCACATTTTGGTAGTGTCAGCCATTGGATTCTAGTCATTCTAATAGGTATGTAATGTTATCTCACTGTGACTTTAATTTGCATTTTTTTAAATAACAGATGATGGTGAACATCTTTTCATATGACTTTTTGTGACCCATATATTTTCCTCGGTGATGTCTATTCAGATACTTTGTCATTGTTTAATTCATTTGTTTGTTTTCTTAAAGTTGTATATTGTTTTACATTTTTGATACAAGTATTATTTTTTTATTTCAGACATGCATTTGCATATATTTTCTTTTAGTCTGTTCTTTGTCTTTTTTCATTCTCTTAATACTGACTTTTACAGAGAAGTTTTAAATTGTAATAAAGTCAAAGATCAGTGTTTTTTGTTTGTTTGTTTGTTTGTTTTTGATAGATCATGCTCTTGGTGTTATACTTAAAACTCATCACCAAACTAAAGGTCACATATATTCATCTTATATTTATTCAAGAAATTTTATACTTTTATATTTAAGTCTAAGAGCCCTTTAGAGTTGATTTTTATGAAAACTGTAAGGCCTATGTCTAGATGCTTTTCTTTTTTATTTTTCTTTTTTTTTTGTGCATATGCATGTCCAATTGTTTCAGCACCATTGATTTAAAAGACTATCATTTTTCAATGACTTGCGTATATTTCCTTTCAAAGATCAGTTGACTGTTATGTATAGTTTATTTGACCTATGTGTATATTATTTTGCCAATACAGCAATATATTGATTATAGTAGTATTAAAATCTTGGAACGAAGTAGTGTGAGTCCTCCACTTTTGTTTTTATTTTTTAATATTGTGTTGATTATTCTAGGGCTTTGCCTTCTCATATAAATTTAGAATCTGTCTGCCAACGTCCAGAAAATAGATTACTGAGATTTTGACTAGGATTGCATTTAAATATATTGATCAATTTGGGGATAACTGACATCTTACCAATAGTATGTCTTCTGATTCATGGACATAGAGTATCTTTCCATTTATTTAGATCTTCATTGACTTTTTTTCAGTGTTTTATAATTTTATGCATGTTAAGTTCTGTACAGTTTTTTTAGATTTATATACCTAATTATTTAATTTTGCCACTGTATATTTGCAATTGGTAGTGTTTTTCCCTTTAATTTCAAATTTCAATAGTTCATTTCTAGTATACAGAAAGTCAGTTGACTTTTGCATAATTACATATCATGTGACCTTGCTGTGCCCATTTATTATTATATTTTTAAGTAAATACTTGTGATTTTCTATTCAGACAATGATATCATCTGCAACCAGAAACAATTCTTCCTCTTTAACTTGCACATATTTTATTCCTTTTATTGTACTATTGTATTAAATACAATTTCTAGTATGATGTTGAAGAACAGCGGTGAGAAGGACATCTTTGCCTGTCTAAAGATGTGTTGGAATTAATTGATTAATAATTGAAACTTTAACCAGACTTGCAGACGTGGTGGTGGGATATAATTCTTTTTATAATTGTTGTATTCAATTTGCTAACATTTTGTTGATGATTTTGTCATCTATGCTCAATGAGAGATTTTTGGCTTGTTATTTTTATTTTCAGTAATATCTTTATCTAGTGTTTATGTTAGGGTAATTTCTGGTCTAATATGTTCTTATAGAACTGTTACTTCTTATTTTTTAGGGAAGAGATTATGGAGAATTTATATAAACTTTTCCTTTAACCTTTAGTAGAATTCATTAGGGAAACCATCTGAGCCTGGTGCTTTCTTTTTTGGAAGATAAATAATGACTGATTCTATTTCTTTAATATATTATATATCTATTCAGGTTACCTATTTCACATTGTGTGAATATTGGTATTTAGTGTTTAAGGAATTTTTCCATTTCATTTAAGATGCCAAATCTGTAGGCATATAATAGTTCATAGAACTTCTTTATCATTCTTTTTATTTCAATGGTGTCAGTAGGAATACTCCTTCTTTCATGTATGATATTAGTAGTGATTTTTTTCTCCCTTTTCTTCCTTGTTAGCCTTGCTAGAGGTATACTGATTTCTAAAGAAGAAGTAGCTTTTGACTGTGTTGATTTTCTGTCCTGTTTTCCTGATTTCAAATGCAATGAATTCTGTTCTAATTTTTATTATTAACTTTTTGATTAATTTAGACTTAAATCACACTTTTTCCCCAAGTTTCCTAGGATGGAAGCATCAATATCCTTTTTTTTTAAAAAAAATTACCACCAAGCAATTCTCTGACATCAGCTGTATATCCTACAATTCAACTTAATTTTGATAATATGTACCCACAGTTTATGGCTCATGATTTGTGTATATTCTCCATAGCTGTTATATTGCTTTTGACTTCTAGTATTTCCTTTTATTCTTAGAATTCCCATCTCTCTCTTTATATTACTCATCTATGTTTTTATTCTGTCTAGTTTTTCATTATAGCTTTTAACATAATATTCATAGGTATTTAAATTCCCATTCTGATGATTTGAATATCTGCATCATATCTGAGTCTGATTCTTCTGCTTGCTTTGCGTCTTCAGATTGTTTTCTCTTCTTTTTTGTGTACCTTGTATTTTTGGTGCAATTCTTGTTATTGAAAGCCAGACCTGATTTATCCAATATTAGGAACTAAGGTAAATGGGCCTTTATTGTGAGGATTTGTATCAATCTGTCTATGAGTTGTATGTGGTTATTTTTTTTTGTTTTATCAGTAGTGTCCATGGCTTCAAATTCCTCTGCCATATTTCTGTCTTTGCTCATGACTTTGGTCTTCCCTTAGTAATCATCTTCAGAGAGTCTGTTTCTTACAGCTCTTTCATTTGTTTTAATAGTGTCTTAGGCCTGTTGTAAAAAATTAACACCA
This sequence comes from Mesoplodon mirus, assembly GCF_964341445.2. NCBI lineage: Eukaryota > Metazoa > Chordata > Mammalia > Artiodactyla > Ziphiidae > Mesoplodon > Mesoplodon mirus. The sequence goes on along the minus strand of NC_138982.1, from coordinate 125,388,960 downwards.
TTTAAATGACTTAAAACAACAGCTATTTATTCTCTCATGGATATGAAAATGAAAAGTCAATCCCCCAGACTGGGAGAAAGCATTTGCAAAACATATAACTGGCAAGTGATTTGTGTCTAGAATGTATAAAGTTCTTTTACCTCTCAGTATTAAGAAGAAAACCTCACTGAAATATGGATAATTTTGAACAGGTAATTCATCAAAGAATATATCTAGATGACAAATAATAACATGGAAAGCTGCTTGACAGAATTAGCCTTTAGGGAAATGATAAATAAAGTCCGGATATACCAATGTACAGCCTCTTGTATGGTGAAATTAAATTCTCCACACAAACAGTTGGTGTGACTGGTATTTTCTCACCTTCAAATCCTCAGGAGTCTCAGTTTTTTATGAATGGAATCATACAATATTGCATTGACTTTGTGTGTTATTCAATTCAATATCTTTCTGATAAATGACAGTGTCCAGAATACATAAAGAATTCCTAAAAGTTATTAATGAGAAGAAAATCAACCCATTTCAAATTGGCAAAATATTTGAGCACACACTTTACAAAAGAACACAGGAATTGGCAGTTGCATGAAAAGAGGATCAACACAATTATTTTGAGACTCACCTTTGTGTGTTAATTCATTTTTATTCCATTGTATGGATGCTAATATATTTTTATTCATTCAACTTTTGATAAGCATTTGGGTTGTTTCCTGTTTTGGCACTTATGAATAAAATTGCCGTGAACATTTGTGACCAAGTCTTTATGTGTACATATTGTTTCATTTCTCTTAGGTCAATTTATTAAATGTGATAATTTTTAATATTACATTTTTGTGTACTTATATAGTAGTTTCTTCCTTTATTAAATGTTGAAGTTATTGCAAGAAGATTACTCAGAAATCATGTTGAGCCTTTCAACATTTATATTAAAATTTGATGAGATAGATCTAGGGTAGATATTGTTTTAAAGCTAGTTAAGCTCTGATATTAATGACTAGATTTGTATGGTCTATGTTAGTTGCATTCAGTGTTTAACAAGGCGTCTCTTCTTTGGTTAGACAGAAATAAAAAATGCTCCATTTCTGCATGATTTTTTAAAAATTGTTTTATTTATATCACTTTAGCATCGATTCTTTGCTAGGCTTCTTGGAATTTCCCCTTATATATGTGCAGTTTAATATTCAGCCAAAGATTCAAGAGAACATCTAGAAAGATTTTTGGAGCTCTGTATCTTTGTACATTGCTTATCATTAATTGTCTGCCCTTCAAATTTCATCTCCCTCAGTCTCCAAAAAAAAAAAATATATATATATTTTTAGCCCCAAGTCAGTGGAACCGCAATGCTCTGTTTAATTACTTCTTCATGTGCAGCAGTCCAGAAATTGGGACTAGGCAGAAAGCCTTGGTCATAGCAGGGCATACTTTATTTCCTTTTTCTCAGGTACACAGTCCTACAATGTTTATTCATTCATTAGTGTTGCCATAACAAAGTACCACAGACTGGGTGATTTTAAACAGAAGAAATTTATTTTCTCACAATTCTGGAGGAGAAGTCTGAACACAGGGGTAGGCAGCATCGTTTTTTGTTTTGTTTTTTTGTTTTTTTTTTAAGGCCTTTCTCCATGGCTTACAGATGGCTGTCTTTTCTAGTGTCATTACATGGTCTTCCCTCTGGGTCTGTGTCTTAATCTCCTCTTATAAGGACAGCAGTCATATTGTACTAGGGCGAAACCATTTGACCTTATTTTACCTTCATTAACTCTTTGAAGCCATATTTCCAATCACAGTCTGAGGAAATGGGATTAGGACTTCATATAAATTTTTGTAGGGTAAAATAATTTAGACCATAACAAATATGTATTATCTAAATATTTGAAAATCGTTGTTTTATATATATATATATATATATATATATATATATATATATATATATATATATATATATATATATATATATATATATGTCTATGTTTCTAGTTGTTGACTGTGGTAGCAAAAGTTCTTTACCACATGGTACCTTCACCAGGAGGCATATCTGGGCCACATAAAATATGAAAAATGTTTATTTCATTATTTTTTCTTTGACAAATATACCTAATGTATAAAAAAGTGCCTAATTTGTATATCATCCTGAAATATTTATAACTTTATGCCAGTTAAGCCATGTGTCCCTAGATTTTCTTTGTGGAAACTATTTTAATTATGAAATAAATTTTTAGCAAAGAATTATTCAGGGTTTTCTAAATTCTGTTTTTTCTTATTTCAGTGTTGGTAAGAAGGGATGTGTAAGAAATTTATCTGATTTACACACATTACCAAATATCTTAACATAAAGCATTTATTTATATATATTTTTATTTTTTGATTATCTATAGTATCTGTCTATGATAATGTATCCTATTTCAATTTTGACATCTCTCTCTGTCTTTCTCCTTAGCAGTATTGTTAGTTATTTTTACATATGTTTTTGGGATATACTTTACATATAGGAAATTATATATATTTTTTATTTGTAATGCCTACAAATGATATAGAGTAATTTAACCACCAGAAAAATAAAAATATAGAACATTACCTTCACTCCAGAGAAAGTTTATATCTCTTTTTAGGCAGTCATCTGTACCACTCCCAAATCATTGATCTGGTTTGGCTTTTCCAGAATACCATATGCAGTGAATCATATATATGTAGACTTTTGCAGCAGCCTGTTTTCTCTTAGTGTGATGGATGGGATTCATCTATGGTGCTGCATGTATCACCTTTGTAACACTTTTGATAGCATATGACAGGCTGACTACATGTGAACCGTGTAAAATGACTTGCTTGTTTTTTTTATTGCTGAGTAATACGTCCTTGTACCAGAGCATGCTTATGAATTCATCAATTGGACATTGACATTGATTTCAGTTTTGGTGATTATGAATAATGTTACTGTAAACTTGCACATGCAGACTGTTAAGTGAACACAGGGTTTCTTTCTCTTGAGCAGTTCCCTAGGAAGGGAAATGAGGAGTCATATGAAAAATGTATGTTTAATGTTAAGAAGCTGTCAAACTACTTTGGCAAGTAACTATACCATTTTGTATTTCTGCTTACAGTGTACAAAATCTCTGGTTCATCTTCCTATTAGCCAGCTATTGACACTGCCATTTAATTTTTTTTTTAATTATTCATTCTATCAGGTATACTGAGGTTCTCAGTTTGGCTTTAATTAGTATTTCTCTAATAAATAATGATGATAAATCTATTTTTATGCACATATTTTTCACTCACCTATCTTCTTTTGTGGAGTGTCCAAATATTTTTCATTATTTTGTGTATACTATTATTGATATATGTTTAAACAATTTTTTCAGATATGCACTTAAAATATTTTTCTATTATTTGACTCTTTTCATTTTTAATGATTTTCTTCAAACCAAACTTTTTTTTATTACTGTGAGGTTCAACTTGATTTTTTTCTTATATTATTTGTCCTATTTATAAACATTTTGCCAACCAGTTAAAGAGATTGTCTCCCATGTATTAACCTAGATAATTTATAGTTGTAGATATTGCATTTAGATCTATGATTAATTTGAGGTTTTTATCCCCCAATATGAATTACAGGTGGAGATTCATTTTTTTTTTTACTCTTATGGATACAAACTAATTTCAAAACTATTTTTTGAAAAGATCTTTTTAAATTGAATTGTCTTGACCTTCATTAAAAATCAGATGACTGTTAGGCTTTCCTGGTGACTCAGTGGTTAAGAATCCACCTGCCAATGCAGGGGACATGGGTTCGAGCCCTGGTCTGGGAAGATCCCACATGCCGCGGAGCAACTAACCCTGTGTGCCACAACTACTGAGCCTGCACTCTACAGCCCGTGTGCCACAACTACTGAGCCCATGTGCCACAACTACTGAAACCCGCACGCCTAGATCCCATGCTCCACAGCAAGAGAAGCCACTGCAATTAGAAGCCAGCACACCGCAACCAAGAGTAGCCCCCACTCGCTGAAACTAGGGAAAGCCCACATGCAGCAATGAAGACCCAATACAGCCAAACATAAATATAAATAAATAAATGTATTTAAAAAAATCAGATGACTATGAATAAGTTTATCTGTACTCTATTCCATGTGTCTGTGCTTTTGCCAACATGACACAATCTTGAAAATTGCATAACATGGGCTCTATAAATTTTTAAAATCAAAATTGTTTTAGCTATTCTAGTTTCTTTTTCATTTTACATTTTTAAAAGTTTCCTGATTTTTACATAAAAAGACTACTCAAATATGTTTTCTCCTTTCCTAACATTTATTTTTAAACTTTATTTTTATAATAATATACACACATTTAAAATATACAGGTTGGTGAGTTTTGGCATGATAATGAACATACACGACAATAGAAGAAACTTGCTTGTGACTCACACCTCATTATAACCTCTCTCTCTCTCTCTCCTACATTCTTATTCCAGGTGACAACTAACCTGTTGTTGTCACTATAAGTTAGATTGTATTTTCATGACTTTACATAATTATAAAGTACACGCCTTTTTTAGCTGTTTAAAAACTCAAAATAAGTATTTTGAGAGTTATTCTTCTTTTGTATATAAATAGTTTATTATTTTTTCATTGCTTAATGGTATTCCATTTTATGCTTAAACCATATTTATTAGGTTGTTTCCAGGTTTTTGCTTTTACACATAAAGCTGCAATGAACCAAGTTGATTCATGGACATATGTATTCATTATTTTTGAGCAAATATGTAGAGTGTAATAGCTTAGCAATTTGGTAGGTAAATATTTCAGTTACTAAATAACTGTAAAATTGTCTTCCAAAGTGTTTATGCAACCATCGCCACAATATATGAGTGTCATAATTGCTCCACATCCTTACCAAGAGTTGGTACAAATGTTTTACATTTTTACCATTCTAGAGGATGTGTAGTGATCTGCTATTGTAATTTTATTTTGCATTATCCTAAAGATTAATTCTGTTGAATAGTTTTTCACTTGATTACTTGCCACCCATATAACTTTTTGATAAATTATTTTTAAAAATTCTCCTTTTAAGTGATGTTTTGTGATGACTTATGGAGTCATAAGCTTTTTCAATATATATTTTAGATATGACTTATATTACATATATATTTTAAAAATAATTTCTACCATTCTGTGAGGATTCTATACACAATAAAAATATTTTCCTTTTAAATGAGCAATATATACCTTTTTATATTCATATTTAAAAAAAATGCTGAGAGTATTTATTACCAGCAGAGATGGAACGTTAAAGAAAGTTCTTCTGGCAGAAGAAATATGATACAGATAGAAAGTTGGATATATTCCAAAAAATGAATATATTAGGAAATGGTTGAAATGAATTTAAATACCAATGACATTTATTATTATTTAGAACTCTAAAAGTTAAGTGGACATAAAAAATAAATATGGTTACACTATGTTATTATATAGTATATAAATATAAAATGACACAAAATATGGGAGAGAGGAATTAAGAGCATATGATTTAAAGTTCTTACTTTACAAATGGAACCTTATCTAAGATTACCCAAAGGTAGAGTCTGATTAATAATGTACATATCTCTCAAATATCTTTACAGTATAATTTTTAAATGTATTAATGCCTTTAATATATTTCAGTGAAACTATTGGCCTGCTGTAACTACTACAACCTCCTTGGAAGTGGATATTGTCACATTTAATATTGGCCTTCTAATATAAGATAAAAATGATACTGAGAATCTCATACTCAAACATTACAAAAATAATGCATTATGCACACCTTACAAACCATGTTTACCATAGTAATATGGTTTTAGATGGTAACAAAAATTCCTATTTCACAAGAGCTAAATTCAACAATATGCTTTATAAAATAACATGAACTAAAACAAAGCAATAATTCAAGAACAGAAAGAATACAATTAAATGACACTGCTAAAACTATAAGTTGACTTAAAAATTCTTTCTGGAAAAAAATTATAAATGCAATTTAAGACTTACAAATATTTTATCTAAATAACAATAAAAATTATACATACAGGAATTTATATCAAAATAAAACAGAACAAAGCAAAAATAAAAAGACAAACCAAATTTACATAAAGAGATTTTTCATTTTTTAGAATATGTAGTAATATATTTGAAACTACAAAACCTGTGTACAGAAGTTCTATAATACAGTACATTAGTAGAGTAAAATATTAAGTAGACAAAACATTATTTTTATGCAGGTTAAAAGACAACAGATTTCCATCACTTTCAAATGAGGATATTCTGAAGGAAAAAGAAAACTTTCAAATTGAAATATTAAGACTGTATATATGTGACTGTGTATATAATAAGAATTCCACTTTAAATAGATTTAAGAAATATGTGAAAAAATTCATATTGGGTACAACAGTAGCAAAAGCACTTAGATTATTGTGGCACTTATCACAAAACACAATTAAGTAATGATTTATGAAAAAACAAAAAAACTATACTAGTCCTTGTTATTAGGAAAACATCCAAAAAAAATCCATTAGTATACTGTCTTGTGTTGCTGAATTTTGGATTTGTGCTCGTCACTCTCTTAGATGTTTTTTTGTCTGTTTGTTTTATTTTGTGTGTGTGTGTGTGTTACCTGGGCCTCTCACTGCTGTGGCCCCTCCCACCACAGAGCACAGGCTCCAGACACACAGGCCCAGCGGCCACGGCTCACGGGCCCAGCCGCTCCATGGCATGCAGGATCCTCCCAGACCAGGACATGAACCCGTGTCCCCTGCATCAGCAGGCAGACTCCCAGCCACTGCGCCACCAGAAATGGCCTATTAGATGGGTTTTAAAAGTAACCTAAATTATTTCAAATACTTTTTCATGGTAAACTTGTTTACACTAGTAAATCATGTATGGATTCCCAATTAGAAACTAAGTAGAAAACAGCTTTTCTGTTGTATTTCAATTTGTCTTGTCTCAAAAGAAGAAGAAAAAAATTTCTGAATTTGTTTTTAAGTACACATTAAATAACATTGGCAATGTTTCTTGGTTAGAAACTCTAAATTGGGAAATTATAAAATGAAAAATTGAAGGCACTGTGTAAATAACTGTTTGGTAATTCTGTGTGTAACAAGATATGGAAAGGGTGGAAAATATACTCAAACTTAGACCCCATTCCTGCATTGGTAGGGTGATCTCAGTGGGCAAAATATGGGGCTGAGTCTTGTAAAAGAAGAACTGATATAATGGAGTTAGAGAATATTGTGGTTTTCCATGCCATTTGATATTAGTATAGTTGTGTTCATATATGAATGCGATTTCTGGTATTTATTCTAATGGAGAATGTTTCACAGAAATCGTTATTCTGAATGGAAATAATTTTGTTCTTTGAATCTGGGTAATGTTATATTCCTATTCGTTGCATAGATTTGATCAAACTACAGAGGTGGCAGTAAATATCTTTATCTGAAGTTTTTAAGGGTGTAAGATTTTTAATGGGTTGAAAATAAAAACTTTGGATAGAATATTTTCCCCTAAAACTCCAGGAAAATACTACAGCACACATACACTTACAAGTATCCTAAATCACATCTGCAAGTTTCCTTTGAAACTATTCCCTGTCAAATATGAATTCTTTTTTTAAAAAAAGAAATAAATAATACAGTTTAACTTAACATACAATTTTTATGTCAGTGTTTTTTTAATGTATTTACTGAATGTCAAAATACTTTCAAAAGTTGCTAAAGCTGTATGAGACTTAATGACCATAATTTCCTGTCTGCACTTTTAACAGTTACACTCGTTGAAACTTTTGAGTAAATTCACAGTTTTGTTCTCAGTAAATTGAATATGTTGAGTTGATTTCAGTGTCCAGAGGAACCAATTAAAGGTGGGATATTAATAATAACAGGAATGTTTCACAAATGATGAGATTATTTATCCCCTATTTTTTATATTGGAAGATAGATTGCTTTCCCTCTAGAGCTAAAAGCTTTAAATTTTTTTTGACTTATTAAAGTATTTTTTAAGTGAGGTTAGAATAACTCTACATGTAATCATCCTAGTTGGAAGTAGGAGAAAATGAACCCCTGTAAAGTCATATTTAATCTATCCAACTCTTAGAAGCATGCAGAGAATTGTTGCCAATGGAAATTCAATCAAAGAGAGTTGCACACGGGGGTCAATCTGCACTTTAGAAAATAGCGTTTCCTGATTATGCATTTGGGACCATATTTTGTAGAGGAAATTGCATAAATATAAATGAGATTATTCTACCTAAGTTTTCTGTATAAGTTCCCTATTTGAAATGTCTGATATTCATTGGTTTCCAAATGGCAATAATAATGGAAATATAAATGTATAAAAAAGTACAAATTGCCTATCCATGTATAATTAGTTTATACATTGTTGGGGCTTTCAATATTCTACTTTAATACTGCATGCACATTAATAAAGTAACTTTAGAGAAAATTGCAAGTTAATGTTTCTTATTCTATAATTCAATGGAAATAAAAATGAAAGGTGCAATAAATGGGTCGGTGACCTAAGTTAAAATACAATAGTTTTTGGGAGGAAGAAAAAATAAGTATAACACTGAGTAATACCTGTATACTGCTGTGGCCTGACTGGTAAAAGAAAACGTCAAGTAACACTCAGGATAACTCCCATTATGCTCTTAAATATTGTATTATGCAAGGATTCATGAATTTTTAGTTGATAGCTGGACTTAAAAGCATTTTTTAACAACTTACAAATCATGTTCCAATGTGTCATTTAATATTTTGATGGGATAAAAAGGCAAATCTGATATTTCAAGGACCATTTGAATCAAGATTTTTCCTTACATTTTTTGCCATACATATTCCACTGCTGAACATTTTGTTTTCAGATTTGTTTTTAGAAAAAAAGGCTTAATCAGCCTTCTTTTATGAGTCTTTCTCTTAGGGAAATAAATAACTATCTACGACAGACATTAGGCATGCACTTCACTTAACTGAAAAACATTTCTAAAGTATTTATAATATTTTACTTTCCAATTAGCAAAGTATACGAGTTCTCGACTCTCCACTTTCTCATTATTATTTAGTGTGTCAGTCTTTTGGCTTTACTACTCTATTTATTATGTCCTTTGTTGTCTTATTTGTGTTTTTTAATATGTTGTTTTTACAAATCGTTTAAACTATTCTGTTTATATTGCATATTCATATAAATTTAAGAAGTAACTTTTCTTTTTTCTGTATTAAAGAGGCTTGCTGGAAAGTTTATTGAGATTGTGTTGAATATTTATATATATTTGGACAAAACGAACATCATACTAATATTGTCTTCCAATCCGTGAACATGATGTGTCTCTTTATTTGTCATCTTTAACTTAATTTTTAATATATTTTATATTTATAATTTTGCATTGTTACTATATTTTAATTTGTATTTAGTATTTGTTGATGGTATATATAAATAAGTATACATGTATATATAGAGTTATATATGCATACTGTATAGAAAATGCACATGCATTTATGTGTGTGTGTGTGTGTGTGTGTACACTTACAAGAGAAAGAGAGGAGTCATGTTGTATCCATAATGCTTTGCTATTCTGGATCTTTAAGATAAGTTAATTAAAAGATGAATTTAAAATACCATTTATTAAAGTTGCAAATTCAAGATTACAAACCTTTCTTGGTAAGCTTTTAGATATTCTTATTAATAAATCTGTCACTTAATTTTGGAAAGGGAATTATTCAAATAGATCAGATCTTGCTCCTGAGAAGCAACATTTTGTTTTTTCTCAGTATGCATGCTTATAAAATGCATAAAATACATGCTTGTTTTTATGTAACCATTCAAAAACAAAAGGGATATGCTCTGTTTTCTGTATTGTTCGATATACATGTAATACTTAACTGAAAAATGTCTCTCATGCCTATTTGGTCTTTGAATCATTTCCACTTGTAATAATATCATATTAAGGACTTTTTTAAGTTTGTCCTTTTTTGTCCTAACCTGATGCTTGCTATCATATAGTTTTTATTTCTTTTTGTAAGAGCTTCTTGATGACTCTCAGTGATTATAGTCCATTACTTATACAATTTTATATTTCTGAGGATGTCCCAGTTATCATCCTTAATTTCTGGTAAGCTGAATATGAGCAGTTGCTGTTTATGTAGTGATGCATTCTGTTGGCCACAAAAAACAACATACTTTGCCTACAGACATAATTATTGAAATGTCTATCAGAAAGACATGTTGAATCTGTGTGAGCAGAGAGAAAAAAATTACCAAAATGTTTCTTACAACATTGTTATTTGGTTTGTTTCTCATTAAGGTATAAGGTCATTCCAAGTTTCAATATATTTTACTTTTTGTTATAGGCAATATATTTGCAAATTATGGGAAAATAAGGAGGAACAAGATGTAATACGTGTACTAGTTAAGAATATTGCCTTAAAATTAGATCTGAATTTGAATTCATTTGTACATCTTTCTAGTTGTGGAACCTTGGACAACATTTTAAATCTCTCAACATTTCAATGTCTATAAAGATAAGAAAAGCACTAAGTTTATTACTTGCAAGGTTGTAAGAGGCAATAAATGTAAAATATTTAGCTTGTTGGTTACCAATAAATACTAGTTACTATTTTTATTATTAGCTATTATTCAAAGGAACTATATCAGAATCTCCTGGACAGTTTTAATTTTATTTCAGAAACTAGATGTCTTCGAGATTTACCAGTTATCCCTTCCTGGATAACAAATTACCACAGAACCCTGTGGCTTTAAACCACCAATGTATTTGCTCATGATCTTGTATGTCAACAATTTGGGATGGGCTTAGATGGGCAGTTCTCCCGCAAGTCTTGCTTGAGATCACTCATCAAGCCATAGTCATCTTCTGACTGTACTGTTTCTAAATACTCTAAGATGGACTGACTTGGGTTTGTTGCTGAGTGTCAGTTGGTAGTCAGATAATAGTTATAGAGGAACTTAGCTAAGATATTTCTGCTTGATATGATATGTAATCCTCAAGTAGGATGAGTAGTGGCTATTTATATGGCAGCTTCAGAGCAATTCGCCAAGAGGCTGAGAGTGGAAATTTCCAGTCTTGTCCAGGCCTAACATCTGAAATCCCCCAGTGCATTTCCACTGCATTTTATTGGTCAACACAACTCACAGACCAACCCTGATTCCACAATGTGGAGGAATGGACTCCACCTCTTGATGAGAAGAGCAACAGGAAAATTACATTGCAAAGGGGAAGGAAAAACTTATACCCATTTCCTATTTTAATTTTATGTATTTTTATGGAATTATTTTTACCAGTTATAAACAACATATGTGTATGAAAATCAATGAAATATTTTATACTTAGATTATAACAAATCAAGAATATTTTACATTTTAACCCAGTAAATTATGTTTTAAGTGTTTATAGGAGTGCTTGCTTCTGTCACAGAATGGAAATTATATTTTTGTGCTTTGCGTGCTGGCTTTCTGATTTTTTTTTTTTTTAGTATTATCAAGTTATTCAATTTCATAAGAAAATAAAACATAGTACTTTTTAAATATTTACATCATTTCAAAATTTTAAATATAAAATATTCTTATTAAAATTTGGAAAATATAATAGAGTATAAAAATTTCAGTAATTTAATCACTTAGAGATAATCACAGGTAGCAGATTATTTAAATATCCTTTAAGTTTTTCAGACTCTGAGTTTATCCATGTTGTACACTTGAGGCTGTATCACATATTAACTTGTATATCTTGCTATTCTTGCTAAACTTTAGCATACTTTTAATATTCCATGCATTTCTCTGTTATACCATTTTTCATCATTGTAATTTTGCATTTGATTAATACCTCTACCCTTCACTACATTGGAAGCTTTCTCTGTCAAGACTGTATTTACCATATGATCATCATTGTTCCCTTTGCCATGGGCAATGCTAGCATATAGTAGTAGTAAATATATTTTACTACATTTATTTTTCTAATAAGTGTTGAATGGAAATGCAAATTGAATACTTTAAACCCCATTATCAATTGAAACTCAAAAACAACTTGTATTTTTCTAAAAAAAGAAATGTTTGCTCATTAAAACACATCTAATGGTCATGGATTAAAGGTCACAGTTCTCTAATGATGAAGGAATAATGAGCAAATGGTTTAGGATTGTAATGTATTTCTCAGTACCAGGGGTCTAAAACTGCTGATGGTTTTCCTGCAACTTGGCACTGAATGGGAAGCTCAGGAGGGCAATTGGCTTAACTTCTTTTGATAATAGGACAAAGGCATTACTATTTTTACACTGTTCTCCTTCTCTTGTCAAGAGCAAGCATCTTGACTCTGTACGTTTGCTACATAGCCTAGTTAACCATGTGGTCAAGCAGAAATCAGGCTGGGCATGGCTTATTGCACTTGAGCTTTCCACACCCTATTTACTAAAACACAGACTGGTTTAGTCTTTGACATGCTCTCTTTGCTCATCCAGAGATGCGAGAGAATCAGCAACTCTAATGAGCTCTAGAGGTTGCAACATGAGAAGACATTAAGGCCATAAGAGGCTATGTCCAATTTGATCTTCCCTGACAAAGGAGTGAGACATGCCTTTGGCTTCATCAATATTTTACAATTATGTCAGACAGTATGCCTATGAAAAGTTGTAGAACAGACTACTCCTTTTTTGTGAGTGAAAAGGAATGGGATAAATGGCATGCAGGGTTTATTTTTAAAAATAAATGAGGAGAATCATTTTAGAATTGTGCACCAGACACGTGTGCTACATGTCAAGGAGTTCACAATCCAGTGCAGTTATTTTCCTTTTTTTTTTTAATGAAAACATTATTTTGGTTCTTCTAAGGAGACAAAGCTGGATAAAGATCTTAGAAAAACACTTCCCACTCTATTCTGTATCTCTTCATATATTGCTGTGTTTCATGATCTAAACACAGCGAACAATCTCATATACCATATATGTAGACAGTAAATGTTTGGAGAGTTTTCCTACCTACATTACATAATCATGGACGGTATTAATTTTGTTATTTCCTGGCATACAGAGTCAGTGACTCTCAAATACCTTAAGTGAAATATCACCAGAAACAATAACAAGGAAACAAACACTAATAACTCTTTAGTTCACTTTTATATTATATCATGGAAAAATTGCACCAGATAAGTTAAACAGGCAAGGGAAACTTTATTCAAGACTACTGCAGTAGGGGAGAGAAGAAGGTTAATTTAAAAGTTATTGTAAAATACCAGTCAAAACAAGGTGAGAACCTAAGTTGTTAACTTAGCAGTGTTACATAAAATTATTTAAGGTAATTACTTTAAGCTGTTTAAATGTAATTTTGAGACATGATACAAAGATGTTTTTTTTAAAATTTTAGTGCCAAATTTGAGACCTGCATAAACACCTTTACTTAAATGTTTAAAATCTGAAGTAACAATAATTCATTTATTCACAGATTTCATTTTCATTTGTTCCTGAAATTCAGCTGACAGTGTTTAGAAGTATAATACTGAGTTATGCATGTCTACAACTATATATCATCTATATCTATATCATCTGAATCTATATCCACTTCTATATTTGTATCTGTATCAGTAGATATATATTTTAACAATCTGGTGATTCTTGTATTACCTCACACTTTCTTTTAAATGTTTGCTTTCTAAAAATTATGGGGAAATTTGTGAAAGTGAGTTTGAATCTATGGATTTATCTGTCATTCTCCACTTTACTATTACTTTATATCTCTCCTACCATCCTCCATTCTGTCATGACCATAAAGGTTTTACTTGGTGTGTAAGCATAGATATAGTTGTTAAAGTCTTATGCAGCCATTGATTGAGAAGCATTTCCACCAAGAATAATCTAGGGAGTATTTTTTTTCCATTTTTAACAGTACATAATTTTGTTTCCTATCACCTTTTATAGGTTTTACTTAGCTGAGGAAATATGAATTCAATTTTTAGCATAAATATACCAAATTTCCTGCGAGCATGATGTAACCATTAAATACAAATTTTTTATATCTTTAATAGTCTCTAAGCCACCATTAGTGGGACTATCTTGGTTTCCAGAAGACCTGTGTAGTGTTTCAGATTAAACCACCTACTAAATCTCCACACACGAGACAATTTTTAGCATATGCATTAAGGTATCAATAACCTTTCTATATGAGAGCCTTTGTCACTTGGTGTACTTGGGTATCCTTCCAGTGGGCCAGAAAATGTGGATAAGATTTTCTGTTGAACAAATGCTAGTAACATCTAGTCTGTAGGAGATAACAATTTGTCAGCAGAAAACAAATTTCAGCCTAAAATCTGAACACAAATACACTTGGAGCAAATTACTTCTGAGGCCTTAATGTTTGATGTCCTTAATTGTCAAGTATTTTCTTATTAAACTTTTGATAACATTAAGGTTAAGAGAGAGAGGAAGAGAAATGGAGAGAGAGGTGGGAGGAGAAATAGAGAGATTGGTTCATTGATTGAGGGAGATAGAGATGGATTAACTTAATTTTAAAATTTTAGGCACCTTACCCTGAATATGTATTCCTGTTATTTAGTGTTGCTTCATCATTGCATAAAATAGTTACCTTGTTACTCAAAGTTAATGGGTAATTTGAATCAGTTTCCCAAGAGTTGACAACTCATTTCATCTTATTTGGAAATTGAGAATCTCTTTATATGTTTCTTTAATTAAAAAGTTCAATCTTGAATTTTCAAATTTAGATTTGAGTACTTCTAAATAAATGTAACTTACTAAATTCCACTTTGACTAGCATGTAAACAAAGGAGGGAAAAACTTTGCATTCTCATGTTTAATCATGTTTTTCTTTGGCATCATGTTTGTTTCTTGCTTGGGTCCTCAAAATTTCTCATCTTCATGAAAAAATTTACCTTGGTCTTTTTTCAAAATATATGGGAGAAATGACTTAATTGCATTTGATTTTAAAAGGACAAAAGTGTGTGCTACAGAGGAATATTATAGTTGTCTATGAGTCTAGGATGGGTTGGTTGTGGGGATTTAGGAAATGGGATATGAAGCAGAGGAGAGGTTAAGAGAAAATAATGAGGAGATGAACATAAGTTGAAAAACTTTGAAGAGATTTTGGACTCTGAAGAGATTTTGGATGAAAAATGAAAAATAATTTTGAGAAGGATACCATAATATTTGAAATTTGGGGAGATACATAATAACTACTAGGAAATCTAATTTTAGTTCCCTTGGGAAAACTTCAATAAAAATTTTAATTACATGCATGTGTTTTGAATGACTTATGTGTCTAGATGATACCCACAATTAAGAACTTTATATTTACTTAATTGTACTTATTATATTATATTTCAAGCCTTTGATTTGTCTTTTTTTTAACAATTAGAAACTTCTAAATATTTTGTATTAAAAAAATCAAGCTGCTCTTTACATTAAACATAATGTCAGATTTTAAACTACATATTATCTGATCCTACAATTGCTTTCAAAAGCTACAAAAAAGGAAACATCATTCTTGCTTTATTATCAATTAATTGCTATTTCACAAAAAATAAAACAAAAAACTGTAGACAGCTTCTCCTTCCCAAAGGCTAAACTGCTGACATATTAAAATACAAATGTAAATAATTATAATTATATAAAAATTATATAAAATATATAACTATAGTAACTACATATAAAACTACACATACACAGACGTGTGTATTTGTGTGTATGTATGTCTTTCTCATCAACTCTTAAACTTGATGTATTTTTATATACCTTTTGGTTTATTTTTTTTCTGTTTTTTCTGCTCACAGCGTTGAACACAAAATACCATCAAATAAATCTGGCTATTTCTACTTAATAGTGTTTCATAACAATATATGTGACTGACTCAAGTTAATGGTATATATTTTCAAGAGTACACATTTGAAAAATACTCATTCTGAACATTATAATATTTTAAGCATATCAGGTGTATGTCTTCTAATAATTATTTTCAGATGTACATGGCTAGTTATCTAAAGTTGATTTATATTATAAGAGGATATGTTTGTATAGTAAGTGATTTAACTTTATCATTTTTGCTTGATAAAATTATAAAAGCATCTGTTGCAACTTTTGTCTCCTTAAAACATTTTATTACCTGTAATTTCAATACGTTAGTAAAATTTAGACTATTGATGACATTTTTGAAATGAATTCGAAATGAAAATAGTTATCAAAAGTATATAAATGATGAAGGGGCGAGTACAGTGTCTCAAGTTGAATTGTGAAAATTCATAACTCAAGAGTTATAGCTCATTCTAGTGAACCCTTCAATGTCATGTATATATTTGTTTATATACAAAATACAGCACTTTTAACCCTGTTAATTAATTCATGGACATGTGATATTTGGAGCTTTATTTTACACTTACTAGTGAAAAAAAGATTATTCAGATTAAACTGAAGAATCACTTCTACATCTCACTCTCTGGGTTCAGTCAATCACAATATTGTAACTTCTTAAAAAAAATATTACTTTCCTTTAGAACTCTAATAGAGATTGTAATTTTTATAATGTATTTACTGTGTTATCTTCCTAATTTAGCTCCATTAGTTCAAGGGTCAGGTCTAAGATCTGGCATATAGTAGAGCTTTATTTATATAGAGTATATATTTACTTGTTATTTTTAAATTAAATTTTGGAATAAGGAAAGACTACTTGAAGAATATTTCTGATCACTTACAAAACTGTTATTTTTCATTGTCCCGACTCTACTGCTTACTGATTCTTATATGATGCAGAATGGAAAACCATTGTTCAGGAATTTTGTGCCATAAAAATATCTCCTCAGGTAAAGTGTGGGCTTCCTTTTAACATAAGTAAGTAATATTGTTTTTAACTTTAGCTTTGGATAATAGGAAGCTGTGAGATAAGTATTTAATTGCAGTAATGATCTTATCCTAGGTATAGATACAATTATTCTTTCTCCCATAAATTGTTTTTTTAATGTTTGTTTTAATGAAATGTGTTTAAATTATATTTCTTTGTTATTTTGATGAGTGAAAAAAATAAAAGTGTCCACACAAGTCAGTACTAGAAAAATCTTTATGTTGTCTTTGCAAAGAATGTAACGATGCAAGTAACTGTGGAGGAAAACTGTAAGGCCAAATATATTTAAGAAATATTTATTATAATTTCTACTGAACCTTGGTGTATAATAGAGACTTTGATATGTTGCCTAAAAGTATTTAAAACATGCAGATTCCAGTTAGCTATGTTTGATAAAGTATTATAAGAAAAGATATTATGAGGAGAGACATTCAGAAAAGAATTGGCCAGTCAGTGAGCATACATGAAAATGAAAAGGCACTACCTGAATTCAGTTAGTTATAGGACTGAAAAAGGCAACAGACCCTCATATTCAAATATCAAAATATAAACTTGAAAATGATTTGAGTGACAAAGACTGATTTATTCTCAGTCTCTTTCTCAGTGAACAGAACAATTTTGTGGTTGGCATATCAATTTTTAAAATCTCTGAATGAGGTTATCTCAGAGTAAAAGTTCAATTTAGGGTAAGGGCTCCAGGAAATTATTCCACCTGGATTCAATAGCTTAGGGAAAAGTCTAATGGCGTGGCTCTCCCACTAGGCTTGATATATTCTAATTTCCAAAATTAATGTGAGATTGTGAAAGAATCACTTGGAGGGCAAGAAACCAAAAATCATACAACAAAAATAGTTTAACACAGAAGCGTAGGTATGGCTATTGCATATAGAGTTGAGTAAAATTACATAGATAAAAAGTTTTGGAGTTTTGTGTACTGTCAAAAGCATTTCAGTGACTTTACAATACTAAAATGACCCTTGGTCAGGAAATGTATACAGGCGGGAAGCAGACTGAGAAAGCTGCTCAATTATGAAAAAGGAGAATCACTCAATCTGAAGGATGGAAGCAGTGTTTACCTCAGAGGTGTTCAAGGAGGTGAAAAGATGAAGGTTTCAGAGGTCAGAACAAGACCATGGAGAACATTAACTTAGAGCTGATTCACAATCCAGTCTCCAGGAGCATTCTCTGCTCATATATGAGACAATCCTGAAAGTCCCTGTAGAGACATTTTAGGATTTACATGGACTAATCACACTTGTTCCAATCTCATCCATTAGGGGAAAAAAAAGTTTGTTTATTGTAGATAAACTTTGTATATTGCAAGGGAGGGGCAGATAACTTTCCCAAATATTTGATGAACATGATGAAGATACCATTGTGCATCAAAAATCCTGGATGTTTATCTGGTTGCAGAACATGAGTGGGGCTCCTAGCTGTCTCCTTTGAGGTGAGAATGTGTTGAGCAGTATATTAGTCAGGGTTCTCTAGAGAAAGAGAAGCAGTAGGAGATAGATAGATAGATAGATAGATAACTATAGATGTATTACAAAGAATTGACTCAAGTGACTTAGGGAGTCTGAGAAGTCTCAAGATCTGCACGGTGAATTGGCAGTCTGGAGATGCAGGAGAGCTGATGCTGCATGTCCTTACAAGACTGAAGTTATGAGAACCAAGAGAGTCAAAGGTGTTGTTTCAGTCCAAGACTGAAGGCCTAAGAACCAAGAGAGCTGATGGGTAAATTCCACTCTGAAAGCCATCAGGAGGGAGACTCAAAAGCAGATGTTTCTGGGCTTCCCTGGTGGTGCACTGGTTGAGAATCTGCCTGCCAATGCAGGGGACACGAGTTCAATCCCAGGTCCAGGAAGATCCCACATGCCACAGAACAACTAAGCCCATGCACTACAACTACTGAGCCTGTGCTCTAGAGCCCACGAGCCACAACTACTGAGCTCACGTGCTGCAACTACTGAAGCTGCGCACCTAGAGACCATGTTCTGCAACAAGAGAAGCCACTGCAGTAAGAAGCCCACACACCTCAACAAAGAGTAACGCCTGCTCGTTGCAACTAGAGAAAGCCCCGTGCAGCAACAGACACCCAACACAGCCAAAAATAAATAAATAAAATTAATAAATAAAAAAAAGAGAAGCAGATGTTTCAGTTCCAGGATGAAGGCAGGAAAAGTCTGATGTCCCAGCCCCACATAGTCAGAAAGGAGGAGTTTACTCCTACTTGAGGCAGGGTCAGTCTTTTTGTTGTATTTAGTCCTTCAACTGACTGGATGAGGCTCAACCACTTAAGGGAATACATTCTTTTACCAGTCTGCCTATTCAAATATTAATTGCATTCCCCCCTCACAAAAAGAAAAAAACCTCTCACAGACAGACTTAGAATAATTTTTGACCAACTCTCAGGACATCCCATAGCTCAGTTGGATTGACATATAAAATTAACTACCACATCCACATCGAAGGAGAATACAGATATTACTTAGTGAAGAGAAAGGAAAATTATAGCAACCATTAGATTCATCAAATGTTTTCAATTGTACTTCCGCACCATCTTAAATTTAGGTGTGTCCATTTAACTTGTTTTGACCCAAGGAACATTAATAGAAGTTGTAAGTATCCCTGACACTTTGAGGAGCTGGTATGAAATTACTTTGTCTTTCCTTCAATTACAATTCAGTAGCACTCCAGAAAATGCCTACTTTGTTACCTTGGGTCCTTAGTGAGGATAAGGAAAAATAGAAATCTCAGACTACTCCTGATGAACATGTGACATGACAGAGAAACTGACTGTTGTTTAAGCCACTGAAATTCAGGGTTTGTGTATTACCACAAAATAACTTAGTATTAAAGCTTCTATTTCTAAAACATTATTTCCACAATTTGTTTTAGACTTAATTTTTTCATTATAGGTAAGTTTTTAATTTACAGGATTTTTTGGGAAAAAAATGTTTATTTCATCTAGCTTTCAAAATTATTTCAAATACTTAAGAAAGTAATTCTCTTTTATTTCCTTAGAGTTTATGGTTTTTATCTAAATTTTAATTTTGGTCTAAGTCATGATTTACTTTTATTACTGCTCGTCTGAATGATAGATTTTTGTATTTATTTATTACTGAATCTATAAATTTCCTATTATCTAATCCAATAATTTCTCTTTCCCTCTTTTATTTTTTTAATAAATGTGTTTATTTATTTTTGGCTGCATTGGGTCTTCATTGCTGCACGTGGGCTTTCTCTAGTTGCGGTGATTACTATATAATCTATAGAAATATGTTAGATTAAGGGTGGGCAACCAGTAGCCCATAGGCCAACTCAAGCTAATCTGCCTTTTATTAGAAGACAACTATTCTCATTTGTTTATGTATTGTTTTTGGAAATTTTCATGCTAAAATGGCAATTGAATAGATGTCACAGAGACTGTATGGACACAAAACCTAAAATATTGACTTGGCTGAAAAGTTCATTCAGTTAGTGAATACGTTGTCCAATAAAGGTCTTTGTGAAAATGAAAAATGTGTCTTTTATTTTTACTTAAAACCGAATGAACTTTTTGGTCAATCCAGTATTTACTACCTAATATTTTTTACAGAAAATATTTGCTATCTTCAGGTTTATATAATAATTTATTCACATATTCTAAAACTAAATGATCAACTTAGACTTTTTATGTTGTTAATAAGTATTTATATCCATGATGTCTGATTATACAAAAATAATCAAAAATTCAATTATTCTTTTTTTAATTGAACTACTTTTGATTTACAATATTGTGTGAGTTTCAGGTGTATAGCATAGTGATTCTGTTATTTTTTCTGATTATATCCCATTATAGGTTATTACAAGATATTGAATATAATTCCTTATGCTATAAAGTAAATCTTGTTGCTTATCTATTTTATATATAGTACTTGTATCTGTTAATGCCATAATCCTAATTTGTCCATCGCCCTGACCCTCAGTAACCTAAGAAGTTTGTTTTCTATGTCTGTGAATCTGTTTCTGTTTTGTATATAGATTTATTTGTATTATTTTTTAGATTCCAAATATAAGTGATAGTATTTAGCTTTGTCTGACTTACTTCACTAAGTATAATGTTCTCTAGGTCTATCCATGTTGCTTCAAATGACAGTATTTAATTATTTTTTTGGCTGAGTAATATTCCATTGTGTGTGTAAACACACACACACAATGTATATATATATATATATATATATATATATATATATATATATATATATATATATATATCACACCATCTTAAGTCAATCATCTGTTGATGGGCAGTTGGGTTGTTTCCATGACTTGGCTATTATAAATAGTGCTGCTATGAGCATTGGGGTGCATGTACCTTTTCAAATCAGAGTTTTTGTTTTTTTCTGGATATATACCCAGAAGTGGGATTGCAGAATTATAGGTTAGCTCTATTTATAGATTTTTAAGGAGCTTGCATACTGTTTCCCATAGTGTCTACTCCAAATTACATTCCCACCAACAGTGTAGGAGGGGACCCTTTTCTCCATATCCTCTCCAGCATTCATTATTTATAGACTTTCTGATGATAGCCATTCTGACTGGTGTGAGGTGAACCAACCTCACTGTGGTTTTGATTTGCATTTCTCTAATAATTAACAATATTGAGCATCTTTTCATGTACCTGTTAGCCATCTGTATGTCATCTCTTTGGAAAAATGTCTGTTTAGGTTTCTGCCCATTTTTTGATTGGGTTGTTTGTTCTTTTGATATTGAGTTGTATGAGCTGTTTGTATATTAATCCCTTGTCAGTCTCATTGTTTGCAAATATTTCCTCCCATTCTGTAGGTTGTCTTTGTTTTTATCTATGATGTCCTTTGCTGTGCAAAATCTTTTAAGTTTAATTAGGTCTCATCTGATTTTTTATTTTTTTTTTTACTTTGCCTTAGGAGACTAATCCAAGAAAATATTGCTACATTTATGTCAAAAAGTGTTTTGCCTGTGTTTTCTTATAGAGGTTTTGTGGTTTCATGTCTTATGTTTAGATCTTTAAACCGTTTTGAGCTTATTTTTGTATATGGTATGGAGGAGTGTTCTAATTTCATTTATTTACATGCATACGTCCAGCATTTCAAACATAACTTGTTGAAAGGCTGTCTTTTCTCCATTGTATAGTCTTGCTTCCTTTGTCATAGTTTGATTGACTCTAGGTGTATGGAATTATTTCTGGGCTTTCTATTATGTTCCATTGGTCTATATGTCTGTTTTGGTGTGACCACCATGCTGTTTTTATTAGTAGCTTTGTAATAATATAGTCTGAAATCTGGAAAGGTTATACCTCCAGGTTTGTTCTTTTTCTTTAGGATCACTTTGCAATTTGGGGTCTTTTGTGAATCTGTATAAACTTTAGGGTTATTTGTTCGAGTTTTGTGTAAAGTGTCATGGATATTTTGATAAAGATTGCATTCATTCTGTATTGCTTTGGGGAGTATGGCCATTTTAACAATATTAATTATTCCAATCCAAGAGCATGAGGTATCTTTCCATTTATTTGAAACATCTTAAATTTCCTTTAACACGGTTTTACAGTTTTCAGTGTGTAGGTCTTTCGCCTCCTTGGTTAAGTTTATCCCTAGATATTTTATTTTATTATTTTACTGACATGATTTTAAATGGTATTGTCTTTTACTTTCTCTTTCTGATATTTCATTGTTAGTATAAAGATATGCAACACATTTCTGTACATTAACCTTGTATCCTGCTACTTTGCTGAATTTGTTTATTAGTTCTAATAGTTTTTGTATGGAGACTTTAGGGTTCTCTACTTAGAGTATCATGCCATCTTCAAATAGGGACAGTTTTACCATTTTCTTTTCAATTCAGACACATTTTATTTCTTATTTTTTTCTTCTATTTGAATTTTTTTATTTTAAAATTTTTATTGGAGTATAGTTGATTTATAATGTTGTTTTAGTGTCTGCTGTACAGCAAAGTGAATCAGTTATACATATACATATATCCACTCTTTTTTAGATACTTTTCCCATATAGGTCATTACAGAGTATTGAGTAGAGTTCCCTGTGCTATACAGTACATCCTTATTAGTTATCTATCTTATATGTATCATAGTGTGTATATGTCAATCCCAATGTCCCAATTTATCCCTCCCCCTTTTATATATAATTTAAAATATTTAATGTGGGACTCATAATTGAGAAATGTAATTTCTAAAGATGGCTTTTCCACAGACTTTTATTGAATACCTAGTATGGAAAGGCACTGTGCCCAAAGCTAAGAGTATGAAGATGAATAACAGCTATACCTGCTCTCAGGACTTCATGGCCAGGAGAAGGAGGTAGACATGTAAATAACTTCATTAACACATTATAATAGGTATTAATGAGAAATTCATTGAAATATATAAATGTATTTTTCATCTCAAATATACCTGGATCTTGACAATACCCATAGCTTTTTACTACTAAAATGAATTTTAGAGATAGCATTATATCAATGACTAGGAAGTGGAGGTCCAGGAAATTCTGCAAACATTTACTAGGAACATACTGTATACCAAGAAGGCTTTTTGTCCTTCCACCTAAGAAAGTTCTACAAGTACAATGGCAAGTAGCACCAACACCAAAAACCACATAAGCCTCCAGTTAAGTATTGAACCAAGAATCCCACCTCTGCTGAATGGCAACTCAGATGGGCACTGGAAGCAACTAAATATGTTTGCTGTGTCAACCTGAGAAAGTTATAAGGAAACCAGTGACAATTCACATGTAGAAATCAAAGCGAGTTTGGGAAAGTGAGAGGGTTTGGCAGAGGGATGGCTGGGGCATTGGCTCATGGATACATTTGTTACGTGACAGCTACTTGGGCAGGCTCTGTTCTTAGTGTTTGTTTGTTTGTTTTTAACATCTTTATTAGAGTATAATTGTTTACAATGGTGTGCAGTTTCTGCTTTATAACAAACTGAATCAACTATACATATACATATATCCCCGTACACCTTTTATTTCTTTTCTTGTCTGATTGCTGTAACTAGGACTTCCAATACTATGTTGAATAGAAATGGTGAAAGTAGGCATCCTTGTCATGTTCTGGAATTTTGTAGAAAGGCTTTCAGCTTTTCACCACTGAGTACTATATTGGCTGTGGGCTTGTCATAAATGGCTTTTATTATGTTGATACATGTCTTCTGTTTACCCACTTTGGTGAGAAGTTTTATCATGAATGGATGTTGAAATTTATCAAATGCTTTTTCTACATCTATTTAGATGATCATGTGGTTTCTATCTTTCCTTTTGTTTCCACATTGATTGATTTGCATATGTTGAACCATCATTGTGACCCTAAGGTGAATCTAACTTGATCATGGTATGTGATCCTTTTCAGGTATTGTTGTATTTAGTTTGCTAATATTTTGTTGAGGATTTTTGCATCTGTATTCATAAAGGGTATTGGCCTGTAATTTTTTTTTTTGTTTTTTGTATAGTCTCTTTATTTGCTTTTGGTATCAGGGTGGTGGTGGCCTCATAGAATGAATTTGGGAGTGTTCTCTTCTTTTCAATTGTTTGGAATAGTTTGAGAAGGATAGATATAAGTTCTTCTTTGTATATTTGATAGACTTCCCCAATGAAGCTGCCAGCAGGGAGTATTTTTATAACAGATTCTATTTCACTTCTAGTGATTGGTCTGTTCAAATTATCTGTTTCACTTGTAGTGATTGGTTTCTTCAAATTATCTGTTTCTTCTTGACTCAGTTTTGATAGGCTCTATGTTTCTATAAACTTGTCCATTTCTTCTAGGTTGTCCAGTTTGTTGGCATATAACTGTTCATAGTATTATTTTATGACTTTTTTGTATTTCTGTGGTATTGGTATTTCTTGTCTCTTATTTCTTATTTTGTTTATTTGGGTCTTTTTTCTTTTATTCTTGATTAACCTGGGTCAAGGTTTGTTGATTTTGTTTATCTTTTCCAAAAAACAGCTCTTGGCTTCATTGATCTCCTCTATTCCTTTTTGATCTCTATTTTATTTATTTCCTCTCTGATCTTTTTTATGTCCTTCCTCTGCTGATTTTGAGCTTTCTTTGTTTTTCTTTTTCTAATTCTTTTAGGTGGCATATTAGGTTGCTTGTTTGAGTCTTTTCTCTTTTCTTGAGGAAGGCCTGTATCAATATGCATTTCACTCTTAAAATATTTACTATGTCCCATAGATATTGTAAGGTTCTCTTTTTATTGTCCTTTGTCTCAAAGTATTTTCTGATTTACTCTTTGATTTCATTTCCCTATGGTTTTAGTAGCTGCTTGTTCAGTCACCATGTGTTCATTATTTCCCCCCCCCTTTTTTTTTTGCAATGATTGATTTCTAATTTCATACTATTGTGGTCAGAAAACATGCTTGAAATAATTTCTATCCTCTTAAATTTGTAGAGGATTGTTTTGTGACCTAGTATGTGGCCTACCCTAGAAAACATTCCACATGTGCTTGAAAAGAATGTCTATTCTGTGTTTTTTTTTTTTTTTTTTGGATGTAGTGCCCTGTAGATATCAATTAAGTCCAACTAGTCTATTATGTCATTTAAGACCTCTGTTAACTTACTGATTTTCTGGCTGGATGACCTGTCCATTGATGTCAATGAGGTGTTAAGATCTCCTATTATTATTGATTCCTGTCAATTCCACCCTTTATTTCTCATTAGGTGCTCCTAAATTGGGTGCACACATGTTACTGTGCATATACTCTTCTTGTATTGATCCTTTATCATTGTATAATGCCCTTCTTTGTCTTTCCTAAAGGACTTTTAAAAAGTCTATTTTGTCTGATATGAGTATTTCTTCCCCTGCTTTCTTATTGTTTCCATTACCATGAAATATCTTTTTCCATCTGTTCATTTTCAGTCTGTTTGTATCTTTGACACTGAAATGAGTCTCTTACATGCAACATTTTGTAGTTTGTTTTTCTATGCAATCTGCCACTCTGTGTCTTTGAATGGAGCAGTCTATTGACATTTAAAGTAATTATTAATAGGTATGTACTTATTACCATTTTAATCCTTGTTTTCCAGTTGTTTTTGTATTTCTTCTTTGTCCTTTTTTTTTCGTTTGTGGTTTAATTATTTTCTTTTGTAGTATTCTTTTTATTTATTTTTTAACATCTTTATTGGAGTATAATTGCTCTACAATGGTATGTTAGTTTCTGCTTTATAACAAAGTGAACCACACATACCTATACATATTCCCCATATCTCCTCCCTCTTGCATCTCCCTCCCAGCCATGCTATGCCACCCATCTAGGTGGTCACAAAGCACTGAGATGATCTCCCAGTGTTACGTGGCTACTTCCTACTTGCTATTGATTTTATATTTGGTAGTGTATATATGTCCATACCACTCTCTCACTTCATCCCAGCTTACCCTTCACCCTCCCCGTGTCCTCAAGTCCATTCTCTGCATCTGCATTTTTAATCCTGTCCAGCCCCTAGGTCCTTCAGAACCTTTTTTTTTTTTTTTTTTTTTTTAGATTCCATATGTATGTGTTAGCATACAGTATTTGTTTTTGTCTTTCTGACATACTGAACTCTGTATGACAGACTCCAGGTCCATCCACCTCACTACAAATAACTCAATTTCGTTTCTTCTTATGACTGAGTAATATCCCATTTATATATGTGCCACATCTTCTTTAAACATTCATCTCTCATTGGAAACTTAGGTTGCTTCCATGTCCTGGCTATTGTAAATAGAGCTGCAATGAATATTGTGGTCCATGACTCTTTTTGAATTATGGTTTTCTCAGGGTATATGCATAGTAGTGGGATTGCTTGGTCATATGGTAGTTCTATTTTTAGTCTTTTAAGGAACCTCCATACTGTTCTCCATAGCGGCTGTATCAATTTACATTCCTGCCAACAGTGCAAAGGGATTCCCTTTTCTCCACACCCTCTCCAGTATTTATTGTTAGTAGAGTTTTTGATGATGGCCATTCTGACCGGTGTGAGAAGATATCTCATTGTAGATTTGATTTGCATTTCTCTAATGATTAGTGATGCTGTCATGTGTTTGTTGGCAGTCTGTATATCTTCTTTGGAGAAATGTCTCTTTAGGACTTCTTCCCATTTTTGGATTGGGTTGTTTGGTTTTTTTTTGATATTGAGCTGCATGAGCTTCTTGTCAATTTTGGAGATTAATCCTTTGTCAGTTGCTTTGTTTGCAAATATTTTCTCCCATTCTGAGGGTTGACTTTTTCTCTTGTTTCTGGTTTCCTTTGCTGTGCAAAAGCTTTTAAGTTTCATTAGCTCCCATTTGCTGTTTTTCTTTTTTTAGTTTCCATTTCTCAAGGAGGTAGGTCAAAAATTACCTTGCTGTGATTTACGTCATAGAGCATTCCGCCTATGTTTTCCTCCAAGTGTTTTACAGTGTCTAGTCTACATTTAGGTTTTTAATCCAATTTGAGTTTATTTTTGGATATGGTGTTAGGGAGTGTTGTAATTTCATTCTTTTTCATGTAGCTGTCCAGTTTTTTCATCATCACTTATTGAAGAGGCTGTCTTTTCTCCATTATAAATTCTTGCTTCCTTTATCAAAAAAAAAAAAAAGGTAACCATATAAGTGTGGGATTATTTCTGGGTTTTATATCCTGTTCCATTAATCTATATTTCTGTTTTTGTGCCAGTACCATACTATCTTGATTACTATAGCTTTGTAGTATAGTCTGAAATGTGGGAGTCTGATTCCCTCAGCTCCGTTTTTCTTTCTTAAGATTGTTTTGGCTATTTGGGGTCTTTTGTGTTTCCATACCACGTGTGAAATTTTTTGTTCTAGTTCTCTGAAAAATGCCATTAGTAGTTTGATAGGGATTGCTATGAATCTGTAGATTGTTTGGGGTAGTATAGTCATTTTCACAATGTTGATTCTTCCAGTCCAAGAACATGTTATATCTCTCAATCTGTTAGTTTCATCCTTAATTTCCTTCATCAGAATCTTATAGTTTTCTGCATACAGGTCTTTTGTCTTCTTATGTAGGTTCATTCCCATGTATTTTATTCTCTTTGTTGCAATGGTAAATGGGAGTGTTTACTTAATTTCTTTTTAAGATTTTTCACCTTTAGTGTATAGGAATGCAAGAGATTTCTGTGCATTAATTTTGTATCCTGCTACTTTACCAAATTCATTGATTAGCTCTAGTAGTTTTCTGGTAGCATCTTTAGGATTCTCTATGTCTAGTATCATGTCATCTGCAAACAGTGACAACTTTATTTCTTCTTTTGTGATTTGGATTCCTTTTATTTCTTTTTCTTCTCTGATTGCTGAAGCTAAAACTTCCAAAACTACATTGAATAATAGTGGTGAGAATGAACAACCTTGTCTTGTTCCTCATCTTAGAGGAAATGGTTTCAGTTTTTCACCATTGAGGACGATGTTGGCTGTGGGTTTGTCCTATACAGCCTTTATTATGTTGAGGTAACTTCACTCTGTGTCTACTTTCTGGAGGGTTTCTGTCATAAATGGGTGTTGAATTTTGTCAAAAGCTCTTTATGCATCTATTGAGATGATCATATGATTTTTCTCCTTCAGTTGTTAATATGGTTTATCACATTGATTGATTTGCATATATTGAAAAATCCTTGCATTCCTGGGATAAACACCACCTTATCATGGTGTATGACCCTTTTAATGTGCTGTTGGATTCTGTTTTCTAGTAGTTTGTAGAGGATGCTTGCATCTGTGTTCATCAATATTGGCCTGTAGTTTTCTTTCTTTGTGGCATCTTTGACTAGTTTTGGTATCAGGGTGATTATCGCCTTGTATAATGAGTTTAGGAGTGTTCCTCCCTTTGGTATATTTTAGAAGAGTTTGATAAGGATAGGTGTTAGCTCTTCTCCAAATAATTGATAGAATTAGCCTGAGAAGCCATCTGGTCCTGAGTTTTTGCTTGTTGGAAGAAGTTTAATCACAGTCACAATTTCAGTGCTTTTGATTGGCCTGTTTATATTTTCTATTTCTTCCTGGTTTAGTCTTGGAAGGTTGTGCTTTTCTAAGAATTTGTCCATTTCTTCCAGGTTGTCTATTTTATTCGCTTATATTTGCTTATAGTAATCTCTCAGGATCATTGTATTTCTGCAGTGTCAGTTGTTACTTCTGGTTTTTATTTCTAATTCTACTGATTTGAGACTTCTCCCTTTTTTTCTTGATGAGTCTGGCTAATGGCTTATCTATTTTGTAGATCTTCTCAAAGGACCAGCTAATAGTTTTATTGATCTTTGCTATTGTCACCTTCATTCCTTTTTCATTTATTTCTGACCTGATATTTTTTATTTCTTTCCTTCTGCTACCTTTGGGGTATTTTTTCTTCTTCTTTCTCTAATTGCTTTAGCTGTAAGGTTAAGTTGTTTATTCGAGATGTTGCTTGTTTCTTGAGATAGGATTGTATTGCTATAAACTTCCCTCTTAGAACTGTTTTTGTTGCACCCCATAGGTTTTGGGTCATCTTGTTTCCATTGTCATTTGTTTCTAGGTAATTTTTTTTGATGTCCTCTTTGATTTCTTCAGTTATCCCTTGGTTATTTAGTAGTGTATTGTTTAGTCCCCATGTGTTTGTATTTTTTACAGGTCTTTTCCTGTACTTGATATCTAGTCTCATAGCATTGTGGTCGGAAATGATACTTGATACAATTTCAATTTTCTTAAATTTACCAAGGCTTGATTTGTGACCCAAGATATGATCTGTTTTGGAGAATGTTCCATGAACACTTGGGAAGAAAGTGTATTCTCTTGTTTTTGGATGAAATATCCTATAAATATCAATTAAGTCTATCATGTTTAATATGTCATTGAAAGCTTGTTTTTCCTTATTTATTTTCATTTTGGATGATCTGTCCATGGTTAAAGTGGGGTGTTAATGTCCTCAGCTATTTTTCTGTTACCATCAATTTCCCCTTTTATGGCTGTTAGAACTTGACTTATGTATTTAGGTGCTGCTATGTTGGGTCCATAAATATTTACAATTGTTATATCTTCCTCTTGGATTGACCCTGTGATTGTTATGTAGTGTACTTCTTTGTCTCTTGTAATAGTCTTTGTTTTATAGTCTATTTTGACTTATATGAGAATTGCTACTCCAGCTTTTCTATTTTCATGGAATATCTTTTTCCATCCCCACACTTTCAGTCTGTATGTGCCCCTAGGTCTGAAGTGGGTCTTTTGTAGGCATCATTTATACGGGTCTTGTTTTTGTATTCATTCATCCAGTCTGTGTCTTTTGGTTGGAGCATTTAATCCATTTACAATTTACATAATTATCAATGTGTATGTTCCTATTACCATTTTCTTAATTGTTTTGGCTTTGTTATTGTAGGTCTTTTCCTTCTCTAGTGTTTCCTGCCTAGAGAAGTTCCTTTAGCATTTACTGTAAAGCTGGTTTGGTGGTGCTGAATTCTCTTAGCTTTTGCTTCTCTGTAAAGATTTTAATTTCTCCATTGAATCTGAATGATCTCCTTGGTAGGTAGAGTAATCTTGGTTTTAGGTTTTTCCCTTTCATCACTTTAAATGTATCCTGCCACTCCCTTCTGGCTTGCAGAGTATCTGCTGAAAGATCAGCAGTTAACCTTATGGGGCTTCCCTTGTATGTTATTTGTTGTTTTTCCCTTGATGCTTTTAATATTTTCTTTGTATTTAATTTTTGATAGTTTGATGAATATGTGTCTTGGCATGTTTCTCCTTCCGTTTATCCTGCATGGGACTCTCTGCACTTCCTGGACTTGATTGACTATTTTCTTTCCCATATTAGGGAAGTTTTCAACTATAATCTTTTCAACTATTTTTCTCAGTCCCCTTATTTTTCTCTTCTTCTTCTGGGAACCCTATAATTCGAATGTTGTTGTGTTTAATGATGTGCCAGAGGTATCTGAGACTGTCCTCAATTCTTTTCATTCTTTTTTCTTTATTGTGTTCTGTGGTAGTTATTTCCTCTATTTTATCATCCAGGTCACTTATCTTTCTTCTGCCTCAGTTATTTTGGTATTGATTCCTTCCAGAGAACTTTTAATTTCATTTATTGTGTTGTTCATCATTGTTTGTTTGCTCTTTTTTTCTTCTAGGTCCTTGTTAAACGTTTCTTGTATTTTCTCCATTCTGTTTCCAAGATTTTGGATCATGTTTGCTATCATTATTCTGAATTCTTTTTCAGATAGACTGCCTATTTCCTCTTCATTTGTTTGGTCTCAGGGGGGTTTGCCTTTCTCCTTTATCTGCTGTGTGCTTCTCTGTGTTCTCATTTTGCTTAACTTACTGTGTTTGGGGTCTCCTTTTTGCAGGCTGCAGGTTGGTACTTCCCGGGTTTTTTTGGTGTCTGTAACCAGTGGCTAAGTTTGGTTCAGTGGGTTGTGTAGCCTTCCTGGTGGAAGGTACTGGTGCCTGTGTTCTGGTGGATGAGGCTGTATCTTTTCTTTCTGGTGGGCAGGACTGTTTCTGGTTTTGTGTTTTGGGGTGTCTTTTAACTTATTATGATTTTAGGCAGCCTCTCTGTTAATGTGTGGGGTTTTGTTTTTGTCTTGCTAGTTGGTTGGCATAAGGTTTCCAACACTGTACCTTGCTGGTCGTTGAGTGGAGCTGGGTCTTAGCATTGAGATGGAGATCTCTCAGTGAGCATTCACTGTTTGTTATTATGTGGGACTGGGAGGTCTCTGGGCAAATGGTAAAAGCAAAGCTATACAGACAAACCAACACAAAGAAGCATAGACATACACACTCACAAAAAGAGAAAAAGGAAATATATATATATATATATATATATATATATATATATATATATATATATATATATAAAGGAAGAGAGCAACTAAATCAATATACAAATCTACCAATGATAGCAACCTATAAATACTAAACTAAGATAAACATAAAACCAGAAACAAA
The DNA here is from genome assembly GCF_964341445.2 of Mesoplodon mirus. NCBI lineage: Eukaryota > Metazoa > Chordata > Mammalia > Artiodactyla > Ziphiidae > Mesoplodon > Mesoplodon mirus. Next base: position 125,357,199 of record NC_138982.1, on the reverse strand, counting down.
TTAGATACAGAAAGCAAATCCCAAAACTACAGTTGTTCCCAAAGTACACCACCTCAATTATGGGATGATTTGTTGTCTATTTGGGTATTCTAGAGATGCAGGGTACATCAAGTTGATTGTGGTGATTTAATCCACTGATCCAGAGGCTGCTGGGAGAAATTTTCCTTTCTTTTCTTTTTTTGCACAGTTCCTGGGGTTCAGTTTTGGATTTGGATCTGCCTCTGCCTGTAGGTCACCTGAGCATGGCGTCTGTTCTTTGTTCAGATAGGACAGGAATAAAGGAGCAGCTGATTAGTGAGCTCTGGCTCACTCAGGCTGAGGGTAGGGAGGGGTACATAATGCAGGGTGAGCCTCCGGGGGCAGAGGCCAGTGTGACATTGCAACAGCCTGAGGTGTGCCCTGTGTTCTCCTGGGTGAGTTGTCCCAGGATCACGGTACCCTGGTAGTGGCGGGCTGCACATGCTTCTGGGAGGGTAGTTGTGGATAGTGACCTGTGCTTGCCCACAGGCTTCTTGGTGGCTGCAGCAACAGCCTTAGTGTTTCATGCCTGTCTCTGGTGTCCGCAGGGATAGCCACGGCTTGTGCCCATCTCTGGAGCTCATTTAGGTGGTGCTCTGAATCATCTCTCCTCATGCACCCTGAAACAATTGTCTCTTGCCTCTTAGACAGGTCCAAACATTTTACTGGACTCCCTCCCAGCTAGCTGTGGCACACTATCCCCCTTCAGGTTGTGTTCACACAGCCAATCCCAGTCCTCTCCCTGGTGTCTGACCTCTGAAGCCCTAGCCTCAACTCCTAGCCCCCGCCTGCCTTGGCAGGTGAGCAGACAAGCTTCTTAGGCCAGTGAGTGCTCGTCAGCACTGGTCCTTTGTGCAGGAATATCTCTGCTTTGCCTTCTGTACCCCTGTTGTGTTGCTTCTTCCGTGGCTCCAAAGCATCCCCCCATCCCCGTCTCCACCAGTGAAGGGGTTTCCTAGTGTGTGGAAACTTTTCCTCCTTCACAGCTCCCTCTCCAGGGTGCAAGTCTTGTCCCTATTCTTTTGTCTCTGTTATTATCTTTTTTCCTTTCCCCTACTCAGGTATGTGACGAGTTTCTTGCCTTCTGGGAAGTCTGAGGTCTTCTGCCCGCGTTCAGTATACATTCTGTAGGAGTTGTTCCACCTGTATATGCACTTCACATGTATTTGTGGGGAGGAAGATGATCTCCATGTGTTACTCCTCTGCCATCTTGAAAGTCTCCCCTCATTTGTAGTATTCTTGTGTTCCTTCCTGGTTTTTGTGAATCTATTGTATGTTTTTGGTTTTTGATTACCATGAAATTAATTATGTTGACCCATAACTCTGTCAACTTGCTTTAGACTGAGTCATTTAAATTCAAACACATTATAGAAGATCTACATTTTTATACTCCCCTACCCCGCATTTTGTGATTTTGATGTCCTATTTTACATTTTTATGCTTTTCCTTTACTCTTTATTGTAGTTATAATTGGTTTTACTTGTTTTTATTATTTTTAATCTATGTACTGACTTATTTTTATTTAAGTGATATTCATTCTGACCTTTTATATGTTTGCCTTTTCTATCGTTATTGTCCCTCTTCTTTAAATTCTTGCTTCTTTTTCTATTTAGAGAAGACCCTTCAATGTTTCTTTTAGTGTTGGCTTATTATTGCCAAATTCTTTTAATCTTTGCTTGTCTGAGAAATTCTTTATCTCACTTTCTGTTCTAAATGATAATCCTGCTGGGTAGAGTATCTTAGGTTGCAGGGTTTTCCCTTTCAGGACTTTGAATATGTCATACCACTCTTTTGTGGCCTGCAAAGTTTCTGCAGAGAAATTAGCTGATAGTCTAATGGGAGTTCCCTTGTAACTGACTGTTTTACTTTTGCTGCATTTAGAATCCTCTCTTTAATTTTTCCATTTTAATTATGATATGTCTTGGTGTGCATCTGTTTGAGTTCTTCTTGTTTGGGACCCTCTGCTTCCTGTACTTGGACATCTGTTTCCTTCTTTAGGTTTGAGGTGTTTTCAGCTGTAATTTCTTCAAATACATTTGAAAAATGTATTTTTCTCTCTTCTCCTTCTGGAAACCCTATTATGTGTAGGTTTTAAATTGGCATGTTTTAAATTATCCCATAGATCTTGTATGTTGTTTTCTTTCTTTTTTTTTTTTTTCATTTGTCTTGTGTCTGCTCTTCTGATTGGGTGATTTCCATTATTCTACCTTCCTGATCACTTATTCATTCTTCTTTGTCATTTAGTCTGCTCTTCATTGCCTCTAGATTGTTTTTTTCTCAGCAGTTGAATTTTCTATTTTTGATTGGGTCATCTTTATAGTTTCTTGTTCCTTGTTACAGTGATCTGCATTTTTACCCCAGGCCCTCCAGTCTGTCTCTGGGGAGCCAGATGAGTCCTCTCCCAAGGCCTCTCCACCCAAGACTCAGAGCTTAGCCACTCAACATCTTGTGGCACTGATCTCTATGTATGCTGACAGTGGCCTCCAAGGCTCTACCTGGATTAAACCCCAGATGCCCTGGTCTGTCTGTGCACAGCTAGACTGAGTCTCTGCCCAGAAGTCAGATCACGCTGTGGTGTAGAATGAGTGAGGCTGGGGTTTGCCCCTTCAGATTGGGAAGTGGGGTAAAGTGGCAACCACCAGTGCAAGTCCGTCTCTGCCCTGATTGTTGGCAAGAAGGCATGTGTGCACTCTTTGCGAGTAGAATCCAGCTTCTCCAGCCCTTCTATCTGTCCCAGCAGATTTCCCAGGAAGCACGGAGGATTGCCTCTTCCAAGCAGGACTCTAGGACTGTGCTGCTCAGACAGTGGCTCAATCTGCTTGCTCCCCAGGGCAAAGGTCCACCCATGTAGAACCCTTCATTACAGATCCCTCCCAGAGGTACAGGTCATGACCCAATGCCTTTTTTTCAATCCTGCCCAGTTACTTGGAGAATTTTGTTGTGCCTTTGATTATGTAGTTCTTCTGCCAGTTTCCAGTTAGTTTTCCATGAGAACTGCTTCACATGTAGATGTATTTTTATGTATTTGTGGGGAGATGTGAGCTCCATGTCCTCCTACTCCCATATTGATCCCTACTCCCTCAAAATTCAATTATTCTTAAGGGTAAATTTTTAGGCCTAATCTAAATATTGTTTTTAAGATCCTGATTTTCAATGTGGACAACCAAACAAATCAAAGCTGCATGTGCAATGTAAGTTTATAGAGATCAGCTCTAATCTTGCCACAAACTACTCAGCAGATAATCAATTAATTTACATAAAATTCAACACCACAAATGAAATTTTGAAAAAAAAAGTATTGATTACAAAATAGTGTGGGAAATCTGAGTGTGATACAGATTTGAATATCAGCACAAAGATAGTCAAAGATTAGAGAAATACACAAATAATTAGTAAATATTTGTGTATATATATTTTAATTTATAGATTTAAGAAGGAAATATAACTGATGGGATTAGTGACACTTTAAAAAAATCTCAATAATGGAGTTGTCATTTGGAATGAATTCAGAAGTCTGGTTAGAGACTCAGTAGAGATAAATGATTTTGTTTTGAGAGGGAAAATGATAAGATAAGAAACTTATAGTATTTTTCTTTTTTTTTTTAAATCTGTAAGGATCAAGTCAAAGTCATAAGTTTACAATCTGTTCTCATACTGATTGCTCAATGTTGCATCAACTAAATTATACTGAATTTCCACCGCTTTTTCAACAGGAGATTTTCTGATGAGAAATTAGCAGATGCTTAATTATTAAATATTTCAAGGTGACTTTCAATCACAAACATTACAAAAATAATGGTAACATTTCATTTTTAAAAGAATGCCTTTAAAGGTGTTTGCCTATAATATTTTAAATATGTATGTATATTACAGAAAAAAAATTAGAAGTCTGCCACGTCCTTGTCACGGTGAATAAATCTTAATATATATGTGCTGCCTTGAAGGGATACTGTGTTTTGTGAGATATCTAAACTTGCTAATTGGTCATAAACAAATCTACCCTGTGTATGGGTTTTCTTAAACTGTGAAAGATCATTTATACTGTGAAGACTTGATGGCATTTTAAAATGCCAACCTTAGCCAATGTAGTTAGTTAGGCATATTTAGACTTTCAGAGAGTGAAATGAGGTTAAAAAGGAAAAAAAAAATTGTTATCTCCTGAAGGCATTAAAACTTTAGTGACGGGACCAAAGAGAACAGAGTGTGACATGAAAATATGCATTTCTGACTTTAGATTTGGGTCAACATACTTCAAAAGAGACTTAATATTGTACCAATTTCTTGTATGAAAAATGCATGCATCCCAGTCTCTGGTTGGCAGTATTTGTGAGAATTGAGGTGATAACCCAGCAGAAAATGGAAGAAGCAAAGGCAGAGGCCCTAAAACTGGTTATTCAGAATGCTTCTTTTACTTTCATGTTTCTTTTCTATTTAAAAAGTCTATTTTGCTTCCTGTTTCTTAGTATAGTATGTGATTACCATAAATTATTTGGAATATACATATAAATTATTTCTATAATGCAGCAGTTCACATTTATTGCTTTCTTCTTTCTTTCAGTAGTATGTTTTCTTCTATTAAATGTAATGGCAATGAATACACAACAATTTTTCATTTCTTTTTTTTTAAATAAATTACACTAAGATTATTTTCTCTCCATCCCCTTCTCCCTGTACCCCTACCTCCCCAGAGTATAACTTTGAACCATTTGTCATGGCTTGTTAATTTGTGAATTTCCTGTGAATGTCTGAGCTCTCATAGGTATCAGAATCCAAAGTGATTTAGGATACTGGACAAAATGCAAATTTCCAAGGAAACAGCTGAGTATTTTATCTTACAACATCTTAAAAACCCCCATTTAGATCAAGGATATAAAAAGGATCAAGAAGGTTTTTTTTTTTTTTTTAAGTCTGTGTTTCTGAAAATATTTCCTTGAAAAAAAATATTGTCATGCTCTGAAAGTTTATCCAAACCCCAAATCAATTGGCATCCCCAAGAAAGGCTGAAAGTGACTTCTGAGCTTTAGCTTGCTGAGAGAGCCTTCAGGGAGATCACTCAGAGAATTAACTAGGTGCCCTGGAGTTATGGGCTTACCCGTGAATGCTAGTTGTTTGGCATAGTCACCACCATTTTAAACTCTGGCAGAATATGAAACAGCTTTAGAGAGTGGAGGAGGAAGTAGGCAAGAAAAAAAGAAGGCCCATATTCCCTACACTGAGTGTATGTGGAAACCTCAAGCTTCTGATGGTGAAATTAGTGAGAAGTCTCACCTTTGATCAAGGGCTGAAGTAAAATGAATGTATTGAAGGAACATTCTCATTTCTTGGAGACTCTGTTTGGAAACAAATTAACTGTAAATATATTCAAAATTCTGTAATAATATGTGATAAAATTTTGTTTTGATTAAGTACAAATTTAAGTATATAACATAAAATGGATTAAAATGTACAAGACACAGTAAAATTAGTAAAATACTTGCATGACACACAACAAAAAGTATGCTACCAACATAAAAGAATATATAAAAAATTAAAAATGAGTGATTTTAAGCATTTGTATTAAAAAATAATATGTATAGTTGATAAATTCATGGTAAGTTATTCAAAGTCATTAGTAATCAAAAACATGCCTTACAAAATTAATACACAGTTTACATGTTAGAAACTGGTAAGTAATGCATGTACTCAAGAGATCAAAGAAGCCAAGTTTGAAAAAAGAGTGCAGAAATATTCTTTTCAATCTTGCTGGGAGTACAAATGAATCCAAGTGTTCTCGTGGTCACTGCAGGTGAATAGTCACCATAAGTATAAGTAGTTATTTTGAACCTGTCCAACTGCTACAAACTTTTCATAATAATATATACAATATACTATATGTATATGCAAAGTTTAATTATCACAATTATAGTTTATTCATATAATAGAAAATTTGAGAAAAATCTATGCATATTAGATGTCTGGTGAAATCAATCATGATGAATATAAGGACTTATTAAACACCTGCTAAATTATTATGATATCCTATATTTATGATTTGGAAAGATGCCCATTACATATGTTGAATGAAAGTACCTCATGCATAGAGTTTCTCATTTTGTAAATACACATACCCAGTGAGAATCATGTTACTGCATTGTAATGTGATTTGGGATGATATCTACTTTCTTACATTTCTCTGTATTGCTGGATTTTCTTTTTATATTATGATTGATCACTTGTACAATCAAGAAAAATAATTACTTTCAGTAACAAAAAATGTTGAGAAAATCAAATTCCTGCATTCACAAGGGGGGAAAATAAAGCTTTTGGCATGCTGGAGTTTTCATCCAGTGGCACTGAAGATTTGAGAAAGTTAATAGATGTTAATGACATTCTTTGATCAACTCATATAGCCTAGTGTATGTGTGTGATTCATATATATATATATATATATATGTATAATAATAATTTGGGAAATATAATTTTCTTTTATAAATATTATATTTAACAAAGTAGAAGTTTAACACAGATTGAAGTCCCACATTTGATGAGCAAATAATTTGCCTCATAGTTTATCTATTTGTCCAGATAAGCAAACTGTTGTCCTGATAAGACAACAGATGACTAAAAGAGAAAAATTGGTTGGTAAGAGTTTTCTGAAGCAAAATTAGATTTTTTTTTTCTTTGCAGTCTTTCTAGACAAGAATATCCTGGTGCAAACAGCAGAGTTATGCAGTTATGCAGACTCAGGTGGTCTCTCTTCTTAGTCCTTTCCTGTGTACATTCTCAGCATGAGTTGGAGGATAAACATGGCCACCTGGGGTAGCGAGTTGAGGTGTAGAGACTACATATCAATGTCCCATTTGTGAGATTCCATTCTCTGTGATTGTCTGGTTTTCTCATTCTTTTTGTTGCATAATCCTCTTGGACAGAGATTGCAAAATAGCATTTAAGACTCTGGAGATCACACACTTGAACACTCTGACTCACACTAATACTTAGAGAATAATTGTGATCAGAATTTCTAGTTCAGAGTGCCCAAATCAAACCAAGAGAAGAGTACCCTTTCCTAATCCAAAAAGACCACAAAGACCCAAATGAAGATATTGCCAAATTACTTAATTTTTTGTGATTTCCTTGTTTGTTCTGTGGATGATTTTTATAGTATTAAAAACTACAGAAATATCTATTATGATGCAAGTATAGGAATTTTCCACCCTGGATGAAATATATTCAATCTAGAGAGGACAGATTTATACCAAGGGCTTGTCTATTTCTAACCCTGTCTGTTAACTCCCATGAACCTCTCTATCAAGGACTTTTATGGCTTTGGGGCTATTGATAACTACCCTGATATTCTCTGAACCATATCTTGCAGGATTTTTCCACCCTTCTGAACCTATTTTTCATTGTGAAATAAAGAGGTTGAGAACAAATGAAAGAAGTTTAGTTGAGAATCCCCCTTCAGTTGTGAAGCACTATATTTTAAGTCAGGGCAGAGCTTTTTTGTTTTGTTTTCCTGTTTTTGAACTAATTTATCTTGTGATCACTTTTTCTAAGAGGAGGAATTAATGGACCATATTAATTGTCCATTAACTGTATGCTATGAGGGGCTATATGGAATTTAGGCATTAGTTTATCAAGATAATAAATTAATTTCATTTTTCTTGTAGGAGACAATGGTTTGTTAAACTTTATTGAGGAATAAATGAGTTACAATAAATGGAATATATTTAAACTGAAAAAAAATATCAGTTTCCATATATAGGTCTACCCCTGAAAACATAACTACAATCAAGATAACAAATGTTTCTTTTACCACCAATGTGCCTTTTAATCTGAGTTTCCCTCTATCCCCATCCTCAGGCAGCACAGTCACTCAACAGCTTTCTTCTAAAGTAGTTTGCATTCTTTATAACTTTACATAAATGAAATACAATAAGTATGCATTTTTATCTGGATTTTTTTTGACTCAGCATAATGCTGTTGACATCCACCCTTGCTATGCATATATCAAATTTTTGTTGAATTTTATTGCTGAGTAGTTATCCATTATACGAATATGCCACAACTTATGCCTGTAAGTGTTGATGAATATTTCATTTGATTCTGTTTGAGGGCTATTATATATAAAGTCATTGTAAACATTTGTGTATGAGGCTTTGTGTGGATATGTTTTTAATTTTTGGGGGGTTGGTATGGATTGGAAACTCATATAGCAGGTGAATAATTTTAAAAACTGTCAAACATTTTTCAGAAGAAAATGGACAATTTCATATTTCTATCCTGAATGCAGGAGAGTCTAAATTGCTCCACAAACTCATTAGTACTTAGGATAATCAATTTGTTTTAATATTAGCCATTCTAATGGATATGTAGTGCTATCACATTGTGATTTTAATTTGCATCTTTCCAAAGGGTAATGATGTCAAGCATATTTTCATGGGATGGTTTGCTATTCGTATATCTGATGAAATGCATATACAAATCTTTTGTTTGTTTAGCAATTGTGTTTTTGTGTTTCTTGTTATTGTTATCCTTCTATTATTCAGTTGTGTTTTTAAAATATTTTTTCTGAATGTAAAACCTTTATTGGACACACAGTTTTCCAATGTTTTATCAGCCTGCATCTTGCCATTTTCTTTTCTTTAAGGTGTCTTTCAAATAACAAAACTTGAATTCTCATGAAATCCATGTCTCATTTTGATTTGTGGATCATGAATTTTGTACTCTAAGAAAACTTTTTCTACCTCAAGATAGGAAAGATTTTTTCCTACTTTCTTCTAAAAATTGTATAGGTTTAGGTTTTTCATTTAGGTCAATGATCCATTTTGTGTCATTTTTTCTATTGTATGAGGTAAAATTTGACATTTGCATTCTTCCTTGTGGATATCTAGCTAATCCAGCATACTTTGTTGTCTTTATTTTCTCCATTAAATTGCCTTGAAAGCTGTTTTAAGTGAATTGACCCTATATATAACAATTTTACATCCAGATATCTGAAATTCTTGTTCTTTTCCACTGATGTACAGATCTACTTGTTTTTGTCAATACTAAATCATCTTGATTACTATAGGTTTGTAGTAAGTCTGGAAAAATGATAAAGTGATTAAGCCCTCTAACCTTTCTTTAAAAATTTCTTTGGTTGTGCATATACTCTTCAATTAAACTATAATCAGAGTGCCAATGCTCACCAAAAAGGCTGTTGGAATTTTGTTAGGTGTAGGGTTGAATCTATAGGTGAATTTGGGAAGATTTGCCATTAAACAAAAATAGAGCCTTCTAATTCATAACCATTGCATATTTTTTTCATTTCTTCACATATATTTCATTTTTTTAAAATTTTCAGATCACAAGTTTTACACACCTTTTGGTTAAATTTATCTCCATATAGTTATGCCATCAGTCCTACTTAAATGAAATAATTTTTAAAAATTCTAATAGTTTGCAACCAGAGTATAAGGGCAATATTGATTTTTGAATGTTAACCTTGTATCCTATGACGTTACTAAATTCATTTCTTAGTTCTGGTAGTTCTGATAGGTGTTCTATAGACAGAATTTTTTAATGTAAGCAATTATATTATAAACAATTAAGGAAATATTTATTTATTTTCTCTCTTTGGGCCTTTTATTTTTATTACCTTTGTACAACAGTGGGACCTCCAGTAAAACACTGAATAGAAGATATGAAAGTTGGTATCCTTGCCTCATCCTTAATCTTAAAAAGACAAAATTCAACTCTTTTACCATTAAGTATAATGCTAGATGTGTCATTCTTTATCCTCAGGTGTAAGGTTTTTATAGATGCCATTTAACATTTTGAGGAAGTTCCCTATTGTTCCTAGTTTATTGAGCATTTTTGTTATGAATGAGTGTTGTATTTTTCTCAAACTTTTTCCTACATATATTGAAAGGATCATATACCTTTTTTTCCCTGTTATTTATTTTATTTTATTTTATTTTATTTTGCGGTACATGGGCCTCTCACTGTTGTGGCCTCTCCCATTGCAGAGCACAGGATCCAGATGTTCAGGCCCAGCGGCCATGGCTCACTGGTCTAGCTGCTCCACGGCATGTGGGATCCTCCTGGACCGGGGCACGAACCCATGTCCCCTGCATCGGCAGGCGGACTCTCAACCACTGCGCCACCAGGGAAGCCCCCCTGTTAATAGTTAAATTACACTGCTTCTTTTCAAAAATGTAAGACCTACTTTTCATTCCTAGAATAAACACTACTTGGTACTGAGGTACTATCCATTTTCCCTGTATTGTTAAGATCAATGATTCAATTTGTTGATTTTTTTTAAAGGATTGTCCCATCTATGATACACACTGACCTTTAGTCTCTCCTTTATCTCTCTGTTTCTCTCACTCTTTCACTTTCTCTCTTCTTATCCTCCTCCTTCTCATTTTGAATATATTTATCAGTTCTTGGTATTAGAGTAATATTAGCTTCCAAAGGGGGGAAATAAGTTGGGCTATGATCCCTCATCTTCAATTTTCTGAAACAGCATATATTAGATGAGATTTTGTTTTCTTTTGTTTTCTATAACACTTCAATACAATTTACCATTGAAATCATCTGGACTTGAAATTTTTTGGAAAGGTTTTTGATAATGTAGTCCATTTTCTCTTCTTAAGTTGTAATGCCAATTATGATGAATGGTATATTTAAAGACATTTGTCCATTTAATCCAAGTTGTTGAATTTGTTGACATACATTTGTTCATAGTGTTTTCTTGCTAATCTTTTAATGTCTCTAGAATCTGTGATAACCTCTTTTTCATACCCAAGAATGGCAATTTGTGTTCCCTCTCTTTTTTTCTTCATCATTTCAGTTAGATGTTTGTCAAACATCAAAGCACCATTTTTAACTTTAATTTTCTCTGTTGTCTCTCTGTTTTTAATTTCATAGAGTTATGCTTTTATCTTTTTATTTCTTGCCTTATACTTGTTTATACTTTGCTTCTTTTCTTCTGATTTGTTAATGTGGAAAGTGAGATCACAAAAGTTAACTCTTTCTATTCTTATATAAGCACGTTTTATGATATGTTGTAATCTTTTTGTCATTTATCTCAAAATATTTTCTAATGTCCTTTGTGATTTCACCTTTGACCCATAAATTTATTTTATCTGATATTAAATTTTGCACACTAAACTTCCTAAATGGATTGTTTACATGACACATTATTTTACAACTATTTACTTTCTACTTATCTGTGTATTAACCAAATCATATTCAGAAACACTCTGGGCTGCAGTAGTATGAAATCCATTTGGAAGTCTTCTAAAGGACCATGATGCTTGCTTGGGTTCTTTTTTTTTTTTTTTGTGGTATGCGGGCCTCTCACTGTTGTGGCCTCTCCCGTTGCGGAGCACAGGCTCCGTACACGCAGGCTCAGCGGCCATGGCTCATGGGCCTAACTGCTCCGCGGCATGTGGGATCTTCCCGCACCGGGGCACGAACCTGTGTTCCCTGCATCGGCAGGCGGACTCTCAACCACTGTGCCACCAGGGAAGCCCTTGCTTGGGTTCTTGTTCAAATTTTGCGTTGATAGTTTTACCAGCATTATGCTGGTGACCTATGAGGAATGTTCTAGAGACACCCTCACCAACTTGTAAGATTTTATCACCAGGGTTGATTGAGTACAGTGGCCAATTTAACCTTGCTCTGATGGATAAAGTCCTGTACAATTTTAAAGATTTTATTTCAGATGCTCTGGTTCCATCACATGGGCACATTGATATTGTTAAAGATTATTATTGTATAATTTGCATCCAGGTATTGTTCCATTATTTTTTTTTTCATATTCTGGAACTGATTGATGGCTTTCCATGACCTCTTTGAAATTCTCAAAATATGTAGCTTGGGCAGTAGTACAGAGGCCAGGATTTTAGTGAGAGTTGCTTCTTTGACATAATGATCAGCTAAGGTATTTTCCATATTTTCTGTTACCTCTCCCTCCACCACCCTCACACACTGCATCATTGTTTTTTGTTTTTGTTTTTGTTTTCATAATAACCACCTCCTTTAGAGGTACTAATATGCCTAATAGATCTTTTATCTGTTTAATATATTTTAATTGGAGTTCCTGCTGAAATGAAGATACTACCTTGTTTTCAAAGCATTCCAAAATATTTATTTATCCACAGAATATATATTTATCTCCAGATTTTGGGTAAACTCCTGTGAGTGAAATACATTACAAGTCTAATAAAGGATCTTTTTCTAGGGATGAGTTGAGACATATTATGGTGTAACCAACCTAGAGTCTAAACAGTTATGAATTTCATAACAGTATTTAAAACACTAAAACAATGGATAGAAATGTGTCAATGAGATTTATAATGTAATTTCTTTTGAGATAATTTTACTTGGGAAAAATGCTGTGTCTTATGAGTGAGCAACAAATATTGCACAATGAAAGGGACCATCAAATTTAAGGGACATATTAAAACCAAGTTGGCAGAGAATGGCATTATTTAACTGCAGTTGCTTTTGTGCTGAGACAAGGTTAATGAACTTCTGCCACAAAATCAAGAGAAAGAGTGTAAAATTTTACCGGTTTCTGATGACGTCCATGAAGGTAAAGTACCAAAGGTTTATCTGGGAAATTCATTAACAACAACAAATAAAGATTCATGACGATTATGCAGGCCCAGGATGAAAGATTATTTAGAGCTAATTTTAAATCACAAACATTTCATTGATGCTCAGACAGCAAACATTCATCTCAGAGTCCAATTTAATGCCTTTATTATTATTTTTTTAAATAAAATTTTTAAAGGTTACACTCCATTTACAATTATTACAAAATATTGGCATAGTCACTGTGTTGTACAATATATCCTTGTAACTTATCTTATGCCAAATAGTTTGTACCTCTCACATCCTCGCCTCAATATTGTCCTTCCCCCATACTCTGACTGACAACCAATAGTTTGTTCTATCTGTGAAACTGCTTTTTTTCTTATTTTCACTAGTTTTATGTAGTTTTTAGATTCCATATATAAGTGATATCATATACTATTTGTCTTTCTCTGGCTGACTTAGTTAACATATTGCCCTCCAAGTCCATCTATGTTGCTGCAAATGGTAAAATTTCATTTTTTTAATGACTATTATTCCCTTGTGTATATATACCACATAGATGGTATATTTCTCCATTCAGCTGTTGATGGTAACTTAAGTTGCTTCCATATCTTGGCAATTGTTCATACTGTTAGGAACACTGGGGTGTGTGTGTCCTTTCGAATTAATGTTTTTGTTTTTGGATATATATATATATATATATATATATATATAAAATATATATATATATATTATATATATATATATATATATATATATATACACATACATACATACATACATACATACATACCCAGGAGTGGGATTGCTTGGTCATATGGTAGTTCTATTTTTAGTATTTTGAGAAACTTCCATACTGATTTCCACAATGGCTGCAGCAATTTCCATTTCCACCAACAATATACAAGGGTTCCCTTTTCTGCACATCCTCGCCAACATTTGTTATTTGTATTCACTTTGATGATAGCCATTCTAACAGGTGTGAAGTGATCTCTTATTGTGGTTTTGATTTTCATTTCCCTAAGGATTAATGATGTTGAGCATCTTTTCATGTGCCCATTGGCCATCTGTTTTTCCTATTTGGAAAAATGTCTATTCAGTTTATACAGTTCTTCTGCCCATTTTTTAATAGTTTTTATTTTTTGATGTTGAGCTTTATAAGTTGTTTATGTATGTTGAATATTAACCCCTTATTGGTCATATTATTTGCAAATATTTTCTCCCTTTCAATAGGTTGTCTATTCATTTTGTCAATTGTTCTCCTTTGTTATGGAAAAGCTTTTGGTTTAATTAGATCTCATTTGTTTAATTTTATTTTATTTCCTTTATTGTAGGAGACAGATCCAAAAAAATATATAGCTGTGATTTATGTCAAAGAGTGTTCTGCTTATGTTTTCCTCTAGGTGTTTTACAGTATCTGGTCTTACATTTAGGTCTTTAATCAATTTTGAGTTTATTTTTGTGTTTGATGTTAGAGAGTGTTCCAATTTCATTCTTTTACATGTAGCTGTCAAGTTTTCACAACACCACTTATTGAAGAGACTATCTTTTCTCCATTGTATATTCTTGCCTCCTTTGTTATAAATAGATTGACCATAAGTGTGTGGGTTTATTTCTGGGCTCTCTATTCTGTTCCATTAATCTATGTGTGTGTTTTTGTACCACTATCATACTGTTTTGATGACTGTAGCTTTATAGTATAGTCTGAACCAAGAAGCACGATTCCTCCAGTTTTGTTCTTCTTTCTCAAGAGTGTTTTGGTTATTCATGGTCTTTTGTGATTTCATACAGATTAAAAAAATTGTTCTGGTTCTGTGAGAAATGACATTAGTATTTTGATAGGGATTGCATTGAATTTGAAGATTGCCTTGGGTAGTATGGTCATTTTAACAATACTTATTCTTTGAATCTAAGAACACAGTATATCTTTCCATTTGATTGTGTCATCTTCAATTTATTTCATCACTGTCTTATGCTTTTTGGAGTACAGTAAGTCCCCTACTTATGAACCTTAAAGCTGCAAACTTTCAAAGACGTGAACATGCATTTGCATGTCCAGTCACATAAGTTAGCTCACGTGTCTCATGTACATTGTCACATGCGTGCATCCTCTATAAGTGGTTGTGCTTTTGTGTACTCTACTATATAGTACTGTATAGAGTACAGTAGTACAGTATCTTTATTTCAAGCCCAGGAGGTCCAGAAGCAAGCATAAAAGCAGTGGTGATGTAACTGGTACTGCTAAGAAGTGCCAAGTGATAACAATTGAACTTGCTGTGCAACACAAGCAGCTTATTAATGAAGACTGGATGAAATTGGAGGCCCAGAGAAAGGATGAAGAGAGGCAAGAGGAAGAAGTAACTGAAGAACCAAAGAGATCCCCAATGCAGGATATGGCAAAGGGATTTTCTTTATGTGAGGAAGTATTGTCAGTTTTTGAGGCACAGGACCCAAACATAGAACGGTACATGAAGGTTGCAGCAACCATTCAGAATTCAATCCAATGCTACCATGACATCTATGACAAGGAAAAAAGAGCTACTACCCAGGCATCACTGGATCATTCTTTCAAGAGGGTAGATAGAATTTACTCTAGCAAGGAACCGGAACCTGTGCCATCAATATCAGGCATGAGTGAAATTTCAGCTGCCCTCCCTCTCCAATTGCTGATGATCCTTCAGCTCTACGATTTCCCACCTCCTCTCCCTCCTCCAGTCAGTAAGTCTTCTTGCCTTTTCACTCGATACCAGCCCCTGTATGCCAGCTGTTATACTGTACTACTGTACTTTTCAAGGTACTGTACTGTAAGATTAAACATGTTTTCTTTATTTTTTGTGTTTGTTTTTTATGTATTATTTTTGTGAAAAGAATTATAAACCTGTTACAGTACAGTACTATATAGCCAATTGTGTTAGTTGGGTACATTGGCTAACTTTGTTGGACTTACAGAACAATTGGACTTACAACTGTGCTTTCAGAATGGAACTCATTCATATGTAGGGGACACACTATACAGGTCTTCTGCCTCCATAGGTAGATTTATTTCTCGGAATTTTATTCTTTTTGATGGGATGGTAAATGGGATTGTTTCCTTAATTTCTCTTTCTAATAGTTAATTGTTGTGTATAGAAATGGAACAGATTTCTGAATATTAATTTTGTATCCTGCAACTCTACCAGAATTATTGATGAGCTCTAGTAGTTTTCTGGTGGTGTCTTTATGATTTTCAACTATAGGATGTTCAATAATATAGTAAAACAGTGACATTTTTACTTCTTCCTTTCTAATCTGGAGTCTTTTTATTCATTTTTCTTCTCTGATTGCTGTGGCTAGGACTTCCAAAACTATGTTGAATAAAAGTGGCAAGAGTAAGAATCCCTTTCTTTCTCCTAATCTTAAAGGGAATTTTTTCAACTTTTCACTGTTGAGTGTGATGTTAGCTGTGGGTTTGTTATATATTGTCTTGATTAGGTTGAGGTAAGTTCCCTCTCTGTCCACCATCTGGAGAGTTTTTATTATAAATGGATGTTGAACCTTACCAAAAACTTTTTCTGCATATATTGAGATCATCATATGGTTTTTATTCTTCAATTTGTTAATGTGGTATATTACATTTACTGATTTGTGGATATTGAAAAACCCTTGTATCCCTGGGATAAATACCTCTTGATCATGTTGTACAATACAACATTTTATGTCTCAATTAATAAATTTTAACTCTTCTTGAATGTTAGTAAAAACACATTATCAGATTTACTGATTAATTCCCTGAATATCCATCTACATTATGTAGCAATAACACATTTTAAATAATTGAAATTAGCTCAAGATTTGGGACTGATTGGTTTACTGTTGCCACAGTTTGTTCAGGAGAGTAGGCTATTTCTAGCTTGCATTTTATTCACTATTGTTATGTCATTAAGTACATTTTATTAATTCTTGCATTCCATTAAATGCAAGAAATACTTGCTTAAGTATTTTGTGCATTTTCTTTAGTTGGAACTATTTTCATTGGAAGATTACAGAAGATAATCCAATATCTTCCAATCCAAGATACTGCTACCAGGATAACAACGTTATCCAGTACTTATTTCTATCTATCCAATAAGACTATGTAATAGAATGTTTTCCCACAGCCATAAAAATAAGGTTTTGTGACAAATATCCGTAATATTTAAGAGTACTTGAAGACAGACTTTGTCAATTGCAAGTTTATATATTCTGGGGAAAATACAAGTGTATATTCAGGAGCAAAGCACATGCTATTCTACTTGACACTTTCATTCTAATATATATTTGTGTTTACTTAGCTTTTGTACTTCAGAGAAGTAGAGACACATTATTTCTTGATGAAGATAAGCATTAGCACCATTATTTTTTCACCCAAAGAAAAAGACTGTGAAAACGTTTAACACTGCTCTTAAGGCTGCAGCATTTTTCTCTTTTCAAGATGTGAAGATTGAATGCTCCTTTGATAATCTTTCCTGTGAAAAGCCACTAAATATGCCTCTTATCTATGAAAATATAAAGCAAATGTTCTCTTTTGAAATGGTGTTAGTATTGTATAAAGCTGAGCCCTGTTGAAGTAAAAAGTGCTTTCATGAGTTTGAAGATAATTTTTCATGATGAGTTGTGACATACTTCTCTTGAGATCATGAATCATTTTTGGGAATATATACATATTTATATACAAATATATAGATAGATACATCTCTACATACTTATAGATGTATATACATATACAGATTTTGATGATGCCATGTTACAGCTTATTATTTCTGCTTACCAGGTATCATTATGTGTATTTGCACTTCCTCATGTAATATGGAAGAGTTACTGGCATGAACCTAAGGGCAAATTTATACAGGTTGAAGTTCAGGGTAAGAAGAGATTCAGTAAAGTCTTCATAGAATTGAGAAATGTGTTGATATTTAAAGAACGAAGCCATTGGGAGATTACACTTCTACTGTAGACATTGGCCCTACTGGTTTTGAATATGTGATTTCTCAGGCATTGAAACTTCAAGGAATTTGAAGCAGAAAGGAAATATATGGTGATGTAACATGAGAGAGAGCATATATACAAATAAGGGAGCACCTTTATAGCATTTTCTAGAAATAGTGGGCTTTATGAATAAAGGAGATTTTAATAGGGATGTAAGAAGAATTGACTCTCTTGGTGTGAATACTGAATTATTTATATCCAATGAGTGAGAAGGTCTTGATATATTTAGGGGAGGGGAAATATAGACTAACTTGCATAAGAAAGATTTTGAAATTCTAGACGTGTTTCTTAGGGTTATCACAATATATCTTTGTTGATGTTGTCAGTAATTTCACATAAAAGTAAGGATGATGAAAATTATATGTCCCCTGTGTTATGTTTTCTTGAATCCCATAATTTCTTGGCTCACTACTCACTAAGATATATCTATAGTGAAAATAGCTGAGACTAGTCAGTCTCAGTTTCTGAGCCTGTGAAAAGGGGCTAATGTAACTACCTTATATATAATATTTGTCATAAAGGATAATATGACAGTATCCATAAAGAACTTAGCAAAGTGTCTTTTTTATTCATTTTGTTATTTTCCTTTCTGTTATTGTCTTAAAATGATTTATCTATGCCTGTGAGAATAGCTAGAAGATAAAAAACAAACAACCATTTATATATAGTGGTTCTAAAGTATGGTACAAAGATAAAATAGTACATTTCTCCTGAACACTGATGGACCATAAGAAGACAGAATTGGGCAGGAGTAAGGCACAGTGAGATTGTTGGAATGGTACTTACCACCATTTCAGGGACCTCACACAATGGGAAGCTACATTCTAAGTTGATTCTGGTAACTTTGCCCAACACACATAAACTCACACACATAAGCTTTCTTGCAACTTCTTTCCATTAGACAAAAGCTGTAAGGAGATTTTCTACTGCACAGAGTTCCATGTAGTTTTTACCTATAACAGCATATTATGTCAGTTGTTTGCAGATCCATTGAAGAGTCCTTGGAAACTCTTCTATTTGTATAACATTTGTCAAACGACATACAGGCCTAAAAATTGAGGATCGATAGTGTGAATAAACAACTCTTCTATGGATGTCAGGGATATCCACACTCGAAAGATTTTGTTTTTTTCTGTCCATGGTTTAAAGACAGATCAGCTAATACATTAGATTATAGGATTCAAGAAAGGCTAAACTGTGGACTTAGAAGTCATATAGTCATTAAGGGTCTTTTTGATCACAGCTGCTATCTCATGTCTGTGTAACACCATATGTAGTAAGATTATATATAGTAAGATTATATTATTATTATATATAGTAAGATTAATAAAATTATTTGATTAAAAAGTACAGTGGTCAAAAAAATGACAAGCTGTTAAATTCATAGCATGTTGTGACAGCTAAGTAAAGGCATGTTTGTCTATACCATTTTAAGGCAGGATTTGTCTCATTAAGTTCTATTAATGCTGAGGGCCATACTAACACTTTTTCCAAAATGGAAATTTTATAAACATTATATGACGTTCACTTATACAAGATTATCAGTATCTAAATAGTCATCATATTGTCTGTGCATTTAAAGAGTTTCTAAGAATAAAAGATAAATAGCTAATTATTTTATGTTCATTATATTCATTCCATTTAAACATAACAAAATAGTTTGCTGCTTAATAAACATGCTGTTGATACATAGAATATCATAGACAAGTTCTGCAAAGAAGAGGCCATATTTATTTGATGGGCAAATCTTATGTATCTCCCCATATATTTAAATACAAATTGATACAACTAGTGAAATAAAAGGCATTTATTTCACTGGAAAATGGCTGTGCATTTGTTATGAGGATGTTTTAGTGGATATTTAAAATAATGTCAAATGAGGCTCTTAGGTTCATTCAAGTCTTACCTTTTGAAATGTGAATTAACCAGAATCTGGCATTTCCTAACGTGGGACCCAACGCAAGACACTTAAATCATTTTGAGAAATATGTTCCGGATAAGTAAGTAGGTGCAATTATATGAAAGTCTTCCTTGTTGGGATGCTTTGAAGTTTAAATGTTATAAAGTTCATATGAGTACCTATTAAAGTGTCTTATACATTGTAGATGCTCAATATGTATTTTCTATCTTTGCAAATACCAAGCTATTTGACCCTGGTAAATTTCTTGAGTTCTCTGGCTCTTCATTTTGTCACATGAGAAATGAGAAAGTTGGTCTACATGATCTCTGGGGTTTCTGTCATTTTAAATAAAAAGTTCCAACTCATATTACTTATCTACAGTGAAATATTCCATCAATAGTCCTCACTTGATTTACCAGTAAAACGTGTGTGTCAGTGTGTGTGTTTATATGAATGTATTTTAAGATAGTAATTTCAGGTAAAATTAGAACTAGTATTCCTGATATAAAGAGTTTCTTTTATTTCATGTTATAAAACCTCAAGACAGGTTTGTAAGGGAAATTAATTAATTACAAACAAAAACTGTTATCTTGGTTTAATAGTCTAGATCCTCAGAGAAGCAGATTTCAGGAAGCGATTAAATATTCAAAGAATTTATTGGGAAAAATACATGTTTGAATTTGACTAGGGACAGGGTCTTCAGATTGCATGATGAAATTCTGACCCCATGAAAGGGAGAGGAAAAAAAAAAAAGGAGTTGTAGACTACCTTTCTTTCTAAGAAAGATTCTTCAAAGTTAGAAATTCCTCCAGCCAAATTCTGCTTACAAAGTAGTCTTTAGTCTCCTAGAATGGGTCTGCTTTGGGATCTCCACTGCACTCCATTATGGGAGTTGTGGCCTTAGCACTGACATAGCAATGAATTTCCAAGGGATCAAACAGGGCCCTTGATCAACTGTGCTTCTTATAAGAATACGTCTGCGAGTATGCTCACATGGCTGCTGTGTCTGTTGTTACTGTTTGCCAGGACTGTCTTATTGGTGGCGAAATGATCCTAGTGTCTTAGAGTAGTGATGAGGTCAGAGATTGGGCTGTGTCACTCGAGATCATGAAAATGCATTAGAATTTTGTGAAAACTTCCGTTGTCCACTGACATCATGGGAGTAAGCTACATGCCACCTCAAACCTAATTCAAGGAGCAGGAACTTTCTCTGAAAGTTTCTGTAGATATTATTCATATTAAGATATCTTCCCATGAGACATCCCCAGTAACTTAGCTTATCCTCTCACTATGTCAACCCAAATTTAAAAAAAAAAAAAAAAAAAAAAAAACTAGCTTCCCTGCCTTTTGAATATCTCCCTGTTTTTTTGGGTTGTTGTTGTTTCTTTTTCTTTTTTTTTTTATACATATGTGCCCAAAAATGTAGATTTGTAATTAGTATTTTATGCAATTTTCTTTATAAAATTAATAACACTCCTTTAAAAAATGAAAACAGTGAAGCCTAGGGAGGTGTAACCTGTCATAGTTGAGTGCAAAGTGCTATGGAACTTACATTTTTATACATAAAATGTAGTGAGTTTCTAAGTTGAAAAAAATCCACTAACTGCTAAGGAGAATGGATGAAAAGAGATCAATATGTAGAAAGTTATCATGATATTTCATAACACATAAAACAATGGCCTTATATGGGGGGCAGTGGGGAGAAATGCAGAAGAGAAGGAGAGAGAAAGAAAGAGTAAGAAAAGGAGGAAGGAAGGTAAAGAGAAAAAAAGAGAGAGAGAGTGAGAAACACATACAAAGGATAATAGAAGAAAATGAATTCAGACTTTGATGGGAAATTCTGGAAGCCAGAAAACATGAAGGGATGCCTTTGAAATTAAGAGAAAAATAAGCAAATAAATAAATAAATAAATAAAAGGAATCGAAATTTGGGTTAAAATTCAATACCTAAGCAGTCAATCAAATATGAGATTTTAAGAGAACACAACCTAAAAATTATTACTAATCATGTAGTCTTTGTCAAGATGCTAAAATGGAAGTACCAAATTAAGGAAGGCATGGGATAAAGGAAAAAGGGGACAGAACATTCTCTCCTGGAGGGAGGTTACCAAAATGAGTGGAGTTACCAAAATGAGAGTAATTAATAAAACCCAGCTAACCACCTTCCCAGATTAGAGTTGATAAAATTGCTTGTTCTTGTACTTGAAATGGATAGAGGGACTTCCCTGGTGGTCCGGTGGTTAAGACTCCATGCTTCCACTGCAGGGGGCATGGGTTCAATCCCTGGTTGGGGAACTACGATCTTGTATATAGTGTGGCAGAGCAGAAAAAAAAAACAAAAAACTGATAGATTATTTGATGGAAAACAGCTTTACAAAAGTTGATACTATTGGTAATAAGTTGAAATTCCTTCTCTCTGGGAAGGGAGAAATGGATGAAATGAGGAAAGGAAGCTGTTGTTTTTATAACAAACTTATTGAAGCATTTGACTCTTAAAATAATATGCCTATATATTTATAAAAAATATTAAAAAAGAAAAAAGAACAGCATAAGATCTTAAAATAAGAAAGTGCATGTCCTTTATTCAGTTGAATGAATCAACTTTATAATTGCAAAGTAAGTATATTAATACTGCAAAATGAAATACTGAAGTACTTAAGCAAACTGTTCTTATGGTTACATAAAATGTTGGAATGGTAATCCATCTAAAAATTAAATATAGCATTACAGATAGACTGCTTTTACCCTCAATTCTATGTATTGAATGAAACCTTCTTAATTGCATGTACAGTATTTAATATTTTTGAGGCAAAATATTAATACATGATCCTTATGTCAACTTGACACAGAAAGCTGAACTGAATGGTGTCAGGTTTATTATACTATAATTTCATGAAAGTTACAAAAAATATGTTTAGGACAATATATGAGTAATAATTATTAGGCATTTCAGTAAAGTAGGCAGACTCATTTTTCTTTGATTTTGGAAAAGTAAAATATTAGGAGGTTTATAATCAGAAATAACAGAGTGTTTCATTTAGGTGTCCAAATTTCTATTTATGCATAGCACTGTTGACAAAAAACATGCACAAGCTAAAGGTTAAGAGTTATGTTTTGTTTGGTGGAAATTTTTAGGACTTCAAGCCCAGGAGACAACATCTCAAGTAACCCTGAGAGATCTGCTTCGAGTAGGTGAGGGGTGGAACCAGGTTACATAGAAGTTTTGCAACAAAGGACAGGTAGCCCAAGAATCAAAATATTATTGTTAATTAAGAAAAACCAGATATCTCAAGTTAAGGAATTTAGCACTTTTCTATGTATGGGAAGATGCGAGAGTCTGTGCTCAGTGAAATCATTCCTTTGATAGGCACCTCAGCTGCCTGGGGCCAGTATCCTGTGATTTCACATCCTGAGTTTCCTCAGGGCTCACCCTAGGGAACAGCTTCAGTCTGATGGTTGCGAGATGGCAGGTATTCTTCTCCTTCCTGAGTTCCTTCACTAGTGGTGGCTGTCCAATTGCTGATGACTGTAACATCCTTTGTTTACTCACATGGCAGGCAATATTCCATTTATCAATACTTATACTATTTACTCTCTAAAAAAATGTTTCTTCCAAAAAGATTCCTTTAACTAGCTTATGGAATCTTAAATCATATTAATTATATAGTAAATATTCAAAATAGTTTTCTTATACCAAGATGTTATGTTTTTTCAGTATAGAGGTGTATCTCTCCTTGAGCTTAAAGACATACTCAGAAAAATATTTCTAGAAACCATTGTGAATTTTCTATTAAATTTTCTTTGAAACCATGATACAGAGTTAAACAAGAAAATGCTGGCTTTCTTTGCAGGTAAACTTCTCCTGTTGCCCAATGCTGCTTCCAACTTTTCCCTTTCACAGGTGTTGATCCATGATGATAATTTCATACCTTAAAATCTGTTTTAACCATCTGCTTCCGAGACTCTGATCTATGAGACTATCCTAACAAAAGTAGTATCTTCTGTCTGTGCAAATATTTATTTCCATTTTTAGAGTTTATCACAAGCACTAATGTCATCTGCTAAAATACCAGTGTGGTTAGATGCTGTTTGTAATTCTATTTGTCCATATTATTTATGCTATGAATTTTTTAATTTAACTGAAAAGAATCCATTAGCTCTATGAATCTTTTATTACTGTCAATAAATTAGTACTTGCTTAAGATATTTTCTCATGTGAAATAAACCAATATACAATATTAACCTTTGGAAATGACCCAATTTCATTCCTTTTTACGGCTGAGTAATATTCCATTGTATATATGTGCCACATCTTCTTTATCCATTCGTCTGTCTATTGGGTCATTTGTAGAGATGTGGATGAACCTAGAGACTGTCATACAGAGTGGAGTAAGTCAGAAAGAGAAAAACAAATATGGTATATTAACGCATATATGTGGAATCTAGAAAAATGGTACAGATGAACCAGTTTGCAAGGCAGAAATAGAGACACAGATGTAGAGAACAAACGTATGACCACCAAGGGGGGAAAGCAGGGGTCGGGGTGGTGGTGGTGGGATGAATTGGGAGATTGGGATTGGCATATATACACGAATATGTATAAAATAAATAAGTAATAAGAAAAAAAAAACTTTTGATGTTTCTGATGCTAAAACATACTCAAAAAGAAGTTTTTAAGGGCCCCTTTGAATTTTTCGGTTCACGGCAAATTTCTAGTGAAACCATGGAACAAATTAATGTAGACATTGATGAACTTTATGGGGATTTTGTGGAATTGGGTCATACAGAACTATTATATGCTGTGCTTTCCAATCCAAGAAAGTAATTATCAACCTCCCAGTTTTTCAGTATTTCAGATACATTAAGTTCAACTACTAGTATGCATTTAGTTTTGAAATTACAGTGAATTTCCTGAATGTTTCTCAATTTATGGGTTTGTTTGTTACTGTCACAACAGTTGTCCATCCCTATAATGGGAGACATGTTCCCCAGCTGACAATATTTCCAATTTTGATAGTCAGATTATTCTGGTATCATCCACACCTGACCTCTGTAGAAAATTTATTTTCTTGATTTTTCTAGATGAGAAGTTGGCAAATGTTTTCTTAAAGAGCCATATAGTAAAAATTTTAGGCTTGCTAGAAAAGAGAAAAAATTTAAAGTATTATGTAAGTGCTTATGTAGGTACTTTTTCTTATTCTTCAGTATTTCCTGTTGAACTTGATAGATTCCCGAGTATTTTCTTCTAATTATTTATCTATAGTATATATAGAACTGGCTGTTAACAGCTATGGAAACTAAATATGGGAAGAGAGCTGAATGACTCACCATTAAGTATGTAAATATTCACTAAATTAAATCTTTTCAGTATTTTTACTCAAAATATGCAAGACTTCCTCAGTTGAGAGAATTCTTTTTTTTTTTTTTTTGGCATGGTATTGCCAGAGGTTTTCCATTTTATTGGTTTTTATAAAGCTTTAATTTTAGCTTTGTTTTGTTAACTCTCACTATTTTATTTTTATTCTCTATTTTTAAGACAAACAGTATAGAATGATCTCTGCTCTGTGATGCAGCTATATCATCTCTATTTTTATTTGACCATCCATAGAAAGTGGCAGAAAACTGAAGGATTACTTTTCAGTTTTTAACAGTTATCATCAGAGAGAAACCTGGGTACCAAACCAAGATATATGTTCAGGTTTCCGTGTAAACTATGATTCCACTACTGGTTGGGCCCAGGGCTCCATATTGTTTCTTTTTTATAAGACAAAGATAAATAAGAACATGTATTTTGAGTGACTAATACATGAAAATTAATGAATATTCAGCACATTCTTTAAAAAGTTATGTCATGCACGACAGGTAGTGATTAATAATTAAAAAACTAGACATAGTAGTACTTATAATTATGTGGCTTGAATCTCTTTATATAAATCACAGCTTCTAAAAATAAATAATTCTCTATTAAGCTTAAAATCTAAACTTTCATATATATCTTGAAAATAATTAAGTTTAGTATTAGACACTCCCTAAAAGGTAAAAATGTAAAGTGACATGTTGATCTTTATGCTCATCAGTAAGTTAAAATTTTATTTAACACATTTATAAAACCCTAGTGGATTTTAAAAGCAATTCATAGTTAATACATTGAATCCATAGGAATGCAATCCAAAAGGGTATCATTGTTATTACTAAGAAAATAACTTATTTATATATTAGACATTAACTGGCATAGCATATCATTAGATTGAATACGTATCAGAAAAAAAATGTGTCTTTCTTAATTCATTAGCTAAAATATCAACAATACAATTTTCAGATTTTTGCAATATATTAAAAATATTAAGATATATTGAAGAATATCGCCATGTGGCAAGTTAGTGTTTTGAGCTTTAAAGATCAAAGGATATTAAAAAATTAAACATTTGATGACATAAAGAACAGTAGCTATTTTTACAATCACAGGTTTTGTCAAGAAGTAGCTCCCTAGTGTTAAATGTAATTTTGTTAGTTTAAATGTTTGTTTTTCTCTCAAATTTAGAAGTCACTCAGTATGTTCAAAATTAATACAGGCTTTGTCTGAGAATATTAATTAGTTTCTTAGAGCATTTTATTGCAACTTGCTGACTATAATCAAACTGTCTAGAGAATGAATAATAAAACACAATAGCATGAAATTGTTAATTTAACCAATTAGTTCATTTTTTTTATGTGTTTATGAGGCAGCGCTTTTCATACAACAAGATTTTAGTTTTGCTCTTTGGATAAGCTTTTAAAAATCTGCTGGCTTTTGAATTTAAATTATTGGGATGCACATATAAATTACTTGTAAATCTTAAAAGCATGTGTTATACAAATAATCACATGTCCATATTTCATCACATTTAATTAAACCTTAAAAAGTTGATGGACTTCCCTGGTGGTGCAGTGGTTTAGAATCTGCCTGCAAATGCAGGGGACACAGGTTCGAGCCCTGGTCTGGGAAGATCCCATATGCCTCAGAGCAACTAGGCCTGTGAGCCACAACTACTGAGCCTGCGTGTCTGGAGCCTGTGCTCTGCAACAAGAGAGGCCACGACAGTGAGAGTCCCGTGCACCACGATGAAGAGTGGCCCCCGCTTGCCACAACTAGGGAAAGCCCTCGCACAGAAACAAAGACCTAACACAGCCAAAAATAAATAAATAAATATTTTTTAAAAGTTGATTTAGAAAATGTTATTTTTTTTAGTTTTATGTTTTTTTTTAAATCCAGTACAGCTTGTATTTACATATAAATTATGTAAGCATAACAAGTTATAAAATATACTTGCCAGTATTTGATAATATGTGTAATAGAAACCAGTTCTGGTGTAATCCTTGTATTTTATTCCTGCTTTTATTCCCACCTATCTTTAAGAACCATGGGGGCAGAGATCTTGAAAGCTTTACTAATGTCTGCATAAGATCAGCTTATGGGGCTTACACAGCACCTGAAAATAACAGACACAAATAAACATTGGTTAAATGAACAAATAATCCCCAATACACACATGTTCTCTCTTTCTCAAATAAGAAGTCAAATATTCTAATGTAGAAGGTTAAAATTTTTCTCTAGTGGGCAACTAAGCAATAGGACTTTTTATAAAAATACTATAGACACAGAAATAAGAGAAGAGACGTCCTCCATGATTTTGTTGCTTCAATTGCTACACAGTTTTAGTATTTGTTTATTTACCTATTTAATTAGGGAAAGCATACAATGGTTCTTGAGCAAATCATAAAATCCAATAACTTTATTCAATTTATCTATATTTCGTAAAGGCAAACTTGGTGTATATTATTGACATAATGTTCAATTGCATTGCTGAGATTAGATAAAAAAAATGCTAGGGAAGGAGCTGTCAAAACAGTGCACCTAGTAAGAAAGATAAAGAATCTTTGTCAGCAGAAGATTCAGACATATGTCCATCCCCTCATATGACGTGTTGTTTTAAATTCTACTACCTTAGCAATTTTTTCCTACATACATTTGGACTGAATTAACTATATTATATCAAAGAGAACCTACTTATAGTATTCTGATAAGAACTTAATGATTTACAAAATAATAGTCCTATTATTGAAGGTAATGTGATATAATGAGGGAGCATTTGTAATGGTCAAGAGCACTTTTTGAGCAATTTTCCTTTGCTTAAAACTCTATCTTTGTATCAGAAATCATAAACAAAAAATATAAAATGAAAATGGTATATGTATATTTGAAACATAAATTTTGATATTGTTGGTGAGTTCACTGATGCACTCAAGTACAAATTTCTTTGGGACATTAGAAAATGATGTGAAACATACCAAATTCAAATCCCAGTTCCCAAATTTTAGTGTGTCTTGGAGTAAAAGGGTATTAATTACTCATTTCAGATAAGAGCAAATATAATAATAACAACATTATATGGTTGATATACTTAGTATAACTTGAATATCATCTGAGCCCTTATTCATCTCTAAACACTAATGAGGGTCAAGCATTTCCCTCACAAAGCTTTTAATCACACATTACCTGCTGATGCTTCTTTTTGCCTCCTTGGTTCTCTATCAGGACATATTGTTAATTTTGATTAACTTAAATTTTATATTCAACACTTTCACTAATTTCCATAAGGAATTTAGTGGGATGTTTGTTAAAATTTTATCACAAGTGAGGACAACTTCCACTTTCATTCCTTTTCTGGGATCTGATGAATCCCACATTACGTTTGTGGTTTAAAAAAGAAAAAAAAAAAAACATAGGAAAAGACTATCACAAAATTGGAAAAGAAAAATAACAGTAGAAAATGTCTGACAAACTAAGTAGATTTAAGTAAAGTAAAGGCAGAAGCAGGAGGGGGAAGGAAAGGGAAAGAAAAAAGGGAAGAAAAAGAAACAGTAGCTTCCACTGCTGGAAATCGATGCTATACTACATGTTTCTTCCAACCAATTAAACACGCATAGGTCTCTGAGACAAAAAGCCAAAGCAGCAGCATTTGGGTACTATGTATTTATAGACTATTTTCTGAACCAATCGATGAGTTCAAATACTCAATCAATTTAATAAATTAACCAGTCTTTTACAAGACTCCATCAGTTACAAAAATCAAAATGATGGAACCAAATATGCATAAAAATATAAAGGAGCAAGAAGATCATCATTATATAATGATTGACTAAATGTCTGCAGTTATTTATATTCAGCATTACTTAATTGGCTTGAGTATTCTTATTCATTCCTGTATCTATTTATCAAGTTAAATGTTATTTTCCTGTTTAGCCTTTGTACTGCTTTTAATTGAAATTAGAAGGTCTCCAAAGTTCTTCTTTGTAGTACAGACATGAGCTAGATAATTCTTTGGACTGAGGGTAATTCATTCTTCTTTTATTTTTGTGACTTTTTTATTTTTGTAATCAGGGATCTCATTAGTATAAAAGATGAATGAGGTAACATCCTTTTTTTTTTTTTTGGTAGTAGTAGTAGTTTCTTGCTCTTTTATGTCTTCCTTCTCAATACATATAACTTAAAGAATGACAGCAATTTTTATATGCAGTTTATTTTAACAAACTAGTGTTGAATCTGTAAGTGGATAATATTTCATATGTTACTATCAAAAATGCCCAAATCATTCTAATGAACTGTGGGTATTAATATGTTGCTGATGTAATTAACACCTCCTGGAAATGTGGTCCTTTGACATCTCTTCCAGCTGTCAAGATAGCTGCCAGGTGACAGTTAAATCGCTTCCTCCGTGAAATAGCTAACTTTTGTCCTGTGGCTCCTTGTTCATATCATATTTGTATAAACTGTCAGTCCCAATTATATGTCTTAGATGATCACAAATCTAAAGCATGCCCCCTGCTGGAAATCTTTCCTGGCCATGAGAAACAATAACAAAGTAATATAGCATTGACCCTTGAACAGCATGGGTTTGAGCTTCACAGGTCTACTTATGTGTGGTTTTTTTTTTTCCAATACATGCCATTACAGTACTATACAATCCGTGGCTGGTTGAATCCTTAGATGCAGAGCCACAGATACAGTTGCTCAACTATAAAGTTATACTAGGAACTTCAACGGGATGAGGGCAAGCAGTGTTGGTGCCTCTAACCCATGTGTTGTTCAAGGGTCAACTGTAACTATCTCAATACTGCAGGAAGGGTATTATTTTATTCAGCTTATTCCATCAACTATCTCATATGGAAGCATTTTGTTTTTTTGTTTTTTGGCCACACTGCACAGCATGTGGGATTTCAGTTCCCTGACCAGGGAGGGAACCCGCAACCCCTGCATTGGAAGCATGGAGTCTTAACCAGGGAAATCCCAAAGGAAGCAAATTTATTTTGAATAACACTATATATTTTTATCTAAACCTTTAGAAAGGAGCTCTGCTTGTGATGAAATTTATAGTGTTAAAATAGACTTGAATAGAGAGTTATTATAAAACATTTAAACTCATGGAATTTTGTCCTTTGATTTATTACTCCCCTTCATGGAGTTAGAAGATTTCTAAGAAGAGAGGTAAAGGAGTTTTACACTTCCATTTAAATTGTGTGAGAAATACAGGAAATAACTGTTACTACTAATTACTGTATACACAAATCTTCTATCATTTGAAGTATTAGAGAGCATTTCATAGATAGAAACAGTTAAAAATTATTTTTCCATATGTATGGGATCTCTACTTATTTTCTAAGACTACACTCACTGAAATTTTCATAAGTGAAGAAAAATTACATTCACAAAGTGATGTTGTCATCTTCTCTATTAGAGATGGGTCTTCAACATCCTAGTCATTTAAAAATAAAACAGATATTAACAATTCCCACAAATGAGGTATACACAGAAGGAAACCCTCAGTACTAAAGCAGTAACAAAGTGTACGTCCATACTGCTCAAATTGTCATAAGATTCAGTACCTCCCATAATTATGCACGTCCTTAATGAAATAATTATCAAACACTTAATAGTGAATATTGATTATGGTTTAAATCAGTAGTCAGAGTGTATTAAGCCATGAATACTGAAGAAGAATGTCACTGAAAAATTAATAGGAATTACTCCAAGGCACATGAACAAAAGAGTAAAGAAACAGGAACTGAATATAGAATGCTCAGTGTACTTGAAACTTCAACTGTTGGCACATATGGTTTTCCAATAGATTTGTTTTTGTACAAGGAAAATGTGTGCATTTTATAGTATGTAAATTATACATCAATAAAGTTAATTGTAAAAACTTGAATCACACTGAGCATACTGTTTTTTACCTGTTAGTAACCTAAAAAGATAGCAATAAATATTTTCTTTATCAATATATGTATATCTCTGGCACAGTTTGTAATGGTTTCAAAATATTCCATACTGTGTCTATGCCACAATTTATTTTTAATTTTTAAAAATATGATTCATTTTTATTGAAGTATAGTTGTATAGTATTATGTAAGTTATAGGAGTGAAATATAGTGATTCACAGTTTTTAAAAGTTATGTTCCATTTATAGTTATTATAAAATATTTGCTATATTCCCCATGTTGTACAATGTATCCTCATAGCTTATTTTATACCTAATAGTATGTACTTCTTAATCCCCTACCCCTGTAGTGCCCCTCTCACTTCACTCTCCCCACTGGTAAACACTAGTTTGCTCTCTATATCTGTGTCTGCTTCTTTTTTGCTATATTTACTAGTTTGTTGTATTTTTTTTTACATTCCACATATAAAAGATATCATACAGTATTTTTCTTTCCCTGTCTAACACCCTAACATATTTCACTTAGCATAATGCCTTTCAAATCCATATATGTTGATGCAAATGGCAAAATTTCATTATTTTTATGGCTGAGTAATATTCTATTTTGTGTGTGTGTGTGTGTGTGTGTATACACATGCATGCATATATACACACCTCATCTTTTTTATCCATTCATCTGTTGATGGATACTTAGGTTACTTGCATAGCTTGGCAATGGTAAATAATGCCACTCTGAACACTGGGGTGCATGTATCTTTTCAAATTAGTATTTTTGTTTCTTTTCGTTATAAACCCAGGAATTGCCAGGTCATATGGTAGTTCTATTTCTAGTTTTTTGAGGAACCTCCATACTGTTTTCTGCAGTGGCTGCAGCAATTTACATTTCCACCAACAGTGAAGGAGGGTTCCCTTTTCTTCATATCCTTAACAACATTTGTTATTTGTGTTCTTTTTGATGATAGCCATTTTGACAGGTGTGAGGTGATATCTCATTGTGGTTTTGATTTGCATTTCCCTAATTATTAACAATGCTGAGCATCTTTTCCTGTGCCTATTGGCCATCTTCATTTCCTCTTTGGTAATATGTCTATTCAGTTCTTCTGTCCATTTTTTTATGTGGGTTGTTTGATTTTTTTTTTTTTTTGGTGTTGAGTTGTATGAGCTGTTTATATACGTTTGATATTAACCCCTTATCAGTTATACAATTTTCAAATATCTTCTCTCATTCAGTAGATTGTCTTTTTGGTTTGTTGATGATTTTCTTTCCTGTGCAAAAGCTTTTAAGTTTAACTAGATCCCATTTGTTTGTTTTTGCTTTTATTTACTTTGGTTTAGGAGACAGATCCAAAAAAATATATTGCTACAATGTATGTCAAAGAGTGCTCTGCCTATGTTTTCCTCTAGGAGTTTTATGTTATCTGGTCTTACATTTAGGTCTTTAATCCTTTTGAATTAACTTTGTATATGGCATTAGAGAATGTTCTAATTTCATTATTTTACATGTAGCTGTCCAGTTTTCCCAGCACCTCTTAATGAAGAGACTGTCTTTTCTGCAATGTATACTCTTGCCTCACTTGTCATAGATTGACCTTAAATGGGTAAGTTTATTTCTGGACTCTCTATTCTGTTCCATTGATCTATGTGTCTGTTTCTGTGCATTAACATACTATTTTGGTTACTGTAACATTGTAGTATAGTCTGAAGTTAAGGAGTATGATTCATCCATCTCTGTTCTTCTTTCTCAAGATTGTTTTGGCAGTCTTTCCCTACAAATTTTAACATTATTTGTTCTAGTTCTGTGAATAAATAACATTGATATTTTAGTAGGAACTGCACTGAATCTGTAGATTGCCTTGAGTAGTATGGTCATTTTAACAATACTGATACTTCAAATCCAAGAACCTGGTATATCTTTCCATTTGTTTGTGTCATCTTCAATTTTTTTTTTTTTCATCAGCGTCTCATAGCTGATTTTCAACACATTGTCCAATATCAGAAGCCAGGTAAATATCAGTGGAGCCATTACTGGATTTCAGAAAAACAGAATGGGCTATTTCCGGAGTCATAGGTATTGAGATTTAATGATGCAGTGTTTTTAACTTTCCTATTATTTATTTTTTAAATGATAAAATACAATGTTTGGGGTTGTGTTGATATGATAATGGCTAAATGTGGGCATTCTCTCTCTCTCTTTTTTTGTTACTTTGATTTTCTCTGGGAAATAGAGAGTACGTACATCAGTTGAGTGGAATTTTGATAGGATGTTGCAGTGGTATGACTTAAACTGTTAATACTCCTGTATCCACATTCTTAGTTGGTCATACCCACACTGACTAGGTTGGAATACACTTACTTGGTCCACTGGTACAATAGCAAACATGACACAATCAGAAACTGGAGAAAAGTGCTAGGACATTGGAGTTTGATCTTCCTCTTGCTGTTTTAAGGATCTCCAACACTCTTTCCATTGGCAGAATTCTGAAAGATAATTACAGAAATGTAACCCCATTGCCTGAGGCACCCTAGCTGACAACTAATGATTATCAGAAGCATAGCTAACCACCTATTTCTTAGCTGGCTACAAACTAAAAACACATAAACAAATTCACTCAAAAGAAGACCCAGTCAGCTGAGACCAACCCAATTTGCCAAACTGAGGGAATCATGATGAAAACCAATGGTAGTTCTTTTAAGTCATTAATTTTGGGGGTAGTTTGTTATGTACTCTTAGACAACTGATATGGAAATGGGTACCTAGAAGTCAGATGGTATTGTAACAAAACCTAAAATGAATGACATTGGCTTTGCTACAAGTTAGCAGGCAGAGACTGGCAAAATATTGAAGAGACTGCCATAGTAAGCATGTAAAATATCAATTGCTGATACATAGTGGTGAAACAATTGGAGAACGTTTGCCTCTGATAAAAATGGGCCATCTGAACTTTTGGATTTAGACAATAAAAATCTCCAGACAAAATGTCCGAGAGGTAAGCTGGTTGCTTTAAATATGTCTGATAAAGTATTTAAAAGAGATAAACTAAGGTAAGTAATGACCAGTTAGTGAGTAGGATTTTAAGGAAATACAGAGTGATAGGGTTTGATTGGTTAAAAAATAAAATCATTTCTTCTGTTCAGTTTATTCAGTCTGAAAATTATGAGCTGAATTTTGTTTCATCCAAATTGACATGTTGAAATACTAAGCCCTAGTACCTCAGAATGTGACTGTATTTGATGATAGGGTCAGTAATAAGCATTAATTAAGCTCCAATTGGGCCATTATGGTGGACAGGGAATAATCCAATATAACTGGTATCTTTATAAAAAGAAGAAATTTGGACACAGACAGTACAGAGGAAAAACCATATGAAGACATAGGGAGAAGATGGCTATCTACAAGACAAGGAGAGAGGTCTCAGAAGAAACCAACCTTGCTGACACCTTAATCTAAGATTTTTAGCCACCACTCAGTCTGTGATACCTTGTTATAACAGCCCTAGCAAACTAATAAAAAGATAAGTACATGAATAAAAGATTCTTAAGCAAGATATAATCTACTGGAGTATATCTAATCAATGGCTTAGCTGTGAGATGCTTTTGTTAAGACTTCTGAAAGAATTAAATCAAGGTTCCTTAGTTACTTGCAATTAGACAATACTTTTCTAAACCTCTTGAGAGATTTGGTTTACTGTAGCTTAAATCTCCATTGTGTCAGTTAGTAAATCTAGAAAAACAGGCAGTTCTCCAAAATGATTTTCAGTTTAGCTTTTGAGTTACAGATTCTTAGAAATCAAATTAATAGAAAATCCACCATGTTGTTAATGAAGTTATGCCAACAAAAATGTTGACAGTCCCTATGAAAAGGTGTTGGGGTTGTTCAAAGTTCAAAAATTATCTGGTTCTCCATCTCTATGAGAAGCAAGTAGGTTACAAAAATTGCTCTAAGGGCTATGTTCCAGTGACTTATCCAGAAATTAGCTAAGAAGGGTGAAAAAGGAAATCTTGGAGGTTAGAGCCAAGAACCATTAAGAAAATAAAGAAACAACAGGGCTTGATCAAGGAGCATCCTTTTCTCTCAGATAAGCAACTATGACACATTATACCAATTTGATTTCAGAATTGCTATGGATCAGGGAATGCTTATGGTCCCCTTTCTTCTCCTCCTCAAATCGAGCATTTCCTGTGGTTATTGCATCTTTGTATCACTATCATAAGTGGGATTTGCATAGAGAAGATATCATGTCTTTTCAATATGGTGTCTTATTCACATCCAGTATGACAGTATATCACTATATTAAGGACTTCAAGCCTGATGCTTTGCTTAAGTGAGAATTTAAGTGCTCTTGTGAGAGAGTGAGTATACTTCACATGTGGGAGACAGGTGAATCCTTGGTACTAGAGACAGACTATACTAGATTGTCACAGTAATAGCTCCCAGTTATTTATGCCTTCTTGTATCTCCTATGTGGCTTGTGCCCTCACATGTTAAATATGAGCTTTTTCAACTGATCTAATTTAAACAATGAGAAAATAGTAAACATGGCATAAGCATAGACTTGAGAATTGTCTTTGTGTTGTGGCTTGTCCTATCTCTTGATGCTTTTAAAACCTGTCCTATAAGCACCATGTGATGATAACCAGGATAATTTGTTAGATGAAGAGAGTCCATTGGTCCAGTAGCTCTTGTCATTTTCATCCAAAGCTAGAAATTGAGCCTTTTCATTCACCAGCAACTTATCATTTTATGGGTGATCCCAGCTGAGACTATAGGCTAAATTGCCAAACCACAAAATTACAAATTAAAATAACATTATTTCAAGGCAATACATTTTGGTAGGATTCAGCATGGGTAGGACAGAGGAAGTAATCAAGCTTGAAGGAGATAAGATATAAAACACTTTTCTTATTCATTAAGTAATTTAAGTAATTGATTATTAAATTAAATATTGCATTATTTTTGATTGTAAAAAGCAAAATTATGAGTGGAAAAATAAGTTTTATTCTTAAAAAAATTGGGGAAAGTAAACATTTGTCTTCATAATATATCCTGAGCATCATTCAAGGTTAAATTTAAATAATATTATCATAAAATCTATAAGATATACTGCTCTAAAATGTACTTATCTTAAAAACATTTATTTTGATAGTATGAACTTAAAAATGATGAAATACTTTAAGGAAATTTAAATGATTACATATTGTTGGAAAACATTTCACTAAATCAAAATATATTGGAGAAGAGTCCAAAAGACATGTATTTTATTCTCAGCTCTGCCTTTAGATTTTCTGTATTCTTTGTAAAATTAAGTAGTTGAAGTAGATATTCAGTGTGTATTCTGACATCTAATATTTTATGACTTTAAATACCTTTAAGGTATTTGCACTCAGTCATATGATAAAATGTGCCATCAAAAACTGATACTTGGGCTTCCCTGGTGATGCAGTGGTTGGAAGTCCGCCTGCCGATGCAGGGGATGTGAGTCTGTGCCCCGGTCCGGGAGGATCCCACATGCCATGGAGCAGCTGGGCCCGTGAGCCATGGCCACTGAGCCCGCACATCCGGAGCCTGCGCTCCACAGTGGGAGAGGCCACAACAGTGAGAGGCCCGTGTACCACACACACACACACACAAAAAAAACAAAAACAAAAACAAAAAAAAACTGACACTTATAAGGGGTCTCCCAATAAAATGCACTAAAATAGCATAATTGTTCTTTAATATTCTTATTATTTTTTTCTCTCTAGACATGAGAGGATTCATGGTTGATAATTTATTACTTCTTTTGTACATAATCCATTCTAATATGACAGAAAATATCTATTCTTCAGGGCACTAAAATTAATCCTACTTTCTTAGCATTACATTTCTTGTATTTTTTATGAGACAAACTATGATTATCTCAAGCATATTGGAATATATAAAAAGAAATATTGTAAGTAAATATACTATGTTAGTTTGTGGAAGACAAGTACATTCAAACAACTACCAAGCATTATTTCATGGCTGGTAAATAACTTTGTAAATCAAATTAACAGAAAAATAGAATGGAGGGAGAGATAATTATTTCTACTTGTCTCAACTCTTACATAGGCATACATACACACAATGCCAAAATGAGCAATAAGAAAATTTATCAAAGTCTAAGATAGTTTAATTGATGTGCTGATATCTCACCACCAATTCTGAAAGCTAATCAGTAGATGGATCCACAGTGTGATTTGTTACTCCATGTTTTCTTTACAGGGACCAAGCCATGAAATTCTGCTTACCTTCTTTTCTACTCTATATCTCATTAATTTGGCTGTGCAACAGGTGTATCCCCATCCTCTCTGTAGATATGTTTTTAAATTATCTATATTTAGTTAACCTGAATATTTCATGTTCCTCTCCACTTAAAAAGAGAAATTCCAAGTGGAAATAAATCTTAAACAATTCAGTCCTGTTATTAAAAACAAAATGTATCTGAATGTGAAGTTCAAACAATATACATTATTTAGCGTGCATAACCATTTATAGTAGATATCACATCTATGCTCTCTTTTAATTTATTTCCACTTTATAGACAAGAACCTAAGATCCGAAAGAAGGTTGCCCTTCTTAGATAAGATCCAACCTTATAATTGTCAGGATTGGATCTGTTCATGACTGAGTCAGTGTGTAGTGTCCCTTTCCTCTATGTGATGGAAAATGTATACATATATGACATTGGCCTACCAAATTAAGCAAGCAGAATTTTCAAGCTAGAAACATGCACATGCTAATAGTGCATTAATTTGCAGTATTTCCTGCTTTTCTTCTTCGTAATGAGTTTATCTAGTAACTCATTTTTATTTCACACTCAGGTACAAGTGTTTCATTTGTAGAAATTTTAATTTGTAAAATATTTTTCACAACTCATTTCTTCATTCTCTATAAGACATCTGACACATGATGTTCTAACACAAAGTTGTAATTACTGATAGTGCTAATTGTAGAGAGGTAAGTGATAAGATATTTTCTAGCCATGTGTCTTATGAAACGTCTCAAATTATACTACAGAGTCCTATTATTTAGGCTATATGTGAAGATTTATTTCTACCAGTTTCCAATTTAAATTCCTATAAACAATTATAAGGAGAGCAGATTTAACAGTACCAGTGACTTTTGTGACCATTGATTTTAGATCTTAAATAAGTTCCCTCTGTAAAAGACTCAGTCACCAGAGCTATCATTCATTTATGGCTTACTGTGTTCCTGGCATTAAATAAAATAGTGATGAGACATTACCTACTGCCTTCCAAATATCCATTCTCTCCTTCCTCCTTTTCTAATTTGGTTTTGGAAGGACCATGGACTCATCTAAAATTATTCACATGCCTGGATCCACTGTAGGTAATGGTGCATTTGCTATGTGCAGA
Source organism: Mesoplodon mirus (assembly GCF_964341445.2). Lineage (NCBI taxonomy): Eukaryota > Metazoa > Chordata > Mammalia > Artiodactyla > Ziphiidae > Mesoplodon > Mesoplodon mirus. The sequence continues at coordinate 125,319,057 of NC_138982.1, read as the reverse complement.
GTTCTGATCAAGGATTGTTATATGGTTTCTGAGACAGCATTTGTCTTCCTGATACGGGCACTTTTGTCTTGTTCTCCTTCATTCTTTCTGAAACATGTAGATGCTATTGCCATCCTGAAATCATGAGTTAATGATCACGAGTATGAAACTTAACATAGAAAGGTGAAAAATGGAGCTAGAGCCCAGTTTTATAGTGTTTGTAAGGTTTCACAGTTTCTGTAGAATTTTCTGTTATTCATGGCTAGATAATAGAGCTAGAGATACCTTATCACATTTATCTTCACAAAAACAACATGAGTTATTCTATTACAGTTATTTGCACATTAAAGAAGAAAAAAAAAAGAAAAATTTATTAATCATTTTATTTGCCCCCCAAAAGTAGATGAAATGGAAATTATGTATACATAATTTAAAAATTTATATATATATACATATATAAAAATATATATACAAATATATAGACATATTTATAAATATATTTATATATAAAATTATATAAATGTATACACACACACCCAAACATATACAAAAACAAATACATAACATTATGATTCCAAACAAAAGTTATCTGACTTCTATAGTTTTTTTTCCATTCATCTTTCAAGAGGGGGAATAAAAATTCTGTGGTCTTATGCAAAGAGTATCTGAAAGCAAGATGTTACTAGAATCATAGAATTGTATATGTAGCTATGTAGCTGGGAAATACAAACTCTAACATGGTCAAATAATATATATTAAAAAAAATCAAACAGAGACCCAAAAAATCTGACATGAGAAGACTTATTCTCAGATGTCAGTGTGCCACTTACTCCTAACCAACTCACAAGTTGGATGGTATATAGAGTAGTTAGCACCATAGGCTCAGAAGCTAGACTGATTTTGTTTTAATTCCATCTCTATTTTACTCCATCTCTATAGTGTATCCCCACCCCCGAATTAACCTCTAGATTCACACTACTTAATCATTTTTGCTTTCAGATTTCTCATGTACAAAATGGAGTTAATTAGAATATTCATCACATGGCTGTTGGAAAATGTAAAATGAGCTCATACATATAAAAAGGATTTATTTAAACCTGTAAAATTATTAGGGATTGAAAATGTTCATTTATTTATACATTTTCACAATATATTCTATAAAATTCTAGTGTGTGGAATATTAACTAATGTTTTAAAGTAAACTAAAAATGTTCTGGGTCAAAATGACCATGAGAAATATAAAGTGAAACAAAGTTAAATATGTGTAGTTTACAGCATTACCACAAGTTATTTGATGGAGCATTCGTTTTTATCCTGTAACAGACATACAAGTGTAGGGGAACTGGTATTTCTTCAGGAAGTAAAGGTTCACTGAATAAGAGACTATGTAAAAAGCACAGTAAGGAATATTTCCAACTATGCAACAAAATATATATTGGTCTAATTATTATTTCTGAGGTCCCCTTTCAAAGGAAGATATAGTACTTCTCTACAAGGTCCCCAAAATATTTAAGACTGGAACTTCCTGCCTCGTGGGAACTGAAATTTGTGTTAATAATGCAGGAAATGTTTGATTTACCTTCATGTAAAGTGTTTTAGGTCTTTTTTAAGCATTAGCTGTCAAAGCATGTTTTAATTGGTTGGATAGCAATTTCACACTGAATGCCTCAGTTACCAACATAAACATTTCAAGCATGATGTTTGAATAAAAGGAGCTTTAAAAACAACAAGTTGAGGGCAAGAGGATTATTTTAATCATTTCATCAAGTCATGTATTGTCTCAGAGAAGGAGCCAATTAAATGTGAAGATATAGTGATCCACTTGACACACAGAAAATTGTTTATGATGTATTTTGCAACCTGTATTTTTTTATTATAACCAAGTATGAGGTTTTGTAAAAAACAGGCTGAGAGGTCACATAATTTCTAGTATGAAAATCCTTATTAAATATTTCTAGAGAAAATATTCTTTAAAAATATAAAAGGATCATAGAATTTTAAAAGTTAAAATTTACTTAAGTTTCTGTGTGGCATGACTTTTTTCTATTCTGCAAATTTAAACAATATAAAAAAATAATTTAAATAATAAAAAATAAGTATTTCCCTCCAAGTAATGCACTACAAGGTAATAGTAAATAGTTTTATGTAGTTTTGGTCTTCATAAAGGATCATTAGTTAACTTTGCACTGAATTCAATTATAAACACATACACTCTCATTTGTTGTTGGAATCACTTACAAGACTTCAAATAAGTACAGATTCATGGTACACTCATTTACTAGATGTGTAAGAATGGAAATCATAATTGTTATGAGTAAAAAAAGGTGATAGTAACAGTTACATAACTTAATAGAATGTAGAGATTCTGTAATCTCAATACCAAAGCTGGTGTTCAGAATCTTAATGATCCATGAATATGGCAATTTTTCAAGCTACTTTTGATATTTCTGTGTTAAAACAACCCAACTAAGGTATTTACTAAACAGGACTTCTGAGTAGTTTGTGATTATTTGTACAATTATACCGACATTTAAAATTCTAACCAAAAGCAAATAAAAACAAACTTGCAGTTTCAGTGTCCACATGTATAATATATATGCTAATTCACTGGAAAAAAATAAGTTTATCTATCCTTAAATTCAAAAACAAAATTTGTGATTATTTGGTGTCTTAAAGAATGGATTTAGAGATTAGTGTTCATCACTACTGTAAAATTGTATAAACTCAGAAAATAATTATATTTAAAAATTATTAACTTTTTGGGAAAAAAAATAACTTTATTTTACCCCCAAATGACAGGTTATGTATGAACAATTTCTGAAAGCTTAAACTGCAACAGCTAGTAAAAAGAAATTAACTCTGATATTTTCTCTGAGTCAGGGTTTTTCAGCAATAAAATAATTATCTGTTAGTGCTATGACAATGGAAATGGTTTTTACCCTAGGAAAAAGAGTGTAGAAATTGTTATCTTTCTGAAAGCTTTAGGACTAATCTTAAAGATATCCTTGTTACCTCAGAACACACCATTGAGTGAAATCTAAACAAAAAAATGAAAGCCACATTTTATCAGTGTGGCTTCCTTTCAATAAAAATGTAACTATGAAATATTGATTCTCTATATCAATACTATCCTAGTTGACTGTGAGTTAAGCTTTCAGATTTACTTCATCATCATATTAAAGCCAAAGATCATCAGAAACACACTTGTAATGAAAAGTAATTGGATTATTGAGCTTGGTGCAGCAAGAGAGAATGCTATGTGGAAGAATTCTGGGCAACTCTAAAGGGTTTCGTGGAAGGGAGTTATCTTGAAAGTAAGCAAGTTGCTTTAAGGCCAGATTATCAATGGTTTTATTTGAAACATTTGGGTGTGAAAGAGTTGGAGTTTTTTTTATTATTTGTATTTTTTTGAAGTAGATTTGACTTAAAAATATTGTGTTAGTTTCAAGTGTACATCTTAATGATTCAATATTTTCACAGATGGTATTCCATTATAGGTTATTACAAGATCCGGTTTTAAGAGTTCAGTCTTAGATAGTCTATGATATACATCGTGTATTTGTTTGTTATGCTTTATCTGTTTTGACAGTCGCAATATGCAAACTGTTTTTGTTTTCACTCAATCTTCAGTTGCCTTTCACAGTCCTATTGCCAGCAGATCCACTTATTACCTTCTTCTGCCACCCTCTTTCATAATCCTTTAAGCTCAGCTGAAGGATAAATTATTATATTTTGAACACTTCAAAAATCTAGATCTGTGCTGCAATTCAAAGCTCTTAATCACATATCATGTGTTTAATAGCTGTTGTTTTGATCTTTATCAGCACCTGAACTTATTTTTATTTCCTGTGGAGGATCATATTTTGAATCATCTGGTTTGACAGCATTTGCTTGTGACTAAAGTGGAGATTATTATTTAAGTTTGAAACATGGCTCATATTATCTATAATCTGCTTAGATCTTCTTTATATCCAAGTGATGTTTCACTTTGATTTGATATCAGTTGTTTAATTTGCCAGATTCTGAAAAAAAAATCCTAGTCTAGTGAATGTCAACTATGTGTAAGGATCTTGGAAGTCCTTTGAGTGTCAACTAATATTACAGAACCTTGACACTTAGCGAGGGAAAATGAAGCAGAGGTCAAAAAACCAAAAGGAAAAATAGAATGAGGACATCAGAGGAACATTTTCCCAGTGACCTTGGGTAAAGCAGTCTACCTCTTGCACTTTTTTTCCCCCTAAAGGTCCAGAGCTATTCGTGTATGTTTGTGAGACATTAGCTTCTAGAGATTGTCTAGAAAAGTTTAGCTTATAGGTTCCAATATTTATAATATTTCCAATTTTATTGGAGAATGGATGTTATTTTAACATAGAAATATGTATTCAAGGATCAGTCCCTTAGAGTTTTATTATTCAGATGTTAGCCTTCCCTGATAAAGTTCTCTCCACTGAACTTCAGGCTCATTATGTCTTTAGAGTTACTTCCAGATTACCCAATGGCCAAGTCTAAAATCATATATTAGTTGATTAGGCTTGTCAGAGAAGGTGATCCATTTCTCTTGATAAGTGGTAAGTCTGAGCAGCTTTAGGTCTTTTATCACTTTGTCAGAATGGGGAAGAATTGAATCCTCTATTGAATTATCGGGCAATTTATAAGATTAAATTGGTAGATGTTGAAACTGTGAAATAAACTAGACTATGAATGTTCCTAATTTATAAGCATATTCAATAGCAAGTATTTTTTAGATAGTATTGAACCTATCTTTGCATATAAAATTGAGTATATTTCATTTAGCCAAAGGATGCATTTTGACTGAAGGACATAATCATTTCAAGATAGTTATATTAATGTATCATATACATACATACATACATACATATATATATATATATATATATATATAATTAATCTAGGATTTTCTATTTAACTGTGTCCAGTTTTCTTCCTCTCTTTTATCATAATTCAGTAAACAAAGAATCCCTCAAAATACTTTGGAGATAATTAAAATTTGGAGAATGCTAGCATATTTAACCATTCTTAATACAATTCCTTTTATAAATTGAAGTAACAAAACTGTGTTTTGCCTAATATCTATTCAGGAAACCCAAAGATGTTTAGGTGTGAAAGATGTGCTGACATTTTTATTATTCTCCATTTAGGGCTTCAATTTGGGAAAAGACAAAATGAAGACACAAAAGACAAATTGTGGACAGAGGAGACAGATGTGCTTAAGGCAAGTGTTACAATGTGATATTTTCAAAACACAGCAGTAAATGACAATGATTATTAGAAAATGAAACTTTAAAAAAGGAAATTTTATACAAAATTATTTTAAAGTATGTAAAAAGCAGAAAGTGTTAGTGTATTTTGGCAATTAAAAGAACTGCTTCTCCCTGAGTACAGTATGACTTGTTCATTTTTAACAGAAAAAATCCCTAGTTTTACACTTTTTAATTACCATCCATTTTAACAATTTGTTATAAAGTATTTATAAGGCTTTTTTCTACCCATCATAGTTAATTATGTTTAATTTATCTCACTTAATTGTTCCTCACAAACTCAGCATTTGTAGATATATTACAAAACTAAGCAAATTAAAACACTTCCATGAAGATATTATACCTCAAGAGTATACTTTCCAATATATCTTTTGTCTTTCATAGTCTAGAACAATGAAGACGTTTCTTACTTTAGGAAGCTCATTTCTCACTTTTTAAATAAACAAAAAATAAAGAACTTGAAGAATTCAATTACCATAATGTTTATTTTTATGTTACTTTAAATAAGAACATATGTATTAATAGAACTTAAATTTATATATATATATATATATATATATATATATATATATATATATATATATATATATCTCCATTTAATATAATGTATTAAATGAGAGTACAGGTATATAAAAGTTACTTTGTCTAGATATCTAAAAGTAAATTGTCAATTAATATTAATATTATTTTAAGGTCTTAGAGTTAATTATCTTGACATTACTATTTATGGTGGCATTAAGTCCTACTTGCTTGTAGTGGTATAAGTATTTCTTTTTAAAACTGTTGCTATTCTAAATCATTTGCATTTTAATATAAATTTTAGCAACTATCTTGCTAAATTTTTGGCTGGAATTTTAATTGAAATGCATTAAACCTTTGGATATTTTTGGAAGCACATGACAAGGAATATGAGTCTTGCAATCTTAAAGAAAGGCATATCCCTACATATTTGCTCTTTTATAATTTCTTCAGCACTGCTTTGCAATTTTCAGATCTTACAGACGTTTTACTAAGTTCATCCGAAAATATTTCATGCTTTTGGAGATTCTATTTTAAATGAAATTGAATTATTGATTTTGTTTTTAAATTGCTTATTTCTACTTTATAGAAATACAATTTATGTGTATTTATGAGTGTTATTCGAACACTTGCTTATTTCACTCATTAGTTCTGGTAGCTTAGTTAATTAGATTTTTTAGGATTTTATATAAATAATAATATTCTTTGGAGATAAAGACAGTTTTTTTTAAACTTTTCCAGTAGTTTTGCCTTTATTTGCACTGGATAAGAACTCTAAATATTGATAGAGTAAGGAGTGTGATTTTCCTTCTTGCTTCTGATTTTAGGATTTCAACATTAATTTTTCAACATTAGTCACATTAGTCAACAATGAGTCTTTCAACATTAAGTATGACCTTGGCAGTAAGTTTTTCATTGAGGTCCTTTTTGTGGTTTTTAAGTGCCTTTTATTCTTAGTGTTCTGAGATTTTTTACCAAGAATATTGTTGGATTTTTTCAAATTTATGTTTTCTCATCTTTTTTCTTTATCAGTTTAGACAGAGTTTTGTAACTTTTTATTGATATTATTATAAAACCTGTGAAATAAATATTTAAAGCTATAAATTTACATTTAAGCATATTTCAGATCTTTTCTATTAAGTTGAATATGTCAAGTATTCATTGTCATTCAGTTCAGTATTTTCTACGTCCCCTTGTGATTTCGTTTATCCTTGAGTTGTTTAGAAGTAAATTGTTTAATTTTGAAATATTTAGGACTTTTATATTTTCTAAATATTTCTAGCTTATCAATTTCATTGTGATCAAGAAATATATTTTGAAATATATATATATATATACATATATATATATATATATATGGTGGTTTTTTTTTTTTTTTTTTTTGGTATGCGGGCCTCTCACTGTTGTGGCCTCTTCCGTTGTGGAGCACAGGCTCCGGATGCGCAGGCTCAGTGACCAAGGCTTGTGGGTCTAGCTGCTCGGCGGCATGTGGGATCTTCCCGGACCATGGCACAAACACGTGTCCCCTGCATCGGCAGACTGACTCTCAACCACTGTGACACCAGGGAAGCCCCCAAAATATTTTAATGTTGAGAAATCTATTGAGACTGGTTTCATGGCCCGCAATACAGACTTTTATAGTGACAAATTTATGTGCACTTTTTAAAGTTTAATCAGCTGTAATCAGCTGTGTTACATATATAGTTATTTGAGTTTTCTATAACATTTTTTCAAATTTTTTTTCTAATTTTTTCTATCAATAATTGGGGTGAAGTATTAAAACCTCCATCTAAATTTGCAGATTTGTCTATTGTTCCCCTTAATTATATAATTTTTCTTCATATATTTTGAAGTACCTTTATTAGGTGCATACATATTTATAATTGTGTATTCCTAATGTACTGATAATTTTATTGTGATTAAATACCTCGCTCTCTCTCTCTCTTTATATTTCTACTGTAGTGACAAGTTTCCCTGACATTAATAAACCATTCCAGCTTTAATATGATTAATAGTTAATAGTGTATATTTTTCCTTTCTTCTATTTACACCCTATCTGTACCATTTATGTGCTGTGTGTGCATCTTGCAAACAGCACATAGTTGAATCTTGTTCCTTTTGTATTCTGATAATCTCTGCCTTTAATATAATATTTATGCTGTTTATATTTACTGAAATTAGTGTTGTGATATTTTTGTCATTTGGCTATTTGCTTTCAATTTATTTTTTGTTTGATGGCTCACCTGTTTGTTTCAACTGTTCCCTTTATTAGTTTTTGTTACTTGAATATTTTATTTGTATTCTAGTTTGATTTAAACCTTGGTATTATTTTAACTTATTATTTAGTCATTATTCTAAAATTACAGATTTAATCTTAATGTGAAGCAATATTCTTATATTTAATATATTATTACCTCATGTTTAAAGTGAGAAATTTGATAATTTATAATTCCATTTATAAACCACCTGTGTTCCTATATCATGTATACTAATTCTACAGACGTTATAAACCCCACAAAAAAGTGTTATAATTTTTGCTTTAGAGTCATATGACTTTTAAAGAATTTATGAAAAGCAAAGGTAAATTTGTGTTTTTACACATGCTTTTTATTTACCCACATATTTACTACTACTTTTGTTCTTTATTCTTTCATTCTTGTAGAGTTGTGGTGCCAACCAGTGTCATTTCCCTTGAGTCTGAAGAATTTTTATTATTTCTTATAGGCCAGGAATGCTTGCTTCAAAGTCTTACAGCTTTTTTTACCTGAAAGTTCCAATATATTTTCTGTATTTTTTATGGATATAGAATTCTTGGTTCAGCTTCCTGTTCAGCTTACTGTTCTAATGACTTCTGGCCTCTGTTGTTACTTTGTTAATCTCCAAACTGCTGTTGAGATAATCTAGTCATTTTTTTTTCAATTTTATTAGTATATATTTTAACTTGAGTGATTCCATTATTTATATTTTATATTTCTTTATTGACATTGCCTATCTAGACTATTTTTCTTTTAATTCTTTCAACACATATTCCTTCATTTTCTGAACATGTTTTTAATAGCTGTTTTGGTGTTTTATCAGTGAAATAAAACATCTGGTTCTGCTCAGATGCAGTTTCCTCTGGTAATGATTTTTGCCCTGAATATGGGTCTTATTTTCTTGTTTTTTTGCCTGTCTAGTAATTTTTTTGATTGAAAATTAGCCATTGTGATTAATATACTGCTGAAGATGTGGTTTACATATGTTCTTACAACTTCCAGAGGCAAATATACCCTTTTAGACTGTCTCCTTTATGCTCCCTAGATGTGTGTAGTTTGGCTATTAGTCAAGGATTTGGACAAAGTATACTTTCAGTAATTTCCTCCCCACTTTCTCAGTAATTCCCTTACTTCTGGGGAGTCCACCCTGAAGTTTTAGCTGCTTTCCAAGTATTGGATTCTGTCCTTTGGCACATCAGTTGAACAAGGTCTCAGCTTTCAGTCTCCTGAGCTGAACACTGATTGGGGAATCTATTCAGATATAAATAACAACAGAGACTCACAAATATTACCCGGTACCACTATGTCTGTCAGTGGCAATTTCTTGTCTGGTCCTTTCCTGTTTTTTGGCCTGAGCCTCTGGCAACTGCTCTGTGCATATATACTTTAATGAACACTTATGGATCTAGGCAGAGTTTGTATTTTGATTTTGGGTATCATGTCTTCTGAAGGTCTCTCATTTCTAATATGTTTATATCTTCAACTGGCTTTCCATTGTCAAACTATGTTCTCTGCCAACTGTTGCCAGTGAGGCTGTGATTTTTTTGCCGCTCTGGTCACTGTGGACTAAGGCACCCTGAAACAAGAAAATCACAGACAGGCCATTCCTATGGCTGTTTTACAAGGGAAACTCTTCTCTATCTTCTGTCTCCTTTGGAGACATTTACTAATATTTTTAAATATTTTGTCTTTATATTTAGAGATCATAAAGATTAGCTGCAGTTGGTACATGTAACCACTTCACTCTGTTATATTTTGCTCTAACTGACGTTGACTCTCCCTAACATTTGAAAAAAAGAAACTTTTATTAAATTAGCTCAACACTTCTCTAGTATGAACTCTCCATATTTTAATAGGTCAAATGACAAATAAAAAAAACAATATTTGACTTATATTGTATGTAAAAAATATAGATTTTTATAAATCTGAGTTCTTCAATTCTCTCATTTTTTTCCCTCAGTACATTATTTTAATTTAAAGTATAGTTGATTTACAATTATACTGAAGTGTACAACACAGTTTTTTAAAATATTTTTTAGATCATACTTAATTTAAATTTATTAGAAAAATGTTGGCTCTATTCCCTGTGCTGTATATCTTTGTAAAACACATATATATGGACTTAAAAAAAAAAATGGTTCTGAAGAACCTAGGGACAGGACAGGAATAATGACACAGACGTAGAGAAGGGACTTGAGGACATGGGGAGGGGGAAGGGTAAGCTGAGACGAAGTGAGAGAGTGGCGTGGACATATATACACTACCAAACATAAAATTGATAGCTAGTGGGAAGCAGCCGCATAGCACAGGGAGATCAGCTGGTGCTTTGTGACCATCTAGAGGTGTGAGAAAGGGAGGGTGGGAGGGAGAAACAAGACGGAGGGAATATGGGGATATATGTATAAATATAGCTGATTCACTTCATTATACAGCAGAAATTAACAAAACAATGTAAAGCAATTATACTCCTATAAAAATTTTAATATATATATATGTATATATAACATATATGTTAATATATATATGTGTGTATATATATATATATATCTTTGTATCTTATTTATTTTATATATCACTGTTTGTACCTCTTAATGCCCTACCCTTGGGACTTCCCTGGTTGTCCAGGGTTAAAAAATTCACCTTACAATGCAAGGGACGAGGGTTTGATCCATGGTAGTGAAACTAAGCCCATATGCTGCAGGGCAACTGAGCCCGCACGCTGCAACTACTGAGCCTGCACACCACAACTAGAGAGACCACGTGCCACAAACTACAGAGCCCATGTGCTCTGGAGCCCACGTACCACAACTAGAGAGAAACCCGCGCACCTCAGTGAAGAGCCTGCATGCCACAATGAAGATTCCATGAGTCGCAACTAAGACCCAACACAACCATAAATAAATAAATAAATAAATAAAACATTTTTTAAAAAATCCCCACCCTTATCTTGCTCCTCCCCCTTCCCTATCTCCACTGGTAACCACTAGTTTGTCCTCTATCTCTAATATTTCTGTTTTGTAATATTAATTCCTTTGTATTATTTTTTTAGATTACATATATAAGTGATGATATACAATATTTGCCCTTTTCTGACATATTTCAATATACATATTATCCTCCAGCTTCCTCTGTTTTGTTGCAAATGACAAAATTTTATTCTGTTAAAAATGTTGAGTAATATTTCACTCTACACATCTACCACATCTTCTTTATCCATCCGTTTGTTGATGCACACTTATGGACACTTGCTTCCATATCTTAGCTATTATAAATAATGCTGCTATGAACCTTGGGGTGCATATAACTTTTCAAATTAGTGTTTTTGTTTTCTTCAGATATATATACTTAGGAGTGGAATTGCTGGAATATATAGTAGCTTTATTTTTATAGTTTTATAGTAGCTCTATTTTATGTTGTTTTTATCTTGGCTGCACTGACGTTTTTTTTTTTTTTTTTTTTGCTGTACGTGGGCCTCTCACTGTTGTGGCCTCTCCCGTTGCGGAGCACAGGCTCCAGACGCACAGGCTTAGCGGCCATGGCTCACAGGCCCAGCCGCTCCGCGGCATATGGGATCCTCCCAGACCGGGGCACGAACCCGTATCCCCTGCATCGGCAGGCGGACTCTCAACCACTGCGCCACCAGGGAGGCCCGGCTGCACTGACTTTTATTCCCTCCAAAAGGGTATTAAGATTCTTTTTTATCCATATCCTAACCAACATTTGTTATTTGTTGTCTTTTTGACAATAGCCATTCTGACAGGAGTGAAGTGATATTTCATTGTGGTTTTGATTTGCATTTCCCTGATAATTAGTGATGTTAAGCATCGTTCCATGTGCCTGTTATTTATCTGTATGTCTTCTTTGGAAAAATGTCTATTCAGGTCCTCTGCCCAGTTTTGAATTGGGTTGTCTGTTTTTCCGATGTTGAGTTGTATGAGCCGTTTACATACTTGGGATGTTAACCTATTATGTGATATATAATTTGCAAATATTTTCTCCCATTCAGTAGGTTGTCTTTTAGTTTTGTTAATGGTTTCCTTTGCTGCACAAAAGCTTTTAAATATAACTAGGTAATACATGTTTATTTTGCTTTTGTTTTCTTTGCTTGAAGAGACAGATCCAAAACAATATTGCTAAGAATTATTTGAAAGTATGTTCTACCTAGGTTTAGTTGTCAGAGTTTTACTAGCTTACTGTTCATATTTATGACTTTAATCTAATTTTAGTTTGTTTTTGTATATGGTGTGATAAGTTTTTAATTTCATTCTTTGTACGTAGCTGTCCAGTTTTCCCAGCACCACTTATTGAAGGGACTTTCATTTCCCTATTCTATATTTTTTGCCTCTTTTGTAATACAATAACTGACCAATTGTGTGTGAGTTTATTTCTATTCCCTGTATCCTTTTCCATTGACCTATGTGTCTGTTTTGGGGTCAGAACCATACTGTTTGGCTTTTAATTTAGTTTGACATCAGTGAGCATGATACCTCCAGCTTTGTTAATTTTTTTCAAGATCACTTTAGCTCTTTAGGTTTTGTGGTTCCATATACATTTTAAGATTGTTTTAGTTCTTAAAAAAAATGCCATGTGTATTTTGATAGGGGTTGCACTGAATCTGTAGATTGCCTTGGGTAGCATGGTCATTTTTTTTTTCAATTTTCATTTATTCATTTATTTATTTATTTATTTATTTATGGCTGTGTTGGGTCTTCATTGCTGCGTATGGGGAGCAGAGGCTACTCTTCTTTGTGGTTCAGTGGCTTCTCTTGTTGCGGAGCACGGGTTATAGGTTTGCAGCTTTCAGTAGTTGTGGCTTGCAGGTTCTAGAGCACAGGCTCTGTAGTTGTGGCACACTGGCTTAGTTGCTCCATGTCATGTGGGACCATCCTGGACCTGGGCTCAAACCTGTGTCCTCTGCATTGGCAGGCAGATTCTTAACCACTGTGCCACCAGGGAATCCCGTAACATGGTCATTTTAACAATAGTCTTCCAGCCATGAACAGGGAATATCTTTCCATTTGTTTCTATCATCTTCAGTTATCTTCATCAATGTTTTACAGTTTCATAGTATAGGTCTTTCTTCTGCTTGGTTAAGTTTATTCCTAGGTATTTTTTTAATGTAATTTTAAATAGGATTGTTTTCATTATTTCTGTTGCTTATAGTTCATTATTAGTGCATAGAAAAGCAAAAAATTAATGTATATTAATCTTGTATCCTGTAATTTACTAAATGTAATGCATTTATTAGTTCTAATATATTTTTGTTAGAGACTTTAGGGTTGTCTATATATAGTATCATGTTATCCACAAATAGTTACAGTTTTACTTCTTCCCTTCCAGTTTGGATGTCTTTTATTTCTTTTCTTGTCTGATTGTTCTCATTAGGACTTCCAGTACTATATTCAATAGAACTGATGAGAATGGACATTCTGGTCTTGATTCTGAATTTAGAGGAAAATATTTCAACTTTTCAGAATTGAGTATGATGTTGGCTGTGGGTTTGTCATAAATGGTCTTTACTATGTTGAGATATGTTCCCTCTATACCCACTTTGTTGAGAGTTTTAAATCAGGAATGGATGTTGAATTTTGTCATATGATTTTTCTATATATGTTGTGACGATCTTGTGATTTTTATCCTTTGTTTTGGTAATGTGGTGTATCACATTAGTTTGCAGATATTGAACTATGCTTGCAACCCTAGATAAGTCCCACTTGATCATGGTGTATGATCCTTTTTGTACGTTGTTGAATTCATTTTGCTAATATTTTGTTGAGGAATTTTACATCTATATTCATCAGGTATATTGCCTATAATTTTCTTTTTTGTAGTGTCTTCATTTGGTTTTGGTATCAGGGTAATAGTGACCTAATTTAATGAAATTTGGAGTGTTCCATCCTCCTCAATTTTCTGAAATAGTATTAGAAGGATAGGTATTAGCTCTTTTTTTATGTTTGGTAGATTTCTTCTGTGAAGTCATTATGTCCTAGAACTTTGTTTGCTGGAAGTTTTTGATTACGGATTCAATTTTACTACTAGTGATCAGTCTGTCCAGATTATCTATTTCTTCCTGATTCATTCTTGAAAGACTGTATATTTCTAGGAATTTATCCATGTCTTCTATGTTGTCCAATTTGTTGGCATATAACTATAGTATTCTCTTATGATTATTTTGTATATCTGAGATATTGTTTGTAATCTCTCCACATTTATTTCTTATTTTGTTTATTTAGGTCCTCTCTCTTTTATTCTTAATGAGTCTGGCTAAAGACTTATCAATTTTGTCTATCTTTTCAACAAAACAACTCTAGATTTCATTGAGCTTTTCTATATTTTTTGGTCTCTATTGTATTTATTTTTGTTCTGATCTTTATTATTTCCTTTATTTCCTTCCCTATGCTTACTTTAGGCTTTGTTTCTCCTTTATTTTCTCCCTGAATTCCTTTAAATGGTAGGTGTGGTTATTTTGTTATTTTGTTTTTGTTTCTTGTGGTAGGCCTGTATTGCTATAAATCTCCCTCTTAGAACTGATTTTTCTGTTTCCCAGTGATTTTGGAAATTTGTCTGTTTTTTTAGTTGTCTCAAGTTATTTTCTTATTTTCACTTTTATTTCTTCATTGACCCATTGTTTATTTGTTTTGTTTTGTTTTAGTAGCATGTTGTTTAATCTCTACATGTTTGTGATTTTCCCATTTTTCTTCCTGTAATTTGTTTCTAATTTCATACTGTTGTGGTTAGGACAAATGCTTGATAAAATTTCTATGCTCTTAAATTTGTCGAGACTTGTTTTGTAGCTTACTGTGTCATCTATCCTGTTGAGCATTCCATGTGCACTTGAAAAGAATGTGTATTCTTCTGTTTTTGGATGGAATGTACTGTAGATATAAGTTAAGTCCCACTTATCTAATGTGTCATTTAAATCACTGCTTTCCTTTTTGTTTTTCTTTCTGAATGATGTAAATGGGGTGTTAAAGCTCCCTATCATTATTGATGTCAATTTCTCCCTTTATGTCTATTAATATTTTCTTTACATATTTAGCTGCTACTATATTAGGTGCATATATATATATATATATATATATATATATATATATATAGTTTGTTTGTTTGTTTGTTTGTTTTGTTTTTTGCAGTATGCAGGCCTCTCACTGCTGTGGCCTCTCCCATTGCAGAGCACAGGCTCTGGATGTGCAGGTTCAGTGGCCATGGCTCATGGGCCTAGCCATTCTGTGGCATGTGGGATCCTCCTGGACTGGGGCACGAACATGTGTCCCCTGCAACAGCAGGTGGACCTCAACCACTGTGCCACCAGGGAAGACCCGAGGTGCATATATTTTAATGAACGTTATACTCTCTTATTATATTGATCTCTTTATCATTATATTATTCCCTTCATTGTCTTTTGTTATAGACTTTGTTTTAAAGTCTACTTTGTCTGCTATGTATATTACTACTCCAGCCTTCTTTTAATTTTCATTTGCATGTGATATCTTTTTCCATCTCCTCACTTTCTTTCTATGCATGTCTTTAGTTCTGAAGTGAGTCTCTTGTAGACAGCTTATAGATAGATCTTGTTTATTGTTGTTGTTGTTGTTTTTAATCCAGCCATTTACCCTATGTCTATTTATTGGAGCATTTAGTCCATTGACATTTAATGTGATTACTGATAGGTATGCATCTATTACCATTTTCTACTTCTTTTCTGGTTGTTTTGCGGTTCTTCTCTGTTCTTTCCTTTTTCTTTTAGTCAATTTACTTGTGTTTTGATGATTTCCTTTAGTCTTTTGCTTGTTTTACTTCTCTCTTGTTTTTGTTATTTATTTATTTATTTTTTTGTGGTATGTGGGCCTCTCACTGTTGTGGCCTCTCCTGTTGCAGAGCACAGGCTCCAGATGCACAGGCTCAGCAGCCATGGCTCATGGGCCTAGCAACTCCACGGCACGTGGGATCTTCCCGGACTGGGGCACGAACCTGTGTCCCCTGAATTGGCAGGCGGACTCTTAACCACTGTGCCACCAGGGAAGCCCTCTTTCTTGTTTTTGTGTACTTATTGCAGGTTTTTCATTTGTGATTACCATGTGGTCCATCCATGTATGTTGACCTATATCTATTTGTTTTAACCTGGTAGTCATTTATGTTCAAACACATTCTAAAAGATCTACATTTTTTTCTCCTTTACCCCACATTTTGTGTTTTTGATGTCACATTTTACATCTTTGTGTCATTCCTTAGCTGTTTATTGTAGATATAGTTGATTTTACATTTTCTTTTTTAATATTTGTATTAGCTTATTTAAGTTGTTGATCCACAGCCTTTACTATATATTTGCCTTTACTAGTAGGATATTTTTCTTGGCTACTTTTTCTTAGTTCTTATTGTAGCCTTTTCTTTTCCACATAAAGAAAGCATTTTAACAATTCTTCTCAGGTTGTTTTTGTATTGATTAACTCTTAGTTTTTTTGCTTTCCTTAGAAGTTCTTCATCTCTTTTTCAATTCTGAATGATTAACTTGATGAGTAGAGTATCCTAGGTTGTAGGGTTTTCTCTTTCAGTAATTTCAATATATTATGCTTCTACCCTCTGGCTTATAAATTTTCTGCAGAAAAGTTAGCTGATAGCCTTATGGGGTTTCTCTTGTACGTGACTCTTTTTTTCTTTTTTATCATGTTTCTTTTAAGATTCTCTCATTATCTCTAATGTTTTTCTATTTTAATTATGATTTTTGTTATTGTTGTGAGTCTCTTTGGGTTAATCTTGTTTGGAATTCTCTGTGCTTCCTGTACCTTGAAATCTGTTTCCTTCTTCAGGTTTAGGAAGTTTTCAGCCATAATTTTATCAGATATATTTTTACACTTTTGTCTCCCACTTCTCCTTCTGGGACCCCTATAATGTGAATGTTAGTAAGCTTGATGTTGTCCCCGAGGTCCCATAAACTGTCCTTATTTTAAAATGAAATTTGTTTTTCTTTTTGCCTTTCTGATTGGGTGATTTCCATTATTCTGTCTTCCAGTTTCCATATATGTTTTTCTGTATCACCTAGTCTGTTGTTAATTCTTTCTATTTTATTTTTTGTTTCAGTTATTGTATTCTTCAGCTCTGACTTTTTTTCTTTTTAATATTTTCTAGTTCTCTGTTTGAACTCTTAATCTTTTCATCTGTTCTTTTCCCAAGCTCAGTTGGCATTCTTATTACTATTGCTGTGAATTCTTTATATGATATATTTTTTTTTCTGTTTTGTTAGGATATTTTTTTCCTGTTCTTTTGTTTGAAATACATTTTTCTGTCTTCTCATTTTATTTAACTTACTGTCTCTATAAAATTAGGTGAAACTGTTACCTATCTCAGTCTTGAAGAGGTGTCCTTGTGTGGGAATGTGCCTATGCAGTCTGCATGTGCCCAGTGGCTGTGGTGGGAGAGCTGGATCTGTAGTTAGCATGGGTCACATCTTCCCCTGCAGTATGCTGACAGCTACCACCTTGGTGGGAGTTAGAGCATGAGATGCATGAGCTAGAGCCAGAGCCAGGTGTGAGCCAGATCTCTCCTGTGCTCTCTAGTAGTCACCACACTATCATTGGTGGGGTTGGGGCCCAGGGTGCTGGAGCAGAATCCCTGAAGGTCAGGTCCAAGCTGGTTTCTTTTCTTCTATGTGTGCACATTCTCCTTGTCAATGACAGCCTCCGGCTCAGTGGAGAGTAGTCCTGGAGCAAGAGGGGCTGGAGTGGGTGCCCAGTGTAGGCTGGGTGGTTGCAGGAAACTAGCCAGAGCGCTAGGGTATTTTCAACCTCTTTTGTCTGTGTTGTTCTTGGGAGTAAGCAGGCGTGTGTCCATGCTCTTCATGAATGGAGTTGCAGTTACTTACAGCCCTCCAGTAAGTCCCACCAGTTTTCAAACCAGTAAGGGAACCTGTTTCCCCATTGTTGAACTCTACACCTGGGGTCCCCAGTATGTGGCTTGAAGTCCTCATTCCCCAGGGAGGATTTATGAGCCTGTGATCTCCCCTCCTCTCTGTGTCCCCTGCTAAGGGTGCAGGTCTCAACCTGACTGCTTCTCCTCTCTTTCTACCTGACTTTTTTTTTTTTAATGGCCTTGGTTATAGGAGAGCCTTTTGCCAGCTTCCAGGTTGTTTTCAGAAAGAGTTGCTCCACATGTAGTTGTATTTTTGATGTTTTTGTGGGAGGAGGTAAGCTCAGCATCTTCTTACTTCACCACCTTGGTCTCCCTTATCTCAGTACATTTAATTTCACAAGAATATTATGTTAATTCATTTTGAGTATTATATATACTTCCATATATTTCAATGTCCTATCCCAAATATCACTTGACCTATTTTGACTTATGCTTTCGCTTCTGATTTCCATTTATTCCACTTATTTTTATGTGATTTAAAAAATATGAATGCATGTTGTTCACACTTCTTCATTACATCTCAAGACATAATTTTTCTCATTTATCATCCTTACACTATACACCAGAGATGGGGATAATTGAGGGTCTCTGTCTTAGGACATTAGCCAGATAGGTCAGTCATCTACAGGAAGTGGACAATATTTCATCCATATTACTCATGAATACTGGAAATGAGTCATTTGGCCTGATCCTGATTCCATCAACAGATTCATACTTTGATTCCAACATATCAGATATCTTCCACATGGTCTGATTTCTTGACATGGAAAATTTTTAGTCTTGGAACCAAAAAAAAGGAGACTTTTCAGGCACCTTCTTGTGTCTTCACCATTTTCTTTTCTTCCTTATATTGCTATTTTCTAGAAAATCATTATTCAAGTTCTTTCCAAATGATGTCACCCATGTAGATTTCATATACAGTTGTCAGCTGAATGTCAAAGATTGCCTAGAATATTTATTAAAAAAAGGAAAACAAAACCAATCCTTGATTCATATAGGAGCATCTTTACGTACTGCTCAGTGTGAAGAGCAGAACATAAAAAAACCCTTGAGTTCTAGGGAGGTAAATTTACTAGTTCTACATCACAAGATAATACAGTTTATTTAGTAGAAGAGTCAAAAATATTTTTAGATATCTGCATGTGCTGTATCAAATTGTTGGATTGCATTTTCTCAGTGTTACATTATATCTCATTATAGACCATTCCTCACAACTTTATGCCTTACGTTTTAAACAATGACAGCAACAAAATGAGTGGGCATTTCTTTTTTTCTTTTTTGATTATATTTTATTTTATTTTATTTTTAACCTTTACTTTTTTTCTTTTTTAACATCTTTATTGGAGGGTGGGAATGTAAATTGATACAGCCACTATGGAACACAATATGTAGGTTTCTTAAAAAACTGAAAATAGAACTGCCATACAACCCAGCAATCCCACTACTGGGCATATACCCTGAGAAAATCATATTTCAAAATGTGTCATGTACCACAATATTCACTGCATATCTAGTTACAATAGCCAGGACATGGAAGCAACCTGTGTCCATCAACAGATGAATGAGTGGACATTTCTCACCAACAAAATATTCTAGATACTAGAATTTGCTTTTGACATGTGTATTTCATATATTTCAGCTTTATCTACATAACACCCTGCTTTTCCAAAAAAAAAATCTTATTTTATATAACCAGATGATAAAAAACAGATATAAGACGTAGTCTAACAGGTAATGGCACCATATAGCCTGAAATTAAAGCAGCAGTGAATGGATGTTACCAAATTATAGAACTAAAAATATTTAAAATAATAACTTGAGCTAATGAAAAAGAACAGTTTATTCTCTGATAAGACACTACATAAAAAATATTGATTCAAAAACTAGAGAATAGTACATACATTTTGTTTAATACTAGCACTCTATAACACTAGCTGATAATAAAATAGTAATAATAATGTATTTTTAAATCACCTTATAATTTTAAATAATTTTATATGAATTGTCATATTTAATGACTTTTTTGCATGGAGAATTAATTCTAAATTAAGGGTCTAAATTTAGTCTAAATATTTAGCTTGAAAATTAAGACATTTTGTGATCTTAAATTACCTTATAAAATCCATATTGGCAAGTTACAAGCAATACCTTATTTAATAGAAATGAACCAGTGACATACTATTTTCTATGCTATTCATTTTCTAGGGTGATTTACTTCTAATGTATAACCACAGATATTATTTTTTATAGAATTACAGAGGGACTCTCAAGATGCATTTAACCTAAAGTGAACTAATCAAGCTTTACCATCTCTAATTTATATGAAGCAATTCATCTTCTTGAATATTTTACAGTTGCTGCTGTTCAGTACACATTATCTAATTGTGCCTACCAGATGCAGAAAAGGATAAAGCATGTGTTGAAGATAGAAACCATGCATTATAATAATTGTAATTAATTTTTTAAACTATAGCAAAACCAGATACCTTTACTTGGGAAAGTCTGATTTAAACTTGTTTGTTGATCATGTTATATATTTTAAAATAATGAATATAAATGATGTGGGTAATATAATTTCAAGGCATTGAGGTCACTATTAAAATAAATTGTACCATTTAGAATACTTTTCAACATGAAAAAAACATTTCTGGAAAAAAGTTTTAAAAGAAATACTTCAGATTTAAATTACCCTGAAATAACAGAGCTGTAATTTTGTGTGCTCACATCTTTTATTCTTCTCCAGTTCTGACAGAATAATCTCGTGATAATATTCTAATAGATAGATGTCTAAGCCAGTTTTGAGCAGAAAGTCAAAATCCATTTTGTGATTCAGGTGCATTATAGTTTAAACCCCTGGAGCCTGTAATTATCATTCTATTTTTGCTAAAAATATGAATTTTTCCTTTTTGTTTCCATTTCATTATGATATTGAAAGGGCAATTTGGGGTAAACCAATGTTTTTATGAATACTGACTTAACTGGAAAGTATTTTCACATTTAAATAAAATTCATTAGGTGTTTGAAGAAAACAATAAAATCTCTCTTACTGGGCATGAATTAAGTGTCATTCCAAGTTGATAATTTTAGATATGTTCTACAATTTTGATTCTGGAAAACTATAAAACTCACTAGTTAACATTATATAACAAAATATTTTGTTATTTAATTCTATTACTAATGTGTCTTTATGTCATTTAGTCCTACCATGCTTTGCAATTTTGTACACTTTTTTTAACCTATTTTTCTAGTCAAGCAAATTAAACAATACAATATGGAATTTGAAGTATGGTGGGAGAGGAATGGTCTTATTTCAGGTAGTGAAAGATATTTTGTACTTCTCTTAACTTTCCCTTTTTTTTTTTGTCAATGGTTCCACCAAATGGTCTGTGACAGGAACCTGTGGATTATGTTTAGCTCTTTCTTCTTATTTATTCCTGAATCAAATTGGTCACCAAATCTTACTGATCCCGACTCTTTAATAACTAAAAAAATCCAAAATCTCCTTGACGTTTCTACTTCCATTGCCTTGATACTAATATTCAACACTTTTACCCTGGATAACTACAGTCTTCTGGCCTCTGGCCTTGTCACCATCCATTAAATTCTCTACACTGCTGCCAAGAATAATTATAAAATGTGCCTAAGATCATCTCACTTCATTGATATCATCTAGAATTATCACCTTATTATATTCAGGTCAGAAGTCTAAGATCCTTTGTCTAAGATACAAGGACCTTGCCGCTCTTTCACTTTGTCACAGCTTACCCTTCCCCCTCCCCATATCCTCAAGTCCATTCTCTAGTAGGTCTGTGTCTTTATTCCTGTCTTACCCCTATGTTCTTCATGACATTTTTTTTCCCTTAAATTCCATATATATGTGTTAACATACAGTATTTGTCTTTCTCTTTCTGACTTACTTCACTCTGTATGACAGACTCTAGGTACATCCACCTCACTACAAGTAACTCAATTTTGTTTCTTTTTATGACTGAGTAATATTCCATTGTATATATGTGTCACATCTTCTTTATCCATTCATCTGTCTATGGACATTTAGGTTGTTTCCATATCCTGGCTATTTTAAATAGAGCTGCAATGAATATTGTAGTACATGACTCTTTTTTAATCATGGTTTTCTCAGGGTATATGCCCAGTAATGGGATTACTGTGTCTTATGGTAGTTCTATTTTTAGTTTTGTAAGGAACCTCCATACTGTTCTCCATAGTGGCTGTATCAACTTACATTCCCACCAACAGTACAAGAGGGTTCCCTTTTCTCCACATCCTCTCCAGCATTTATTGTTCGTAGATTTTTTGATTATGGCCATTCTGACCAGTGTGAGGTGATACCTCATTGTAGTTTTGACTTGCATTTCTCTAATGATTAGTGATGTTGAGCATCCTTTCATGTGTTTGTTGGCAATCTGTATATATTCTTTGTAGAAATGTCTGTTTAGGTCTTCTGCCCATTTTTGAATTGGGTTGTTTGTTTTTTTTGATATTGAACTGAATGAGCTGCAGGCAGCTCATGTTTGTTTGTTTTTGAAGAGAATTTTCCTATAACACTATGTTACACCACATACTGTTTTGGTATCTCTATATAATTCAAAATGATCACCAGAATAAATAGAGTCCTGATATATCACATATGAAGATATTATATATTTATTGACTATATTTCCCGCACTATACATTTCATATCTGTGACTCATTTACTTTGCAACTGGAAGTTTGTACCTCTTAATATCCTTTTTTATATCCTGTTTTTTATTAATTCATAACTGACATATACAGATTAATTTCAGATATAGAATATAGTGATTTGATATTTTTATATATTATGAAATGATTAACACAAGTCTAGTTACCATGTGTCTCTACAGATTTATTACAGTATTATTGACTATAATCCCTATGCTATACATTACATCCCCATGACTTATTTATTTTATAGCTGGAATTTTTTAACTCTTAAGCCCATTCCCTTATTTCATCTGTCCCTACACCACCCTGCTGTCTGACAACCAGCAGTTTGCTATCTGTATCTGTGAGTCAGTTTCTGTTTCATTTTGTTTGTTCATTTTGTTGTTGTTGTTGTTTAGATTCCATATGTAAGTTAAATTATATTGTACTTGTTTTTGTCTCTCTGACTTATTTCACTTGGCATAATATCCTTTATGTCCATCCATGTTGTTATAGTACAAATTTCAGGACTTTCTTCTCTTTTATGGCTGAATAATATCCCATTGTACATATATACTATATCTTTTTATTCATTTATCTATCAGTGGACACTTAAGTTGCTCCCATATCATGGCTATTGTAAATAATGCTGCAATGAACATAGGCATACAAATATCTTTCCAAATGTGATTTGGTTTTCTTCAGAAAAATACCCAGAAGTGAAACTGATGGATCTTATGGTGGTTCAATTTTTAGAATTTTTGAGGAATCTCCATAGTGTTTTCTGTAGTTGCTGCACTGATTTAGATTCCCACCAACAGTGCACATGGTCCCCTTTTTCCACATTCTCTCCAACGCTTGTTGTTTCTTGGTTTTTTGATAACAGTCATTCTGACAGGTGTGAGGTGATACATCACTGTGGTTTTGATTTTCATTTCCCTGATGATTAGTAATGTTGAGCAGCTTTTCATGTTCTTGTTGGCCATCTGTATGTCTTTGAAAAAAATTTCTATTCAGGTCTTTTGCTCATTTTTTAATTGGGTTTTTAGGTTGTTTGTTTGTTTTTTGACACTGAATTGTGTGAGTTCTTTACACATTTTAATATATTGGATATAGAGTTTGCAAATATCTTTTCTCATTAAGTAGGTTGCCATTTTGTTTTGCTGATGGTATCCTTCCTATGCAAAAGCTTTATAGTTTGTAGTTTCACTTGTATTGTTTTTGCTTTTGTTTCCCTCGCCTGAAGAGACATATCCAAAAAACAAAACAAAACTAAACAAAACATTAAGGCTGATGTCAAACAGCACATTGCCTATGTTTTCTTCTAGGAATTTCATGGTTTCAGTACTTATATTTAAATATTTAATATATTCTAAGTTTATTTTTGTATGTGGTATAAGAAAGTGGTCAAGTTTAAATATTTTACATGTTGCAGTTCAGTTTTCCCAACACTTTATTAAAGAGACTGTCTTTTCTCCATTTTGTATTCTTGGCTCCTTTGTCATAGATTTAATAACCAGATAAATGTGAATTCTGGGCACTGTCTTCTATTTCATTGATCTATGTGTCTGTTTTTTTACCAGTACCATACTGTTTTGCTTTCTTGAGCTTGGTAATACAGTTAGAAATGATACTTCCAGCTTTGTCCTTCATTCTCAAGATTGCTTTGGCTATTTGGGGGTCTTTTGTGGATCCATACAAATTCTAGGATTATTTGTCCTCATATCATAAAAAATGACTTGGTATCATGGTAGGGATTGAATTGAATATATAGATTGCTTTGGATAATATGGACATTTTAACAATGTTGATTCTTTCAATCCGTGAGGACAGTATATCTTTCCATTTACCTGTTTTGTTTTCATTTTGTTTTATCAATGTCTTGTAGTTTTCAGGGTAAAGTTCTTTCACCTTCTTGGTTAAATTCATTTCTGAGTATTTTATGTACCCACTGACTGATAGCACCTCAGCTGCTGTGTAGGGAGGTTGGGATTTGGGAAACTCATCTGGCCTGGTTGTGGCCCAGTCTCAGCAGGGGGAGTATGGGATTTGACTTGCTTGACTTTTCCAGTTGCATAGGGTGGGGAGGACTTGTGGTGCTACTCATCCATCCTGGTTGCAGCTAGGCTGCTATTCAGAAAGAATTGTGCTCAGGGTGCTTGTCCACAGAAGTATTGGGTCATCTATGGCCTGGGGATTGCCAGCTTTGGGGTGCTCTCCTGGTCTAGGTTGCTGCTTAGGTCCTGCGTGGGGTGAGGGGTGGGCAGGACATGGTGCACTCATCCTTCCCAGTTCCAGCTAAGTCTCTGTGGAGCTGGGCAGGGCTCAGGGCACCCACCCAGGCCAATTACAGCTTGGCTGCTGTGAGAGGAGAGCAGGGCTCAGGGAACTCACATTTCTTGGCTCTGCAAGGGATTCAGCCTGATTTATTCTTGACATGCCCATGTCATTAAGAATATGCCAAGTCCTGTCAGTGTTTCAACGGGGGAGTCTTGTTTAGCACTTACTATCTGGCTGATTGGATGTAGATATACATAGTCCTCTGAGGCTGCAGTCATAATTCCTGCTAGTCTCCAGACCAGGAGATATGAAGGTATCCCTAGGTGACAGTAACAAAAATCAGGCTCCTTACAGTTTATCAGTTCTTTTCTGGGCAGTCTTGTCTAACATTAGAGAGGCCAAGGATTATGCAAAGATTATGTCTCTCTGCTTACTTTCCCTGGGAGTGCCTCCTTAGCCCCTAGATGTGTGAGAAACCTGAATCTTGTCTTTCAGGGTAGAACTTCAGGCTAAGTAAATAGTTTTGTTTTTGTTTTTGTTTTCATGGGAAGACTGGGGTTGTGTTTCAGTCTGCTGTCTGAAGTACCCTAGAAGTGGTGGCCTGCTAAGAACTGTCTTCAATTGTTACAGTCCCATGGAGCTCTGGAATGCTAGTCCCCCTGGCTACCAGGGCCAGGTGATCAAGGGGTGTTTCCCATGTGGGCTGCACATGCCCCTTGCTTTAGCTATGTAACTGGACAGTTCATGGGGCCCAGGCTTGTCCCCCAATTCAGGAATACAGTTCAGCAATGCAGCATGAGAGTGCCTTGTCTGGCACAGGATTGCCTTTAAGGTGGGAACAGGTTGGAAACAGGACTGCTTATGCTCAACAGCCCCAGCTAGTGTGCAGGAGTTATTGTAGCCACCCTCACTCCTACATCTTAGCTAGGCAGCGGGAGAAATTTGAGACCATTCACACCTTCCTCTCCCAGACTGCGGTTGGAGGAGTGCATAAGACACTGGATCTCTTTGGCTTCAGCAGTGTGGGAGGGCAGTGCTGCTGTCACTCACCCACCTGTGCCAGCAGGTTAGGTGGGGAACGGGACACACAACAGTGGTGTCTGCCAATGCCTCCATGTCAGGGAACATTTCCACCTTTCCCTGCCCCTCTAGCTGATGCTTTTAGATTTGCAAATGACACTCCTTCACATATAGCTTCTGCACTTTTAACACTTTTATTTCACTGAGTCTCAGGGTGAGTGATACGACATGCAAGACATTTAGGAGGGGCTTAAAGTTTATATAAGTTTTGTATAGCATTTTGGGACCCTTGGACATTATCTGTCTTGTCATTTAGGTGCTTGTCTCACCAGTGTAGATCCCTGGGCACAGGGTGTCTGATGTGAGGCACAAGCCCATTGGTCCTCTGGGAGAAGCATCTGTCTAGTGAGACCCCTCCCATCCCATTTGCATGCTGCTGTGCTGTGGGTGGAGTTTTTGGTGAGTATCTTTCTGCCTCTCCTACCCGTCTTGATGTCGGCCATTTTATCCTTTGTTGTGTAGTAAGTGTTCAGCTAGTCCTCAGGTTCTTTTCAGAGGGAATTGATGGATATGTAGGTGTGTATTTGTTGTGTCCATGGGAGGAGGTAACTTCCGCCTCTTCCTATGCCGTCATCTTGAACCACTCTCTCCTTATATTGTTATAAATTATCTTTAGCACCTTTTCTATTTGAGATTTGTTCTGAGTAGTAAACAAATAAAAACTATGAATTTTCCATTTGAAAACATTTTTCAAACTCACAAAGAATAGAAATCAATAATGAGGAATTACAATGTAAGCCAAAGTATATAGTTATAAGAGTATTGACAAAGAAATGTAAGACTTCATTATAGTTGATTATTTTGGTGTGGGAAAATCACACACAATTGCATATGCAATGCTGAAACAGGATATCATTGCCACAGAAAGATAGAGTTGATTATCATTCCAGGAAAAATAACAGAAGCAAGACATGGGTGAATAATGCCACAGTCTACATGATGTGCAAGAAGTGGCATGTCATTTAAAAGTGCAGCTGGGGCAAAATATAGGAGAAGAGAGACCAAATGGTAGGGATAAAGGCATTTGAATTTGATTCAGTAGACCTCAGAGAAACTACTGAAGGTTTGTGATCAAGTGAGTAAACCAATCATATATTTAGTCTAAAAGGTTTATCTGGTAGAGAGCTGGAAGGAGAGAGCCTGGAAGCAAAGGAACTAGTTAAGAGGTCTATTTAATAACTCAAAGAATAGCTAACATATTTCTACCATATTTATACTAACTTGAAAAAATCTTGCATGTAGATGTTTAGGTTGAATCAAGAGCAGACTCGAGGTAAAAATTAACCTCAGGTGTTCTTTTCACATGTAACTACTTATTCACTGACAAAACAAACCTGTTGAAAACTAGTAGACTAAATTTAGAATGAAGTTGCTCTGAGGTATTTCCTATTTTAAATTAGAGGTCAAACTCAATGATACATAAACAGAACACAGCCTGCAGATGTTTTGTTTGGCTTGCATACTGCCAAAGTAAATAAATAAATGAATAAATTTGAATATTTGGGAATAAAAATGGTCTCTCTAGTTCATTAATTCATCAGCTCTCTATTATTCTATTTGTGTCCAACTTACAATATTTACTCAGTGAGTTTTATTCTGACTACTGTAATTAAAAGTGCAGTCATTCCCAACTCTGTTCTTTCAACCATACATTCCTTGCTGTACATGATAAATGATTATTATTTTTAACTTTTTATTTTTAAATAATTACTGTCTCAGAAGAAATTGTAAAAGTAGTATATAGAGTTCCAGATATATCTTGCTCAATGTTAATTCAGTTTTTCTTAGTCTTATACAATAAGAAATATGATGTAATTTTTAAATATTTTATTGTCTGTATTCTTTTTCTCCAACTCATCCTACTAGAAAAACTCCACAGTGGGAAGAATTTTTGTTCTGTTCACTGGTATATAATGCTGAAAATTTTGCCAGACATGGAGGAACTTCAATAAATTGTCATTGAGTGTGGTTAATATAGTAATAATAGCTAATACTGATGGGATATTTATTATTTTTCAGATATAATTCAACAACATATGCATATTGACTCACACCATAAGAATCAAACCCCTATGAAGACAGTACTAACAATATCCTCATAGTTATTTGGGGGGTCTGAGTTCAAAGTCAACTGAATTTCATGTCTCTGATTAAAATGATCATCATATTTGCTCTTTCAAATTTGGTACAAAATATTATAATGACTAATGGCACTTTCTGGGCATGTAAGACATTCAAGTTTTGGTGGACCTAATATCCTCTGTAAACTTATAGTAAAATATCAAGTGTGATGGTTGGATGGAGGATGTGTATTTTTTCTTTCATATTATTCTGGCTAGAGTTAATATGTTCACTGTTAATTCATATCAACTATTGATGGCATATGCTATATACTGATAGGTAGTAATAGGAATGAGATAATTTCCCTGTTTCTTAGAAATGTAATGAATACTTTAAAAACAGGAAAAGACCAACTATAATACAGAGCAGAATTGAAAAAAACAAGACTAACATGTTATAAAAGTAGGAGGATTAAATACACACACATATTCTTGATTTTCAGTTGTCATGTGGGTATTTTATTTCCATTAAAATTCAATTTAAATAGTATATAAAGAGATAATTTGATTATTTAGCATTTTTACTGTTTGAGGCAATTTTGGCTGTATATTTTTTCAGGAAGAAAATACGTCAACTCATGTACTGTATTTAGACTATATTTTGGTTGCTTATTCATCAGAGCTGAAAATATTAATTTCAATTCTATATTTAATAAAAGTCTTTATGAAATATTTTAAGATCTTTCCACCCTACTGGTTCTGTGAATGGCTGTGGAAAAAATAAAGCCCAAGCTGATATTTTTTTTTTTGACTTGGATGAACATTTGATTTATTATCCAAATCAGGAAATTTTGGGAGTTAAAAGGGACATATGTTTACTCTGGACAACATATATGAACCAGAGCTGTCATATGCAGTTCTGAGTATGATTATTATACTTATAACTTCCTTAAATTTTTTAACAGAGGAAAAGGTGCAAATAATTTATTCTCTTTATTTTAAATATCTCATTAAAAGTAATACAATTTGCTTCTGTTTTTACAGCTAAGAATCAATAAATCTTGACCTAAGATGTTCTCTCTCAATTAATAAAGTCAGGCTTTCAAACTCATATCTTATTTCCACCTTTGTTACACCTTCTCTTCTCTGTGTTCTTTCATGTCTACTCTATGATCTTCCTTCATTAAAGTGATTTCTTGATCTTTTAAGACATTCTATAATATTTAGCCACAAGTTTCCTTTGCTTTAGGACAGCATTTTTCTGGAGAGTTTTTGTCTCCATTTTATTTCTCTTAGCCTCTTTTCTTGTTATAGTGTCTATATTTCTCAGGTGGGTTAACTCTTTTTAAAAATAACTTATTATTCTATGGCAAATCCTTGAAAACATAAACACACAATTACCATGTAATTCAGCATTTCCACTTTTGGGTTTATATTCAAAAAATTTGAAAGCAGGGATTTGAGATATATTTGTATATCACCATTTCAAATCTCCGAAAAGTTAAACACAATTACTGAATAATTCAGCATTTCCACTTCTGGGTATATACTTGATAGAATTGAAAGCAGGGACTTGAGAGATGTTTATGCATCAATGTTCACAGCAGCTTTATTCACAATAGCCCAAAGATGGAAACAACACAAATGTCCATTAAAAGATGAATGGGTAAATACATATGGTGTACACATACAATGGAATATTATTCTGCCTTAAAAAAGGAGCTATTTGGGGGCTTCCCTGGTGGTGCAGTGGTTGAGAGTCTGCCTGCCGATGCAGGGGACAGAGGTTCGTGCCCCGGTACGGGAAGATCCCACATGCCACGAAGCGGCTGGGCCCATGAGCCATGGCCGCTGAGCCTGCGCGTCCGGAGCCTGTGCTCCACACGGGAGAGGCCACAACAGTGAGAGCCCCGCCCACCAAAAAAATAAATAAATATAAAAAATAGGAGCTATTTGGATGCATGTTACAGCATTGATGAACCTTGCAGACATTATACTAAGATAAATAAGTCAGACACAAATATTATAGGGTTCCATATATATGAGAGACAGAAATTATTTGGTGGTTTCAAGACCCTGAGGGATAGGAGAACAGAATATAAAAAGTTTTAGAGATATGAATGGTGGTGACTGGCCACAGAACTGTACACTTCAAATTGTTAAAATGGTAAATTTTTTGCTATGTATATTTTTTACCACAATGTGAAAAAAATAGTTTATCATTAAATAATTTGAATTTCCTAGATAGACTATTTACTCAATTAAAAAAAATGATGAGAAGGAGGTCCAAATAGTTTTCAAGGCTAATTAATTTACTTTAAATAATTTTTATTTTAGAACAGTTTTAGATTTATAATACAGCTGCAAAGATATTTCAGGCAGTTCTAACATACCTCAACCCAGTACTCCCTATATAACATTTTATAATAGTATGATATGCTTATTACAATAAATGAACCCCTATTGACACATTATTATTAAAGTCCATGTTTTACTTGGATTTCCTTGTTTTTTACCTAATGCCCTTTTTCTGCTCAGTACTCCCTCCAGAATACCACATAATATTTAGTCGTCATATATCTTAGAGATCTTTAAATTGTGGCAATTTCTCATACTTTATTTTATATGGCCTTGACAACTTTGAAGACTACTGATTAGATATTTTGTATAATGTCCCTCAGTTAGGGTTCATCTGATATTTTCTTTATTCTTATACTGGGATTGGGAGTTCTTGGGTGGAAGACCACATAGGAAAATGCCTTTCTCATCACACCATGTCACAGTATCAACCTGAGATGGATGAGGATGTTAACCTTGATCACTTGGCTGAGGTGAGGTAGTGTTTATATGATTTTTCCACTGTAACATTACCCTCCTCCCCCTACCATACTCTGTGAAGAAAATCAGGCCACACTTAATGGGTTGGAAATTATAATCCACATTCTTAAGAATGATGTATATAAATAATTTTTTTGAAATTCTTCTGCATAGGAGATTTGTCTGTTCTATCTCATTTATTTATTTATTCAATTATTTACATCAGTATAGACTCATGCATACTTATTTTATAATTTTGGTTATAATCACTACTACGTCATTTACGTTTGCTCAAAATATTTAAACTTTGCCTAGAAGCTCTTTCAGTTCTCTCATGTCTTTTTGCCAACCTTTATCACTGTGGTTTCTTTTGAGCACTTCCTTATTCTCTGGCTCTACAAGATGCTTCAGCTCATCTTGTGTTTTCCTTGAATGAGACCTAGAAACAGCCATTTTCCAAAGAACTATTGTTCCTTTTATTGGAGAAAGCTATTAGAAACCAAGATCTGAGCACTGAGAGTGCTTGTTGCTACAGGGTTTTATTACTTCCAGATTCTCATGGCTAACAAAGCTAAAAAATGTGTATGTGTTTGTGAACCAGTGTATATATGCAAACTATATTATTATTAATGTAGATATATTTCTCTGTCAGATATATTTCTCTGAGTTCACACTTACAAATTCAACTCTAATGTATACCACATCACTCTAGCCCATCCCCCTTTCTTGTCAGTAATCTCACACTCCAGTTGTGAGAAACCTGTCTCTCATCATTCACTACCTACTTATTTAATTGTCCAAGTACAGTGTATTTATATAATGATTTCAGAATTGCTAATCCATAATCTTGTGGGAAACAGTGTTATCAACTAGAGTATAGCTCTTATGTACAGTTTCTTTTGCCTTGATTCATACAAACTCTACTCATTTCAGTATCACTTAGATCATTATTTAATACACTTAGATTTTTGTCACTATCTATATTCTATCCTGGAATCCCTCAAATCCCTAAATGATTTTTATTGATTTACATACATTAAGATTCATTCTTTGTTTTATAAATTACTATGAGCTTTGACAACATCTTAGTGTAATGTATCCACCATTTCAGAATAATTCAGAATAGTTTCACTGCCTTAAGTAATTCCCTATGGTTCACTACTCAAGCCCCTCGCCCCTTTTCCAAACTGCTGATATATTTACTGTCTTTATACCATTTTCCCTTTACCATAATTTCATATAAATATAATCATAGAGTATGTAGACTTTTTATACTGCCTTTATCCTCATTTCCCATTATGGTAATATACATACCATAAATATTGAAGGTAAAATATTTAAATTATTTTCAATTCTTAAAATTATATTCACTTCAGATTTTAAAATAGTATTTCTTTTTGCATTCATTATTTCTTTATCTCATTAAAGTTTTGTTCATGTTTTTACTTGGCTTGATAGCATTATTTTGTATTGCTGACTTATATTCCATTGTATGGACAAAGCACAGTGTGTTTTTCTCTTTACCTATTAAGGACATCTTGGTTGCTTCCAGTTTTTGGCAACTATGATTAAAGCTGCCATAAATATTCTTGTTCAGGTTTTATGTGAACATAGTTTTCAAATCAGTTGAGTAAAAATTAAGAGTAGAGTGGCTAGATTATGTGGTAAGATTATGCTGTTTGCAAGAAACAGTCAAATTGTCTGCCAAATGGACTGTAAATTTTCTCATTCTCACCAACATTAAATAATAGTTCATGTTGCACCATATCCTTCCCCACATTTGGAATTGTCTGTTTTTATATTTAATCATTCTGATAGATGTATATTTGTATCTCATTTTTGTTTTAATTTGAATTTTCCTAATGCAAACCTATGTTGAGTATCATTTATATGCATATTTGATATGTGTTAATCTTTTTTAAAGTGTCTTCTGATCTTCTACCTTCTTTTTAATTGGGTTGTTACCTATTTTTGTGTTTTAATAGTTTCTTGTATATTTTTGAATACAAGTCCTTTTTTTGATATGTTACTTGTAAATATTTTATCTCACTCTATTTCTTTCCTTTTCATTCACTCTATCAATGCCATTTGCAGAACAGAATTTTGTTTTTATTTTAACAAATTTCATTTAGTTTGTCTTATGCAAATTATACCTTAATATATATACCTTAAAAATGAAGGCAAGGCCAGAAGACTTACAGAAATTGAACTGCAACTCTTCCTAGAGTCTCTAGACAGCCTAACCTGCAGATTATGAATTTACCAAGCCTCTATTATTGTGTGAACCAATTGTTTAAAATCTCTCTCTCTCTTTCTCTATCTTTATATAGATATGGATATAGATCTAGGTATCAATATTGATACCTAGATCTATATCTATCAATATATAGGGGCACATTGTATACACCTGCTGTTGGTTCTGTTTTTCTGGAGAAACTTGACTAACATAGTGGCCCATATAAATAAAAGGATGAACCCAAGTTCACCCAGGTAGAAAGTAGTACAATGAGAACTGGAACTTAAGGCCTCATGACTCATTCAGCTGTGAACACTGACCCAGAACTGGGGTCCGCAAACTCTGGCCCACTGATCAGATCTCGCTTGACTCCTGGTTTTGTGCATAACGTTTTGCTTGAACACAGCCACACCCATTCATTAAGGTATTGTGCATGGCTGTTTCTGTGCTACAGCAGCAGATAGGCAATTGCAATGGATACGTATGGTACACAAAATCCAAAATATTTACTATCTGACCCTTTACAGAAAAGATCTGCTGACCCTTGCTCTAGGATGCCATCTGATTTCTGATAGCCCCGAGGAGAATAATTCATGCACATTGGGATAGATTGTTAATCTCATGTCCTCCTTATGTCAAAGATCTCTTAAATGCTCACCCTTGCAATAGCCAGCTTGGGGAGCACTGTCTGAGGATGCAGAAATATTTCTTGTCAGGTCTTTCCAATCCACACTGCTCCCTGAGTATGGTTCTTAAAACCTATTTTTGAAAACAATTTTATTGGAGTATAGTTGATTTACAGTGTTGTGTTAGTTTCAGGTGTACAGAAAAGTGAAACAGTTATACATATACATATACCCACTTTTTTTTTTTTTTTTTTTTGTGGCACGTGGACCTCTCACTGTTGTGGCCTCTCCTGTTGTGGAGCACAGGCTCCGGACGTGCAGGCTCAGTGGCCATGGTTCACGGGCCCAGCCACAAAAAATAAAAATAAAAAGAAAAAAAGAAAAAAAAAGAAAAAAAATGAAGGCAAAAAGTTATTTCCAATTATTAAAAATAAAAATGTATTCATTCCAGATATAAAATGATTTAATATTTGTACTTTCACTATTCCTTTATCTCATTAATATCATTCCAAACATTTATTTCTTTATTTATTTTTTCAACAATATTGCCAACTACCTAAAGTTGCTTTATTTACTATTTTTTAAGTTCCACTCCTAATGTTTGTAATTTCATGAATGTGCAATTAGTTCAAACTCTTTCTGTCTCATGTTCTTACTATTATTCAATTACATACAACAGTTATTCTGTTGTCCACTCCAACAAACTGCCTTGCAGCTAATGACATTCTTTCCTATATAATTTGGTCTGTTGTAAAGTTTTAAAATAGGAATATTGAAAAGGAATTGTGTTGACAGCATTCTAAGACTGTGGTGGTATTTTTAAATACATTTTTACTCTGATAATTTGCACAGCACACTTTTTAAGGGTAGAAAGAATATAGTAGGCTGAATAATAGCTCTCCAGAGTTTATTTTCAACCTCACAATGTGTAGGGTTGGTACAGGGGACTCTGTGGATGTCATTATATTAAGGATCTTGAGATTGGATGACAATCCTGGATTATCCAAGTGGGCCCAATATAATCACATGGGACCTTATAAAAGGTAGGCAAGGATATCAGAGTCAGAAGGAGGAGAGGTGACATACTCTGAAGATGAAAAATGGTCCATAAAACATGGAATGCAAGTAGCCTCTAGAAATGGAAAAAGGTAAATTAATTAATTTTCTTTAGAACCTCCAGGAGAAATGCAATTCTACAGACACCTTGGTTTTGGCCATAAGACTCATTTTAGAATTCTGACCTCAAGAACTGTAAATAATGCATCTGTGTTGTTTTAAGCCATTAAGTTGCTAACAATCTGTTAAAGCAGCAAGTTGGGAACGATACCACTGGTATTATTTAACTTTCCATGTTTTTGAAACTATTATATATGAAAATTGACTCTGATTTATTTTAAAACAAAAATATGGTTTAAGAGAGGGTACATATGGATTAAAATGATAACATTTACATTTCGCCTTGTAGTGAAATGTAAAATAATATTTGGAATCTTCTAGTAACTCATTACCTAATTTTTCATTGTCTAATAAAAATGTGTCACAAAATTAGTAAACTCCTAGGTGAACTTCTGAAAGGGGAGTTTTAAAATGTCTATTTTGTTGAATGGAACAGAATAGAGAGCCCAGAAATAAACCCACACACATGTGGTCAATTACATTAGGATAAAGGAGTTTTAAATGACACAATGGACAAGATAGATTGAATTGGTATTTATAGGACATTCCATCCAAAAACAGAAGATTACACACTCTCCTAAAATGCACACAGAATATTCTCCAGGATAGATCATACCTTGGGTCACATGTCAAGCCTCAGTAAATTTAAGAAAATTGAAATAATATAAAGCATCATTTCTGACCACAACATTATGAGATTAGAAATGAATTACAGGGAAAAAAACATTAAAAAACCACAAACACGTGGAGGCTAAATAATACGTTACTAAATAATCAAGAGATCACTGAAGAAATCAAAGAGGAAATCAAAAAATACCTAGAGACAAATGACAATGAAAACACGACAATCCAAAACCAATGGGATGCAGCAAAAGCAGTTCTAAGAGGGGAGCTTATAGCTATAGAAGCCTACCTCAAAAAACAAGAAAAATCTCAACAAATCTAACCTTACACCTAAAGGAACTAGAGAAAGCATAACAACAACAACAAAAAAAAGTTAGCAGAAGAAAAGAAATCATAAAGATCAAAGCAGAAATAAATGAAATAGAAATGAAGCAAACAATAACAAAGATCAATAAAACTAAAAGCTGGTTCTTTGAGAAGATAAACAAAATTGATAAACCATTAGCCAGACTCATCAAGAAAAAGAGGGAGAGGACTCAAATCAATACTATTAGAAGTGAAAAAAGGGAAGTTACAACAGACACCGCAGAAATACAAAGCATCCTAAGAGACTACTACAAGCAACTGTATGCCAATTAAATGGACAACCTGGAAGAAATGGACAAATTTTTAGAAAAGTATAAAATTCCAAGACTGAACTGGGAAGAAATAGAAAATATGAACAGACCAAACACAAGTAATGAAACTGAAACTGTGATTAAAAATCTTCCAACAAACAAAAGTCCAGGACCAGATGGCTTCACAGGTTAATTCTATCAAACATTTAGAGAAGAGCTAACACCCATCTTTCTCAAACTCTTCCAAAAAATTGCAGAGGAAGGAATACTCCCAAACTAATTCTATGAGGCCACCATCACCTTGATACCAAAACCAGACAAAGATACTACAAAAAAAAATATTACAGACCAATATCACTGATGATTATAGATGCAAAAATCCTCAATAAAATACTAGCAAACAGAATCCAACAGAACATTAAAAG
This sequence comes from Mesoplodon mirus, assembly GCF_964341445.2. NCBI lineage: Eukaryota > Metazoa > Chordata > Mammalia > Artiodactyla > Ziphiidae > Mesoplodon > Mesoplodon mirus. The sequence continues at coordinate 125,282,495 of NC_138982.1, read as the reverse complement.
GATCATATACCATGATCAAGTGAGATTTATCCCAAGGATGCAAGAATTTTTCAATATATGCAAATTAATCAATGTGATAGACCATATTAACAAACTGAAGAATAAAAACCATATGATCATCTCAATAGATGCAGAAAAAGTTTTGACAAAATTCAACACTGATTTATGATATAAACTCTCCAGAAAGTGGGCATAGTGGGAACCAACTTCAACATAATAAAAGCCACATATGACAAACCCACAACAAACATCATTCTCAATGGTGAAAAACTGAAAACATTTCCTCTAAGATCAGGAATAAGACAAAGAGGTCCACTCTCACCACTATTATTCAACATAGTTTTGGAAGCCCTAGCTATGGCAATCAGAGAAGAAAAAGAAATAAAAGGAGTACAAATTGGAAAATAAGAAGTAAAATTGTCACTGTTTGCAGATGACATGATACTATACATAGAGAATCCTAAAGATCCCACCAGAAAAGTACTAGAGCTAATCAATTAATTTGGTAAAGTTGCAGGACACAAAATTAATGCACATAAATCTCTTGCATGCCTATACACTAATGATGAAAAATCTGAAAGAGAAATTAAGGGAACACTCGCATTTACCATTGCAATAAAAAGAATAAAAATACCTAGGAATAAATTTACCCTGGGATACAAAAGACATGTATGCAGAAAACTATAAGACACTAGTAAAAGGAATTAAAGCTGATACAAACAGATGGAGAGACATACCATGTTCTTGGATTGGAAGAATCAATATTGTGAAAATGACTATACTACCCAAAGCAATCTACAGATTCTATGAAATCCCTATTAAATTATCAGTAGCATTTTTTACAAAACTAGAACAAAAATTCTTAAAATTTGTATGGAGTCAAAAAAGACCCCAAATAACCAAAGCATTCTTGAGGGAAAGAAAATGGAGCCAGAGGAATCAGACCCCCTGACTTCAGACTATACTACAAAGCTACAGTAATCAAGACAATATGGTACTGGCACAAAAACAGAAACATAGATCAATGGAACAAGAAAGGAAGCCCAGAGGTAAACCCACGCACCTATGGTCAACTAATATATGACAAAGAAGGCAAGGATATACAACGGGAAAAAGAGAGTCTCTTCAATAAGTGGTAAAACTGGACAGTTACATGTAAAAGAATGAAATTAGAACACTCCCTAACACCATAAAGAAAAATAAACTCAAAATGGATTACTGACCTAATGTAACACTGGACACTATAAAATATTAGAGGAAAACATAAGAATAACACTCTTTGTCATAAATCACAGCTAGATCTTTTTTGATCCACCTCCTAGAGTAATGGAAATAAAAACAAAACTAAGCAAATGGGACCTAATGAAACTTCAGAGCTTTTGCACAGCAAAGGAAACCATAAACAAGATGAAAAGACAACCCTCAGAATGGGAGAAAACATTTTCAAATGAATCAATGGACGTGGGATTAATCTCCAAAATATATAAACAATTCATGCAGCTCAATATTAAAAAAACAAAAACCCCAATCCAAAAATAGATGGAAGACCTAAATAGACATTTCTCCAAAGAAGACATACAGATGGCCAAGAAGAACATGAATAGCTGCTCAACATCACTAATTATTAGAGAAATGCAAATCAAAACTACAATGAGGTATCACCTCACACCAGTTAGAATGGGCATCATCAGAAAATCTACAAACAACAAATGCTGTGGAGAAAAGGGAACCCTCTTGCACTGTTGTTGGGAATGTAAATTGATACAGCCACCATGGAGAACAGTATGGAGGTTCCTTAAAAATCTAAAAATAGAACTACCATATGATCCCACAATCCCACTTCTGGTTATATATCCAGAGAAAACCATAATTCAAATAGACACATGCACCTCAATGTTCATTGCAGCACTGTTTACAATAGCCAGATCATGGAAGCAACCTAAATGCCCATCGACAGACACCTGGATAAAGAAGATATGGTACATATATACAATGGAATATTACTCAGTCATAAAAAGGAATGAAATTGGGTCATTTGTTAAGACGTGGGTGGATCTAGAGACTGTCATACATAGTGAAGTAAGTCAGAAAGAGAAAAACAAATATCACATATTAATGCATGTATGTGGAACCTAGAAAAATGGTACAGATGAACCGATTTGCAGGGCAGAAATTGAGACACAGATGTAGAGAAAAAACGTGTGGACACCAAGGGGGAAAAATCGTGGGTGTGTGACAGGAGTGGTGTGATGTATTGGGTGATTGGGATTGACATGTATACACTGATGTGTATAAAATTGATGACTAATAAGAACCTGCTGTATAAAAAAATAAAAGAAAATGAAAAAAATTTAAAAAAAGAAAAAATATCCTGCTGCTCCTTACACTTCAGTGGATTACCCACATAAGAAAATATGATTCCTCATAACTAGGATTATCTTTGTAACTTTTGGTTTGAAATTTATGTCAATCAGGGTATGGTTCAGGATACTGTAACAAGGAATTGATGAAAGACAGTGAATACAAAAGGATAAGATTTTATCTTTCTTATCTTCTGAGAGCAAAAGAGATAGGCTATTGAGGTTTAGTTAAGCAAAATGCTTGATGATAACATCCAGTGACTAAGACTCTTCTTTCCTAGTATTCTGCTCTCATTACCCCATGGTTTCCAACTTGTGGTCTAGGTTGGATATTCTAGCTACTTCCACCATGACTTTTGCTCAGTCAGCAGGAAGTAATAAAATGAAAAGAGAAGACATGTCCTTTCTCTTAAGACCATGATTCTTAAGTTTTACACAATATTTCCCCCCAGTGCCATTTACCAGAACATGGTCAAATGGCCTTATTAAACTGCAAAGAAGTCTGGAAACTGTAGTGTTTAGCTATATTTAACTGGTCCTGCATAAAGTTTCTATTATTATAGAAGAAAAGTAAACCAACATATTGGAACAAGTGGCAGTCTTGTCACAGGTCTCATATTTGTAACTATTGCTTTTTTTCTCTTCCTTGGGTATTTTCATGTTTATGGCATTTCTCCTGATTATTTGCAACCTAGGACTTACACCATACGATGGTTTCAGCTCTTTTGGAGATTGACTGCTCATATAAATAATGCCCTCCCTTCCTTATTCACTTAAAGTTAATTTCAAATATTTCATTTAGCTTATGAATTAAATTGGTTAGTTTGAACACACCATTCAAAATTATAACATTTTTTTACCTGTGCTTTCAGTGATTTCATTATTATGTAATTACTAGCACTCATATTTAGTTAAATGGGACATACTCATTTTGATTAAAAAAAATTTTAAGGATAAATGAGACAACTCTCTTGATTTTTTCCAAGTATTTAAAATGAGGTAGACCTATAATTTTCATAATCTCATTGTATTTTATAGTAAAAGCTTAAAAACTGAGGAGCTCTGAAATATATTTGTGTTCATATCAATCAGAATATATTTATTGTTTTCATTTATTTGTGCACTCTAAATTCAGTTAATATAATAATTAAAATTACACTTTAAAGTATAATTAAAAGGAGGTTAGGTTTTACAAAATTCTGCTTCTAAGTACATTCATTCATTGAGGAAATATTAAGAACCTAATATCTAGCAAGAATGTGTCTAAAAGCCAGAAATATATACAGCAGAGAACAGGAACAAGTCAGTTGTTTCATTGAATTTAATTCTAGTGAAGATAAACAATAAACAAATTAAGAAATAACATTTTTCAGGAATTTAAAAGGAAAAATAAATTAGAGCAAGAGGGAGAGAGTAGGAGGCTGATATTATTATATATAGGCAGGGTGGTTATAAGTAAGTTCTCTCAGAGGGTGTGATATTTAAGAAGGGGATTGCATAAGTGAAAGAAATCACCATCATGTATAATTGAGGGCCTTATCTACCTAACTGAACCTATACCATAGAATACGTTATTATCTTTCTGATATAAATTTAAAAACTGATATACATAATATTTGACAGTATGAGAGCTTAAGCTCAAGGACAGATAGTCCAGCTCTTAGAAAAAGATTCTTACTACCAAAACTACCTTTCTGTCCAACTAAGCTTAATTTAAACAAACAAACAAACAAAAATCTAAATACATGATGCTGTGTTCTTTTTTTAAGTGATGGTATTTGTGAGTGCCAAATGTCATTGTTATCTATAAATGAAATTTCCAAATCTGCTTTCTTTTTAAAGCTGTTATAATTCTTCTGGGTTTGGATTACTTAAATTATAAATTAATTTTGTTTTAATAAAACCCTATATTATCAATAGATATCTCTGGTCTACAACAGAATTGGAATTAGGGTTTTCACATAAAATTGTTTCAGACTTAGAATGACATATTTCATTTTATTTCATTGGTGGCATGTCTTTTCTCAAAATATCTTGATTCTGAATCTCAGCTTTCAAGTTAAGAGATTCAAATTAATTTTTTTTCTTGTGATGATAACTTTTAATATATTAAAAATGATCAAAAAAATGTATAACTATGAGGTGATGAATATTAACTTACTAATAATTTCTCAATATATACATATAGCAAATCATCATGTTGTACACCCAAAACTAATACAGTGTTGTATGTCAAGTATATCTCAATAAAACTGAAAATAAATAAATAAATAAATAAATACCAGGGACTTCCCTAGTGGAGCAATTGTTAAGAATCTGCCTGCCAATGCAGGGAACAGGGGTTCGATCCCTGGTCCGGGAATATCTCACATGTTGCGGAGCAACTAAACCCATGTGCCACAACTACTAAGCCTTTGCTCTAGAGCCCACATGCCAAAACTACTGAAGCCCACGTGGTTAGAGCCCATGCTCCACAACAAGAGAAGCCACCACAATGAGAAGCCTGCACACCACAATGAAGAGTAGCCCCAGCTCACTGCAACTAGAGAAAGCCCGTGTGCAGCAAAGAGGACCCAATGCAGCCAAAAATTAATTAATTAATTAATTAATTTTTAAAAATACCAAAATATCACTTGATTGTCAGCTTAAAAAGCACAACTAATATCTAAAAATTAAAAATTTATATGTTGTAGTTTTCATTTTAAAAAACATTCAACACAGATTGAATTTAGCCTGCCTCCTTTTCTCAATTAACTTGTAAATATCTTCAGAGAGAAGTCTAATGTATGTAGACTGAAAGATTGACAAAATATAATGAGATTAAGTAGGGGAAGAAATAAAGGTCATCAAGAGTTGAAGTTTAATAATAAAATCAGAAAATCATAACATTTATTCAAAATTTTCTATGTGGTAGCATGTTTATAAAAACATGTCATGCTTTAACCCATATAGTTCTAATAATATCCAAAATAGGTAATATATTTTCCCATTTTATTGATGAACAAATAGAGATCTAGTGATGTTAATAATTTTCCCAACATGATACAACTCACGCATAGCAGAGCTGGGCTTCTAACCAACATTGTCTGCATTTAAAGTCTACGGGAAGGAATTATCCTTGATGCTAGGTGAGAAAATGTCTGTTTAAAAACGCGTGTGTACAACTTGCAGTTTTACAGCCAGAAAAAAAAAGTTAAAAAAAAAAAACTGTGAGAGCTAGAATGATGCAATCCATCTAGTACAGTATGGATATGAATTGCCTTGTGGGGCAGTAATTACTAAATAAAAATCTGCAAAAGAAGTGAGAATACACATAATTAGATTTGTTTCAAGGGTCTTAGATGTGCTTATTGAATCATCCTTAATTGCACAGCTGAGCAAGCTAGATGAGGAAAGTTTGTAAAATTAATCATACAAAGTTTAATGTAAAGTACTCTATCTGGAGCTAAGTTTTTACAAGACCACATAGCAGCTAAGTAGAAGAGAATAAGAAAAATAGAAAATAATATAATCTTAGGTTTGTCTTTTACATCTCTAAGGAAAAAAAATTGGAAATGAGAGAACAAGGGCAATAAAACATCACTGTTTATCAGGCATTTCTCCCAGGTTCTCTCTTTATCAAATGAAATGGCATAAGATGCTTGAGGATTGGATGCAATTTTATCAAGAACTTAGAAAATTTATCAAGAACTTTTTTTTACAAGAATAAATATTTTTATTCATTCATTTAATCCATAAACACCTATTAAGTCCCTGCTATGTGCTAAGGGCCATGCTTGAGGCTAGGAACAGATCAAAGACCCACACAATTCCTCTTCTCAGATTTAAGTAGGAAGATAGGCATTGAACAAGTAATTTAGAAATCAAACACATTATTCTTTAGCATTACACACATGTGTGCCAAACCATAAAGAGAAACAAAAGAATGATTTTCATGAAGTTCAAGCCTACAGCGTGATGAGTTGTAGTGGTAAGACAGGAATAAAGACACAGACCTACTAGAGAATGGACTTGAGGATATGGGGAGGGGGAAGGGTAAGCTGTGACAAAGTGAGAGAGTGGCATGGACATATATACACTACCAAACGTAAAATAGATAACTAGTGGGAAGCAGCCACATAGCACAGGGAGCTCAGCTTGGTGCTTTGTGACCACCTAGAGGGGTGGGGTAGGGAGGGTGGGAGGGAGGGAGACGCAAGAGGGAAGAGATATGGGAACATATGTATATGTATAACTGATTCACTTTGTTATAAAGCAGAAACTAACACACCATTGTAAAGCAATTATCCTCCAATAAAGATGTTAAAAAAAAGATAGCTACAACTCATCACATTCTAAGCTTTGTTACTGACATGAATTCTTGGGAAAAGAATGGAGAAAACTGGTTAACACTCTAGAATCTAGAATCTAGAATGACAGCTTACAGACCTTCTTGAAATATATTTAGAACATATCCTTATGTATCCTTAAATGCTATTAAGGACCCCAAACATCTTTTTGTGGATGTTATAGCTGTAAAAGTGTATGATCTTAGGGATTAAAATTTAGAAATATTTAAGCTTCTGTCTTAGTTATTAATTCACTTTAAATAACTATAATAAACAGGACAACAAAACTAACATTTAAAAACACATTTTCCGAGCAAAAATGTTTAATGAGAAAACGTGACTTTATGTTATACTTTTGCCTGTCTCTTTAATGTCTGGCACTATAAGACAGCTGGATTATTATAACTGTTTCTATATCCAATCTTTTGTGATATCACCCATCACATAGCTCCTACTAGACTTCGCTGTACTCTCCTGAGAGATTGAAAAAGGCAGATATCATCTTAGTATTATTATGAAAAAAAATTTCACCTCCTGAATTTCCCTGAATTGTAGCAGAGTCCACAGTGAGAACTGCTGGAACAATACCCTGACAGAGAGTAAATGTTTAAATAATGCTTTTGAAAGAACTAACATGTACCTGAGCTACAACTTGACATGAAAGTTAGTCCGGAAATTGCAGTAACTGCCATATTGAGAAATAATAAATTAGACAAGTCTCTGTGTTCAGACTGCCACATTCATCAAAACTCCTCTGGCTTAGAATTCTTGAGGGAATTGATCTCTCTTATAATGACCTAAATCTTAGGGTAAGAGAAAAAGACTGAAGGAAAAACTAAGTGATGTAAAACTTCAACACAAATATGTAGGTAGGAATGACACTCATCTAAAAAGATTTTTGAACTCTTAATAGTAAAACTAGTTAGGATTCTAGCCTACAGGATGTAACCCTCAAAGACATCAAAAGGTTTATTCCGATGTAAGTAACACTTTATTGGTTATCTATTATATGTATATTACAGTACATGCCATTAAAGATTGTATTAAAGTTTGAGATACATAACACACAAGTATATAGAATCCTAACTAGAAACTACCAAACTGTAATATATTTATAATGTTTAAGTGAACTTAAATAAATTTAACTTAAAATTATGACAACAATGTTAATATCTGAGACTAAAAGAAAGTTTTCTACTATAGAATCTTCATGAAATAGTCATTTAAAAATAATTACATTTTGTTGTGCCATTTTCCTTTCTCAGCGTAATCTCTGCCTAATATAAAATATCAAAATCTTAATGTCATATATCCTGGGAAAGGTGCTTTACTACTTCAGCCTTTTCAATATTCTGCATTTGATTGCCCTGGCCTTCTACTCCACTTATAGTTTACAGTCTCAGTGAACTGTGGGGAAGAAATTAGATTGCCAAGGAAAAACAAATCACAAAATGCTAAAGATTAAAGTTGTCATCTGTAAGTATTAAATTCTTACTTTATGCACTAAGGTTAAGGACTATTAATGATTTGGGTGGTCATAAATTGGGACATATTTCGAACTAAACAAACAAAATTCTGTTATGCTTTAAATTGGTTAGTTATATGCTGCATATTACACACAAGTGCATGTGTGTAAGAAATAGCACTTTATAGGATAGAGTCTATTTTCTATTTGGTTGTCAGTCTTGTGCCATATTCTCAAAGCGAGAATTCAAATTCAAATGTACAGAGGAAGAGGCACAATTGCTATGTTGAAGCAACTCTAACTCTGAACCTATCCTGTCATGGTCAGAGAGCCGTGAATTGTTTGTAAGAACTGCAAATAGCAGCTATACTTGACTAAATGAAAAAGAGAAAGTGAATATGGGTGGCAAATACCACTCTTTAAAATACAAGGCCATTTCATGGAATGTAACATTGATGTTGATTGCTGAGAAAAGGCTGTTATAATTAGATCAGAATATCAGAAGAAGAGGGGTTTGATTTGAAGAGCTTTATACTAGGCTGAAAAGAAGACAAAATAGGAAATTGGAGTAGCAGGGAAAGTTGCTCTACAAGGCTAGCTCTGCACTTACATTCAAACTCAGGGGAAACAATCCTATCAGACAAAGAAAGCCCGCAGGTTCTACTTGCTACTAAATGCATTCACTTGGATTTTATTTTCTGCCTTCTCCTCTTCTCCCTTTCTCTATATGCATTTGCAGATGTATATATCTATCTTCATTAAAACTCAATCAAGAAGAACATTTGTATTTCCAGCTGAGAAGCAGTTTTCATGGCTTGGTAAGCAAACTGCTTTCTTCTGTGTATATTATTGTAATGTAACTCAGGGAATGGCATGAGATAAGATATTTGTTTCCATGTTTTCTTTAACCCCAGAGACTTAAGAAATGGGTAAAGTAAAATGGATATGTATGAGGACTTAAAGATTGAATAATTATTGTGTCTGTGAAAACTTCAGTAACTCATGCGTGGGAAGATAGTGCTTTCTGGTAATTGTATGCACTCTAAAACATATTTTTTGATTCCCAGAAAAGCAATGACATGTTTTCTCAAAAAAATCACTCGAACTATTTATTGGGAAAAAAGTTAACATTCCAGTTCATTTGCTAATCCACAAAATTCCTCCAAAAAACAATAACACATATTGTATATCTTTGCATTTGTTTGAAAAATCATGTATGGAAAGAGGGATATTTATTAAAGCACAAAATATTCACTGAGATTTTATGTCCGAGTTGTGCCCAAGATTGCAGAGAAAAAGGGTGTTAGTGTTGTGTATTGTCAGTAGAGGCCATATCCATTCCTTTACTATAGACCCTGAAAAAAAAATCATAGACTCTTGATAGCAGGTTATATTGGCAAATAAGAAATTAAATATATAATTGTATTTTCTATGAAATATTTTTAGTTCAAGTAATTTTATAATTTCAAAGATAAAGAGAGCTTCCATAATTATTTTTTTTAAAAAGATCAGCTTTTTTCTTTAAGAATTTATCACAAACTTCTCAAAGTAAATAATTTATAACATTTTAATACATCACAAAATATAAACACAGACTTCTTTTTTATGAATTGCATCCATATAAATATTAATTATTTATATACTTTTAATTAAATGTATTCATATGAAATATCTATTTCAATATAGATGGACTGTAATACAGTGAATCTCTCCATGTATAAACTGTCATTAAAATAATTACTGTTAGATCTAAAGGGAAAAATTTGGAGCAACACACTAATAATAGGGAACTTAATCCTCTAACACATATAGAAGGAACATACCTCAATATAATAAAGGCCAAATATGACAATCCCACAGCTAACATCATACTCAAGGGTGAAAAGTTTAAAAGCTAATCCCTCTAAGATCAGGAACTAGAGAGAGTCTCACTCTCACCACTCTTATTCAAAATAATATTGAAGTCCAGGCCAGAGCAACTGGGCAAAAAAATAAAAATAAAAAAAATAAAAATTGAAAGGAAGAAGTAAAACTGCCACTGTTTGCAAATGACATGATACCATATATAGTAAACCATTAAGATTCCACCAAAAACCTGTTAGAAATAATAAGCAAATACAGTAAAGTTTCAGGGTACAAAATCAACATAAAATATAATGTGTTCCATACACTAATAGTGAGCTAGCAGAAAGATAATTTAAGAAGACAAGCCCATTTATAATTGCAAAAAAAAGCAATACCTAGGAATAAATCTAACTAAAGAGGTAAAAGACTTGTATACACTGAAATCTGTAAGACACTGAAAGAAACTGAAGAAGAAATGGAAAGATATTCTTTGCCATGAATTAGAATAATTAACATTGTTAAAATATTCATATTACCTAAAGCAATCTACAGATTCAACGAAATCTCTATCAAAATCCCAAGGACAGTTTTTATAAAAATAGAACACAAAATTCTAAAATTTATATGGAACCACGGAAGACCCCAAATAGGCAAAGCAATTCTGAGAAAAAGAGAACAAAGCTGCAGGTATCACACTCACAAATGAGCAAAGAATATGCAATTGAGAAAGGGCAGTCTGTTCATTAATTGGTGTTGGGAAAACCTCACACCATACACAAAAATCAACTCAAATCAAATTAAAGACTTAAATGTAATACTTGAAATAATAAAATACCTAGAAGAAAACATAGGTAGTAACTTTTTTTAATTTTTAATTTTTTTTTAAATTTTATTTATTTTTTATAAGTGAAGTATAGTTGATTTACAATATTATATTATTTTCAGGTATACAACATAGTGATTCAGTATTTTTATAGATTTCACTCCATTTAAAGTTATTATAAAATATTAGCTATATTCCCTGTCTGTACAATATATTCTTGTACCTTATTTATTTTATACATAAGAATTTGTACATCTTATTAATCAACTACCCCTATCTTGCCCCTCCCCCATTCCATATCCCCTGACCCCACTGGTAACCACTAGTTTGTTCGCTGTATCTGTGATTCTGTTGCTGTCATGTTATATTCACTTGTGTGTTTTATTTTTTTAGATTTCACATATAACGGACAACATACAATATTTTTCTTTCTCTATCTGACTTGTTTTACCAAGGATAAATCCTGCCAGGTATATCCATGTTGCTGCAAATGGCAAAATTTCATTTTTTTTATAGCTGAGAAACATTCTACTGTGTGTGTGTGTGCACGCACACACACACACACACCACATCTTCTTTATACATTCATCTGTTGATGGACATTTTGGTTGCTTCCATATCTTGGCTATTATAAATAATGCTGCTATGAACATTGGGGTACATGTACAGTACCTTTTCAAATTAGTCTTTTTGTTTTCTTTGGATATATACTCAGGAGTAGAATTGCTGGATTATATGGTAGTCCTATTTTTAGTTTTTTTAAGGAAGGGGAGGGGGTGAATAGGAGCAGGCAGCTCCCTATAATCAATAGATCTGTTAATTTTAGGGTAACTTACTCACAAGGTGAGATTGAATTTGGGCTACACTCCACACTGCTGAGGAGCCACTGGGACAATTTTATAGTTAACCTAGAATATGGATGTAGGTACTGGGAAACAGGACTTACATTCCTAAGTCACGATTTATGAATGGGTATCTAGTCTTGTGGGTGCAGGAAATACATTACTGAAGATTTTCACCATTGTTTGGGAACTAACAGAGCATAGAGGCTATCAGGTCCTGATGATTATTAAATAATATCTATTAATACAAAGCCATGATGACAAAGAAGTGATTTGTTCAAGTACAACCCTGGGTAGGGTCAGCAGACAGACAGGAGAAACTGTAAGGGCCCAAGATGTCCTCAGTTATGCTAACAGTCATGTACTTACATACTGTTTTCATAGTGGCTGCACCAGTTTACATTTCCACATCAGTGTACTAGGATTCCTTTTCTCCATATCCTCGCCAACACTTGTTATCTGTAGACATTTTGATAATAACCATCTGACAGGTATGAGCTAATAACTCACTGCAGTTTTAATCTGCATTTCTAGAGAGTCCAGAAATAAACCCATGTACTTATGGTCAATTAATCTATGATGAAGGAGGTAAGAATATACAATGGAGTAAAGGCAATCTCTTCAATAAGTGGTGCTGGAAAAACTGGACAGCTACATGTAAAATAATTAAATTAGAACATTTTCTCACAACATATACAAAAATAAACTCAAAATGGATTGAAGATCTAAATTTAATATCGGAAACCATAAAACTCCTCAAAGAAAACATAGACAGAACACTCTTTCACATATATCATAACAGTATTTTCTTGGATCTGTCTCCTAAGGCAAAGGAAACAAAAACAAAAATAAACAATGGCATCTAAGTAAACCTAAATCTTTGGCACAGAAAAAGAAACCATTGACAAGACAAAAAGGCAACCTACTGAATGAGGGAAGATATTTGCAACCTATATACCAATAGGTGATGGTTACCTAAAATATATAAAGAACTCATACAACTTAACAAAAAAAAAAAAAAACAATTTAATTTAAAAATTAGCAGAGGAGCTGAATAGATATTTTTCCAAAGAAGGCATACAGATGGCCAACATGCACATGAAAAGATGCTCAACAACACTAATTATTAGGTAAATGCAAATCAAAACAACAATGAGATATTACCTCATACACATTAGAATTGCTAATATCAAAATATGATAAATAACAAGTTTTGGTGAGAATGTGGAGAAAAGGGAGCACTCATACACTATTGGTGGGAATGGAAAGTGGTGTAGCCACTATGGAAAACAGTGGAGATTCCTAAAAAATTTAAGGATAAAACTACCATATGATCCAACTATTCCAGTTCTGAATATTTATCCAAAGAATATGAAAACACTAACTCACAGTTATATGTACCCCTCTGTTTATCACAGCATTATTTACAATAACCAAGATACGGAAACCACCTAAGTGCCCATCAATAGGATGAATTGATAAAGAAGAAGTTACACACACACACACACACACACACACACACACACAGTGGAATACTGTTCAGCCATAAAAAAGTGGAAATCTTGAAATTGCAGCAACAGGATAGACCTTGAGGGTATAATGCTGAGTGAAATATGTCAGGCAAAGAAAGACAAATATCATGTGATTACACTCATGTGTGGAATATAAAAAACAAATAAGCAAACAAGATAAATGAACATACCAAATCAAACAAAAACAGATACTAGAAACAGAGAACAGTAGTGGTTACCAAAGTGGGAGGGATTGTTGGGAGGGTGAAATGTGTAAAGGGAGTCAACTGTATGGTGGATGGATGGAAACTAAATTTTTGGTGGTGAACCCAGTTAGTGTACACAGAAATAGAAATATAATGTTATACACATGAAACATATAATGGTGTAAACCAGTGTTACCTCTATAAAAAGATAAAATATAACTGTAATTAATATAATATATTTAAAGATACTATCTGAGGCAAGTCTTGAAACTCAGATGGTTTTTTTTTTTCAAAATATATAAACTAGCTTGTTTTTGTTTGGGATAATAACAAAGAAATCAAAACTCTTATTTTTAAAACTGCTGCACTTACTAGTTCATCTCAGTCTTACCATCACTGCTACCTTTTTTTTTTTCTTTAACCATATTCAGTTCCTTTCAGACTTAGCTTTATGGCTGCAGCTGGAATGATCATCCTCTCCTTAATTCCCTCAGCCAATAATTGAAGTATATGTGACTATGATGATAGATTATTAAAAGAAACACAGAATTATTATCATCAACACCACTTATTCAGTTACCTTAGGGCTTTCTTTTATTAAAAAGAGATAAATTGTGTCATAAAACACATACTTTGTAAATTAAAGTATACCAACAATCAGTAAATTTTTGTGAAAAGCAAATAGGCTTTAAAAATGTTTGTGTTAGGCTTCTACTCCATAAATATTGATATAATCATGATGAAAATGATGATAAGTGAATATAATTTAACCAGTGTTTCTAGGCTTTTTTTTTTTTTTTTTTTTTTTTTTTGTGGTATGCGGGTCTCTCACTGTTGTGGCCTCTCCCGTTTCGGAGCACAGGCTCCGGATGCTCAGCGGCCATGGCTCATGGGTCCAGCTGCTCGGTGGCATGTGGGATCCCCCCGGACCAGGGCACAAACCCGTGTCACCTGCATCGGCAGGTGGACTCTCAACCACTACGCCACCAGGGAAGCCCTAGGCTCTTTCTTATTCTCTTTTGAAATAGTTTCTTGTTTTTCCAGCAACTCATTGTGTGCATGTCTTGTGGTGGAACCAGAGTTTTATATCTTCCCACAGTGTAAGATAATCAATAATTGCTCTCAAGTGCCCTCTACCTGAGTAGTCAAGGATCTTCTTTGCTGAAGCTGAGAGAGATTGGGGAGAAACAATCAGATCTCTCCTATTTTTCTGCTTCCTTGGATCTTTAGCTTCCAAACACTAGTACCTCAGACAGCTATGCAATCTCGGATGGGGAAGGTTCTCTCAGAGTGAGCGTGAGTAGAGAGAGTTACTGTTGTAAGAAATAACTTCTCCAAAGGTGCTTGGGCTTCCATATAAAAACCCAGCTACTGTCTACCCCAGCCCATCAGGATTGCAGCAAACACTGACTACTCATCCCCCATTGCCTCTTCCTCCAGTATCCTAATAATAATCACTAATAATCACTGTCATGGCTCTATTGAACCAGAATAAGCAAGGGAGCTTAGAGAGAATATAAGTCATGGTCCCAGAGAATAGAGCCCAGTGGACAGAGTGCAGAGAGAATCAAGGAGTAGGGGGAGGACAAGCTAGAAACAGAAACACTCTGACATGAAGATTTATGTTATTTTTCTAGGTAATAAAATTTATCTTTCACAGAATCATTTTATTCCCACTCCCTTAAGTGAAGGGTATTAAATGGAATAAATAATCTAGATTCTGGAACAGAGGACAGAAGACTAGCTTTAGAACCTTTGAGTAGGTGTTACTTAACTATCCCTTGATCTTGAGTGAAAGAAGCACAATTTTACAGTAGACTTCATTTTCTATTGAATCTGATTGGTGAAAAAACATGATTGTCCATTTGACAAGCCCGCTTTATATTCCAGTGAAGAGTCTCTGGTAACTTGCAGAAATTAAACACATCTCGGCTATTGGAAAAAAGAGCAATTTATGAAGTGATGATAGTTTAAGCAATTTTGAAGACTAAGTAAAAGTAGTCCATCTATCCATGCATAGGATTGTGGAAATAGGACCCCAGATGTGCTTCCTCTAACTGGCTCAGGGTCAAGGATTTACCTACTAAGTGGGCTTCTTTCTGCCTTAACAGTCATGTTCCCCCAGCTAGGTACAATTAAGTAGATAATTGGGCCATAGCAACATTATCAATAGCAATAGGTTCACTCTCTCTAAAACAGATTTTGAATTGTTTTAATCATTCATGTTTCTCTTAAAATTATAAATACCAAACGATATATTCCATAAAGGATTCAATAGGAATGGATAAATGATGGATATATCAGAGGATTGTTATAGGGTGCAGACCAATACTATTTCAACTTAACAACACACATGCTACTCTCACAATTAAGGACACTAGATTTATTAATTACCTTCATTTTACAAATCTGAATTCAAAATCTAAATAATAATGTTTTTGGAAAGGCAACATCAATTCACTTACTTTTGTTCAACTCTAGAAACATGCAAATCTACCAAACTCTGAGCTCTATGAGGGTAGAAAACTGACAAGCATACTATTTCCCTATCGCTGGTCTTTAATATGTATTTGTTGAATAAATGAAGAAGAGAAAACAAATAAAGAAAATATTCCTTATACTGTAATACCAAAAATGGCAGAATTTTTCTGTCTTTTTTTTTTTTTTTTTTTTTAATCCACTGTTCTATCCCCGGAATCTAAACTGATATATGGCACATAGAAGGTAGTCATTAAAACATGTTAAATAAATAAGTTCTAGATACTTTCTAATTATAGTATACTTGAATCAATCCATTTTCTAGGTAACTGTTCAAAAAGTCCATGCATTTGTTTAACCAAAGCTGCAAGAGATATATCTGTATGTTCCAATTTCCTCTGATTTTTTCATGCTCTGCTTTTAGTGAATCTGTCTATTTGACTCATTCAATTCAGGCTCATTCTTCATGAGCCTGATGAAATAAAAGGTCAAACCCCTTATTATTGAATGGTTTGTAATATTTTATTGAAGTTGCTTTGCTGGCAATATCTTTTCACAGTTACATAAATAAGAGTTTGGAGAGTAGAAATATGGTTACCAAAGGCTTCTCTGGGACAGCTGCAAGCCCATTTTAAATTGTCCTTATTTTAAAAGCTGAGAGACTAGTGATTCTGCCATATCCTAAGTATGAGTTTCACTAGGAAAAATGTTTGTACTTTAAGAAACCAAAGCTTAATTTGTATGGACGTTTATGTATTTAAAATGTTTTAAAGTTGTTATGTCATATTACTTCTCATATAATTGCCACTTTTTACATTTCAGACTGTCATACCCAGGTAACAAGAAGGGAACAGATTCTTAGTGTTTCAGTGAATTAAGTTGTTGATTTTTATTTGTTCATTAAAAAATGGACAAAGAGGTATGGTGTACCAAAGTATATTTTCTATTATTAGGGAATGTTCTATTATTCTATAATTGTATGTTGCTTTTCTTCTATTTCTTTCCAATCCACACATCTACATAGTTATATTAATGTAAAAGATGATCATCATAATGATGATAATATATCATTAAAGAGATATGTTATATCATTTGTTCTTAGTATTGGTTTCAGTTTTACGTTAACTCAGACATGTAGAAATATACTATTTTTTTCCTTTATACTATGCAACTTTCTCACAATTTCCCTTTCCCACTCAGTACTCAGCAAAATAAGCATCATACTGTATAGTCAGGTCCATGTAAAATAATAATCATTTCTGATTTGACTCAGGAACTAATAGATTTACTCGGTCTCTTTTTTGGCTAAATACTTAGTCTTTCAGAATTTCCAAGTGATTCCAAAATTATATCCTGGTTCACAAGCATTTGTTCTGTACTGTGTCTTTAGACTCCATTCTCTATCCTTACCACATCTACTACTGAAGTGCCCCATGTGTCTTCTGATGGCACAGTATCTCCTTTTGATTACACCCTGTTCTCAGGCCCATGATGAACTTGTACATAGACCTTTAGGTGACTCACTAAAACAGCACCAAGAGCTAGCTGAACTGTCTCCTATGTTCCTCTTTTGGGGCACATGAGAACTCCAGAATCCCATCCATGCTCTATCAGATTTAAACAGAGTGGTAGTGGCCATGATGGAAGTGGTGGGGAAGAGTAGAGTGTGGGGGAGAGATGCAGAGTTAAGAAGTTCACTAAATCTGTGATTATTTCTGTTTTATAAATAATTTCATTTGTATCACTTTTTAGATTTGACATATAAATAATATCATATGATATTTGTCTCTCTCTGTCTAACTTACTTCACTCAGTGTTACAATCTCTAGGTCCATCTATATTGCTGCAAATGACATTATTTTGTTCTTTTTCATGGCTGAGTAATATTCCATTGTATATATGTACTACATCTTCTTTATCTGCTCCTCTGTTGATGGACATTTAGGTTGTTTCCATGTCTTGGCTGTTGTAAATATTGCTGCAGTGAACACTGGGGTGCATGTATCTTTCTGAATTATGGTTTTCTCCATATATATGTCCCTGAGTGGAATTGTTGGATCATATGGCAGTTCTATATTTAGTTTTTTAAGGAACCTCCATACGGTTCTCCATAGTGGCTGTATCAATTTACATTCCCACCAACAGTGCAAGAGAATTCCCTTTTCTCCATACCCTCTCAGCATTTATTGTTTGTAGATTTTTTTGATGATGGTCATTCTGACCAGCGTGAGGTGATTCCTCATTGTAGTTTTGATTTGCATGTCTCTAATAATTAGTGATGTTGAGGATCTTTTCTTGTTCTTTTTGCCCATCTGTTTGTCTTTGGAGAAATGCTACCAGGGGATAAAGGGGTGGGGAGGGATAAATTGGGAGATTGGGATTGACATATACACTATACATAAAATAGATAACTAATAAGGACCTACTGTATAGCATAGGAAACTCTACTCAATACTCTGTAATGACCTATATGGGAAAAGAATCTAAAAAAGAGTGGATATGTGTACATGTATAACTGATTCACTTTGCTATACACCTGAAACTAACATAACATTGTAAATCAACTATACTTCAGTAAAAATTAAAAATAAAATCCCAATATCAAAAAAAAAAAAATACCGGGACTAGATGGCTTCATTGGTGAATTCTACAAAACTTTTAAAGAAAAATTTATATGAATTAATTTTAATTGGGTAAATTTTATAAATCTATTTGTGGGTGATACACTATATTTTATAAATACACTAGGGGACACATACAATGCTATAAAATAAGTTAGAGATTTTGGTTCTGAATCTTTGATTTCTTTGAAAAAGTATTTGACTTGAGTTACATTTCAGAAATTTAACACAATTGAGCATACAATGATTCTTGTAAACTTTTTTTTTTAAATACAAGAAAGTGATAAAGAAGAGTATGTCTGTTATGAGGGTAGAGTATAATGGAAACTTTTAACAACAAGGTTTGACCAATTACAAGCTCCACTTAAAAAGCCAATATCTTTAATAAACAAAGGTAACTGTTCATTTTCCAAAGCAAACTACAAGCAAAGGGAAACTAAGAAGAAATGGTATTTTCCAGATTTACTTTGATGGTTTATGCACATTTTCTCAGTGAATCACAGCAAACACTTACTAAAGATAAAATATATGATCTTCATAGTGGAGGAATCTTGCAGAAATCACCTGAATCAGTGAACATCAGGTGTAATGCAATAAATGACTTTCAGGTGACTGAAGCACGCAAGATACATTATCACTGTTGTGGTATTCTGGGTGAAAAATACATTATAAAATCATAATCTAAAACTAAAAAGAAAAGAAGACATTCAGAGGCTCTCTGTCCTGCTTCTTCTTGATTCCTTTACATCTCCTAGAGTTTTCCATTTTCTGAGGATGACTTCCTTCATGGTTCCAAGGGAGAATAGAAAATTAATCCACTTTTCTATTTGAATTCATAAGCCTATAGGGGTTAAGATATTTTTAATAACTAAGACTTCCAAATACTAATATTCCAAGCCTGAAAATGGATTAGTGTCCTTTCAGAGAACTTCTCTACCTACAATTATTTTACAAACTCACATGGCTTTTTCCTTATCATCTGTATCAACTATATGTTGCCACAATAATGTTGCATAACAAACAATAATGCAACTTCAGGGTCATAGAGCAATAAATGTTTACTTAGCTCAGGAATCTAAAGGCTTTATGTTGTCAAGGGGGCTCTGCTGTCTTAGCATTAGTAGTATTTTTATTGATCTATGATGGTTTTACCTAAGACACATCGAGCCACGTGACTCTGGTTTTTATACTTCTCATACTTCACCTGGGACTAGCCTGGGTGTGTCCTCCTGAGGTTTATAGCAGAGGGCAAGAGCAGAAGGGGAAATATTCAAGTGTTTTTCCTTGTCTCATTCTGTCATGTTTTTTAACATTTCAAAGTGAGACACTTGACTGAACCCAGAGGCCAGAGGTGGTGCAGAAGACTGCCAAGTGTAGCGTGCATTTAAGGTTACACACTAAAAGGTGTAGCTTCAGGAAAGGGCAAAGTGTTAAACCCAGAAATACAGTCAACATAGCAAATCTTTCATTTTGGGGTTTAGAAAGATGTCTGTACTTCTTGAATCCCTCATCCATAACTATTCATTTTAAAACACTATGACCAGTGTTATTTAGCCTGTGTTTCTTCAAATAAAGGAAAGTCATTAACTTCGAAGAATGTGTATTTTTTTCTTTCTTTTTTTTAAAGTTATAGTTTAGCTCTTGCAGTTAATGTGACTTGTTTTGGGGAAAAAAATGTGTGTGTATATTTTCTTATCCAGCAGTGAACTGATTCAACCCAATGCATTCCACTGTAGCAGCTTCCAACTGGATTTTATGTTTCCATCCTTCCTTCTCAACATTTTCCACATAGCATCAAGAGTTATGTTTTTGAAATATAAATCAATTTTTGTCCCTCTCTCTCAGTATCCCTGCATCTTCACCCATTTACTACAATTTAAAATCCTTGTAATAATTGACAACATCCTTCAGGACTGAGTCACTACGCTCTTCCCCAGCTTCCTCCTTACCACTCCCTCTACACTTATACTCTGTCCCCTCTAACTTTCTTATCTCTTCAATCATATCAACTGGTGTAATACAATCATACTACCATTATCCTGGTTTTCTCATTTTTTTCTTCCTCCTTAATAGAATGTCTTCTCTCATTCATGAGAAAAAAGATCTCTCCCAACTACCATAGAAAAATTGGTCTCTGTCATTCTTTATCTCATTAACCTAATCATTTATGAAAACATAAGATAATTAAGTCAATATATTAGAATCATAAGCATAAATCATACAATTTTCTTCTATTTTGTTTATTTACTGATTGACCATGTAAGTTTAAGGCATCACTAGAGACACTGTAAGGAAACGTTTAAATAGCCACTGTCTAATAAACGTTCAAGTAGCAGCCAATACAAAGCAAAGGCATGAAAAGTTAGATAATTATTTAGAAGAATGGAATGGATATTGTAAAGTCTATTCCAAAGCAATAGAGAGTAACAAACAAATTAAATGATTTGGGAGTGTTATTTTTGCAACATTTGTTCTCATGTTGAGGGGATTCATTTCAAAAGAACATTACAGATTTTTTTTAGGAGCAAATACCAAATGCGGCAGCTCTAGAGATGTTAGGAAATAGAACAAGAGGCTGTGGGTGGTGCTACAATATCATGTCCAAGGAGACACAGACAAGATTAGTTTTAAGCTAGCAGCTATGGCTGAAAATGTTGTGTGAACTCGTTTGTATCCACAGGCTTATGGAGACCAGAGAAATTGACTTAAAAGGCTGAGAGAAATGTGTGTCTTATTTTTTTCACAAGAGTGCTAGCTCAAGGGGCTTAGAATTTTGCCTGATATTGGACATGGGCATTTCTCAGATATTTGTTTTAAAGTGTTATATATAAGTATGGAATGAAATGTTTTACTTCTTTTAAAATTAATTTTCAAAGTTAGATAGTTGGTGGAAAAGATGCTTTAACAAAGAAGCAAAATGGCTATACCAGTACCTTTATGATCCCCTCACGTCCTTCTCACAAACCAAGGTGAAGAAGACTATTTGCATATCTTCTCTTCTATGATCTTGTATCTTTCAGTGATTGTCATCATTCTGATTTATAATGACTTATAATTGAATATGGCAATTAAATATTTTGATGTGTTATATTTCTTCTTGGATAGATGAATACATCACCTGATATATTTTTACATTGAAAAACTATTAGAGTATGATGACTGGCTGTTATTTAAAATGTTAAGTGCAGTCAGAAAATTGTTTGACTTTTAAAACATACCTTACTAGCTAGAGAAAGAGCCTGAATGTCAGGAAATGACTTACCTGCAAATAGAAAAGGTAGCAATGTCAATAAGTTCTGAAAAGCAAGGTTTGCTACAGGTACTCTATCATGTAGTAATCTCAGGAGATAATCAAGAGCTGACTGTGAGTAAAAAGTACACTGGATCTTGGCAAAGCACTTGAAGAAAAATCTTTCAGGTGGAAAAAAACAAGTAGACAATTAAATGGGAGGCCAAGTAGACACCTATTCTTACACCTGGTCTTAAAATGCACTCAATTAAAATGAACAGTAAATTAAAAACGTATTTAAATTTAGTTGAGTTTTCTAAAAAAAAATAATAATAAAACCAAAAAAACACACAAAAAAAACAAACCTAAAGAGGACTTAACAATATATTTGTCTAGCAAAATTTATTTTTTTGAAATATGTCCATATTCACCATATTATAATTCCTCAGCATTAATCCAGACTACAGAACTACTCTTTAATAACAATATATAACATTTGTTTAATAGAACCTAGATAAAGTATTTACTAAAATGAACAAAAAATGATGAATAAGGAATATCCTTATCATATTACTTTTATTATATGTGTTATAACATTGTTTACTATAAATATATTATTATTAAAGAATGTCTTCAATGAGAGCAGGTGCTTGGCATATATATATACACACATTATACATTAATTTCCATATGAAGGAACAAATGGATATGAGTTGAAACATATAGCAGAAGACCACCTGTATGAGCCACATATAGCTTTCAGGTTCTAGTAATACAATAACTTCTTTCTGAGATTAATATATATATATATATATATATATATATATATATATATATATATATATATATACACACACACACATATATTTTAATTTAAAAACAATGCCATCTTTTCCTGCTTAGTGGAGGCAGGGAGAAAAACAAATGGTTTGTGACAAGGAGATCCTTATAGTACTTCTGACTGATGTTTACTGCTGTATCTATATCTTTATAGTTAATAAATATAGTTTGAAATGTAAGGAGTTACTGTTTCATTTCTCTTATCGTCCTGGGGAAAATTATATCTTAGCATTCACATGGCATTTTACAAAAGTTCTTATTTATCTGCTTGAACTTTACAGAAAAAAATATAAGCCATTGATCTGCTCTCCTTGTACTCCTACCACAAATTCAGATGACATTGACTAGTTACTTAGATCTTCTTGGGACTTAGGTTTGTCTCTGTTCGTGATGACTCTACTTTAAGAAGGAAAACATCAGATTGCTAACTACTGTAATCATTCTGCACATTTTTCCCAAATCAGTGTAAAATCCAGTGATGATGTCTGCCAAAATAGATTTTTTTTCTGGAAATAAGTGAAGCTAGCTTTTGTGTAAAAGCTTTTCTATATTTAATTGCTTTATATTATATACTGATATGTAAACACTGTCACAACAAAAGCTGTCACAACTCTTTGATAGAGAATACTTCTTCCTTAAAGTACTCAGACGTGTGCTCATCAAAATATTTTAGAGCATCTTTAGGCAACAAACTTTTTTGTTTTTCCTTCTCATGGAGAACTTTAGTCTGGTTGAATCTTTATTAATTTTTTTTTTACATGATTCTTCCCACTTCTCCACAGGTGCACAGGAAGAATGTATTCCTTCTCTCCTTAGCCTGCACAAACAGGCACATAGTATCCCCATTGGCAGCTTTCTTGATATACCTTCAAATTGAAAATTTACTGTATGGAACCATGCACATTTTCCCTATAGTACCACTACAAAATGGCTGCTTCTTCACAAGTTTTCAAAACATGCTGTTACTAAGATGACTCATTACTTCATTGGTGTACTATATTCATCCACACAACAATTGATTGCTTATTCTCAGTATTTAACAATGCTTAGATTTTGGAAAACCTTTTACTCAACCCACGTAGGGTCTCTGTCTAGGTCTGAAAAATAAATGGACAAAGACAGATTAACAGTAGAAATAATACAAGTATATTTGATATAAGTTTTAAGTGACACAGGAACCTTCATAAGGAAATGAAGACCTGAAGAAACAGTTAAACTTGAATATTTTGGTGCTAGCTTTGATGAAGACTGGACAGATTTGGAAGCATATGATAGGTTAAAGAGTATGAGGTAAATGTAGATTTAGCAAGGACTGTTTGTTAGGATTCTTCTCAGTTTCCCTTTGTCTTCAGAGATAAGGATGTTCCTTTCCTCCAGGTATAAGGATAGCCCCTTTGGCATGAGGGTTTGATGACCTGTTTCAGGAGATAAGGAGAGGCTATGTCAAATTGACCTTCCTGCTTCTGTAGTTTATTTCAAACTCTTCAGCTGAAAGTAGTCAATATGCCAAGGTGCCATATTTTGGGGTAGCATGTTCTGAACCCCTCATGACGATTGCTTTCTTTCTATAATTACTTTAGATTGTAGTCCTCTGCTATTTCCTGTTCTCCTCCAAGTTTGCTGATAGTTTCTCTTGGTGACTTTCTTTGCAATTCCTTGGAAGGTCAGTCTGTTGATTATACACTTTCCCTTAAACACCTCTATTCCTATTGCTCCAGCCATCATTGGTGTCCTGCTGACTTTCAAATATCCTGATTAACATACCAAAACCCAAATTCTTTTCTTCTGCCTCACCAACCTTCTTGTTCTGTGTTTCTTGTTTTAATGAGTGTTGCTGACATGTGAATAATTGCTGAAAATTTATATTTTATACTGACTGATCATTTTTTAAAAAGTAGATGCCATGTTCTATCAATTTATCTTCTAAAATATCTCAGAAAGAAATTTTCTCATCCTTATCATCAGTACCAATTTAAAACTGATTTCCTGGCCTCTAGCCTTGAACAAGGTTAATAATTCTCAATATTATCGCCAGTATGCTGCTCCTACATCACAAACCTTATCACAGCATATTTGTTAAAAATATTTCTGCTCTTACCAATTACTTCAAAACATCTACAACATAACCTACAAAACACTTCATGATTTGGACACTTCATTCTATAAATCTCATCCTTTTGATCCATTACTAAATTCTATTTTCCTGAGTCCTTTTTTCTGCCATATATCTCTATATTTGCAATTATTGTATTTTATGCTTGGAATGCCCTCTGCAATCCATTGCCTCTATTTTAACCACATGGACCGGAACTCATGTTTTCATCTTCAGATTAATTGTTCTATTTTGGGGGATGAATACTCTGATATCCTTTTGTGTCTGAAGTAATATGATAACACATAGAGTATTGTAATTTAAAGTTTATTTATCTGCCTTTCTCTCTCATGAGTTTATTTGGGCCTCATTCATTTTTTTGTTTCCAGTACATAGGGATATAATTTATTCTTAATAGCATGCTTCTCGATTTTATGCATGTGTGCATGTATTATTTAAGAAAATAAAATACTGATTCTGACACTTATTAAGAAATGGTAAGGCACACTTTATTCATAGGGTCTATTGCAACAGGTGTAGGGACCACTGCAATGGGGTTTTGCAGTAATTAAGGGAGAGATATTGGGTTCCACTCCAAATACAACAAGGGGAAGTGGGTTTTTATAGATGAGGAGCAAGATGCGGTAAGGTGAAGTCAGTGGATAAAAAGTTATTCAGAGGAAACATTAGAGGTAAGGGAGGATTTTGACCTAGCTGAACTAGCAGGATTCTTGCTGAAGGCAGGTCAAGGTGATCAGACATGATCTGGAAGATGATGGAGGATAAGGAACATGATCAAATATGAAGGGTGATCAGATATCTAAGATGGGAGATTCTAAAATGACTTAGCAGGATTCGTGATAAAATTGGACAATGTGAAGGTAAACATGGAAACCCAAAAGTCAAGGCCTAGAGGGAAGAGGATTCAGAGGACCCTGACTAGGTTTTGGTAATTAGAGAATCTTTGTACATCTACATCTATATCTACATCTATGTCTATATCTATATCTGTATCTATATAACTATATATAGTTATATATATATATATATATATATATATATATAATGTGTATATATATATATACATTATGCCACATGTATGTATGTGTGTATATATATATATATATATATATATATATATATATATATATATATATATACATTACATATACAGATACAGTTATACCTCAGTATAAGCTGGCACTGGTTCCAGGAATCCCCAAGGATACCAAAATCTGCAAATGTTAGATTCCCTCATGTGAAGTGACATAATATTTACATACAACTTTTGCACATCTTCCTCTATACTTTAAATCATCTCTAGATTCCTTGTAATACCTGATACAATGTGAATGCTATGTAAATAGTGGTAAACACAATGTAAATGTTATGTGAATAGTTGTCAAAATGCAGCAAATTCAAGTTTTGCTTTTTGAAACTTTCTGGAATTTTTCTTTTTGAATATTTTCAATCCATGGTTGGCTGACTCCATAGATGCAGAAGCTGAAGATACGGAGGGCCAATTTTATATTATATAGATATATTAGATATATTTAATCAATATGTAGAGATAAGGATCTATCTACATATATTTTATATTATATATGTGTATATATATTTTTTTTACTATATATGCATATATATAATAAAATTAGAGCAACGTTGATAATTCCAAAGTGACATTAAAAGGAAAAAAAAACATGTAAATATATATCCTGGAGTAAAAATATTCTTTCTTCCAGTGACATTTAGGAGACAAACTAAATCAGTACTTTTGTAGCATGGTTTCACTTTATATAAAAAAATACTATTGTTATAGTTATTTAATTTTCAGATACTCTTTAAAACATTCTATTGAATTGGGACTATGATTCCCAATTAGTGATGGTTGCTAGTAGTAGATATAACACAAACCAACTTCTAAAACATTTTAAAATAAAACAAAAAAACTTGGCTCATGAAGGAAAGTCAAAGGGGCTTTATTCAAAATGAAATTCAAATCAAATAGTATCATCAA
Source organism: Mesoplodon mirus (assembly GCF_964341445.2). NCBI lineage: Eukaryota > Metazoa > Chordata > Mammalia > Artiodactyla > Ziphiidae > Mesoplodon > Mesoplodon mirus. Next base: position 125,255,838 of record NC_138982.1, on the reverse strand, counting down.
ATGTTTGCCCTTCAGCAAAACTTTTATATACATTCATATGCACATGCACACACATGGCTGCGTACACATTCTCACAAAGGCACACCCTCAAACCTTTCTATCAGCTCTGTTTTTTTTTTTCTATACTACTCTCTCAGGCAATTTGTTCCACATTGTTTGTGAAAGTGTCCTTTGTCACTTCATACGTGTGGCATCTTTAGCATCAGAAAAATAATTCTGGCTCTACTTGAGTTACTTAGCCACTCCTGGTACAATCACAGTATCCAAGGAGATGGGATGTACACAGACCACCTTGGGTCTCATATGCATCTTTGTGCCATGAAAGGCAGGATCATAAGATTGATGGCTTCACCCTAATCACATGAAGTGGAGAGGCAGTTCCTCAAAGGATACAGGGAAGCCAAAACACAGACAATATATACTTCATATATTTATTAACCAATTTCATATATTGGATAACATTGATAAATTGATAATTAATTTTAATTCACTCAATGGTTATAGGAACAGGTTATTCCCAAGTTTGATGAGGTAAATGCTGCTTTTATAAAAATAACTTATTATGCATTCTCTAAAAGATGCAACCTTCTAGTTCATAGGAAATAATGCTATATTTCTCATATCCAATGTGATTAAAATATATAAGGGTAACATTATTTCAGTAATTCAATTAACTTGTATTGAAACTAGAAAGGTGTCTTAAGATTTACATAAAACACATGAAGTAGCTTCTAGTAACTTGTTTAAATTATTGGTATGTGTCAGCTTATAATTATTTCCCCCTTCTAAACTCTTTCCTAAAGGAAAATGTAGCATTAGACTGAAGGTTTCAACCACTGTTAATATACAATACCCCCAGCAACCTGAAAAATATCATGCACGTGAAAATTATCACATCCTCTAAAAATAAGCATATCATGCAATATATTTCTTTTTTTTTAAGACAAGGACTACTAATCAGGTAAGTAACATCAAAGCTAAGAAAAAGCTAGTCAAATTTAATAGAATAACCCTGTGTTAGTTAAAAATGAAAGGACTATTTGTTATGTGCCATGTATGAAAAGAAAGGCAGGTGGTTCAATTATGAATCTGAACTTCTTGAGCTTGACATTTATCTCCTTGGTGCATAATTTTTTAAAGCAGTAACCCATGCAGTATAATACAAGGATGCTAAACTACATAAACTCACACATGCACGAGATACCAACTAAGAGCCCAATTCAATTATGGATAAATTACCAAAAGAGTTTTGCCATAGAGAAAACCTATTACTTTTACACTAAATATGCAAATAATGCAATACACTCATTGAAATGGGAAAGAATAAAGGCTCCTAGATCAAATGTCTGTCACAAAATGTCATGCATTTCCATATTCTTATCAAACTGCCTTTATTTCATTATCAAAAGTAATAATACTATTCACTTTTATAGCTGTTAATCACTGTGGCACAGAAAAGTAAAGTAAAATAAAAGGATGAGGTTACATGCATGACCTTGGTTGCTTCTACCCAACATTCTTTATAACCTGAACATTTTCTCAGAAATGTCCTTTAAAATCCAAATATTCCTGATAAATTTAGGGGTATAGTATAAGAAGAGTACTTTATGGTAAATATTTCAAGTAAAGAAATAATGTAGTTTACAAAATAAAAAATTATACTCTCTCCTTAACCATATATAATCCATATTGACTAGCCAAAGAAATTATTTTTACTATAAAATAAATAAAAGTTAAATAATATGCTTTCCTTGTTAATTCAAAATTTCATATACTTATGTTTATATTATTTTTTTCAAGATTTAACCTTCTTAAAAACATTCCTGATCACATTACTCTCCATACAAAAACCTTAAGTAGCTGCTATAGCTAAATTAAGTAATCTAACATGTGTGTGTGTGTATGTGTGTCAAAGTATAGTCTTAATTCATATGAATACCTTTCATTCATTTTAGCTTTTATCCAACTGGATTTTTTTTTTCTTCTCTAGACTTATACCATAGTTTCAATATCCTTTGCCTTTAGTTAACGTCTTTAATTAACTGGGTTATGTTTTTATATATTGAAATATATCTAATGTCAGAGACGCAACAAAAAACTAATGCCACATTCTTGATCACTTACTGAAAATGTTTGTCCTCTGAACTCGGATAACTCTGTAGTTCTGTTATAACCTTATATGAATGCATATTTTATGGAGTATCTTTTTTTTTTTAACCAGGCCATGTACTTGGGCACTTTTGATACAAAGATGAAGGAGATAAGAATCTGATTTGCTTTGATTAAGAAATGACTAGCCTTGTGAGAGAGACAGACAGCTACAGAAATAACTGATCGGGCTGATTATAAAGTGCTTGTAATGGTGTTATAAAAGAAGGTTATTACATCTGACTGGGGTTTCACAGATGTCCTAAGAAAAGATGACCTTTATGAAAGAAATACCAGCTAAGGAAAAGCACATGGGTAGAGAAATGGAAGTCTAGAACCTCAGAATATGTGCTAGGAAGAGCAATAAGAGTAAAATTGGAGTGTAAAGTACATTGTGTGCAATATGTTTGTGGCTGGGAGAGGATAGCAACAGATGAGGTTGAAAACATAACCTGGAGCAAAAATGCAATGAGCCTTATTCTTTATACTAAAGAGGTATGACATTATGATAAAGGCCAACAGTGAGAGCCTCTGTTATACTTGACATAGAGGAGAGACATGAAATCATCCAGAAAAATTAACTCAGGAAGCAAAACTGATAAAGAATTAGCCAAAAATAATATAAAATCAGGGCAATGAATGAGAAAGATATTGTTTCCCTTCATCCCATTGTAAGATCATAAGACGATTAACAGAATGGAATGGAAATTATTATAAGCATACCTCATTTCATTACACTTTGGTTTATTGCTTTTTTCAGATGTGCATTTTACAGATTTAAGGTTTGTGGTAACCTTGCATCAAACAATCTATCAGTGCCATTTTTCAAAGGTGTTTGCTTACTTCATGTCTCTATGTCATATTTTGGTAATTCTCGCAATATTTCAAACCCTTTACCAGCAAAAGAATTACAACTTGCTGAAGTCTCAGATGATGGTTAGCATTTTTTAGCAATAAAATATTTTTAATTAAGGTATATACTTTTTTTAGACATAATGCTATTACACATATAATAGATTATAGTATTGTGTAAACATAACTTTTATATGCTCTAGGAAACCAAAAAAATAGTGTGACTTGCTTTATTGTGATATTTGCTTCTTGTAGTGGTCTGGAACTGAACCCTCAATACCTCTGAGGTATGACTGTAATCAACAGATGATTCATCTGTCAAGCCGATAAATTTGCTCTCTGATTGCTTGGTAGGGGGTTCAAAAATAGGATCAAGTTTTCCTCCCAAGGTTTCGTGTTTCAAGATTTCAGGAGACAATGGTGAGAGTGAAACCACATGGACATTTGAAATGATGTTGCCACATAAAATGGCAAGAGAATAGAAAAAAGGATGGGAATGTTGTGAACTCACACCACATTGAGTTTGAGGTAGTTGCTCAAATTTTTTATATCAAGAAGCAATAGATAATTCCAAGTCTATATCTCAAGAGGATGTTCCAGTGAGGTAATAACTTACTTCATATTCTAAGATGACTCAAAAAAGTTGGGGATTATTTGATTAATGAGGGTGAATAAAGGAAATAAAATGCAGAAGTAGGCTAACACATTATAAAATATTGCAGATACTCCTCTTCTACCTCGTTTCCATTTTAGTTCTGAAATAATCAAGATTTTGTTTGGAGCATACATTTTCCAGATTAAAAAAAAAAGAGAGAGACAAAGAAGAACGGATTCTCTGGGTTCCTCCAAATGGCGATAACTATGTAACACAGTTCTAGCCCATGATAATAATAAGGTGTGTTCTGGATGGGGATTTCAGAAAAACTGTTGTAATTCCCAGTAAAAAAGGCCAAAATCATCTACCTAAAAATGTTGCTCTTCATATTTCTCTCTTAGTTCCTTAAAATGGAATTAGTGCAAAAATCTTGTGAACACTGAGAACAAAGCCACGTGGTAAGGATTATGAGTGGAAAATAGTTGAAAACTAGCAGCTTGAGATCATCAAATGGTTATGGTACAAGTATGAATCATCAGAATCTACCTTTCTAGTTATGTGATAAAAATAATTCCACTGGCCATAAAAAAGGATGAAATATTTCCATTTGCAGCAATGTGGATGGGCCTACAGATTATCATACTAAGTGAAGTAAATCAGACAGAGAAAGACAAATATTATATATACTATGATACCACTTATATGTGGAATCTAAAAAAATAATACAAATGAACTTATTTCTTTGTGAGAAATAGACTTGCAGATATAGAAAACAAACATGGTTACCAAAGGGGAATGGGGGCAGGGTAGAGGGATAAATTATGAGTCTGAGATTAAGAGATACAAACTACTATATATAAAATAGATAAACAACAGGGTCTTACTGTATAGCACAGGAAACTATATTCAATATTTTGTGATAACCTATAATGGAAAAGAATCTGAAAAATAATACATATCTATATCTATATATATATATAGATAGATAGATAGATATAGATATAGATAGATAGATAGATAGTGAATAACTTCTATACACCTGAAACTAACACCATATTGTAAATTAACTATATTTCAACAAAAAAAATTAAAAAAATAATAATTCCATTTGGGTCTTCAGGATAAAAGTAATGGCTTCTGACCCTCCCCTTCATGGCTTCCTCCTTCTGACAGGAAAGATGTGGTCTCTGGATCAGAAAACAGACCATTTGTTACTCATGGAGAATCTCAATGTGGATTCCTTGAGATCCACACCCCACAGGGTGATGCAATGAAGGCATGATGTCACTTTGTATTAGTCTCCCCACATCCTTTGGCTCACGGCCCCCTTTTATCTTCAGAGTGAAAGCAATGGCTTGTTCAGTCTTTTGCTTATTGCATTATTCTGGCCTTGATCTCTCTCTCTTCTTCCTATATGTTTAAGAATGCTCAAGATTAAATTGAGCCCAACCAAATAATATGGGATAATCTCTCTTTAGAGATCATCTGGTTAGCAACCTCAATTCCATCTTGAATTTCCAGTTGCCATGTAGGATAACATATTCACAAATTATGGGGATTAGGAAATGAATATCTTTGGAAGTCATTATTCTGCCTACCACACATGGCATGTTTAACTCAAGTTTGCCAGTACCCTTTACAAAGAAACCCCAGACTAAAAAAAGGTGAATATATTCATGAAGAATTGTCTTTAAAATATCAGCATATATATGGTTTATAAAGTTATAAGACAGCATGAGGTTAATTAGGGAGTCATTCCATGTGGAATTACTAATGAGGCACTTTAATATTAGAGTCCACAGAGATAAGGAAGAGCCAACAGAAGAGATGGAGGTAAGGGAAGGAGTAGGTACTGAGGTTAAGGATCAGCAAAAGAGTATGGGCTTTGGAAGCTAAATGATTCCAAAATTATTTTTAAATTTATTTATTTTAATTTATTTGTTATTTTTGGCTGTGTTGAGTCTTCGTAGCTGTGCACAGGCTTTCTCTAGTTGTAGCGAGTGGGGGCTGCTCTTCATTGTGGTGCGCTGGCTTCCCATTGTGGTGGCTTCTCGTTGTGCAGCACGGGATCTGGAGTGTGTGGGCTTCAGTAGATGAGATGCATGGGCTCAGTAGTTGTGGCTCACGGGCTCTAGAGTGCAGGCTCAGTAGTTGTGGCGCATGAGCTTAGTTGCTCCACGGCATGTGGGATCTTCCCTGACCAGGGGTCGAACCAGTGTCCCCTGCATTGGCAGGCGGATTCTTAACCATGGAACCACCAGGAAAATGAAAGAGAATGGAATGATTAAGTTTTTCAAATGCTGTCAATAGGTCAAGTGAGATGTGGATTGAGAAACAACCATCAAATTTGGTAGCATAAAAGTAATATATTTTTTAATATAAGACATTGGAATAGGTTACAGCTTCAGTAGTTCATGTCACTCATCTTATCCTACTCATATCTGTATCATGCTATCCCTATTAATTTTGGCTTTTTTAAGTACAAAAAACAAGTAAAGCTAAAATATTGAGTTAGGCCTCATCTATAACACATTTCACTTTTATATTGTAATTCAACTATTCTTGATCACAAAGCACACTATTTAGGGGAAATATTTTAACAACTGTATGAGGCTAATAAAACACAAAAGTAATTAAGAATCATGAATAAGGCTTTAAAAAAACAAATCACAACTATGATGATTGCACAATTGTAGGAATAATATAACAAAAATCTCACAGTACAAAACTTTAAGCCACATATAGATTTTAGGGTTAGTGGTGGAAATTCAGACAGCATATTTTTATCAGGAAAATTGGAGGAAAATTCTTTATTGTTTATATCTTATTAGCTTAACAATGTTTGTAATTTTTGAAAAACGCTATCACTAATTTAGTGGTTAGTTAACCATATATGACCTTTATTCTTTTACTGTGGTTATTGAATGTTATGATGAAGTAACTGCTATGGGTTATTGGGAATGGAGGTAGTTAAACATCACACAGATAATTCTTGCAGGTATTTGCTTACAAATAAATATTTTCATGATTCATAAAATAGTATATATCATGATCTCTAAAACATATTCAGTAATGATGACATTTTCAAAAACTATTCTTGCCACTTAGATTTATAGTAATTTTAAAGCCAAAAAAAAAAAATTAAAATGACTGTCTTCAGCGCGTACTGAGATGTTTTCTCTCTTTTCTTTTCATTAACTTGTGGCATTATTTTAAATGAATTTCTGAAAGTATTTTACAGGTTTTAACAGGAAGCCTTTGTGTTAGCTATCGTTCTTTTATTTCTTTAAGAATTCAAATACTAGTAACAAGAAAAGGACAGGTCTGTCTTTGACTTCTTCATGGTACTATTTTCCACAAATATTTTGTGGCTATTTTGCTAAATTTTTGAAACAGTGTCCATCTATAGTATTTAGCATGTTTTGAAAATATACTCCTTTACAAAATAAATTAGGGTGATTTTGTAATAACATGATAATGGGAAAAATTGGTAGATAATAACATTATAATACCTTCCTTTTATTTATTTGTTCAGCTTTCTTGTGGTAAAATACACATAACATAAAATTTATCATCTTAACCATTTTTACATATACAATTCAGTTATATAAATTACATTCATGTTGTTGTGTAACCATCACTACCATTCATCTTCAGAACTATTTTCATCTTGCACAACTGAAACTCTACCTATTAAGCAATAACTCCTCTATTTCTATCTCCCTCCCAGCCCCCGACAACCACCATTCTACTCTCTATTACTATTTTGACTATTCAAAGTAGCACATTTAAGTGGAATCATACAGAATTTGCCTTTTTGTGACTGGGTTATCTCGCTTAGCAAAATGTCCCCAAGTTTCATCCATGTTGTTGCCTTATGACAGAATTTCGCTTCCAGACCTATTTTTTGAATAGAAATACTACAGGAAGGCATCCTTGTCTTGTTTCTGATGTTAAGGGAAAAGTCCACTACTGAATATGCTGCTTGATGTGTTTATTTTCCTATATGACTTCTATTATGCTGAGGATGTTTCTTTGTATTGCTAGATTGTTGAGTGCTTTTATCATGAAAGGGTATGAAATTTTGTTAAATGATAAAGTATCACAAATTTAGTGACTAAAGCAACATTAAAAAAACAAAAAAAACAACTCAGTTTCTATGGGATTCATGTCTCTTACCCAGAGTTCTTACCAGGAGGAAATTTAGGTGTTGTTTGGATCTGAAATCTCACTGAGGCTTGGGGATTCCTCCCAAGTTCACTGATTGTTCTTATTATTATAGGATGGATGTCCCTGTTTCAGTTTTATTGCTAATTGTTTCTGAGGAAATACTCTCAGGTCTTAAAAACTTCCAGTAGCTCCTTGCTGTGTATCCTCCTCACAAGCAAATCCCAGTGTGGTTGTTTGCTTCCTTCCAGCCCAGCTGGTTGGTATCTGCTGCTGCTTTCTGTCTTTTAAGGATTGCCCACCAGAAGTGACTTCCATGTTTATTAACTCAGTCAACTAATCATAGACTTAATTAAATCTGCAAAATCTCATTTACTCTATAGTGTTTGGCATACAGGACATGTATACCCAGGTATAGGAATCTCTAAGCCATCCAAGAAACCTGCCTGCCAGAATTTGAGCAGCAAAAATTAATGCCTATAATGGATTGGCATATATCAAATATATGTATAAAAATCAAGAAAGCTTAATTATACTCTAAAAAACTAATTTGTCATCTATGAAGATTCTTATGGGTTCAGTGAATTATTTGAGATATTTATAAATTATCATTAATCAATAATAAGAAACAACCAAATTATAAATAATAATAAATAATCAAGCATTTATTTTACCTTCTTTATACAGCCTGATTTCCAGGTAACCAAATAGCTGATGACAGAAAATTCTTTATTGAAGAATTCCATGTAATAAATTCAGAAAGAATGATAGAATCAGAGAGTTACCTCTTTGAAAACGTTAATGGAATAATGGATCTAGGAAATTATCATCAATCACCATCAGTTGGTAAAATATTAATGGGAAATTGTCAATAGATAAAGTTAACAACACCGAAAACTCACTGATCCACATTAACAGCCCTAAAACCATGATTAACGGACAGTGTATGTCTCCTGAATGATGCGATAGGGAGTTTACAAATGGTCTACACATTTATTTTTCCCAATGAATTGGACCTGACTGTAATCTAACTTCTAGGTCTAAATGCCATTTTACAGAATTATAGGGATTAAAAATATGGGGAGCACTATGGTAATACAAATTGCCAAATCGAGAATGTGAGATAGGGCTTCCCTGGTGGCGCAGTGGTTGGGGGTCCACCTGCCGATGCGGGGGACACGGGTTCGTGCCCCGGTCTGGGAGGATCCCACATGCCGTGGAGCGGCCGGGCCCGTGGGCCATGGCTGCTGGGCCTGTACGTCCGGAGCCTGTGCTCCGCTATGGGAGAGGCCGCAGCAGTGAGAGGCCCGTGTACCACAAATAAATAAATAAATAAATAAATAAAAAGAATGTGAGATAGTCAACAGAACAAATGACTAGCTTTTGCACAAAAAGTGACAAAAAATGGGGGCTTCCCTGGTGGCACAGTGGTGACTATGAGAACCAAGATAGAATGTGGGAGGGAGAGCAGAGAAACATGGAATATATTATATTTAAATTACTCAACTTCAGCATTCAATAAAGCAATAAAGTTTCTATTTAGCAAATTTATTTCATTTGCTGCAGTTGCTGTTTCATCTGTGCTGTCTGTTGGACTCATTCATGGACCATCTCAGGTTCTTCAGCATCCATCTGTAAACTTTTTTTTAACCTGCATATGATTTGTTAGTTATCATTACTTAAGACACAGAGTTCTACCCTATGCAATTCATCTTCATTCTCTGATTACACACTTGCTAGCTTTCTCTAGCTCCTCAAAACACATGCTTTTATAATATTAATTTAGGTTCTAACATCATTCCAAGTTTTAACCCACCAACAAAACTGAAAATTTAGTCTTCCACTATAATGGGAAGGATTTGTTATAGCTGACATCTCTGTGTCGTTAATATACCTGAGTAAGATATATTGTTTGTTTGTATAATCCACCAAATAAAAGAGCTTTACAAAAGTCATGATTCTATTAAAATGGAGGCAGCAGCAAGCACATTTTTAGAACTCTACCCAGAAGAGTTCTTGTTTTGAGGGATTTTGTTTGTTTTGCTTTTCTCATTTTTTTAAGTCTAGAGATGTAGATTAAACCAAGCATGTTTGTTTCTAAAATTCCTAGTGTTCCTCGTCCCCGAATTCTAGTATAGATAGTATTCAAACATATTGAAACATTCTATGTATTAGGACTTAATTTCACATAAATCTCACTCTTTGATTCTGTTCTATTTAAAAAGAAAAATAAATATTGTAACAGCTGTCAACCCCCACTGGTAATCTATTTTCAAAAAAGACTCATCATACTGTCCAAGAAGAAAAAAATCTACTAAATGTATTGTCACTTAAAAGTTTTCAAAGTACTTTTAATATTTTACCAATATGCTCTCTCAGTTTCTAATTATTTTTGGATCCTGCTGAGTAATTTTCTCAGCTTCTTAGTATAGTGATTTGCATTCCTTCTCACATCTGGGTTCTTTTTATGCTGTTTATTTTTTATTGTTTGGATTGACATAGGGGCTTCAATTTTATCTTTAGAAGACAAAACAAAACTTTTCTTAAGAATGAAAATCTCCAGCAAACTTGTACATTGTCTCTAGGTGTCTTATGTTTGCATGCCTAAAAAATGCAGCAGTAAGTATTGCCTTGTTTTTCTTTGTTAGAGAAAACTGGCTCTTGGATTTTGATAAACAAAATACATACTCTTAGTTTCTTTAAAAGGGGAAATGCATGCAATTTATTTTTAGATTAGACAGATGGCTTTCAGACAGTGATGGAAATGTCTAAAAAATTCCATAAAATTTATTTCTCTTCTGAAAGCATTTCCAGTGAGGCTCTCTTTTTCAATATAATGTTAGACTTTATAAGACTCTTAATCATTTTGCACTGAACTGCAGTGTACTTTACCGCAAAGGATTTCAAGCATACCAAGATGTCAGCCAAGATGATGATGACAATAATGATGATTATATCCACCTGCAAAATATTTCTATTGTTTATTTTTATTATTTTCTATACTTAAAATCTCAAAATTAAATAAGATTGCTGATTAAAATAATAAAAAAAATGACCTAAGTGTAGGGAATTCTGACCTGGTATCTAGTTAAATTTGGGAAATACACCCTTAAAATTGACTCCCTATTATTTATAAACATAATTATTTGTATATTTTTCATGTATTTCATATTTCCTCTCACTGACCTAGAGCTCTATATGGCCAAGAGACACATCTTTTTCTTTTTTCAGCACAACAATATTTAACTAGTTTCTAGTTAGAGGGAAAGAAAATTTCAATAAATGGTTGCTGAATGAATTAATGAATCTGTAACACTGCAGCACATATTTGATATCTATGGCCATTAAATTGAAATACTAAATTGTAGCAATTTCTTCAATATTTTGAACATAAAATCTTCTCTTCAGGATTTAAATTTTAAAAATTTTAATTTATTCCTCATTGAGTTATAATTAACATACAATATTATATTAGTTACAAGTGTACAACATAGTGATTCAATATTTATATACCTTATGAAATTAACACCTTGTTAAGACCAATTACCATCTTTTACTACAGTTATTAAAATATTATTTACTATCTTCCCTATGTGTATATTACATCCCTGTGACTTATTTATTTTATAGCTGGAAGTTTTTACCTCTTAATTCCCTTCACCTATTTCATCCATCCCCCCACCTCCTTCCACTATGTCAGTCACCAATATCTATGAGTCTGTTTAGTTTTCTTTGTTTATTTTTTAGGTTCCACATATAAGTGAAATCATACTGTATTTTTCCCTGTCTGACTTTTGTCACTTAGCATAATACCCTTCAGGTCCAACCATGTTGCCACAAGTGGCAAGATTTCTTTTTTTTTTTATTTTTTTATGGCTTTTATGTGGCATATGAAACATATGCCACATCCTCTTTATCCATTTGTCTGTCAGTGGAAACTTGGGTTGCTTCCATCTCTTGGCTCTTGTAAGTAGTGCTGCAATGAACATAGGTGCATATATCTTTTTGAATTAGTGTTTCTATTTTCTACTGATAAATACTCAGAAGTGGAATTGCTGGAGGGAGAACCTCCATACAGTTTTTCATAGCAGCTGCACCAATTAACATTCCCACCTACAGTGCACCAAGGTTATTTTGTTTTTCCACCTACTCACCAACACTTGCTTCTCAAGTTTTTGATAATAACCATTCTGACGTGTGAGGTGGTATCTCACTGTGATCTTGTTTTGCATTTCCCTAATGATTAGTGATGTTGAGTGCATTTTCATGTGCCTGTTGGTCAGCTCTGTCTTCTTTGGAAACATGTCTATTAAGATCTTCTGCCCATTTTTAGTCTGGTTGTTTATTTATTTATTTATTTATTTATTTATTTATTTATTTATTTTATATTGAATAGTTTGAGTGTTTATATAGTTTTTATATCCACTCCTCATCTGATATATCATTTGCAATATATTCTCCCATTTAGTAAGCTTCCCTTTCATCTTGTGGATAGTTTCATTCAATGTGAAGAAGTTTTTTAGTTTGATATAGTTCCATTTATTTATCTTTGCTTTTGTGGCCCTCACCTGAGGATTCAAATTCAAAAAAAATATTGATAAGATCAATGTCACAGAGCTTACTGCTTATGTTTTCTTTTAGGGAATTTATGGTTTCAGGTCTTACATTTAAGTCCTTAATCCATTTTGAGTTGATTTTTAAATGTGGTGTAAGAAAGTGATACAGTTTCATTTTTCTGCATGTAGCTGTCTAGTTTTCCCAGGACCACTGATTGAAGAGACTGTCTTTTCCTCATTGTATATCCTTGCCTCCTTTTTCATAGACTGATTGACAGTATGAGCATGGGTTTATTTCTGGACTCTCTTCAGTCCCATTGATCAACGTGTCTGATTTTGTGCAAGTACCACACTACTGTTTTTTTTTTAATTGAAGTATAGGTGATTTACAACATTATATTAATTTTAGATATATAGCATAGTGATTCAGTGTTTTTTACAGACTATACTCCATTATACATGATTACAAGATAATCAGTATAATTCCCTGTGCTATACACTATATCATTGTGGTTATCTACTTTATTCATACTAGTTGTATCTGTTAATCCAATACGCCTAATTTATCTCTCCCCACTTCCTTCTCCCCTTTGGTACCTACAAGTTTGTTCTCTATACCTATGAGTCTGTTTCTGTTTTGTACTTTTTTTTTTAAACATCTTTATTGGAATATGATTGCTTTACAATGGTGTGTTAGTTTCTGCTTTATATCTGTTTCAGTTTTGTATGTACATTTATTTGTATTTTTTTTTTAGATTCCACATATAAATTATAAAAAGTATTTGTCTTTCTCTGTATGACTTTTTTCACTAACGATAATACTTTCTAGGTCCATAAATGTTACTACAAATGCCAGAATTTCATTCTTTTTTATTGCTAATACTTCATTGTATATATATAACACCTCTTAATCTAACTCTCTGTTGATGGGCATTTGAGTTGCTTCCATGTCTTGGCTATTGTAAATAGTACTGTTCTGAACATCGGGATGCATGTATCTCTTCAAATTAGTGTTTTCATTTTTTCCAGATATATACCCAGGAGTGGAATTGTTGGATCATATGGTACTTCTATTTTTATTTTTTGAGGACCCTCCATACTGTTTACCACAGTGGCTGCACCAATTTATATTCCTACCAACAGTGTAAGAGGGTTCACTTTTCTCCTTATCCTCTCCAACATTTATTATTTATAAGCTTTTCAATGGTAGCCATTCTGAAAGGTGTGTGGTGATATCTCATTGTTTTAATTTGTATTTCTCTGATAATTAGCAAAGTTGAGCATCTTTTCATGTGTCTGTTAACCATCTGCATGTCTTTAGAAAAATGTCTATTCAGGTTTTTGGACCATTTTTTTATTAGGTTGTGTTTTTGTAGTTTTGTTTTGTTTTGTTTTGTTTTGTTTGATAGTAAGTTGTTTGAGCTGTTTAAATATTTTGGATATTAACCTCTTGTCAGTCACATCATTTGGAAATTCTTTCTCCTATTCTGTGTGTTTCTTTTCATTTTGTCAATGGTTTCCTTTGCTGTACAAAAGCTTTTAAGTTTAATTAGGTCTCATTTTTTTTAGTTTTAGCTTTATTTATTTTACCTTAGAAGATAGAAACAAAAAAACATTGCTATGATTTATGTCAAAGAATGTTCCGCCTATGTTTTCTTGTAGAATATTTAGTCTTTGTTCTTACATTTAGGTCTTATACTATTTTGAATTTATTTTTTGTATATGGTATAAGGGCTTGTTATAATCCCATTATTATACATGTGGCTGTCCAGTTTTCCCAGCACCACTTGTTTAAGAGACTGTCTTTTCTCAGCTGTATATTCTTGCCTCCTTTGTCATAGATTAATTGACCACAGGTGTGTGGGTTTATTTCTGAGCTCTCTGTTCTGTTCCACTGATTTATGTGTCTGTTTTTGTGCCAGTACCATGCTGTTTTGGTTACTGAGAAGGTTATACCACCAGCTTTGTTCTTTTGTCTCAAGATTTCTTTGGCAATTTGGGGTCTTTTGTGGTTCCATATGAATTTTAGTGCTATTTGTTCTAGTTCTGTGAAAAACATCTTGGGTATTTTAATAGGGATTATATAACATCTAAAGATTGCTCTGGAGAGTATGACCATTTTAACAATATTAATTCTCCCAATCCAAGAGCACAGGATATCTTTCCATTTCTTTGTGTTATCTTCAATTTCCTTCATCTTGTTTTATATTTTGAGTTACCTCTTTCATCACCTGTTTAAGTTTATTCCTAGGCATTTTATTCTTTTTGATGTGATTTTAAATGGGATTTAAAAATTTTACTTTCTCTTTCTGATAGTTCATTATTAGTGTACAGAAAAACAACAGATTTCTGTGTATTAATCTTGTATCCTGCAACCTTGCTGAATTCATTTATTAGTTCTAGTAGTTTTGAGGTGGAGATTTAACAGTTCTCTAAATAAAGGATCATGTCATCTGTCATCTGCAAATAGTAATAGTTTTACCTCTTCCCTTCCAGTTTGTATAAATTTTATTTCTTTTTCTTTTCTGATTCTTGTGGCTAGGCCTACTAATACTATGTTAAATAGAAATGGCAAGAGTGGGCATCCTTGCCTTTTCCCTGAGTTTAGTGGGAAGGGTTTCAGTTTTTACCATTGAGTATGATATTGGCTGTTGGTTTGTCATAAATTGCCTTTATCATGTTAAGATATGTTCCCTCTATACCTAATTTGATGAGAGTTTTTATCATGAATAGATTTTGAATTTTGTCAAACACTTTTTCTGCATCTGGTGAGATGATCATATAATTTTTATCCTTCCTTTTGTTAATGTGGTGTATCATATTGATTGATTTGTGAATGTTAAATCACCCTGTGACCCCGGAATAAATCTAACTTGATCATGTTGTATGATCCTTTTTATATATTATTGGATTTGGTTTGCTAATATTTTCTTGAAGGTTTCTTTCTTTTTTTTTTTTTTTTTGCTATATGCAGGCCTCTCACCACTGTGGCCTCCCCCATTGCAGAGCACAGGCTCTGGACGTGCAGGCCCAGCAGCCATGGCTCACAGGCCCAGCCGCTCCACAGCATGTGGGATCTTCCCAGACTGGGGCATGAACCCGCGTCCCCTGCATTGGCAGGCAGACTCTCAACCACTGCGCCACCAGGGAAGCCCTTTTGAAGATTTTTGCATCTATATTCATCAAGGATATTTCCCTGTAATATTCTTTTTTGTTTGTTTTGAATCAGTTTGGGAACGTTCCTTCTTCTTCCATTTTTTGGAATAGTTTGCGAAGGATAGGTATTATTTCTTACTTATGTGTTTGATAGAATTCTCCTGTGAAGCCATCCTGGACTTTTGTTTTCTGGCAGGTTTTTAGTTTAGTTTAGTTTTGTTTTGTTTATTGAAAATTCAATTTCACTTGTACTGATTGGCCTGTTCAAATTGTCTGTTTCTTCATTCATTCTTGGTAGTCTGTATGTTTCTAGAAATCTGTCCGTTTCTTCTAGGTTGTTAAATTTGTTGGCGTATAACTGTTCATGATATTATCTTATGATTTTTTGTATCTCTCTGATATTGGTTGTTATTTCTCCTCTTGCATTTCTTATTTTGTTTATTTGGGGGCCTCTCTCTTTTCTTCTTGGTGAGCCTGGCTAAAGGTTTATAAACTTTGTTTATCTTTTCAACAAACAGGCTCTTTGTTTCATTGATTATTGTAGTTTTGTAATATAGTTTAAAATCTGGAAGTGGGGTACCTCTAGCTTTGTTCTTCTTTCTCAAGTTTGCTTTGGCTGTTTGGGGTCTGGTTGTTCCACACAAATTTTAGAATTATTTGTCCTAGTTCTATGAAAATTGTCTTTGTTATTTTGATAGAGTTTGCATTGAGTGTGTAGATTGCCTTGCATAGTATGTATATTTTAAGGATATTGATTCTTCCATCCCATGAGCACAATATATCTTTCAATTTATTTGTTCTGTCTTCAATTTCTTTTGTCAATAGTTTTCATAGTGCAGGTCTTTCATAGTTCAATAGTTCTTACAGTTTTAAAGGTACATGTCTTTCACCTCCTTGGTTACATTTATTCCTAGGTATTTTTGATGCAATCATAAATGGGATTGTTTTCTTTATTTCTTTCTGATAATTTGTTATTAGTGTATAGAAATGTAACATATTTCTGCTCACTAATTTTGTATCCTGCAACTTTACTGAATTCATGTATTATTTTTAATAGTTTTTTTTCTCATTTTAAAGAGAGGATGGTAAATTACATTTTTTACCTTATTTCTCTTTTGAAGGAAGATATTTACTTGGAGTTAAAATATATCTGTATACACTTAGCTTTTACTCATACTCCATATTTTGCTAGTATTCAACCTAACAGTGTCAGCTTTTGCCTTACTCAATAAGGTACGTATGAACAGATTCAACGAGGGGAGTATCTGTTTGCAAAGGAAGAATTTCTCTTACCATCCAAAGGATTTAATCACTTATATATACTTCAATTTTGCTTCGTTGCTCTTTGTAAATAAAGGTGATAGTGTCTCAAGCATATGTTTCAAAACACTTATTCTAATACCATTATCCTTTTTCTTGACTGTCTTACATCTCTACACTTCTCTCAAAGCAATTAATGATGCTACATCTGATATATAAGAACATTCCATATAGATAGACTTTGGTCAATTGGAAGTATTCTGACCTCTGTCCCAACTCCTTCTAGAGACTATTGGATGCAAATATATCATGACTTTGACCCCTTCAATTTCTATTGTGAACAATGCCATCCATTCTTAATAGAAGTAAGAAATTTGGACAGAGGTCACAGATATATTCTGCCATGGTCAGAACAATCTCAGTGTAACACACATTTACCATCAAAAAGAACTCCAGTATTCCACTTCCTGAAGTGATGTTCATATGTTGAGATGGAAAGCTACCTGGATCAGTTAATGCTGAGTTATATGTATAGATCTGCAGTTAGGTCATCAGAAGAAACAATAACATTTCTTTCATGAACAGTGATTTAGAAAGGGAGAGCAATGTCAGAGCTTGGGTGCCTTGAACACTTGAATCTTGAACACTTGAACACTTGAATCATATACAAACACTTGAACACTTGAAACTAACAGAAGCCAGGAGGAAGCTGAGTTTCTGTCTAATCTATTGAACCATGTCCTGCACAGAATTGTCTCAACTTGTGGAAACAAGTCAAAATAGGGATTTATATAAAAAAAAAATCAGAATAGGAATTTCTCTCAAGTTTTCTGGTCATGTCCATGAACTTAATAAAGTTTTATTTTTAAGTTTAAGTAAATAAATTTTATTTATTAAGTTCATGGACATGACCAGAAAACTTGAGAGAAACAATCGTGTAGTATTTCAGATATTATCAGATGCAGATAGGCAGATTTGCAAAGTCTTTTGAATAAAAATAATGTTTAGAGTGAATATTGGGTCATCATAAAGGCAAATTTCAGTTGTCCTATGATGAAATATGATAATCAACAGCTCAAAGATAAAGGCTTTCAAGAATTACTGGTCGACAAACCAAGTTAGTTGTTCTTATTAACCTGCTGGGAATAGCTGTATTTCTGTGCCTGAGATGTACTCTCTGGAAACAATCTCTGTAGCTCTCAAAACTCTGCTAAACAAACACTGTTTCTGAGTGATTAAGCCCAAAATTGGAGTAAGACTATGCTGACTTAGGTACTTTTTTGTCATCCTGTTGGAGAACTTCTGTTTTCATGTTGAAGAATAATGGAAAGACAAAGATGTTTCTAGAAATAAGGCTAACATGAAAACAGCCAAAATAGAAGCTTTCCTGATGTCACTTTTCACACTAGGAGATTTCTATGTAAAAAATGTTCATAGTACTTCCCAAGCAGCAGCAACTTCATGGTGGGAATTAACATGCTATAGAAGGCAGGTTTTTTTTTTTTTTTTTTTTGCCATACACGGACCTCTCACTGTCACGGCCTCTCCCATTGCAGAGCACAGGCTCCGGACGTGCAGGCCCAGTGGCCATGGCTTACAGGCCCAGCCGCTCCGTGGCATGTGGGATCATCCCAGACGGGGGCACAAACCCATGTCCCCTGCATCGGCAGGTGGACCCTCAACCACTGTGCCACCAGGGAAGCCCCAGGCAGGTATTTTCTTGATAAAGAAGGAACTGAATTTCTTTGACAAAACTTCGAAGAGAAGTCCTTCCCAGCCATCTTCAGTGTAGCTAAATCTGTAGACAGGAGCCAGTGAATTGTCAATATAACAGTAAAATCAATGACATGGTTATTGGGGATAGAATGGGTTTACATTCCTTTGGATGTTCAACAACAGAGAGGTTTATACCTCATGTTTAGATGAAGAGGGAGCTAAAGTCTGGAAATGAGATTATGTGAAGATTACTTTGTCTGTTGATTCTGTCACTGCTCACAAGTTTGTTGAGAGAGAATGCAAAAACCATCAAACTCCTGTGTTCTCTGGCATAATTGCTTGCTGGATGGACTTAGACAGAGGTCCTGAAAGCAGCAAGAAATTTGTTGATGCTATGGCCTGGACAACGTAGACTGAATGGAATGAACCTGTGGGGATATTTGAATTGGAAGTCATTGCCAGGGAACCCGAGCACTCAGGGATAAGGTAGGGAAAGCCACTTCTGTGTGCTGCCTTACCATCTCAGGTGGTAGAGACCATTCACTGTGCTAAATTGAACAGGACAAAATTAATTATGTGAGTGGTAGGGATGATGCCAATCTGGATTTTCTGGGAAGTATATTCTTCCTTTCTTGCCTCCTGCTTCCTGTGCATCCCCCTTAATTCAAATTAATGATTTATACATCTTTACTTGGGTACAGTTAATATTTTCTCCACATCAATACTCAGCTAGTGGCCAAGAGACGGAGCACCTGGAACTCTTAAATAGCATATAGCATCTCAGTGTTTTGGTTGGCACACCTTGAATTTGCCTATACTTTTCAAGATCCTACATGAACTTCTTAGTGTATATAAGCTATAGTGCTGTCCAGAGTGCATGTAGGTATTTTCTAGATTAAAAAAGGGAGTCATACAGCTGTAATTCTCTTTTATTTTTTTTTTCTGATCATCTTTATACTTAACAGCATAGCATGGGACAAGATAAATTCCAGCAGTGGGTTGGGAGGGCCACAAAGTTGACAATGTATTGAATAATAACATTTTGTTGTGTTATTTAATATTTAAAGTGTACATTTAATAATAACTTTAAATTACTTTGAAGTAACTTATTTATGTACTAACATGCAATTTATTTACAAAAAGGATGAGAATAATTAATACTCAAAAGACATAAAAGCAGAAGAGTGTATTTATGGAGAATGTCTTTCTTCATTATCTGTATGACCCTGGCTAGTGCTGACTATAATTTTACATGAGTAAATATATTCAATGAACTTCCAATTTTCTCTTTTAGGAATCAACTTTATTACTTCCATCATATTACTTTTTAGATTTTAATATTAGCCATAATTCTGTCATTATCACTGCTAGCTTCCTTTTATTCATTAATAAAATAAACCTGTTGTTTCAAATTAGAACAGTGATGGAGACATTATTTGCATAGGCACAGTGAAGGGGTGATTGGATTAATCAAAATTATCTGATTAGGAGAATACTTCCTAGTGTCAGTCCCAGATAATTTACTCAAAACCCATCATATTACATGACACTTTAATTGAAAATTTTGTTGTCTATGTTTTCTCAATTTCTTCAGTCCCCATATGACATGCTTGCTGGTTTAAAGTTTATGCACACATTCTGGATTGTTCATGCCTACAAACAATGAATCTGTGTTCAAGTGTCTGCTAAAAGTCTCAATTATCTACTTTTATAATCAAGGATATGTAACTATTTATAATAGAAAGGACTTATAAAAATTGCTATGTATTTCTTTTTATTATTAAGGAAAAATAAGGACTACACAAAAGCTCTGGAGATCTTATTCACATTTTCATGAAATCAAAGACATTTTTTGTAGTATGACATAATTATAACTTTTCTAGACCTTATAGGAAATGATTCAGAGGGTGAAAATGAATTTTATTTAGTTAAATATTTGTCTATATTATATATAGAAGTAGTGAATAAAATAGAATGGTTTTATTTAATAATAATGTTTTGAATATGCTAATACTCTTACACATCTGTTACTCCCAATGCCTCTTACTTCACACAGAAAGTAGTTGTCAAACACACCTATTAATCATCACACACCAAATCATGAACACACACTGCATGTGTTAGTAGTGATAATGTCTTCCTTTCCTAAGTTTACAAATGATAAAGTACCTCAACTATTATGGTCTTCCTGTTCTTACGTAAAGACAACCACTTCATCAAATCATTTTCTGGTCCATGTACCTTATACCCTTTGCAAGAACTTCACTCCAGCATCTATACCCCTCACTAACTTGCAGCACAAATGGCCTATTTTCACTGGAAAATTCCTATTAGGATATGAGCATGTTCTAGAGTTCCCAAACAAAATAGCAAGCAAACCACACCAAAACACCCCACACAAACTACCACTCCATTCTGTCTTCACCATTTGCAGGAAAAAAAAAATGCTATTCCTACTTCATCACTTATCTCAGACTCTCTCCTGAAGTCCTTTTAATTACATTTCTACCTCCCAAAACTGCATAGAAACTGCTTTTGTTTTAGCTCTATATTCACAATTGCAGTAGTTCCTTTTCTGGGATCATTATACATTACCTCTTATGGGCACTTGATCTCTTGATTTTGAAACTCTATCTATTATTGGCCTCTGTAATAACTCCTAATTGAAATTACTAATTTAATCATTTAAATAATCTTACTTCCTGAAAATCCCATATTATGCTACATTGGCATAACAAAGATCATACCTGGAGATCAGTCGAGTGTGACATAGATTCTAGATTCTCATAAAGATATATAATATATTATATATATATATATATATATATATATATATATATATATATATACATATATATATATATAACAGAATCAATTTGCTGTACAGCAGAAACAAACACAACATTGTAATTTATCTATACTTCAATAAAAAAAATGAATCTATGATATGATAAGCAGACACAGTCCTCTTTTCCTACTACATGTTTACCACTGCTCACATTTCCAGTCATGGCCATTCATTGCAGTAGGCAAGGAATAGATTAACTTGAAACTATAAACTCTGTTGGGCCCAGAGAGGTTCATTTCTATTTTATTCTGGGAGCTGATATACACAGGCAATGACTTAACAGAGATTTGGAAATTACCACCAGACTCCACCTAAATTCCCAGAATTTTATAAAACACTCATAAAAAATGAACTAACTAAAATAAACATTAATCCCATAGTATTTAATATGTAACCCATGATAAATTTGGCATACACTTATTAAAATAAATGAGTTTCTCAAATATTTTGTCCCAGCAGAAATACTTTAAAATATATATAGATTAATTATAATTATAAAAATTTATTACTATTTTGAAGAAAAGCAATGGAACAAAGTATTGAAATCATCAGACTCAGAGAATAAATGATAGATAAATCTGAAATTTCCAATAAAAAATTTACTTCTCATAATAACCTTAGACATTAATTAAATTGTTTAAGGTAGAAAACCCAGAAATATTTGAAAATTGTTAAAATGTAGCAAGTAACAAGCATTTAAAGACTTCATTCTGAGAGGTGTTTCTCAAATTTCTATTTGTTTTTAACCTGAAAATGGAAAGAAATACTGGTGTTTGAATAAATGTTTATATGAATAAATGTTTCCGATTGAATTTATAATTTGACTTACTTTTACATTAGAAGTTTATTTTTCTTCATTCATTCATTCTATAAATCCTTTCTGATATTGATACAAGAAAAAAGTAATAGAATTGCTTTGTAATGAAATCTTATACTTTTGGATAATTTAGAATGCAATCAAATGTAACCACTGCTCTGTACAACTCTTTCATGCATATGCATATATACAGAGAATGTTATTTTTTTCAGGAAAACCAGACAGAAAGATTATAAAGCAGAGAATCCTTATAAATGTAAGACCATAGAAGCAGTCCTCAAAAAATGATGGAGAATAATATTTGGAGGATAAGCATCTCAGTTTTCTTTTTCACCCTGTGCCCTTCTAGATAGTAGTTTTAGTAAAATGTAGTGGATCAGGTCAAAAATAAAACATATTTTACAGTAAAATGTTGAGATAAAGGGACTTTTAAGGAAGATTATTTTTTGAGTAGTTTAATAGATTATAAAAACACCTAAGAAAATTCTTGAAAATATTTTTATAATTATATACCCTTTATAATTGAATTTGCTTCAATTTCATAGGATAAGTTAAAATGTTATATCAATAAACATAAAGAGCAACAGATTTGGGATAAGCTTACTTTTGTAATTTAGAAAAAAGTATCACAAAATTAAATTCTGAAATTCTAGTATGATCAATTTATACAAAAATAAACCTCTAATTGTGCAATAAGATATATGAATAAAAATAGCAAGATAATAATAGAATGCTAAGTAAACCTGAGCTGCATTGCTCTATGTCCAGTAAAACAATAGGAAATGTAACATTTTACTAATTATATTTAACAGTTTAAATTTTGGTTCACACGTTTAAGCTCATTTTAATGTAATCATTGAACTATTTGAATTAACATTTTTGTGGAAAAATCTCACCTTTAAAAATTTTTATTTGTATTTTAGTAAAAAAAAACTGCAAAATAGCTGGGAAATTACATGTATATACACATGCATATCTATATATGTGTACGTGTGGTTACTCTGCTTCTAAATCACAATACAAATTGAAAGCGATATTCTTACCCTGATTTCTCTCAATTTAATTGTTACTATTTCCAGATATTTTATCAGAATTAAAATTAAAATACTGCTAATTTATTATATTTTTCTGTTTTTGAGAGTATCAATAAATTGTTCACATTTCCAGTATCACTCAAGACCAGATTTATTGTTAATCAATAATAATATACATTTCTCTAAATAATGCACTTCTTCCTTCTCTCTTATGAAATCCACAGGAAACGATATATAAGAAATACTTTCAAATTAATGTTTACTGATTAATTGATAAATCTCTCATTCATGCTTCTAAACATGCTTCAAGCAGATATACTCTAATAGGGAACATTTTGTTCCATTTCTATTGATTTCCATTCAGATATATAATACTTTATGCCAGAAAGTTTTTTAACATGTGTTGGGAATCCATGACAAAATTTTATTACTTAAAATTACAAATTTAATATCATTGCCACATGGGTTGGAATTAGGTAGCATTAATTTTAAACAAATTTCCATTGGGAAAGGGAATAAAACCTAGACATTTGTTTTTATCCTGAACTTTAGAAATTCTTCTGCTACTAATAAAGTGCAGTCAGTCAGACTGAGAAAATCTATGTTATTTATGTACTTTATCTGGGAAACACTGGAGAAGTATCAATAAAGTGGAATAAATCATAAAGTTAATACAGAATCTTAACTCCACCCTATGACACCAATAAATACCTCATGGTCACACCATGTTAGAATTCATTTGGCATCTATTTACCAATCTCCTTAACTTTTTTGGGGTTTGCTGGTATAGATAGTTTTCCTGAGATTTTTAAGCATATAGAGAATAAATAATTTCATAAATATTGTTAAATAGTGACAAATGGATATTAGTTCATGAAGGTTAAAATTTAACATGACAATATTTTATAATGGTAATGTCAGCTTACTTTTTATATCATTCATTTTGAAATGCTTTTTTAACCACCACAAAAATAATGCTTAGTATTTCTGTTCCTGTGGCAAAACTGCAATATATTCAGCAAATCTTAATTGAGATTTGAGAAGAAAATATATGAAAACTTAAAATATGAGCAGGAGCTTCACTATTTTAAATTCAGACTGGATGTCTTTAAGATTTATTTTCATAACAGTACATAAAGTCTCATACAATATTTACATGTTTTTAAGCACATTGAGCGTCAGGAGACCTCCTGTGGACAAATATCTTAGAAAATGCATTTGTGAAGTAACATTAAGACCTCCTAAAAGCCCTGTACTCCCTTGACTGATACATCATTTGTACATCTATCTTTCAGAACCTCCAACACAATCGAAAGCATATAAACTCTGCTGTTTTAAAAAACAATGTCAATACCTACTAATTGCTTCCTGAGTAGATTTTGGTGTTATTTCAATGAAAGGTATAATTTAGCAAACAGATTTAGCAAGCAGCAAATAAAACAATTAATACAAAGGTCTTTTGTGAAAGAAGAGTCTGGCAGTACACCTGCAGTAAAGGTTGAATTTGTAATTTAGAAAAAAGATTTAGCAAGTGGCAGATACAACAATTAGCCTAAAAATCTTTTTTTGTGAAAGAAATAACTCACAGAATGGGAAAAGTGAAGACACATTTGCATAAAATAATATGTTAGTTTCACTGAAAAGCAAATAGTTTTCCATCTCCACCTCCTAACCTTTTTTCTTTCCTTATGATTTTCTTTCTCTGTATATTACAGATGGTCAAGGCACTAGAATATTTCAAAAGTCATGACATAAGCAATGTTGTTTCATGTAGTAGAAACACTAAATTTTTAACAAATAATAACACGATTCACTGGTTCACAATATCTACTGGATTGTGGAAGGAAATGAAATCCTTTCTCTTTTACCTAATGGGTCTTTTCTTCCTTAAGCACAGCTTCAACTTCACAAATAAAATTGTCATATTAGACACAGTTAAATTTTTTGGAAAGCCAAACCAACATGGACTTACACTAAGAGTATTTAGGATATCTTTCATTACTAGGGCTCTGATATAGAAACAAAGAAAGCATTAAAATAATACCTATGGACCAAAGAATGGATTCACAGTAAGTTTCATAGGATTGCATTAGCTTCAAATTTCTTACCCTTAATTAGAAAAAAAAAGTGTGTCGTTCCGGATGCTGGGCCCTCAGGCGTAGGGCCTTGTGCAGCTCCTCAATTAAACTGATATTCAAGCAAAAAACACTTCTTAGGAAAGGCCTTACCACCTGTTAGTTGTTGAGTTTGAGCTACTCTATAAAGTGTTGAGAAATCCTTGACTGCCACCATGAACTTCTCTTGACATTTACAGTTATAAAGTCCTTAGGAATTATGGTGTATTAAACAACTTATTGATTTCAAAGATACTATGTCAGACTCTAAAGTTCAGAAATCCTTTGTTTAATTTTGATGTTCCCATTGCCAATAACCAACCACTCTTACTTTGCCCATAATATTTAACCATCAAGCCCTCATGGGTGATGCTGCAACTCTCTACTCTAAGAAGCTCCAGCTCACCAACAACAGGAAAGAGCTCTGGTTTGTTTAAAAACAAGCCCAGATTGTTTTTAAAATTATTGTTGTATACATACACTTACAAATAATTTTCATTTATGCAACTCTGCAACAAAATTTACCCAATTTACTCAATTCAGAAAAATCCCTCGTACAAAATACACATCTTATTCATTTTCCAAGTTCCGTTTGTTACTCATGCTCTCTCTAGAGTTTTGCTTTTTGTTGTACAATGTTACTGTTTTTGTATGCCTGTTTAATTTTTTACTATTCTGAAGGGAGGGGTTGGCAATTATTTTTTCCTCTACAGGGCTTTGCAGGCAATATGGACTCAACTCTGTCACTGTAGTAAGAAAGACATCTTAGACAATAGATAAAAAAATGGGTGGGATTGTGTTCCAATAAAATGTTATTTATGAAAACAGGTAGCAGGCATGATTTGGCCCATGCTAGCCCTGCTTTAGGGAATCATTAGTTAGTGTTGTGTGCATTCACTCATACTGTATTCACTGTGGAAGAAGCTTTGTTAACTGTGTGCTCTGAGATTAATTGTTCACTCCAGGACAACTCTACAAATTATGAATTTAGTATCGAGCAAAAGTAGATCTCCCAAAACATCTTTCAATTTACTGAAAAATATTCGAAGCATTCTTATATTATGTGGTAGTGGAAAATATTTTATTTATAAAACAATTGATATAAAATACAAATTTATATTGTATGAAATATTATATATTAAATAATATTTATATATAACACACTATCAATTTTCTTTAATTATTATTAGGCATATAAGCACAATCACGAAAACTTTGAAATAGAGAAATCAGAAGTAAAAGAGATTATAAAAATAAGCTAATAAACTCCATTTACCACAAATAGGAAACTGAAACAAGCAGTGCCAAATATTTTATGGTTACTACCCACTACTTTCTGACAATTTGTCACAGTAGCAGTAGAAAATTAATACATGAATTTTATTTAATTTGTATTTCTTTATATGTATCAATCCATATATATATATTAACATCTTTATTGGAGTATAATTGCTTTACAATGGTGTGTTAGTTTCTGCTGTATAACAAAGTGAATCAGCTATACATACACATATATCCCCATATCTCTTCCCTTTTACATCTCCCTCCCATCCTCCCTATCCCACCCCTCTAGGTGGTCACTAAGCACAGAGCTGATCTCCCTGTGCTATGCAGCTGCTTCCCACTAGCTATCTATTTTGCATCTGGTAGTATATATATGTCAATGCCACTCTCTCACTTCGTTCCAGCTTACCCTTCACCCTTGCCGTGTCCTCAAGTACATTCTCTACATCTGCATCTTTATTCCTGTCCTGCCACTAGGTTTTTCAGAACTTTGTTTTTTTTTTTTTTAGATTCCATATATATGTGTAGCATACAGTATTTGTTTTTCTCTTTCTGACTTACTTCACTCTGTATGACAGACTCTTGGTCCATCCACCTCACTACAAGTAAATCAATTTCATTTCCTTTTATGGCTGAGTAATATTCCATTGTATATATGTGCTATATTTTCTTTATCCATTCATCCGTCAATGGACACTTAGGTTGCTTCCATGAACTGGCTATTGTAAATAGAACTGCAATGAACATTGCAGTGCATGACTCTTTTTGATTTATGGTTTTCTCAGGGTATATGCCCAGTAGTGAGATTTCAGGGTCATATAGTAGTTCTATTTTTAGCTTTTTGAGGAACCCCCATACTGTTCTCCATAGTAGCTGTATCAATTTACATTCCCACCAACAGTGCAAGAGGGTTCCCTTTTCTCCACACCCTCTCCAGCATTTATTTTTTATAGATTTTTTGATGATGGCCATTCAGACCAGTGTGAGGTGATACCTCATTGTAGTTTTGGTTTGCATTTCTCTAATGATTAGTGATGTTGAGCATCCTTTCATGTGTTTTTTGACAATCTGTATATCTTCTTTGGAGAAATGTCTATTTAGGTCTTCTGCCCATTTTTGGATTGGGTTGTTAGTTTATTTGGTATTGAGCTGTATGAGCTGTTTGTAAATTTTGGATCTTAATCCTTTTCTAGTTGCTTTGTTTGCACATATTTTCTTCATTCTGAGGGTTGTCTTTTCATCTTGTTTATGTTTTCATTTGCTGTGCAAAAGCTTTTAAGTTTCATTAGGTCCCATTTTTGTATTTTTGCTTTTATTTCCATTTCTCTAGGAGTTGGGTCAAAAAGGATCTTGCTGTGATTTATGTCATAGAGTGCTCTATCTCTGTTTTCCTCTAAGAGTTTTAAAATGTCTGGCCTTACAATTAAGTCTTTAATCCACTTTGAGTTTATCTTTGTGTATGGTGTTAGGGAGTGTTCTGATTTCATTCTTTTACATGTAGCTGTCCAGTTTTCCCAGCACCACTTATTGAAGAGGCTGTCTTTTCTCCATTGTATATTCTTGCCTCCTTTCTCAAAGATAAGTTTATCCTATGTGGGTGGGTTTATCTCTGGGTTTTCTATCCTGTTCCAGTGACCTATATTTCTGTTTTTGTGCCAGTACCATACTGTTTTGATTAGTGTAGCTTTGTAGTATAGTATGATGTCAGGGAGCCTGATTCGTCCAGCTCCATTTTTCTATCCAAGATTGCTTTGGCTATTTCAGATCTTTTGTGTTTCCAAACCAATTTTGAATATTTTTGTTCTAGTTCTGGGAAAAATGCCATTGGTAGTTTCATAGGGATTGCACTGAATCTGTAGACTGCTTTGGGTAGTATAGTCATTTTCACAATGTTGATTCTTCCAATCCAAGAACATGGTATATCTCTCCATCTGTTTGTATCAGCTTTAATTTCTTTCATCGGTGTCTTACAGGTCTCTGCATACAAGTCTTTTGACTCCTAAGGTAGGTTTATTCCTAGGTATCTTATTCTTTTATCTGCCATGGTACGTAGGAGTGTTTCTTTAATTTCTCCTTCAGACTTTTCATTGTTAGTGTATAGGAATGCAAGAGATTTCTATGCATTAATTTTGTATCCTGCTACTTTACTGAATTCACTGATTAGCTCTAGTAGTTTTCTGGTAGCATCTTTAGGATTCTCTTTGTATAGTATCATGTCAACTGCCAACAGTGAGAGCTATACTTCTTCTTTTCTATTTTGAATTCCTTTTATTCATTTTTCTTTTTTTTTCTTTTTCTTTTTTTTTTTTTTTTTTGCTGTACGCGGGCCTCTCACTGTTGTGGCCTCTCCCGTTGCAGAGCACAGGCTCCGGACGCACAGGCTCAGCGGCCATGGCTCACGGGCCCAGCTGCTCCGCGGCATATGGGATCCTCCCAGACCGGGGCACGAACCCGTATCCCCTGCATCGGCAGGCGGACTCTCAACCACTGCGCCACCAGGGAGGCCCCATTTTTCTATTCTGATTGATGTGGCTAAAACTTCCAAAACTTCGTTGAATAATAGTGGTGAAAGTGGACAACCTTGTCTTGTTCCTGATCTTAGAAGAAATGTTTTCAGTTTTTCACCATTGAGAATGATGTTGGCTGTGGCTTTTCATATACGGCCTTTATTATGTTGAGGTAAGTTCTCTCTATACCTACTTTCTGGAGGGTTTTGATTGCAAATGGTTGTTGAGTTTTGTCAAGAGCTTTTTCTGCGTCTATTGAGATGATCATATGATTTTTATCCTTCAGTTTGTTAATATGGTGTATCACAATGATTGATTTGCATATATTGAAGAATCCTTGCATTCCAGGGATAAACCCCACTTGATCATTGTGTATGATCCTTTTTAATGTGCTGTTGGATTCTGTTTGCTAATATTTTGTTGAGGATTTTTGCAACTATGTTCATCCGTGATATTGGCCTGTAGTTTTCTTTCTTTGTGACATCTTTGTCTGGTTTTGGTATCAGGGTGATGGTGGCCTTGTAGAATGAGTTTGGGAGTATTTCTCCCTCTGCTATATTAAGGAAGAGTTTGAGAGGATAAGTGTTAGCTGTTCTCTAATTGTTTGATAGAATTGACCTGTGAATCCATCTGGTCCCGAGCTTTTGTTTTTTGGAAGATTTTTAATCACAGTCTCAAATTCAGTGCTTGAGATTTGTCCATTTATATTTCTATTTCTTCCTGGTTCAGTCTCTGAAGCTTGTGCTTTTCTAAGAATTTGTCCATTTCTTCCAGGTTGTCCATTTTATTGGCATATAGTTGCTTGTAGCAATCTCTCATGATCCTTTGTATTTCTACAGTGTCAGTTGTTACTTCTCCTTTTTCATTTCTTATTCTGTATATTCGAGTCTTCTCCCCTTTTTTCTTGATGAGTCTGGCTAATGGTTTATCAATTTTGTTTATCTTCCCAAAGAACCAGCTTTTAGTTTTATTGACCTTGCTATTGTTCCCTTTGTTTCTTTTTCATTTATTTCTGATCTGATCTTTGTGATTTATTTCCTTCTGCTAACTTTGGGTTATTTTTGTTCTTCTTTCTCTAATTGCTTTAGGTGCCAGGTTAGGTTGTTTATTTGAGGTGTTTCCTGTTTCTTAAGGTGGGATTGTATTGCTATAAACCGTCTTACAACTGCTTTTGCTGCATACCATAGGTTTTTGTCATTGTGTTTCATTGTCATTTTTTTCTAGGTATTTTTGTATTTCCTCTTTGTTTACTTCAGTGATCCATCGGTTATTAAGTAGTATACTATTTAGCTCCATGTGTTTGTATTTTTTGCAGATTTTTTCCTGTAATTGATATCTAGTATCTTAGTGTTGTGTTTGGAAAGGATACTTGATATGATTTCAATTGTCTTATATTTACCAAGGCTTTATTTGTGTCCCAAGAGATGATCTATCCTGGAGAATATTCCATGAGTCCTTGAGGAGAAAGTGTATTCTATTGTTTTTGGATGGGATGTCCTATAAATATCAGTTGAGTCTATGTTGTTTAATGTAACAGTAAAGCTTGTATTTCCTTATATTTTTTCATTTTGTTTGATCTGTCCATTGGTGAAAGTGGGATGTTAAAGTCCCCTAGTATGAATGTGTTACTGTCGATTTCCCTTTACTGGCTCTTAGCATTATCCTTATGTATTGAGGTGCTTCTATGTTGGGTGCATAAATTTTTACAATTGTTATATCTTCTTGGATTGTTCCCTTGATCATTATGTAGTGTTCTTCTTTGTCTCTTGTAATAGTCTTTATTTTAAAGTCTATTTTGTCTGTTGTGAGAATTGCTACTCCAGCTTTCTTGTGATTTACATTTGCTTAGAATGTCTTTTTCCATTCCCTCACTTTCAGTCTGTATGTGTCCCTAGGTTTGAAGTGGATATCTTGTAGACAGCATATATAGAGGTCTTGTTTTTGTATACATGCCGCCCAGTCTATGTCTTTTGGTTGGAGAATTTAATCCATTTGCATGTAAGGTAGTTATCAAGATATATGTTCCTATTACCATTTACTTAATTGCTTTGAGTTTGTTATTGTAGGTCTTTCCTTCTCTTGTGTTTCCTTCCTAGAGAAGTTCCTTTAGCATTTGTTTTAAAGCTGGTTGGGAAGTGCTGAATTCTCTTGGGTTTCACTTGTCTGTAAAGGTTTTAATTCCTCCATTGAATCTAAATGAGATCCTGGCTGTGTAGAGTAATCTTGGATGTAGGTTTTTCTCTTTCATCACTTTAAATATGTCCTGCCCCTCCCTTCTGGCTTGCAGAGTTTCTGCTGAAAGATCGGTTGTTAACCTTATGTGGATTCCCTTGTATGTTATTTGTTGTTTTCCCCTTGCTGCTTTTA
Organism: Mesoplodon mirus; assembly: GCF_964341445.2. Classification (NCBI taxonomy): domain Eukaryota; kingdom Metazoa; phylum Chordata; class Mammalia; order Artiodactyla; family Ziphiidae; genus Mesoplodon; species Mesoplodon mirus. The sequence continues at coordinate 125,224,417 of NC_138982.1, read as the reverse complement.
ATACTTTTTCTTTGTATTTAATTTTTGATAGTTTGATTAATAAGTGTCAACGTGTTTCTCCTTGGATTTATCCATTATGGAACTGTCTGTGCTTCCTGGATTTGATTGACTATATTCTTTCCCAAATTAGGGAAGTTTTCAAGTATAATCTCTTCAAATATTTTCTCACAGCCTTTCTTTTTCTCTTCTTCTTCTGGGACCCTATAATTCCAATGTTGGTGCTTTTAATGTTGTTCTAGAGGTCTCTGAGACTGTCCTCAATTATTTTCATTCTTTCTTCTTTATTCTGCTCTGCAGTAGTTATTTCCACTATTTTATCTTCCAGGTCACTTATCTGTTCTTTTGCCTCATTTATTCTGCTATCAATTCCTTTGAGATAATTTTTAATTTCATTTATTGTGCTGTTCATCATTGTTTGTTTGTTCTTTAGTTCTTCTAGGTCCTTGTTAAACATTTCTTATATTTTCTCCATCCTATTTTCAAGATTTTGGCTCATCTTACTATCATAAGTCTGAATTCTTTTTCAGGTCAACTGCCTATTTCCTCTTCATTTGTTTGTTATGGTAGGTTTTTACCTTGCTCCTTAATTTGCTGTGTGTTTCTCTGTCTTCTCATTTTGCTTAACTTACTGTGTTTGTGGTCTCCTTTCTGCAGGCGGCAGGTTCATAGTTGCCATTGTTTTTGGTGTCTGCCCCCAGTGGCTAAGGTTGCTTCAGTTGGTTGTGTAGGCTTCCTGGTGGAGGGGATTGTGCCTGTGTTCTGGTGGATGAAGCTGGATCTTCTCTTCCTATTGAGTAGTACCATATCCAGTGGTGTGTTCTTGGGTGTCTGTAACCTTATTATGATTTAAGGTAGCCTGTCTGCTAATGAGTGGGGTTGTGTTCTTGTCTTTCTAGTTGTTTGGCATGAGATGTCCATCACTGTAGCTTGCTGGTCATTTAGTGGAGCTGGGTCTTAGCATTGAGATGGAGATCTCTGGTAGAGCTTTTGCCATGTGGTATTATGTGGAGCTTGGAATTCTCTGGTTGTCCAGTGTCCTGAACTCGGTTCTCCCACCTCAGAGACACAGGTCTGACACCCGGCCAGAGCACCAAGACCCTGTCAGCTACATGGCTCAGAAGAAAGGGAGGAAAAAAAATAAAGAAGAAATAAATAAAATAAAATAAAGTTATTAAAGTAAAAAATAAAAATTATTTTTAAAAATTAAAAATAATAATAATAATAATAAAAAGTACACAGAAAGAACCCTAGGACACATGGTAAAAAGAAAACTATACAGACAAAAACCACACAAAGAAACATACACATACACACTCACAAAGGAGAAAAAGGAAAAGAAAAAAAAAATATATATATATGTATAAAGTAAAAAAAAAGGAAGAGAGCAGCCAAATCAATAAACAAATCTACCAATGATAATAAACTCTAAATACTAAAGTAAGATAAACATAAAATAAAAAACAAATTAGATACAGAAAGCACACCCCAAGTCTACAGTTGCTCCCAAAATCCACCTCCTCAATTTTGGGATGATTTGTTGTCTCTTCAGGTATTACAGAGATGCTGGGTACATCAAGTTTATTGTGGAGATTTAAACCACTGCTCCTGAGGCTGCTGGGAGAGATTTCCCTTTCTCTTCTTTGTTTGCACAGCTCCTGCATTTCAGATTTCGATTTGGACCCACCTCTGCATGTAGGTCACCTGAGAGCATCTGTTCTTCACTCAGACAAGAAGGGGTTAAAGGAGCAGCTGATTTGGGTGCTCTGGCTCACTCAGGCCGGGGGGAGGGAGGGTTACGGAATGCGGGGCGAGCCTGTGGCGGCAGAGGCCAACATGACGTTGCAACAGCCTGAGGCATGCTGTGTGTTCTCCTGGGGAAGTTGTACCTGGATCAAGTGACCCTGGCAGAGGCAAGCTGCACAGGCTCCCAGGAGGGTAGCTGTGGATAGTGACCTGTGCTTGCACACAGGCTTCTTGGTGGTGGCAGTAGCAGCCTTAGTGTCTCATGCCCGTCTCTGGGGTCCGTGCTGATAGCCGTATTTTGCACCCGTCTCTGGACCTCGTTTAGGCGGTGCTCTGTATCCCCTCTCCTTGCGCACCTTGAAACAATGGTCTCTTGCCTCTTCAGCAGTTCCAGATTTTTTCCCAGACTCCTTCCCAGCTAGCTGTGGTGCACAAGCCCCCTTCAGGCTGTGTTCATGCAGCCAACCTCAGTCCTCTCCCTGGGATCTGACCACCGAAGCCAGAGCCTCAGTTTCCTGACCTCACCCACCCCAACGGGTGAGCAGACAAGTCTCTCGGGATGGTGAGTGCTGGTCAACACTGATCCTAGGTTCAGGCATCTCTCTGCTTTGCCCTCTGTACCCCTGTTGCTGTGCTCTCCTCCATGGCTCCAAAGATTCCTTCCCCCAGTCCACCCTCTTGTCTCTGCCAGTAAAGGGGCTTCCTAGTGTGTGGAAACTTTTAGTCCTTCACAGTTCCCTCCCACTGGTGCACATCCCATCCCTATTCTTTTGTCTCTGTTTTTTTTTTTTCTTTTGTCCTACCCATTTACGTGGGGAGTTTCTTGCCTTTGAGGAAGTCTGAGATCTTCTGCCAGCATTCAGTAGGTATTATGTAGGAGTTGCTCCACATGTAGATGAATTTCTGATGTATCAGAAGGGAGGAAGGTGATCTCCACGTCTTACTCCTCTGCCATCTTGAAGGGCTCCCCCCATATGTTTTTATAATACATGTATCTGTTAATCTATGTACATTATTTAATAAATAGTTTGAGTCAGAAACAGATTTTCATTTGGAATAGGTTGTATTCAAGATTTGTTGTGAGTGATTACTATTTAGTGGCTCACAATACTTATTTCAACAATAGCAACAGTCTTGTGTTAAGACCTGGGACAGGTGCATATGCTGAGAAGGAATGAGAAATTCTCTCTAAATCAGAGTTGAGGGTATAAAAAGATTAAAAAAAAATGAGGAAGCTTTGAAGAATGAGAAGTTTATGCTAGACCAAGATGGGAGGCAGAAGAAAAAGTTATTACAGAGGATAAGTCATGTGTAAATGTAAACCATTCACATTCAGGTAAACTCATGTTGATTGATTTCCTTTGAAGAAGTAGTACATGGAGAAGAAGTAGTACAATTTGAGCTAGAGAGTTAGGAAGATGTCAGGTCATGGTTCACTGTGTGCACTAATTTAAAAGTTTCAACTGTGAAAATTTTGAGGGTCATTGAAGAGTTTTATGAAAAATTAATACAAAATGAGTAAAGCAGAAACAAACAAGAGGCTTAATTAGAAAACTGATCCTATTTAATTCAAATGGTGTCATCATTTATTGAAGTCATTAGAGCGAGAGATTCTGTGAGATGAATTTTTAAAAATCTAGTTTGAATAGGAATTTGAGATATGACTTTAAAAAAATATTTAATTAAATAATTTAATTAATTTATTTATTTATTTTATTTTTTTTAATTTTTTTGCTTTATAACAAATTTAATCAGTTATACATATACGTATGTTCCCATATCCCCTCCCTTTTGTATCTCCCTCCCACCCTCCCTATCCCGCCCCTCCAGGCAGTCACAAAGCACCGAGCTGATCTCCCTGTGCTATGCGGCTGCTTCCCATTAGCTATCTACCTTATGTTTGGTAGTGTATATATGTCCATGCCACTCTTTAACTTTGTCACAGCTTGCCCTTCCCCCTCCCCATATCCTCAAGTCCATTCTCTAGTAGGTCTGTGTCTTTATTCCTGTCTTACCCCTATGTTCTTCATCACATTTTTTTTCTTAAATTCCATATATATGTGTCAGCATACAGTATTTGTCTTTCTCTTTCTGACTTACTTCACTCTGTATGACAGACTCTAGGTCCATCCACCTCATTACAAATAGCTCAATTTCATTTCTTTTTATGGCTGAGTAATATTCCATTGTATATATGTGCCACATCTTCTTTATCCATTCATCCGATGATGGACACTTAGGTTGTTTCCATCTCTGGGCTATTGTAAATAGGGCTGCTATGAACATTTTGGTACATGTCTCTTTTTGAATTATGGTTTTTTCAGGGTATATGCCCAGTAGTGGGATTGCTGGGTCATATGGTAGTTCTATTTGTAGTTTTTTAAGGAACCTCCATACCGTTCTCCATAGTGGCTGTACCAATTCACATTCCCACCAGCAGTGCAAGAGTGTTCCCTTTTTTCCACACCCTCTCCAGCATTTATTGTTTCTAGATTTTTTGATGATGGCCATTCTGACTGGTGTGAGATGATATCTCATTGTAGTTTTGATTTGCATTTCTCTAATGAGTAAAGATGTTGAGCATCCTTTCATGTGTTTGTTGGCAGTCTGTATATCTTCTGTGGAGAAATGTCTATTTAGGTCTTCTGCCCATTTTTGGATTGGGTTGTTTGTTTTTTTGTTATTGAGCTGCATGAGCTGCTTATAAATTTTGGAGATTAATCCTTTGTCAGTTGCTTCATTTGCAAATATTTTCTCCCATTCTGAGGGTTGTCTTTTGGTCTTGTTTATGGTTTCCTTTGCTGAGCAAAAGCTTTGAAGTTTCATTAGGTCCCATGTGTTTATTTTTGTCTTTATTTCCATTTCTCTAGGAGGTGGGTCCAAAAGGATCTTGCTGTGATTTATGTCATAGAGTGTTCTGCCTATGTTTTCCTCTAAGAGTTTGATAGTGTCTGGCCTTACATTTAGGTCTTTAATCCATTTTAAGCTTATTTTTGTGTATGGTGTTAGGGAGTGATCTAATCTCATACTTTTACATGTCCCTATCCAGTTTTCCCAGCACCACTTATTGAAGAGACTGTCCTTTCTCCACTGTACATTCCTGCCTCCTTTATCAAAGATAAGTTGACCATATGTGCGTGGGTTTATCTCTGGGCTTTCTATCCTGTTCCATTGATCTATCTTTCTGTTTTTGTGCCAGAACAATACTGTCTTGATTACTGTAGCTTTGTAGTATAGTCTGAAGTCAGGGAGCCTGATTCCTCCAGCTCCATTTTTCATTCTCAAGATTGCTTTGGCTATTCGGGGTCTTTTGAGTTTCCATACATATTGTGAAATTTTTTGTTCTAGTTCTGTGAAAAATGCCAGTGGTAGTTTGATAGGGATTGCATTGAATCTATAGATTGCTTTGGGTAGTAGAGTCATTTTCACAATGTTGATTCTTCCAATCCAAGAACATGGTACATCTCTCCATCTATTTGTATCATCTTTAATTTCTTTCATCAGTGTCTTATAATTTTCTGCATACAGGTCTTTTGTCTCCTTAGGTAGGTTTATTCCTAGATATTTTATTCTTTTTTTGCAATGGTAAATGGGAGTGTTTCCTTGATTTCACTTTCAGAGTTTTCATCATTAGTATATAGGAATGCCAGATATTTCTGTGCATTAATTTTGTATCCTGCAACTTTACCAAATTCATTGATTAGCTCTAGTAGTTTTCTGGTAGCATCTTTAGGATTCTCTATGTGTAGTATCATGTCATTTGCAAACAGTGACAGCTTTACTTCTTCTTTTCCGATTTGGATTCCTTTTATTTCCTTTTTGTCTCTGATTGCTGTGGCTAAAACTTCCAAAACTATGTTGAATAAGAGTGGTGAGAGTGGGCAACCTTGTCTTGTTCCTGATCTTAGTGGAAATGGTTTCAGTTTTAAACCATTGAGGACGATGCTGGCTGTGGGTTTGTCATATATGGCCTTTATTATGTTGAGGACATTTCCCCCTATGCCTACTTTCTGCAGGGTTTTTATCATAAATTGATGTTGAAATTTGTCGAAAGCTTTGTGTGCATCTATTGAGATGATCATATGGTTTTTCATCCTTCAGTTTGTTAATATGGTGTATCACGTTGATTGATTTGCGTATATTGAAGAATCCTTGCATTCCTGGAATAAACCCCACTTGATCATGGTGTATGATCCTTTTAATGTGCTGTTGGATTCTGTTTGCTAGTATTTTGTTGAGGATTTTTGCATCTATGTTCATCAGTGATATTGGCCTGTAGTTTTCTTTCTTTGTGACATCCTTGTCTGGTTTTGGTATCAAGGTGATGGTGGCCTCGTAGAATGAGTTTGGGAGTGTTCCTCCCTCTGCTATATTTTGGAAGAGTTTGAGAAGGATAGGTGTTAGCTCTTCTCTAAATGCTTGATAGAATTCGCCTGTGAAGCCATCTGGTCCTGGGCTTTTGTTTGTTGGAAGATTTTTTATCACAGTTTCAATTTCAGTGCTTGTGATTGGTCTGTTCATATTTTCTATTTCTTCCTGATTCAGTCTTGGCAGGTTGTGCATTTCTAAGAATTTGTCCATTTCTTCCAGGTTGTCCATTTTATTGGCATAGAGTTGCTTATAGTAATCTCTCATGATCTTTTGTATTTCTGCAGTGTCAGTTGTTACTTCTCCTTTTTCATTTCTAATTCTATTGATTTGAGTCTTCTCCCTTTTTTTCTTGATGAGTCTGGCTAATGGTTTATCAATTTTGTTTATCTTCTCAAAGAACCAGCTTTTAGTTTTATTGATCTTTGCTATCGTTTCCTTCATTTCTTTTTCATTTATTTCTGATCTGAGTTTTATGATTTCTTTCCTTCTGCTAACTTTGGGATGTTTTTGTTCTTCTTTCTCTAATTGCTTTAGGTGCAAGGTTAGGTTGTTTATTCGAGATGTTTCCTGTTTCTTAAGGTGGGATTGTATTGCTATAAACTTCCCTCTTAGAACTGCTTTTTCTGCATCCCATAGGTTTTGGGTCGTCGTGTCTCCATTGTCATTTGTTTCTAGGTATTTTTTTATTTCCTCTTTGATTTCTTCATTGATCACTTCGTTATTATGTAGTGTATTGTTTAACCTCCATGTGCTTGTATTTTTTACAGATCATTTCCTGTAATTGATATCTAGTCTCATAGCATTGTGGTCAGAAAAGATACTTGATACAATTTCAATTTTCTTAAATTTACCAAGGCTTTATTTGTGACCCAAGATATGATCTATCCTGGAGAATGTTCCATGAGCACTTGAGAAAAATGTGCATTCTGTTGTTTTTGGATGGAATGTCCTATAAATATCAATTAAGTCCATCTTGTTTAATGTATCATTTAAAGCTTGTGTTTCCTTATTTATTTTCATTTGGATGATCTGTCCACTGGTGAAAGTGGGGTGTTAAAGTCCCCTACTATGATTGTGTTACTGTCGATTTCTCCTTTTATGGCTGTTAGTATCTGCCTTATGTATTGAGGTGCTCCTATGTTGGGTGCATAAATATTTACAATTGTTATATCTTCTTCTTGGATCGATCCCTTGATCATTATGTAGTGTCCTTCTTTGTTTCTTCTAGTAGTCTTTATTTTAAAGCCTATTTTGTCTGATATGAGAATTGCTACTCCAGCTTTCTTTTGGTTTCCATTTGCATGGAATATCTTTTTCCATCCCCTTACTTTCAGTCTGTATGTGTCTCTAGGTCTGAAGTGGGTCTCTTGTAGACAGCATATATATGGGTCTTGTTTTTGTATCCATTCAGCCAATCTGTGTCTTTTGGTGGGAGCATTTAGTCCATTTACATTTAAGGTAATTATCGATATGTATGTTCCTATTCCCATTTTCTTAATTGTTTTGGGTTTGTTATTGTAGGTCTTTTCCTTCTGTTGTGTTTCTTGCCTAGAGAAGTTCCTTTAGCATTTGTTGTAAAGCTGGTTTGGTGGTGCTGAACTCTCTCAGCTTTTGCTTGTCTGTAAAGGTTTTAATCTCCATCAACTCTGAATGAGATCCTTGCTGGGTAGAGTAGTTTTGGTTGCAGGTTTCTCTCCTTCATCACTTTAATTATGTCCTGCCACTCCCTTCTGGCTTGTAGAGTTTCTGCTGAGAGATCAGCTGTTATCCTGATGGGGATTCCCTTGTGTGTTATTTGTTGTTTTTGCCTTGCTGCTTTTAATATGATTTCTTTGTGTTTAATTTTTGACAGTTTGATTAATATGTGTCTTGGCATATTTCTCCTTGGATTTATTCTGTATGGGACTCTCTGTGCCTCCTGGACTTGATTAACTATTTCCTTTCCCATATTAGGGAAGTTTTCAACTATAATCTCTTCAAATATTTTCTCAGTCCCTTTCTTTTTCTCTTCTTCTCCTGGAACCCCTATAATTCGAATGTTGGTGTGTTTAATATTGTCCCAGTGGTCTCTGAGACTGTCCTCTGTTCTTTTCATTCTTTTTTCTTTATTTTGCTCTGCATCAGTTATTTCCACTATTTTATCTTCCACCTCACTTATCCGTTCTTCTGCCTCAGTTATTCTGCTATTGATTCCATCTAGAGCATTTTTTATTTCATGTATTGTGTTTTTTATCGATGCTTGATTCATCTTTAGTTCTTCTAGGTCCTTGTTAACTGTTTCTTGCATTTTGTCTATTCTATTTCCAAGATTTTGGATCTTGGAAATAGAATCTTGGATCATCTTTACCATCATTATTCTGAATTCTTTTTCAGGTAGACTGCCTATTACCTCTTCATTTGTTAGATCTGGTGGGTTTTTATCTTGCTCCTTCTCCTGCTGTGTGTTTTTCTGTCTTCTTATTTTGCTTATGTTACTGTGTTTGGGGTCTCCTTTTTGCAGGCTGCATGTTCGTAGTTCCCATTGTTTTTGGTGTCTGTCCCCAGTGGCTAAGGTTGGTTTAGTGGGTTGTGTAGGCTTCCTGGTGGAGGGGACTAGTGCTTGTGTTCTGGTGGATGAGGCTGGATCTTGTCTTTCTGGTGGGCAGGTCAACGTCTGGTGGTGTGTTTTGGGATGTCTGCGGACTTTTTATGATTTTAGGCCACCTCTCTGCTAGTGGGTGGCATTGTGTTCCTGTCTTGCTAGTTGTTTGGCATAGGGTGACCAGCACTGTAGCTTGCTGGTCGTTGAGTGAAGCTGGGTGCTGGTGTTGAGATGGAGATCTCTGGAAGATTTTCGCCGTTTGATATTATGTGGAGCTGGGAGTTCTCTTGTGGACCAGTGTCCTGAAGTTGGCTCTCCCACCTCAGAGGCACAGCCCTGACTCCTGGCTCCTCAATTTGGGATGATTTGTTGTCTATTCATGTGTTCCACAGATGCAGGGTACATCAAGTTGATTGTGGAGCTTTAATCCGCTGCTTCTGAGGCTGCTGGGAGAGGTTTCCCTTTCTCTTCTTTGTTCTCACAGCTCCTGGTTCTCAGCTTTGGATTTGGCCCCGCCTCTGTGTAGGTCACTGGATGGCGTCTGTTCTTTGCTCAGACAGGACAGGGTTAAAGGAGCAGCCTCTTCGGGGACTCTGGCTCACTCAGACCGGGCGGGAGCGAGGGGCACGGAGTGCGGGGCGAGCCTGCAGCGGCAGAGTTCAGCGTGACATTGCACCAGCCCGAGGCGCGCTGTGCGTGCTCCCAGGGAAGCCACCCCTGGATCCCGGGATCCCAGCAGTGGCGGGCTGCACAGGCTCCCGGAAGGGCGGTGTGGACAGTGACCTGCGCTCGCACACAGGCTTCTTGGCGGCGGCAGCAGCAGCCCCCGCGTCCCACGCCCGTCTCTGTCCTCCGTGCTTTCAGCCACGACTCGCGCCCATCTGTGTAGCCCCTTTAAGCAGCGCTCTTAATCCCCTCTCCACGCTCACCAGGAAACCAAGAGGGAAGAAAAAGTCTCTTGCCTCTTCGGCAGCTCCAGAGTTTTCCCGGACTCCCTCCCAGCTAGCTGTGGCACATTAGCCCCCTTCAGGCTGAGTTCTCGCCCCCAGCCCCAGTCCTCTCCCTGAACTCTGACCGAAGCCCGAGCCTCAGCTTCCAGCACCACCCGCCCCGGCGGGCGAGCAGACAAGCCTCTTGGGCTGGTGAGTGCCGCTCGGCACCGCTCCTCTGTGCGGGAATCTCTCCACTTTGCCCTACCCAGGTATGTGGGGAGTTTCTTGCCTTTTGGGAGGTCTCGGGTCTTCTGCCAGCGTTCAGTAGGTGTTCTGTAGGAGTTGTTCCACGTGTAGCTGTATTTCTGGTGTATCCGTGGGGAGGAAGGTGATCTCCGCCTCTTACTCTTCCGCCATCTTACCCAGAAGTCTCAATTTATTTATTTTAGGCTGTGTTTGGTCTTCATTGCGGTGTACAGGCTTTCTCTGGTTGTGGTGAGCAGGGGCTATTCTTCAGTGTGGTGCGTGGGCTTCTCATTGTGGTGGCTTCTCTTGTTGCCGAGCACAGGTTCTAGGCGCGTGGGCTTGAGTTGTTGTGGCTCACGTGCTGTAGAGTGCAGGCTCAGTGGTTGTGACACACGGGCTTAGTTGCTCTGTGGTATGTGGGATCTTTCTGACCAGGGACTGAACCCGTGTCACCCACACTGACAGGTGGATTCTCAACCACTGCACCACCAGGGAAGTCCCTGAGATATTATTTTATGAAACATAAACACTTAAATATAATGGTCATGCAAGGGATGTATATGAGAAATGATAAACTTATTTGCCCTTAAAGGAAATCTCAGAAGGTCCAGAGGTGGCTGTGCTTTATGCTTGCTTTGCTTGCAGACCTACCATATAATCCATCAAGTAGCAGACTCCTTCAATGGCCAAGGATTCTTGGCCCAAAAAATGTCACACACTTCATGTGCATCTATCACGAAATATTATAGATTTTTTCTTTTATAACTGACAAATGAATTCTCACCCTTCTATCCAGAATTGGCTTTGTTCAATTCCTTGCAATTTTTGTATCAAGAAGTGTTTAAATACCTGTTAATTGTATATAGCTATGCCCATCAGGAGTCCCTTCCATTTATGACCAGGAATGCTATATGCAAAAATAATGAAAATAGGGTTTGATTATTTCTGTTTTCAGATGAGGTTGACCAGTTGGTATGATGAGGAACAGAAATAAGCTTAACTGTTTCTTTAGCTTAATAAGGATTCTGATCTCATAATTTATTTCTGCTCTCTGATCTGTCACACAAATGTGAAGTAATAGAAAAGAAATGGATAATATTTCATAATGGCTACATATTTAATATATTAATTAGGGAGTTTGGAAATGCCTTTACAATTCCACATAATGGTATAATTCTGTCATTTGATCTAAGCAATTAGTCAGTGAAAAGTTTAGAAGAAAGTATCAGTTCATTCAATAAAGGAAAAAACTGTATTTTTACTCTAATAGAGCTAAAAAGTTGCTGGGTTTTGAATTACGATTAATTAAAAGAGTAATATGAACAGAACATTTAAGACATAACAGGGAATAAAGATTAGAAATGCCTTAAAAACAAGAGAAAACGCCTGCATGAAAATATAAAATAATAACATTTGGACAGACAACAAGAACTTTTTAGTTCACTGAGTTATAATGTTGGGCACTCCAGTCATTTTTATAAGAATCAAACTCAGGTGACAGGCGTAGGTTTACCAACATGGCCAATCTTTCTGAAAATCCTGTTTTCTGCAGTTAACTGATTCTTCACATTTAATTAATATAAGATTTTATCTGATGAACACTTCAAAAAATTTAGATATTTTTGGACTCATAATGATCAAAATTATATTCTGGGTGTGCTAATTTGTTAAGTTTTGTTCTTTTTTTTTTTTCTATTTTGTTCTTTTCCACTAATGAAGTCTGGTTTTCTGTGTTCTTAAGTCTTTGATGTATCCTTAATACCTACCAAATGCCTGCAACATTGTATGTATTCACAATCTTTTGTTTGAATAAGTTGAATGAATTGCATGACATTTAATAAATAGAGAAATTGTTTCAGAATACTTACGAGGAAATGACTAGGAACTCAAATCTGGCAAACTTATCTGTGATGGTTTTACACCATTTATAACAAATAAATTATAGAACAAATTAGCAAATGACATGTAAAATTACATAATTTATAACCTTTGTATTGATACTACCAGTTTTGTGTAATTCACAATCCCTCCACTTCAACATTTGTACTCAGGCTATATGGAAGTAGAGAAGAGTCTTACTCCATATAAGATAGCTAATGCATAGGAGGTTTCTCCAAATTGACTATAACTAGATATTAATTTAGTCATTCACAAAGTGTTAGTGGGTAGCAGGATGTAGGGCTGTCAACTGGGGACATGAAAAAAATATATGAACATGTTCCTTTTCCCACTGTCCCTGAAATAAGTGATATGGATAGCATCTACATGTTTTTCTCTTTCTGACATCTACAGCTTTACTTCTAACTTTTTTTTTTCTTCAAATCTGTCCATAGTGCTTAACAAAAATGTCTTCATTGTGGAAAGAGAGGAAAGAGGAAAATGAAGTGTGATGTCTACTACTTAAACAAATATTGATCATGATCCTAGGGTGCTTGGGGAAAAAAAAACAGATAGATGGGTACTCAGATATCATCATTTTACAAATGGAAAAAGTAGATCCAGGGCAGGGCACTGAATGACTTATCAAATGTCATCCAGATATTTAAGGGAAAAGTGAGAGCTTGAACTGTTCTCTCTCAAAACAGTGTTCTCAATTTGTATTTTTACATTTATGTGCCTGCAATATACCTTTGCCTATTTTTCAGGATATTCTTTAATACTTCCTTTAAGTTGTAAATACAATTTCTTCTTTTTATAATTTATATTACTATCAAGACATAAGAATAAACACTATTAATATTTTGTAGTAATTTAATTTGTTTAGAATTTTGTATTATTTCACCTATATTAGGCAATGTTGTCCCTCTTTCTCTCATATTTCTGCTTAATATGCTAGTAGATGAGACATCTACATTCTTTCCATGTATGGGAAGATACTTGCCCTTGAAATCTTCCTATTGCCAGCCTCTCCAAACACAGGAGGGGTGTCTGAATGAAAAGCCTGACTCTCACCAGACCTCATTCACTGCAATGAGGGAAACCTGAATTAAAGGCTTGGTCCCTGCCTTTATCTTTCTCTTCTTTTTCCATTTCCTGACCTCATGCAACAAGCAAAAAGGGGCAGCTTTGCTCTCTACATACAGACCTTATAAACTTCATTCATTCAGCTATTTAGGTAAGCAGACTTGCAGTGGATAAAGGAAGTACTTCATCCTCAGGCCTATTTCCTCTTTCCAAAAAGTATCATGGAAATATTTTAGGGGTTATATAAAGCAGTGACATTGAAATGAGCTTTACTATCTTGCCCAGTTAGTTAGAGATGCTTGGATCTATCTTATTAGTGAGAACAACAAAGGAGAGGAGAGGTGACACTTAACCTCAAACCATAGCAATGAGACCCAGGCAACAAGATTGCAATATTAGTATGCCAGGTGTTATTAAAATTTATCTCCTGCTGATGAGGAAATGGAAGTAACATAACAAACCAAAGCGGATCCAAGACTCATATCCAGGCCTTCTGATTTAAAGTCTCCCTCATAACCATAGCACACAGAATAAATGCATTATTAATTTTAATACTAGCTTAGAAAATTTTTAAATGATCAATTTGTTCTTGGATTTGCAAAAATATCATTCCAGTCTAAATTTTCCATTTTCCTTTTCATTTGCATAAACTGCTACAGTAGCCCACCAGGAATACACACTTTACATATCTCTCTTCAGTTTACTTAGCCTGGAATGCCCTATTTTAATACTGTGTTATCCATGCAAGGTTAATTTCAAATTTTGAGATTCCTAATATAAAAATAGTAATGTTAAGAATTCAACAATAATTCCTCTATTCATCTCATATATGATAATCAGGAGATTATGAATTTGAAGCAAAATATCAAGTTCAACACCACTCTTCTTACTATTCATCATCAATATTACTGATAATTAACCATTATTAGTGATAATAACTGTAAATGTTTGATCCCTAATACCTTGCAAAGTAACTTTATGCTATGAAAACAGACAAAAATATTCAATAGTCAGAAGCTGACACAATATCCAACACTAAGACTTTCAATAGTTTACAGAGTAATGATAATATCAGTTGCTCAAAATATAGTAGATGGTGTCCCAAGGAAATTTATCTTTATCTGTTTAGATCTCTCCTTCCTTTTTAAATTAAGAAACTCATTCACTAGAGTGCCAAAAATATACAAATAATCTCTTAAAAATTATTTTTGAAACAATAAATCAGTGAGTGTATAAACCAGATTGCAACAGGGTGTGGACTGGACCCATAATCAAATTTGAATAAAGTTAAGTCAGAAAGTAAGACTGCTAAGAGCTGAGCCAAAGTAAAGTTTTGGTTTTGTGTTTGTTATTGATTTTTGCTTGTTTTTGTTAGAGGAGATCTGAACTTGTTAGAAAGTATAAAAAGCCACAGATATAGGTGAAGATATAAGATTCTTGCCAGAGAAAATAATATTTTAGTAACACTAAGTGTGCTCTTCAAACCCTACATAAATTTATGTCACAAAATAGTAAGCACGTACCTCAAGAGTTTTGTTGTTTAATGATGTACCTGCTAGCCACACATGGCTACGTAAATTTATATTTACATTAATTTATTAATAAATTCAATAAAATTAAAAATTCCATTGGAGTAGCTACATTTTATGCACTCAATACACATATGGGCCTGGTGGCTACCTTAATGTGGTGAAGACACAGAATAAATTTATTTTTGCAGGAAGTTCCATTGCTCAACAGTAGTCTTGACATAGATATGAGTGAAAATATGCAGTTTGGAATAAATCATAGCTCACATGAAAATTATCTGCCACAAGCAGAAAACCAAGTACCCATTTGACATTTGACTCTGCAAAGTATTAGATAATCATGCATCATGTTAGAGAAGCTCAGCTCATCCCTAGAATACCTCTGTAGTTTAGGTGTACTACATAGAGAGGATAAAATATCTTCCAACTGTATGATGTTCTTTCTTTAGACTCACTCCTTAAAGAATTATCCCAACAACTTCTTTGATGTATTCTTACTAGAAGAAGAATGAATGAGCTAAAACAAGTCTCTGATGCTTATTTGGGGAGGACTCCTTACAATGGAAAGGAGTACAGGATTGGGTACTCTTCTCTTTCACTGAGGTATTTTTTTTCCTTTTTTTATTCCTTTACTTGGCATTTATGTTTTAACGGCAATCCAATTTAAGAAATGAAAGCATTGATTAATTAGTGAACCATTTTAAAAACAAATGTAGCTGGACGTATAGATGGGAGTTGGAATCAGAGAGATGACAAGTATCAGTACTAGGATAGGAAAAGAGGAATGCAACTTAAATTCTGTGCTTTTCAATAATTAAGATCTTACCAACCTGAAGGGAAGTTAAAATCTTATTGTCTTAAGGAGTTTGAAGAATATTAAAATCAAAGACTCAGAAGGGTTCTTAATACAGATGTTAATAACTATAGATGGTTGTCCGGGCCTGTGTAAAGGAAAAGATTCTACAACTTCATATATAAATGTTTTTACAGAGTTGTACAACAGAATAGGCATTTGGATAATTGAAAAGGGTGAGAGATACAAGTCTGGAGTTCAGATGTTTATAAGTGAAGAGAAACATGGACCAGTGATCTGGAAGTGGTACTGGCAGGCAAGGACACAGTCAATATCATAACCACTGTTGCTGAAAGTCCAAGAAGATAGAGAAGCAGTTCCCACAGTGGAAGCATCAGTGTAGAGTGTCTGAAAGAGAAATACTCTTATCTAATATTTGCTGAAATAAGAGCAATATCACCATGGGTTATGATGCAAATAATTATAGACATAAGAAAAGAGGTGAGAGTCATTTAAAAAAAAAGAATAAAATGAGCCAAAACAGTTTTTATATAAAGAGCTTATTCAAGAAGAGAAATGAGAAGTTCATTTGCATAGTGGTAGGTATGATGAGCAGAGATGATTGAAACACTTGATTAAGAGCAAAATGTATCCTGACATTTTAAGTCTGATTTACTCCATAGAAAAGAGAGGGTTTATTATCACCTGGGTATCTAGGATATGGCCACCTGATTTAAATGATTTTCTAATCTTCTTCTTCCAGAGTTAAAAAAATAAAATGCAAATTCAAATTGTTGTCATGAGACAGGATGAAGTCATTTATATACTAACCTATTTACATGTTAAAATTTTATTTAACCTTCAAGTCTCAGTTCAAATGATTCCTCTTTAATGAGACCTTCATTGATCTCTGTTCATAACTGGGTTTAATTTTATGTCACAGGCATAGAACATCAAATTATCTGACAAAAAAGGAAGTCATAAGGAGTCAGATAGATGTTATAGAACTAAGGAAATAGATGAAAAGCCAGACAGAGATAGGATAGGAATCAGAGTATTCTTGGAAAAAATTAACATGAGACCATAAACATGACTCTAACATCTACATCGCTATATGGAGTAAGGAGAATGTTTGGGGGAGACTGGTGCATTGACCATTTATTTGAGACTTTTGATAAAAACAGATTATTTTAAATAAGAGAAAAAGCAGAGCAGAAACTTCAAGAAAACCCTAAACTAATCTCCTGAAAGAAGTATTTTTTTCTCATCTGAAATGCGAGATTATGTATAAACAAAAACTAATATATGTATTAAAGTTTCCCCTGTTATAGTAACAAAGACATATATCTATCCTTATAAACATGTTTTCCTTGAGTGAAGGTCAATGAGTTATCTTTGAAAAGTCTGTTTCAATCTCCTTTGCTTGTTTCTTATCCCTTAACAAATTGCTAAGTGTTGGAGTACCACAAGACTCAGTTCTTTGCTCTTTGCTCTTCTCTAATTGCATTCACTCCCAACATTACTTTATCTCTCTCCTTGACCTTAAATATAATTTAAAGCTGATGATGTTGGCAGTATTTTATTTAGTCCCTATCTCCTCTCTGAACTCAAGACTCAAATATGCAAAACAACCATCAACATCTCAGTTTGGATATCAAGAAACATCTCAAAATTAATTTGCCTGTAACTATTTATTTGGATATATACCTCTCCAAATCTTCTCCTCCTGTATTTTCCATTTCAACAATTTAACCCATTAGCTCAAGCCAAAAACCTAAGCATCAGGCTTAACAGCCCTTTTCCCCTCCCTTTATGGACTGTATTTCAGTATTCAATCCATCAGGAAGTCTCTGCTCTAACTTCAAAACTCATATCTGCAATTCAAAACATTTTTTTCACATTTCTGATATTATCAATCTAGTCTACGTCTAAGCAAAATTGCCTATTGCAGTGGACTTCTATCTGCTCTGCCAAATTCTAGTCTTCACTCCTTTCACATCAATGTCCACAGCATTGACAGACTCAACCTCCAAAAATTGTAAATCAGAGCAGACTGTTATCTGCTTTCCAAACAGCTTTCAAACTTATCCTGGTTTATATATATATTTATGTGATCAGGCTATTTGAATACTTATGACATAATCTCCATCTCAGTATTCTTATTTCTATTTATCAAGCTTATTACACAACATCTAGCACTAATTTTGATCACACTCATTTTTTTGTTTTGTTTTTGTTTGTTTGTTTGGTTGGTTGGTTGCACCACTAGTCTTGTAGGATCTTAGTTCCCCAACCAGGGATTGAGCCCAGGCCCTTGTCAGTGAAAGCACCGAATCCTTAACCACTGGGCAACCAGAGAATTCTCAGATCACACTCATTTTAGATTCAAACTCTGTACTGTATGTTAAAATGCTGTTGTTCCAATCATTTAATATTACCATGACCATGTATGACTGTTGTCATATTATTTTAATGAGTTGGATTTTCCTTTCGTGGTACTGTATGTGGAAGCTATACTTGATCACTGTTTAACTTCTAGAGATGATTCCTGCAGGAGAGAATACAGTCTGCTATCTAGCAGTTGTTTACTTTGTCTTCATTTTAACATAAATCTTGTGTTGTAACTATATGACAGTAACATATCTTTTTTCTAATGTTATTTATTTATTGTTTTTTAAAGTCACTGAGATATAATAAAATAGGTTCTATAGTTTAATTTTTCAGTACCAATACACTTCTTATAATCTTAGGGCATTGTCTGAACATTAGTTTTGCAAAGTATTTTGACATATGACTTTTCTGAACATAGCATTAGCTATGATAATGATGAATGACCAGTCTGATAAAATACAGGTCATACTGTGAATCTTAATGATGCAATGAATATTTCCTGCATGAATATGCCAGATTTTTAAATAAATGTTGTGCATTTATGAGAGAACTTTGGTGTAGAAGAATAAATACAACAGCTACTTTTTAAGTATATGTAGAAATTATGATTCTAATCTGTTATATTTAATAGCACAATACATTTGAGAGAATGCACTACTAAGTATTCATGTTACTAAGCATTTTTGTACAATAAGTATCACTAAAATAACTCATACTCTTATATTTTTGAAAATAGATTGGCATTTTTCTCTACTGGGCTCATTTCTTTCATTAACACATGACACTAGCAGATAACGTTGAACTTGGTTGGGTAAACAGTTTTTACCTTTGTTTTGTGACCTCTTCAGGTTAGCTATCCATGTCTCTATACTATGGGTGGAGGTCTACTATGGAGAAGTGACACACCTGGGGAAGAAATCAGGGATTAATACCCTCTTTCTTCAAATACTTCAATGAAAGAACATAATCAGTGTCACTAGAGTAAACAACAAATCTTACTGCATTAAGTGTTTAAAACAGTATTGGAAATAGCAGCACTTATTGACAATAGCCCCATTCATGCACACATTTGTTATGGTATTAATATACCTTATTTTGAAACTTTAATTAATCCTTAGAACTCCAGGATACTTAGCTCTATTCATCACCTGAGTCCAATAGACCCTTCTTTTGAAATGTTGTTACTTTAGGAATAAATTTAAAAAAAATTGAAATAGATATTGAAAAGCAAAATTTTTAGAAAATTTACATACAACTTAAACATAATAAAAACAAATTTTTATTCCAAATGTTCCTGATTTTAAAGACATATTGTGATGTGGCCCAGTGAGAAACTTGTCAATGCCTATAAATAAAAAAAATATGCAATAATAAAACTGGACAGAAGTGTCTAAAATGACCATTTCAGGACTATGAAAATCAAGGAAAGGCATTCAACTAATTGGAAGTAGTTTTATGAAAACTACTGAACTTTGGGTAAGAACAACTGGAATCTGTCATGTTATTTTCTACCTATCTCTATAATATGGTGGTTTAACCAGAGCAGGCTGGCCATGAAAATCTACATTTTCATTAAAGGTGGCTTGTCACTTAGAGTGCAAAACACACTACATCCAGAGGAATTATTAGAATAGTGGTAACCTCAGTGGCAAATAATGAGAACAGTGAGAGACGGGGAGGCTGAAATTTATTCCTCATTAGGGCAAGCAGTAGTCCACTAACCTATTATTTTCCAGAAAGATCCAGAAAATATGACAAGCAGAAGAGAGTTTGCTACGCTTACCAGACATCTCTGGTTGACTGAAACAACTTCATGTAGGTACAGGAAAGCCTAGACAGGACACAGTTATCAAGACATTGGACACATTGCCTTGTGTCCATGTGACTCTGTGCCCATGTAGAGGGAACATGATACACTCCTATGAAGAGGACAAGCCAAAGCAGACTTGAAAATGACCTGAAATTTAAAACTGCTCTGCAGCCTGAACATAGATCATTAGCAAAGGGCAAAAATCTTACCAGCTCAGAGTGTTTGAGCACAACTTTTGAGTAATCATTGACTCGTAAGTAAGCCATGTAGATATAGAGATGGCCTCTAGACAGCCATCATCAACATCAACTGTGATGAATGATCAATAAACACATGAAAGGATGCCTAATCTCATCATTTAGTATGAAAATGATTATGAAAACCATATACCACTTTCCCCCCACTAGAACGACTATAATAAAATGACAGACAATAGCAAGTGCTGCAAGGATGTGATAGAATTGGAGTCTCAATATATTGTTGGTGGGAATGTAAAATGCCACAGCCACTTTGGAAAATAGCTGGACAGTTTCTCCAAATGTTAAACATAATGATTTCATGTGACCCAGTAACGCCATGCCTAAATATTCAGTTGAAAGTAAAAAGACTGAAAAGGATGTGTACATTAAGGAAAAGAGAGCAAAACTGGCAAAATATCTAGGTTCTGCTACTTTCAATGCTTAACCTGACCCCCAGCAGAAAATATTACACAGTGGATTTGTATAATGTCACGCCTTGAAGATACCATCCAGACACTTGATAACCAGTTAGTCACATCAGCACGCTTGAGTATTTGTTTCTTAGGGCTGCTGTTATAAGTTACCACAAACTGGGTAGCTCAAACAATAAAATCATCCTCTCCCACTTCTGAAAGCCAAAAGTTCAAAATCAAGATGTCAGCAGGGCCCCACACCCTCTGAAAAATCTCTTCATTGGGAAGAGTCTCTCATTGCCTCTTTCAGCTTCTCATGGTCTGAGGCACTCCTTGGTTTATAGCTACATCATTCCAATCCCTGCCTCCTTCTTCACATGGCCTTCTTCTCTCTCTGTCTCTGTCTCTATCTGTCTGTCTCTTCTCCCTCTGTGTTTTCTCCTCTTCTTATAAGGACACCAGTTATTGAATTTAGGGCCTACCATATGCAGTGTGATCTCATTCTGATCCTTAACTAATTAAATTGGAAAGATTCTATTTCCAAATAAGATCACATTCTAGGTAGTTTCAGTTTGATATGAGTTTTGGGGGACACTATTCAACTCACTCTACCTTAGAACGTCTAATGGAAGCAGTTTATCCTTACTGAAATTGAAGCCACAGTCACCACACATGTTTTTACAGAATGCTTAACTTAACAGTATGGGATCCTGTACAACATCGTTTCAACCCAGAGTAACATTTGTTTGAAAGACTTGCAACATTTGACATAGGATGGTGGTGTCTACTAATATAGCAGTTGTCACATCATTAGGTGGCAGCCAGATTAATAGAATAGTAACATGTCCTTTAAATGCAAAGTTTATTTCTCAACTCACGGACATTACCTTTGAGGTTCTGCAATTCAAGATATAGTATATGTATTTAACCAGTGATCATGATATATGTACCCAACAGCAGAATAAGTGGATGCAAACAAGACTGGCTCTTCTCACCTTGTTCCTGTATCCCAATAGTTGAATTTAATCTCCCTGCCCCTGTAGTCATGAACTCTGCTAGATTAGAATTTTTGGTTCCCATAGAGAAAAGATATGGTTATAGGTAAATAGTATGGGAAGGGAAAATTATATCAGAAACATTTCCTCTCAGTGTTTCAAGGCTGTATAAAAACTAGTAAACAATTTGGCAACTCTGACCTGCCAAGGGCAATATAAAAGTCTGGTTCCTACCACCTCTCATAGCCAATATGGGAAATCTACAGTTTCCTGGAGGACAGAGTTGATGAGTATCAGCTCTGGCTCAGGATCAGTTACAGCATAAGGGACTGTTTTAACAATCATCTTGTATTGTGTCTCTTGGAGAATTTTCAGCCTGTCACCTTCTTGTAGACTCACTAAAGGAACAGACTTAATGTAGAAACTGAGCTGATTTGAGTGGTAAAAGCGGTGGACTGTAAAATAAATTTCTGGTGCCCTATGTCACCTCCATCTTGTGCATCTCTCAGAAAGTGGCTCTGCCTAGCTCAGACTCTCCTCAGGCTGAAAAAATACCACTTAATTTGTGTACCACTCTTTTCTTCATTTTTGCCGTGGTGCTTCTTTATCAGTATAGAAGTCCATTCATCATGAGCATAAGTGAAGCTCGTAATGTGGAAAAGTTAATATTTCACAAACATCAACCAGTGGGGTAGAATACAGTTATTAAATGCTTCAAACTTCTTTCTTTCAGTTTATAATTTAAGAAGGTAGGCTATATACCACTTAGGAAGTCCTGGTGGAAACAAATTCTGATTGCATAGGCATTATTCTCAATAACAGACATTTATGTTGGCTCTTTCCACTTATTGTCTCACTCAACCCGTCTTTTGCTTTTCCTTTCTGAGATCACCACTCAAAAATGTTTACAGCACTCAAGCCCTGCCTAAATTTCTACCCCCGGCAGGAACACAATCAAAGTCACAAAGGTATTACATTTCATCATTAACTACAATAATTGGTAGCAAGCATTAAGACAATTTGCTTGAACATCTTTTTTTTTCAAAAATAAATCCAGTATTTATTCTGTTAAGTATTTCTTTTAATGAGCACTGCTATATAAAGTAGCTCCGAAACATAAAATCAAAAGGTGAGATACAATTGAATCCACTCACTGCAATTGCTAGTTCCATTCTTTTGGGACGTTCTATAAATATAAAGGATTGCATGTGAACACTTCAGGTTGAAATTTCAGTTTTTACAACCACTTACTCATATTCAAAGGACTTCCAACTTGTATCGCTGTTATAATTAGTAATAGTGCTATAGGGATCTGGAAATAATTACTATCAATCTGGCCTGTATTCCAAATTATTACTTGTATCTGAGATGGAAATTATAAACTTCCCTTTCAATTTGTACCTTTTTCAGAAGCAGGGAAGGCTCAGTAGATAAAAGGTCTTACAGAGTACAGAGATATGGTAAGTCTTGGTTTATTTAAATGCTCAACTACAAAAGCCCAGCTCTAATCAAATAATCATGTCATTTAATCTTGTACCTGGCATAAATTGTCTGAAAGGTATCTTATTCTGCTTGAAGTGCTAATTAACTAGAATTTTAAAATTCATACTTATATCTGGAAAATATGAGGAAAATTATGGGAGTTATGGGGGCATTATTTGTGAGGAGAAAAGGGGATTTCTTTCGGAATGATTTCAAATATTTTCATATATGTATATGTGGTAGTTTTGAAAAAATCAAGCTTATTTGTTGGCAAGGGTCATTATTTATTTTGTTATTGTCCTTTCAAATTTCTAGAGTGCTCAGATATATTATTTTAAACTGATGGGTTATATGGTGACTCATCTAAGGAGATTAAAAATTAGAGAATCAGTATTAGGGGACAAATCAGACACATTTGTTATTGCTCTAGTACAGAGATTTGCAGCCATTTTCAAGTCGAACAAAGAGACTTGGCAAGTCTGATGAAGCCCACAGACTTTCTTCTTACAAATATGTATCTTTTATTGTGTTAAGATATACACATAATATTTACCATTTTAACCATTTTTAAGTGTACAGTTCAGTAATGTTAAGTATATTTACACTGTTATAAAACAGACTTTCAGAAACTTTTCATCCTGTAGAAATGAAACTCTATACCTATTAAATAACAACTCTCCCTTTCCCCCTCCCCCTGGCCCTGGTAATCATCAATCTACTTCCTATGTCTATGAATTTTACCATGTTTTTATTTCATGTAAGTTGAATCATACAGTATTAGTCTTTTTGTGACTGGCTTAATTCACTTAGCATAATGTCTTCAGGTCCATTCATGTTGCAGCATATGAAAAGATCTCCTTCCTTTTTAAGGCTGTGTAGTGTCCCAGAGTATGTATATACCACATTTATTTGTCCATTCCTCCATCAATGGATATTTGTGTTGCTTTCACTTCACAGCTCTTGTGAAAAGTGATGCTATGAACGTGGGTGTGCAAATATCTCTTTGATGTTCTGATTTCAACTCTTTTTAATATATGTCCAGAAGTGTAATTGCTGGATCATATAGTAGTTCTATTTTTAATTTGAGGAATTGTCATGTTATTTCCCATAAGTGGTTGCACTATTTTACAATCCTCCCTACAACGCACAAGGGTTTCAGCTTCTCTGTATCCCAGTTCATACCTGTTACTTGTTTTCTTAATAGTAGCCATCCTAATGGGTGTGAGGTGACATCCCATTGTGATATTCATTTGCATTTTCTAATGATTAGTAATGTTAAGCATCTTTCATATACTTGCCATCCATCTGAATATCATCTTTTGGAAAATGTCTGTTCAAGTCCTTTGCCCATTTTCTAGTCTGATTATTTGATTTTTTGCTGTTGAACTGTAGGTGTTCTTTATATATGCTGAACATTAACCCCTTATCATATACACTATTTACAAATATTTTCTCCCATTCTGTAGGTTGCCTTTTCACTCTGTTGATTATATCTTTTGATGAACAAAAGTTTTTAAGTTCTAAATGCTCCTATTTGTCTAATTTTCCTTTTGGTGCCTGTGTACTCACTATAATTCTTATAATTTCATAAAATAAAATACTTAGGATTACAAAGACCCAATTTTATTGAAATGTATTAATCAAAATGTCAAAATTATTAAAAATGCATTTATATATTTGTTCATGTTGATTCATAAAATAATTCTTGTGTTGAAATGTAGTAATATTAAAATAATAAATATAAATAATAAAACTATTACAAGATAATAAATTATAACATAATAATAAATATAAATATATGAAATAATATAAATATATGATATAAACATTATGTCATAATATAAATATAAGTATTATAATAATAAAATAAAGAGTTAGTAACTGCACATATGTTTCAAATTTATCAGAATAAACTGTAATGCTTTATGAATATATATCCCATTTTAATTGGTGATAAGTTATAGGCACCCCAATACTACTTTTCATTGTGTGCATCTAATTAAGATGTGCTAAGTTTCGGTTAACCTTACAAATACTCATATTTTAAAATTTTTAAAAAAGCTTTGCTAATATTCTTTTTCTCATATATTTTGATAACAAGAAGCATGAAGATTTAAGGCCACTCAGTATGACATGTTTGCACAATAGGCATACATAAATATTTAACATAGAAAATCCCCTTATTGGCAATTATATAAGTTCTTGCAAGAAAGAATATTGATAGAGAAGATATTACTCATTCAGGTATCTCATTCCTTGGAAACTGATTCAGTCAGAGAACCAAGAAAAATACTGAATAAAATCAAAGTTTTCATGGTTTATGAAGCAGGGAAAATGAAGTGAATTTAACACAAAACTCCAGGAGCTGCTTCTATTGAATAAAGCAGCAGGGATTCTTCAGTTGGTCAGTTGCCCTAATGAATACAGTCTATTAATTAAATCAAGACCCTAACAAAATGACTTTTATAATGAAAGAAAATGGTTGACAGACAGTAAGAAATGCGTGTGAATGTGTCTTTAAAAGCTTATAAAACAAAAGAACAATATTTTCAAAGGAACTTTGTAAAAATATAACTTGCAGGAATAATTGGATTATGAGTAGACATGTTAAGAAGTCAATTTAATTACTCTTGACCTACTTTAGCAATTGAGACTTTCCTGATATTCTGTCTCTTTTGGAGATTTCTTTCCATTTCATAATTTTTTTTTTTTTCTGAAATAACATGTGCCCACTTTGTGTAAGTCAGAGAGACATTGGATGGATGGCTGTCTTGGGAAGAGTGGTGGCATACTTTCATGCGTGGGGCACTTCTCCTTACTGTTAGCAGTCAACAATAAAAGTAGGCAGGGAATAGGTGCAACAGTTCTGTGAAAGGGCTCTGGGTAGGATCCAAGGCATCCTTACATTCCCCTCATTTACAAAGCTCAGATTAAGTTGTTTAGCAATAGCACAACTGTTGACAGTTTCTGTGAAAAGCAATGAAAGGAAAATTAGTGTGACCAACTTTAATTTCTGCTGCTTCAGTTGGTTCCAAGGCTCTCATCCTCCTTATTCTCCTGGAGTCTAGATTTCCTTTCCATTCACCTAACTCTTCTGCTGAAATCACTGCAGAGTCATGGATGGTGGCTTTCTGGATGGGATAAACAGACTGAAACATTATCCCTGATGGGTCTCAGCTCCTAATAACCAAAAGGCCCTGTAAATCCCTGTCTTCAGGTAAAATCTTTACAGCTAAGTGGGTCATAGGAAACTGAGAGCTATCCCACTGGCTGACCTGACATGCCATATTGCTGGGAAGTTACTAATCAATTCTAAAAAGATTGAAATATAGAGTTAACTTGAAATATGTGTCATAAAACTTAAATAGAAACATAGATTGAAATACATGCTTGAAGGACAAAATATATAGTGTAAAAATAATAATTTTCAACTTGTAATCTGGGTTAAAAGCTCCATATTATATTTATGCATTCTTGGAAAAAGTTTGGCAAGAGAGACAAAATCTATTGGATTTCTTTCCTTTAATTGGGGTAGAAATTGGGAGAGACTACAGTGTGTCAGGGATATAGCTTGACATTTCAAAACACATAGTAACTTAACAATGTTTGTTTCTTAACTGAATGTAAATATTCAGAGATTTCTAACTAGGACAACAGATTTGTAAAACACTATAAAAAAAGAAAAATGTTATAACAAATCTATTACACAATACAAAACTAAAGAAAAATTTAAAGTTATCATAAAAAGATGAAAGAATTATGTCAAATATTCCACAACTACAGAAGAGGTCCAACACTCACATATTGATAGTTAATACCAAGTTATTTTAAACATTTATTAGAAAAATAAATGCATGTTTCCTTACATAAAGCAACTCACCAAGGTGAAAAAAAATAAGGGCTATGAAAAGATGCTTCAAACAGAAGCAAAAATAAAACATAGATGGCATTAATAATATCAACATGAGCAGAATCCAAGGCACACGGCATGAACTACAGCAAAGAGAATAAATTTATAAAAACAAATAGTTTAAAAGTGAATAAAGCTACAACTACAAACTCTTGACATTAAGTATACATGATATGCAAAAACAAAGCTTATTTGGAACACCAGGAGAAACCGAAGATAACATTATCTTTCTCACTCTGATGGATCAATAATTCAAGGTAGAATTAAGGTACATAAAATATTGAGAGTATTATTTTGCTTATAAAATATTAGTTTACATTTTTAAAAAATCTTAAAACAGGCATGATTTCACAATGTATAACAGTGTGTCATATTTGTCTAAAAGCTATATTAAATCAATAATGTCCTATAACTGATGTTTTAGAATCAATAACATTAGTTTAGTAAACTAGTTAGTTTATTTAGTAAACATTTATATTACTTGGAAAATTGATTTGGCTGCTGTGACAGGGCAAAACATATGTGGCTGAAATTAAATGGAAGTTTATTCTTTCCTCATATAATATTCTGAGCATAAAACATCTTGGGCTGATAGGATGTTGCCATGATATTAAGGGACCCGACGTTCTATTTGGTTACTCCACTTTTCCTAAAATACAGTTTCTTTTTTGAATAGGGGATTTTTCTTGTTCCCATTTCATTTCACGTAAACTTTAAAGCCAGTGAGAAGTGTTGAAGAAGGAGAAATATATTTATATATAAACAAAGTCCTAAGAATGAATTTTGTAAGAAAATTTGATTTATATTTTAAAAATATAAATACTGATTTAACTGAGGGGCATGAAGAACACTTTCATTTCAAAATGAATGTTTCAAAAACATCTATTCATTTTTTCATGTATCAATTGATCATGTATGTGTGTTCTCTTTGGAGTAATGTCTATTCTCAAGTCCTTAGCTCATTTTTAAAAATTATTTTTAGGAAATTTTTTACTGTTGAATTGTAGAGGTTCCTTACATATTTTGCAGATTAACCTCATCATATATATGTTTTGCAAATATTTTATCTTCTTTTGTAATTTCCCCATTCACTCTGTTGATTGTGTCCTTTGTTGTGCAGAAGCTTTTTAGTTTGATATAGTCCCACATGTCTATTTTTGCTTCTGTTGCCTGTGCTTTTGGTGTTATACCCATACAATTTCTTCCTTACTAATCACCAGGGAAATGTAAATCAAACCATGATGTGATATCATCTCTCACCTGTCAGAATGGCTATAATTAGAAAAACAAAAGACAAGCGTTGGCAAGATTGGAACACTTGTACACTGTTGGAGGGAATACAAAATTATCCAACTACTATGGAAAACGGTATGGAGGTTCCTCAAAAAAATAATAATAGAAATACCATATGATCCACTCTGATCAAGTTTTATTCAAAAGAATTGAAATCAAGATCTCAAAGAGATAGTAGCACTCCCATATTCATTGTAGCACTATTTACAATAGTGCTACAATGTAGATGTAGAAGATGTAGAAACAATGTAAATGTCCCTTGACACATGAATGAATAAAGAAAATGTGGTATATACAATGTGACATATATTGGAATAATATTTACCCTTAAAAAACAAGGAAATTATGTCATATGCATCAACATGGATTAATCTTGAACACATTATGTTAAGTGAAATAAGCCAATCACAGAAAGACAGACGCTGCATAATCCCACTTATATGAGGTATCTAAATGTCAAATTCTTAGAATCTAAGGGTAGAATAATTGTTGCTAGGGCCTGGGCTGGGGTGGGGGGCAGGGGAATTACTAATTAAGAGGCATAAAATTTCAGTTAAGCAAGATGAATAAACTCTAGAGATTTGTTGTACAAAATTGTGCCTATAGCCAACAATATTGTATTACACACTTAAACTTTTGATAAAAGTTAGACCTCATAAATATTCTTACCAAAATATTTTTTTTTCTTTAAAAAAGCATCTACTCAGCA
Organism: Mesoplodon mirus; assembly: GCF_964341445.2. NCBI lineage: Eukaryota > Metazoa > Chordata > Mammalia > Artiodactyla > Ziphiidae > Mesoplodon > Mesoplodon mirus. The sequence goes on along the minus strand of NC_138982.1, from coordinate 125,196,016 downwards.
GGACAGAAGTGGAATTTCCTTTGAATTTTTATAACTGCTCACAAGCTCTGATTCTTTTCTAGTGGTGGGAAAAAGTAACGTTGTTCCAAGTGGTAACTCAAATATTTATCATTTAAAATAATCCCTCTGAAGTAAATATTGGTTCATATTCCTCATCTTATAATTTTGGAGCCAAATATGAACATGACAAGAAAATTTGGTCAGACGTTAGAGAGGTAAAGTCATCCATATATTTTTTTCTGAAATGTCCATGGGGCTCTCAAATAGTGGGCCATACCAAACACATTCATATTTCTGCCAAAAAACCTGTGACAATTCGTATGAAGTTAAATCAGTAATGACTTGCAGTAATTTCATTGTCATCAAATTATACTGAGAACTATTTGCCTATTGAAACAGTAGGCACAGAATTCTGAACCTGGGCCAATTCTGTCAGTGTTTCTCTATTATTTCCTTTTCTTTTCTTTTCTACTGTGTTAATCTGAATTCCTGGGGAACGTGCAATCATTACAGCTTTGAGGGGAGAATTGCGGTATTACTACCCTGTTTTCTTTCAGTTTGGTCTTTGCTGCAAATAATTTTGTTCCTAACTGTGTAGGAACTCTATGATATATCAAGGAAAATAAAGTGGGACGTGCTTACAAGCCTAGCTACTTGCTATTTAACCTCTTTATGGTCAGAAATCATCCTCACATTTTTGCTTGTAACCACCAACATTTTTATATATTATAACAGTGATTTTTTAGGTTGACTATTTAACATACATTAAACATTCCATAAATAATAGTAAAATGAACATGTATATAGCACCTGCTATGTGCCAGAGCATGTTATATTTGCTTTATAAATAATAATTTAATGGGTATGACTATTTCACTAATGTTACCCATTATTAATACGAGGAAGTCAGCTCACAGAACTTAAGTACATCCCAAAGATCACATGGTTATTAAACATGTTTTGATATTCCTTTCTGTATTATTTTGTTTTAAAAAAAATTAATGTCTACTTATGTAATGTTTTCTACATTATAGGGACTTTACAGACTCAGTTTTAAATTCAACAAAACCCTAAGTTATTTCAAACTTCTTGCTCTTTTCCACTCCATATGCTTCTCTCATTCTCATTAAAACAACAACAAAAACCCTTATTAAGAAAGAAGACATTATTCCTGTCATTTTCTACACTATGATTTTAAAATGTTCTAGTCTTTTTTGGGTTGGTATCTGCTTTAAATATTTAAATGGAATCTTCTTTAACAAATCTCTGGAAAGTGTCAATTATGATTATTTACTGATTTTTAAGCTATGCAGTGCTTATCAATAGTCATTTTAAGGTAACAATTACATTTTTTTGAAATATATTTTCCATATAAACCACTGTGAATTCTTTTCATTTATAATTAGAGGAAAAGATACTAAAAATAGATCCCACCTCACCTAGCAGTGTATTTTGGAATTCAACAGAAGAGGTGAAGAAGTAGAGAAAATTACATGATTCCTCAGCTAATAACCATTTTTTCTAAATATGAACAACGATGGCTTAGAATGTTCTTTTTTAAAAGCATAGCAGCTGCAACTTTATTACTTTCATTGAATTTAATGTGTAGCTTGTAATATGATGTGATGCTCTATGTTATTTTTTATTCTTATTTTCAAGCAGCTAAAGATTCAGACATTAAAACAAAGATGAAATGTTTGGTTTCATGTCACTTAAACAAGCTTCTATTATTTCCATAAATATACTTTGGGAGAAAATAATGAGAAAAAGAACCACATCTATTAAACTTGAGAAAGAAGCAAAACACAGGACAAGGAGAGGCTCGCAAAATGACCCCAGACCTACCTTGTGAATCTGTAAGGTCACAGACAGAACATTTTGTATTACACACATGAAACTTCTTAGACAGATGTCAACATTAAAGACAAAGACATAAAGACCGTCTTAACAGGGTACTTCTTTCAAACGGAATTCTGAGCAAAAAGAAGAAAAAAAAAATGAGTCCTGTGAAGTCTGTTTCTTTCCCCTGGGCCAATTCCTCTTTGTCTGTGCTGGTACTTCTTTAAATTATCCTAAGGATGTATTGAATATCTCTAATATATCCCTCCTTCCTTCGCTCCCCACTCTGGATCCTCCTTTTCTCCACTGAGAGCTCAGAAGGGTGGGGCTGTTAGGATGAGCAACTGTGACTTCTGTTTCCTCAGGTTTTAACTTGTAGGGATAAGAGTCTTCACATCTTCCAAGCTGGGCATGTCCAGGCTCTAGTTAGCAAAGCACTAGGTTAATTTTCAGAAACTGTCTGGAAAAAATTGACTACTCTTTTTGTGTATATGGAACTTTAATGAGCTCCCACTGAGAGGATGCACTTAACCCGTCTGTCCTGTTAGTGTAGACAGCTGTGTTTTCTTGTTTTTGTTTAGAATTCCTATAGGGATAGGCCAATTATAAGTTAGTTCTACTCATTAAAAGAGCAATAAAGTCTCATTTTTCTTTTGGCAAGTTAGTTTTTAGTGAATTTCCAAAAGCCCTTTCTGAATGGCACTAAAATGTTTTACACAATAAGAATATGGAATATAGAAAAGATGACACTATTAATATTAATATGAAAATATTTAAAATAAAGAAAAAAGTAAAGAGAAACTAATATTTTTTGTTTGGTCTGATATTTTGTAATAAGAAAGAGATAGTGACATTTTTTTACCCTAGATCATCACAGTTTAGATATAATGAAACCTATGGAAGTTCAGTTAAGCACAATTAAATGATATCCACAAGCAATGTGGTATAATAGTTAAGCACATGGTTTATGGAGTTCAACTGTGAATGAAAATACTAATTCTATTATATTGTAGCTGGTGATCTTAGACAATTTTTTAAAAAGTGATTAAACTAAAAAATCAACCATCTATAACATTTAGGTACTCTATTGTGCAAGAAGACATTGACATCAAAACCATAGTATGTAAACAAGAATATTCATTATTGAAACATTATATTTCAGAACCTGTTCAATATCATTAAAATAATATTTAGGAGGAAAAACGTCTCTATTTTAGAGGAATATTACTGAGAGAGAGGATCAGAGAGAGAAATTATGTGAAAATAAACTATTGAACACCTAATTAAAAAAAAATTTAAGAGGAAAATTAAGGATGTACAATTAAAGCAAACTACTCCTGATTTGTGAGTAACATATGAAAATAAAAATTTATATAATTGTGTAAATATAAGTATAATACAATAAAAAATGCAAACACTTCAAGGTAACTTGTTTTTTATTAAATAAGAAAAATAAAAATGCACAAAATTACAATGAGAAAAGGGAAATAACTATAAATCCAATAAATCAATTTATAAAATTAAATATGTTAATTAAATTTGCTGAATTAAAAAATAAAACTACATCTGAATGTCTTCATGGAATCTTGTCTAGTTTAGTTTCTAGGAAAATATAATTAAACAAAATTTATCCAAAAAAAAAATCCAGAAGAGGAGAAGAAATGAAGTCAGAGGTGTAAAGAAGAAAGGGTAAGAGACAAATTATTCTTCCATAGCTGGAACAAGACAAAGGTGATCTTCTTTTTTTTTTTATAGACTTATTTATTTGTTTATTTTTGGCTGCATTAGGTCTTCGTTGCTGCCTGCAGGCTTTCTCTAGTTGCAGTGAGCTGGGGCTGCTCTTTGTTGCGTTGCGCAGGTTTCTGATTGTGGTGGCCTCTCTTGTTGTGGAGCACAGGCTCTAGGCACGCGGGCTTCAATAGTTGTGGCACGTGGGCTCAGTAGTTGTGGTTCGTGGACTTTAGAGCTCAGGCTCAGTAGTTGTGGCACATGGACTTAGTTGCTCCACGGCATGTGGGATCTTCCTGGTCCAGGGCTCGAACCCATGTCCCCTGCACTGGTGATGGATTCTTAACCACTGTGCCACCAGGGAAGCCCAAAGATAATCTTCTTACCTGATTACTTTACATTGCTCTTTAATTGCTAGCCAATGTACTGGACAAAAGTTAAAAAAAATAATAACAGCTATTCAAATTTGAAATACAGAGAAAAATAATCATTTGTACATGAAATGAGTGATACCTAAAATTCCCAACAAAAATAACAAAACTAATAAAAACAACATGTGCATTCAGTAAGATTAGATATATAATAAAAATAGAAATTCAATGTCATTCCCATATGCATATGATAATAAACTAATAATACAGTGGAATTTCATATCATTTGAAATATCAAACAATAACAACAATAAAGTATACATGAATAAACTTAAGAAAGGAAATATATTTGAAAAAAGTTTTAAACTCTACTGAGAAAAATTAAAGAAATTTTGAATAAAAATAATTCTTTACTAAGAAGTTAATACTCTGAAGCAGTCAATGTCCTCTCCATTTACCTATAAACCCTAACAATCCAGTAAAATATGGAAAAGAATCATCATTGACAGAGTGATCATAAAATATAGGAAACAATAAAGAGTATCAGAAAAGTTTTTGCAAAAGGAAATAATGTTAGAATAATGTAACATATTTTCAATTATTATAATTTAAATAAGGTAGTGAGACTAGACTGAATATGCAAAAAGGAGCTCGGACACATGAAAAATTCAAAATACATTAAAGATGTTATTTGAAATTATTGGGTAATGTGTTGATTTTTTTCTGTAAATCTTGTGTAGGAACCGTTGAATCATAAATTGTCCCCTGTATATGAAAGGCATGGAGAGACCAAAGGAGGAAGCAGACCAATCTAGATTAGTAAGTGGCAGTTTTAATAAGCAAGGGACCTTATGCATGAGGCTTGTTCTGGGCAGCCACAAGATGGGTAGAACTTCACAACCACCCGCCAGATTCTTAAAAGTATATAGAGAGGCTTTAATGGGGTTCAGTCACGTATACAGTCCAAGTGGTCTCAATGACACCGTAATCTCTGAAGGCTGTGTCCTTGAAAATAGTTCCCACTGTAGGAATGATGGGCAGAATATATATTCCAAGGACAAGGGAGGAGGTGAGTAGTCTACCATTACCTGGGTCTAGCTCAGGGATCAACCTGAGCAGTCAAGTCCTCTGAATGACCTCCTGCAACAGGAACAACCTAACTCGTGGGGATAGAGGTGTGACTCTCTACCTCATACATACTTCAAAATAGATTCTAAATGCATTGATATGCATATTTAAATGTCAAAGCATGTAAATCTAGAAAGTAAAGATTTAAAGAACATTGGATTATCGAAAGTTCTTTTAAAGCAAAATGAAAAATACATATAGTTCACTAATTAAATATAAAAGTTCTAAACAGAATAAATATATACATTACACACACACATATACAAACACACACACACACAGACACATAACCAGAGTTAAAAGGAACATAAACCAAGAAACTAATACTTGCAGTGCACATAATAAAAAGGGTCTAATATTTTCAAAACACTTTTCAGACTTTGGCAAATAAAGATAAACATAACAACTTAAAATACCAACGAGCAAAGATTGACAATTAATGAAGCTAAAAACCTACACTGACACATTCTAATCACCCAAATTCATAGTTTACCTTAAGGTTCATTCTTAGTGTTATACATTCTATGAGTTTGGACAAATGTACACTGGTAAGTGTCCACCACTATACAAAATGTTTTCACTGCCCTAAAAATCCTCTATGCTTCACCTATTCATCCCATTGCCTCCCAACTCCCACTCCCTGGTAACCGCTGATTATTTTACTTTCTCCATATTTTGCCTTTTCCAGAATATCATGTAGTTGGAATCATACAGTATGTAGCCTTTTCAGATTGACTTATTTCCCTTAGTAATATACATTTAAGGTCTCTCTATATCATTTTTGCCTCGACAGTTCATTCATTTTTAGCACTGAATAGTATTCCATCTGAATGTGCTAAAGTTTGTTTATTTTCGCCTACTGAAGGAGACAAGAATATTCTTAGGTTTGTAAGCCACCAAACTGCCTTCCAAAGTAGCTGTGCAAGTTTGCATTCCCATCAGCGATGAATGAGAGTTCCTGTTGTTCCGCATCCTCACCAGGATTTGGTGTTGTCCATGTTCCCAGTTTTGGCCATTCTAATAGCTGTATCTCGTTGTTGTTTTAATTTGCATTTCCCTGATGATGTGTGATATGAAGCATCTTTTTATATGATTATTTGAAATCTGTATAACATTATTGGTGAGCTGTCTCTTAAGGTATTTGGTCCATTTTTTAAACTGTGTTTGTTTTCTTCTTATTGAATCGTAAGAGTTCTTTGTATATTTTGGGTAACAGTCCTTTATCAAATGTGTCTTTTACAAGTATTTTCACCTCATCTATGTCTTGAATTCTTATTTTCTTGATGTTGTCTTTCCTAGACCAAAAGTTTTTAATTTTTAACATTTATGAAGTCCAGCTTTTCAGTTATTTCTTTCTGAACCATGCTTTTAGTTGTCTATAAAAGTATCATCATTTCAAAAGTATGACTTTTTGAGTCAGTTAGCTATTTTATTTTTTCCATTGTAAAAATTTAATTTAGTTATTTCTTACATATTTCATCACTGAGATTTTCTATGTTTTCATTTGATTCAAATGTGTTTTTGTTTGCTTTCAAAGCATTTTTATGATGGCTGCCTTTAATCTTTGTCAGATAATTCTGTCAGCCATGTTGTTATCTCTGTGTTGGTGACTGTTGATTGCTTTTATCATTCAAGTTTTGATTTTACTAGCTATTGGTAGAATGAATAATTTTCAATTATATTCTGAACACTTTGGATGTTATCTTATGAGACACTCCCATTGCATCCCACTGATACTAAGTTGGTGGGGGTGGGATGGAGCGATGGTGCTGATTATCACCATTTCACACCACTGCCAGGTGAGGGTAAAACTTCTGCTCTTTACTTGGACTTAGTGGCAAATGGTCTGGGAGAAAGTGGGGTGGACATTAACACTACCCCAAACTTCTATATTTCATTTAATTGTTTTAAATTTTAGTTGTATTATTTACCTGTGTCTTTATTTTTTCCTTGCTTAATCTGTCCTGAGATTTGTCTATTTTCTTTTCAAATAAGCACGTCTTGGATTAGATGATACTCTTCATTGTATCTTTGTTTAATATACCATTAAAATAAATAAGAGCAGAGTTCAACAACCTACAGCACACAGGCCAAATTGACTTATTGCCTGGATTTGTAAATAAAATTTTACTGGAGTACAACCACCCTCATTTACTGAAATATTGTCTATGGCTGCTTTCATGCCACTACAGCAGAGTTGTGTAGTTGTATAGGGAGTTTGTGGCCTGTGAAGCCAAAAATATTCACTACCTGACCATGTGCAGAAAAACTGGTGCTGAATGTTTGTGCCCCTAAAATTCATGTATTGAAGCCCTAATCCCCAGTGTATTTGGAGGTAGAGTATTTGGGGGGAAATTAGGTCAGGAGGGTGAAGCCCTAATGAAAAGGCATAATGTTTGTATAAGAAGAGACATGAGAGAGATTTCCTCTCTCTCTCTCTCTCTCTCTCTCTCTCTCTCTCTCTCTGTGTGTGTGTGTGTGTGTGTGTGTCTCTCTCTCTCTCTCTCTCTCCCTGCATGAATGTATAAGGCAAGAAGGCAGTCATCTGAAAGCCAAGAAGAGGGCTCTCACTAGAAGCTGATCATTCTGGTATCCCAATCTTGCACTTCCTAGCCTCCAGAAGTGTGAAAAATACATTTCTGTTGTTTAAGCCACATGGTTTGAGCCACCCAGTCCATTATATTTTGTTGTAGCAGCTCTAGCTGACCAATACAATTGTCCATTTTCAGGGTAAGAACATATCCTGGAGCCAGTCTACTTCAGTTTCTATCTGGTTCTCCTGCTTATTGGCTTTTCTTGTTTGTTTGTTTTATTGTTGTTTGTTTTGTTTACTTGTTTCTTAGTTCATGTTTTATTTATCTTGGCCTATAAAAAAGTCTGGGAGTGTAAATCAATGGTGTTTCTTCCATGGAAGATTTATGTTTTCTTTTACCAGAGCCAGGGAAAAATTCTAGACCTAGGACCATCTTGGGTCCCTTCCTTGTTCTTCTACTTAATTCAAGAAATAATCCTCTTTGTTTGCTGCTTGTTTAAAATTCATTAACTTAAGTATTGGCACAGGCCCTCAAAGAATATCCTCCCCTTGCTAGGGTTTCTTGCTTACTCTTCAGATTTTAGTCTGTGGCCTTTTGCTCTAACCTTTGAGATGTCTCATTTCTAGCTTTGTCTGCAATGCTATCTACACAGACACACACACACACTTTATACAAGATCTACTTTAGAGTTTGAAAAACTTGCCTCTCACAGTGTCAAAATTCTACGTATTTTACAGTTTAACCTAATGTTAACTCTTTTGATCATAATATTATGTTGAAATAATAAAGCGATGATCAGGCTTTTCTTATAAAAGTTTTAGAAGCATATTCAGTGTTTTCACATCCCTTTATTTCGTATTTTTTATTAAAGTTTAAATTACTGCTATTACTTACATTTGCAGATTCTAAGAAATAATTAAAATACTAAGCTTTTAAATGCTTGCCAAGTGACTTAATTTTATGTGAAATTTGGTAAAGGCATACATTCAAAGTAAAGATGATTGTGGAGATAAGATTTACACTTAGATAATTAGACTTTAGTTACATGGATACATGGACCCCATTTTCATTTCAGATTCTTTTATTCTTCAATGAGTATAAAAATTATAAATTCAACAATGATAGCTGTAGCAAATACATAGGTCATTGAGATCTTCCCTTATTTTCCCAAATTATTTTTATTTACTTTTGTTTTTCTATTTTTCACTTATCTGGTGATAATGTCATACATTTAATATGTATTTATTTTTATTTTGAGCATTTGAATAAGCAAATGAATATCAGTTTTTGAGGGTGTGTAGTAAATCTTATACTGATTACAAATAACTATATCTATTGAGTGATTTTTAAAAATAAGTTGTTTTTTGTCTTGAAGTAGAACTAGTGATTTAATTTTCCAGAAAATAAGACTCAGAGTCAAAAATTACTTTTAATGGCATCTTATTCTAAGTAAAAGTCGAATTTATTGTAATTTTTTAAAACCACAGAGCAAAGCATATGCTCTAGCCATTCTGCTGCCCTGATAAGAAAATTGGTTTGGCTCAGTTAAAATGGAGAAAAATCTGAAAGCCATTGATGTAAAGCCATGCATTTCAAAATGCTGGATATTCTGACCAGAAAACATTTATTTGCACAGTGTTATTTCTTCAATGCTGAATCCTCATCAATTTTATTTTAGATATTGTCCTAATATAGAATACCAAAATTGCATTGTGTAATTTATAATATGAAAATGCAGAATATCCAAAAGAAAGAGAATATTTTAGTGTCGTACAATGATCAAAACAGTAGTTGAATTGGATATTTTCCTGAATTTTTTTTTCTGATCAAAGAAGAGCAAAGGAGAAGTCATTCTTAAATACATATATATTTTTTTTAATTCTGGAAGGTACTTTGCAAGATAATTTACTCTAACCCTATTATTTCATCAACAGAGATACAAAACTAACACTCAAATCAATAGAGTTTTTTAAGGTTAAATGTCAAAGATTCTTAGAATGTGAATCCATTAAGACATCAATGAAACTATGAATTACAATAAATTAATTATAAACTTACTAAACATTATATCCAAGAGGATTTATTAGAATCAGAGCTGAAACTCTGCATTCACTAGTATTATTTTATTTTATATAAATTTATTTGTTTATTTATTTATTTTTATTTTTGGCTGTGTTGGGTCTCCATTGTGGTGCATGGTCTTCTCACTGCAGTGGCTTCTCTTGTTGCAGAACATGGGCTCCAGGCACGCAGGCTCAGTAGTTGTGGCTCATGGGCTCTAGAACACAGACTCAGTAGTTGTGGCACATGGGCTTAGTTGCTCTGCGGCATGTGGGATCTTCCCAGACCAGGGCTCAAACCCATGTTCCCTGCATTGGCAGGCAGATTCTTAACCACCACACCACCAGGGAAGTCCCCACTAGTATGATTTAAATAGGACTATATTAACAGCTCTATAATACATCTTCCAAGTTATAATTAACAAGCTTTTGATTTTGCTTCAGTATTAAATAAAAATGACCAAGATATAAATTAGCATATAACTTAATTTCCTCTTTAATTAATTGATATGGAAGTCAATTCTTTGCCTTGTAACTGTTTATGCTCATGTTATTCTGTCAATGTGACTTTAGTTTGACCTCAGAACTATGGTCTCTTTTCACGTGTCCACAGTGAGCTTTATCCATTTTTACAAAGAATATAAATTGGCAGAGAATAACTTGTTCAAATGTTCATAGGAGGTGTCCTAACAGTGAGGAACTATTTCTAGAAAAACATTGCTTAAACCGGTGAATTCTGCAACCATCAGAAGAAATTTCCTGCCAAAATGTTTCTTTCCTATCAAGCTAAAATTTAAAAAATAAAAACATGTGTTCAATCTATTATGAATCTTCTCTAATAGTCATAGTAGCCAAACCCAAATTTAGGACTTGTGCATTGCAATCATTTCTCCTATAATTTTCCTTTACTGATTATTAATATATTGTGATTTTGTGACATGGTTTGGTTTGATTTAACTATAAAGTTAATTATAATTAAATAATACCAGGTACACAGTTGGCTGGGGGAGTGGAAGGATATAAAAGAAGCCTAATCAGTCAGTAGTTTAAGGGTTTATGACATCATTAATATCTAATTAAATATCTCCATTGATTACAGAAAAGATATTATGTTCAATAAGTTTTCTACAGAAAACTGCTTTTGACCAAAGAAATGTATTATTTGCAACTCTGGATTGCATATAGTTCCACTTGTACCATGATGATATGTCTTATACTTAAATGATCATTTTGAATGATTTTTTTTTTATTGAAGAACCTGAACAAGCAGAACTTGGCATTCTTTAAGAAGGAAAGAACTAAGTATTGCTTACATAAAACTCTCAGTTCTGCAGTGATTTTTTTTTAAATGCAAAATTGAAAGGGAAATTATCTGGATATTTTGCTTTTATAAGAGAAACATCTTAGCTAGGAATGATGTAATTAAAGTAAAAACAAATGTGTAAATTTAAAATTACTGATTTGTAAAAAATATCAGTTTTAAAACCCATCTTGAAGTTATTAAAAGCCACAAATTATAATGTTAGCAGTAAGCCTTTATAGCTGCTCTTATAACTTTGGGGCAATTGCTTTAATTCTTAATTTGTTCAGATTACTTTTTTTTTATCATGAATGGACACTGAATTTTGTCAAATGATTTTTTTGCATCTTTGGAAGAACACCCTTACTTGTATACCTAACACATGTATATTTCATCTTATAACATGGGTTGCACGTTAATAACCTTGTGCTTATATACTAAAAGTGTCTTTCCTGCTTTGGGTTTAATTATGAAGCTTCTTCACATAAAATGACACTGTGACATTATGTCCAAGTTAAATCTTTGTGATTTCTTAAGTTTCTCTCATGATCAAAGGAATGGTATAAGAAATAAAGAGACGGAAAATTCAGTTTATGTCACCACATTTTCCTTACATTTTTAGTAAATTTTTCTTCACTTTAGAATACTTTTAGACTTACAGAAAAGTTACAAAGATAGTACAAAGAGCTCTTATATACCCCTCCTCTAGTTTCTCCCACTGTTAACATCTTATATTATATGATTCATTTGTCAAACTCACTTATTTATTTGCTAAGCTCACTTATCAGTTCTAGGAGTTTAGTGTAAGAAACAGACATTTTGTACTGCCACATTTTAATGTTAAGATAATACTTCTAATAATAGCAGGCATTTTATTCCTCTTCATTTTTCCATATAATTTCTGAGGATCCACCTCAGTGGTGCTGACTTGACTGATACGTGCTGTTGATATATGGTACTCTCTGTCAACAGTCAGTGTCAGCCATGTGTTGGGCAATGCAAAGGCTAAAGTTGCTTCTGATATGTCATATCAGTTCTCAATGTCTTATCGTTTACTTTTCTGAGGATGCTGTCTCTTGCTTTCCAGATACACTGTGAACTTGACACAGAACATCCTCCATGTCTATCAATACATTTTACACATAAATTCAATCTCAAGATTTCTTGCCTACCTTTCAGCAGGCTACAATGTGGGAGGGGGAAAACCACCTATAATTTTAAATTATGGTTTTCTTGCACTAAAAAAAAATAATAATTCTCACAATGGTTTAATTATTTTTATGGGAAATATCTTCACTGATAATTTATCAACACTTGCAAATCAATATATTTTCAGCATCATAACATAAAGAGTAAATTAAAAATCCCATGGTACTGGGCTTCATCACGGCATGGTGAACTCGTGGTGGTCAGATTTGTATGATGGTTCCAATTCCTGAAATTGAAACACCAAAAAGAACCATATGGAAGCTGTATGATGTAACCTCAGGAATCACATAGCACCATTTCTGTCATATTCTATTGGTGGGGCATTCACAAATCTTCTCAGATTGAAGAAGTCTGGAATCAGAATCAGTTCCTTTAATAAGAACCCACCTCTTAATTCTTTGCAGATAATTTACAAACATGTTTTAAAACTGCTCCCAATAAGGTGGTTATTTAATTACAAATTGTCTAAAATTCTAATTCAAAAAGCAATGTCTTATTTCCTTCTAAAACATAAAAAATACAGAGTTTGCATACAATTTTTGAAAAGTCAATCTCCATGTCTATAGGCCCCTGACTATTCACTGTTGGATTACCTGAATTTATAATCATACCAGTATAGTTAGGTGTAGTTTGCAACAACTATCATAGCATCACTTCTTTTGGTCTTTGTTTTGTGCCACATTTGTTCTATAGCAAAGGCAAAGTTCTGTTCAAAGACACTTAGCTTGTAATCATATTCATGTTTTTATCATATCAATCTAAATGTATTTGTTTCTATTCATAAAATAAAGTCATTTAAAAAACTGTCTCATAACTTGGAGATCTCCTATATACTACTTAAACAATAACTTTCTTTAGAGAACAGAATCAAGAAACATATCTATAATGTAACAGGTGGTTATCTGACTAACGCCTATGGAGACTGTGACTTGGAAAGATCTTTTCTACAACAAATCCCAAAGAGCAGGTTACCTTGACAACAGACAATTTAAACTAACGTATCAGCCACCCTACAATGCTCTTTAACCTCTATAAGATAGTAGTTATTGGGGAAATACAAATACTAATATAGATACTATTTTCAGAGATCTAAAACATTTTTCTTCCTCTTTGTCTCATTAATTTCAATTGATAACATTTCTGGTTTGTCAAAAATATGTAATTATGTACTGAAAATGTTAGCAGTGGTTAATAATACTCAATTAAGCCCATGCAGCCTGTTGATTTCTCTAGAGCACTTTCTCACACTGAAATTAATGAGTTTTCTGTATTACTAAAGGATCTACATACATAATTATATTCACTTAGCAGATGAAGTTTCAGAACCTTAGATAGGTTAAGTGACTTTGCCAAGATTCCCCTGTGAGCAAGTGGGTGATCTAGAACAAAATACTCAAAATCACAGACTTGCTTTTCTCTACTGACACATGTAAAAATAATGTGAGGTGTTTGACAAAATTAAATAAAATGCAAAATAGGAAAGACACAAATGGAGAGAAGACATAAAAAAGTGCATGACACACAAAAGACCTCATGATCTGGTTAGTGAAGATGACAACCTTGTATATGACACTCTCTTCCACTTGTATTGAAAAATCCCCAACTCTCCAGACCCATGGTCTCTGCTCCTTCTCACATCCAACTTTTGGTAAAAGGCCTTTCTGCTTTCTGATAGGTACTTTTCCTTTCTTAAGATTTTCTGAATTGTTCTTATTCTTTAAATCCTACCTTATATTGTCACTGGAAGTCCATCATTGCCTTTCACAATTTGGGATCATTGCCTTTCTCTTTTCTCACGGCAGCTTGAACATATCTTGATTTCACTACCAAGCAAAAGTCACACTGTTGGAGATCTTGATAACTTGACCAGGCCTCTCACTAATCTGCTAATAATTTGATAGCAAAATCTGTCTTTAAAGACAGTCCTACCTAGAACATTAACTAGGCCACAGCTTATTCAGAGTGATAGAGTTACTGAAAATTTAAAAAGGACATATATATATGTATATATATACATATACATATACATATATATATGTATATATATATACATATACATATATATATGTATATGTATATATATATACATATATATATGTATATATATATACATATATATATACATATATATATGTATATGTATATATATATACATATATATGTATATATATATACATATATATATATACATATATATATGTATATATATGTATATATATATGTCTTTATTTGGATACTATCTTTGACTGTAAATAACTTGAAAGTTAAGTTAAATGATACTGTATTGGCTTACTTTTTTTCCCCTGAAGTCCCTATGTTAATCAAAGATTAGACATTTTAGTAGAATAAAGTATAGCATATCAGTAAATACCTGTGAGCATTTTAAAATTATACATTTAGAATTCCATTTGTTTTTCTCTTTATCCTTATAAAAAATTCTAGATGCTAAAATTATGATTCCCAGATTCATAAAAAAAAAGAAAAATGGGACTACCAATTAGATTTGAATGTCATATAAATGATTTTAATATAATTATTTTATGATTGATTATACATAATTTGTTACAATGTATTTTTTTACTTCATTTTTCACTTATTTATTCATATTTAAAGTGTTTTTCTTGAAAAGTTGTTTGGAATTGCAGTTTTAATTTAATATAATAATCTTTGACTTTTAATTCAGTTACTAATATGATTAGGTTTAAGTCTGTTATCTTTTTCCTTTTTATATTAGTCCTGTCTGGTCTTTATTCCCTTTCTCTCTAACTTTTTTATACTTCTTTGAATCAATGGAGTATTTTTTATAAATCCACTTTTTCTCCTCTCTTGCCTTATTAGCTGTAACTCTTTATTTTGTTATTTCAGTGATTGTTTGAGGGTTTGCAGTGTACATTTTACCTTGTCACAGTCCACCTTTAGTTGGCATTGTATGACTTCTCATATAACATAAGTACTTCAATTTTTTCCCTTTATGCCTTATGCTATTATTGTCTCACATTGTACTTATGTGTATGCATATATTGTTATTGTTTTTATTTTTATTTCAACAGCTATTTATTTTGAAAAAAATTTAATAAGAAAATATAATTATGTATAATTAGACATACATATATGTTCAGTATTTATCATTTTCAATGTTCTACATTCCTCAGTATGGATCTGTATTTTCATAAGTAAAAAGTTCTGTTTTTCCCATGCTCATTTTGAGATGCCTTTGAGATGCCTCAAGGATAGACAATTAGGTATGTGACAGGAAGAGGCTGTGACTGAAATTGTTGTTTTATGAGTAATAGGGCTACAGTCTATTCTGTATAATCAGAATAGAACACATGATTTCAGAAGATCTTTGAACTATTTGAATAAAATAAGGAATGTTAAGAACTAGGCATTTATGTGCTTAAAAAATAAATGTTAGGGGCTTCCCTGGTGGCACAGTGGTTGAGAATCTGCCTGCTAATGCAGGGGACACAGGTTCAAGCCCTGGTCTGGGAGGATCCCACATACCACGGAGCAACTAGGCCTGTGAGCCACAACTACTGAGCCTGTGCGTCTGGAGCCTGTGCTCCACAACAAGAGAGGCCATGAGAGTGAGAGGCCCATGCACTGTGATGAAGAGTGGCCCCCGCTTGCCACACCTAGAGAAAGCCCTCACACAAAAACAAAGACCCAACGCAGCAAAATAAATAAATTAATTAATTAACTCCTACCCCCAACATCTTAAATAAATAAATAAATGTTATGGCTATAATAATTAACTTTACATATAATAATAACTAGTCTTTATATTTATCAATGTTAGGATGATGTGTTAGTTCCATCCAAAATTTTCTATAAGGATAAAGAGAGAAAAACAAGTGGAATTCCAAATGGTTCTTCATATGCTAAGTATAGAGATAGATAGACATAGAGGTGCTGTAAGTGATAATTGATGCTGGAAGTAACTCAATCTTCTCAGAAACCTTAAAAATGAGTTTAGTCTTTGAATTATATTCTGGTGTAGATTTAAGATAAAGAAATTAATGGTGTCACAAACAATATGTTGTAATTATCTGTTTTGCATTTGTAAATTTATTTCTTTGAATTTTTATAATAGGTGTATCTGCTAAATCAATGTTTATATTAGTTATTGGGGTTAGGGGTTTTTGTGGTATAAATATACACGTTAAAGTATAAGTGAAATAAAAAAGGAAAATTTAAGGATATCCATCAGATTTTAAAACAAATTATCTGCCATGTCTCTATCACTTCTTCCTATATAAATTCCATTACTCTTAAGATTTATTCATTTGTTTACTATTTGTCTCAAATCATTAGAATGTAAGTCCTAAGAGAGCTATGGCTTTCTCTCATTTAACTATTATAGGCAAAATTTAAAATAAAAGATGCATGGAACATAGATATTCAATGAAACAGTATGAATAAAAAGAAGCTGTAAATATGCCTACTGTTCAATTAACACATTTATTTTTTTACCATTGTTATTGGACATGCATATATGTATATTTCACTTTTGTATTACATTTAATTTATGTCAATATAAATATTGTTTTCTTTTTATGTAAACTACTAAAAAATTCATAAATCATGATAATAACTGTTCTCTCTACAGTCTTTATTAGCTCCTTAAATAAAAAGTAAATTTTTACTTTTAAAGATAAGGCTTGTCTAATTATAAAATTAAAAGGAACAAGTAACAGTAAACTAAAAATGAAATGTGTCACTTTGATCTTTATTCTAGCATCTAGTATTGTCAACTTGATTAAAGGGTAATTACCAGCTCAGAGATTTAAAAAAAAAATAAAAAAACAGTAAAGATCATTTTGATGAGATTCCTTCTAATTAGTTTTCAGATAAAAATCAAACTTCACTATTGCAAGTTTAGCTTTGGCTGGGAAGTGGGAAAGTCATCCATTTTGTCATTATCTATAAGTGCATTATAAGTAAAAATTAGATAAAAAACTATTTTTTCTACCAAAATCAGTTTAGAATTGTTTGTTTGTTAGCTTTTTACATATATCAGGAATAACTAAATTGGAATTACTTAATGGAGCCAGTATATCTTCTCTCAAATTGCCAGTTGGATAAAAAACATTATTTTTTGTTTCATTAATCAATATCTCATACATACATAAAAGTACATACCATGTACTTGTACCCTTAGAAGTAGAAGACTATATAAAGTTTAATTTTGTATAATCCCTGACCTGGAATATAAAATAAATATATGCAAATATACTTTTCTAGTTGTCAGTAACTATAAAATTAACACTTTTGTAACTGTAAGTACATACAGTATTTATATATGTATGTTTGAAGATTTTTTTTTAAATTCAAAAATTGAAAAGAAGAATGCTGCCAGCCTTCATATCTCAGCATTGCTAATAAGGGAACAGGATAGGAGAGGAAATGATAAACTGTTAGAAGCCTCAAAAACCTCCAAGGAGACAATGAAGAGGGCTACAGTAATCAAAACTGAGCTCTCTCATAAAACATGGCATGGCACACTCTTCCACATATTTTAAACTCTTTAGAAACAAGAATTTAAGGTAATTATGTAATGTAGTTTATCTCACAGATGTCCTCGTCTTTTCTTGTGCTTTCTGTGTAGATAAGTCAAGTGAATGTTAACAAAAATAGGACAAATAGACAACAGATTGAAAATATTGTCACAGGCACATGTACTTAATAGTATTTCCTATCCATAAATAGTGAAAAATATAGCATAACAAAATTCTAAGTCTGAATATATAAACAGCTGTACAACATGATTTTCCAAACCAGAAAAAAATTTTCTTATATGTGTATAATTTTGGCTTTAAAAATTGATGGAAATTTTTGTTAAAAAGTATGTAATTGTTTTTAAAAAATCACATTCTCATACGTTCCATTTGATTCTTGCAAAAACAGGCATGCAAATACAATCATATATTTTGTTTTGAGAACTTTGTAAAATACTTTTTCTTCTGACCTATGTACTTATTAACATGACATTGGTATCATGTGAGCCTACAGATTGTTCATTTAAAATCTTGCTATATGATTATTAGCTTTCAGATGATTTTTTCATGTAAAGTAGCAACCTTTTAATTTTTAAAAAATGGCAATAAAATTCATTAAAATGTTTTCTAAGATTTCTATCCATAAACTCTTTCTATGAGTTTATTTAAATATTTTTAAATATAATTCATCTAACAGGAACTGATTTATAGAAAATATATATAGTAATATCTCAAGAAAGCATTGATAAATTAAATTTAAGCTAATTCTGATAGAAACTTCGTTATCTAAATTAAAAGCTTTTGATAGGCCATTGAGAAACTGATAAAAGCATTTAAACAAATTTTATTTCTATATTTCGAAAAAGACGTTAGAAATCACAGAGGATGTTTTTTAGTTCATGTTCAACATATTTATTAAGAAATAAAATGAGTAAATTGAATGAGATACTCAGGGACACAGAAAACAAATGAGAGAGGATTGACTCTTAGGGCAGTTAGTGATGAATATTGAGTATATAGAAATAATAATTTAAAAAGTATTTATTTAGGATTCAGAACTGATCAAGACACTTTATGGTCCAGGTGTTGAGCAACATGGAAAGGATTGGAGAGTGGAGAGGCATAGATAGAGTCACACATCACTAAATCCCAGGGTTTAGAATGACAGTTACAGTAAATGAAGAATAAAGTGGCATGAATATTCAAAAGAGAGGTTATAACTGGTTAGAAAATCAACAAACATTAATGAAAGAAAGCTGTTTGAGATGATTCTTGAAAGATGCAGTTTTAATTAACAGAGTTGGATAGGGAGACGCTTTTGGTCATGTGGGTGACAGGAATAAATGCATGCCATCAAAGAACATATTAGCTGACCTCAGGTAGTTTAAGCTGACTGGAGCTTAAGGCACCTGGAAAGGTGTAACGTAAACCTAGACAGGTCAGGTATATTGAGATAAACCAAAGATTGCCTTGAATAACAGCATTAAGTCACACATTTTTCACTCTGTAGGAGATATGGAACAAACGATTTTATCATCATCTGGAAATACCTTTGCATAAAGTTCTCTGTAGAGGGCTGCCCATCTGAGGCTGAATTTTTCTCTTTCTCTCCACATTCTTACAGAGTTAAATTTCAACAGTTTATAATGAAATCAAGAGAAATTTTAGTATTACTTTTTGTGAAACTTGGCAAGATCATATATCAAGTAGGTTGGTAAAACTGCTTAGCAATGTTTTTCTCACTTTTAATTGTTGTGCTCTTGACTGTTCTACAATAACTCGCACTCTCTCTAGTTTACCCACAATGTTGTCTCCCTCTTTCCTCTCATTTGGCTGATGACCACCCTGTCTACTTAAATGTAGGATTCTTCATCTGACAAAACTATTTTTTTCCAATTTTCTTTCTTTAAAATTTTTCTCAATCCTCACTAATTATTTTCTATTTTCTTCCACATTTAAAGTGAGATTATTTCATCTCTACTCTTCAAGAACCTCTCCCTACCTGAACTCTATTCACATTCCCTCCTTAGCACTATTTCAACTCTCATACATTTTGAGTCACTCAATTTTTATTTTGTCTTTCTTGACTGACAAAAAATATTAATTCAAAGATTTCATTGGTATAAATACTTTCATTCAAACTATATTATGTTATTTTTCTCTCCAACTGGTATTTCTCTTCAATTATTTCATGAAAATTTAAGTTTCAGTCTCAACTACTACTTTCTCAAAAAGCTATGTTGAAAATAACCAATGATCTTGTAATCACTCAATTAATAGTCATTTTCCATAAGCATTCTCTCCAATCTTAATTATGTCAACTCTTAATTACACATTTTTGTAAATCCACTCTTTCATTGACTTTTAGGACACTACTCTTTGCCTATTCTCCATCCTAGGAGAACAATCTCAAATCATTACTTGCCCAAATAGTTTTAACAATATGAGTTTTTCCTGACAACTGTGACAATTTACATTTAAGTGGTGACATGGAAGCCAAAGAGAGATGACTGTGCAGAACTAGACAAATACTTTAGAAATGACTTCCTCTTTCTAGAGGTCTGCTTCTTTGCCTTCTTAATGCTACCATACAACAGTTTATTGGATCACTTACAGGTTGCATGGGCATTAGAATCAGGTAAAACTGGGTGCAGATTTCTGTTTCATCATATATTAACTGGACAAACTCTTTTCCCTTTGAGCAACATTAACTCATAAAATTGTTGTGATGTTAAAGTCAAATAATGCGGATAATGTGAATAGATTGGTGACTTTCATAAATTCATCTCTCAACTCTTCTATTTTTTTATTGAATCTCTAATTGCATTTACATAATCTACTTGCATAGCTCTACCTCTAACAAAGGCAGACCACAGGTAAATCTTCCTTGGGATCTCTTCTATATCACCTTCTCATTTTGCCCAGGAAAGTTAGATGCTTAATCAGATGATGCCTTTTCTCATCATATTTTCAATTTTTTTCCTGGTTGATTGGAAATCTGTGAAAGTATGGGTACATTTTTTATGCATTTTTAGTTTAATGAGTCAAAATATTGATGGCAATTATATTGATTTAAAATTGAGCCTCCCTGCACAAAGAGTTTTTGCCTTAAAACAAAGCAAAAATAATTAATTTTATAAAGTACCAAATAATCTGAACTACACTACTTAATATCTACTCATATCCCAACCCAAGGAATAGTGAAACAGTCAAAATATTTGACACAATTTTATTAACCAACAGGAGGATAAACTTCAGTCTTCAATTTCAAGGATCAATATTAAGACTTCTAATCAGGCATAAGACAGAGTCAGAGAATGAATTCTATCTGAATAATTAGAGAAAGCTTCCTGGGAGTAAATTCATTGAGGTGTATCCTTGTAAATAAGTAGTATGTTTGTTTTTTTTTTTTTCCTGCTGATTCTTCTTCCAAGGTTGTAAAATCTTTTGTTAGAGTGAATAAGAACAACACATTTTGCCTTCCACAATAAAATGATTTTCTCTAAATGTAGCAAATCAATGGTTTTTAGACTTCTTGCTTTATAAACATTAATTTTGAAATGTCTGTATGTTGAGCAAGTAATTTCTCATTTTTCTCCCTATAAAGTTTCTTCATCTATAAAAATAGTGAGTTAGAATATGTCACCATGTGATCTATGGCTCTGAATATACACAAGGATTTTTAAATTTTAATTTAATCTAATGTTGGGAATCAACTGAGAAGAAATAAGAAGATGAATACAGAAACCATGAATGGACTTTGTAATTCAGTACAAAGATTGAGCTCTAGATTTAGAGAATGTTATGTCTGAAAGATACTTACAATATCACCTGGTTTATCCATGTTGTTTCAACACCATACAGTACAAAGCAATGCTTCTAACCCAGTAAACTGTGAGGTATAATTTATGTTGATTTTGGTATAAAATAGTTTAAAGAAGCTGTGTTTTGAAATATATGGAGAAATGACTTTTCAAGAGGTTCATTTTTCATCTATTTGCTTTCTTCCATAAGCCAAATTAAGAGTTTTATAGCACCATAGAAACTTGATTATTTTATGTCAATCAAGCCATGTAAATTCTCATGAAATGGCTGTCTTAGAAAAGAATGTGTTACCCAATGCTGGCCAGCGAAATGTGAGGGAAAGTCTGCTATTGTGGGATTTGGGGAAATTTTCCTTGCCTTTAAAATGGTCTGGCCTTTTGTTGTTGTTGTTGTTGGCTTTGCAACTCTCTTTATGAAGGTATACTTGTTGCTCCTGTCAACATCTTGTAACATTGAGGAAAACTGAATAGCATAATGAGGATAGCAGAAAAGAAATATGGAATATACCTTGGTCTTTGATGGTAGCACTGAGCCACTAAACTAACCAAATCTGGAGTTTATTATCACAGAACCTGATTTCAAGTGAGGAAATAAATGTTTCTTTCTCAGAAAGCCACTTCAGTTGTGTTTTCTGTTGTAAACAAAATCATCTCAACTGACTCTGGTTACTAAAACCTGAAAAGGAAAGTAAATGTAGAATACCACAATGATCACAGAATTCAAAGGAAAAAAACACTAGAATGTGAATAGAAACCAGAGTAACCACAGTACCTAAGAAGGAGGAAATACTAAATGATTTCATAAAGTTACTGACAATGAAGAGGAATACATTTATTTTCTACTTGTCATTTCGCTTATGATAAAGATTCCAGAAAGGGAAAATTTGATTACCTAGTTTATACTATATGTTCACCTTTTGGTTACAGAAACAAAGGTCATCTAATCAACAGTCTGACAAGATTGTATCTAAAGAAGAGCAATATTTTCTTTAAAAAATATTATTAAAGATGGTGGAATAGATAATGTGCAACAAAAATTAGAAAATTTCCATGATAAATTCTTCCAATGTGTGAGAAGCTATGCTAAGCACTGGAATTGTATTAGCGAGTCACCAGTCCCTTTCCTCACGGAGCTTAGAGTCAGGAAAGCAGTTGAAAAACTACAGTAAGTTCCATAAAAACATGAATAGAATACAGAGGTAGACAATAATGATGGTTCTTGAATGGTCACAATTTAAAAGAAAAGTTCTCTGACAAGGCAATATTTAACTGTGAAAGATAGGAAATCAGAATTATGAAGACTTGTGTCAAGTGTTCCAGGCAAAGGAAAAATCACAGGTAAAAACTCTGAACCAGGAAAGTTCTTAGTGTGTTTTAGAAAATGAAAGGAAGCTATTGGGAATAAATGTGGTGAGACCAGGGGATAGGGCAACAATATGTGTTTGGAAAGGTATGGGGGGCCCAGCTCAAACTTCTAGATAATAGCAATGATGTTAGATTTAATTTGAAGTTTATGAAAATGTTACATAGGATTTTATTCAGAGGAAAGACAATGATTCAGTTAAGGTTTTTATTATTATTATTATTATTATTATTATTATTATTATTATTATTATTATTATTATTATTATTTTATTTTGTCTGCACCACACGCGGCATGTAGGATCTTAGTTCCCCGACCAGGGATCGAACCCATGTCCCCTGCATTGGAAGCACAGAGTCTTAACCACTGAACCCCCAGGGAAGTCCTCAATTACTTAAACTTTTAAGGATATTTGTAGATAGCAGAACAGATATGAGGGTCCCAGGAGTGAAATCAAAGATCTGTGTAAAGATGTTATTTGATGCTCTAATTGGAGGAACATGATGTCATTTTTGGAGTTGTAGACAGGACCAGTTTGGAGGCTGGACTGAGAACTAAGTTTGAGAATACTAAATTTCAGGTGGTGTAAGATGCCCTTATGTAAATATGTGCATATTCAGTACTTACAATTTAAAGGCATGGAAATCTATTAATTACTAAAGGAAGAAAGGAAATGAAGGTAAGGCTCAGGAGAAATTTCAATAAATTCCAATATTCAGATGTAATGTATAGAAGGAAATATCAACATGAGAATGTTATCTGACAGTTCAGAGAAAAATTTTTTAAATATGATATCAATTAAAGTAAAAAAAAAGGAAAGTGATACGAAAAAGGATGTAGTGTAATCTCATTCCTAACACTCAGTTGAATTTTGCTCCCTTATCCTGATTCATGGCTTTCACCACATTCTGGAACATGGTTAAGAAAGAGTAACTTTTGACTCCCTTCCTCTAAATGGCATGGACATTTTTAACATGCTATAACTGTAGCACTTAGCTATGCAATTTTCTTTTGGAAACTTTCAACAATGTTCTTTGGTCAATTTCTATGCTGTCGTGATCTAGTCCAAAGGCTGAATTTTATCCATTCTTCCAGCACAATATTCAATATCCACCAACTTAAATTAAATATTAGTCATTTATTAAGTACCACACTAATCTGTGTATAATTGTACTAGTAGAAAGAATAGAGAGGCATAGGGCAGGCCTCAAGTTCAACTAAACTGATATCCAGGGATAGTCTAATTTAAATAAGAATGTTAACACATTCCCCCAAAGCTCACCTAAGCACTCTTTACTTCATCATCCAAACATATTTGTTTCTCTTTCCATTCTGAATTACCAAGCATCTACATCCCTTTCCGGAGACAACTTTCCCTTCTTTCCCCCTTCATCCCTCTGAAGATATTAAAATTCTGTCTGACTTGAGTATGAAAGGTACCAAAAGTAGATTTGGGATGTAATTATTTTTTTTCTGATGTTCACGTTTACATTATTATATTTGATTAAATAACCCCCATTCATAATATGATTTGTGACAATGTATCTACTTTATCGTAATAATTCTATATGCTTTAAACCAACCTAATAGTGACAACATAGTTGTTTAAAAACTAAAAACATAATAGGGTCATGTTTAACATTCTTTTAGAAATCAGAGCAAAAGTAAGTTTCTATAGTTTCAACAGCTAAGTACAATGTGCAGTGAAAACTTTTCAACGTTTTTTAACTCCTCAGTTAGAAATACACTGCACAATCATCCCCATTTTTGTTGTTTAATTTTAAACGTGTCAAATCTCACAGCTTGTCTCATCACAATGCCAAATTAACGATTCTGAGAGAAATAAGTAGTACATGAGACCATGAATAGACACTTCTTAAAAGAAAATAATGTGACTTGCTCTTCAAAGCATCTCATCAAAATACTTGTTTCAAACCAGTATGATTTGTACAGTAAAGTGATGTTTCCCTTCAATGGTCAATATTTTTTTTCTCTTCTTCTTAGGAATGACTTGAACTGTGTTCTATTATAGATTGACTATCCTATCCCTGCACCTTAGAATGAAGAAAACTTCCATCAGTATGTATAGGGTAAAATTTATTAACAATTTTACAACAGCATAACCCCAGAGATGATTTCATATAATGCTTTAATTCTATAAATAATGTTTTGTGGGATTTTTTCCTTAAGATTAAAAAAAAAGAAAACCCTCCTACTTTACAGTTTAAATTTCTAATCATCCCTATGAAGTCACCAGAAAGATTAGATAACAAGAAATGAGACCTCAACTCAGTCACTAACTAGCTGTGTGACTGGAGGCCAATCAGTTAAAATCCCTAGGTCTCAATTTTATGGTGGGAAAATAAAAAGGTTTGGGCATAGTATCTTTTGAGCCTCATTCCAGCTCTTTAATTTTCTCCTATTGCTTTCTAATATTTAACAATTTTGAATAAAATAGTTTCATAGTCACATTTTATACACACATATATATGTATATACAAGTATATGTATGCATGCAGTATATGTGCATATCATATATATTATATACAAACTTATGAAAACTACTTTACGAAGGTCCAGTTCTAAGTAGCATTATACACAATTCTACTAATTAAAATTTAAGATCCGTTTGCAGTTCTTTTTTCCTCAGTTTTATCCTACTAAGGAAATACAGTCAGAATACTCTCTCCAAAATTTACTTGACTCAAATTAGTTGCTATGTTCGTTCTATTGCCAATTTGAAAGCTATGTACATAGCAATCATTTTCGCATTATCCTATTATAAATTATAGTACTTGTTTTTACTTGAATTTACTATTATAAATTATAGAACTTTAATTCTTTTCATTATTTTTATTTCTATTTTTATTATATAAAATATGCTTTTCTTATATTAGGTTGCATTGTAGTGTCATTAATTGATAATGTTTTTTGGTGGGGGGTGTTGCTTTGCTTTCATTTAATTGTGCTTTATGTCCCTGAATTTCCACCACCTGCTTCCTTCTTTCCCTTCACAATCATGTGTACCAAAGATGCCTCCTGTTTCAACTTATTTTTGATGAGAAGCTATACCCTCCCAATCTTGTTGTCTCTTGCCCCTCACATTTTTGAGCCCATTTCTTTCAAAAATACATGCACTCACTCATGACATTACAAACTTCTCAGCATTTTCCACACATGGAGGGATGTTCTATATCCAGAGAGATTTTGTGTGTGTATCAGATCACCATTGGACCCTCTCTGCACTTATTTCTATATATTCATTTATTCATTGAACATATTTTCTGTCAAGCATGCTTCTAGGAATTAGGAATGTACAGTGAATAAAATAGATGGAAATGTCTTCCCTTAGGATGGTTACATTATAGTTTATATACATTTATCAGGTGTAATTCATAGAAAAAGCCTGCCACTAATCAACCTGATAATAACATTCTTCCCCTGCTCCAAAAAATGGTCAAGGGGTTTTTGTTTTGTTTATTTGATTTGAATGTTCTAAAGGCTTTACCTTTGTTCTTGTCCTATGTCACTGGAAAGAACAGATCACAAATAAAATAACATTTTTATTTTAATTTTAAGATAATAAAAATAAAAATTTTTATTTCATACACTATTATTCTAAGGCAGAGCTCTCATGCAGACATAGGTATGATCGAGATTTTAACTTCATACTTTAAATATGCTCTTAGCAAATCACTGTATTATTTATGTTCCCATTTTAGATATCCTAATACTACATTTATAACGATGGCCATTCATAGTATCAGTAATCTCAAATAATTTTAAGAAGTGAAAATATATTATTTTTTTTCTGAGGGAGGTGTTAATTACCTTTCAGGATTATTTTAGTATTATTGCTAAACACATTCTACAGTAAAGGGATATAATAAATAGATATTTAGGAAATTTGCCCAGAGTCTCATAAGAACAGGAGACTATGCTTCATATGTCTGGGGAGATACAAGTGGAGTAAATATAATTGTGTAATGAAGTCTGAACAAAAATCAGAATTTATTTAGAACCCACAAGTAGTAGTGAAAGTACCTGGGGCAAGTGACTTTGCTCTACTCTACTCTCGGAGGCAATGCTGCCCAGAAATGGCACCTGAGTCTCTGCTACTTTATCTGTCCACATGCAGGGAAGACTGCCTGTAATCTTGACCATAATATACTTCACAAGGTTGCTAGGAAAATTTCCCTCTTTGTCCATGTCACCGTTTTGTTGGCAAATCTCATTGTTTCAAGGACCTGAATAACTACCTCCCATTCTAATTCCCATTCTAGCTTCTTATTCATTCCTATGAAAATCTTCCCCTCTGACCAGTGATATTCACACTCCCTTACCTATGACCTTAGAGCTTCAACATTATCATTAAACACTCCCACTCCCACTGTTCCCTTCTTAATTCCTAAGCTTTCTTCAAATTCTTGCCCAAGCCCCACTTCGCAGTGACATGTCCTGTCTTTTTTTTTTTTTTCAGTTGAGATATAATTGAGATATAACATTGTGTAAGCTTAAGGTGTACAATACGTTGATTTGATATATGTATTGCAATATGATTACCACACATAGCTTTAACTAGCACCTCTATCATAATTGTATGATAATCATACAATTATCATTTCTTTTTTGTGATGATGATTTTTAAGTCTCTTAACAATTTTGAAGTATATTATACAGTATTGTTGACTATACTCACTAAGCTGTGAATTATATCTCCAAGATGTATTCATCTCCTAGTTACAAGCTTGTGCCCTTTAATATGTTTTCTAAAAAAATGGGACAATGTCTTAAATGGTTTTGTATGTTGTTTTCATCCCTGCTGCTTGGTACTTCAAGACTTCACATAAATAGTAGATGAAGAAAGTATAGTTGAACTCAAGCTATAAATTTTGCAGTTCTAGCAATCACTTTATCCCTAAACTTTCTAATGAGTAAAGCCCTAGGAATTTTGAAAGGAGAATTAGACATCACCCATCTTTCAGGATATGTGTGGTCGTGACCAGCCCTTTTCTGATTTGAAATAAATGCATTTTAGCATAGCCACTGCTCAATAAGTGGGATCAGTCTGCCCCAAATATCATTTTACATTAAGGGGATTATGCTCATCATTTCCTAAGAGTTATGTTCATCATTCTGTAGAAGAAAACAAAAAAATGAATATACTAATTTTTATCATAATAAGTAAAACTATAATATAAACCAAATGTTTTTGTATGTTTGTTTTTTTAGATGTTGGGGGTAGGAGTTTATTAATTAATTTATTTATTTTTGCTGTGTTGGGTCTTCGTTTCTGTGCGAGGGCTTTCTCTAGTTGTGGCAAGCGGGGGCCACTCTTCATCGCGGTACGTGGGCCTCTCACTATCGCGGCCTCTCTTGTTGTGGAGCACAGGCTCCAGATTCGCAGGCTCAGTAATTGTGGCTCACAGGCCCAGGTGCCCGTGATATTGGTTAAAGAAAGGTTACTTTCCTTATATGGAGCAAAAGGAAGTCTTGGAGCTAGGTCAGATGATGTAGACTAAGCAGTAAGCTCTAATTAACAGAGGTCATCCTTTTCTGGGGAGCTGAGATTAGAAATTTAGTTAAGTTTTAGTTTGTTGATGTGGGGCTTAGCATGAGTGACTCCAACTTAGGCCAAAATGTTTGTTTTTTTTTTTTATTTTACCTCCATTTTTATTGAGATATAATTGACATACAGAACTGTATAAGGAATACAGCATAATGATCTGACTTACATACATCATGAAATGAATATCACAGTAAGTTTAGTGACATCCGTCATCTCATATAGATACAAAATTAAAGAAATAGAAATATTTTTATTGTGATTAGAACACAGGATTTATTTTCTCAACAACTTTCATATATAACATACAACAGTGTTAATAATATTTATCATGTTATACATTACATCCCTAGTACTTATTTATCTTATAACTGGAAGTTTGTACCTTTAAACTGCCTTCATCCAATTTCACTTCCCCACTTCTGGTAAATACAAATCTGATCTCTTTTTCTGTGTGAGTTTGCTTGTTTGTTTGTTTGTTCTTGAAGTATAACTGACTTACATCATTATGTTACTTCCTGATACACAACATAGGGATTCCATATTTCTATATTTTTCAAAATGATCACCACCATAAATCTACTTACCACCCATCAACATACAAATGCATTACATAATTGTTGACTATATTCCCCACAGTGTACCTTTCATACCTGTGACTTACTTATTTTTCAGCTGGAAGTTTATACCTCTTAATCTCCCTCACATATTTATTTCCTCTTTCAACCCCTTCCCCTCTGGCAAGCACCTGTTTGTTCTTTGTATCTATAACTATGTTTCTATTTTGTTATGTTTGTCCATTTTCTTCTTTTTAGATTCAACTTATAAGTGAAATTATATATTATTTGTCTTTCTCTGTCTGACTTATTTCACTAGGCATAATAACCTCTACATCCATCCACGTTATTGCAAATGGCAGAATTTCATTCTTTTTTATGGCTGAGTAATATTTCATTGTATATATATACCACATCTTATTTATCCATTCATCTGTTGATGGACACTTAGGTTGCTTCCATATTAATGTTGCAATGAATATAGGGGTGCATATATCTTTTTAAATTAATGCTTTTGTTTTCTTTGAGTACATACCCAGGAGTGGAATTGCTGGATCATATGGTAGTTCTATTTTTAATTTTTTGAGGAATCTTCAAATTGTTTTCCATGGTGGATGCACCAATTTACCTTTCCACCAACAGTGCAGGAGGTTCACTTTTCTCCACATTCTCTCCAACACTTATTATTTGTTGTCTTATTGATAATTGTCATTCTGACAGGTGTGAGGTGATATCTCATTGTGGTTTTTATTTGTATATTTCTGATGTTTAGTGATGCTGAGCATCTTTTCATGTACTTGTTTGCCATCTGTATGTCCTCTTCAGAAAAATGTCTATTCAGATCATCTGCCCATTTTCTAATCAGGTTGTTTGTTATTTTGATGTTGAGTTTTTTTTTTTTGTATATTTTGGATATTAAACCCTTATCAGGTATAGTTTGCAAATATCTTCTCCCATTCAGCAGGTGGTCTTTTAATTTTGGTGATTAATTCCCTGCTTTGTACAAAAGCTTACTAGTTCATTGTAGTTCCATTTGTTTATTTCTGCTTTTGTTTCCCTTGACTGAGAAGACAGGGTAAAAAAAAATATATTACTAAGGCTGGTATGAAAGAACATTCTGCCAATGTTTTCTTCTAGAAGTTTTATGGTTTCAGGTCTTACATTTAAGTCTAATCCATTCTGAATTTATTTTTGCATGATTTGAGAGAGTAGTACAGTTTGATACTTTTGCATGTAGCTGTTCAGTTTTCCTATCATTTATTGAAGTGACTATCTTTTCCCCATTGTACATTCTTGCCTGTTTTGTTATAGATTAACTGACCATATGAATATGGGTTTATTTCTGGGTTCTCTATTCTATTCCATTGATTTCTGTGTCTGTTTCTGTGCCAGTATCATACTGTTTTGACTACTATAGCTTTGTTTTATTATTTGAAATCAGAGAGTGTCATACCTCCAGCTTTGTTATTTTTAAGATTGTTTGGGCTATTTGAGGTCATTTGTGTTTCCATAACAAATTTTAGAATTATTTGTTCTGAGTCTGTAAAAAATATCATTGGTATTTGGATAGGGATTGCATTGAATATGTACATTCTCTTAGGTAGTAATGGTTTTTTAACAATACTAATTCTTCCAGTTTGAACACAGTATATCTTTCCATCTGTTTATGTCCTCTACAATTCCTTTCATCAGTGCCTTAGAGCCTTCTGAGTACAGGTCTCTCACCTCCTTAGTTAGATTTATTTCTAGGTATTTTATTATTTTTCATGTGATTGTAAATGGAATTGTTTTCTTAAGTTCTCTTTCTGATATTTTATTGTTAGTGTATAGAAATGCAACAGATCTCTGTATATTACTTCTGTCTCCTGAAAATTTACCAAATTCATTGATGAGTTCTAGTAATTTTCTGGTGACTTTAGGATTTTCTATGTATAGTGCCTTGTCATCTGTAAACAGTGACCGTTTTAACTCTTCCTTTCTAATTTTGACTTCTTTATTTATTTTTTCTTATCTGATCACTTTGTCTAGGACTGCCATACTATGTTGAATAGAAGTGGCAAGAGTAGGGCTTCCCTGGTGGTGCAGTGGTTGAGAGTACACCTGCCGATGCAGGGGACGCGGGTTTGTGCCCCGGTCTGGGAGGATCGCACATGCCGCGGAGCGGCTGGGCCTGTGAATCATGGCCGCTGGGCCTGGGCGTCTGGAGACTGTGCTCTGCAGCAGGAGAGGCCACAGCAGTGAGAGGCCCGTGTACCACAAAAAAAAAAAAAAGTGGCAAGAGTAGGCATACTTGTCTTGTTCCTGATTTTAGAGAAAATGCTTTCAGTGTTTCACCATTGAGTTTGATGTTAACTGTAGCCTTGTCACATATGACCTTCATTATGTTGAGATATGTTCCCTCGATACACACTTTGTTGAGAGTTTTTATCACAAAAGCATATTGAATTTTGTATAAAGTCTTGTTTGCACCTATTGTGATGAGCATAAGGTTTTTATTCTTCAATTTATTATTGAGGTGTATCACACTGATTGACTTGAGGATACTGAAACATCCTGTCATCCCTGAGATAAAACCCATTTGATCATGGTGTATTATTCTTTTAATGTATCATTAAATTTGGTTTTTGTTAAGGATTTTTGCGTCTATATTTAGCAGTGAATTGACATGTAATTTTCTTTTTCTGTGATATTTTTCTCTGGTTTTAGTGTCAGGGTGATGCTGGCCTTGAACAAGGAGTTCTGAAGCTTTTCTTCCTCTGCAACTTTTGGAATAGTTTGAGAAAGATCGGTGTTAACTCTTCTCTAAATGTTTGGCATAATTCACCTGTGAAGCCTTCTGGTCCTGGGCTTTTGTTTGTTGGGTGTTTTTGTTGTTGTTGTTTTTAATGACTGATTCAGTTTCATTACTGGTAATTGGTCTGTAGATATTTTCTGTTCATCCTGGTTCAGTCTTGGGAGCTTATATATTTCTAGGAATTTGTATAATTCTTTTAGATTGTTCATTTTATTGGTGTATAATTATTCTTTATAACCTCTTATGATTATATTTCTGTGGTGTAGGTGCCACTTTTTTTTGTTGTTGTTTCTGATTTTATTTATTTGGGTCTTCTTTTTTTTTTTTTTCTTGATGAGTCTAGCTAAAGGTTTATCTATTTGTTTATCTTTTCAAAGAACCACGTCTTAGTTTTATTGATCTATTCTACTCTTCTTTTAGTCTCTATTTCATTTATTTCTACTGTGATTTTTATGATTTTTTTTCCTTCTACTAACTTTGTGTTTTGTATGTTCATTTATCTCTAGTTTTTTAGATGTAAGATTAGGTTGTTTATTTGAGATTTTTCTTGTTTCCTGAGGTAGGTTTGTATCTCTATAAACTTGCCCTGGAACTGCTTTTGCTGCATCCTATAGATTTTGGATCACTTTATTTTTATTTTCTTTCATCTCTAGGTAATTCTTTATTTATTTGATTTCTTCAGTGATCCATTGATTGTTTGGTAGGAAATTGTGTAGCTTCCACCTGTTTGTGTTTTTGTTTGTTTGTTTGTTTTTAGTAGTTTTTAATCTTGTAATTGATTTCCAGTTCTATAGAACTGTTGGAAAAGTTCCTTGGTATGATTTCATTTTTCTTAAATTTACTGAGCTTTTTTTTTTTTTTTTTTTGTGGTACGTGGGACTCTCACTGTTGTGGCCTCTCCCATTGCAGAGCACAGGCTCCGGACGTGCAGGCCCAGTGGCCATGGCCCATGGGCCTAGCCGCTCCATGGCATGTGGGATCTTCCCGGACAGGGGCACGAACCCGTGTCCCCTGCATTGGCAGGCAGACTCTCAACCACTGTGCCACCAGGGAAACCCCTGAGCCTTTTTTTTTTTTTTTATGACATAGCATGTGATCTATCCTGGTGAATGTTCCATGTGCACATGAAAAGAATGTGTATTCTGTTGCTTTTGGATGGAATACTCTCTCTCTCTCCATATATTATATATGTTTATAATCTAATGTGGTCTAATATGTCATTTAAGGCCAGTGTTTCTGTATTGATTTTCTATCTGGATGATCTATTCATTGATATAAGTGCAGTGTTAAAGTCCTCCACTATTATTGTGTTAGTGTCAGTTTCTCCCTTTATGTTTAGTAATATTTGCTTTATGTATTTAGGTGTACCTAAGTTCAGTGCATATATTTACAATTGTTATATCTTCTTCTTGGATTGATCCTTTATCATTATGTAATGTTCTTCTATGTCTCTTGTTACAGTCTTTGTTTTAAGGTCTATTTTCTCTGATATAAGTATTGCTACCCTGGCTTTCTTTTTCCATGGAGTGCCTTTTTCTATCCTCTCACTCAGTCTGTGTGTCTTTATATCTGAAATGAGTCTCTTGTAGGCAGCATACATACAGGTCTTGTTTTCGTCTCCATTTAGCCATTTTATGTCTTCTGATTAGAGCATTTAGTCCATTGACATTTAAAATAATTATTGATAGGTATGCCATTTATTAAATTTTGGGGGGTTGTTTTTGTAATTCTGTCTTATTTCTTTCTTCTTTTGCTCTCTTCTCTTGAGATATGATGACTATACCTAGTGTTATTTTAGAATTTTTCCTTTTTTTGTGTGTGTACCTATTATAGAATTTTGGTTTGTGCTTTTTATACCATGAGCTTTATATTTACCAGAGTATATTTATACATGATTATTTCAAGTTGCTAATTTCTTATGTTTGAACACATTTTAACAACCCTGCATTTTTATTCCTCCCCCATATTACTGCTTTTGACAACATATTTTACGTACGCTTGTTTTATGTATCTCTTGACTTATTGTGGATATAGATGATTTTACTTCTTTTGTCTTTTAACATTCCTCCTAGCTTTATACACAATTAATTTACAACCTTTACTGTATATTTGCCTGGTTTCTTTAACAGACATGAAGTTTGGGATTTGTAGTGACATTAACATGTTTTTTCTCATAACTTGAATCTTGGTAATGTTCATAATGATGTCTAACACCCCCCTCCAAATTTACTTTCTTTTATGTTTAATTTTTAAACGTTCAATTTAGTTAAATATTTAAATATATAGTTAGTATATTTTAGAGAGGACATTTAATTTATAAGTCACTATTGGTCTCAGCATCTTAAATTGAGTACATTTGTTTTATATTCAGTTTATAATATCTAATCACATCTCTTTGCATTTTTCTAAAGAGATTTATTTTCATATATAATTTATTTCATTTTATTTTATTTGTTTTAACATTTTAAGGATGGTATCATTTTAACTGTATTGAAAATATTTATGTAAATCCAAATACTTTCATTGTAAATTAGCTTTAATGTCTAGACAATAGTAGTCAATACTTGGTGGTCTTGTAAGCAATCATGATTACAATTATTATAAGAGGGTTAATAAAGTAACAAGTGGCCAAGCTGAATAGACAGCATTAAAATATAGGTGTTCATTCCTTCAACTCAAATCTATTGAAATCCTTTTGTGTCACTGGCATTAATGGGGCCCTAAGATGATTCTACTCTCTCTAGAATGTGAGACTCTAAAAAGCAAAACACAAACTGCACCATGGGAAAATTTTAAAAAAAACAGTAAGTTTCTCAACAAAAATAATGTAATTTTGTAGATCCCTTACATGTTATAGAATCTCACTTTTGGTATTAGAAATAAAGGATATAAATCACAACATTAATATAACTCAATAAAAATATATTGAAAATTTTGTTAATTCTTTAGCAGTTGAAACATAGGTTCCCAAACTTCTTGTTTTGGGTAATGATTTATGGGGCCCCTAGACACTTAGGCCTCAGTAGTACATGTCCATTATTCACTATGAGCTAATACATCTTTTATCTGTTGAACAAAGTTTATCTCCTGTATCTAGAAGAACATGTTATTGAAAGCCTTAGGGCAACACAGTATCAAGCATATTATATATATTATAACAATTGGTAATACCAAAGCATATATTTTCAATCTTTACAAATTGCCACATATCATTAAAATGTTCACATTTGTTACTTTGTAATAACTATAATAGAAAAATAGAAAGAAACATATCTCTCTATAAGTTAAATGAGAATATAATTATGCTAATTAGGTTATCATCACTACCACCCTTCTTTGCATAAAAAAGGGGGATAAAATAAACAAATATATATCCATGGTGCTTGATCTCTGAGGATCTGCCTGCCATTTATAAGACTGTTGGAAATAAGGAGGTATCTAGTTTTCCTGGGTTCTTTGTAGAAATTCAAAAAAGGTACCTTTACCTGCAAAAGTCTTATAATAGTCTAATATTATCTGTTTTTTTAACTTTTGTATAATTTTATTTTTTCAAATATTTTATTGAAGCATAGTTGATTTACAATTGTGTTAATTTCTGCTGTACTGAAAATTGATTCAATTATATATGCATATGTATTTTTTCATATTCTTTTCTATTATGGTTTATCACAGGATACTGAATATAGTTCCCTGTGCTATAGAATAAGACCTTGTTGTTTAATCCATCCTATATATACTAGTTCGTACCTGCTAATCCCACACTCCCAATCCTTCCCTCCCCCACCCCCCAATATCTGGTTCTAAATTATTATCTTAATTAGTGAATAAAGAAAATATATGGAAAAGCCTTACTTACTGTTAGTTCCTTAGAGTTCTAAAACTTTATCACTAATTTATAAATTAATTTATAATTAATTACAATTAAATTTATAATATATATAATATAATTTATAAATTAACTAATTTGTGCTCTGACAAGAGAAGGGAGTTTGTTTGATTTTGGGCCAAAAATTCTCAGACAACAGGGTAATTTAGAGAACTCTGAATTTTCTTCTCTGTTTTTTTGGTTGTTGTTTTCTAATCCCTTCTAATGTCATGTTTTAGGAAGGGCACTTAATTGTGAATTATGTTGCTAAAGAGTGAGGCTACTATTTGAGAAAAATCCAATATTCCTTCCTAATAATGTATATAGAATTGCAGGATAGAGTCATTCCTTCTTATCTAAGGGATGGTTCCAAGACTTTCCTAGAATACTAAAATCCGTGGATGCTCATTTATATAAAATGGTGTAACATTTGCCTATCCTCCCTTATACTTTAAATCATTTCTAGATTATTTATAATGACTAATACAAGTGTCATGTAAATAGTTGTAAATATATGTAAATGCTATGTATACATAGTTTCTGGCATGTGACAAATTCATGTTTTGGTTTTTAGAAATTTCTTGAATTTTTCTTTTAATGTTTTTGAATACTTTTTATCAGTGGTTGAATCCAAGGATGCCAAACCTGCAAATATGGAGTGCCAACTGTACTTCAGGACAATTTTTAAGTGCACTGGAGTTGCTTGCTATTAGTAGTAATATATTTCATTAGCTGCCTGTCTTTTACCTCCTTATTAATCGCTTGTAATAATCGATCCTATCAAAAAACTTTGTGTGAAATCTGTGACTCTCCATTATATTGGTACATGATCAATACAGAGACAAACTTATTGTGTTTCATTGTCATAACAACTGAACTTAAGAGCCATATTGGCTGCATATTGTAAAATACATTATATTGTTTTATTTTGCAAATTTATGTATATATTAATTTAACATGGGGCCCTACACAGGAAAAAGGGGGAAAATACCTATATATTAATACAATCATACCTCATTTTATTGCATTTTGCTTTATTGCACTTCACAGATATTGTGCTTTTTACAAATTGAAGGTTTGTGGCAATACTGAGTTGCCAGATAATAGTCTTTTTTAGCAGTTACACCTTTTCTATTTGAGGTATGTGCATACTTCTTTAGATATAATGCTGTTGCACACTTAATACATGACAATATAGTGTAAATGTAACTTTTATATTCAGTGGGAAATTTTAAAAGATGTGACTTACTTTATTATAATATTCACTTTATTGCAATGGTCTAGAACTGAACCCACAACATCTCTGGGGTATGCCTGCATTGGGGGAGAGAGAGGAAGAGACAGGAAGAGAAAGAGAGAGAGAGGGAGGGAGAGAGATCCTTCCTACAGGAGTGAGTCTTCAAAACTAAGAACAAAAATGAAAAAATAATATCCTCTAATGACCTCAAAAGCATGCTCTTTTAAAAAAACAAAAAGTTTTTACCTTTGTAAATCTCTAATTTTGAACATGGGCTCAGTAAGGGTAAGGGCCAATTGTTTGGCAAGTGAAAACAAGTTAGAGGATGAGTTGATTTGTGAATTATTCCACTGATTTGACATTATGACCCACTGTGATTTTTTGGACCTCTTGATAAAAGCACTCTGAAATGCCTGCCACTAAACACTAGTGCATGTTGTATTAGATTTAATCAGCTGGAGATCCAGAGCCTTAGTTTTTAAATACCAAGGGGATAATTTTCAATATTGTTTTTAAGAACTATGTTTTGTTTTGATATACTAAATATTCCTGTGTCAAAAATCTCAAATATCCTATGCTTAATTAGTAACCACTCAAAAACTTATTAACATGATCCAAAATTGTAGATTTAATGAAAGTTTCTAATTAAAAAAAACTACTGCTGATTACCTCCTCATTGTTAAAATGGTATTTCTCCTTATTCCCTTGTCTAAGTGTAAAATAAATAATTTATTTGAGTAGCCAATAAGAATTTGAGTTTCTAGAAACTGCAAGTGTTTCTCTAAATTTAAGTAAATTGTACTTTTAGTATCAATGAAAATTAAGATTTATTAAGAATTTCAACGGTGGAATTTTTTCTTTATAATTTACAGAATTACAATTATTTAACTTATTATTGTATAATATTTGTAAAATTCAATTGTCATCTCATTATGTAATAGTGTTTTGTTTTCCTTTCAACATGTCTACTTTGATAATGATATAAAAGGTTCATAGTGCTAAGGAGGATATTCTCACTTGAACAAGTTTAGTGTGCTGTTACATGCTACTATTAAAAATTATAAACAGGAATAGAAACATCAAACTTATGGAACAAATTAGGACAAAGAGGGCTAGTCCAGTCTGACAGTGTGGTTTGTGGATGATTTCCTCCTCTTCTTTTAGCTTGTTGTTGAAAAAAAATACAAAGATGTCAAGTGTGCATCGACCTTTACCCAGCCTGAGGCACAGCTGCAGTGATCCTCTAATTAAGACCACAATCAAAGGAGAATTGAAGGGTGAAGGAGGATGGAATCCTTTCCTACTAATTTGTAGTAATCTGAATGGTGAAAATTATAGTTTATCAATCCAGTTTTGCATATGTTATCTTTAGTACTCACCACAGCTTTCAAATTTGGTGATATTCACACTTAACAGGTCAAGAAAACAAAAGATGAAGGTAGTTAGGTTATTTGTCCAATATCCCTTGAGTAATAATCTCCAAGGCTGGTTTTACATGTTGGCCCACTCTACTCCCTGCCACCCCACCACCACATGTCCTAACAGTCCCCATGCAGGTCAAAGGCCCTCTTCCTAACATTAATGTTCTTACCTGATGCACTAATTTCCTTTTCAATGTTGATGTTTTTATTTAAGGATATATAGACAATAACTTTTACATATGTATACACACATACATATATGTGTGTATAATAAATTATATAATATGTATAATATATTTCCCAGGAGTTTAGAAATAGTTGAAACAGAAGGGAAAATCATGACCAAAGATTCAAATTTTGATGACCGATGAAAACCATTTAAAAAAAAAAAAGCAAGTTTTTCAAAAACTAGCACACATCAGAGCAATCATACCTTGAATGTGTATTAGGGAGACTTGCTATGAAATATTATCTTTTATATCATATGGAAACAAAATGACCAAGTTCCAGCAGTCTTTCAGTAAAATCTGACCCCATATAAATTAGAAGAAAATAATACAGACATGTAAAATAAAATAGTAAAGATTTTAAAATCCCTAAAAAAAAGAAATTTCATGAACATTTTCTTACTTGAAAAGGATATAGGGCTTCCCTGGTGGCGCAGTGGTTGAGAGTCTGCCTGCCGATGCAGGGGACACGGGTTTGTGCCCGAGTCCAGGAAGATCCCACATGCCATGGAGTGGCTGGGCCCATGAGACATGGCTGCGGGACTGTGTGTCCAGAGCCTGTGCTCTGCAATGGGAGAGGCCACAGCAGTGAGAGGCCCGCGTACCACAAAAAAAAAAAAAAAAAAAAAAAAAAAAAGAATATATTTCATCTTTTTAAACTAGGAATTTAAAAGACAGTTGATAATTAAAATGAAAGTTTCAATGTACTTTGTTTAACGTGATGCCATGCAAAATTGATTCCAAAAGAGTTAAAAATAATTATTTTTATGTTTATATTCAGTATCTATTCTTGTCCTGCCAAATATAATTACAGTATTTAACTTTACACATTAAAAAATTAAAAATCTCAAACTCTAATAGTATCATATCCTAAACATTTACATGATTCTTATACCTAATATGGTTGAGTTTTATCTTTTATTTACATTTTTAAATTTGTTAAATACTTTCAAATGTACAGAAAAATATAAAAATAGTACAAATGACCTTTTTCTCCTGAACTACTTAAGTTAAATTGTTAACATATCTCAATTTTTTTTTGTCTGACATTTATTCAGTTTTAGATTTAAGGTATATAATTGATTTTTTGCCCTAACTTGATAATGTGACTTTGGAGAAGCTTTTAAAGGAACAAGTATATAATTTTCCTTACTCTTATAATAAGATCGTATGAGGCTCAGGAAAGACAAAAGAACTTAAAGTCACTGTTATACACAAAATTCCCTTTATAAAGGGTCTGATAACATATTATTATTATAAATCATTTCTGGATTGAGACAATAGAGTAAATAACAGGTTAACTTAATCTGAGTGTTTATTCTTCACACATTGTTTTATTAAGTGAAATTTAATAAATTGTATCAATTTAAGGCATACACTTCGATTTGTATTGACATACGTATATACACAGAAAGGCACTGCCATAATTAAGATACAAAATATTGTCATGATTCCCAAAAGATGTGTTCTTTTGTTTGTTTTTTTGTTTGTTTTCTTGGTAGCTGATTCCTACCCCTGACTTTGGATTTAGGCAACCCCTAGTGATTTGTTCACATTTTCTTAAATATTATGGAATTTAAGTCCTATGCTATGTATTGTTTTGTGTCTATGTTCACTCATCAAAACAACTTTGAGATTTATCCATGTTGTGTATTTGCCAGTATTTTATTCCTTTGTATTGCTCAGTAGTATTACATTATATGAATATAACACATGGATTTATTTACCAATGTGTTGATGGACATATGAGTGGGTTCCAGTTTTGGGTTGATTATGAATGAAAGTCCCATGAAGATTGCATACAAGTTTTTGCATGTAAATATGCTGTCATTTTTCTTGGTTAAATGTCTAGGAATAGAAAGATCACATTGTATAGGGTGTAACTTTAAGAAATAATTTTCAAAATAGTTTCCCAAAGTGAAATATTTAACATACTGGCTGGTATTCTTACCATCACAGCATTAGTTTTATAAACTTTAGCCATTCTGATAAATGTACATTGACATCTTATTGTGATTTTTAGTTTGAATTTCCATAATACCTAATGATTTTGATCCTCGATATTTTGAATAACTTGAATAGCTTTGGATTTCATTCTGAACATTGTGAATATTATGTTGTGGCAACTAGGTTCTTTTATATTCTCTGAAGGAAGTCGATATATTTGTTTTAGTAGGTAATTAATTCACTTAGATTAAAAGTACTCTGTCTTGTCTGTGGTGGGTGACATCTCAGGTCTCAGTCCAGACAGCTTTTAGCTTACCATGCATATATGTGCTTATATGGTTCAGAGGTCACCCAGAGACTAAGTCATTTCTAATGCATAGAATTTGAGATCTCCCTTATAAGACTATCTCCTTTCTAGGGTAACCCCCTCATATCCCAGCATCACTTGTTATTGCAAGTTCTTTCCTCCAGTTTCTCTGGCCAAAGACAGTGGAGTTTCCATAGATGTTTTAGCTGAACTGTATCATACCAAGATACTTCTGACATTAAGGCAAAGCCACAGAAATGTGAAATCTCCCTGTGCCAATCTTTTCAGAAGTTTTAAAAATCCTCCAAATTCTTCCTGCTGTTATTCTCTCTTCAGAACACATGTTACCAAATTAGATGTGAGTCCACCTCTTGGGGCCTTAGCTAAACTGAACCACTCCCATCTCCCCTCCCCTCTGTCCCAGAGTTCTTTCCTGCTCAGGTTTGTGCTGCCATTAAGGAAACTGAGTTTTGTGCAACAAGATAGGCTTTTATTCAACGGCCAGAGAATGAGGAAGGGAAGCTCTTGTAGGTACTCCCTAGGAGAATGTCCTGTTATCTTTTGTCAGCATTCTCTCTTTCACAACCTTTGAAAACATTTCGATTTTCAGACATATCTTTCCTTCAACTGTTCTCTAGAAAATTGAAAGTTCACCTGATGGTGATCATATAATAAGAAATAATTTTCAATGTTAAATTGAAATTGGAGGAGCACATTGAAGTGTGTTATGATTTTATATATATATATATATATTTTTTTTTCCCCAGAAGCTAAAACACTTTTCTCAAGGATTCTGCCTTTTCTTTTTAAATTAAAAACCTCTTCTCTCACAGGGTTTTTGAGTGGATTAAATAGGGTACAGTATACATCCTTCCTAATATGGACCCTGATTTATGGTTTTAGAAATAAATAAATAAGATTGTTTTTCCTTCCTTCCCTTACACGAAAGTTATTTATGTGCATGCTTTGTCTTCCCTATAAACGAGTAATCCTGAGGTTAGATATCATGTATGTTTTATTTGCACAATTTCTCAAAGCTAATGAAATGGTTCA
The DNA here is from genome assembly GCF_964341445.2 of Mesoplodon mirus. Classification (NCBI taxonomy): domain Eukaryota; kingdom Metazoa; phylum Chordata; class Mammalia; order Artiodactyla; family Ziphiidae; genus Mesoplodon; species Mesoplodon mirus. Next base: position 125,154,188 of record NC_138982.1, on the reverse strand, counting down.
TTTCATATCTAAAATACTCAATAAATGTTTATTGGTGAATGTTGCATATGCCATCAGTTATAAGCTTTGTTGGTAACCAGATGGTCATAAATTTAATATTTATGTTCATTATGTGATGAAACCTTTGAGGCAGGCATCTATATTCCCATTTCATTGATGAATAACAGATACTGTCAAAGTTTCAGTCATATGCTAATAAATAAGGTCATATGGTTTGTATGTAAGTAGTGTTTTGAAGTTTAGAAAACATTTTCACATCCTATTATTATATATTACATGATTTACAAGAAATTAGTATAGACACAAGTGTGTCACATACTATTGTGAAATTATATCCCACGAATAGAATATGTGTTTTTATTCATAATTAATACCTGCAGTCTGTACATTATTTTACAGTGAATCACAGGACAGGGAAAGCCAGTGGTCAGCTTATCTTGTGACATCAGAATGTGATCAGCTTGATAGATTTTTACTAATACTACATTATCTGAAGTTCCAATAAAGAGTTGATGCTCAATAAATCATTGTAGACTTAATGAATAAAATTAAAATCTCTGCAAATTTCATATTCTGATGGACAGTCTCTAATATCTGCATTATTTTGGTAGTCAATATCTCAAAGACTTACTGCACCACTCTGTCCATAGAATATTTTCTTCCTTCTTTGAACCCAAGAAATTACTTATATTCACTCCTGACTTGCCCTTTATTTCATACTGGTGAGATGATATTACTTTGCTTCAGGTGATGTCTATGAAATAATCACATTTGGGAATTTTAGAAGATACAGAAAATACACATTGAATAGAAAATAATCAGCATTATATTGTCATCAAACATATTACATTATGATAACAAAATAATGCTGTTATTTGGAAATATACAAATAAGTGTCAGAGTATACCTTCCCACACACATACAGAAAAATCTGGGCAAGTTTACTTTACAAGAATAATTGAGTTAGACGTATTTCAAGTATATGTTAATTCACTTTATTGACTGACAACAAAATAGAATGTTTTTGCTTGTTTAGATTTTGCTGTTCTTTGTAGGTTTTTTAAAACTGGATAACAAGTGAAAATGTATGTAGCATACTTGAAGATCAGGAATTCTTTTCTATTATGTTCATGCTCTGTTCTCAGTATTTAAGACTTCTGGTTCCAGCTCCAATATGTAAAGACCTTGGAAGTCATTACTCACCTCCTTACAATAATAAAAATTATATTTACCTCACTTCCTATTATCTGATACAACATACACAGCTTTCAACAAAAACTTACAAGGCATGCTAAAAGGCAAGAAAAATACTGTTTAAAGAGATAGTGCAAGCATCAGGACCAGAGTCAAATATGACTCTATGTTGGAATATCAGACAGGAAATATTAAATAATTGTGTATGTATTTCTCTAAAGGAAAAAGTAGACAAAATGAAAGAATGAAATGGAAACTCTAGTAGAGGATAAAAAATAAATGTTGGAAATCAAAAACACTCTGATAGAAATAAGGAATGTCTTTGGAATTTCCAAAGAAAGAATCAGTAACTCTAAAGATATGTTAACAGAAACTTCCCAAATTTAAAATCAGAGAGAAAAATAATAAAAAGAAAAACAGAACACAGCATCCAAGAACAGTAGGATAATTCCAAAAGGTATAATATACAAATAATTAGAATACCAGAAGAAGAAGAAAGAGTGAACGGAGAAGAAAAATATATTTGAAGTACTAACAATTCAGAACTTTCCAAAATTAATCACAGACACAAAACAGAGAACACCGAAACCAAAACAAACCAACAAATCAACCAACCAACCAACCGAACAAACAAACAAACAAACTAGACCTAGAAACATCATATTCAAACTGAAGTAAACCAATGGCAAAGAGGAAATCTTGAAAGAAGCCACAGGAAAAAATACCTTGCATAGGAGGAATAAAGATAAAAATAACTGAAGATTTTTCACCTGAAATCATGCAAGCAAAATGAGAGTTAAGTGAAATAGTTTAGTGTTGATAAAAAAAACACCAATCTAGTATTCTATAAATATTATTTATATATTCAGTAATATTCAGTAAAGTATCCTTCAGAAGTGAGGAGAAAAAGAAGACTTTATCAAACAAATAATGTTAGGAATTAATTTTCAGCAGTCCTGCCCTTAAAGAAATGCTAAAAGAATTTCTTCATGGGGAAGAAAAATAATATAGTTTATTAACTCAGATCTATGTAACAGAAGAAGAAATATCTGAGAAAGGATAAATGAGAGCAAGATAAAATAGTTTATTTTTATTATTCTTAATTATCTAAGAGACAACCCTTTAAAAATAACAAGAAAATGTATTGGGTGATTATAGCATATAGATAAGTGAAATTAATAGTTACAGCAATGTCATGAGGGACAAGATGTAGTAATTTAGTAATTGGTAGATATTGATTCTACTGTATTATTAATTTCTTTAAACTTGAATAGTTTAAAATGTGAACCTTATTTGGAAATGGGGTCTTTGCTGATGTAATTAAGTTAAGATGAAGTCATTAGGGTGGTTCCTAATTCAATATGATCAATATCCTTATAAGAGAAGAATACCCTGAGATAAAGAGGCAGGTATTGGACTGATGCAGGTGCAAGCCAAAGAACACCAAAGATTGAGGGCCACCATCAGAAGCTAGGATGAGTCAAGGAAGTATTCCTCCCAGAGTTTCAGAAGGAGCAGGGACCCGTTGAAAGCATGATTTCAAACTTCTAGGCTCCAGAACTAAGACAGAAAGTATTTCTGTTGTTTTAAGCATAAATAAATAGAGGTTTAAATAGGCAACTTTAAACACAGCATTTGTCAGAGAGGATAAAAATGATCAGACCAATCTGCCTATGTGTTGTCTACAGCAAGCCCACATTTAATAAAAAGATTCAGATAAGTTTAAAGTTATAATGCTGAGAAAGATATACCATGCTAACACTAGTCAAAGCTGACTAGTTATATTGATTACAGATAAATTAGACTTCATAAAGTAAGTAATTATAAAGGTGTCAATTCTCGAAGAAAACATAAAACTTTTAAATGTGTATATACCTAACAACTGAGTGGCAAAGTATATGAAGCACAGAGGGATAGAAATGAAGGACTAATTGTAAAATTCGCTGTTATAGTTGAAGATTTCAATATCATTCTTTCATTGATAGACCAATAAAGCAGGAAATAAGTAAAGATAAAGTTGATCTGGACAGTACTATCAATCAATTTGATCTAATTGATATTTGTAAAATATTCCATCTAATAACAACAGATACACATTCTTCTCAAGCTCTGATGGAGCACTCATCATGATAGACCAAATTCAGCATCGTAAAATACATCTTAACAAATTTAAATGAAGAGAAATCATACAAAGTATTTCTCAGTTCACAATGGAAGTAAGCTAGAATTCAATAATAGAAAAATAACTGGAATTTCCCCAAATGTTTAGAGAGTAAATATCTGAGAAAGGATACTTAATAAATAACAAATTGGTCCACAAAGAAGTCTCAAGAGAAATTGAACTAAATTAAATTAAATTAAAGAATTAAATTTAAATGAAAATAAAACAAATAAAAATTTATGGAATGCAGCAAAGGCAGTGTTTAGAGGAAACTTTAGAACATTAAATGCATATATTAGAAAAAAGTTTCAAAATCAATAAATTAATCTTCCATATTAGGAAACTAGGAAAAGAGGAGCAATTTAAGCTCAAAGCGAGAAGACGAAATTAAATAGTAAAAAACAGAGCAGAACTTAATTAAATTTAAAGAGAAAATCAATTGAGAAAATAAATGAAATCTAAAGCTAGTTCTATGAAAAGATCACTGAATTGGATAAACTTTTAGACAGGCTAACCAAAATTTAAAAACAAAAAGAAAAAAAAAAGAAGAAGAAGGGAAGCGATGATAAAGAGAGAGAAGGGGCAGAAGGAATGATGGGGAGAGAGAGAGGGAGAAAGAGGAAACAAATTTATAAACTACTAATATCAGAAATAAAATACAGTCATTAGTGTTGATCCTATGGACAATAAAAAGATAAACATATACTATAAACAACTCTATTCATACAAATTTGATAATTTTGATGAAAGAGACCAATTACATGAAAGACACAAAATACCAAAACTCACACAGGAGAAATATATAATCTAAGTAGGGCTCCACCAAACTTCATACATTAAAGTCCTAACTCCCAGTACCTCAGAATGTGACTGCATTTGGCAATACGGTCTTTAAAAAGAAAATTACATTAAAATAAGGTCATTTTGGTGAGCCCTAATCCAATACGGCTGGTGTCCTTATAAGAAAAGGAAATTAAGAAACAGACACACAGAGGGAAGACTATGTGAAGACAGAGGGAGAACATGGCCATCTACAAGCCAAGGAGAGAGGCCTCAGGATGAAAGTAACCCTGCTAAAACCTTGATATTAGATTTCTAGTCTCCAGAACTGTGAGGAAATAAATATCTGTTGTTTAAGCCACTCAGTCTCTGGTATGTTGTTATGGTAGCCCTAGCAAACTAATACACAATCCAATTAAAATATGGGCACAACTCTAAATATTTACCTCATCATTGAAGATATACAGAAGGCAAATATGCATTTGAGAAAATGATCAACATCATTTATTAAAATGACAATAAGATATGACTGCATCCTATTAGGGTGACCAAAATACAAAAACCTGACAACACTAATTTCTGTCAAGAATGCAAATTAACAGAAACTCTCATTTTTTGTTGGTGGGATTGCAAAATGGCAGTCCACTTTGGAAGATCTTTGGCATTTTCTTGAAAATAGTCTTAACCTTACAATGTAGTAGTTGTGCTTCCAAGTACTTATTTAACTGATTTAAAAGCTTATCCCCACATAAAAAGTTGCATATGAATATTTGGAACAGTTTTATTCATAATAGCCTAAAACCAGAAGCAACCAAAATGTCCTTCAATAGGTGAATAAATAAAGAAATTGTGGTATATCTACACAATGGATATTATTCAGCAGTTAAAAGAAATGAACCAGCATGCCATGGAAAGACATGATTGAATTGTTAATGCATGTTGCTAAGTGAAAGAAACCAGTCTGAAAAGGCTATATAGTGCATAATTCCAATTACTTGACACTCTGGAAAAGACAAAGTTATAGAGATGGTATAAAGATCAGTAGTTGTCAGGGTTTCAGGTAAGAGGGAGGGTTAATAGGTGAAGAACTGAGGTGGTGAAGCTATTCTGTATGATACTCTAATGGTGGGTACATGACACTATTCCTTTGTCAACTCTCATAGGATTTGATTGCACAAAAAATTGACTTAATGTATTCAAATTGAAAAAAAATAATTTAGGATAACAGGGGGTCTTGGGGTGGAATGATGAAGTCATAAAACTGTATTACAAATGTATAAAACAGTCTTACTGAAAGTGAGAAGGAAGTGCTAAGTAAGTCTAGAAATGAGCAGAGTCTGCTAGACTAAAAGTAAAAAGAACTGTAAATAAACACTACATTCCATTTGATACAGCTCTGTCCATGAGGATATGAGTTAACAATTCTGACTGCTCTACATGCATAGTGGAATTGAACGATTAAGTAAATGGGTAGCAGACGGTGCTAAGTTTCTCACAGTTGGAGAGGAAGTTTACATGTAAGTTAGGGGAGGAGGAATGATTCATTTGGTTATGAATTATTTTTAGACAATCAGTATTAATTCATGTATATATTATATATTTATAGATAGTTGTGTATACATGGTTTAGTATTCATACATATATTTTCTTGTTCTCTCAGCTAATAGAGCATAGAATAAATAATAATCCAATAGTAATGAGTACACAGAAATAAAATCTTAATTTCTAATATCATTCTCTAATAAAAGGAACTAAACTCTTTGGAGAAATGCCTTATTCTTGGACTGGGGCAGGAGATATAAAAAATAAGCATGAAGTGTCTTGTAGTGCCAGAAAGTAATACAGTGCTTAGAACTCACACACACACACACACACACACACACAGACACACAATAATAAAGGTATGTCAAAGGGACACAGGAGTCAACAGAAAGACCCCTCTGGCCAAATCTGTAACAACTTGAGCAGAAATAATTAAAGTAATATTGGATTACCGTCCAAAGTAAAAAAGAAATATGGATGACTCCATGCAGATATTAAAAAAAATGATTGAATAAGTAATAAAAAAAAGTTGGGAGAGAATAAACAAATGTTTGGTGAGGAAGAACTCCTAATAATTAGATACTCTGAGCTTACTCATTAGGGGGAGCAAAATTCCCACCCCTATTGTATGGGTTACACACAGATTTCTTTCCAGAAAATATACTACAGAAAAGGGTGTGGGGAAGAGTAGCTTTCCAATGGAGAAACCTGACACACAGTACCTCAGGTGATCAAGGTTAATATCACCAGTGATACATCATATTGGTAATATGTACCCTTGATATGATACTATGAAAATGGGACTTTGGCTTTGTCATCTTCCTCCTGAAAACACATAGCCCCTGACTAATTATGAGAAAAACATCACAAAACTCCCAGTTCAGGGACATTCTACAAAATAACTGTCCAATATTATTCAAAACTTTCATGGTCATCAAAAACAAGATGAGAAACTGTCACAGACAAGAAAAGTATAAGTTACATGACAATTCAATATAATGTGGCAATTCGATATAATCCCATTCTGAATAGGATCTAGAACAGAAAAAAATATGGCATTAGACAATAACTAAATAAACCTGAAAAAACTAGGGATGTCAGTTGATAATAATACATCAATATTTGTTTATAAATCTAACAATGCATCATACTAATATAAGATATACTGAAAGTTTGAGGAAAAGTCCTTCTTCACTGACAAGCTTTGTGAATAAAACTGAAACTGTTCTTATATCTAATTTACTAAAAATCTGAAAGGATTGACACAATTTAAGCAGGCAAAGCAGATACTTCCTCTTCCTTACATTTTTATTTGTCACTATCACAAAGCTTTAAATTGTTCAACTGACTCACAGGATTGCTGACAGTGACTTTTTTTTTTCTTTTTTTAACATCTTTCTTGGAGTATAATTGCTTTACAATGTTGTGTGAGATTCTGCTGTATAACAAAGTGAATCAGCTACATATATATATATATATATATATATATATATATATATATATATATATATATATATATATATATATATATATATATCTTCTCCGTCTTGTGTCTCCCTCCCACCCTCCCTATCCCACCCCTCTTGGTGGTCACAAAGCACCGAGGTGAAATCCCATTCAATGCAGCTGCTACCACCTAGCTATCGATTTTACATTTGGGAATGTATATATGTCCATGCCACTCTCTCACTTTGGCCCAGCTTACCCTTCCACCTCTCCTTGTCCTCAAGTCCATTTTCTACATCTGCATCTCTATTCCTGTCCTGCCCCTAGGCTCGTCAGAACCTTTTTTTTTTTTTTTTTTTTAGATTCCATATATATGTGGTAGCATACAGTATTTTTTTTGTTTGCTTTTGGACTTACTATACTCTGTGAGACAGACTCTAGGTCCATCCACCTAACTACAAATAAATCAACTGCATTTCTTTACTTGACTAAGTAATATTCCATTGTATATATGTGTCACATCTTCTTTATCCATTTGTCTGTCAATAGACACTTAGGGTGCTTCTGTGTCCTGGCTATTGTAAATGGTGCCGCAATGAACACTGAGGCATACGACTCTTTTTGAATTATGGTTTTCTCAGGGTATATGCCCAGTAGTGGGGTTGCTCGGTCATATGTTAGTTCTATTTTTATTTTTTTAAGGAACCTCCATACTGTTCCCCATAGTGGCTGTATCAGTTTACATTCCCACCAACAGTGCAAGAGGGTTCCCTTTTCTCCACACCTTATCTAGCATTTATTGTTTGTAGATTTTTTGATGATGGCCATTCTGGCCAGTGTGAGGTGATACTTCATTGTAGTTTTGATTTGCATTTCTCTAATGATTAATGATGTTGAGTATCCTTTCATGTGTTTTTTGTAAATCTGTATATCTTCTTTGGAGAAATGTCCAGTTAGGTCTTCCTCCGATTTTTGGATTGGGTTGTTTGTTTTTTTGATATTGAGCTGCATGAGCTGCTTTCATATTTTGGAGATTAATCATTTGTCAGTTGTTTTGCATGCAAATATTTTCTCCGATTCTGAGGGTTGTCTTTTTGTCTTGTTTATGGTTTCCTTTGCTGTGCAAAAGCTTTAAGTTTCATTAGGTTTCATTTGTTTATTATAGATTTTATTTCCATTTCTCTAGGAGGTGTATCAAAAAGGATCTTGCTGTGATTTATGCCATAGAGTGTTCTGCCTATGTTTTCCTCTAAGAGTTTTTTTTTTTTATTAGTTTCTGCTTTGTAACAAAGTGAATCAGTCATACATATACATCTGTTCCCACATCCCTTCCCTCATGCATCTCCCTCCCTCCCACCCTCCCCATCCCACCCCTCCAGGCGGTCACAAAGCACCGAGCTGATCTCCCTGTGCTCTGCGGCTGCTTCCCACTATCTATCTACCTTACGTTTGGTAGTGTATATAATGACTGGCCTTACATTTATGTCTTTAGTCTATTTTGACTTTATTTTTGTATATGGTGTTAGGGAGTGTTCTAATTTTATTCTTTTACATGTAGATGTCCAGTTTTCCCAGCACCACTTAGTGAAGGGGCTGTCTTTTCTCCATTGTATATTCTTGCCTCCTTTATCAAAATAAGGTGATGATTTGTGTGTGGGTTTATCTCTTGGCTTTCTAAACTGTTCCATTGATCTCTATTTGTGATTTTGTACCAGTACCATAGTGTCTTGATTACTGTAGCTTTGTAGTACAGTCTGAAGTCTGGGAGCCTGATTCCTCCATTTCCATTTTTCTTTCTCAAGATTGCTTTGGCTATCCGAGGTCTTTTGTGATTCCATACCAATTTCAAAATGTTTTGTTCTAGTTCTGTGAAAAATGCCATTGGTAGTTTGATAGGGATTGCATTGAATCTGTAGGCTGCTTTGGGTAGTATAGTCATTTTCACAATGTTGATTCTTCCAATCCAAGAACATGGTATATCTCTCCATCTGTTTGTATCATCTTTAATTTCTTTCATCAGTGTCATAGTTTTCTGCACATAGGTCTTTTGTCTCCTTAGGTAGGTTTATTCCTAGGTATTTTATTCTTTTTGTTGCTGTGGTAAATGAGAGTGTGTCCTTAATTTCTCTTTCAGAGTTTTCATCATTGGTGTATAGGAATGCAAGAGATTTCTGTGCATTAATTTTGCATCCTGCTACTTTTCTAAATTCAATGATTAGCTCTAGTAGTTTTCTGGTAGCATTCTTAGGATTCCCTATGTATAGTATCACGTCATCTGCAAACGGTGACAGTTTTATTTCTTCTTTTCCTTTTTGGATTCCTTTCATTTCTTTTCCTTCTCTAGTAGCTGTGCCTAAAACTTCCAAAACTATGTTGAATAATAGTGGTGAAAGAGGGCAACTTTGTCTTGTCCCTGATCTTACTGGAAATTGTTTCAATTTTTCACCATTGAGAAGGATGTTGGCTGTAGGTGTATCATATATGGCCTTTATTATGTTGAGGTAAGTTCCCTCTATGCCTACTTTCTGGAGTCTTTTTTATCATATATGGGTGTTGAATTTTGTCAGAATCTTTTTCTGCAATTATTGAGATGATCCTGTGGTTTTTCCCCTTCAGTTTGTTAATATGGCTTATCACATGATTATTTCTTGTATATTGAAGAATCCTTGCATTCCTGGGATAAACCCCACTTGGAACTTAAACCCCTTTTAATGCACTGTTGGATTCTGTTTGCTAGTATTTTGTTGAGGATTTTTGCATCTATGTTCATCGGTGATATTGGCCCGTAGTTTTCTTTTTTGTGACATCTTTGTCTGGTTTTGGTATCAGGGTGAGGGTTGCCTTGTAGAATGAGTTTGGGAGTGTTCCTCCCTCTGCTATATTTTGGAAGAGTTTGAGAGGATGTGTTAGCTCTTCTCTAAATATTTGATAAGATTTGCCTGTGAAGCCATCTGGTCCTGGGCTTATGTTTGTTGGAAGAATTTAAATCACAGTTTCAATTTCAGTGCTTGTGATTTGTCTGTTTATATTTTCTATGTCTTCCTGATTCTGTCTCTGAACGTTGTGAATTTCTAAGAATTTGTCCATTTCTTCCAGGTTGTCCTTTTTAACTGTCATAGAGTTGCTTGTAGTAGTCTCTCATGACCCTTTGTATTTCTGCAGTGTCAGTTGTTACTTCTCCTTTTTCATTTCTAATTCTGTTGATTTGAGTCTTGTCCCTTTTTTTTCTTGATGAGTCTGACTAATGGTTTATCAATTTTGTTTATCATCTCAAAGAACCAGCTGTTGGTTTTATTGATCTTTGCTATTGTTTCCTTCATTTCTTTTTCATTTATTTCTGATCTGGTCTTTACGATTTCTTTCCTTCTGCTAAACTTTAGGGGTGTTTTGTTCTTCTTTCTCTAATTGCTTTAGATGCAAGATTAGGTTGTTTATTTGAGATGATTCTTGTTTCTTGAGGTAGGAATATATTGCTATAATGTTCCCTCTTAGAACTTCTTTTGCTGCATCCCATAGGTTTTGGACCATTTTGTTTTCATTTTCATTTGTTTCTAGATATTTTTTGAATTCCCCTTTGATTTATGCAGTGATGTCTTGGTTATTTAGTAACATATTGTTTAGCCTCAATGTATTTGTATTTTTTTTACAGTTTTTTCCCTGTAATTTATATCTAGTCTTACAATGTTGCAGTAAGAACAGATACTTGATATAATTTCAATTTTATTAAATTTACCAAGGCTTGATTTGTGAGCTAAGATGTGATCTGTCCTGGAAAATGTTCCATGAGCACTTGAGAAGAAAGTGTATTCTGTTGTTTTTGGATGAAATGTCCTATAAATATTAATTAAGTCCATCTTGTTTAATATATCATTTAAAGCTGTGTTTCCTTATTTATTTTCATTTTGGATGATCTGTCCATTGGTGAAAGTGGAATGTTAAATACCCTACTATAATTGTGTTACTGTCAATTTCCCCTTTTATGGCCGTTAGTGTTTGCTTTATGTATTTAGGTGCTCCTATGTTGAGTGCATAAATATTTACAATGGTTATATCTTCTTCTTTGATTGATCTCTTGATCATTATGTAGTGTCCTTCTTTATCTTCTGTAATAGTCTTTATTTTAAAGTCTATTTTTTTCTGACATGAGAATTGTTACTCCAGCTTTGTTTGATGTCCATTTGCATGGAATATCTTTTTCCATCCCCTAACTTTCAGTCTGTATGTGTCCCTAGATCTGAAATGGGTTTCTTGTAGACAGTATATATATGGGCCTTGTTTCTGTATCCATTCAGCCAGTCTATCTCTTTTGGTTGGAGCATTTAACCATTTACATTTAAGGTAATTATCGATATGTATGTTCCTAACAATTCATTTTTTGAATTGTTTTGGGTTTGTTATTGTAAGTCTTTTCCTTCCCTTGTGTTTCCTGCCTAGAGGAGTTCCTTTAACATTTGTTGTAAATCTGGTGCTGAATTTTCTTAGCTTTTGTTTTTCTGTAAATGTTTAAATTTCTCCATCAAATCTAAATGACATCCTTGCTGGGTAGAGTAATCATGGTTTTAGGTTTTTCCCTTTCATCCCTTTAAATAAGTCTTGCCACTCCCTTCTGGCATGGAGAGTTTCTGTTGAAAGATTAGTTATCAATCTTATGGGTATTTCCTTGTATGCCATTTTTTGTTTTTCCCTTGCTGCCTTTGATATTTTTTATTTGTATTTAATTTTTGATAGTTTGATTAATATGTGTCTTGGCGTGTTTCTCCTTGGATTTATCCTATATGGGGCTCTCTGTGCTTCCTAGACTTGATAGAGTATTTCCTTTCCCATGTTAAGGAAGTTTTGAACTATAATCTTTTCAAATATTTTCTCAGTCCTTTTCTTTTTCTCTTCTTCTTCTGGGACCCCTATAATTTGAATGCTGGTGCATTTAATGTTGTCCCAGAGGTCTCTGAGACTGTCCTCAATTCTTTTCATTCTTTTTTTTTTTCTTTTTCTGCTCTGTGGTAGTTATTTCCACTATTTTTCTTCCAGGTCACTTATCCACCCTTCTGCCTCAGTTATTCTACTATTGATTCCTTCTAAAGAATTTTTACTCTTAGTTATTGTGTTGTTCATCATTTTTGTGTTTGCTCTTACTTCTTCTAGATCCTTGTTAAACATTTCAGGTATTTTCTCTGTCCTATTTTGAAGATATTGGATCATCTTTACTATCATTACTCTGAATTCTTTTCCAGGTAGACTGCCTATTTACTTTTCATTTATTTGTTCTGGTGAGTTTTTACCTTTCTCTTTCCTCTGCTGCATATTTCTCTGTCTTCTCATTTCGTTTAACTTACTGTGTCTGGAGTCTCCTTTTAACAGGCTGTGTGTTCGTAGTTCCCATTGTTTTTTGTGTCTGTCCCCAGTGGGTGAGGTTGGTTCAGTGGCTTGTGTACGCTTCCTTGTGGGGGGGACTGGTGCCTGTGTTCTGCTGGGGGGGCTGGATCTTGTCTTTCTGGTGGGCTGGGCCACGTCTGGTGCTGTATTTTGGGTTATCTGTGAAATTAGTATGATTTTAGGCAGTGTCTCTGCTAATGGGTGAGGTTGTGGTCCTGTCTTGATAGTTGTTTTGCATGGGATGCCCAGCACTGGAGCTTGCTGGCCATTGGGTGGAGCTGGGTCTTAGCACTGAGACAGAGATATCTGGGAGAGCTTTCACTGATTGATATTATGTGTGGCCAGGGGTCTCTGGTGGTCCAATGTCCTGAACTCGCCTCTCCCACCTCAGAGGCTCAGGCCTGACACCAGGCCAGAACACCAAGACCCTGTCAGCTACATGGCTTAGAAGAAAAGAAAGAAAAAAAAAAGAAGAAAAATAAAATATTATTAGGAAAATATTAATAACAATGAAAATATAGAAGAGAGCAATGACACCATTAAACAAATCCACCAATGATAAGAAGCACTAAAAACTATACTAAGATAAACATAAACATCAGAAACAAATCAGTTGCAGACAGCAAACCCCAAGTCTACCATTGCTCCCAAGGTCCACCACCTCAATTTTGGGATGATTCATTGTCTATTCAGGTATTCCACAGACTCAGGGTACATCAAGTTGATTATTGTGGTGATTTAATGCACTTCTAGGTGCGGTCCCATCCTTATTCTTTTGTCTCTGTTTTTTTCTTTTTTCTTTTGCCCTACCCAGGTATGTGGGGATTTTCTTGCCTTTTGGGAAGTCTGACATCTTCTGCCAGCACTCAGTAGGTGTTCTGTAGGAGTTGTTCCACATGTAGATGTATTTTTGATGTATTTGTGAGAGGAGGGTGATCTTACTTCTCCACCATCTTGAAGGTCCCCCTCCACTCCATCTACAAGTCTTGATCAAAAATTTCATGTTGTCATCTCAAATATCAGATCTGCTGCTTGGCTTCAACTTGTTTTTCTGGGTGAGACCCGGAGAGGAGAGGGCCAGGCAGGGGAAGGAGCTGTGTGGGACTGTAGAAACAGGGTCCCCAGGGAGATGACCACTGTGGCATCCAAGCTGGGTTCCTGAAGGCAGGGTGTTGCCAGTGACTTTTTTCAGTAGTGCATCAGTTAAACAAAGATCGATACTGCCCTGAAGGTTTTATGTTAATAATAATGTCACTTTTATTGGTGTGTTGCCCATGATATCCAAAGTGCTTTTCCATTCATTCATTCATTCATCCATTTAATTACAAAAAAAAATATTTCAAAAAGTCAGCAGTCTCAAAACTATTCCTATTTACATAGTATCTATCAAATCATCCCGATTTACAGAAATGTTCTTTCATGCTGATGCTGTGCTATGCATCTCATATCCTTCCTCTAGTGTAGCGATACTCCATTCTCAGGCAATGAGAGTATTTTGTGTTGACATCTCACAGGGAAATGCAGTCTGGGACACACACTCTACACCCTCGTGGGGACAGTTTGCATCCATATAGAGATCCATTTATGATTAAGAATTCCAGTCCCATTTCCTCAATGAGAAAAATTCTTAAGTCACATTCCCAATTCCAATGATTTCTGTAGGATTTTGAATCTTCTTTGTAACTGAACCTCAGTTCAATATTTCTGTTCCTCTAATTCTTCACTTTACACCCTGAGAGTTGTAACAAAAAAAAAAAAACTCTCCAATAAATGTCCTGCACCCTTGTTTCATAGTCTGATATCTGGGAAAATTCCCCACCCCCAAAGTAGAGATTCATGCAGCTCACCTGATCATCCAATTTGTGCAGAAACCCAAGTGGCCCAAGGTAATAAATAAACTAATGGTGGGTAAAGACTTAGGTGGCTGGTCAAGAACTAGAAAGAAATGTTTGTTTGTCAGGTGTCTAGATCTATGAAGGAACATGTTGGATGGATCTATGTGAATCAGAACATGTTATAAAGATCTTTGTATCACATTTTAATTCTAGCAGTCAATATCCACCATAGAAAAGTCAATCACTAAACTACCACATAGAAAGAATGACTTTGCAAATTAGCTACCACATAGTAGGCACAAGGGGCATATGTGGAATAGATAGGTATCTGAGATAAGAACTATCCATGGTTCAAAAGTATAGCCTCCCCACTAGTTATCTATTTTATATTTGGTCGTGTATATATGTCAATGCCAGAGTGGTGGGATAGGGAGAGTGGGAGGGAGACACAAGAGGGAGTGGATATGGGGATATCTGTATACATGTAGCTGATTCACTTTGTTATACAGCAGAATTTAACACAACAATGTAAAGCAATTATACTCCAATAAAGATGTTAAAAATAAATAAATAAACAAACAAACAAATAAAAAAGCATAGCCTCCAACTCACTCAAGCTAATCTAGTTAATACTGCTACTGAATAACAAATCTTCAAGAAACAAAGGCTAGTAATGCCTTTGGTATGACACACGTTTTCAAGGAGATTTTCCAGCTACTTAATAAAAATTTTCTAACATTGGATACTCTTAATCTAGAAGAAAAGCTGATTTGTCATTATTAAGACATGGGTTTGCATTTCCTCTGTGCAAGACCTTGGGCCCTTACTACTATCCAAGGATTTACTGAACATTTGAACCACTGATCTAGTGATCCTGCAAAACCATTCTTTATACCAAAAGAGCCACTTTACAGTAAAGGAAATGTGGCAGTCGGGATTAGACCTTGGATCCATAAATCTCTTATAGACTGCATTGCCAGAGATCAACAGGCAAGGAAAGGAGCCAACATATTTTCAAGAGTAATTGACATTGATCATCAAGAGGGGAGGAAGAGTTCTTGTTATCTTATTGACCCAAGACTCTTAATTTTAAAAACTCTCCTGTACCTATAATTCTGCTTTACTATAAGTTAGTGCCATTTATATCTATGTCTATTTCTAGAGATTGTTTTATCTTTTATTGTTTTATTTGTCTACCTTTGTGCTAATACCACATTTCTTTATTTATCATAGTTTATAATAAACCTTGTTGCCTAGTAGAATGTATCCTCCACATTGTTCTTCTTAAAACCTGTGCTGGCTTTTCTTGACCCTTTTTAACTTCTTATAAATTTTACACTTTATTTGTCAATATTCATGATAAATTCTACTGGAATTTTGGTGTGATTGCTCTAAATCTGATTCTGGTCAAATTAATTGAAGCCTTTAAAATTTCTTCAACCTATTAATATTATACTATTTAATTCATTAACTTATTGCATTTATCTCATTTACATTTTTCTCTGTAGATATCTTATCCATCTTTTGTTAGATTCAATTCTAACACTTTGATACATATAATTGGTATCTTTATTCTAAAATATTATTTTCCAAATATTATTTCAGGTATAAATAAACTTAAATTTTATTTTACTTCATTTTCTTTTCTTTCATTTCAGTTTTATTGAGCTATAACTGAAATATAACACTACATATGTTTAAGGTATGCAGCATAATGACTTACATTTGACTTACATACATCACGAAATTACCACAGTAAGTTTAGTGAACAGTCATCATCTCATATAGATACAAAATAAAGGAAAAAGAAAAACAAATTTGTCCTTGTTTTAAGAAGTCTTAGGATTTACTCTCTTAACAGGTTTTATATGCCATACATTACTGTTAATTATATTTATCATGTTGTACATCACTAGTACTTATTTACCATATAACTGGAAGTTTCACCTTTTGCCTTCCTTCATCCAATTCCCCCTCCCTCCAGCCCCTGCCTCTGGTAACTACAAATCTGATATCTTTTTCTATGAGTTTTCTTGCTTGTTTGCTTGTTTATTTATTTTTGAAGTGTAATTGGCCTGCAACACTATGTTAGTTGCTGTTACAGAACATAGTGATTTGGTATTTTTATATGTTTCAAATGATCACCACAGTAAGTCTAGCTAGGATATGCCACCATACAAAGATAATACATAGTTATTGACTATATTCCCCATGCTATACATTTCATACCTGTGACTCATTTATTTTGTAACTGGAAGTCTGTATCTCTTAATCTCCCTCACCTATTTCTGTCATCCCCCTGCTCCATTTTCCTCTGGCAACCACCTCTTTGTTCTCTGTATCTATGACTCTGTTACTGTTTTATTATGCTTGTTCATTGGTTTTGTTTTCTTAGATTCCACATATAAGTGGATTTCATAACTTGAATTTTATATTGTTAAACTTTAGCTTGCATCCAATACTGTAAATTCACCTTCTAATTCTAAAAATCCGTTAAAAAAGTCTTTGGATATTCTATACACAGTGTCAGTTCCTCCTTGAAAAATGACAGATATATATTTTTATTCCAATTCTTACAACATTTCTTTCTTTTTTTTTTCCTTCATCTACTTAAAACCATTAGATTTTTGAAATAACATGAAGATAGTGGGCATGACTCTACCACAGGAAAATATTGGAGTTTAGTTCTACTCTTAAGTAATCAAAGAATACCTGGGTGGTAATATCCATTGGTACATGGATGCAAACCATACATGGTTGGCAGCTGATTACAGGTCCACTCAGTGTTGTCTTGAAAACAATGGCAATGGAAAATCCTCCTGATGAGCAGAGCTTTAGGTGATATACCCATGCTTATATTTTGTGCAATTATATACAGACCTTTGTCAGTGGAGATTGGTCTGCCCCACTGGTTAAGAGTACCTGGAATAAAAATATTAGAATATTATAAACAAGGAGTTCTGGGAGAGAGACCTGTAGAAGATATTTATCATATTTTAATGCTCAACCAACAGCATTTTAGCACAGGCACTAAACAAGCAAAAGAAAATATATCCAGGCAGGTTTACATCAGCCATCCTTAGTCATTGGTGACACTAATATTGACATTATAAGCACATGAACAAAGTGATTTTAGGTTTTGAGATGGAGGCTAAGTATGAGGACATCTGCACAATATTCTGCCTATTGGTACCCACATATCTATCCTGGCAACAACAAAGACCAAGTCTAAGCCTTCAATAAGGCTTCAATTCTCATGAATATGAGATGGTCTCTTAGTGACAAGTTGCTTACAATGGTCCTTTATACCCTGGAATGGTGAATATTTTATTCTCAGAAGAATGGGTTTATCCAAACGTAAAATTTGGATATGGGTTTAACTTTCCTACATGCAGAGTCTCAGCCAGTGCAAATATCTGAGTGCTATTAGTATGAAATTCTATATAATAGTATTTAAAACCAGGACACATGCCCTATAGCAAAGAATGAGGGAGTGGGCTCATGGCCATGGTACCCAATGATCATATCATACCATCCACAACCTTCTACTCGGATAAGCTTTGTAACGAGCTTTGAAAGCATAGATGAAGTACCAATTTGGAGGTCACACTAGGCACGATGGTGTGCCAACAATCTGGATGCAGGATACACATTGAATCAAAGACACTGTGTCCCCATTAGAAAATACCCATGGTCTGGGGTTAAACATGAATGTTCCCACTTATCATCACACCCAATGAACCATTGGGTTTGTGCTTTTTATTCCTATATTTTGGGGTTCTACAGGATTAGGAATCTTGGTCTCTAAAACGGGCACCTTGTTTTCTCCTGGATAAACAGCAAAATTCCCATTTATTTATAACATATGACTGGTGCCCATGAAATTAGGATTCCTTGGGTACAGAAAGCAGTGGATAACTGACCGATCATCAAGAGTGGGTAGATTTGCTCTTGCTCAGAAGGAATAGGAAGGAATATGTGGGGAAACCAGGTGATCCATGTTGTGCCTTCCCTTGCCCAAATATGAATGTAAATGGAAAGGAAAACAACCACTAGGGACTTGGTGACCTAAGTGCAGGCTCCTCATGAATCAAAGTCTAGATCACCACAATATGTGAGCAATTCAGGTCAAAAAAGAGAGTTGCCTAAAGGAAAGGGAATCTAGAATGGATGGTCAAAGTATTAATAATTAGAATCTGTTGTGGTTCTGAAATCAGTGTGTGTCAGATGCCGAAGTCACTCTTTCAAACTTCCTTCTTATAAACTTCCCTTAGAAAGAGACATATTCATGGTTTATATGTCTCTTGAATGTTTATGCAGAATTGGACATGTCCAAGGGTTAGACTGAATAATACTGAAAAGGGAAGAAAAATATTTATTTTACAGACAGCTCATTTTAATCAGAGAAAGAGTCATGTAACAAGTTAATAAAATTACACATTGTGATGACTGTGCTTGATGCTAAGTGGTGTAAGACAGGCAGGTGGAACAGTGAATATGGGGACATCATTTCAGGTATGGTAGCAAAGACAGTCTCTATTACCAGAGACCTTAAGTTTTCCAGTGAGCTAGCCCTGTGAAAAGATGGTAAAATTTCCAGGCAAATAGAATATGTGAAGTAATCTCCTTATCTTTTAGTGTGGAGTATCAATAGATAATTTGAAAAGTTGATAAATCACCAAATACCAGTGTAGCATATTCAAAATTATGTTCTTACTTGATCAGAAAAATGAATGATGAAAAGGAATTTTAGGGAATGAGACTAGAGATCTGGGCATAGGAACCTGGTGCAGGTGGTGATGATGGAATTTTATTTATTTGAAATATCTATAAATGGTTAGATTTTTATTTTTTTTTTTACTATTCTTTATAAAAAAAGAAATAAATTAAAACATGAAAAATATTCCACGGTATTTAGATGAAAGTACAGTATTCTAATTAACATTCTTCAAATGTTATATTTTGAACATTTGAATTGCTTGACAATAGTAGATATTCAAAAAGTTCAGACAATTAAAATGGAGAAATACTGTTGCCTAAAGCGTGTTTAGTTCTCTAGACTGGTTTCAGCTGGGATTTGTCAAGCTTTTTCACTAGTGTCTCTGATGACTCCAATATCTCTGATGTTCATTATGACTAATGTTTTGATGTTTCCTTAATGTCTGAAAACTATAAATCACAATTAGGCAAATAAATTAAGCAGACTTGAATTAGGCCTTAATTTTGAAAGGATATATTCATTAAAATATCTAAAAATAGAATAACAGGTTGTCCATCCAGTATAATGCATGGTTAGCCAGGTAATTGTTTTAAAGGTCTGAGAAGGATATTTAGAGTAACACAAATGGATTTTAAATTTCACAAATGGATTTGAAATATAAAATGTTACAATTAATGTAACATGTTACATTTATAAATACGTAACAAGTAATGTAACATGAGAAATTATGTAACATGTTACATAATGTAAGATGTTACAGTTTCTCTATCAAGTTTAAGACATAAGCAACTAGCTTTTAATTTTTCTCTGTAACTTGAGATTTGACACTCAAAGCCTGAGGCTAAAAGGCACATGTTTCTTTGTGTGCCTTACTAAGAGTTAGATTAGTACTTTAGGCTCTTGACAACTTTAGAGGCTATTTTAAGTAACACTCCTTGGCTGTTAACTCTGTAGTTGAAGGGATCTTTGTACTTGAGCATCTTATCAGACATACAATATGTAGACATAATTGTCAAAAAAAAAACTTAAAAAGCTTATTTACACTATTAAAAGTGTCAGTTCAACGAGTTATTTAGAAACAGTATGCTCGAATACTTCAAGTTGAGAAGAAGCTGTGAGCCGATGTTTATATTGCAATGATTGCAAACGTATTCAAATAATACTAAAGCTTTGCATTGTCTCAACAGCAAATTACTAGAAATATATGAAAAGTTTTTCCTTTTTTTTTTACTTTCTTTTCCCCTCCTTCTCTTGCATCATTCACCTCTTCATCTCCTCTTCCTCCCCCATCTTCTGTTTCCACCACTCTGTCCGCCTCAATTTGGCAGTAGGGGAACATGCCACTTATGAACGTCAAGACAATAATATTAAGGAAGTTTACTTTTAAAATGTGAGTTACTTTGAAATGTGCAGTGTGAAACATATGTGTTCATCTTCTGAGAAAACTGCATTTGGATATCAAAAATCCAATCCAATGTGTACATCAGGTTTATTCTCTTCAATGTGAATATGTCAGATTTAAAAAAAAATTCTAGAATTTATGTTGTGGATCTTTTGTAGGAAATCTGATATCTTGGTGAACCATATGTTATTAAACTTTTTGAAAAAAAACATGAAGAATAAAACACACAGCCTTTAGAAAACAAAAATTAGAAAAATACAGTCTTGCAGTATAACACAGAACTAAAGAGAATATTCAAATATCTTAATAGTTGCCCATTCCCCAGCCGTGCCTTCAGAGATTACTATTCTTCCCTCTCCTGAGGTTTCTGAAGAAACATCTGAGCCAAAAAAGTTCATCATATTAATTTGGAAACTAGCATAGAATATTACTTATTTGAATCAAAGTATAAATTTTTTCCTACTTTCCAATTTCTTGGAACCCCAAGTGTGACTTTTAGTTTAAGTCATAAGGATAATTATCTCAATTCCTCATTTCCCCTGGTTATGAAAATTCAACCTGGGTGTTTTAGATGAACAAGAATATGCAATTGAGCTGTTAAATGAATATAAGATCAGGCCATTTAAAAAATTTAATAGAATTATTTGGTGTGTGCACTTAATACCACCAGCCCCTTCTATCCATTTATATAAATGCAACTACTAATCACTTATATTAGAATGACCTGATATGTCAATAGCAACATCTTTAAACTCTTGGGGCTTCATCTTCTATATGAAGTACTTAATTTCATGCTCTAATAAAATTGCTGATTTATACTCTCTACTAACTAATCCTTCTAACTTTGTCCAGTAATAATTAAATTGCTGGTGTCGTCCAAGAAGACAATTTTCAGCTCTTATTAGAAAGAGAAAAGAATTGCTTGCCTAAATGTAAATTGGCTTTGTTGTTTATTAATATAGCTAATATTCCTCACTGAATTGAAATGTGTAAATGTATAAGGTAAGGATATTGGAGCTTAGAAACTTTTCAGAGTTAGTTTATGTTCTATACTTTCATAATGATTTGAGTGTAGAATTTAAATTAACCAACTTACAGCTTCTATTATTTTCTTTGGCAAAACAAATCTCACTATTTGCAACCAATAATGCATTTACATAATTTTGCATAGCTACAGCCAAACAAAACTACTTAAATGTCTAATAAATACCCTCAGTTTTATCTTTTGTTATTTTTTAAATCCAATAGTAATATTGTGATTGTTATTTAATTCTTTGATGTTTTTCATTTTTGAGTTTATAGACCTCTAGCTCCATTGTAAGCTTTTAACAAGACCAAAATGTATGGTTTTAAGAACCTAATTTCAAAGATGTATTGGGTGATATAATAAAGAATAGTGAGAGAATTACTTTTCTAGAATGCAATTTGTTTAAAATTTTAGCCATATTGTGTACCTCAGTTCTGCTTATAACTTTAATAAATTAAGTTGAGTTATGGAGGGAACCAGTAATATTTGTGTTTGGGGAAAAATACCACTTCAAAAACCTGCTTTTGAAATAATTCAAACATAATTATAACCTAAACCAACTATGTATATGTTTTCCCTATGGCATACTTTCTAGATGCATGGGTGTTTCATCTTTTTTTTATCTTTATGAAGGTATTGACTTTTTGCTATATTTCCTGGTTTTTGTTTGGACTATCTGGTACAATTCATTTGTGATTTAGCTTAATTTATTTTCTTTTGTAGGGTATATATATATATTTTTCTAATTTCTGGTGATCTTAGCTGCCAGTTTAATGAGTAAGACACTAAATGAGACTATAGTACACTTTTACTTGCACACTGAGGCTTATTACAGAGGTCATTAGTCTAAGGGTGGTATTACTGGGTTTTCCCTTGGAGAACAATCAAACATCATTACTCAGATGTTTTTCATTGGTTTTATTAGTTTCCTTATTAGAAAAATCTACTATTATTCTTAATAGAGGATGAAAGCTTGAGTGTCAGAGTGCAAGGTGAATGGCAGGAGAATAGAGCTGGGAGAATGACCACATTACTCAATTAATATATTTTCTTTTAGTCCTTTTATTTTCCATTTTGTACTCCCGCCTCAGCTGTGTCTGATTTTCTTAAGGTTGTATTTCCTCTGGTGTGGAATTCGCTAGAAGCCTAACTGCATCTTTCAAAACTTCCTCCTCTTTTAGATACTGCAGCAACTATTAGGAGTACCTGGTGTCTTAAGAACCTGAACCTGTCTTTAGTTCTATAGGGCACTCAGGGGACATCTGAGCTTCCTACTGATTTTTCTCTTTGCACCCTCAGTTTGTCAGTTATCACTAATCTATTAGCTTGTCAACTTTAATGAAAAATGTCATTCTTCCTTCTCTGTGAGATTTATGCTTCCCCCTTTTTTGAGATCTTTCTATTGTCTTTTTAGTTGGGAATTGAGAAGGTATTAGGAAATTATACACATTAAAGCCACCACCTTTCATTAAATTCTTTATTTTAAATTATTTAAGAAAAAAAACAGGACAATTATTTCACAAAACATTTTTAGAAAATAAAATATAGTAAATATAGTTACTCAATTAGAAGGCTTTAATGAGTCCTTTCTGGAAAAGAGCAACACAAAAGAGTTGTATATCCTAGTTTCATCAAAGTATGTCTTTTTGAAAAGAGGCTAACTTCTTGCCTGTCCTTTTCAAGAACCTTTGATTGCTAGTACTAATATGACCCTAAAACTTCTCGGTTCTTAGAACATAAAGTTATGACATGATTCTTCCCCTTAAGAGATATATAGGAAGAGGTATAACTGTCTCTAGAAGCTTCTTTTGATCTTAATTTTTGGAAATGCTTAAAAATCATTTGGAGTTTCCTCTAAATTTTCTGTTTATTGCTGATATTTGATTGGAAATTCACTTACTTTTCAAAGTTCTAAGTAAAATTTTCCACATTGATTTTCTTGTGATATATATATATATATATATATATATATATATATAATATATATATATATATATATATATATATATATATATATATATATATATATATATATATATATATATATATAATTTGATGGATAGTTTTCCAGGCCCTAGAAATTTTTTAAGCTCTTTGGGGAGCAAAGGGGGATATTGTATATACTGTGATATCTACTAGATAAAATGGCATGATAAAATTTAGATATTACAGATACTGGTCCTTTCAGGGTTCACATCCAGGTTTCCATTATCTTAGCATCCTCAAGAATACCTTGTGGAATTGTGTGTGTGACTGAATATTAAATTGATCTCCTAACTAAGGAAAATACTATTTGATGTTATTAGGTCATTTTAAAAATTTCAATGAGATCTTAGCTTTCTTGTTGTTGTAATAAATTAAAATGTCCTTGTTTGTTTGTTTTGCTTTGTTTTATAAATAATGTTTTCTAAGATTTGCTGTATATCACATGATATCTTAAAAATTGTATTTGGTTGAAGTTTGTTTTAAGTTTTTAATAAGAAATTTACATTTTGTAAGATTATTTTCAGTTTCCCCAATCTTGAGAAACGTTTAGATGCTTCAGAAATAATCCACACAAAACAAATGTCATAGCATGGAAAAAATATATTGAAGAAAAAAATGTAGTAAATTAGATCTGCAAATGAAATGTTAACTTCCCCAGGGGAAAAAAAGAAAAAGGGTAACTGTTTATGTAGCTACTCTCTTTTTGGCTCTCTTTTTGTACTGATTTCATGGCTTAAATCACTTTTGTAAAATTATCCTGTTCTTTGTTCTTCCTTTTCTTATATTATTCTTTTAAAATTTATCAAAGTAGACTATTGCCTGTAGCCATAACATGCTCAGGTGACTTTAATGTAGGATATTGCCACCTTGTCTCCTGTGGTCAAATGTGACTTTCTTTCTTTTTTTTAAAGTTGTTTGTGTTCTTATTTTTAGTGGAAATTAGGGAAATAGTGTCAGTTAAATTTCTGAATTCAGATGACCCAGAAGGACAATGCCTGGGCCAGAGTGATACAATAAGATGCATGACTATTAAGAATTCTGCAAAGTAAAACAGTGAGGTCCAAAGTGAACATGGAAGCATAAACTTCATGATATTCACAGAAATACTGAGCAGGCTGTGGAATTTTCTTGCAAGCAGAGAAGGAGAGTCTAAATCTACTAATGAACTAGATATTAAGGGACAAATTCATATACCTAACATCTATGTTTCACTCTTTTAGCACAAATAGTGAGACAATATGTGAAGATGTGTTATTTAATAACAAATGTGCATTCAATTCACAGCAGAGATTTAAAGCAGACATTCATTTTTTTTTAATCTGTGGCTTCTAACATTGATTTTCATATTTTCTGGGGCTTTGACTTTAATCTACCTCAAGTTGCTTTCAACCAGGAAATCAGTTAACACTGAAGATTTTGCCTGCTTAATTTTTAATAATTTTTCTCCCCAAAATTGTATCTCTAATTTATGAATTGACCTGGATTAGAGGACAGAGAGTGAATTGCCCTTTCATTTGTAACAACTCTTAAGAGAAGCAACATTAAGTTAAATCAGATAAAATACTCTCTAGGGCCATTTCTGGCCTTCCAGATCATTCCAGTCTACCAGAAATCATTGTCAGAAACTTTTATGCAAGCAATTAGATGAATAATTATCAAAACACATGTTACATAACTGTTCAAATTCATTGACTCACTTCCTATAAGATTTTACTGGACTTGAAACATTAAAACAATACAAACATACAAAAGAATTATAATAACCTATATGAAGTCAGATCAAATGGGAATAGTAACTGAAAACTTTTAAAAATAACTGAGAAAAAGTCATCTTACAATTTTTCAATGATATTTTTCCCTTCCCTTTTTGTCATTAATGTCTTTTGGGATCCCTTCAGTACAATATTATTTGTTTAAACTATTCAATGTAACTTGAAATAATATTCATTAGAACAAACTTTGATGCATTTTAAAATTGTTTTCCATTAAAATTACATAAGTTTGTACCTAGAGTAGACCCAAGAGAAGTTCTTGTCCAAATTTCTTATTGTACAGATAATAAGATAAAGGAAATGAAAGATGAAGAAATGTTCCCTATCCTCTTTCTCTACTACCAAGAATACTGGAAGTTGTCATTATTATTCAGTCCATTGTTCTTTCTACCATGTCATCCTACTTTGAAGATACTAACTTTTTGTGAATTCAGGAAAACTGTTCCTGAATTATTGCTTACTCTCAGGAATTTTCATTTATGATACCTTATAATTTTTCTCTGATATTTACAGTTAAGCCAGAAACATACTATAAAAATATACACTAAAATTTCTAAGATTATATTCACTATGTTAAGAATTTTGATAAGTACTTATTTAGCAGTTAATTTATGGCATGATGTGACAGAGCTGCAAAATTACACACACACACACACACACACACACACACACAGGAAGGCTAGATCACAAAACCATTAAATAGATTATAAATATTTATTAGAATAAGTGAAGTGTCAGGTTTATTACTAGGAAGAAAAAATATCTTCACAGAGTAGACATAGATTTAAAGACTCAAATTAAATGAGAAAATAGCCTGGCACATAATTAGCCCTTAATATAGTTTTTAAGTATTGCTGTAATTGTTCTTTTGCTATTTAGAGAAAAATAGAAATTTAAATAAAAGGAACACTTAGCTTTGGAAATTATTATCCTCTAAAGTACATGTAAAAAGATAACTATTTTATTGAAATGAATTCTTATAAATCATGTGCTGTATCTATATAGCTAAAGTTGAATCCAGGTGAGTTTTATTTAAAAAAAAATGAGTAATAAAAGTCTGTTCAGAATGAGATGTTTTATCATCTGTAAAATCTAGAAAATAGAGCTTGAGGTGAAGTTTAAATGCAAACATTTAATTGTGAGCTGCAATCTCTCTGCACTCACTTTGTGTGTGTGTGTGTTTGGTATGCGTGCCTCTCACTCTTGTGGCCTCTCCAGTTGTGAAGCGCAGGCTCAGCGGCCATGGTCCACGGGCCCAGCTGCTCCACGGCATGTGGGATCCTCCCAGACCGGGTCATGAACCCGTGTCCCCTGCATCAGCAGGCGGACTCTCAACCACTGCACCACCAGGGAAGCCCTCGTGGCACTCACTTTTGAAATCCAGGTCTTGACTGATGAAAAGATGCCCTACTGTCCACTGCAAGCAGGAGAAGTGCATGGACTTCCTCTGAAGACAATAACAAGGACTGTGGTGTTTGAACATCAGGCAGTGGTGGAGGCAGTTAGAGCTCCAGTGAGCAAGATGCCAAAGCCCAGGGGCCAAATGAGACCAAGACAATTTGGACAGAATGAAAAGGAGCTATGGAGGCATCAAAATTGGATCCAACATAAGGTTCTTAATTTGATATTTGTTTCGTTTTATTTTACATTCATCCCAATAGTGTTTATGTATCCCCCCAGTTTACTGGATAATTTCCAACCAAAGGTTTTACATTGCTTCTTATGTACAGAGTACACTTTTGCAAAGTAATTTTATATGTCTAGATAGTATAGGTCTACCTCTATTATGCAAGGTTAGTCCTTTTCTGAGCTACCTCTTTTGTACATCAGGATCCAGGATGAACTGTGAATCACTTAGTATAGAATATGGATGAGTAGGAATTAACCTATCTTCTCATCACACCATGGGGAGACATGCTGGTGTCTGGGTGATCTGTGGGACATACAGGCAGTTTTTTTTTTCCAGTGATGTGACTCCTCAATCCTGTTACTCTTCAATAAAGTTAAAGCTGATGATACTTTGCACCATTTTTGAATGTAAACTGGAGGCTAAAAATAGGTAAATAAAAGGTAAATACCTTTGAACTAGTTATGTGAAAAAAGGTACTTTATATTGAAATCTCAAATATATAAAATTATATTATTCTGTATTATTATGAAAATATATAAAAAGAAAACACATTTTTTTACAAAAAAGCATATATCTATCAATGTCTTGCCACATGTAGGCCATAACAAAATATGATGGAGAAATTATTTTCAGAATGAAGTAAATGTTACTCTGTGGCTTCAATTTGAATAGTTTGTAAAACCAAAACTTGTGAATTTCAATCTAAGTTATTCTATTTAGATTATGTAGGTCAAAAATAAAATGTTTTGTACTTTGACCTACATAATCTAAATGAATTAATGTTTCATTCCGTATTGCCAAAGTAAGGTTGGCATTGATCTGGTTTATAAGAAAGAGTTCTAACTTTGTTAATTAATATTATAATCAAGTACACAATATATTTTTATGAAGATAAATTTTATTTACTATAAGATAATTGCATTAGAAGAAACCTATAGGCACAATTCTAAAATGTAGTGAATATATTGCAAGAATATATACCTGCAAGCTCAATGTATTTATGTAATATTATGCAGGCCACAAACCCTCAATTTTTAAAATAAATGAATGATAGAGGATTTTCCTTATTGAAGAATAGAAATTACTAATGTTTAATATTGAAATAAATATAAATGTATATTTACATACACACATATTCCCTTATTGAAGCCAAAATTTTCAAAGTAAGACTATTTTAGAATATATTAGTGATTGATATTATGTGACATAGAAATATGTAAGACATAATGTACCTGAAAAAGATGTAATTACATCTTTTACTTTATTCATTAATCAATAGTTTACAAAATTAATTATATGTTTTGTACCTATTTATATTTCAAGTCATATGTAACTCTTGTATTACAACAGTTTTGTGTTACAAAAAGGAAAATACATTGTCTCTGATAATATATTAGCTGTAATCTTGAGAAAACGTGTATGACCTAGAAAGATCTTAGTTTTTTTGTTTGTTTGTTTCAATGAGAAACCGAGGGACCAGACATGCAATAGCTGATTTTTCTATTCAATAATTTCAGTAATAATTATTTCATTATTATAAAAAATATCTAGATTACAAAGGTCAAAACTGAAAAAAATAAAAACTGGTCACTTCCTATTTTTCCCTTCAAAAAGTAAACACATCTCTATCACCTTTGGACCTGACCTTCCTCTATTTTTGTTGCAGCCTGCTTTACGACTTCCAAAAAATCTGTAAATATGACAGGGTCAGTGATGGAGCTGTGAATTCCTCTGACTTTTCTGTCTTGTAAGGTATATTTTCCTTTTGTTAGGTGTTAAAACCAATAGCAGTTGAAACATATAATTTGTGATTTCTAATTAATCATTCATATTCAGTTATAAAAAAACTCATGCTGGAGAGTGAAGGTCTGTAGCATATATAAAAGTGGAATGTAATAAATTTCTTTCAATACCACCCCAACTGGTAGGCCAGGAAATCATGACTTCTTTGAAGAGTCCAAATTAACTTGGAGCAAAGATAAAAATCTTTTGAGGAGGCCAGACAATGGGAAACAACAAGCAGTTTCTTCTACACCTGGACTTTAACTACAGCAAATGGCCCTGGGGGCTTGGCTTTATAAACCAGAAGCAACTGGCAATTTCTCACCTCTCTGCTCTTAGCCTTCTCATCCTTCATCTTCCTCTCAGCTACTACAATACCGTCCAGGTATTACTGCATTTCTCATGATGTAGTATAATTTATTTGCTTACTTGTTTATTTTCTCAACGAGGTCATAAATTATTTAAGGTAAGGGAATTAGTCCTATACTGGTTTATTCACAGTATTTTACGTCTGGGTCGTCCCTCAAAGAATAAGTTGTCCTGGGGTGACTCAACCCATTTGAACTGGTCCAAGAAAATTGTATTTGAAAGAAACAGCACTGGTGGCAATTTCAATGGACTTCTTGGATGTCATTAGAGAAAGAAATTTTGGAATGACAAGCAAAGACTGTAGCCCACGCTCCCAAGCTCTGGGCCCAGAACAGTCATTACAATCGAAGTAGTCAAAGATAAAACTGTCTAGTAGAGTTTTTAACATAACTCCAGATCCAAAATTTTAAGAAACTTGTAATATAAAAGTTGGAAATTCTGTTATTCAAATAATTCCTCCTTCTCTTTTCTGTAAAAATGAGTATCGATATTGATTTTGATTTTTGTGTACTATATATGTCTCCTCCACTGAACTCAAAGAAAATAATTGATACATTGAAATGGTGATACTAAAATTACTTTCTTCCTGTAAGGGAGATATAAAAAAGCTCACACTAAAGAGTAAAGTGGAAAATTGTCAACTAAATGTCAGTGCAAGTTTAATGTGGCTGTATTAATTTGCTAGGGCTGCTGTAACAAAGCACTACACTCTGGGTGGCTTAAACAACTGAAATTTGTTTTTTCATAGTTCTGGAGGAAAGCAGAAGTTCAAGATCAAGGCGTCTGCAGGATTTGTTCCTTCTGAGGGTCTTCAGGGAAGGACCTCTTCCCAGGCCTCTCTCCTTAGTTTGTAGACAGTCATCTTCTCTTTGTGTCTTCACAGCATCTTCCCTCTGTATATCTGTCCAAATTTACTCTTTTATAAGGGCACCAGTCTTATGAAATTAAGACCCAACCTATAGACTTAATTTTATCTTAATTATGTCTGTAAAGACCATATCTCCAGAAACAGCCACATCTGTTTACCTATTACAAACATATTGCCAGTTACTTCTGTAGTAAAATGGGTTTATTCAGGATCAACTGAGAATTGTTTGAGGTCTGCAATTATGGTGAGCCATTTTGAAATCCCCCCACAGCAAGGAGAAGAGAACTCTTTTAAAGTTGGAAAAGGGAAGTTGGGAAGGCTATAGTAAACAAAAAGTCTATTATAGGAGTTGAGAGTTTGAAGTACAGTGGATTTTCATTGGCTGAATTATGACAGTCTCTCTTTTCACTGGCTGAGCTCTTGCCAGGTAAGAAGAGAAGGTCTTTTTCCTTCCTTTTGGCTTCTGCTAAACCTCCTAGGGCATGAGAAATCCTTTGTTTGTTCTCCTGACTCTATTTTAATTGAGGTTTCTGTTTACAAATTTTTACACATTTGAGTTACTGGAGGTTAGGATTTCAACATATGAGTTTGGGGAGGAACTCACTTCAGCCCATTAATAATGGCTAAATCAGTTCTCCAAATGCTTTAAACGGTGGATAGGTTTTACCAAAATTTTCCAGAAATTGCAGATTTTCTCTTCTCTGACAACAGAGCTTCAGTTTTACTAGTTGAATGCTAAAGAAAATTATGTGGTTCCTTTCCCCAAAGATCTCACACCTATATAAATATAGTTTAAAATGCTTATTTTGGATGGTTGTACTACAAATGCAAAGCTACTCTCACCTAATAACATCACATTTTCATTTACTCCTGTGGAATGGCATAGGCAACATTTTAGAATTACACTCACTTTGGGTAGTAAAAATTCACAGTAAGGGGGCCAGTTCCATTGCCTGAAGAGAAAGTCTAAGCAGCTCATTTTCATTCTTCTGGATACTTTATTTTGCACATTAACAACTGATAATTTGACAAGTACTGACACCTGCAATTTGAAGGATCACTATGTTAGGTAATATAAATGCTACTAAAATCTCACATCAACATCTGGCTAGAAGAATGTTACATAAATGTCTAGACACATCATTTTGTGATTTTACTTGTGTTTTACCTTTATTTGCTAGCAGCATTAAAATGAAATGATTATATATTTGTTTTTCCACCTGAATAAAAACTACTTAAATGCCTTAGCATATTAGTTATCTATGTCTAAACAAATGCAATTATTTGACTAATAAAACAAATAAACCAGGCAATCATATAAACTATAAACCTGTTTAAAGCTTTCAACTTTCACAATGAGGAATCTTGGCCTAAGGAAATGATAGTGAATGCTTATTCTGTGCCAGGCACAGTTTGAAACCATTGAAATATATATTGTCTATTAACATATGCCATTTTTATTACTATCTTATCAAGCAGGCCCTATTACTATCACTATCTCCATTTTACATATGAGAAAACTAAGGCACAGCACAGGGGAAGTAAGTAATCTGTCCAGCATCACACTAGTGATTATAAAATAGGACAGGCCTAATTCAAACAAGGCAGCGTGACTCCAAAATTAAGATTCTTAATCACC
The DNA here is from genome assembly GCF_964341445.2 of Mesoplodon mirus. Classification (NCBI taxonomy): domain Eukaryota; kingdom Metazoa; phylum Chordata; class Mammalia; order Artiodactyla; family Ziphiidae; genus Mesoplodon; species Mesoplodon mirus. The sequence goes on along the minus strand of NC_138982.1, from coordinate 125,122,662 downwards.
GCACACACTACCATCTATTAGAACCAATGAAAATGTACTGAGATTTAAGCACATTGACCTTTGATCATGAATCTTGAATTCTTACACTAGCGCTATCATTCTTTATGTATACAACTTGTCAGAGTCTCAAGATATTCTTACCCCACAGTCTTAACCATACTCTCCATATCTCCCCAATACAGTTTCTCTTCTTTAGTGTTGCCACTGTCATTAGCGCTCATTCTAGATGTATCCTTTCAAATATATCATAGCTCTCCATAACTGATAATATGTCTCACATTTTGTGATTGGATAAAAAGTGATGATAAATTTAAAAAGCTTACTGAGGTTCCAATCACAGGGTAACCATCCTATAACCCTTAGCTATTATTATTACTGATATTTTATCAATAGTGCTACCATCCTACTATGACTATTCTACTACCAGTACTGATGATTATTACTAACAAAATTAAACTCTGAGATTTAAAATGAATAAATATTTTCTAATGTAAATTTACTGTGGTATAAAGTTAGATAGAAAACATACATTTTATACATATGACCATAATACTTGGAAGATAGAATAACTTGTAAGTCAAAACTCCAGAATAAATACTGTCATAGTTTAGAGACAAAAGGAGGGATTTCTTTGCACTGCTTCTCACCTCCACCAAAGGTTCCTATGTTGCTTTCCTGGGGTGAGAGTTTCTTTCTAGACTAAGAAAAATTAAGAATGTTATTTTGACTGGATCTACAGTGTATTATATATAAATACATTTATCTTATTGATAAATACAGATACATATGTTTTCTGTACTGATTCATTACCAAAATTCATTCACTACCAATACTGTAGTATTCAAAATTTTGTCAACTTTAGGAAATCCTCAGGTACTATTATTTTTGTACTTTTAACAATTGTATTATGCCATTTTTTCACAGCTAGCATATAACTCAGTTCATGATGACAGTGAGGAAGTCTAGGGATTTAGATGATTCTTCATTTTGAATTTTAAAAACACTTAAAATTATCTACAGCTGATGATACAAAAACATTAATTAAAAATAACTATTAAGAATATTCATAGAAAAAATATGACATAGAATAATTAAGAATCAAATATGTTGTCCCATGTCAGGGATAGAAACTTCAATTTAAAAAATGTAAACAAAATAAATAAATCATTAATGTTGTCATAGCTACTAATGATAAAATCTATTTTATAGTATGATTACTTGGAAATTTCACTCTGTGTTCTAAATAATTATGATTATAATCATTAATAAAATTGATGATAAAAATAGTCTATTAATATCTTACCATATGAATATATTGTTGCTTCTGAAAAAGAACTATATATTAATTTGTATATCTTTATTTAGATTACTACCTTGTTACATTACTGAGATAAATCAAATATAAAATGAATGTAAATTTCTCTTTAGAATTGTTTCATTAGTGCATGTGGTTCTAAATATTTTACTTACATAATATCCCTAAATTTCAAAACAGTATTTGATAAATATTTGATGCTTAATAGATATTTTTAATAAATAGATGTCTAGTATTATGAATATATATATATATATATATTGTTTTATTGACTACATCACTGGTTAATGAAAGAATGCCAAATTAAACAAGATAACAAAATAATTTTTATGTGGTTCAATATTACAGAGTAATATAGAACTTAAATATTAAGGAATTTTTTATTTCCTACAATTTCTTAAAAATAAGTACTATCCGAGTTACCAGTTGACAAAAGAGACCCCAGCGATGACATGCTTGGGAAATATTCTCAATGCCCTGATAGGTACTAAATAAAATATGCTTCCTTTTCTCTGATTGTATGTCTGTGAACAAAACTACTGCACAATAAATGTAGAATTAAGAATGGGATCCATATCATTAGTGTTAGTTCTTCAACATTAAAATGTATAGTCCACATAATTTCACTTGTGAATCAAATATCCTCATGAAATAGGTACAGGAACAAGAAAAGAAATATTACAAATTTTATAATATGTAACTTTAAAATTCATTTATAAATTATATCCTAATATAGGCCTTTATAATAAATAGCGAGAGGTTCTCTTTAAGCTTGCAGTAAACATGAACTCCGAAGTGAAGAAAGGAAGCTAAAGAAAGATTAAATTAGCATTCCTAACTTTTAGGTAATTCTTCCCTTTCCTTGATACACATCTTATCTGCTGACAGGTTGGTGTCTTGACAAATTTGGGGTCTTGACCAAGTATGTCAGTTAACACAGTTTATCAATACAATGGCCTAGCCAAGTACTATCTGTGATGAGGACCACATATCCTTAATTTCCAATTCCACATGGGCTGTTTCTTGTGTAAAATATACTAATTATTAACTAGAAAAATTTAAATAAAAGTCATAAATACATAACTTGGACCCATTAAAATTATTGGATTCTGTAGCCATAAAATTAGTCCTTCATATTGTTAAAAATATTGTAAATGTTTATCTTAGTATCCATACTTTCTGTACTTATATTGTCATAGATTGATAACAGATTGAGAATTGACTCAGATGACCCAACCACACTAGGAGTAGCATAGGTCTAGACCAGGCAGCAGGAATTGCATGTGAACAACAGAGAATCTAATTAACAGAACATTAACTTCACAGAACAGGCATTTTCATTGTTGATCATAGTGGTTTGTTTGCTTTGATGGTTGTTTAGTTTTGTTTTGAGGTTTCTAAAACCTAACCATCTAGGGAAAAACATTTATTAACTAATCAAACCTTTATCCTGCTCCCTCCCCAACTCCCCTTCTCATTGTCAACGTAGTAACCAAAGACATGCATGTGTGAGATAGTTGATAAGATACATGCATGTAGGCAGTGTTTTCCCCTGTTGTGATGCAGTCACAATCTTGCATGGGAGTGGAGGCAATGACCTCATTAACTCTAATGTTTAACCAGTCAAGTTGAAAATGCATTAGTCAAAGTTGCACAGAGTATTTTCTTTCTCTTCAATTAATGCAATACATTCATAGAAAAGCAAGAGCAGCACTATAGAACAAGCAATTCATGCTTGGCAATTTATGTTTCCTAGAAAAATGGGAACTTCGTCTCATTCTCTTAGATGTAAGCAGTATCTGCATTTTAACTGCAGTCAAGTACAAACTGATATCCTTAAGTTTTCTTCCTAAATTGTTTACAGAATTGCAGCTTTGTAAATGCTTTAGAAAATTCATGGTAGTAGCCTGATGAAAAATAATTTTAGTTTTGGGGTACTTGCTTTTATATGTAGCCCCTTCTTCCATCTTAAGCCTAAACAATGTCTACATGAGGACGTAACACAGAACAAAAGAGATGAAGTACAGTCCCCATAGGACCTACATTCTAATGGAGTTAACACCTATTAATTTTTTGTACAATAATTTGAGTTGGATGGTACGTGGATGGGGACAGATTTGGGAAATGTCAAACATTTCATGACACCAAGTGAAATATCCACTATGAGAGGTTTTACTAACAAGTTGTTTTTACTGCTTTGATTTAAGCACTTGTTATTTCAATGACATTTTTCCCTAATTAATGGAATGAGCAACAAATTATGAAATTAGATCACTGTATTCCTCTTTATTACTGATGACACTACTTTTAAATCATTTAAAATGTTCTCTGGTCTGGAAGTTGTAATTGGAAAAATGTGAAGAGATGTAAATATTCATAAATTCATATAGTTTACATATATCATTGGGGATTAAGCACAGGAGTAGTTTATTTTTACCCATGCAGTGGTTTCAGAAAGGATTTTAAACAAGACATTAATGATAGTTAACTGGTTCTCTTTGGTGTATGGATATTCATTTATTTTTACTTTCTCTTCATAGCTTGTATGGTTTGATTTTTTCCATTGAACAGCTATAATTTTTTTTAATCAGAAAAGATAATGATATTTTAATTTTGAAAAATACAAACATGATCCCAACATGTTGGGTAATATCAATAGTGATTTCGCTGAGATAAGGTGGTGAAGAGAATACTGTCAATCATGCTCCATTATGTCTCTAAGCAATTATTGATGACATCTACTGGTAAATAGTTGTTCTGTCCAATACTGTGGACATTAGCCACAAGTAGCTAATGAACAACTGAAATGTTGCCAGTAAGAATTAAAATATACTTTCAATATAAAACACACACTTGATTTTGAGTACATAACATGAAGTAAAGACTATAAATTATCTCAATAATTTTATATTGATTTCATCTTGCTATGTAATATTCTGGATATATTGGCTAAATAAAATATATTATTAAAATAAATTTCACTTGCTTCTTTTAAATTTTTTAATGGAGCTCCTAGAACATTTAAAATTGAACATGGGGTTTACATTATATTTCTGTTGGACAGCACTGTTTAATGCATACAGTGCTCCCATTCTCAGTGTTCTACATCTATCAATGCTGTGCTGCTGAAACTTGACATTGGTTTAGGGTTGTTCACAATTCATTCTCCCTTCCTTTCAGGAACAGATATGGTTCAGAAGTGTCCTATATGTTAAGTCTAGACTAACTCGACACAACTGTACAGTGCTCCATGTCATTACATATCTGCATATTCAGAGGAAGGAGGTTGGTGGAAAGACTTTACTAGGAATCTATTCATTGGATCCACAGGCTATTGGTTTTATCAGTACTCCTTGGCTCTTTAAGGTTACAGTCTGGTTGTATCACATGAAAATATATTTAAAAGACATTTTCTTAGACTTCATGATATGCTGAATAATTGGACAATGTTGTTCTCTATCATGTTATAATCATTTTTGATGCAACTGCTTGCTCATATAGCACAATATCAAAACAGTGCAGAACAGTTTCTGTACACCTATTATATAGGTTTGGTTTTGGTGAAAAAAAAATTCATAATTGACTTCCTAAGTTTTGGTTGATCTTTGGGCAATAAGGAACATTGTACCAGTGCTATGAGCATCTTCCTTTTCCTTTCATTGTATAATAGAAAATTCACTGTTTTTTAATTCTCAAAATTGCCATGATAAATCTGTTCCAATCTGGGTATTGCAGAACCTCTGGTCCTGTCTTACATTCCATGAAAATAATTATTACATAAATAGTGATATACTAATTTGCTCTATTTTCAATGGTAAGCACATTTCTTAAAGCAAGATTTTCACACAAATCTCGGAGTTACAACATTACTGAGTGCCTTGAATTTAGAAGTTAAAATTGGGCAACTTTGAGAAGTTTGTTATCAGTATTTGTTTATAATTGGTTTGACTAATTTATATAGAACAAGTAAACGTAGAAATTAATTTGAATCGTCTTGTCATACAAAAGTTTTCTATTCATTTTAGGGTTAACGTCATGGATTATATTCCATAATATCAAATCATGGGTGAATATTGCTAATAAACAGCTTAACCCTAAAAGATAAAATAGAAAAGTTGAGAATAGCATGTCCATTAAATTATAGCATCTTCTGCTTGCTTTGTTTGTACTTATGTATAGAAAGGTTTATGAATAAAAAAATAGATGGACTTCCGGGTAAGATGGCGGAAGAGTAAGACGCGGAGATCACCTTCCTCCCCACGGATACACCAGAAATACAGCTACACGTGGAACAACTCCTACAGGACACCTACTGAACGCTGGCAGAAGACCCCAGACCTCCCAAAAGGCAAGAAACTCCCCACATACCTGGGTAGGGCAAAGCGGAGAGATCCCCACACAGAGGATCGGTGCCGAGCGGCACTCACCAGCCCGAGAGGCTTGACTGCTCGCCCGCCGGGGCGCGCAGCGCTGGAAGCTGAGGCTCGGGCTTCGGTCAGAGCGCAGGGAGAGGACTGGGGCTGGCGGTGAGAACTCAGCCTGCAGGGGGCTAATGTGCCACAGCTAGCCGGGAGGGAGTCCGGGAACACTCTGGAGGTGCCGAAGAGGCAAGAGACTTTTTCTTCCCTCTTGGTTTCCTGGTGCGCGAGGAGAGGGGATTAAGAGCGCTGCTTAAAGGGGCTCCACAGACGGGCGCGAGTCGCGACTGAAAGCGCAGAGCCCAGTGACGGGCGTGGGACGCTGGGGCTGCTGCTGCCACCGACAAGAAGCCTGTGTGTGAGCGCAGGTCACTGCCCACACCGCCCTTCCGGGAGCCTGTGCAGCCCACCACTGCCGGGGTCCCGGGATCCAGGGGCGGCTTCCCTGGGAGAACGCACCGCACGCCTCGGGCTGGTGCAATGTCACGCCGACCTCTGCCGCTGCAGGCTCGCCCCGCACTCCGTGCCCCTCGCTCCCGCCCGGTCTGAGTGAGCCAGAGTCCCCGAAGAGGCTGCTCCTTTAACCCTGTCCTGTCTGAGCGAAGAAAAGACGCCCTCCGGCGACCTACACGCAGAGGCGGGGCCAAATCCAAAGCTGAGACCCAGGAGCTGTGAGAACAAAAAAGAGAAAGGGAAACCTCTCCCAGCAGCCTCAGAAGCAGCGGATTAAAGCTCCACAATCAACTTGATGTACCCTGCATCTGTGGAATACATGAATAGACAACACATCATCCCAAATTGAGGAGCCTGGAGTCAGTGCTGTGCCTCTGAGGTGGGAGAGCCAACTTCAGGACACTGGTCCACAAGAGACCTCCCAGCTCCACATAATATCAAACGGCGAAAATCTTCCAGAGATCTCCATCTCAACACCAGCACCCAGCTTCACTCAACGACCAGCAAGCTACAGTGCTGAACACCCTAAGCCAAACAACTAGCAAGACAGGAACACAACGCCACCCACTAGCAGAGAGGTGGACTAAAATCATAAAAAGTCCACAGACACCCCAAAACACACCACCAGACGTGGACCTGCCCACCAGAAAGACAAGATCCAGCCTCATCCACCAGAACACAGGCACTAGTCCCCTCCACCAGGAAGCCTACACAACCCACTAAACCAAATTTAGCCACTGGGGACAGACACCAAAAACAGCGGGAACTACGAACCTGCAGCCTACAAAAAGGAGACCCCAAACACAGTAACATAAGCAAAATGAGAAGACAGAAAAACACACAGCAGGAGAAGGAGCAAGATAAAAACCCACCAGATCTAACAAATGAAGAGGTAATAGGCAGTCTACCTGAAAAAGAATTCAGAATAATGATGGTAAAGATGATCCAAGATTCTATTTCCAAGATCCAAAATCTTGGAAATAGAATAGACAAAATGCAAGAAACAGTTAACAAGGACCTAGAAGAACTAAAGATGAATCAAGCATCGATTAAAAACACAATACATGAAATAAAAAATACTCTACACGGGATCAATAGCAGAATAACTGAGGCAGAAGAACGGATAAGTGAGGTGGAAGATAAAATAGTGGAAATAACTGCTGCAGAGCAAAATAAAGAAAAAAGAATGAAAAGAACAGAGGACAGTCTCAGAGACCTCTGGGACAACATTAAACGCACCAACATTCGAATTATAGGGGTTCCAGAAGAAGAAGAGAAAAAGAAAGGGACTGAGAAAATATTTGAAGAGATTATAGTTGAAAACTTCCCTAATATGGGAAAGGAAATAGTTAATCAAGTCCAGGAGGCACAGAGAGTCCCATACAGAATAAATCCAAGGAGAAATACGCCAAGACCCATATTAATCAAACTGTCAAAAATTAAACACAAAGAAATCCTATTAAGAGCAGCAAGGCAAAAACAACAAATAACACACAAGGGAATCCCCATCAGGATAACAGCTGATCTCTCAGCAGAAACTCTACAAGCCAGAAGGGAGTGGCAGGACATAATTAAAGTGATGAAGGAGAAAAACCTGCAACCAAGATTACTCTACCCAGCAAGGATCTCATTCAGATTTGATGGAGAAATTAAAACGTTTACAGACAAGCAAAAGCTGAGAGAGTTCAGCACCACCAAACCAGCTTTACAACAAATGCTAAAGGAACTTCTCTAGGCAAGAAACACAACAGAAGGAAAAGACCTAAAATAACAAACCCAAAACAATTAAGAAAATGGGAATAGGAACATACATATTGATAATTACCTTAAATGTAAATGGACTAAATGCTCCCACCAAAAGATACAGATTGGCTGAATGGATACAAAAACAAGACCCATATATATGCTGTCTACAAGAGACCCACTTCAGACCTAGAGACACATACAGACTGAAAGTAAGGGGATGGAAAAAGATATTCCATGCAAATGGAAATCAAAAGAAAGCAGGAGTAGCAATTCTCATATCAGACAAAATAGACTTTAAAATAAAGACTACTAGAAGAGACAAAGAAGGACACTACATTATGATCAAGGGATCGATCCAAGAAGAAGATATAACAATTGTAAATATTTATGTACCAAACATAGGAGCACCTCAACACATAAGGCAAATACTAACAGCCATAAAAGGAGAAATCGACAGTAACACAATCATAGTAGGGGACTTTAACACCCCACTTTCACCAATGGACAGATCATCCAAAATGAAAATAAATAAGGAAACACAAGCTTTAAATGATACATTAAACAAGATGGACTTAATTGATATTTATAGGACATTCCATCCAAAAACAACAGAATACACATTTTTCTCAAGTGCTCATGGAACATTCTCCAGGATAGATCATATCTTGGGTCACAAATCAAGCCTTGGTAAATTTAAGAAAATTGAAATTGTATCAAGTATCTTTTCCGACCACAATGCTATGAGACTAGATATCAATTACAGGAAAAGAGCTGTAAAAAATACAAACACATAGAGGCTAAACAATACACTACTTAATAACGAAGTGATCACTGAAGAAATCAAAGAGGAAATTAAAAAATACCTAGAAACAAATGACAATGGAGACACAACGACCCAAAACCTATGGGATGCAGCAAAAGCAGTTCTAAGAGGGAAGTTTATAGCAATACAATCCCACCTTAAGAAACAGGAAACATCTCGAATAAACAACCTAACCTTGCACCTAAAGCAATTAGAGAAAGAAGAACAAAAACATCCCAAAGTTAGCAGAAGGAAAGAAATCATAAAAATCAGATCAGAAATAAATGAAAAAGAAATGAAGGAAACGATAGCAAAGATCAACCAAACTAAAAGCTGGTTCTTTGAGAAGATAAACAAAATTGATAAACCATTAGCCAGACTCATCAAGAAAAAAAGGGAGAAGACTCAAATCAATAGAATTAGAAATGAAAAAGGAGAAGTAACAACTGACACTGCAGAAATACAAAAGATCATGAGAGATTACTATGAGCAACTCTATGCCAATAAAATGGACAACCTGGAAGAAATGGACAAATTCTTAGAAATGCACAACCTGCCAAGACTGAATCAGGAAGAAATAGAAAATATGAACAGACCAATCACAAGCATTGCAATTGAAACTGTGATAAAAAATCTTCCAACAAACCAAAGCCCAAGACCAGATGGCTTCACAGGCGAATTCTATCAAGCATTTAGAGAAGAGTTAACACCTATCCTTCTGAAACTCTTCCAAAATATAGCAGAGGGAGGAACACTCCCAAACTCATTCTACGAGGCCACCATCACCTTGATACCAAAACCAGACAAGGATGTCACAAAGAAAGAAAACTACAGGCCAATATCACGGATGAACATAGATGCAAAAATCCTCAACAAAATACTAGCAAACAGAATCCAACAGCACATTAAAAGGATCATACACCATGATCAAGTGGGGTTTATTCCAGGAATGCAAGGATTTTTCAATATACGCAAATCAATCAACGTGATACACCATATTAACAAATTCAAGGAGAAAAACCATATGATCATCTCAATAGATGCAGACAAAGCTTTCGACAAAATTCAACACCCATTTATGATAAAAACCCTGCAGAAAGTAGGCATAGAGGGAACTTTCCTCAACATAATAAAGGCCATATATGACAAACCCACAGCCAGCATCATCCTCAATGGTGAAACACTGAAACCATTTCCACTAAGATCAGGAACAAGACAAGGTTGTCCACTCTCACCACTCTTATTCAACCTAGTTTTGGAAGTTTTAGCCACAGCAATCAGAGAAGAAAAGGAAATAAAAGGAATCCAAATCGGAAAAGAAGAAGTAAAGCTGTCACTGTTTACAGATGACATGATACTATACATAGAGAATCCTAAAGATGCTACCAGAAAACTACTAGAGTTAATCAATGAATTTGGTAAAGTTGCAGGATACAAAATTAATGCACAGAAATCTCTGGCATTCCTATATACTAATGATGAAAAATCTGAAAGTGTAATCAAGGAAACACTCCCATTTACCATTGCAACAAAAAGAATAAAATATCTAGGAATAAACCTACCTAAGGAGACAAAAGACCTGTATGCAGAAAATTATAAGACACTGATGAAAGAAATTAAAGATGATACAAATAGATGGAGAGATGTACCATGTTCTTGGATTGGAAGAATCAACATTGTGAAAATGACTCTACTACCCAAAGCAATCTACAGATTCAATGCAATCCCTATCAAACTACCACTGGCATTTTTCACAGAACTAGAACAAAAAATTTCACAATTTGTATGGAAACACAAAAGACCCCGAATAGCCAAAGCAATCTTGAGAACGAAAAATGGAGCTGGAGGAATCAGGCTCCCTGACTTCAGACTATACTACAAAGCTACAGTAATCAAGGCAGTATGGTACTGGCACAAAAACAGAAAGATAGATCAATTGAACAGGACAGAAAGCCCAGAGTTAAACCCACGGACATATGGTCACCTTATCTTTGATAAAGGAGGCAGGAATGTACAGTGGAGAAAGGACAGTCTCTTCAATAAGTGGTGCTGGGAAAACTGGATAGGGACATGTAAAAGTATGAGATTAGATCACTCCCTAACATCATACACAAAAATAAGCTCAAAATGGATTAAAGACCTAAATGTAAGGCCAGACACTATCAAACTCTTAGAGGAAAACATAGGCAGAACACTCTATGACATAAATCACAGCAAGATCCTTTTTGACCCACCTCCTAGAGAAATGGAAATAAAGACAAAAATAAACACATGGGACCTAATGAAACTTAAAAGCTTTTGCACAGCAAAGGAAACCATAAACAAGGTGAAAAGACAACCCTCAGAATGGGAGAAAATATTTGCAAATGAAGCAACTGACAAAGGATTAATCTCCAAAATTTATAAGCAGCTCATGCAGCTCAATAACAAAAAAACAAACAACCCAATCCAAAAATGGGCAGAAGACCTAAATAGACATTTCTCCACAGAAGATATACAGACTGCCAACAAACACATGAAAGGATGCTCAACATCTTTACTCATTAGAGAAATGCAAATCAAAACGACAATGAGATATCATCTCACACCAGTCAGAATGGCCATCATCAAAAAATCTAGAAACAATAAATGCTGGAGAGGGTGTGGAAAAAAGGGAACACTCTTGCACTGCTGGTGGGAATGTGAATTGGTACAGCCGCTATGGAGAACGGTATGGAGCTTCCTGAAAAAACTACAAATAGAACTACCATATGACCCAGCAATCCCACTACTAGGCATATACCCTGAGAAAACCATAATTCAAAAAGAGACATGTACCAAAATGTTCATAGCAGCCCTATTTATAATAGCCCGGAGATGGAAACAACCTAAGTGTCCATCATCAGATGAATGGATAAAGAAGATGTGGCATATATATACAATGGAATATTACTCAGCCATAAAAAGAAATGAAATTGAGCTAATTGTAATGAGGTGGATAGACCTAGAGTCTGTCATACAGAGTGAAGTAAGTCAGAAAGAGAAAGACAAATACTGTATTCTAACACATATATATGGAATTTAAGAAAAAAAATGTCATGAAGAACATAGGGGTAAGACAGGAATAAAGACACAGACCTACTAGAGAATGGACTTGAGCATATGGGGAGGGGGAAGGGTAAGCTGTGAGAAAGTGAAAGAGCGGCATGGACATATATACACTACCAAATGTAAGGTAGATAGCTAGTGGGAAGCAGCCGCATAGCACAGGGAGATCAGCTCGGTGCTTTGTGACTGCCTGGAGGGGTGGGATAGGGAGGGTGGGAGGGAGACGCAAAAGTTAGGGGATATGGAAACATGTATATGTATAACTGATTAAATTTGTTATAAAGCAAAAAATTTAAAAAAAATAAAAATAAAAATATTGGAACAATAAAAAAATATAGATGGAATTCATAAATGTTTTCTCATTGTTAATTCTAAATATGAATATATTCTAAACACTCATGTATGCACATACCTAAATAATAAAATTTCAAACAATTTTAAGCCATTAATATAAGTTACTTATAGTTAAATGAAAATAATCTCTTAACACTAAAACTGTACTGTGGATATATCCAGGAGTTGCTAAATCTCTCCTCCATTCTGGTGAAATAATTTGTTTTATAGCATGAAGCTTCTGTCTTGTTCACGATCTTATACCAGAGATATATGTTCTGTCTTTAATTGTTCAACGTCCAGCTTCAAAATGAAAAAAAAAAAAATCTGTCTTACAGAGAGAGGTGAAATCTAAGGTATTTGTATTACTTTTGCAACTTGAGATTTAATTAGCTATTTTAAAACTTTATGAAACCATAAAGTGTATATTTGTCCAATGAAAACATACTTGGCAAACACCATTACCTAAATATCTGTCTTTAAAGTAAGATCAGTTTTAGATGACAACAAACAGGGAAGATATTGCTTTGGGGCTAAACAATACCTTTTAGCCTATTCAGGCTTTGTAAAATATATTTCCTACTATTACTATCTTTCACTTTCAAATATATTCCATGTTTTTAAAAGGTTTAAAATATCATGTATTAGGCTTCCCTGGTGGCGCAGTGGTTGAGAGTCCGCCTGCCAATGCAGTTGACACGGATTCGTGCCCAGGTTCGGGAAGATCCCACATGCCGCGGAGTGGCTGGGACCGTGAGCCATGGCCGCTGAGCCTGCGCGTCCAGAGCCTGTGCTCCGCAACGGGAGAGGCCACAACAGTGAGAGGCCTGTGTACCGCAAAAAAAAAAAAAAAAAAAAAAAAAAATCATGTATTGTGTCTCAATGTTTCTCCATTTTATGTCTGTATAAACAACACAAGAGTATGGCTTACTCCTTTTTTTGTGTGTGTGTGTGTGTGTGGTATGCGGGCCTCTCACTGTTGTGGCCTCTTCCATTGTGGAGCACAGGCTCCGGACGCACAGGCTCAGCAGCCATGGCTCATGGGCCCAGCCGCTCTGTGGCATGTGGGATCCTCCTGGACCGGGGCACGAACCTGTGTCCCCTGCATTGGCAGGCGGGCTCTCAACCACTGTGCCACCAGGGAAGTCCGCTTACTCTTAACATGAGCAGAATTAGGTATTTGTTTATTCAGATGACCAAAATAATCTGCTAGAAATTACACACTGGATAGTCAAATGGATACATTTTGAAAAAATTCATTGAGGTTATGATTTGTTGATATGCTCTTATTTATATACTATATATCAGTAAAAGTTTAAAAAATCTATTGTATATCTATGTTCTGGCAACATAATCTAAAACAAAAAGATATCACTTAAAAGTAGCAAATAAACATCTAATACTTAAAAATATATCTAACAAAATATGTACAGAACATGTACATTGAAAAATACAAACATTATTGTGAGAAGTTATGTAAGACCTAAATAAATGGTAGTATTCATGGATTGAAATGCTGTATTTTAAAGATCCCAAGGATTCTCTCTAAACCGATCTCAAGATTCAATGCAATTCTAGCCAAAATCTCAGCAAGCAGTAATTAAAACTACGATATGGGCTCATTAATTAATTATTTGAAAATATGTAGAAAATAATACATATATTTTAACTAAAAAGCTATATTTATTGTAAATGAATTATATAAGCATTTACTTGGTCTGATTTCATGATTGAAGGAGTGACTTTCACCTCACTCTCACCCTATGTCATCTAAGCAGTTTCATGACACTTGAATTTTTACAATTGTTGTTTCATTTCTCTAACTTAAGAGCTCTTGTTTTTCCAACCATTTTTAAATGTCCATTCAAACCCAACAATCCCTGAGAACAGTAGCTATTTGAACTGTGATGATAAATTATGCCTAACAAGGAGAATAATTTCTAAGCAGAATTTTTATGAAGAAATAGGAAATAGGGAATAGAAAAGAATAGGAAAATAGTTCAAATGCAGTCGATTCTGAGCTGAAAATTTGCATTTATAGCAGGTGAATTAAAATGCTGGTGCACTGAAGATAAACTTTGACTCTTAAACAATTTTATCCGTGACAATGTTTTTTTGACATCCATTAATTATAGTCATATAATGTGCTATTAATGTACTCTATTAAAGACAATGTTCTTCCTGGAAGGTTCAAAGCATAAAAAGAAAATAGTTTACCATTTTTGTGGTAAAAGTAAAAGTTGTCATTTTCACTGTCACAAAACTATTGAATAAAACTCTCACATATTTCACTTATGAAATGATAAATAATTAGCATTCATATTTCATGATATTTTCCTTTTGATTCTTCTTAACATCAATTGTAAACACTTGTCCATTTCCATTCTCTTCCTTTATAAATATCATTTATTAATCTACTGATACACTAATATCATTGCTATATCCTTGACTTAAACTGTAGTTTGAATTGAATATATATATATATATATATATATATATATATATATATATATAATTATAATTTATTTACCATTCATTTAGGCACTATCTCAACATTGAGTACTTTTAATTCCAATAGAGAGATATAAGTGTATATATGTGTGTGTGTAAAAAATTGGGATTTTAATTCCAGTAGAGGTACAGCTATCATCTACCTATCTATCTATGTATCTGTAAGTTATATATACATATATAGAATTTAGAGATGAATTTATTGTGTGACATATAAATGCATAATATAATTATTCATCTATCTTATGGTAGTACAACTACACTTCATCCTCAAGATTATTCAGATTTTTAATCATAGTGTTTCTATTTAATAACTTTTTACTGTATAGTTTTTGGAAGAAGTTAACATTTTCTTCTAATTTGAACGAATGACTTTCTAGTCTTGCTAGGCATTCTTCAACCTACCAATTCATCCCATGGCTCTTTTCAATTAAGTCCACACTTTTTAAACTCATGTGCATTTTATTAATTGTGTTAAAACTCTGATCAGTATATTCTTGAATGATTCTTTTAGATAGAGTAATGTGTAATTAAATTACTATAAACTTACAATATAGTATCTTTATTTAACTTTAGCACTTGGCTTATAGTTTGACTTGGTTTATAATTGCAGGTTTTATGAAGGATGAATTCACTTTAGACTAACAGGAACTTCCCCAAAATGTTTTAAACAAATAAAACTCTTATTTTGGCTATGTACCAAGAAGTCTGAGATGATTTGGCAGTTCAGTAATACCATCAAGGAAACAGATATTGCCCATTTTCTAGCACCTCTATTCTCAGTGTTTGCAGTTTGACTTTCATGGTCACAGGATGATGATGCCCTTCTAGCTGTCATGCCCATGTCCTAGACAGGACAAGGTAAAGAAAAGCTTTCTTTCAGCATTTAACCTCACTGGTGAGATCTGACTCACAGGTTCCTCTATACCCTACCCTGAGTTAATTGCAAGGCAGACTAGCATATCAACTGTATTTTATTCCCCCACTCTATAGTAAAGACAGCACACCTATACAATCCAAATATTTCCAGAATTATTGTTTCTTAGATCATTCAGTGAACTCTCACATTACCTTCTAATATTCTATGTTTCTGGAAGAATGCCAGAGTGATTCTTTTTCTGTAAGCAGTAACCTATACATTGTCTCTGGAAACTTTTAAGAGCTTTTATTTCCCTTGGAGGCCGTCAAACTTCTGAAAGATATATCTAATGGTAATTGAATTTTAATTCAGTTTTTGAACATTTGTTTAAATTTTTCATGTTGAAAAATAGTTTTTCAGGTCTGAGAATTTTTTAAAGTCTTTGTTTATACCTTCCTCTCACTTTGTTCAATATTTTGTTTTTTCCCCTGCTACTATAGATGTACAAACTTATAGATGTATAAGCTCTTTGACTCGTCCTTTATGTCTGTATACACTTTACTCATCTTATTCTTCTGTCTTCTGGTTCCTTATTCTGGAAGAATTCCTTCCTTTTATCCTGCAATTTTGTATTGATTTAAAAATATAAATTTTAAACTACAGTGAAATCATTAGCTTTTTAAAAAATTCTGCTGTCTGATTTATAAGAACATTTTTCACTTTTATAAATTCAGTATTCTTTCAAATTGTTAGGAAGACAGACATTAGATTTTTAGACTTTTATTTATTTATTTATCATCAGTGTAGTAGACAGAATCCTAAAATCACTCTAGGAATTCCCTTTCTTGTATACATGCCATGCACAAAAGAGAGTTACATGGATTTTACACCTGTGATTAGGTCATATTATTTTACATAATTGCCCTTAAGATAGAAAGATGACATATGCCTTTTAAAGACATCATTTTCTCCCATTGATTGTAGATGTGGAAGTTAGAGATTTTAAGCATAAGAAGAATTTGAAACATTGTTTGCTTGAAATTGGAGAAGTGATATGGAAAGTACAGCAGATAGCACTTAGGAGATGAAAACAGCTTCTAGATGACCATCAATACTGAAACAGGGATCTAAGTTCTACAACCATAAGAAACTTTGTTCTTACAACAAAGTGAATGATTTTGTAAGTGGATTTTCCTCAGAGACTCTAGATGAGAACTCAGCCTAAATAATAACTTTATTTCAGTCTTGTATTTTCTTGTGAGTACTGAGCCACAGGGGTTAGACTTCAGATTTCAGACAGTGGGCAGATGCTGAAAGAATTTTTTGAGGCACAAGATAGGAAAAAGAAGTTAAAAAACCTATGTTTCCTTAAACAGACTGTTATTAGAAATATGAATATTAAAGGCACTGCCTGTGAGGGCTCTGATGGAAGTGAGAAATCCTAAATCATCTTTTAAAAAGTTTAAAGTATATAAAAAAAGAATTTAGTAGATATCTGACTTTAAGAACTCAGTGAGGGTTCAGAAGAAAGTGAAAAATGTGTTATTGGAAAATGTAAGAAGGTAATTGTAGGAAGGTAGTGATCTTATCTTAGCAAAATTGAGTCCTAAAACTAGGCAAAAAGCAGAGTTCTTAAGCAATAAAACTGAGTATTTTGTTGAGGTTGGTTCCAAGGAAAGTATTGAAGGTTTTTTTTTTTTTCTTTTTTTTCTTTATTGATGCTTCTTACAGTAAAATGCTAGGTGGGAGAGACACTAAAAGAAGAACTATTATGCAAAATGATTTATCAAATTTTGATTTGAGAAATTCAGACCCTACCCAGATGGCAAAAATGCTAACTAATAAATGGCTATCAAAAGTTTGACATAGAGAAAGGTTAAGTGTATACTATATTTTGCTGAAAATTTAAAAGTATCAATGGTCAGAGTATTATGTCACTTTAGATTAAGAATGTGCCTCATAGATCTCAATCAAAGCAAAGGGTATCAAAAAGCCAAAGGGTGCTGTCGCTGGCTCAGCTAACCAGAAGCCAAAAATAGAGAAAAGATGACCATATGTGTTATCTTATGCCTGTCCTAACATTTTATCTTACGATATTGAAGGCTGATAACTTATCTCTTTTGTTTTTCTGGTCCAGAGATGGAGAGAAATTCTGCCCCGAGAGGCGTGATAATCAAATTTAGTTGAGATTTGAATAATGTTACCAAAGTGGTGAAATAGGAGTTTTCTACAAGCTACCCCCATCAAGAACACTGATTTAGACAATCACCTACAGATGAGAGTGCTTTTCTGAGAGTTCAATAGAAAAGTTTCAGCACACCATTGGAGCAAATAAGTAAGGTGTTAGTAGACACTTACCTATCAATAATTACTTTAAATGTAAATGGATTATTTTCTCCAGTCAAAACACATAGAATGGCAAAATGGACAAAATAATAAGACCCAACAATATATTGCCTACAAAAGACTCAGAAGCATTAAGGATACACATAGGCTCAGAATAAAGGGATGGAAAAAAATATTCCATTCAAATGGAAACCAAAGGAGAGCAGAAGTCAGAGGAAATAGAGTCTAAGTCAAAAAATATAACAAGAGCTAAAGAAGACCATTATGTAATAATAAAGGGGTCAATTCATCATTATGATATAAAAATTTCATATATATATATATATATATATATATATATATATATATATATATGTAATCTCCAACATTGGAGCACCTAAATATATTAAACAAATAATAATAGATTTCAAGAGAGAAATAGGCAACAATACAATAATAGTAGATACTTCAATACCCCACCTTCAACAATGGATAGATTATCCAGACCCCACCCCCAAAAAATCAATAAAGAAACATTGGACTTGAGCTATGCTTTAGAACAAATAGACTTAATAGACGTATCCAGTTGCTCCTTGGTATCTGTGGGGGATTGGTTTCAGGACCACTGTGGATACCAAAATCTGCAGATGCTTAAGTTTCTTATATAAAATGGTACAGTATTTGCACATAACCTAAGCACATCCTCCTATATAATTATATAATCTCTAGATTACTTACAGCACCTAATACAATGTAAACACTATGTATATAGTTTTAGACATAATGTACTGCTATGTACATAGTTTCTAGAGCATGGAAAGTTTAAGTTTTACTTTTTGGAACTTTCTTTATTTTTTTTTCCTAATATTTTTGATCCACAGTTGGTTGAATCTGCAGATGTAGAACCTGTGGATATAGAAGTCCAACTGTACAGAACATTCCTACCAACAACAGAAGAATACACATTCTTCTCAAGCAGATGTTGAACATTCTCCAGCATGTTATTCTAGGTATAGCTGTGATGAGATTTTATATATGTCTTTAGCGTCCAAATCAGTTGACTTAAAATATGGAGATTGTCTGTGTGAGCTTAATACAATCAGGTATCAGGTGAGTCTTTAAAAGCAGATAGTTTTTATTAGCTAGTAGCTGAAGAAGTCAGAGATATTCAAAGAATGAAGGGGATTTGATATGAGGCGGGTTTTCCCTTGCTGGGATGGAGGGATCTCAGGCACTTGTGATGCTGAGATGAAGGACCTGGAAACATCCTCTAGAAGATGAAAGTGGCCCCTGATTCAAAACCAATAAGAAAAACAGGACCTTGGCCCTACAATGGGAAGATTCCACCAACAAATTGATAAGTTTGTCAGTAGTTTAATCCCCGTAGTCTCTTGAAAGAGCCTAAGTTGGCCTATATCTTGATTTCAGCCCTGTAACACCCTAAGCAGAGAAAACAGTCAAGCCTGGACTTCTATATTATAGACCTGTGAGCTAATAAATAAATGTTTAAAACTGTGAAATTTGTCATCTTTTGTTACACAAATGTAGAGAACTAATGCAATCAGCTACCTGAGAAGGGCTCTCCCCTCCAGAACTCTCATTTATTTAACTCTCTCATTTCATGGCCTTCCAATAGAAGCAAAAAATATTGTTCGTAATTTATCAACTTTTCCACTTTATTGTAGCATTACTGTGGTCTACAACATCACCATTCCAACTAGCACCCAAATTTGCATTCTTAAACATAAACACAGCTAAGAATAAAGAGATATACAAGTAAAACTGGTAGGATGAAAGAGTATTATTATAAGAAGCTGAGTATAAGACTCCCCAGGAAACAGAACTTTTAGATAATTAATCAAGAATAATTTTAAAAAAGGACAAAAAATTTAAAACTCTTATAATTAGTGACCTTGAAACTATAGCAACTATAAAAATATATTGATTTCATTCCTAATATTTTTCTAGAGTTTTATATGTATGAATTCAGTAATTACTCACAATAATCTGTCAAATAGTTACTCTTTTGGAAACTAAAACACAAGCACAAGTTAAATAAATAGTTTGCACAAATATAGGCATATGAGTAGAAACAAAGCTACAACTTGAACTGAAATAATTTACATCCACTACAAAGTAGTAGAATACACTACATCCATACAGTACAAAGTAAGGAATACTCAGAAAAAAATACACACATACATATATATATATATGTATATTTGCATGTAACAATTTTGGAAACTACAAAATATTGTTGAAATGTTTTGAGTAATAGCTAGACATAAGTACTATAAATAAACACAAAGGAAAATATACAAAAAAGTAGGGATTATAATATAAGTTAATTAATATGTGTCCTATAAAGTTTAAAACATAGAAGAAGAAATTATCAAAGAAAGAACTGAAGAAATTTTCCTAGATTTGAAGGTCATAGCAGTTGTCCAACAAGATATAAAATGGGTAAATTACAGACTGATGCCTACACATACCTTTGTAAAATTTAAGAATGCTAAGTAAAAAAAAAAAACAGTAAAAATAGGCTTTCAGAGAAAACAAACAAACAAACAAAATGGCAGAAAAATATGCAAATTCAAAAATACTGGAATCTGATTGGCATCATGTGTTGTGCTAAGAACATTTTCTCTTCAGTGATCCAGGCATTGCATTAGTAGACTAATGTATCTTAGCTATGTAGTGAATTATATGTACAGTGTTATGATAAAGTAAATTAATTTCATTTTTTTATTTTTTAGAATCAACTATAGCTAAGACTCAGAAAACAGGTATTTCTATAGAACAGAATATAACTACTTATAAATATGAAAACATGTCATACAGAAAGATAAGAGAGAGAAAGACAGCATGAGGTAATGAGTGCTAATATCTTGACCTTTCCTAAAACAAATCATTATCTAAAACTCATAACTAAATACATATAGCAAAATAAATATCAAACTTTGGGATGAGAATAGGAGAGAAACAATGGAGATTTAAGTCAGTTACATGCTTATCTTTCATGGCAGAGAGTGAATAGATTTGTGTTAATCTGAAAATATTAAGATATAGACATTTAAGCTTATGGTGAAAATTATAGATGTAACAATCCTGAGGGTAAGTGTGGGCTGAAGGTAGTAGCTATTGCTTCTGATAATAAGTATTTATGTATTCCCTTGATAAAATAAATGTTATTTCTTACAGAAAAGTTCTTGAACAGATTTCATAAATCACATCAACTCTTTTCTGGATTCAAGTGCACATTTACAGTCACAGGTCGTTTTCTTGATTAAACATAAATTACAAAACAGAAATTGAGTCACAGATGTAGAAAACAAATTTACGGTTACCAAGAGAGAAGGGGGGGATAAATTGGGAGATTGTGATTGACATATACACACTATTATATATAAAAGATAACTAATAAGACCCTACTGTGTAGCACAGGGAACTCTACTCAGTACTCGGTAATGACCTGTATGGGAATGGAGTGTAGAGGAGAGTGGATATATGTATATGTATGGCTGATTCACTTTGCTGAACAGCTGAAACTAACACAACATTGTAAATCAACTATACTCCAATAAAAAAATAATAAAAGAAAGAATGCTAAGATTAATAAGCTACTCGTTTTTTAATGTGAAAAAATTCAATGGTAATGCCCATATTCTATTTTAAATTATTTTAAAGTTGATGCATTTAATATTTAGTATTTATCTCCCAAAACATATACTCTTTCAAGAGCAGTAGAATGTAGTATTGAAAAATTACATTACTTCTTGCCATATCATTTCCTGAAAATTAATTGAATCAGCATTATATGCCCTAAATCTTCTACTTATTATTTGTAAATTGTTATACAAGTACCCAACTAAATATTCAGTGTCTCAAGACCTATCTAAAGCATAGAGAAATAATGCTTTACTAACTTATCTGTGCAACAATTTGATATTCAAATACATTTATCATAGCATCTGGAATATAACACATTTTTAAACTATTTTTGAGTATTTTACTTATCCATTTGAAAGTATTGTGTAAGTGACAAAACCCTATACCATGTTAAGTAACTACTAATGCCAGTTTAGTGGAATTCGTCCAAATTAGAGCATATTTATTCAAGAATGGCTGACATGAAAAAATATCGTAAGGAGAAATTTACTAGGTATGAATGAATAGTATTTCATTTAGTCTACTTAAATGATATAAACTCTTTTTAATTGTGGAAATGTTGGGGATATAGCCCAGTCTTCAATTCTGAAATATGGTTATAAAACTTTTTAATATATAATTCAAATTATATAACAGAATAAAGGTTGTATTTAAAAATATATTATAAATGTAGCCTAAGGAAAAACAGAATTGTACAGGTATGGTACACAAGGCATTTATACTGTAGCAAGTGGTTGCAGCTTTTTCTATTGTTAGGATCCTGTTAATGGTGAAAACACAGCTGACAACTTATGAATTGTGATCAGTGATATTTATACTCAAAAAGTGGGAAAATAGCATTCTAATTCTACATCAACCTACCCTTAATAAAAAGAGCACACTATGCCTAAATAATCATTCATATTGAAAATACTTTTTGAATTAAATTATTGGGTGTTTCAAAAATACTTGGTTTCATTAAATCTATCACATAGGCACTTACTAAATAATCCAAAATCAAGGTACTTGAAAATGGAAAAAGAACTATAGTGTGTGTCAAGCACTGAATATATTTTAAGTACTTTCATGTCTAAAACTACAATTTATTGTTACAACCCTACCATGAAGTAAATCGGATTATGGTCTGAACATTACAATTGAACAGGTAAGAGATTAAATCAAGTATCACTATAATTGATATTGACATCAAGCAGGCTGACTCTTTTCCAAAATGTGGGAGCTGTGACAATAATAAAAATAACACCTATATCCCAGTGTTTTACATGCATTATCTCATTTTGCCATAATAAAACAATCAGTTATGTTGCAATTTATAAGCCCATGGAATACTTAACACGAAGATCCACATTGAACACAGGAAAAATAAGGTCAAAATAAACCTAGCGGTTACTCTAAATCCAAATAAGCCCCTTGTGAGTTTCTTTGTTCTCTGAACTATCACATACTTATTGATAGATTATTTCTTTCAAATTATAAAGGGAAAGGTTAGTTAAACTTCCTTTTCCATTAGAGAGTTCTGTCAAATGCTCTGACTCTTTGAAACAAAGAGAGCATCCTGCATTAGCTCCAGGTAGTGTACAGATTACTTGAAAATTTTGCATTTAAAAGTTACCATATTCTAGGAAATAATACCATTTATGAAAAAAATTTCAGTGAAAATAAGTCATCTTGAAACCGATTAGATTAATGTTTGTGACTTATGATATATGGGCTTCTTTTAGAACAGATTCCATCAATTTCTAGTCATTTGTTCAGCTTTGAAACTATAAGCATTTTGTGGCATTGTTTTCTAAAGGGCAGATCATGCCTTTTTCTATTTGCTATACTATTTTCAAAATGTCACAAAATGGCAAAGAGTAAAGAATCCCAGAAACCAAGAGAAACATGTTTTACATACTTAATTACAAAAGAGAGAACAGAAAAATATTCCAAAGGCTTTCAGAAAACTGCTGCCTAAAATGTAAGTGAATATTTCATTATGGATATATGAAATAGGGAAATAATTATCTCTTGATTACCTGTGCACAGATAAGCATATTTATGATTGAAAACATTTAGAAATGCTATTCTAAATGGGATGGTTAGAATGAGCATTGTTTCCAAGTCTTTGTTTCTCCACCCTCCCACCTCTATATATATTAAGATAAATGATGTTGACTGATTTGGCTCAAAGTTATGATCAGATTGTTTTGGGAAAACATTTAGCAACTTTCTTTCCCCTTCTTACTTAAACATACCATTTTTTTCTATCTCAGCCATTTTTATACTTCCCAATATAGTTGTGCAACTCTTCTGATGATTTTAAGGCCCTGTAACATCAAAAAGATGTCTATTAAAACACTCTACATCATTAAAGTATCACCCTACATGAAACATAAGTCAAATATAGCCCAAACTGAACTCTATTTCTCCTGCCTGGATTCCATGCTTTTCTAGAATTCGGTAGTCCATCTACGGCATGATCATTTCCTTTCAAATTGAAGCCCTTAACAATATCATTGATTCATTCACTTCCATCACTTCTTTGTGTGTCAGTCTTTAAATTCTCCAGATTCCATATCAAATATGCTCTTCTGTAACCCCTTTGCTACTACCAAGGTGCAACCTTCACCTTTCCCTGACTAGGATCGTGTAGTATCCTGTTAACAATATTAAATTCCTTTCACCTGTACTCAGAGACTCTATCATCTATTTCTACTCTTCCCACCACATCCATAATGGATTTATTTCCTACAAATAAACTATGACACAATAGTAATTACCTATTTTCTTTAACTTACTATAGCTCCTAGATTGCATTACAAATACCTTAGAATGGCATGTAAAGTTCATCACAACCTGGTACCAACAATGCTTTCAGGTTTTATGTTCTGCTTTGTCCACATACCTCATGAAAACTATACTGTGGTCCTAATAAACTTCTCACCTGTCATTAGTTGAATAGTGTATGAATAATGTATTTTATTATAGTTTCTTTCCACATGTGTTTTTCTTTTCCTGAAATAGTCCTTTTTCATTCTTCATGGAAAAACTTATCCCTTTAAGTTCTATTTATTATTACATTTTGTCTTCTTACTGGCTTTTCTTAATAAATTTTAAGCAATAAAAATTTAGAGAAAATTTGCAAGCATATTAAATTTTCTTTCCTGAACCTTTGAACCAGTAATGTATCATTCAGAGTTCAACCAGAGAAGCAGAATCAGTAGTGGTAAAGATATTATAATATGTATTACAAGGAATTGGTTATTTGATTTTGGAGACTGCTTAAGGAAGTCTGAAATCCAGAAGGCTGGCAGTCAGGAAGGGAAGATCATGGGAAAGTTAGAATTCCATGGGCGGGGCTTCAAGTTTTTGTCCACAGAAAGGGATATCTCTGTAAGGTCAACTGATTATGAACTTTAATTACATTGCAAAACTCTTCAGCAGCACCTAGATTAATGTTTGATTGAATGGCTGGAAGAAGTTATGTAGTGGCTAGCCAAGTGACTGCAACCCTCTCGTCTATCTTAGTGATTTGTTTAGCTTAGACAATCAGACTAAAGAAACCATCAAACGTAATGACTTATTACCAAATACCTTAGTGTTTATTACTAACGTCAAGATTAAGAAATCAACATCACTACATAACTAACTTCTAATTCTCAGACCCCACTTACTTCTGTTAATTTTCTTAATAATGACATATAGCAAAAGGAACAAGTTTAAAATAAAATTTTGCATTTAGTTGTCATGTCCCTTTAGTGTCCTACTGTCTGGAATATTTTTGCTTTATTTGCTTGACTTTCATAATCTTGAAACATCTGAAGACAAGAGGCAAGTTATTTTTAGACAGTCCCTTAGTTTTGGTTTGTCTGCTGTTTCCTCAGGAATGGGTTAATATTATGCATCTTTGCCATATATATCACATAAGAAATATTGTGTTCTTCTCACTCCATCCCATTAGGTGGCATATGATTTCCATTTGTCCCATTATTATAGGGTTTCTCATAAACAGTTGTACTGGACTTTGGGGCCAGATACTATCTGTTGTGTGGGATGTTCTGGTTCATTGTGGGTTGGTGAGCATCCCTCTTCTCTATCCACTAGAAGCCTGTCTGAGAAACTAAACTGCCTTTGGTTGAAAACCACTGTATTTTGATTATTTTTACTTTGATAAATTGTTTAAGGTGTTTTCTGCAAACTTTCTTTCTCATAATGTTACAGTTTTCCATTTTATACTAATAAGAACTAACTGTGAAATACTTAAAAAGTAGGTCAATATCACATTCTTTATAAATTTATTTATTTATTTATTTATATCTGTGGACTAATGACTTTCTAATGACATTTTTTGCAATTAAGTTTAATATATTAGCATCATTATTTATATTGATGTTAGAATTATTTCTGCCATAGTCAATGGGAGTTCCATAGAGCCTCTTTATCCTTTTGATGTTCCCCCATTATTTTCTGAACACTTCTTTGTTTTCTAGTACAACAATATTCTCAAATTCATCTTATACTTTCACGATCTCAGACCTGGGATCAGCCATTATTCCAAGGGGATGTGCATTCCTTAAGTGGAGAAGGATATTTAGAGTCTCATGTGTGCTCATTGCTTTCGGGGTGTCACTGTCTCAGGTATTTTCAGTGCTCAGATCCAGGATAAATATTATATATGTATAAATTTATGTAGGGAGGAAAGATACATATATACATAAGTATGATATATATATATGTATATATATATATATCTTAAATATGTAAGTATACATGGTTGCATATGTGGATGTGTGTGTATGCTCACACTTACACTCAGTATTTTATTCAAAATATATATTGAAATGTATGAATTGACCAACACCCATTTATGATACAAAAGCTAAGTAAACTAAGAATTAGAGGGTAATGTCATCAACTTGATGAAGAATCTCTTCGAAAAAGCTACCGCTAACATCATATTTCATGGTAAGAAACTCTTAGCTTTTCCACTAAGTTCAGGTACAAGGCAAGGATGTTCCCTTTCACCATTCCTATTCAACAGTGTACTGGAAGTACTTGGTAATGCAATAATGCAAGAAAAGGAGAAAACAAGTGTACAAATTGAGAAGGAAGAAATAAAACCATCTTTGTTAGTAGAAGACATGATCATCTGTGTAGAAGATACCAGAAAAATACACAAAAATACTCCTAGACCTAATAAGCAGTTAAAGCAAGGTTGCAGGATACAAGTTTAACATACAGAAGTCAAGTACTTTCCTACATACCAGCAATGAACAAGTGAAATTTGAAATTAAAAACACAATACAGCTTACAATGGCATCCAAAAAAAGAAATACTTAGGTAGAATACTTAGGTAGAAATCTAACAAAGTATGACAAGACCTACATGCAAAACAAACAAACAAATTAACTACAAAACTCTGGCGAATGAAACCAAAGAATTCAGTAAATTAAGACATATTCCATGTTCGTGGGTAGGAACATGACATATTGTCATGATGTCTTCTCAACTTGATCTATAGATTCAGTGCAATCAGAATAAAAATCCCAGCAAGTTATTTTGTTGATATTGACAAATTAATTATGAAATATATATAGAGAGGAAAAATTCAGAACAGTAAATGAAATATTGAAGGAGAAGAACAAAGTTGGGGGGGCTGACACTACTCAACTTCAAGACACTATAAAGCTACAGTAATCAAGAAGTGTGGTGTTAGCGAAAGAATACACAAATAGATCAATGGAACAGAATAGACAGCCCAGAAATAGACCCACACAAATATAGTTAACTGGTATCTGACAAAAAAAAAAAGGCAATACAGTGGGTCAAAGATGATCTTTTGAACAAATAGTGTTGGTGCAACTGGACATCCACATGCATGAAGTAAATCTAGACACACATCTTAAACCCTTCATAAAAATTAACTCAAAATGGATCAGAGATCTAAATGTAAAATACAAAATTATTAAACTCCTAGAAAATAATATGGGATAAAATCTAGATGACCTTTGAAATGGTGATACTTTTTAGATCCAACATCAAAGCATAAAACATGAAAGAAAGAATGGATAAGTTGGACTTTATTAAAATTGAAAACTTCTGCTCTGCAAATGCCAAGAGAATAAGACAACCCAGAGGGAGTGAAAGTATTTGCAAATGATACATCTGATAACGGCATTATCCAAAATTTACAAATTTACAAATCATAAAACTCAACAATAAGAAAACAAACACAATTTAAAAATGGGTCAAACACCTTAACAGCCACTTCATCAAAGAAAATACACAGATGGCAAATAAGCATATAAAAAGACATCACATCATATGTCACCAGAGAAATACAAAGAGAAACAACATTGAGATACCACTACACATGTATTAAAATGGCCAAAATCTAGGACACTTACAACACCAAACGCTGCTAAGGTTGTGGAAGAGCAGGAACTCTCATGCATTTCTGGTGGGAATGCAAAATGGCTCAGCCACTATCGAGACAACTTGGTAGTTTCTTACAAAATTAAGACTACTCTTACCATGTGATACAGCGATCGTGTTTCTTGATATTTACACAAAGAAATCTTATGTCCACACACAAAGCTGCCTACAGATGGTTATAGCAACTTTATTCATAATTGCACAAGCTTAGAAACAACTAAGATGGCCTTTAATTGCTTAATGGTTAAATAAACTGTGCTACATACAGATAATGGAATATTATTCAGTACTAAAAAGAAATAAGCTATGAAGCCATGAAAAGACATGGAAATTTTTAAAGTGTGTATTACTAAATGAAAAAAAGCCAATGTGAAAATGCTACATACTGTGTAATTCCAACTATATGACATTTTAGAAAAGGTAAAAGAATGGAGACAGTAAAATAGCAGTGGTTGGCAGGGGTTGGAGAAGGAATGAATAAGCAGAGCCCAAAGGGTTTTTAGGGCAGCGATGGATACAGGTCATACATTTATCCAAACCCATAGAACATAGAACACCAAGAGTTAAACCTAAATAAACTATGAACTTTTGGTGATTGATTATGATGTGTCAATGTACACCCATCAGTTGTTATAAATGTACCACTTTCACAGGGGTGTTGATAATCGGGGAAGCTATGACTATGTGAAGGCAGGAATATATGGGAAATATCTATACCTTCCTTTCAATTTTTCTGTGAGCCTAAAACTGCTCTAAAAAGCAATGCCTTTAATTTTAAAAATCTTAAGTTCACATCAGTCCTGTCAACCCTAAAGTCAAAGGGTTAATTCTACTTTTTTTCTCCTTCATATTTCCAGGACAAAATATGACCCCATTACTTTTAATAGATTTAATTATTTGATCAGTCCCTTCATATGTAATCAATATACTATATCTGTTACCACTCTTCTCCCTGTGTAGGTTACTTTATCACCCTACTCATGCTCTGACTCCCTATTCACTTTCCAGTACCCCACACCAGGCCTCCCAGGAAAATTTCCACCTCATCCCACTGGGGCTTTAACCACTCACTCAAAATTATCAGTCTGTCTGCATGGAGGCTCTTCCCACCTTGCTTGAGATCTGACGTCTTGGACAAGTTCACCTTACATTGATGCCACATTGATGGTCTCCTTACCCTGCTTAGGCTTAGGCACTGCCTTGATCTGCCCTCACTCATGAATACCTCCTCACACTGCTCCAGCTCTATTGTCCTGCCTCCATGTGGATATCCTTCTCAAACTACTTAATCTGTGACACACTACATCCCAGAACCCCCATTCACGGATGCTTGGTTCACAACACTTGGTCTCTGCCTCCTCACAATGGACCATTCTCTGAGTAGAGGCTCTCCTCCATCTCTTTTTTGTTTTGATTTTCCATGCTAGGTCTTTCATTTTGGATGCCTTATCCATCCTGCTCAAGCTCACACTCCCCAAGTGAGAAATCCACTTGCGTGAAAACCCCTTCCATACTTCTGGAGTTCCTTTAACACAGTCAAAATCACCTCTCTGCTTCCTGTCTGGGTCTGACTCATCATGCCAGCCATGGGGATACCCTATTCATTATGTTTGGGTCCTAACACTCTATTCTGAGCCACACAGCTTCTTTAGACCCAGAAATGGATACCTGACTTGCTCTACTCCAACTAATGACTTTAAGACTGAATTATTCATTAATAGATGGGGAGAGAATGAGAAAAGGGAGAGACTCTATTAACTTTATAGCAAACTCTTTTCTCATCTGTGTGAGTGTTTTGGTAGATTCTCTGGAGGTTACAATATTCACATGTAGGAAAGCAAAGTGCCTTTTCAAATAATCTCATACTACTTCATAAACAAGCTAAGTGTTCCATTCACCCTTTATACTCCTATTGTTATACATATTAATTTATATGTTATGAACTTCATAATACATTGTTATTATCTTGCTTTAAAAGACCAAGAATCCTTTAAATAAGGTAAAGGTAGATTTGTGATAAAATGAGCTTTTATTTTTGCCCACATATTTACTCTTTATGGTATTCATTCTGTCTTGTATTATCTGATATATTCCCTTAGCCTGGAGAATCTCCTTTAGCTTTTCTTAAAATATGAGTATTGCTGGCAAGAGGTTGTTTTAGCTTTCTGTCTCAAAATCTGTTTAATGTTTGTTGTTTAATTTTCTTTTTCTTGGATAAGTAGTTTTGAATTTACATTTTTCTTTTATCCTTGTCGTCCATTGTCTTTTTAGTTATCCCTAAATTAATTGATATTCTTTGTATTTATCCTAAATTAATTTTCCTCATTTTCTTATGTTTGTGAGTTGCTATTTTGACCACTTTGGAATCGACAATTCTACAAGGTTTTGAGACTGTCACATCGTGAGATTGTGGGACTTCAAGTCTGTAAGGCTGTAAGATTACTAAACCTGATATTAAGATGAAAATTTGAGAAACTGTGATATCAGAATTAGTCAAGATCACTAGTCTCTGATAGTGCTAGACTATGAGAACATATGATCGGTTTTGATTTTCCAATCCTAATCTCAATTTCGGCTTCTTCAGAAAATTCACATAAAAGAGAATTACTTGTTGAAGGGGATTAACTGTGTATTGGGGGTTCTTTCAGATTAAAATCTAACATATCAGCCCAGAGTTGGTCAAAATGTGGCTATTTTTCCAAATGCTATCTTTCTCAGACTACAGAAGAAGCCTCCCATATCTGCTCTAATCCCAACCTCTGTAACTGGACCCATGTATAAAAGTTCTTCTTGTCCCTTGTTCACCTATTAAGGGCATCTCCCAATAGAGTTTGATTCTTTTAGATTTCTTTGTGTCCACAGCTCTTCATTACGGCTTTAAAGAGGACCATTTATTTTTTAATACTGTGATTTATTGCTGCTTCTGTAGGAGTGAATGTTATCCATGGCCTTCTAAACCTACCCCTAATTGGAACTTCTCAGTCCCACATTAAAATAGATTTCTGAGTTAGATTTCCCGATCCTATGCAAATAGGATGACTATTAGAATAGATTGGCCATTTTCTTTAAGAATTTGCTGTTGGTACTCATATTCTTGCATACATTATTTGGTATCTAATATACCATAACATCTATCTATCAGTTTTTTAACTATCTAACTATTTACCTCTGTATCTTTCTATATCTATCTATCACACATAAGAAGCTATATTGTATCTTTGTATTTTAAGTCTCTATTACATAGAGCAGGCTCATGAAATAATTATTGAATAAATAGAAGAATGAAAGAATGAATAAAGAAGGTTCTATAAATGTTTTATCTTTGATTAAAATGTTATAAAGCATTTTATGTCATTATGGAACAGCTAGGATAGGAGATAAAACATTATCAAAGAGGAAACTTTAACATTAATTGTTGTCTTTAGACGCCACACTATGCTCCTTATGGTGAATCATCCGTTGTAATGCTTACTTCATTGTATTCATTTTTACCTACAGATTTTTGTCAGAACTCAGCAAGAAGTGAACAGTAGACTCTTTTCTGAGAAAGAAATTCCCTCAATTTTAAGGTCCCTTTCTACCGATGTCTAATTATTATTGTCTGAATTGTTTATGTAATTATTGGCACCCTTGCTTTTCATTTGTTTCTGGTACTTGTATGGTTCCTTCCTCTTGCATACATGAGTTCAGACTAATAAATAAGTGGCAACACGTTAGCACTTCAGATGAGTCAGAATGATGTTTATTAAGAAAGAAACCAGTGCATTCTAAGGTACCAATAATGTCACAATGTTAGTTCTTATGTAGTTCCTCAAACATGAAGAACAAGAAATAACTTTGGGGGGAAGAGAATGTCAATGGGATGACATTTTAGTTCTTGTGAAATTGCTATTGATAAATAAGATGGACTGTATATCAGCTCTCCTGAGCCCCTAGCATCTATTTACCTACTTGCTTATTGCCTGTCACTTCTGAGTAGCTTTGAACACACAACTACTTTTGCACACAAGTGTTTTGTATCTTTCCACATGTATTATTGTCTTCTGCCTGATTTTTGGTAAAGATCAAGATCTAAGTTGGCATAAGAGAATGGGAGGATCAGGCAAAACTTCCAAATATAGTTAGGGCAGAGGTCAAGTACAACTGAGACAACTGAGAACTGACGGGAAAGTGGATCAGGCAGCCCACTCAGAATGAGGTATATGGGCTAAATACAGTGAAATATACCAGCAGTACCGGACAGGCCTCGCTAACCTGACCATTGATTCTAGGATCCTGACCTGGCTAACTTTAGCCCCATCTGGGTGGTTATATTTTTAATTTAACCACAAAATTTGTTTGGGGCCCACAGGAATGTTCTGCCTCTGATTAAGCCCAACAGAGGTGCTGCCTGACATTGAACCTGATTCCTAACCTTTAATTCCATTCTGAAAATTTCTGGGCACCACTAAAGACTGCAGGAGTGTGGTTTGTAGCTTTCATGCACTACATCGCTTCTATGTGCAAAAGCCTGGCTTAAAAACCTGTTTTAAAACTCCCAGAGCCCCAGTTCATTTTTGTTATCACAATTTCCAGATGGGCTTTGGAACATGTCATTAGATGAGCAATAAGATTTAAAAGGTTCTATTAGAGAAAAATATTAGTACTATTAATTCTGCAAAGGAGAAAGCTATGGGTATCATGACAACTCTTTTCTTACACACGCAAAGTTACTAAAAATGTAGCACCATCCTAATCAGCTATTTTCCAGTTCTACTAGCGGGCTGAGATGTGGAAAGGCTTTTTACAACAGAAGAATGGATGAAAATTAACTATAGAAGGAAAGTACTCTAACAGTAAGTGTCTTTAAAAATGTAATGAACTAATACATTTTCCTTCCTTAAGAAAGAGGCTGACATCACAGAGGTACAGGGATCTTCCTCTGAGTGTTTGATTAGATGATCATAGGAGATCCTTTTGAATTCCTTAGGTACAATTCTCATCATTGTGAAAGGGAAAACTAATGAACTGAACACAAAGAGAAAAAAACAGTCTAATGCAACTAGAAAGGAATATTGCCAGTATTACACACATCTTAAGGCCTTTTTATTTCCCAAATAAGTATATGTCCAAATGACAAAAATAATATTTTAAATGTTACATTTAGATATTAAGAGACAGGCTTACTTTGTATCTTTGTCTTTAAAATTAATTTAAATGTATATCATACCCACAGAAGATTAAGCATGATGCAATATTTTCACAAATGTTGTATTTCACTGGCTTGAATATCTGTCTCAAATAATAATAAAATTTAAAAAAGAGTAAAATTAATATTTGATGTCATTCAAGATCTTGCCATATTTAAACACATAGCATTTACTAGGAAAATGTAAAGATACATATTAATTATTTCCTTCTAATAACATGAAATTATTTGTATGAATTAGAAATACCAAGAAAAGTGAGATTGTTTTTCAAAAGAGTAGAGAATACAGAAAAAAAAAGGACATTTTTACAGGAAATTAAAAGCTATAAAAGAATATAACTAATGTAGTTAGACCAAATTAAACAAGTTTTATTTAAATTAGGGCAAATTGGAAAAGCCTATTCTATTGAATGTTATTCTTTCTACTCCATACAATTCAGGCTTATCAAAATAGGTTAGCAATTGCTTTCAAAATCAACATTGTTAATCACATGATGTGTGGACATTTATGTATGAATTGTCCTTCCGTGGAATAAAAGTCACATTCTAGCTATTTTATTCTAAACTAATAAAAAATAAGCTTTGGTATGAAAATGGATAAGGACTTCACATTACAATAAAAGACAGGAAATTAAAGTGTAAGGATTTTCTTATTTATTGTATTAATATTAACTAGTGGAAATGAAGGCGTTCTATATAAATTTTTGATCAAATCAATCTGTTTACAAGTCTCTTTTTATTCAGATAGCAGGAATAGTGAAAATAGGAGTGGATTAGGCCCCATTTAAGCCATGGGTGCTTGGATCTTGGTACAAAACTCACAAAATAACAGATTCAAAGCAGTGAATTTAATTCACTAAATCTCAATTTGGGGTCATAAATGAATGGGATAAAATATTTTCTAGTTACATTATGAGACTATTGGTAGAAATAAATGAAACAATAATGTGAAATCTTTTAAAACCATTAAATCCATCAATAACTACATAATATTATTATTAAGTACCTACACTCTACCAGATACTCCTCACTTATGACTCAGTAATTATATCAAAGAAAGATTTTAAAAGTTAAGGTTAGAATACATTGTGAAAAATATATGATATAGAAGGATGATAAAGATAAGAATAATGAAAACAGTGTGGGATATCAGTTGGCCATTGGAGAAAAAAATATAAAAATATACATTTTGTACCACTAATTTAGAAATAAACTTCATATAATGTATAAGTACATTGAAAATCACATTATAGACTAATCCGATCACTAGAAATTATAACTATATGTCAAAAATAGTTCCATGCTCTTATATCAAATTTGTAAGTTGGAAGTAAAAACTATAGCATTGTAAAATTTATTTAATAAAGTTAACCACAATGTGTTTAATAAAAATGAAGATATAAGCAAAATATGACTGATAGAATATATAGAATATATTTGCTACAAATGTAAAAATATTTAATCTTGACATTTCATTTAAAATTTCATATAAACGAGAATTTAAATTCCAAATATAAACAGATAAGGAAAATGATCAGTTTACATAAAGTGTTCTAAATAATTAAAAGTTATTAAGGAAAGATAGAGAAATAGTAATACAAAGTAGGGAGAAGTGTATGAGCAAATTAAAGTGAGACAGGGTAGGACCATTCAGGAAAATTAAACTAGCTCTGTTTAAGCATGTAGACTTGAAGAGTGTATAGTGATAAAAGTTAACTTTAAAGTGTGAGCAGTTGTAGTTCCATGAAAGTGCTCATATGTTATGGTGTCCTTTCCCTGAAAACAGTGCAGTGATGTATCTGACAAATTAGAATGAGAATCATGTTTGCAATTTAAAAAGATCACCAAGGACATTTATACCAAGCAAAATCATAAGAAAATATGATAACCCAGAAAATGACTAATATTAAAAATCAATATTTCCCTAAGGATATTTCTAATGAGAAAATTACAGCTGCAAAATTGTTGAAAGTTAAGCAGCTTAGCTACTTGAGAGGAACAGAAGTCAAAGTCCAAGGAAATCCTAGGTAAAGACTCTGATAAGAGTTTCCACACAGTGATAACCACATATAAAAAACATAAAACCAGGACTCTAAAAGACTATACTAAGGGTAAGACTGGATGAAAATGAAATTAAGTCTTTATCTGGGCTTGCAGGCTTGCTGAGTCTTACATGGTCTGAGAACCTAAATTCTTGAACTTGGATTAAGATTATTCTAGTCTAGTAGAATATGGATTCCTGGTAGGTACTGGACCCTTGACCAACAGTAAATGGAAATTCTCTTCAGTAGAAGAAACATTCATACTAGGCTTCAAATGTTTTCTACAAATGATTTTTCAAATAAATGGCTGGAATATGATAAAAGATAACCAGGGACACAGGAAAAAATGAGCAAGAACCAGCAGAAACACTCCTGCATTGGGCTCCAATTTAAAATCATTATACACAGAATATGAGAGAACTACATTTGTAATGTATAAAGGAATAAAAGTATGATTAGAAACATCTTCTGAAAATAATATGCTATGAAAAAAATGTATAGCAGATCAAAAAGAAGTATAACTACTAGAAAGGAAAAACATAGAAACTAAAATTAAGAATTCAATACTGTGATTAATGGCAGCTTAACAGAAGGAATTAATTAACTAAACATAATAAAAAATAAAACACTGACAGCTCTCCTCTTACACCTTAGCCAGTTTTCTTAGAAAATAGTAATAGTCTCAGTTTATATCATATTATTAAAGTATTTAGTTATATGTGAATGTTATGTATATTAATTATGCAATTTCTATAGTAGAGTCAAATATTTGTCAAAGATAATTTTTTCCCAAATACATGATACATGTATAGAAATTTAACAAAACTGAAATGCAAAATGTACTTCATCTATTCAGAGTTCATTATTTCAAAGAGATATAGAAATCATAACTTATTCAGAAATCAAGAAAACCAAGAAAGATATTGCATCTACATTCCACATTGCCTATGTTTTCCTAGAAATATAGTAACAAGGATTAAAACACTAGTATTTGTTTACCTGGTAAAAATACAGAATTCTAAATTGCTAGAAGTTATATGAATACAGAGCTATAGAATTTAAGAAGTAGATATACTTTTATGTTTTTGACCAAACTTGCAAAGATGAATTTAGGCTCATGGGGGGATTTTATGGAACTGGGATTTTATGGAACTGGGATTTTACCTGGGGATTTTATGGAACTCCAGCCATGAACTATGTTTGTTACTGATCACATTTATCTTCCTCCTGCCACATATAGGAAGTTTTATGACTGTTAAATTCTTGAGTCATTAATGATAATTGTCAATAATCTCAAAGGTGTCATGTTGTTCTCATATTTGTGACTTGTTTTCTCGTAGTAGGAGGGAGAACTTACAACAGATATGAATATATTTTTTATTCTCATATTTTTCTTTCTTTAGCTCCAGTTCTTCTATAAAGGCAAGTTTTAAAATCAATGTTTTGGTGACTTCCCATATGTATTTGTAATTCTAGAATGTAATTTGTTTTAGACATTATAGAGATTTTATAAGAACCTTTTATATAAATATTTTTGATCATCATTATTTGTCAAAAGACAAAAATAAACTATTGAACCCCTTGAACAAAATGCATTACTAAATAGTTTAAAAGTGGATCATCCCTAATTTCTCTGCTCTGTGGTAGTACATGTTTGTGTACTGGGGACAAACCATCCCAGGGCCTATACATAAGTGTTATGCTTGAGCTTTCTGTGGGTTAATTATATAGTATAAATTCAACCATTTTAAATAATTTTGAGTGAACTGACATTTTTTTGTCTTGCTATCAATGGTCTAATTAATTAGAAGCATCACTGATAAATATTCTGATCCTTTCTTATCTGATTTCTAGGAAGAGAATCATGAAGAAAAAATAAAATTTTCCTTCTTTGCTACAGCTTCTGCTTTACACAAGATTATCCAGCCTAAGGGGAAACTGTTCAATTCCTTATGATGTGTGTGTGTGTGTGTGTGTGTGTGTGTGAGTATAAGCTGATGGTTGAGGGTGGGCATGAGGAAAATTGAATAGGGATAAAATTTAGTTAATATCCTGAGTTAATATTCTCAGTCATATGTTCTTCAGCTGAAAAAAAAGGAATTTTAATTTGAAAAGAACCAAGCATCATTTGGAAATGTAGCATAGCTACTACATTTGAACTTGATTAATTTGTGATATCTGCAACAACACAGGTGAGGTTACTGTACTTTTGTCAGGAGATCAGTGAGCTATATTGAACAGAGATATTGCTCTAAAGACAACATTAAAAGATTTAACAGAAATTGACTTGGCACTGTACAAATAGTAGTCAGAGTCCAGCTCTTTCTCCAAACAGGAAATATTCTTTCCTGGCCAAAGATATTTAGAATCTCTCTTTACACAGCTTCAGGATGAGAAAGACCCATTACAGTAGTCCCAAACAGTAATTACAGAAGCAATAATTACATATCTCTCTTGAACACTGGATACAGCGGGTCTTGGAATTAATGGGCAAAGACTGAGAACACTTTATGAAAGTTAAAAACAGATGGGTCACCAGGCCAAGTCAGAACTATGATAAAGCCACATCAGTTTAAGAATACAAAACTGCTTATTTTAACATTACTATCATGAGTTTAATGTGGCCATGTAAACTGACATCATAACTTAATCTATAGTTCTGGGTAGAAATAATGCTAGGAACACTGGCTTTGAAGTCAGACAGCCTGGTTTGAAACTCTTATTTACCTAGTGATATGATCTTGCAAAAGTCACTTACCTTCTTTGTTCTTTTTAAGTGCCAGTGCAATTGTGAATATTAAATAAACCGTGTAAAGTGCTTAAAACAACATTATGATTTCTGAATGTCTATTGTCCATATATGTATAGCTAAACTTACTCACTATTATACTGGTAGTTTTATATGA
Organism: Mesoplodon mirus; assembly: GCF_964341445.2. Classification (NCBI taxonomy): domain Eukaryota; kingdom Metazoa; phylum Chordata; class Mammalia; order Artiodactyla; family Ziphiidae; genus Mesoplodon; species Mesoplodon mirus. Next base: position 125,084,591 of record NC_138982.1, on the reverse strand, counting down.
AATAGTTTATAAAACCCTCTCCCAAACCACATAGGATAAGCACTACTACAATGTTCATTGATATTATAGGATTACAAGGAGTCTGAGTCAGAGAGAGTTAATGTGACTTGCTCAGATCCCTCAGTTTGAAAATGAAAAAGCTAGGATTTGGATTCTGAGCTTGACTCTATATTTTTTTGTTAATTTAAAAACTCCTCCATATTGCCTATTATTTTGAAACCTATCAAGATTCAGTGATAAATAGATGATAGGTAGATTGATTGATTGATAGATTGATAGTTAGACAGATAGTGATATAACAGACAGACAAGGACAAAACCTGGTTAACAGAACAAGGACAATTGAGCAAAGTATAACCGTGTTGGGGAATACACACTAGTCCTAGAACTAACAGTCTGTCTAGTCTTCTCCCTATGGATTTTAAGACATTGCATAAGAAAGCATGTCTTCACATTGCTAAAAATAATGGAGTGTTCCTTGTAGCCCTAACTAATAATTTTATTGCCTTCCTTTTATAGTTCAATCATAGTGTGAGTTTTTTTGGTTATATGGCCAAGAGTAACTGGAGGTACACTGATACCACCATTAAACTGCTTGTGACAGTAGATTAATACACATGTCTTTCGCCCAAGGACATGCTTCTGAAAATCCAACAAAAGAATTAAAAGCAAAGAATCCTGTATAGTCTGTAGAAGAAAATATAAAAGATGACTGCATCAACACCCTTGGCATTAAAACATGGCACTGACATTTCAGTTCAGATAAAAATGTTACCCTATAAGAATTCATAAATGATAGAAGTAAAGAGAATTGAAGATTTTGTTCCAAATTGATTATATTGAGATCTTAATATACCTATAGGCATAAATAAGAATGAATTATTTCATTTATATTTTCCCTGTACTGAATACAGAAGTTGTGGCTAGCAGGCTCTAGAGTGCAGGCTCAGTAGCTGTGGCACATAGGCTTAGTTGCTCTGCAGCATGTGGGATCTTCACGGACTAGGGCTCAAACCCCTGTCCCCTGCATTGGCAGGCGGATTCTTAACCACTGCTCCACCAGGGAAGCCCCCAAATCATTTTTTTAAGAAAGAGTCCCCATATAAAAACCAAAGTAACTGTCCCTACTGAAAAGGAGTCTTTAATCTCTCTAGGAATAAAAGAAGATTAAAAAACTTATGGGATTCACTGCTACTTGACATCATCCTCCAGTGTGGTAGCTGCTGAGTTAACCCCCTTTGAGTCATCAGGGCTTCTCTTGTCATCATGGTTCTCTGTCTTGGCATATGTTCTTTTTTACATCCTTGAGGCCCTCAGGTCCAGTAACTTCAGGGAGGATTAGAAAACCTGAAAAAAATGCTACTAATACAATCAGAGCCAGGAGAGAAAGTATTTTTTTAAGGATTTTAATATATTTGTATAACCAAATATCTTACAAAATATTAATTCAACATGTTTAATATTAAAACAATCAATGTAAAATATAATCTTGTAATTATTTTTATCTTTGTATCATTAGCATTATGTACTGTTCCCGATGTCACTGGCTCTATTCTTTCATGCAGAAAATGGAAGTCTTTATCATTTTCTGAAAATACTTAATCTTTATATGATGAAACAGGAGAATTTAGGGCATGTTTGAGTCAAATTACTGTAAGCATGATAGGTTTTGCCTTCATTCTGTTTTTATTAGCATTTTTTCAAGATATTTCATTCATTTTGTTTCTTCATAATTGTTTTCTATTTGCCTATAAGGATCTTTGTTATTTTTTTTATTTCTGATTTCAAACTAATGTTCCAGAGAGTAAAAACAAACTCCAATCCCCTAATGAAACTTCATGTGAACAATTTGTCATAAGTAGAATAAACACAATGGGATTATAGTTCTCTAGTGGGGGGAATAACCCTTCACAATAACATTGACTATCTAATAGAGTATGTTTGAGTTTTCTACATTTACTTTATGTAAACTTCGCTGTGAACTCTGTTTATTTTACTGTCATTTGAATTACAGATTCTGTGTTAAGTCGAAATATGGGCTAATTTCCCATATAACATTAAATCCTTTTTCCAATGAATTATGCCCCAAATGTTAATACAAACTACATGATATTTCCCGCTGTGAGCATCAGAAAGTATGCAGTAGTGCAGACAGATAAATAACAGATCTTCTCTAACTTTGTTCAGTCATGATGGTCCTTTTAGAGGCAGATCTGCCATTTAACCTGTACATATGATTGGCTATCATATATGACTTATATGTTATTCACGGAGGAAGATGTCTATGTGTGTGTATTTGCAGGTAATTTAAAATAATTATTTTACAAAATAGTAGGAGGAACATAGGTAATCTGTGGTTAAACAGCATATATTGTCTTGATGTTAGTATAAAATATTCTGTGAAGGTAATTATGGAAGACATGACTTGATCTCTGGGATTTTAAAGAAAGACGAAAAAGAAGAGTGGGTGGTGTGTGGGGAAAACTAGATTGACTTTGCGCTGAAGATCACTGAAGCTGGATGATGAGTACATAGGGATTCATGTTGAGTTTCTTTATTTTTGTATATGTCTGAGATTTTCCTTTAAAAAATAACAGGTTAAGTGAGAGAGAGGGGGAGTGATGCTCTTGGTTAAGAGTGATGCTCTTTTCTCCAGTGAAAAAACTATAAAAAATATCCTTGGATTTTTGATACTAGCCTCTGAGGCAAAGGCAGGACTGAGTCCAAGGCAGGACTGTGTTCACTGGTAATGCAAAATGCTCACAACAATTAATCTCAACATAAGTCTATTTGTCTTTCATTGCTACTGTCTGGCATAGTCATTTTGCTAAAATAAAAGACAGGAATCTGTGCAGTAATGGGAGCCTGTCCTCCGTGATAATGATACAATATCAAGTTATTAAATGAACGATCAGGAAGGGGTGGAGCAGTAGACAAACAGCTTAGTGCAGAGATTAGATGAAAGGGGTACAAGAGAAATGCACAGAAAGGAAAAAGTATTCAAATAATGCAAAAATAAGGAGAAATATAAAATTGGACACATTTCTGCTTTTCTATGCTTATCAAGTAGTAACAACTGGCTCCACTGTGCTGCTTTGAAGTCTTGCAAATAAAGCTTGTTAACGTATATTGGAGACTTCACAGGGTTGTCTTGTGAAAAAAATGGGAGCTTACATTATTTGGGTAGAATCTTGTAAGAGTCTCTTCTTAAAATATAGCTTGTTTCTATTAAAGGTTTAAATGCAGTAAAATATTCTCTGGTTTGGAGGGATTTTTAAAAATTTAGCCCTTGGAATCCCAAAGAAATTGGTCCAAAGAATAAGAGTTTCATCTTATTTATTTATTTTGCGGTACATGGGCCTCTCACGTTGTGGCCTCTCCCGTTGCAGAGCACAGGCTCCGAACACGCAGGCTCAGCGGCCATGGCTCATGGGCCCAGCCGCTCCGCGGCATGTGGGTTCTTCCCGGACCGGGGCACGAACCCTTGTCCCCCGCTTTGGCAGGCGGACTCTCAACCACTGCTCCACCAGGGAAGCCCCTCATCTTATTTTTGTTGTCTCTCTCACTATCCTACCAATTTCATGCTGGCTCCGGGGGACACTGACTCCCTATTCACCCTCAGTCTCAAAATAATTATTGGCTTATGGTAGGAGCTGATTCTAGAATAGACTCGTGTCTATTTGAGAATATATATGCTGCAGCCTTTAAGCTGAAGGCTAAAGTTCCAGGCTTTCCAAGACATCTGCTCACCTTATTAAAAATTTATTTTCTCTTGCCATGTAAATAGTTGCCTTGCTTCTGATCAGTACACATCGTAGGTCCAGCCTACTCAATTTACATTTAGACATCACGACTCCCATGGTAGTGTCCTGGCTGCCTGCCCAGAATGTGTTATTGGTGACCCTGTTGTTCTCCTCTTTAAACATCAAGTTAATTATGACTTGTTGGAGCCTCTAATGATATCTGATGACCTTTGAGACATCATACACTCCCTCACTAATCTTCTAACAAGTAGATCAGATTCTATGTGAGAAAGTACCCTCTCTAAAAAAGTGCCAAATCAGACCAAAGCAAAGCTAAATGGTACCTTTTGATGAAGTGTCACTGCAGACAGTATATTTGTGTGGGTGCACATCCTTGGGACTGTATTGAATTAGATGTTATCCCAACAGAATAGTATACCTCCTTTCTCACCTCCAATTAGTATGTGCTGAATTAAATGTGAACTGGAGTATTAAGACTGAACCAAGAGGATTTTTTACAAGACTTGTTAATTTTTCATAAGGAGTCTGGATTTTTACAGGTTTATATAATATCCCAGCCCTATGTTAAATTTGTTTTATTGGTTAATTATGTTCAATATGTATCTAGAGTCATTAGATATCAGAAACAATTTTAGAAAAAGGTATAAAGTTTCATTTTAGGTTTAAAGTGCTCCATGCATACATATTAAAATATATGTATTTTTCATGAAAATTAAGTTTTCCAATAAGGTATAAATTCTATGAATTACAGAATCTAACACAGTAGCAAGTTTAACAGATGGATTCATATTCATGTGATATTCATAAGTATATGATTGGAGAAATTTAGAAAAATCTATATCATCTCAATTAATACTTTCATACAAATAGTCATAGTATTTGCTATTGGTATGTGAAGATTTCTTGATATGGTACATATTTTTCTTGTTGTAGAGTAAAATTGATTTTATTCAATAAGAATATATTTTTATTTATTCAAGACATTCCTATATAATGGAGTACAACTATTTTGAATTGAAATCATCAAAAATAGAAAAGCTATTTTGGACCTCCCCATTTTATTAAAATAGTAAACAAACATACATATATTAAAAAGAGATATACTTTCAACCATCACAACCTGAAATATATTTATATATACCTTACATTCATGACACTGATAAATCTGAATGGATAAAGAATAAACATGCACTTGATTATTTACTGTAATTGTATTATTATTACTTAAATACATGATGTGTAATATGACTTTATGTTAATGAGAAATCCATAGATAAACCTGCTGCTCCAGAATATGGCACTTATTCAAAAAAAAAAAAAGTACAAGTGAGGTTTAGAAAATGCATGAAAGGAAAAATATTACAAATAAGATGATTATATCATTATCCAACTAAGGGCAGTTAAAAGGCTGTAGCAGCTGAGATAACAGGGAGAAAAGAAAAATAGCTAGGTTTAAAAAACAACAGAATGTTGAGCTAATTAATGCTATCATGCAACTTTCACCAAGTAACAGTAACACTTTCTACTTCAAGCACGTATTTTTTGGGACAAAATTCTCCAGATGGAATTGACATTTCTGTTTTCAGCAGGTTCCTAAAGGAAGTGAACTGTAGCAGAAGTGGCCCTTGAAAGCAGATCCTCAGTTTGGGACACTCACCTGTCAATTGGCAACAGCATCCCATTGCTCATGGGAAGTAGGGGGTGGTGTCCTAGGGTTTATCATAACTTGGTGATCCTGAGATGATCACTTCTGAGGGACTAGAATGAGACACAGGTAAAAGGGGAATGATTGAGTTATACTCTCATTCTAGCCTTTAAACAGAATGAAAGCAAGAGTAATGACGAAGATTTAGAAGTTGGTTGGTTTCTAAATCAAAAAAGCGTATATAACTTTATAGCACTCAAGGCATATAGTGGAAGTCAGCAGGCCTACGTGGCATCATTTATTGAGGCCCTCAACTTTTGTAGTCACTGTCTAAACTGCTACAAATCAGGCCACAGATTTAACCATAAAAGTGAAAGAATACTAAAGAAAACAATATAGAGATTTGATAGATTTCTCATGATAAAACCAACGTCCAGTAGAGAAAGAATGAGACACTTGTATGGCTGTATGTGGACACTTGAACCCACAGATTCCCTTAACTGCTCAGGGCTGGCACAAACAGCACACACCTCATTGCTAGAAGACAGCAGCCTCTCCTGCCTGGTGGTCTTAGAAAAACATCACCTGAAGCATTCCTGTTAAAGAGGATACTTGTCTTAACTCTTGATCCACACCTGCATTCACCACTGTTTCTAGATGAATAATTAAGTTTATATCTCAGTAAGGCTGTAGCTGAAAAGCCTACTCCCTGCTGTGGAAGTAGACAGCTTATTTATAGAAAAACATTGCAGGACCTGGCATTATGTACCAGCAAGGATAAGAGAGATATTTTTTGAGAGTGAATCTTCTCGTTGTTGGGCTGGGAGGAGGTGAAAAATATTGCCGAAGAATATTGAGTTTATGAATGTTCAATCACTTGCCCAATAGTCAAGGACACCTGGAATTTGTCCGAATATACTGTTGGGATGGCTGCTTGAAGTTTTGAAACAACAATGGCCTATATGAAATGAGGTCATATCAATGTTAGCCTTGCCAGAGTACTGGGAAGTGGGGTGAGAAAATTCAGGGAAGAGGCTTGAAAGAACAGATATTTTTACATAAGACTGGAGAAATCATTATCTGACTGTGTTCTCCAGTAAGTCCCGGAGGACATTGCTTACATAAAAACAACAAAGACTGCACTGTATAAAGGGCATTGAAATCATTAAGGTCAGCAATAGCTGTGCTCTGGAGCAGAGTTGACAGTAGGAAAAGTTGCATGGAACTGTGCTTCTTCATTTCAATGGGGATAATAGGATTCCAGAATGGTACAAGCCAGGTGGCTGCATTTACCTATAAGAGAAGAGTTAGAAGAATATCCTAATGGAAACAATGCCAGGGTAACAGCCATGGTGCCCTGTTCCACAATGAGCTATAGTGCTTACTAATATGTGGTAGTATTCCTATGGGAAAGATAGCTGTCAATAGGACAGAGTATTGTTTGATGTCAACAAGCAGAAGAAACTCAAGATCTCAAGATCTTTTAGTGCCACCACAATGGGAAATCATGATCCCTCATCCAGTTTCCAGATTCAAACCTATTCTCGGAACTACTATCAACCTTTTAAAAAGAATTATTATCCCAGAAAATTCTTCTGCAATAAATATTCCTCTTTTTCTTCCTGAAAGAAAACTGTGGCTGTTTACCAGATTAGGGAATTAAGAACACTTAAACTTCTTGAGAGAAACTAAAAATAGAGTTTAAGGTGACACAGATAATAAAATCTCCAAAGTGTCATCATTCTTCCCTACCGCCCAGTTAGATTTAGGCTTGAAGGAGGCCAAGTGATAAAAAGATTTCTGGCCCCAGTACAATTGATTGTGTGTCCAGTGGACCTGTGTTCCTGCTTGTGACCATTTTCCTGGTCCTTGGATGCATAACTGGTATCAATTTACTTTATATTGGCTAAACCCTCACAAGCATCCCTGATCTATGGCAGTTACAGCAAGAAGGGCCAAGTGATGTGCCTGACATCCACTCTCCAGCCAGAAGAGCAAATCAGAAACATTACTGGTCTCTGAGAGAAATTCAGAGACCAGTGATATCCTCAAAGACTTATTATGGTTCTCCGCATTATGTCCATACATATTTCCCTGGTCTCTGGAAGTTTCTTCACATACAGCACTCAACTGAATACTTGAGTAAAACTTGACAGGTTTCTGGAGTCTTTGCTGTTGTGCAGGTCTCTCTTCTCCAGTAGTCTTAACTGCGAATGCTGGCTGCCTTGGCCCCTCCAGGCTCCCAACTCCATTGAATGAATTCAAGGAGTGTTCAGGATTCTACCTGGGTTCCCTCTTCTTGTCTTATGGCCTGAAAATTTTCTCCAGATGGTGAGCTGTGACAGTGGAAAATTTTTACTTCTTCAGTCTCTCATGGATCACCATCCTTTGTTGCCTGATTTGTTAAATACATTGAATGTTGTTGTTTCATATTTTGTCTATTTTTTTTTAGTTGTTCCAAGTGAACTGGTGAATATGGTCCTTGTTACCCCCTCCTGACTAGAAGAGGAAGTTAGTGATAGAGTGGATTCAATGTGAGTTATGAATGTCTGTGAGAGTCTAGGTGGTGAACTATAGCAGAATCTTTAGTGCCCTAAATGCCTACAGGTCATGTCTTTAATCACCTTCTTCTGTGTTAGAGAGTTCTAGTGCATGCTAAAACATCTCACCTCAATATGTGCCTATTCTCTTTGAAGACTTTTTTCTGAAGTCACTCAGCCCACAAACAGGACAGCTGGAGAATAAGCAGTTTATTCTTAGTGAATGGAGGAAGGAAGTCAGTGGAAAATTGTTGTAGCCTTTTATCCCTGAGAGGGACAGTCTGTAGTGTATTCTACACAGGGGTTGAATCACATTCTTCACGGTGGTATCTGGCTCAATGATACACATTTTCTCTCTCCTTCTCTATCTTACTCTCCCAGCAGCCTCGTTCCTATTTCCTTACATCAGCTCCCAAACAGAGTACCTAAACCCAAATCTTTGACTTAATCTCTGCTTTTAAAGAGACTCCAAATTGACACCATATAATTGTGTACTTATGTTACAGTTTATCAAAAAGGGCTTGGGACTTCATTCGAAAAGGAGTGAACATCACTCCAAAATGGATACTATGGTATGTAGAACTATACACTTTCCCTTTTGAGGAGAGAATCATCTCTTTATAAGAGACAGGAAACCACATTCCATAACACAGACAGGAGAGTTTCCTTATGTTAAGCTGAAGAATAATGATATTACTGTTGTTATTTAAAATTTTTAAATTGGCAAAAGTGGTGCAGTGGTGTGTATGGATCCTCATTTTTTTTTTTTTTTTTTTTTGGTCACACTGTGTGGCTTGCAGGATCTTAGTTTCCCGACCAGGGATCAAACCCATGCCCTCGGCAGTGAAATCGCCGAGTCCTAACCACTGGACCTCCAGGGAATTCCCTATGAATCCTCAATTCACAAAGGAATGGATTTTCCTTTTTTGTCTGTGGTCAGTTCAATAACACCTCCACCCTCTCCTGCGGTACCTTCTGACTTTCATGGGCAAAGCTGGGAACTTCATGTCCCAAAGTCATTTATTCATGTGGTTTTTGACAAAGTCACTCAATGGGAGGTCCTTAGACAAGTTTTGGAAGACAGAAGAGAGAAACCATCATTCTCTGGGGGCAATTACAGATGTCAAGTTCACCACAACTTCCTGTCCAACCTCTTGAGAGAATTCATGTTAGTGTCCTAGATTGAGATACTTGGAGCTCTGAAAATTTAACCTTTGTAATCATTTCTGAGAACCACCAGAACAACTACTTTAGTACTGCAGATGGAGAAAATGGGTGATGGCTGTGCTAATCTTCATCCCAAAAATGATTGAGTAAGGCTATATATATATATTTTCCATTCAAGTCTTTCATGTCTGGAACACATAGAGGGGTTTCTCACTCCTGCCTGAATGCTACAAGGAGCCAGTCAATAGCACAAATGAGTTCATTTCTGTGCTTCTCATCCCTCAAAGTCCACAGAATTCAAACATCTTAACAAAACAGAATTTTGAACAAGTCATATCCCTGATAAAAAACTCCCTAATGACACTCAGTTGATCTGAAGATCGGGTTTTGTAGGATCTTTTCTCTGACCACCTCTTCAGCCCTAGGGAGTTACTTTCTGCAAGCTCTCAGTGGGAAAGCCATCCCATTATATTTCCGTTTCTTAAATATACTAAACTCATTCCATCCACAGTACACCAACCAACTGTACTTTCTTTTTCATATGGTTCTCTCTAACACCTGTCCTTTTTGTAGCTAATACCTTCTTACCTTTCCTATCTCAACTGATAAATCACCTCCTTAGAGAAGTCTCTCGAACTCTCCAAAACATGTTAAGTCCCTCTATTGTATAACCCAATTGTGTTTATTACAACTGTAGGTCTTTGCATATGTATTTCTACAGAATGTTTATTAGTTTCTTAAGGACAGAGACTATGTCAATCTAAGTTATTTTTCAATTTCTATCATATGCTATAATATTTTCAATGTTAGAGTTTTAATCAATAGAAACTTCTTAGGTAAATAATTGGATAAATCAATGAATGTCAAAACATTAAGTAAAGGAGGCCCTCTAAAGAGATGAATTTAGACTAAGAACATTTGTAGATGTATAAATAAACTTGGTGTATGTACTAGGCAAAAAAAAAAAAAAAGAGTCAAGAAAGTAGGAAGTAGAGGAAGAAGAAACATGAATAGCATGCTGAAGAATTTGAATTTAAATGAAGTGCAATAAGGACTGAATAAAAATATTTGAATTTAAAAAATGACTCCAAGAGACGAAAATCACATTGTATGTAATTTTACATTTTTATTTCTCTGACTTTAAGTATTTTGTTTTATTATTGTGAGATCCCTCCAAAATGAAATAAAAACGCCATTATAGTTCATGCATTGGAAGAAATATTACTTGTCTATAAGTTCATATGTGTTATAACAAGAAGAAAAGTAATGAAAATCTGCTTGTATTAGGCAATTTCTTTTCTCATTAAGTTTTAAAAAGTCCAAAAATAAGGAGAAAATGCCAAATGAATGACAGACCAGAAATTTAAAATAAGTAAATGTAAGTGGGTTTTAAGAGGCTTGCCCATAAAAAAAAAAATGTTGATTCACAGATTAAGGTAGTTTTGGAGAGTGTGAGAACCAAATAAGACAGCTCTGAAAAATCCCTGCTTATTGATTTCTTCTTATTTTTCTGTGTGGTTTCACTAACTGACATTATACATCACTTGTGATCAGGATCAGTGTTGGATGCACATTGAACTTGAATTCTGAAATAGTTGCAGTGGTACCTTTCTGACAAAAAAGTGAGAGAAAGATAAAAAACACAATCATATGTGTTGGAAGTAAGATGATGTTTAATAAATAAATGAACACATCAGAATAGTACTGATTCAGGAATAAATGAAATGGGAGTTAATAGTAAATATAAGGTGACCAGAGTTAGAAAGCTTCCTCTTGCTGACCACCACAGATTAATTACAAGTTAGAGGGCTTCACTTAGGGGCTTTTGAGGTTCTTTCTCAAGAAAAGTAGGAAAAATTAATAAAAAATAAGTTGATTGAGCTGGTGAAAGTAAAACCAATAAAAAAAGGTACAGTATTTGTTTTTCTAAGAAATAGTCCTGTGGTTTCATTATCCTCCAGAGACAGACATGCTAATTTGCTAGCTGTATTAGTTTCCTACTGTTGCTGTAAAAAATTACCATAAATATGAAGGCTTAAAACAGTAGAAACTGATTACCTTACAGATCTGGAGGTTATAAGTCTTATATGTGTCTCACTGAGCTAAAATCAAGGTGCTAGGTCCAGGCTGTGTCCTTGTAGTGGTTCTAGGGGAAAATCTGTTTGCTTGTGCGTTTTCCACAAGAGGCATTCCTTCACTCATGCCTCTTCCTCCATCTTCAAAACCTCCATCTACAAATCCAGCAGGTTGTATCAAAGTCAGGATAATCTACCTATTTCAAGAGCCTTAACTTAATCGCATGTACAGTTTATTTTGCAATGTAAGGTAACATATTCATAGGTTTGGGAAATAAGGAGGTAGACATCTGTGGGAGATTGTAAGTCTGCCTACCGCAACACCATTATTTATTTTGAATTATTCTTGTTTTCTCAGATATACATGTAACCTCAATTAAAAAGTGTTCCTCTTCAGTGTACTCTTTCTTCACTGATCTTTTCAGTACCATAAGCAGTCAGTGTTTTACCTTTCAAAATGTTCAGTATGGGAATCATTCAACAGGAGCGTCAATAAAATTGCAATAGAATGTAAGGCATATAAACTACGTTGGTGAATTATATGGGTTGACTGGGCTAAGGGATGTCAGATAGGTGATAAAACATTATTTCTGGGTGTGTCTGTGAGGGTGTTTCTGGAAGAGATTAGCATCTGTATGTGTAGACTGAGTGAAAGAAGATCCTTTGCCTTAATGTGGGTGGCATCATGGAATTTGTTGAGGACCCAAACAGAGCAAAGGAGTGGAGGAAGGGTGAATTTGCTCTCCCTGCATGAGCTGGGATATCCATCTTCTGTTTTGGCCATGGGCTCTGCCGATTCTCAAGCCTTCAGGCTCAGACTGACTTATATCAGTAGCTTTCTTGGTTTTCCAGCTTGTAGATGGTAGCTTGTGAGACTTCTGGACCTCCATAATTGTATGAGCCTTTTCTTTATATCTCCAGATGGATAGATAGATAATACACACACACACACACACACACACACACACACACACACACACACACACATTAGTTCTGTTGCTGTGAGAACCCTGACTGATACATAAGCCAAAATAGAACCTAAGTTCTTGTCAATATATACATATAATACATATAGTGATATATCATCATGTATATTAACTCTACACATCTGTTGAGTCATACTGATAAAGAGATCACTAGAAGTAAAACTAATATTGCCCATCATCTTTCTGAGTTCCAAATTCTTAAAGATTTTCCTTTGAGAAATCCACCATGGTATTTTATTCCAGAGGGTTTTGTGCATTTATATATTTTTTAATATTGTAGTCTTTAGATATTCTTAATTAAAAAAAAAATATATATATATATATATATATATTAAATCTACAAAGGGGAAAATAGACTAATCTATTGAAAAATACCATGAGGTCAATGGTTTTTTGTTGTGTTTTAGAAATATGAAAACTATTATTCGATGGCAGGTGTAGACTGTTCTGACCACATGCCTCCGGAAATTAGAAAATAAAATATGAGTTTTACATTTCCTTTGAAGGGACAGATTGAACCACTTAAGGGCCACAAGGAATGATAAACATTTATGAGTGCAAGAATAAAAGTCACACAGTATAATATTCCAACTGTACCTTTCCAGTTTTAAAATAGAATACCAGGTGTGTATGTTCTTGCCAGGCTATACTTTCTTTGTTCAACACAAATGTATGATGGCTTACTTTGTGCCATACATGGTGCTAAATGAAGATAGACACCAACAAGGTAGACTGTGCATATAATCCAGTGTACGTCATGGTCAAACATATGGGTGTAATTCTGTGTAATAGGGCTGTGGTAGGAGAAGTTCAGGGAGCTGTATGGGAAATCTGACTCAAAGTTTATGTGTCATTGAAGACTTCTCTAGCCTTTCATTTAAAACAATTTGTTCAAACATTTCCACAGTAAAAAGATGAAATCAATTATCTAAATATATTTAGGTTGGTATCTATATACTTATAGTTTGAAAGCTCAAAAGCAGAATTTTCTTCTAATATGTTTTTATTCTGATACATCTTTCACTATTTTAGCCCAGAATCCCAAATAGTTTATGCTGAAAGAGTTTTTCTTTTCTGTCTCTCTGACTCCTCAATTTGTGAAAGTCTTTACGTTGCTTTCATTCAAGATAAGACACTTGACTGGTTGTAGCATTTTTGGGTTCACGACATGTGATTACTTTTTTCTTCAGATTTCTGTAGAAGTCCCATTGTCTATTAGTATTTATGTCAGGAAGACAAATTTTAGGCCAGTCTGATTTTCTTCCATTTTCAGTACCTATTTTTTTTGTCTGAATACTTGCAGGAGTCTTTGTTTGTAATGTTTGAAAATTATAAGAGGAATTTTTAAATTCTCCTTTTGTGTTTATTATTAAGTTTATTACTTTGTAGTAGGAGCATTTTCTGTTACAAATAGAGTCTCTGTTCTGATATCTCTGGAATTTAAATTTTTCATAAGATAGGTCTCTTAGATTATTTTCCTTTTCTTACATATTCATATTACATTTTTCATGTATTTTTCCTTACTTTATAATTTTATTTTTCCCTTTAAGTTCTTAAGATAATTTTTTAATGTGATTCTATTACTGACATAAAAGTAAATCTATTTTTTCACTGTTTCCAAAAGTGAATTTAATTCATTCTCCATCATATTTATGCATCTTAGGGTGTTAGATGTGCCTTTTATATTCAACTGACTTTATTGCCTTAAAAAAGTTCTTAATAGCATTTGTCAAGGTTTCTCAATGTTTTTGATAGCTTTTTAAATATCATATTAATTTTTTAATGAGTTGAGACATATAGCTTATACATTGAAATATGTTTACATTTCACCTGAAATATCTTGCACAAATAGTTCATTTTTTGAGGAAAAAAAAAAAAAGATCAGAAATGTGCTCAATACCCTCAACAGCTTTGTGTCGCACCTGGTTTAATACTCAAAGTCTTTACCTGACCTCAAAAGAGTTAATGATCTGACTCTCTCCTGACTCAGCAACATCTTTGAACTCATTTCCTAAAAACGCCTCATTTTCTCACTATGCTCCTGTCTGTCACCCTGACTTCCTTGTTAAGCACACACCAGCCCAGGGTCTTTGCACTTAACTATTCCTTTACATGGTATCTATTATTTATGTTCCTACATTCTTCAATTTCCTACTTAAATTTCACTTAAAGAGGGATCTTCTGACTACCCTGTCTAAACTAAAATTCCTTCTTACTGATCCATTAGAACTGTCACTCTCTAGTCCCTTATCTTGTTTATTTTTATTTGGAGCACCTTTCACAACGTGACATATTATACACCTGTTACTTTGTTTAGTTAACTAACCCACAAAAATATACTTGCTGTAAAAGTACTGGTATTTTGAATATCTAGTGTTTCCCCAATGCTCAGAACAGTGTCTGACATATAAGAAGCTCTTAATATCTGTGAAATGATTGAATGAAATAAATTGCATTTTATTTTGTATTCCTTATAAATATAAGGAATTACTTTGTTCAGATCAAATATGCCAAGACAAATTTAATATTAGTTAATTTAATAAAAGTATGTTTAAAGAAGTTATTGAAAAATATATTATCTGGCTAAAGCAGTTCTTTTGCTATGTGATAATAAGTTATGACTTCCTAGTGCCTCATTGAACTGCCAAAGTGTAATCGTGGTTACAAGAAGATAACAGAAGGTTGTTTAAAATTAAACAGTGTGTGTTGCATAAATCGAGAGAGCCATAATAAATTCCCTATTCTCTATACCACAATATAGGAAAGAGGTACTTTCTAAATCAAAGCTTTTACTACATAAGTGGTAAAATAAAACAAGCCATTAACCAACACAATGTTAAGTTATTGAATCTTTGTTGAGGAAAATGTCACTTCAGTTAGAAACCTCCTTTGTAAACATGGCACCATCAGGGTAACTTTTACCAACATCAAAGAATGACTTTCAGGAGTGCAGAGTGAATTTATAAATAGTGTTCCTCCAAAGGAAAATTTCACCTTATAAAAATTATAACATTCATCAAAGTAGCAGCTATTATGTAACACTAGTCATCTAAAAAAAATAATAGAATTTAGATGATGAGCTATTCAAAGTAGAAAGCGTTTTAGTGTGCCATTTTTATCAAGAGAAACACACCAAAATATCAGAATAAAGAAAATAGGCAATGACAAATAAAATCCTTTCCTCTTGACTGTGAGATGAATGTTGGTGAATCAATAATTTTTTAAACCGTCTTTTGAAAAGAAATTCCATTGTCAAATGCATTGGTTACACTACTTGGTTTTGCATTAATGCACTATTAATACAACACACATTGAATTCTCTCTTCACCCCAGCCAATTTAATTGTTGTTTCTCACTTTCCTACTGTGACTGAAACTGTTATCCTGATGAAGGTGTTATAATATGAAAGGAGTATTTTCATATAGAAATGACAAACTGCTCCAATATATCACAGTACAACTACTCTATTCTACAGTAGATTAGTTAAGGTGGTAAGGCAAGTCTTGCTTCAACTAAATGAAAGAAGAATATCAATGACATTAACTGTCTAGTTGCAAAAACACATAAGTGAATATTCCCAAAGACATCTTTGATGATTAAAAAAAGGCCAGTCACTTAAAGACTGTAATATGAATTCAAAATGCATCCTTACAATTGTCAAGATCTATACATTTCCCCAACATAAGTTTTTTACTTAGATAATGTAATTCAAGATTACAAAGTGATATTTGCACATGCTTTTAATTTATGAAGTACACTTCAGGGAGTTCTATTCATAATCATAAAGTTATATACATTTCAATATAGTAGTTATTTTGTGTACATCTACTCTATTTTTTCTTCAAGTGTCATTTGCCAAGAAGAAAATAAAAGTTGTTATTCATTATATTATCACCTTTGCTTTATCTATCTGTGTGATTTTCTCAGCCAGTAAGATATAGAGGCATAACCTGGTGAACTAAAATTTGTGCTCAAATGTTTATTGAAATTTTCTTTTATTCAATTTGATTTCTTGATTTATTTTACTTCGTGTTAGTGTAAAATATAGGAACATACAATTTTGTATAATTTTATCTAATAGTTTACCTATGTGTAGACTTTCTCATTCCACAGGATTTTGAGTATGCTAAGGGCAAGAACAGAGCCAAAAAAAAAAAAAAAAGGTAAAGGTAAACTTATGAATAGAAATAAACCATTAGTACAATGGAAAATATAAGTACAGAAAACTAAGGATTAGAAATAAACACATCTGTAAGATTACAGAATTGGTTAAATTAACACTCTTTGACTTTTATCTTCCTGAAAGCCAAAGTGAAATGGAGATGTGATCATTTCATTGGTTTTAGTGAAAAGAGAGGAAGACAGATATTTTAAGAAAAGCGAATAATTAACCTATTACAAAGATCAAATACTATTCCCACACTGTATCTCATATGTTGACAATGAAGAGTATATAGAACAAACTATTGCTGTGACAAAGTCAGGCAGGGACTTAATTTGGTTTTTTTTTCTTAGAACTTCATTTTTATTCTAGAGCTAACAATTACTCATGATATTCCACTGTTATTGCATACCGAATTGTTTTATCTTTCAAAATCCTTAAAATTCAGTGTCCCAAATACTTCCTGTTATGTTTGTTTGTCTGTTTGTTTTTTTACATGTTTATTAGAGTATAATTGCTTTACAATGGCGTGTTTGTTTCTGCATTATAACAAAGTGAATCAGTTACACATATACATATGTTTCCATATCTCTTCCCTCTTGTGTCTCCCTCCCTCCCACCCTCCCTATACCACCCCTTTAGGTGGTCACAAACCACATAGCTGATCTCCCTGTGCTATGCGGCTACTTCCCACTAGCTATCTATTTTATGTTTGGTAGTGTATATATGTCCATGCCACTCTCTCACTTTGTCACAGCTTACCCTTCCCCCTCCCCATATCCTCAAGTCCATGCTCTGTGTCTTTATTCCCATCTTACACCTAGGATCTTCATGAATTTTTTTCTCTTAGATTCCCTATATATGTGTTAGCATATGGCATTGTTTTTCTCTTTCTGACTTACTTCACTCTGTATGACAGACACTATGTCCATCCATCTCACTACAAATAACTCAATTTTGTTTATTTTTATGGCTGAGTAATATTCCATTGTATATATGTGCCACATCTTTATCCATTCATCGGTTGATGGATACTTAGGATGCTTCCATGTCCTAGCTATTGTAAATAGAGCTGCAATGAACATTTTGGTACATGACTCTTTTTGAATTATGGTTTTCTCAGGGTATATGCCCAGTAGTGGTATTGCTGGGTCGTATGGTCATTCTATTTGTAGTTTTTTAAGGAAACTCCATACTGTTCTCCATAGTGGCTGTATCAATTTACATTCCTACCAACACTGTAAGAGTGTTCCATTTTCTCCACAGCTTCTCCAGCATTTATCGTTTCTAGATTTTTGGACGATGGCCGTTCTGACCGGTGTGAGATGATATCTCATTGTTGTTTTGATTTGCATTTCTCTAATGATTAATGATGTTGAGCATTCTTTCATGTGTTTGTTGGCAATCTGTATATCTACTTTGGAGACATGTCTATTTAGGTCTTCTGCCCATTTTTGGATTGTTTTTTTTTTTTTTTTTTTTTTTTTTTTTTTTTTGTTATTGAGCTGCATAGGCTGCTTGTAAATTTTTGAGAATAATCCTTTGTCAGATGCTTCATTTGCAAATATTTTCTCCCATACTGAGGCCTGTCTTTTGGTCTTGTTTATAGTTTCTGTTGCTGTGCAAAAGGTTTTAATTTTCATTAGGTCCCATTTGTTTATTGGTGGTTTTATTTCCATTTCTCTAGGAGGTGGGTCAAAAAGAGTCTTGCTGTGATTTATGTCATAGAGTGTTCTGCCTTTGTTTTCCTCTAAGAGTTTGATAGTGTCTGCCCTTACATTTAGGTATTTAATTTATTTTGAGTTTATTTTTTGTGTGTGGTGTTAGGGAGTGTTCTAATTTCATACTTTTACATTTATCTGTCCAGTTTTCCCAGCACTACTTATTGAAGAGGCTGTCTTTTCTCCACTGTATATTCTTGCCTCCTTTATCAAAGATAAGGTGACCATATGTGTGTGGGTTTATCTCTGGGCTTTCTATCCTGTTCCATTTATCTATATTTCTGTTTTTGTGCCAGTACCATACTGCCTTGATTACTGTAGCTTTGTAGTATAGTCTGAACTCAGGGAGCCTGATTCCTCCAGCTCCATTTTTAATTCTCAAGATTGCTTTGGCTATTTGGGATCTTTTGGTTTCCCTACAAATTGTGACATTTTTTTTGTTCTAGTTCTATGAAAAATGCCAGTGGTAGTTTGATAGGGATTGCATTAAATCTTTAGATTGCTTTGGGTAGTAGAGTCATTTTCACAATGTTGATTCTTCCAATCAAAGAACATGATATATCTCTCCATCTATTTGTATCATCTTTAATTTCTTTCATCAGTGTCTTATAATTTTCTGCATATAAATCTTTTGTCTCCTCAGGTAGGTTTATTCCTAGATATTTCATTCTTTTTGTTGCAATGATAAATGGGAGTGTTTTCTTAATTTCATTTTAAGATTTTTCATCACTAGTGTATAAGAATGCCAGAGATTTCTGTTCATTAATTTTGTATCCTGCTATTTTACCAAATTCGTTGATTAGCTCTAGTAGTTTTCTGGTAGCATCTTTGGGATTCTCTATGTATACTATCATGTCATCTGCAAACAGTGGCAGCTTTACTTCTTCTTTTCTGATTTGGATTCCTTTTATTTCTTCTTCTCTGATTGCTGTGGCTAAAACTTCCAAAACTATGTTGAATAAGAGTGGGGAGAGTGTGCACCCTTGTCTTGTTCCTGATCCTAGTGGAAAAGTTTTCAGTTTTTCACCATTGAGGATGATGTTTGCTGTGGGTTTGTCATATATGACCTTTATTATGTTGAGTAAAGTTCCCTCTATGCCTACTTTCTGCAAGTTGTTTATCATAAATGGGTGTTGAATTTTGTTGAAAGCTTTGTCTGCATCTATTGAGATGATCATATGGTTTTTCTCCTTCAGTTTGTTAATATGAGATATCACATTGATTGATTTGCATATATTGAAGAATCCTTGTGTTCCTGGAATAAACCCCACTTGGTCATGGTGTATGATCCTTTTAATGTGCTGTTGGATTCTGTTTGCTAGTGTTTTGTTGAGGATTTTTGCATCTATGTTCATCAATGATATTGGCCTGTAGTTTTCTTTTTTGTGACATCTTTGTCTTGTTTTGGTATCAGGGTGAGGGTGGCCTCATAGAATGAGTTTGGGAGTGTTCCACCCTCTGCTATATTTTGGAAGAGTTTCAGAATGGTATGAAATGGTACGTGTTAGCTCTTCTCTAAATGTTTGGTAGAATTTACTTGTGAAGCAATCTGGTCCTGGGCTTTTGTTTGTTGGAAGGTTTTTAATCACAGTTTCAATTTCAGTGCTTGTGATGCATTTGATCATATTTTCTATGTCTTCCTGGTTCAGTCTTGGCAGGTTGTACACTTCTAAGAATTTGTCCATTTCTTCCAGGTTGTCCATTTTATTGGCATAGAGTTGCTTGTAGCAATCTCTCATGATCCTTTGTATTTCTACAGTGTCAGTTGTTACTTCTCCTTTATCATTTCTAATTCTACTGATTTGAGTCTTCTCCCTTTTTTTCTTGATGTGTCTGGCTAATGTTTTAGCTTTTTTTTTTATCTTCTCAAAGAACCATTTTTTTTTAATTGATCTTTGCTATTGTTTCCTTCATTTATTTTTTATTTATTTCTGATATGATCTTTATGAGTTCTTTCCTTCTGCTCACTTTGGGTTTTTTTTGTTATTGTTGTTCTTCTTCTTTCTCTAATTGTTTTATGTGCAAGGTTAGGTTGTTTATTTCAGATATTTCCTATTTCTTAATGTAGGATTGTATTGCTATAAGCTTCTCTCTTAGAATAGCTTTTGCTGCATCCCATAGGTTTTGGCTCATCGTGTCTCCATTGTCATTTCTTTCTAGGTATTTTTTTAATTTCCTCTTTGATTTATTCAGTGATCACTTCGTTATTAAGTAGTGTGTTGATAAGCCTCCATGTGTTTGTATTTTTTGCCAGTATTTTCCTGTTATTTCTAGTCTCATAGCATTGTGGTCGGAAAAGATACTTGATACAATTTCAATTTTCTTAAATTTACCAATGCTTGATTTGTGACCCAAGATATGATCTATCCTGGAGAATGTTCCATGAGCACTTGAGAAAAATGTGTATTCTGTTGTTTTTGGATGGAATGTCCTATAAGTATCAATTAAGTCCATCTTGTTTAATGTATCATTTAAAGCTTGTGTTTCCTTATTTATTTTCATTTTGGATGATCTCTCCATTGTTGAAAGTGGGGTGTTAAAGTCCCCTAATATAATTGTGTTATTATTGATTTCCCCTTTTATGGTTGTTAGTATTTGCTTTATTTATTGAGGTGCTCCTGCGTTGGGTGCATAATATTTACAATTGTTATATCTTCTTCTTGGATCCATTCCTTGATCATTATGTAGTGTCTTTCTTTGTCTCTTGTAATAGTCTTTATTTTAAAGTCTATTTTGTCTGATATGAGAATTGCTACTCCAGCTTTCTTCTGATTACCATTTGCATGGAATATCGTTTTCCGTCCTCTCAATTTAAGTCTGTATGTGACCCTAGGTCTGAAGTGGGTCTCTTGTGGACAGCATATATATGGGTCATGTTTTTGTATCCATTCAGCCAGTCTGTGTCTTTTGGTGGGAGCATTTAATCCATTTACATATAAGGTAATTATCGATATGTATGTTCCTATTCCCATTTTCTTAATTGTTTTGGGTTTGTTATTGAGGTCTTTTCCTTTTCTTGTGTTTCTTGCCTAGAGAAGTTCCTTTAGCATTTGTTGTAAAGCTGGTTTGGTGGTGCTGAACTCTTCTCAGTTTTTGCTTGTCTGTAAACATATTAATTTCTCCATCAAATCTGTATGATATCCTTTCTGGGTAGAGTAATCTTGGTTGTAGGTTTTTCTCCTTCATCACTTTAAATATGTCCTGCAACTGCCTTCTGGCTTGCAGAGTTTTATCAGATGTTAACCTTATAGGGATTCCCTTGTGTGTTATTTGTTGTTTTTCCCCTGCTGCTTTTAATATGTTTTCTTTTTAGTTAATTTTTGCTAGTTTGATTAATATGTGTCTTGGCGTGTTTCTCCTTGGATTTATTCTGTATGGGACTCTCTGTGCCTCCTGGACTTGATTAACTATTTCCTTTCCCATATTAGGGAAGTTTTCAACTATAATCTCTTCAAATATTTTCTCAGTCCCTTTCTTTTTCTCTTCTTCTTCTGGAACCCCTATAATTCGAATGTTGGTGTGTTTAATGTTGTCCCAGAGGTCTCTGAGACTGTCCTCAGTTCTTTTCATTCTTTTTTCTTTATTCTGCTCTGCAGTAGTTTATCTTCCACGTCACTTATCCGTTCTTCTGCCTCAGTTATTCTGTTATTGATCCCTTCTAAAATATTTTTAATTCCATTTTTGTGTTGTTTATCATTGCTTGTTTCCTCTTTAGCTCTTCTAGGTCCATGTCAAATGTTTCCTGCATTTTCTCTATTCTATTTCCAAGATTTCAGATCATCTTTACTATAATTATTCTGAATTCTTTTTCAGGTAGACTGTCTATTTCCTCTTCATTTGTTAGGTTTTGTGTGTTTTTATCTTGCTCCTTCATCTTCTGTGTGTTTTTCTGTCTTCTCATTTTGTTTATATTACTGTATTTGGGGTCTCCCTTTTGCAGGCTGCAGATTCGTAGTTCCCATTGTTTTTGGTGTCTGTCCCCAGTGGCTAAAGTTGGTTCAGTGGGTTGTGTAAGCTTCCTGGTGGAGGGGACTAATGCCTGTGTTCTGGTGGATGAGCCTGGATCTTGTCTTTCTGATGAGCAGGTCCACGTACAGTGGTGTGTTTTTGGGGTGTCTGTGGCCTTACTATGATTTTAGGCAGCCTCTCTGCTGATAGATGGGGCTGTTTTCCTGTCTTGCTAGTTGCTTTTCATAGGGTGTCCAGCACTGTAGCTTGCTGGTCATTGAGTGAAGCTGGGTCTTGGTGTTAAGATGGAGATCTCTGGGAGATTTTTGCTATTTGATATTACATGGAGCTGGGAGGTCTCTTGTGGACCAGTGTCCTGAAGTTGGCTCTCCCACCTCAGAGGCACAGCCCTGATGCCTGGCTGGAGCACCAAGAGACTGTCCTCCACATGGCTCAGAATAAAAGGGAGAAAAAATAGAAAGAAAGATGATAAAATAAAATAAAATAAAATAAAATAAAATAAATTTATTAAAATAAAAAATGATTATTAAGTAAAAGAATTTATAAAGTAAAAAGAAACAAAAACAAAAAACAAACAAACAAAAAAAACGTATGGACAGAACCCTAGGACAAATGGTGAAATGAAAGCTAGACAGACAAAATCTCACTCAGAAGCATACACATACACACTCACAAAAAGAGGAAAAGGGGAAAAATAATCTATCTTGTTCCCAATGTCCACCTCCTCAATTTGGGATGATTTGTTGTCTATTCAGGTATTCCCTAGATGCAGGGTACATCAAGTTGACTGTGGACATTTAATCCACTGCTCCTGAGGCTGCTGGGAGAGATTTCCCTTTCTGTTCTTTGTTCGCACAGGTCCCGGGGTTCAGCTTTGGATTTGGCCCCACCTCTGCATGTAGGTCGCCTGAGGTCATCTGTTCTTCGCTCCGACAGGTCAGGGTTAAAGAAACAGCTACTTTGGGGGCTCTGGCTCACTCAGGCTGGGGGGAGGGAGGGGTACGGATGTGTGGCGAGCCTGTGGCAGCAGAGGCTGGCATGATGTTGCACCAGCCTGAGGCATGCCATGTGTTCTCCCGGGGAAGTTGTCCCTGGATCCCTGGACCCTGGCAGTGGCGGGCTGCACAGGCTCTCAGGAGGAAAGGTGTGGATAGTGACCTTCGCTCGCACACAGGATTCTTGGTGGCTGCAGCAGCAGCCTTAGTGTCTCATGCCGGTCTCTGGTGTCTCTGCTGATAGCTGTGGCTCATGAACTTCTCTGGAGCTCGTTCAGGCGGTGCTCTTAATACCCTCTCCTCGTGCACCAGGAAACAAAGAGGCAACAAAAAGTCTCTTGCCTCTTCGGCAGTTCCAGACTTTTTCCCGGACTCCCTCCCAGCTAGCCATGGTGCACTAACCCCTTCAGGCTGTGTTCAGGCCGCCAACCCCTGTCCTCTCCCTGGGATCCAACCACAGCCCGAGCCTCATCTCCCAGCCCCGCCTGCCCTGTCGGGTGAGCAGACAAGCCTCTCGGGCTGGTGAGTGCTGGTCGGCACTGATCCTCTGTGCGGGAATCTCTCCGCTTTGCCCTCTGCACCCCAGTGGCTGTGGTCTACCCCATGGCTCTGAAGCCTCCCCCATCCACCACCCACAGTCTCTGCCCATGTAGGGGCTTCTAGTGTGTGGAAACCTTTCCTCCTTCACAGCTCCTTCCCACTGGTTCAGGTCCCATCCTTATTCTTTTGTCTCTGTTTTTTTCTTTCTTCTTTTGCCCTACCCAGGTATGTGGGGGAATTTCTTGCCTGTTGGGAGGTCTGAGGTCTTCTGCCAGCATTTAGTAGGTGTTCTGTAGGAGTTGTTCCACGTGTAGATGTATTTCTGATGCATCCGTGGGGAAGAAGGTGATCTCCATGTCTTACTCTTCCATCATCTTCTCCTGTCTATCCTTAATTTGAATTTAATATAATTTTTGATCATGTAAAAATCATTACAGTGTTATTTTGGGAGAGCAAGTGATAACATTGTTTTAATAAATTGCTTTTTGTGTGAAGAAAATTGCTACAATATCTGTTAGATGGAGGGTTGGATGCCTTCATTGCCAAAGAGTCTCTGTTAACATCATATCTATACTTATTTTTACACTTCTTAAGAAGCTGGATAGGAAATAGTTTTTAAGGGGCCCACTCAGGACTGGGACCTAGGAGAGTGCTGGTATGTTTAGCTGAAGATATGCCTTCAGACAAGTGAGGATTCTTTATTCTCTTAAATAAAATGTGGATATAGTAGTGCACATGAATGACTAACATTTAAAATTATGAACCATACAAGATGTTCAAGACAATTTTAGCTTTACAATTCTCAAAATTTATGTCATAACCAGTTGCTTACAATGGCATAAGTGTGAACAAGATCAATAATTCTTACATGGAAATATAATTTTAAGCAACATTGTGTCTTAATGATTCCTGGAAAAATTGGGTGCAAAATGCATCCAATAAGTAAGGGAAATATTTGACCTACTTCATACAGTCATTAGAAAGTACTGACTATATATGGAAAGCATATATAAAGGGAGATATAAGTTTTGTATAGTTAATAATTAGAAAATTTTGTATGGTTTTAAATAATCATTACCTATTTTAACTCATAGCTAACTATATTAACTCCTGGTTAATGACTAGCACAATACATAGAATTTACATATCCTGGTTATCTATAAATATGCTTATATCTATATATATGCTTATCTATGAATAAGCATAGGTTCTGAGAGTGGTGTGTTGGTACTTACTCTGATTTGTAATCAGAGTAGTTGGTAAACTCTGATTTGTAGGTTTTCCAATTTCATGGTGTAAATATTACTTCCATAGACAATTTCAAGTTACCAACCTGATGTCACTGAAAGTTAGGAAGAGATACTCAGTAGCACCCTTTTATATAAAATTTTCACCATACAGATTTCAATATAGATTTTACCACAGAGATGCAATATGTTTAAATAACATCAAGTGTTATATAAAAGTGAAATATGATAAAATAATTATAAATGATGAGTTTTGAGTGTTTATTTGTAGGTTTATATTGTTTAATTGTTAATAGTAGCTGTGTTTAACAATCAGTTTGCAAATATCCTGGATATTTAATAGTTGACTCTTCTGAGCCCATTGGAACAGTTTTCAGCACATCTTAGGCAATCTAAACACAAGAAAATATGATTAAAGAAACATTTTTAATAAGATGGAGGTTATTAAAAAAAAAGAAAGAAAAAAAGAAAGAAAAAAGCCAAACATATAGTGACCCTTGACTTTGCTTAAAGAAAACTGCCAGGCTCATTTCTCCATTACTTTTAAGAGTTTATAGGATCCACTTGCTACTTCATGAAACTGATACTCACCAATTATGCAAGCAGGAAATAGAGGAATTCAAGATCAGTGTTAAGAGTTGTGAATCTAAATAGTGCAATAATAGTTCTACTACCTCAGCTATCTCTTACCCATTTTCGTTTTCCCTTGGACCAATAGATATGCTGGGCAAAACAACCAGACATTGAAGAGGCAGATGTCAAACATGGGAATAATTTGTCAGCATCCCCTTCTTGCAGGGACTCCTATTTCCACAATCCTTTGCATAAAAGGCATAGAAAAGAGCTCACGTATTTACCCACACCCAGGAGATAACTGGAGGAGCACTAATTAGGCAAAACAACAGTTTCCTTTCCCCCCATCTTCCCTCTCTGCTATAGAATGATTGATTCCATCCCCTCCAAATTCATATGCTGAAATCTTAACTCCCAGTGGGATGGTATTTGGAGGTGGAGGTTTTGGGAGGAAATTAGATCATGAGGGGGTTAGTGTCCTTATAAAAGAGACCCCCAGAGAGCTCCCTTGTCCCTTGTGAGGACACAATGAGAAGATAGCCATTTATGAACTAGGAAGCAGGCCCTCACCACTGAATCTGCCTGCACCTTTATCTTGGACTTCTAGCCTCCAGAATGGTGAGAGATAAATATCCATTGTTTATAAGTCACCCAGGCTATGGAATTTTTGTTAAAGCAACCTGAACAAACTGAGACATTCCCAGACTCCAGTAGAATAAAACAGAGAGAAAGACACAAAGAAAAAGAGAAGGGAGCAGAGTGAAAGAACAGATTGTTATCCATTCTATTCAAAATTCCTCCAATCAGGCTAGTGATGGACAACAAGAAATAAGAATGCAAGCTAAAGAATTTGAACTTAATGGGCTACTTTATGTACAAATTGTCATAAAACCAAGGTATCTGTCCAATATGTAATTATGTGGCAGGAAAAGAAAATATGATAACTCACGTTTGAAGACCATGATGGAGGGAAAACAAAACTATATATATAAAATATTCATATATACTTATTTAACATTGCAATCAACAAATTTCTCTTCCAGAATATACAGAGTAATTAGTTCTGTTAAACTATAATAAAACTCACATGTCCTCCACATAATAAGCTGGTCTGATAAAAACTAATACCTATTTAGTGTACGTTTGAAAGAAACATGTAAAATTGATATGGAGTACAGAGATATGAAAGCACTGCCTCTTGAAAATAAGAGTGAAATATACATTCAGCTTATCCAGACCAGATAATAACCATGAAGTTATTTGGTCTCAACTCCTAATAACTATAACTCCTAAAACATATTCAGAAAGACCTTTTTATTTGTACTTCCATTTAAGACATTCTGTGATGAGAAAACAAATATTTAAAAGGGACTCAAATGAAATGCTTCAAGTTTTAGCACACTGATTTCAATTTTAAATATAAAACTCTGACTTAAATATTAATAATATTTCCCTTACTATCCTGAAATAAAATATATAGCTATTAAGCTTACCTAAGCATGCAGTTTAAAAAATCAACAAAATGCTATAATTAGAATATAAAAAAATATAAGAAAAGTGATTTATAATATAATAAGGCTCAATTCAGTCTGTAAAGGAATAGGAATGAATCATCACAAGATGTGAGGAAGATGCCCAAGTGCTTGTAGTTGTATGGAAAATCATCACAAATCTTAACAGCTCTATAGATGGATACAGGTGTTATCAGTGACTCAAATACCACAAGCACTGAGGATAAGAGTTTCCAAGATGGAAAAACCACTCTTGATAGAATTTTGAACCTTCTCTTTATTTAAAGGGAATTTTAATTTGTGGGAAGCTTTGTATATATTAGGACTTCAAAAAATACTTGGTATTGATATCTGTTTTAAATAGGTTCTAAGTCAGATAACTATAATCAGGTCTTTCCTTTCTTGGGTGTCCAGTGGTCATTTGAAATGTGAGTGGAATATAAGGCAGGACTGTCTTTACAGTCTTCTATCCTTCTTATCCACTGCATGCTAAAGGACAGTGATGCTGTCCAATATTTGTCACAACTGGAGAAAACTCTGAAAATTAGAAGCTCTCCCCTACTAGTAATACTACATCCACTAAAGACCAGTGATAGTGGGTATTGTAATGGGAATCAAAGTACCTAGGCTGTGGTCCTGGCCTATTAAACAGCAATAATTGCCTCAGTTGATCTCTTACCTAAAAGATAGCTCCTAGTGAGTGTTAAAATTATGATTTTTGATAATATCCAAACAAAATTAGGGAATCAACAAGCTGCAAAAATCTTAATTTCCATTCCTTAAATTCATTATACTTAAATTTAGTATACTTAAAAGTTATATATGAATATCATTCAACAAAAACTTAATTTCATCATCTATGTATTACTTTTATTAAAGACAGCCATGATGTGCAGTGGTGACTGTGTTTCTACAATTTGTTGAGGCTATGTTCCATAAACCACTTAGAGCCAAAACAAAAGGTATTGATTTCTGTAAGTAAATTAGGTTTTGAGAGTAAAGTGTTTGTCCATGTGATTGCTCACCCATTTAACAAATGACAACTTGCAGTACACTAATTGCTACCTTGGTTAATTCATCTCACATAGATATACTGTTAACCACCTAAAGAAACCAAGAGAAGCGCAGGACATAATTGTATCTTAAAAATATAAATATAACGTCTTTTAAGGTTATGGAATAAAACATTCAATTTTCAACAGCTTTTAAAGCAATAACATTTTCCGAATAGGCAGTTACATTCTAGTAATATTTTCAAACGCTTCACATGAATTAAAAAAATAAAACAAGCTGTTTTCTTCAATGATGTATAAGTTATTTCCATTTCACAAATCTAAAGATTTTTAAGCTGTGCAGCCTGATTGTCTGTACTGATCCATTTGATACAAGGAAGCAAAATATTTTAGCCATATAGATTCAACCTTAGAAATTACTCCAAAATTACTCTTTATTGATCAGTGGATACTTCCAGACTAATCTCAGACACCAACCCTTTTATCAAGACCTCACAGCCTTTTGGCTGGCACAGATTCACAAACAAATAATTTGAATACAAAATGTGAAATATTCATAGGGTATCACGGAATCAGAACTTAGGAGACATATAGATAAGTTAAAGTAACACAAGCGGCTAGGAAAGATAATTTTGGAATATCTACATGTTCATATAATAGAAGTTTGTTTTTTACTCACTTAAAGTTCAAAGCTGGTATTCCTGATCAGAGCCCAGAGAAGTCAGAGGTGGGGGAGTTTTCTGCTCCACAGTCACTTGGGAAGAGTTTTTACCACTATTTCTGGGGTCATCCTGGTGGTGATTTTCAGCTAGCAAAAATAAGTGGGGGAGGGGTAAAAAAGACATACCTCTTTCCCTAAGCTTGACAAGACAATCTTGTTTCAGTTGATATTCCATGGTTAAAACCCAGTCACCTGGTCATCCCTGACTATAACAGAGGCTGGGAAATGTAGTTTACCTGAGAATAAGAAGAGAGAGTCAGAGGGCTTCCCTGGTGGTGCAGTGGTTGGGAGTCCGCCTGCGGGTGCAGGGGACACAGGTTCATGCCCTGGTCCGGGAGGATCCCACATGCCGTGGAGCGGCTGGGCCCATTAGCCATGGCCACTGAGCCTGCATGTCTGGAGCCCATGCTCCGCAAAGGAAGAGGCCACAACAGTGAGAGGCCCGCCATCTCATTAATATGAACCCAGTTGTGATGGAGAAGGACTTGTTATGAATAACAAGACACCCATCACCTTTACGGCTCTGAAGATATTTTAGGAACTGAAAACAAGAGACTAGATATTATGACAAAAGATGCTCCCATTGCTGTTATTACTCAGAGGATTCCAAAAGTTTTGGGAACTGCGAGCCAGGAACCATGGAAAAAGACCAAATATATATAAGAAATATATTTTAGTCATTTGAATGACCCAATATATATGTATATATTTTTATAAATCACAATATCACATAGAGTAACTCTGAAATGAATGGCAACAAGGTTTATGGTGCTCAATACAACCTGAGATGGAGAATTTGAGAAATAAATATTTAATTTTCTTTTAAAATATATAAAAGTCAGGAAGAAAGGAAGTGCATTAACTACATGACCTGAGGCAAGTCATTTAATAGAACGTCATGTCAGTTTCCTTCTCTGTAAAATGGGGATTATAATAGCACTTACCAAATAGAGTAGTTCTTTTGATTAAATTAGTTCATCCATGTGAAGCAATTCAGCATATTTCCTAGTATATAGTAAGTAGTCAATAAAGGTTAATAACTGTACTTATTATAAATTAACTACATCCCACCTCTATATTTACCAGGCCTAGAGGTAGAGTAGTTGCAAAATTTGCTCCTCCTGGCTACTTCCAAATAAATCTTCCTTTCCTGTTCCTAAAATCCACAATTTTGGATCCCACGGCATTACGCTACACAAGTGTACTCAAATTTTAGAGTGCCTCAGAATCACCTGGAAGACTTGTTAAATCGAGGTTGCTGATCCTACATGGAATTTTTAATCAGTAGTCTGGGATGAGCCTAGAATATTGCATTTCTAATAAGGTCCAATCATGCTACTGTTGCAAGTCCAGGGATCACAGTTTGAGAATCATGGCTATAGAGTGTACACAATCTCTCATTGGTACTAACATTTATAAAGCTCTAGGCCTTTCTTCATTGCCTAAGGGCTTTAGTTCCTGGTTTGTTCTCACCTTCTTCAAATTGCTTTGACATAATCCTTAGTAATTTCAATCACCATTTGGATGGTCTTTGCAACTCTCCGGACTTGGAGCTTGGCCAACTGCTCTCTTTCAATAATTATTCAATTATTATTGTACCCCAAACTTTCACTTGTATGACCCTATACAAGAACAAACCACTAGTAATGTCTGCAACATCTCCATTATCTCAATTTCACATGTCCCTCTCAGAGATCAATACTTATATTTTCAGCTCCTTCTCACTAATTCTCTAACAATCTTTCGGACTTATATTCCACTGATGCCATAATTTTACACTGCCTCTCATTTTTGTCATTTACCCATTTGCTTCTTCTTCAGCTTAATATCCTAGTCCGTCATGATTGTATAGAGTGTCAACTTCATTGCTTCCTTTTCATTTGCTCATACTTGCCTGAAAAAAAAACAAACATACAGGATTAAATGTAACACACATTTGCAGCTCTGAATACAAATAGAAAGAAAACATAGACCTACTGACTTGCACTTTAAATTCATGACTACTAACCTGATAGGTGCCCTTAACATTGGTTGGCAATCAAATTACCTTTTCTTATTCAATTTATTCTCTGAATGATTATTTCATACTTCCACCCTCTCCTGGAATCTCTCCTCTCCTCTCCCCATTCTCAATGCTCTTTCTTACTTTACTTTTAAATTATCAGAACTTACCCAAGCTACCTACTCTTCCATGCACCTGGCAGAATCTACCCATATAACCTGGCTCCTATGATCCATGAACTGTCAGTTCTACCCAAAGCCAGCTCTTCATTCATGCATTAAAGCTCAGCTACTCTCACCTACTCCAGGACAACTCCAGCAATTTGCCCATATCTCACCTGATCATTCATATTTCCTCTCTAGTGGATTATTTACTTTAGCATATAAACATGTATCATCTCTCCCATTTTAAAGCAAACAAAAAACCTCCCTCAGGACCACTATTTCCCTGCATGCTAGTGCTATGCTATTTTTCTGTTACTTTTACTTCAAGATTTATTTAAAGAATTGTTTATACTTGCTGCTTCCAATCATCTCCCTCAACTCTTTTTAAACCTATTTCAATTACAATTTTATGCACACCTTTCATCAACCCTGTTCTCAATAATGGTAATGACGATCTCCAACTGATTATTGCAATGGCCAATTCTCAGTTCTCATGCCTGTGGAAAACATATAAAAAGGTGATCAAAATTTCACTAGGTTTATAGAACACCATTCTTTTTTTTTTTTTTTTCTGTACGCGGGCCTCTCACTGCTGTGGCCTCTCCCGTTGCGGAGCACAGGCTCCGGACACACAGGCTCCGCGGCCATGGCTCGCGGGCCCAGCCGCTCCGCGGCATGTGGGATCTTCCGGGATCGGGGCACGAACCCGTGTCCCCTGCATCAGCAGGCGGACTCTCAACCACTGCGCCACCAGGGAAGCCCTAGAACACCATTCTTAATTGGTTTCCCTGTTACTTCTCTGGCAGCTAATTGTCAGTTCCCTTTGGTGGTTTTGTCTCATCTACCTAACATCTAAATATCTGTTTAATTCTGTTACATCACTGACACCTAAAAGAAAAAATGGCACATAATTAATGCCTAAAAATACCTACATTGAAATCATTATTTTATTTGGCAGAGAATCAGTATATGGTTCAGACTGTAAAGCCGCTCTTGGATGGATTTGGATCGTACCTACATTCATTAATAGCTGTTTGACTGAAGCTACTTAGTCTCACTATAATACAGTTTCCTTATTTGTAAATGCTTATGGACATATAGTAAGAATTTAACAATATTCTCATCAGGATTAAGTGAGATAATATAGGAAAAGGGCATAGTGTATTAACTATCGTTGTTAACAACTTTCTTTTAATTATGATTATCCCTAAAACAAGTTCTTCAGTAGCTATTATTACTCCTATTTTTCAGATGAAGAAATCTGGATTCCAAAAGTGTTTGTACAGACTTACAACTATTAAGTATTTTTGAATTCAGATCTTTGTGATTTCAAAGCCTGTGGTCTTGCCACATGTAATAGTGATAATAATAATAGTAATAAACAGTTTTTCAGCACTTTATATGCACTAGACACTTAAATTGGTTATCTGTCTCTCCATTACAATATTACTACAGACCTTAGCAGCTTAAAACAACACGCACTTATTGCCTTAAATTTTCTGTGGGTCAGCAGTTAGGGAAGGACCTTATTGGATCTTCTAATTCAGTATCTCATGTCACAAGGCTGCAATCACGTGTTGGCCAGGGTGAAAGTCTCATCTGAAGCTCAGCTGAGGAAGCATCTCCTTCCCAGCTTGCATGGTTGCTGGCAGCATTTAGTTCCTTGTGGACTGTTAAACTGAGTGCTCAGTCTCTTGCCAACTCTCAACAGGTGCCATCCTCAGTACCTTGTCATGGACGCCTTCCCAACCTTCCCTTTTGCTTCCTCAAAGCTGACAAGGGAGAGAGAGTCTCTTTGCAAGAAGAGTATCACCATTATACACATAATCATATACATCCTGTTAACTTTGCTGCATTTTACTGGTTAGAAATGAGTCATAGGTTTCATACACAATCAAAGGGAGAGGATCACACAATAATTTAAATACTAGAAGGCAGAATCATGGGGTCATCATAAGGTATGTCAGCTCTAATGTAATACTATTTTAAACAATTTAATTATATTAACTTGAATTTTATCCCCATTTTAAAGATAAGCAAACTCAATCACAGAGAGTGTAAATAACTAGCCCAATCCCACATTATTAGTTGTGTTAGTTAGACATGAGGCCACCTGCTTCCATTTCCCATTCACTTAATAACTACCCTGTACTAATTAGACCACTTTATAGGTAAAGACTGACCTGAAAGTTTTAGGAGTTTTGTTTTATGACAAAATTCAATAAAAAACAACTTGAGAAAAAATAGACTAAAGTTTTGATTAAATGATCTATTCACATAAAAACTAGTTTTTATTAACCCCAAATCATAAAATAAAAAAGATTACAGAGAGTGTTATGGGTATTAATTTAAACATCTATTCTACTCAATATATTTATTTAATATACATATATTTATTGCTATGAATACCATTAATTTAGGCACCAATAATGCACTCGTAAATAATTGTATCAGAAATGACTACGGTTCCAATATATTAATAACTTTTGATTTTTGCTGGACAGTTCGGTAACAAAATGAAGATTACGTTTCCCACACTTCCTTGCAGCTAGCTCTGGCCATTAAGTCAATTCTGACCTGAAAGATATCAGTGGAAATACTATATATAAATTCTATGAAGTGTCTGAGAAAAAGAGAGGGCTTAGATTTTCTTTTCTCCCTATTGCTGCTGAAATACTGAAATGATACCTCCAGTTGGAACAAATGTCTTGGAACATGAGGTGGAAGCTGCATTCTGTGGATGGCACAAGAAAAACAAAATAGGAGCCAGTTTTGGAGGTTCATGGAACTGCTGTATTATACATAGACACTGCTTATGAGACAAATCAAATTTAGTATTATTTAAGTCACTAATATCAGAGCTTTTTCACTAGTCAAAGCAAAAGCACATTCACACTGATACAATAAAATGAAAATAATAACTGAGATCTGGTAGTGTCCTTATTCTCATGGAATTAGTTCTCATTTTAACAACACAGTTTAAATAATATATTTTTTAATCCTAGAGAAAGTCCCTGTTGATAATTTACTGCTAAATTTTTTAAATAGAAGATAATTTACTACTACATTTTTTTAAAAAGAAGTTTATATTTAGTTGATGGATTTGCATATCAAAGACATTATTTGAAATAATACTGACACTGCTTCTCAGGATAGTTAATTAGAATATAATGTGGTGTAGGCAAATAAACAAAATAAACTTTGAAAAGAAAAATAATATAATGTGGCTTACTGGTAAATATGCTTGAAATATTCTATAAATATATAATTAACTATTATATAATTAACTACAAACTATTCAAACAGATATCCAAAAATTTAAAGCTGTTAAACATATAAATACATCCCAGTAGATTATATCTGTAAATTGAACACAAAATTAATTTTATGTCAACAAAGTACTATTTTTAGCAAGTTGTACAATGGATAGAAAGACATAATTGTCCAGCTTTTGACATATGCTTTCTTTCTAATAGTGATAATGAAGATAACTGAAGAGCAATGCATGGAAAACGATCACATGTTATCTCTTCAATAAGTCGTACTTTACAGGTGGTTGGCTGGAAAAGTAGTAGGTTTTATTTTCTATGCTGATAAATCCTAATATCTGAAGAAATGGATAATGTTGCAACTTTAAGTGATTGCAGTGGTGCTTGTCTGTGAGTTACACACAAGGTTTTTAAATGGATAAGGGGAATTAGGATTGTTAAATGATCATAACCTACTTACAGTAAAAGCTTGTAAAACCATTTAAAAGGCAACTACATTTGTG
This sequence comes from Mesoplodon mirus, assembly GCF_964341445.2. NCBI lineage: Eukaryota > Metazoa > Chordata > Mammalia > Artiodactyla > Ziphiidae > Mesoplodon > Mesoplodon mirus. Next base: position 125,050,025 of record NC_138982.1, on the reverse strand, counting down.
TTGACAAACAAAATGTTCCATGAATACCACTTATGGTGCTAAATGATGAATCAGCTATTCTAAACATTCTCCAATGTCTGATCACAGAGTTCTATGGCCCAGTTGTTCATGATCTAATTTTCAATATTTAAATAAACATTACTCTTTCAAGCAGGTGGATACTTTTCCAGCTGTATTCAATGTATGACTTTTTGAATTTATAAATTAAAACAATAGTTTCCTAGTTTGAAAGTTCATCTTTATAGATGAGAGATTAAAACAAATTCAGGTGGACTGGGGGCTGCAGGGACAGTGGGTAATTATAGAGGCATGGACCACAACAAATACATTTTTTTACACAGTGTATTTTGTTAACAAGAGGAAGGGGGTGTTTGTCTTGTTAAAATGTATTCATCTGTCAATATAAACTTTTGTAACTCTATGTACCATATGAAAATATTTCACCTCATCCGTATGTAGATCATAGATCAGCTCCTAAAACTGGTCATTTGGTTTCTGAGCATTGTGACATCTCAGATGGAATTTTGCTTTGTATTCCTTCCAAGGATATCTCTCTCTCTCTCTGTCTCTCTCTCTCACTGTCTCTCTATCTCTGTATCTTTCTTTCTAGTTCTTCTCTAATTGTTATTTATTTATTTATTTATTTATTATTTTTTGCTTTATAACAAATTTAATCAGTTATACATATATATATGTTCCCATATCACCTCCCTTTTGCGTCTCCCTCCCACCCTCCCTATCCCACCCCTCCAGGCGGTCACAAAGCACCGAGTTGATCTCCCTGTGCTATGCGGCTGCTTCCCACTAGCTATCTACCTTATGTTTGGTAGTGTATATATGTCCATGCTGCTCTTTCACTTTCTCACAGCTTACCCTTCCCCCTCCCCATATCCTCAAGTCCATTCTCAAGTAGGTCTGTGTCTTTATTCCTGTCTTACCCCTATGTTCTTCATGACATTTTTTTTCTTAAATTCCATATATATGTGTCAGCATACAGTATTTGTCTTTCTCTTTCTGACTTACTTCACTCTGTATGACAGACTCTAGGTCCATCCACCTCATTACAAATAGCTCAATTTCGTTTCTTTTTGTGGCTGAGTAATATTCCATTGTATATATGTGCCACATCTTCTTTACCCATTCACCTGATGATGGACACTTAGGTTGATTCCATCTCCAGGCTATTGTAAATAGGGCTGCTGTGAACATTTTGGTACATGACTCTTTTTGAATTATGGTTTTCTCAGGGTATATGCCCAGTAGTGGGACTGCTGGGTCATATGGTAGTTGTATTTGTGTTTTTTTAAGGAACCTCCATACTGTTCTCCATAGTGGCTGTACCAATTCACATTCCCACCAGCAGTGCAAGAGTGTTCCCTTTTTTCCACACCCTCTCCAGCATTTATTGTTTCTAGATTTTTTGATGATGGCCATTCTGACTGGTGTGAGATGATATCTCATTGTAGTTTTGATTTGCATTTCTCTAATGAGTAAAGATGTTGAGCATCCTTTCATGTGTTTGTTGGCAGCCTGTATATCTTCTGTGGAGAAATGTCTATTTAGGTCTTCTGCCCATTTTTGGACTGGGTTGTTTGTTTTCTTTGTTATTGAGCTGCATGAGCTGCTTATAAATTTTGGAGATTAATCCTTTGTCAGTTGCTTCATTTGCAAATATTTTCTCCCATTCTGAGGGTTGTCTTTTTGTCTTGTTTATGGTTTCCTTTGCTGTGCAAAAGCTTTGAAGTTTCATTAGGTCTCATGTGTTTATTTTTGTCTTTACTTGCATTTCTCTAGGAGGTGGGTCGAAAAGGATCTTGCTGTGATTTATGTCATAGAGTGTACTGCCTATGTTTTCCTCTAAGAGTTTGATAGTGTCTGGCCTTACATTTAGGGCTTTAACCCATTTTGAGCTTATTTTTGTGTATGGTGTTAGGGAGTGATCTAATCTCATACTTTTACATGTCCCTATCCAGTTTTCCCAGCACTACTTATTGAAGAGACTGTCCTTTCTCCACTGTACATTCCTGTCTCCTTTATCAAAGACAAGGTGACCATATGTCCGTGGGTTTATCTCTGGGCTTTCTATCCTGTTCCATTGATCTATCTTTCTGTTTTTGTGCCAGTACCATACTGTCTTGATTACTGTAGCTTTGTAGTATAGTCTGAAGTCAGGGAGCCTGATTCCTCCAGCTCCATTTTTCATTCTCAAGATTGCTTTGGCTATTCGGGGTCTTTTGTGTTTCCATACAAATTGTGAAATTTTTTGTTCTAGTTCTGTGAAAAATGCCAGTGGTAGTTTGATAGGGATTGCATTGAATCTGTAGATTGCTTTGGGTAGTAGAGTCATTTTCACAATGTTGATTCTTCCAATCCAAGAACATGGTACATCTCTCCATCTATTTGTATCATCTTTAATTTCTTTCATCCGTGTCTTATAATTTTCTGCATACAGGTCTTTTGTCTCCTTAGGTAGGTTTATTCCTAGATATTTCATTCTTTTTGTTGCAATGGTAAATGGGAGTGTTTCCTTGATTTCAGTTTCAGAGTTTTCATCATTAGTATATAGGAATGCCAGAGATTTCTGTGCATTAATTTTGTAGCCTGCAACTTTACCAAATTCATTGATTATCTCTAGTAGTTTTCTGGTAGCATCTTTAGGATTCTCTATGTATAATATCATGTCATCTGCAAACAGTGACAGCTTTACTTCTTCTTTTCCGATTTGGTTTCCTTTTATTTCCTTTTCTTCTCTGATTGCTGTGGGTAAAACTTCCAAAACTATGTTGAATAAGAGTGGTGAGAGTGGGCAACCTTGTCTTGTTCCTGATCTTAGTGGAAATGGTTTCAGTGTTTCACCATTGAGGACGATGCTGGCTATGGGTTTGTCATATATGACCTTTATTATGTTGAGGAAAGTTCCCTCTATGCCTACTTTCTGCAGGGTTTTTATCATAAATGGGTGTTGAATTTTGTCGAAAGCTTTGTCTGCATCTATTGAGATGATCATATGGTTTTTCTCCTTCAATTTGTTAATATGGTGTATCACGTTGATTGATTTGCGTATATTGAAGAATCCTTGCCTTCCCGGAATAAACCCCACTTGATCATGGTGTATGATCCTTTTAATGTGCTGTTGGATTCTGTTTGCTAGTATTTTGTTGAGGATTTTTGCATCTATGTTCATCAGTGATATTGGCCTGTAGTTTTCTTTCTTTGTGACATCCTTGTCTGGTTTTGGTATCAAGGTGATGTTGGCCTCATAGAATGAGTTTGGGAGGGTTCCTCCCTCTGCTATATTTTGGAAGAGTTTGAGAAGGATAGGTGTGAGCTCTTCTCTAAATGCTTGATAGAATTCGCCTGTGGAGCCATCTGGTCCTGGGCTTTTGTTTGTTGGAAGATTTTTTATCACAGTTTCAATTTCAGTGCTTGTGATTGGTCTGTTCATATTTTCTATTTCTTCCTGATTCAGTCTGGCAGGTTGTGCATTTCTAAGAATTTGTCCATTTCTTCCAGGTTGTCCATTTTATTGGCAAAGAGTTGCTTATAGTAATCTCTCATGATCTTTTGTATTTCTGCAGTGTCAGTTGTTACTTCTCCTTTTTCATTTCTAACTCTACTGATTTGAGTCTTCTCCCTTTTTTTCTTGATGAGTCTGGCTAATGGTTTATCAATTTTGTTTATCTTCTCAAAGAACCAGCTTTTAGTTTTATTGATCTTTGCTATCGTTTCCTTCATTTCTTTTTCATTTATTTCTGATCTGATTTTTATGATTTTTTTCCTTCTGCCAACTTTGGGATGTTTTTGTTCTTCTTTCTCTAATTGCTTTAGGTGCAAGGTTAGGTTGTTTATTTGAGATGTTTCCTGTTTCTTAAGGTGGGATTGTATTGCTATAAACTTCCCTCTTAGAACTGCTTTTGCTGCGTCCCATAGGTTTTGGGTCGTCCTGTCTCCATTGTCATTTGTTTCTAGGTATTTTTTTAATTTCCTCTTTGATTTCTTCAGTGACCACTTCGTTATTAAGTAGTGTTTTGTTTAGCCTCCATGTGTTTGTATTTTTAACAGCTCTTTTTCTGTAATTGATATCTAGTCTCATAGCATTGTGGTCGGAAAAGATACCTCATACAATTTTAATTTTCTTAAATTTACCAAGGCTTGATTTGTGACCCAAGATATGATCTATCCTGGAGAATGTTCCATGAGCACTTAAGAAAAATGTGTATTCTGTTGTTTTTGGATGGAATGTCCTATAAATATCAATTAAGTCCATCTTGTTTAATGTATCATTTAAAGCTTGTGTTTCCTTATTTATTTTCATTTTGGATGATCTGTCCATTGGTGAAAGTGGGGTGTTAAAGTCCCCTACTATGATTGTGTTACTGTCGATTTCTCCTTTTATGGTTGTTAATATTTTCCTTATGTATTGAGGTGCTCCTATGTTTGGTGCATAAATATTTACAATTGTTATATCTTCTTCTTGGATTGATCCCTTGATCATTATGTAGTGTCCTCCTTTGTCTCTTCTAGTAGTCTTTATTTTAAAGTCTATTTTGTCTGATATGAGAATTGCTACTCCAGCTTTCTGTTGGTTTCCATTTGCATGGAATACCTTTTTCCATCCCCTTACTTTCAGTCTGTATGTGTCTCTAGGTTTGAAGTGGGTCTCTTGTAGACAGCATATATATGGGTTTTGTTTTTGTATCCATTCAGCCAACCTGTGTCTTTTGTTGGGAGCATTTAGTTCATTTACATTTAAGGTAATTATCAATATGTATGTTTCTATTCCCATTTTCTTAATTGTTTTGGGTTCGTTATTGTAGCTCTTTTCTGTCTGTTGTGTGTCTTGCCTAGAGAAGTTCCTTTAGCATTTGTTGTAAAGCTGGTTTGGTGGTGCTGAACTCTCTCAGCTTTTGCTTGTCTGTAAACGTTTTAATTTCTCCATCAAATCTGAATGAGATCCTTGCTGGGTAGAGTAATCTTGGTTGCAGGTTTTTCTCCTTCATCACTTTAATTATGTCCTGCCACTCCCTTCTGGCTTGCAGAGTTTCTGCTGAGAGATCAGCTGTTATCCTGATGGGGATTCCCTTGTGTGTTATTTGTTGTTTTTGCCTTGCTGCTTTTAATAGGATTTCTTTGTGTTTAATTTTTGACAGTTTGATTAATATGTGTCTTGGCATATTTCTCCTTGGATTTATTCTGTATGGGACTCTCTGTGCCTCCTGGACTTGATTAACTATTTCCTTTCCCATATTAGGGAAGTTTTCAACTATAATCTCTTCAAATATTTTCTCAGTCCCTTTCTTTTTCTCTTCTTCTTCTGGAACCCCTATAATTCGAATGTTGGTGCGTTTCATGTTGTCCCAGAGGTCTCTGAGACTGTCCTCTGTTCTTTTCATTCTTTTTTCTTTATTTTGCTCTGCAGCAGTTATTTCCACTATTTTATCTTCCACCTCACTTATCCGTTCTTCTGCCTCAGTCATTCTGCTATTGATCCCATCTAGAGTATTTTTTATTTCATTTACTGTGTTTTTAATCGATGCTTGATTCATCTTTAGTTCTTCTAGGTCTTTGTTAACTGCTTCTTGCATTTTGTCTATTCTATTTCCAAGATTTTGGATCTTGAAAATAGAATCTTGGATCATCTTTACCATCATTATTCTGAATTCTTTTTCAGGTAGACTGCCTATTACCTCTTCATTTGTTAAGTCTGGTGGGTTTTTATCTTGCTCCTTCACCTGCTGTGTGTTTTTCATTTTGCTTATGTTACTGTGTTTGGGGTCTCCTTTTTGCAGGCTGCAGGTTCGTAGTTCCCGTTGTTTTTGGTGTCTGTCCCCAGTGGCTAAGGTTGGTTTAGTGGGTTGTGTAGGCTTCCTGGTGGAGGGGACTAGTGCCTGTGTTCTGGTGGATGAGGCTGGATCTTGTCTTTCTGGTGGGCAGGTCCATGTCTGGTGGTGTGTTTTGGGGTGTCTGCGTCCTTTTTATGATTTTAGGCCACCTCTCTGCTAATGGGTGGCGTTGTGTTCCTGTCTTGCTAGTTGTTTGGCATAGTGTGTCCAGCACTGTAGCTTGCTGGTCGTTGAGTGAAGCTGGGTGCTGGTGTTGAGATGGAGGTCTCTGGAAGATTTTTGCCGTTTGATATTATGTGGAGTTGGGAGGTCTCTTGTGGACCAGTGTCCTGAAGTTGGCTCTCCCACCTCAGAGGCACAGCACTGACTCCTGGCTCCTCAATTTGGGATGATTTGTTGTCTATTCATGTGTTCCACAGATGCAAGGTACATCAAGTTGATTGTGGAGCTTTAATCCGCTGCTTCTGAGGCTGCTGGGAGAGGTTCCCCTTTTTCTTCTTTGTTCTCACAGCTCCTGGGTCTCAGCTTTGGATTTGGCCCCGCCTCTGCGTGTAGGTCGCCAGAGGGCGTCTGTTCTTTGCTCAGACAGGACAGGGTTATAGGTGCAGCCTCTTCGGGGACTCTGGCTCACTCAGGCCAGGCGGGAGGGAGGGGCACGGAGTGCGGGGCGAGCCCGCAGCGGCAAAGGTCGGCGTGACGTTGCACCAGCCTGAGGTGCGCCATGCCTTCTCCCAGGGAAGCTGCCCCTGGATCCCGGGACCACGGTAGTGGTGGGCTGCACAGGCTCCCGGAAGGGCTGTGTGGACAGTGACCTGCGCTTGCACACAGGCTTCTTGGCAGTGGCAGCAGCAGCCCCAGCGTCCCACACCCGTCACTGTGCTCCATGCTTTCAGTCACGACTCGCGCCTGTCTGTGGAACCCCTTTAATCAGTGCTCTTAATCCCCTCTCCTCATGCACCTGGAAACCAAGAGGGAAGAAAAAGTCTCTTGCCTCTTCGGCATCTCCAGAGTTTTGCCGGACTCCCTCCCGGCTAGCTGTGGCACATTAACCCCCTTCAGGCTGAGTTCTCGCCGCCAGCCCCAGTCCTCTCCCTGCGCTCTGACTGAAGCCCGCGCCTCATCTTCCAGCTCCGCCCGCCCCGGCGTGCGAGCAGACAAGCCTCTCGGGCTGGTGAGTGCCACTGGGCACCGATCCTCTGTGCGGGGATCTCTCCACTTTGCCCTACCCAGGTATGTGGGGAGTTTCTTGCCTTTTGGGAGGTCTGGGGTCTTCTGCCAGCGTTCAGTAGGTGTTCTTTAGGAGTTGTTCCACGTGTAGCTGTATCTCTAATTGTTATTATGCTTGTAAGCTTTCCAGTGAATCACACAGTCTTTCAAAGATTTTTTTTAATGTAAAATACTTCGTAAATTCTTCCAAATAACATTCTTCATGTGGTTTCCATTGCAAAGTCGTTTTCTTCATACATCACTGCCATCTGCTTTGTGGATGTTTCTCAGGACATCTGTTGCCTATCAGAGTCATTGTGTTTTCTTTCTCCCTCCCCTTTTATTGTGTAAGAAAGTATTGAACTCTGTTTCATAACTTCACTAAAAATATAAACTTAAAGTGCTTAATTTTCTGAGGACAGGGGACTCTCTACATCACTTTATCTATCTTTGCATCACAGATGTCGGTCTATTTGGTTACAGTATTGTGTCTTCCTCAAATGAGTTAATCAACTGAGGTTCTTTGACTCACAAAATCATGGTTTAGCTTTATTCTTAGCACCCATTCAATCTGTTTTTGTTTTGTTTTGTTTTGTTTTAACCAGAGAGAAAGTTCTTTCAATCTCCCTTGACCTGTTTCTTTGTTTCGTACTTAGCGTGACCACACAAACTGGTTTACCTGGGGAGTGCTTGGTTTGTTTCTGTTTCCCCAGTGCCTCTTCCAATTTAGGTTTTGAGTAAGATTATTTTTTTTAATTTTTAATAAGTCAGTATTACTTATAGTTGCATTAAATTAAGGGAAGATAGATTTTGTTCTGTATGTTCATTCATACAGATTCTACCATGATCTCATCTGTTAGTGGTAGAGATGGAAGTGCAGTGAACAGGGTTCACAAATGAGCATGTTTTGTAAAAAGTGTGTAGTAATAATCCATCCCTCTTTCTCTCTCAGAGCTTTCCTATCTAATCATAATGAACATTTCTTTCTCAAACATACTACACAGGATGCTCACTGATAAAACAAGCAGCTCTCAGGCTCAGGTAGAAAGAAGCAGTGAAGACCTTCTATCATCTGGTGGTAGAGAGAGAATTATGTCCTTGCTATGTCCTTGGCTTGCACGTGTCCAAGCCAATATGTTATGGTTTGTTCAGTGTTCTGCAAGTCTTCAGGTTGTCAGTTGATGAAAGCCAGTGAGAAATGGAAAAATAGTCAATTAGATTAACATAACATATGTGCCAGAAAAACAAGGCCCTACAATATAGCACAGGGAACTATAGTTAATGTCCTGTGATAAACCATAATGGAAAAGAATATGAAAAAGTATATATACATATGTATAACTGAGTCACTTTGTTCTACAGTAGAAATTAACACATTATAAATCAACTATACTTCAATAAAATTTAAAATAATAAAAAAAAGAAAAAAAATAAACCCCACATAACACATGTGCTGGAAATAGAGGATGTTCTGATCCTGTGGAATATGAAGAAATTAGCTTAACTACTCTTCTTACATTGCTTTGTCAGTTTATTATAAATTCTAAACTTTTACTATTTTTTTGTTAGGTATGCATTCAATTTTTTTTCAAAGATTCCTTAGGCAGCAATTAATCCAAAAAAGTTAAAGTGCAAGTTAAATGAAAAATTAAATACTAAATTTCTTTCTTGAGAAATTTGATGTTGAACATTTAATCTGCATAGTATCTTTATTGATATTAATCATACACTTGGGGTGCCAAACTGATACCACAACAACATGAAAGCCAAAAGGAATAAAATGTATTGGTTTCTACTCTAAAAGTTAATATTTTAAGAAGTTTATCCTCAAAAGGGACAATTTAAAAAATTCTAGCCACAGAAGATACATTTGCATATCATCCTGTCAAGCAAGAATTTTCATTTAGATCAAATGATTGATTTCATAAATTATTTTTTCTCACTTCTTTAATCTACTACTCTGTTGTACATAGAGAATTGAAGTGACATATGTTAATATTCTAGTTTATTTAGCAGAAGAACTTCAGTGTTAAATGAAGTCCTCACCATTGTCAGGTACTCCAAGTAGAAAATCAATTAAGTAAATTCCAATAATGGATTTTTTTTAATTCAGTTCAGTGAATCAAATAAAACCTTTGGAATTTATTCTGTTAAAGATGAAATGTTTGACATTGTATTGAGTGCTATGGTAAATTGTAAACCATGTTAAAATTTCAAGATTGAAGTTAAAATGATTAATTCTTGCATTACTAATTAATAATAAATACTAGCTTAAGAAGTCTGTGCAAGAGGAATGTACTTCAAATTGTTTGTGATGAACACATAATTTATGTTGTGTCCAAACAAGCATCAATATTTTGTTAATCAAAATAAAAGCTGTAGTTGTCAAAATTTATAACTTAAAAACATGTACATAGTGTGTTGAACTACCAAATTTGTGTGATGAAGCTGATGAAGCTTCAGCATTGAAAATATACTTTCTTTACTGTTCATTAAGTAGCAAATTTTAGAAAATTTTTGAAGTATTTCTTTATAAATCAACCTACAAATCCCATTAATGGTTTTTAACATTATTGCAAATGAGTCCTTAAAATAGTTTCATTTTATCTTTGTAAATTAGTTGTGAATCTTTAATCAAAGTATTCAAAAATTGCAACATCTCAAAATTCTCACTTTTGAAACTGTTAGAAAAATTCAAGTACTGAAAATAATAATTGAAAATAAGAAAACTCAAACATATCTATAAAAGCAAACAAAAAGATATTATCTAGAACCCTGAGAAGAATTATTGGCTGGAACTCCTATTTTTATCTGGGGTGATTTATATTCGGTTTTGAAATGAAATGAAAATTTAGCATCTTTATGTAGCAATGTATTCAAATAATAGCAATAACTTATTTGAGAAGTTTCATCTGAAAACCTGTTTCTTGAATAATGGTACCATGAATAAAAGGAAAATGGCCCACTTAACAAAATATTTAGACTGAAATATTAATATTGTCAAAGTAGAATAGAGAACATCTTATAGCAGAATTTTTTGCGAGTTTACCAACTATCTCAGCTCCTGGAGAGAATAACTCCTCCATTGTTGTTATGGTATAGAGAGTAGAATCAGCTGTCATAATTTTAAATTTATTATCCAAAATACTGCAATTATGAAGCAGATTTTAGCCAATTATATGAAGATAAAATTAAAATGTACCATATTTTTAAAAGGATATTCTTTAAAATATGGTCTTATAGACAAGCATAGCTAAGAAACTATATGGCAATGTTTGCAGAATAATTATTTTGCTTATGTTATATTTTAATGTTCAGATAACCAATGTGAAGTTCTTTTTAAAAAAATTTTAGCTTTATGTGTATAGATCTGCTCTATTTATTTAAAATAAAGTTTTACTTATTTTTTTCAATACAACTATAATATAGGGTCACTAGTATAATAAAAATAATTTTCCAGCAATAAAACAATTATCAGTAAATAAATTTAAAAAGTAAATATATTATTTTAATTATTTTACCACCCTGTTCCACTCCCAAAGGGTTCTGGTATGGATAAATTTTGTATGGTCTCTTTATTCATATGTTGCATCCATAAGGAATCAGGAAATTTCTGCATCAGGAAATCATATTGGCTCAATCTCAGTATCTGAACACTTCTCTACATCTCTGATGCCCCCTAGCCCAAAGCCACTATACCCTCTTTCCTAGATGTCTGCAGTAGCCTACTAACACATCTTCCTCTATTTATCCTGTCCCCCTAAAACCTGTTGCCCATATAGCAGCTAGACTGACTTTTTAAATGTAAAACTGTTCAAAAAAATTAAAAATGCTCTTCATTTCATTCATAATAAAAAGTCAAAGTCTTCACTGTGACCCTCATGGCCCTATAAGAGTTCACCCCATTACCTCTTGGACTTCATTATAATCTGGCCCTTGATCACTCATTTTAATCACACTGACTGTTGATGCAATAGATCTTCTCTATGTAAGGGCATTGCTCTAGCTGTTCTCCCACCAAAAATCTGCTTGACCAGCTTCTCACATCCTTCAGGTTTTGATTCAAATCTTACTATCAGTGATCCCTACCACATCCTATTGCACCTTCCGTACACACATACTCCAGGTCAACTGCTCTTCTTAAGGCCAGAGAACTTCAGGTCCACCTAACCCTGTTTCACATAATCCTGATTTTTCCCTCCCCATTTTCTACTGCTCTTTTCATCTTCTAGTACACCATATGATTTACTCACTTATTATATTATAATTATAATAACAATATAATATAGTATAATATATTATATTGTTATTATTATTGTTATTAACCATAATAATAATAGTAACAATTATAAACTCTCACTTTCCAAAATACCTCAGTGTGAGAACTTCTGTTTTTCATTAAGTTTTATGTACCTAGAATCATGCCTGCAATATCACAGGTTCTCAGGACATGTTTTAAAAAGGAATTTACATTTTTGTGAGCACTGATAATCAGAATTTATTTTGAACATACAGTGAAACTATTTTGGAGAGACAGAGGGTCAGAGAGAGACACACACACATAGAGACACAGAGAGAGACAGGGAGAGATAGCCCAAGAAGTAGGATCACCTGGCAGGAGCTATAGCCATAAAGGATGCACACATTGCCAGAACTTCAGGGCTGATATCTCAAGGAAGTGGGGAATTAATACCTTCTCTCTCTCCTATTGCCTTGGGTTTTATTCCAGTACTTCCCATTGAGCAAACTCAACAGGAAGCGTAAAAGGTCACTAGGGTGCTCTTAAGAACTCACGTTGGAGAGATGGTGGATTAGAAGACACTGAGCTCACCTCCTCTAATGAGCATACCAAAATCACAGAACAATCATCAGAGAAAAAGCCTGGAACATACTGGGAAAGATCTTCTACAGCTAAAGACATAAAGAACAAACCACAGCAAGATGGATAGGTGGGGTGACTCACAATATAATCAAATTTCATACCCCTCAGGTGGGTGACCCACAAACTGGAGAATAAATATATTGCAGAGGTTCTCCCACAGGAGTGAGAATTCTAAGTCAGGCTCCCCAGCCTGGGAGTCAAGCACTGGGAAGTTGAGTCCAAAGCATTTGGTGTTGAAGGCCAGTAGGGATTAAGTGAAGGAGCCATACAGGATTGGGGGAAACAGAGACTTCACTCCTAAAGGGCACACAAAAAAAATCTCACATACACCAGGATCCAGGGCAAAAGCCATAATGTGATGGAAACTTGGACCAGATCTACTTGCTGGTCTTGCAGAGTCTTCTGAAGAGGCGGGGAAAGAGGCTGCAGCTCACCTGGGGATATAGACACTGGTGGCCGAAATATTTGGGAACATTCAACTGTGTGAACACTCCTGGAAGCTGCCATCTTGGCTTTTCAGCACCATTACCTGGCCCCACCCAACAGCCTGTAGGCACCAGTGCTGAGACACCTCAGGCCAACAACTGAGTGGAAACACAGCTCCACCCATCAGCAGATAAGCTGCCAAATGACTGCCTAAGACCACAGCTGCCTCTAGAAACACCTTTACACACAGCCCTGCCCACCAGAGGGCCAAGAACGCCCACCAGTCAACAGGCACCAACCCTCCCACAAGAAAGCCTGCACAAGTGTCTTGACCAACCTCACGCACAGAGGGCAGACACCAGACTCAAGAAAACTCTGATCCCACAATACAGGCCAGACCCTACCCTGAAACCAGCTAGTCCCTGCCTCTGTCGACTAGTAGGCCAATACTCAGGACATATTTTAAAAAGGAATTCACATTTTTGAGCATTGATAATCAGAATTTATTATGAACATATAATGAAACTATTTTGGATATATTGTATATCTCATATATATGATTTGCTGACACAAAAGATGGGCTTGAAGTTATATATGGATGTAGATAGATATCTACATATATAATATCTATATCTATACATATATTCAAGGCCATCCTTTGTGCTTCCAAATCTTAATCTGCTCTCAAAGAAAATTGATGTGAACAGAATTTGGAAAAATATCAAAACATCTTCTCCAGTTTGCATAAGCTCAATATTTACCAATAGCAATGTGTTTAATATTATAATAATTCAAAAACAGAATAGAGGATTCTTCCTTTTTGATAAAAATATTACTCCATTTACCTTTGACATTCTAAGAAAGGTAGTTCAAAGTTTTGTTGTTGTTTGTTTTTTATTGTTGCTGTATTTTACCAACACTTTGAAGAAAGTTTTGAATATATGATTCAATAATTGAAAGATTTCATATAGACTATAAAAATCAGAAATGGATCTCAGGAAGCATAATGGTTCAAATTATATACTTTATAGTGACTTTTAAAAATTTTCCTACAAATAAATGCAACATAGCCAGAAAAGAAAAAAAGACAAAACACAGCCAGCTAGAGGTGTGTTGTGTGGTGTGGAGAACAGAACCTTCAAGTACTTTCAAGATCTACTATTAATTTGTCAAAGATTTTAGAAATTGAGTTTTAAGACTAATTTTTCTTAACACTTTAGGCTGTTTACCATATGCATTGCTGTCAAAGATGTTAAATTATAATTCAGAACACTTTGAACTATTTTAAGTATCTGAATATTATTTCCTCATAATGTGAAGAATCACAAACATGAGTAACAGAAGACATTGTTTTGTATTATTAAAAGACAAAGTATATTTAATCTTATCTACTTGAATACATTTCACTTAACATTTTATTGACTTTTATTATGTTTTTTCTGTGAATAGAATATTTATTTCCTTGATTTAAAATGATAAAATTGCAGAAGAAATAGTGAACTAGAAAAGTTTATATGGACATTTCCTCTTCAGAAGAAGAATTTTCCTCAGCATTAAACATAGCCCATCTACAGAACATGTGAGGATGATTTAGACAAGTTACTGAGAATATATTTTCTACTGAAAAAAAAAATTAGTTTTTCTAATGTAAAACTATTCCTGAAGTATGGAGAAATATAAAATTAAATTAAGCATTGAATATTATAGTCTACTATAATATGAAAACACGTGATTATAATTAATAATCATAGGGAAATTAGAAATATATTTAGCTAAAGAAGAGAAGAGTTTCAGGAAAGTTCCCAACTAAACAAAGGTTCTTTCTTTCCTTTTCCCCTTATAATACTGGGGAGCACTATGTTAATGAAAATTGTAAGTATTCATTGTAAAATGTAAAAAGTATAAATTTGTATGCTTTTTAATATTGGTAACAACGATGAGACAATAATTTCAAACTCTCATGTCATCCAAAATATGAGAGAAAAATTAAATAGATGCTTAAGGTGATCATTAGCTCTGAAACCAGATAAAACTGTTATGCTAAGATGGTGTCTTAGATTCTAAAGAAAGTAGTCTGTGAGTCCAGAATCAGATGAGGAAAGCGGGCTTCCACTCTGATTGAATCTGATGACCAGACCTCGTTGAGCAAACATGTCAGATCAGTACTCACCAGAGGGGGTAGAAATTTTGCTCAAACTATCCTAAAATGCAGACATTTCTTCAGCCACTCCCATTCAGATATTATTTAAGAGAGCTCTGCCTGTCCATCTGCCTTCAAGTCCAAACTAACTGACAGAGAACACTCCTGTCATTCTTGGCCTCAACCCAATCATCTGTCTCTATTCTCTCTTGGCCCCAAAATACCCTTAGAGTAAAGTGTCTATTACTGTGAGAAAGATAAGGCACTTAAATTAAGGTTTAGAATTCAAATTCAATGTACTTTCTTAAAATTATGTGCAATCTGAAGGAAGATAGAGCTCATTATTAGGGAGAAACTTTTTATCGTCTGACAAAATTTATTTTAATTTGAGGTGAAGTGAAGTCATATGCAAAAAGATGCAACCACAAGGCTAGGAGCAAAAGTGGAACTAGCTAAGGGAAAATGGGTCCCTCAACAGTTTTTGCCCTGCTTAGCATTTGAAAAAAGGAAACTGGGAACTGCAACATGAATTAGATAAAGACTGAGTGAGAGTAATATTGAGAAATAACAGCCGCAGTACATACATATGATTGAGCAAAAATTGTACTCACTTGGCAAATATATATCTGACATTGTCCCTATTATCAATAATATCAAACAGGCAATAGGAACAACATTTATTTCAATATATTTGGGTATGTCTGTGTACTTTAAAGCGGATATAATTGCATTTTATGAAGAGACAAATGGAAGAATAAGTAATAGTATAGTAATATTAATTTTGCTTATTTCAAAACGTAACATAATTACAAACTCTCCTGAAAACTTGATATGTTTCATTTGATAAGTGTATTAGTTTCCTAGGGTTGCCTTAACAAATTACCACAAACTGGGTGGTTTAAAACAACAGAAATTTATTCCCTCAAGAAGTCACAGAGGCTAGAATTGTGAAACCAAAGTTTAGGAAGGGCCACACTCTCTTTGAAGTCTCTTGAGGGAAGATCCTTCCTTGCCTTTTCCTAGTTTCTGACGTTTATCAGTAATCCTTGGCTTTCCTTAGTTTCTGGATGTATCACTCCAATCTCTGTCTCCATCTCACATGGCCTTCTCCTTTCTGTGTCCCTATGCACAAATTTTCCTCTTCTTATAAAGGCATTAATCATTGGATTCAAAGTTACTCTATTACATTATGACCTAATCTTAACTTGATCACATATGGAAAGACTCTATTTCTAAATAAGGCCACATTCACAGGTACCTGGAGTTAGGAGTTAAACATATCTTTTTTGGATCCAAAATTCAAAGCACAGCAACAGGTAAGATACACAATAATGAGTAAAATAGAGAAAAATATTAAAAAGTACATTGTAGGAAAAGCTGAGTACACATGCAGAAGAGGAGAGTGGAAAAGCAGGAAAGTAATGAATATTCCAAGAAGACATGAAAGAAAAAAAAAAAGCCAAGTTGAAGATGAGAATCTTAAGATTCATTCATTTCATATAATGAAGACAAATAATAGAAGTATAAAAAAATAAAATCCATCTTAATTTAAACCCAACAATTGAAATCCATAAGCCATTAGGAAGACAGCTCTTTGTGCCACTCTTCAGACTTATGTTCCCATTACTGTTAACTGGAAACTTGGGAGCCTGTCCTTTTCTAATTAAAACCAAAACTAAGTGGTTCTTGTTTTCTAAAATATGTTTGGTTTATGAGAAATAACATCAAATATTTGTATTGCAAATTTAATCATACCTTTTAAATTTAGACATCTAAGGGACCATGTGTGATTTCATGGCTCATACTTTTTTTCATCCACCTATGTTAATTCAGTTCAGTTCAGCTAGTCTAGTTCAAAGATAGCTAATAAAAAGGTACAAATGTTTGCAAACAATGAATCTTTCACTCCTTCTTTTGTGGAAATACAGTGTCAATACCAATCACAGAAATAAGGTAATGTACAATTACAAGTTCAAATTTAAAACATAAAAGGTAGTGTAGGAGCTTGCTGGAATTCAATGCAAATTTTTGTGCATTTTTTTTCATTAAAAAATCTTCAATTTTGCTATCAATGTGACATATGAAAAATATGCTGTACATGATTATTATATTTATCTACAGATAGCTATAGATGCATATAACTCAGAGAAATGCACTTTTTAAAAGTTATTTCAGGCTATACTAGAATTGGAAACATAATATCATTATTCAAAATTAATTTTAAAATTCTGAAGGCAAATGTATATGCTATATAAATATATGTTAAATTTTAAGTGAATTATTATAATAAACTTTTCTCATATATCAGAGCACTCATATCAAATTAATAAAATGACAATTCCTATATCACATAATGAAGACAAAGGCAACTAAAAATTTACCTATATAGAAACATATGTATTGATATTTCAGCATACTTTGTATATAAATCCATATTTCTGTATAAAACCATGTGTATTGATATTTGTATATATACATATATGTATATATGAGTATATCTGTATGCATGTGTGTGTCTTTGTGAGTATTTTAACAAATCTTGAGCTTATTTTATGAGAATCCTGCTTGCCTATAGAGAAGGGATGCTTTGTAACTGCTTGAGGGGAGACAAAGGAAGCATTTTCTTGTCCAGTTGGACCTCAGACTAAATGTATGGGTTCCTCAGTCTAAGTCAGGAAATGCAGAATCAGAAGATTCACTTGGTTCCATATTTAATTTTGCATTTTAATTAGTAATAAAAATAACATTTTGATTTCCATCTTTCTGAATCTAGGGTTATTATCTCAATAGATTCTTCACTTGTACAATAAAGAAGGGTGTGATTTATCCATCCTCTAGAATTTCAAAAGTATATACACATACTTAACACAAATCCAGATATACAGATTTATCTAAATCAGAAATCTGAGTGTTATCCTAGAATTCTTTCCTTATCGTCAAATTGATGAAGCTCATTATTCAGTCAACAAGTTGATTTGAGCTCCAAAATAGATTTTTAAAAAATATTTTCACATTTTCTCCATCCCCACTGCTATTGTTTTGGCTTTGTTTTCATCATCTGTTATCAGACTATTGAAATTGCTTTCCTGCTTCTAGTTTTTCTCTTATCCACACAGCTTACAAAATATTAATAAAACCTAAATGTAATTATGCCACTTTCCTACTTAAAATACTTTGCTCACCCCTGTACTTAAATGATAAAATCCAAACCTCCTGGAGATCTATTTGAAGACCCTCAAGAGGCCTTCCACAATTATCTCCCATCACTTTTCATATCACTCTATGTAGACCTCCTACATAGAATTCCTTGAAAATATAACACATGGAATCACCTTTCTCCATTTATTCACCTAATTCTTATTCTCAAAACTCCAGTCAAGATGTACACATGCAGCGACACTTTCTCCACTTTTCTTTTTAGGCAGAAGTATATGCTGCCTTCCTACTCCAATGCCCCTCTATTTATGGCTGAAGTTTTAGCACTTGTTATATTCTTATTATCAACTTGCATCCTATACTCCTCCAGGTGACTCCAAGTAAACAGCTGAGGCAAATAACTATGCCTTATTCATCTATGTAAGATACTATTCTAGTACAAACATGTCATGTTAGGTGACCAATATTTTCAAACTTTTACAACTGAAAGAATGAAACTAAATCTTGACTCCAAATTTGAGATTCAAATCTAAAAGTATCCGTTATTTTCAAATCCAGAGAAAGTGATTAATGAACTCTTGTTTATTGAAAATTTAGAAGTGGAAAATTAATATGAACCAGAGGGAATCAGATCTCTAGAATTCTACTGACTCCCTAAAATGGGACACATCCTTACCTATGTTGACCAAGCACTATAGTTATGTTATGGAAGAGTGAAAGCCAGAGATAAGAGAAGGTCCTCACTTGTATATTGACCACAATGGTCACAAACTTGTTGGATAATGCCACACAGAACACAGTGACCATAATGGTCATAGACACTTTTGGATAAAATGTACAGATGCTTCTGATACAACATAATTGCTTAAGGGTGGGTAAGGAGAATGACTGTGTTTTAAACACACACACACAACACACACACGCACACACACACACACACACACAAGATCAGGGACTCTTGAATAGGCTGGGCAATAATAGTCCCAGTGGTATTGTTCAAACAAAATGTACATACTCTCTTTAAATACATTGTTAAGATATTTGAAGATATAATAAAGCAAACTTTAAATTTCTGACGTTTACCATCCTACTATTTTCATGACAAATTTTCAGTAGATGGCAGTTTCTAGTGTGAAATGCATTACAATAAATCACGGGGTTTTTGTTAAATGCTTCTCCAACTCCCATATACAGATGCATATTCACATACACAGTATAGGTGTGCAGGCTCACACAGACACATGAAATCCCAATTTTCCCCTCAGATTTTCTATCATCTCTTCAAATAGCATACACTGTTTCAACCTCTCTCACAGCTCTTTCTTTTACCCTTCTGGGACACAAAAAACAGAATACTTTCAGAGCAGAATATCTGTTTTAAAGTATATACTAAATTGTAACTGGTGCCTTTTTTAAAGAGCTATAAGCATTATGTTCTCATTAGAAGACAGTTTCAGTTTTCCCAAGAGCACAGTAATCTCAAGGAGGTCTCTCAATTTGTCCTCTGGCATGAAAAAAAAAAAAGTCTCTTAATGATACCAATTAAGAAGTTTGAATGTCATTTCTACATCTTTGTTCTGTTTCAGGTCAGCAAGTCCAGGACTCAAAACAAAGTCATAACAACTCTGTTGAAGCTTATAGACTTTTGTAACATTCTATCAGGAAGGCAGATATTTCAAAATAACTGCAAATGTCTTATGGTATTTTCAATAACAGATTACATTATTTATACTCTATTTATCTTTACTTTCTATAAAACAAAAGAAGAAAAATACATGAAATATGCCCTTTAATCTTATTCAACTTTCTCCTGCCTAGTTACTACTACTTGTGAGTTTAACTACATGATATTAACTTTTCTTAAATCCCTTTAAACAAATAATGCAATTTGTAAACAATATTACTTTGATTATTCTTTTCAAGAGTGATAAGGACAGCCATTCTTTTATACTTTTCTGTGACCTCCCATCCCAAAATGTTGATTCCCTCCTTCTTAATGTCTACATGTGCCCATTAAGCAATAATTTGTCACCTTTATCTGGATCAGTTTGAGTCTAAGTATCAAAACCAGTTCTGCTCATTGAGGAAGTAAAGATCTATCTCTTCTCGAGTACTCTGGCTGAGAACTCTCAAGCGGAGTATAGAGGAAAGGGGGTAAGATCATTTTGCAGGAGGTATTTTTATGCTGCAGAAGAAGAAAGAACTGTGCCCTCTTCTGTAGAAAGCCATGGTCCCCTTGAACATAAAATTGATGTTTCCTAATGATACTTGAGCACAAATATTGATAGTATAAATTTTGACAACTAATTTGATTTAATTAGGTTTACATAAACTAATTTTATAGCACGTACTTTGGTTTAGTTATGAAAAATAGTATATCTTTGCATAACATTTAAATTGTTTGACAGATTTTTTAAATTTTATTTTAAAAACACGATAAAGCTAGAACAATATGTTTGGAATCATCTTACACTATTTAATATTAGTGTTAATAGTAATAATTGTCCCAAGCATAATAGCTCAAAAAACTCTTGCAAAGAGTTCCTGATAGAGAAGATATCAACTTACTTTCTGAGATCAGTTGAAAAGAGTAGTCAGTTTTTTAAAGCAGTTTTAAAATTCGATAGTTTATATAATTAACCCTCTACAATTTGAAGTGTATCAGGTTATTGTCCCTATTTTGCACGTGAGCAATTAAAAATCTGTAACTGTTATATGGTTTTCCATGATCACTTAGGAATAAGTCAACAATTTTGGAGCCAAATAAACTCTCAGAGCCATAATTATATTCAGGGTCCTATATATTATTTGTCTCAAAATATGATGAAAACTCTTCTGAATATTAATTCCAGGGATTAGATTGAATATAATCAAATTCTTCAATATTTTTCCAAGAAGCTGTTATAACCAGGTCAAATCAAATTTCATATTGGGGGTTATATTCAATTTTTTTTTTTTTTTTTTAGCAGAACTACTCAGGAGTATACTTGTATTTCCTAATTTCTTCAGCCTTCTTTTTCATCATTAAAATTATTTCTCTTTAAAAAAACTAAAACATAAACATAATAAAAACATACATTTAAAATGAAAACTGTTATCTACCAGAAATATATCAGACCCACTCTATTAGAAGTGAGCATTCTTAAAAAATTTCTTTGAATATCTCTCTATAATTATATGTATAGAAATATATGCATGTGTGTATAAATGCATACACACATATATGCAATGTATATACATGTCTATATAATATTATTTACATATACACTTGTTTTTTTTGTTTTTTTTTTCAGTTAATCATTTACCTTTAACATCTTTCCATAAGGGAACATATAATTTTACTTTATTTTCTCTATTGATAACATAGTATTTCATGATCTTTAAAACATTGTATATGGTAATTACCCAATCAAATTATATATATGAATATATATATAATATATTATATATTATAATATTATTATATATTATATATATTACAGATTATGTAAACTATCATATTGGTAGTTTTTCATTCCTTCAATAATAAACACATTTCATAGTAATTTATTTATTACCTGTTCACGTTCTACCATTGGCAACTTTTGCAGTTTCTTTCCTGGTCTATGACCCACATAGAAATCTCTAACTCTTTTTAATTTGACATAGATGCTACATGAAGCTTCATTTAATTCGTTGCATTTTGTTACTCCTTCTCTTGTCTCAAGACATTTGCCCAGGCACAGAGACCCAGGAGAATGTCAGTGATGGATCAGAGCAGTCTTCTGCCTATCATTTTGCTACTATCCTTCAAATTTCACCTTTCCCATCACTTTCAAGAAATGAGTTTTGAAAACTTCAAACTAGACTAGATGTCTCTACTCTACCAAAGTATTTATCATATTTTATTAATTGTTTTAAACTATTAATTTCCATGGGTAGAAAAATTAATACCTTTTAGGAACACAGGAGATGCTTCTGTACCACCAGCATCTAAGGAAATGCCTTGCACGTAGTAGGCATTCAACAGATAGTTGTTTATTTGAGTAAAGTCTCCACTGGATTAAATATATCCCGAAGTTTTTGTATACATGTAATTAAAAAGGAACAGTAGTATTGAGATTGAATTACATTATCTGCTCAATTATTCATGCATATAATCATTCTATAAACATAAGTAATCATCTACTATAAATTTGACATTAACAACAGAAATAGCAAACAACAGCACTAAACTACTGAGCAAGTGCTTTTTATGTACTAAGACCTTTGTATGCATTTTGCACTAATTCTTACAAAAAACAGTATTGTTTGGAGTGGAACAGTAATTTTAGTGGTCTTACAAAAGAAGGCAAAATTAAGATAACTTAAGTATTATGTCAGTATTGCAGACCTCCTACGTAACAGAATCAGGAGAATTGAATTCAAGGTTTCATTGAATCTACTGTCTAAAGTTTTTAACCATCTCAATGAAAAAAAAAACATTATTTCTATCTTTTCATAGCCAATGAACACCCAATTACATATAAGACAATTGGTAAAATATTTCCATTATATTCCTTTCATATTCAAAATTGTGTGTATCCCTTTGTGATTTTTTTTCTATTTCTGCATTTATTGAAACAATACTATAATTCATTCTTAAATTCTGGTAATGTATTCAAATCAAATGATTGATTTTAGAAATGTAGATACTTCTTTGAATTTCTGGTATAAAATTTCTTGATGATAATTTTCATATGTTACTGGATTTTTTTAAATTAATTCCCAAAAAATCTTTCTTTAGGTTTATTATTAGGGCTATACTGTCTTTGTAAAAATCAGTTAAAAGTGTTTCCTCTTTCTCTACTTTCTGAAAGAATGTGTAAAATGTTGGTATTATTTTCTTTTTAAATGTTATACAAACATAAATATAAATACAAAGTTATGGTCCAGATAAGATGGTATAAACTCATTTTTCCCTGCTCCTGCCTGCTTAGTGCAACCATAAACCTTGGAAATAATGCAATGGGTAACAAAAGGAAAACTGTGAAAAGTGGAAAAGGGAAGGCAGACTAGTTACAAATTCCAGGACTTGAGGACTAACAGCATTAGGGTGTCTTGTGAAGCCTCACCCAACAGAATAATGTGACTTAGGCCAGCTATTTCCCATTCTCCAATTTAGCAAGAGGAAGTGGCCAGGCATGCTCATAACTCATCTAGATCAAGTGGGGATACTAGCAACAGTACCAGGTGAGCCTAGCAGCACTGGAAAAAGAGACTGATAAAAAACTCTACTGACAGTGATCAACCAGGGAAAGTGCTGGTGACACGAGTCTCCTTCCCCACACAGAAAGACCAGGCAGTTGATGTCACCAGCAAGTGGGGATCCACCAAAGAAGCCAGGGAAGAGGTCTCTGTCTCCTACAAGCAAGGGGGTTCCTACCACAAAAAGAGCCCCATCCAGGAAGACTGTTTGTCCTTAAGAACCTGAGTCTCCCATCCCCAACCTAGAGATACTAAGTGACCAGTAAGCAATGGCAAAGGGGGTCTCCCCACAAAAGTAATCTGGCTCCAGAAGTATTTTTCATGCCCATAGATCAGAGACTCACTTCCCCTACTGTGGTCCAGTCTGGTTAAATACCTCTTGTTCACTCAGTCACCACCAACTGCAGCCAGTGGGAGCCCCTGGGGAAACAGATAAGTCAAGCAGGCAAAACTAGCCATCCAAAGTTTGTAAGAATAAAATGGTCTTTGGACCCATAACCCACAAATATAGGCCAAAACCTGTGTGGTAAACCTAAATATGGTGGCTGCCTACTAAAATAAAAGGTTAAATAGGATTCTTAGTTTTCTAACACAATAGTCAAAATGTCCAGGATACGATACAAATCACTTATCATGCCAAGAATCAGGAAAATCACAACAACAAGAGAAAAGACATTTACCTGATACCAACATCAAAATGAATCAAAAGTTGGAATTCTCTGCCAAGGATTTTAAAACAGCACTAATAAAAATGCTTCAACAATCAATTACACATTCTCTTGAAACAAATGAGAAATGGAAGATATCAGAAAAGAAGTAAAAATTATAAAAAAGGGCCAAATGGAAATTGCAGAAATGAAATATACAATAAAGGAGAAAGAAAACTTCCTGGAAGAATTCAGTAGTACAAGGGAGATAACACAGGATATAATCGAAGGACTTGAGGACAGGTCAATAGAATTTACCAAATCTGAACAACAGAGAGAAAAAAGAGGTTGGGAAAAAAAAAATGAGTAGAGCATTAAGGACTTGTAGAACAATAGCTTAAGATTCAATATTCTTATGGGATAGTCTTATGGGACTCCAACTTAGAGAGGTTATTATAAATGATAAGGTATATAAGCCATATGACTAATTTCTTTAGCAAATAATTTTCCCTTGGTCAATCTATCTCCAAGCATGCTATCTGGATAGGTGGATAATTTCCCAAATCATCAAGTGCTTGCTCCTTTTTACTTAGCAGGTTCTTCCTCAATATATCTCGTTCCTCTCATATTTTACTATAAGCAGCAAAGGCACATGCTGTACCTTCCACACTTTGTTTGGAAATCTCATCAAATATCCAAGTTCATCACTTTCCACCCAACAGCAGAACATAATCTAACCAAGTTTTCTGTCACTTTATAGAACCAATTTCTACAATGTCCAATAATATATTCCTCTTTTCCTCCTAAGGCCTCCACAGAAACACCTTTAACATTCATATCTCTACCCAAATTCTGTTCATGATGATATATGTATTCTTTAAGATAACAGAATATTCTCTGTAGCTCTCCTCCTGTATTTTTAAGCCTTCACTAGAATACCTTTAATATCTATAGTTCTGTCAACAGTTCCTTCAAGGTAAGCTAGGCTTTTTGTATTAAAGATATCAAAACATTTACTAGCCTCTACCCATTACCCTATTCCAAAACCATGCCCACATGTTTAGGTAGTTGTTACAGCAATACACCACTTTACTGTACAAAAATCTACATTCATTAGCTAGGGCTGTCATAACAAAGTACCACAGAATGGATGCCTTAAAGCCACAGAAATGCATTTTCACACAGTTCTGGAGGTTCAAAGTCCTAAATTAAAGTAGCTATCCTTAGGACTTGGCTTTCTCTTATCCTTCCTTGCCTCTTCCTAGCTTCTGGGCGTGGCTAACAATCCTTGGTATTGCTTGACTTGTAGGCACATCAC
Source organism: Mesoplodon mirus (assembly GCF_964341445.2). Classification (NCBI taxonomy): domain Eukaryota; kingdom Metazoa; phylum Chordata; class Mammalia; order Artiodactyla; family Ziphiidae; genus Mesoplodon; species Mesoplodon mirus. Next base: position 125,025,181 of record NC_138982.1, on the reverse strand, counting down.
TTCAGTCTCTGCCTAGATGGTCACAAGGCATTGTCCCTATGTCTGTGTCTCTGTTTTCTTTTCTTATAAGGACACCAGTCATTGGATTAGGGTCCACTTTAATCTAGTATGATTTCATCTTAATTTAGCATTAATCGCGTCAGCAAAGACCCGATTTCCAAGTAGGGTTATATTCTGTAGCTCTGTTTCTGAGAGCTGTTCCTGAACCTAGTTCACTATCCTCATGAGATTATAAACCATATTTGATAATTGAAACAAAAATAATAGTACTATCTTATACTCAAGACAATACGATTTAAAAGTGGTGAAAGTAAAAGGAACTAAATGAAATTAAAGTGTCTACACTTCGCTCCAAATATGCTCTGATTAGTAAATGTCATAAAGAAATAATTCCTGAAAGCCTGTAGGCTTGAAGTATTTTTTTGTGTGTGTGGGAAGATTTTGATTATGAATTAAATTTCTTTGATTTTCAAATAAGTTCTTCAGATTCCTTATTGCTTCTTGACTTAGTTTTGTTAAGTTATGTTTTTCAAGGACTTTTTCCATTTAATATAAGTAATCAACATTATTATGAAGGTTTATTTTTCCTTTTAATATCTGTATGATCAGTAGTGATATCATTTATTTTATTCCTTATGTTGATAATTTGTGTTTCTTTCTTTCTTTTTTACTTCTTGATTACTCTTGTTATTAGTTTATCAATTTGATTAAAAATTGGAAAGAACCAACTTTTTCCCTTCCCTTTTCGTTTTTTTCTTGTGTTCTATTTAATTGATTTCTCTTTCTACTTATTCATTTCTGCCTATTATTTTAAACTTAATTTGCTCTTATTTTTTAAGTTAATTGGGTAGGAACTTACATAATTTTCTTGAGCTTTTATTCTTTTTAAAATATAGAGGTTTACAGTTACACTCTTGCCTCTTAGTATTGCTTATACTATATCTTACAAATTTTTAATTTGAGATATACCTTATTTATTTTGCAATATTTGCAATATTTTTTAATCTTCCATGAGATGTTTCCTTTGACTCACAGGTTTCCTAGAAGTGTGGCATCCAATTATTTAATATTTGGGAATTTTTTGCTTCTTGTTTTGTTGATATCTAATTTAATACATTTTGAGTCAGGTAAAATACAGCACATAAGTTGTATGTTTTAAAATTTATTGAAACTTATTTTATGGACCAGGATATGTTTTTTTTTCTACATGTATTTGTAAAGCATGTCTGGATTTTGCAGTTGTAATTGTTGGATGCAGTTCTCTGTAAATGATGATTAGGTCAATTTTGTTGATAGTATAGCTCTGATCTCTAATATACATACCATATTTTCATTTATTTGTTCTATTAATTATTCAGAAGTTTTTTTTTTAGGGAAGGATATTAAAATCTCAAATTAAGTTTAAGAATTTGTCTATTTTATCTTTAATTCTGTTAGTTTTTTGTTTTTTTTTTCCCAGCTGTTTTGAAGTTCTGTTGTTAGGTACATACATATTTGGAACTTTTATGTCTTTCTAATGAATTGCCCCTTTATCATTACAAAATCTCACTCTTCATTTTTTTGTTCATTCTTTTTAGTGAAGTCTTTGTCATCTGATAATAATATAGTCATAGAACTTTCTTATACTTACTGTTTGGTGATGTGTCCTTTTACTTTCACCCTCATTGTGTTTTTAATTTTAATGTATATCTTTTGGACATTGTCCTTACTCCCAAATCAAAGCCTTTCCACTGTCTCTGGCTTCAGTCCCTAGGGATTAAGGAGTTGTTAATGAGCTCTCTCCCCTCAGACTGGCTGAATCTTTAAGGCCCCTTAGCACAGGTTTGACCTCTCTTTTTCCTGCTCCTTTGTTCTCAATTTGCTAACAGCTTACTCTGTTGTAAGCTTCATGCCATCTTGCCCTGCACATTCTCAGCCAAGCATTCATCAGTGAATTGCAGGATGCCCTCAGATAGATTTCTGTCTAACCCTCATTCCTCAACCCTTTGAAGCTACTTTCCAGAGCCCCACCCTGATGAATCTAAGTTGCTAGTTTCAGCTCTGATTTTTGTCTCTGGTGTTCAGTAGTACCACTGTGCTGTACTAAGACTCCAGCCTGCTATGCTGGTGAAATTTCTACCAGGCAAGGAACCAGGAGCCATGGTTATCTTGAGGTTCACCTCCTGAGCTTCCCTTCCCTCAGTGATCAGTCTTTTGTTGCTTATTTTCCTCTGACTGAAGACAGTTGTGTCATATGTTCTATTCAGCTTTAAAGTTGTTTACTTGGAATGACAAGTCCAGTACAAGTTATTCTATCATAGTCAGAAGCAGAAGTCCCGGAATTTTGTTGTTGATGTTTCATTTCATCTTTTCAACCTTACACTGCTTGTAGAAAACTAGCTTTGACTCGATAAATTTAAAAGTCCTGTGACACCTTAATATTCTCCAGGGGGAGCCAGAACATTAGTCTGCAGGTATATTGCACCTGGATCTCTGAGGTTCTGCTGACCATGAAGAGATTTCAGAGGAAAATCTTACTAAGAAATACACTGAATTTTTAAATTACAATAGATATGAATATTCCCTCACAAAAATGGCCATTCGGTCAAAGTCACATCTTGACTCTCCTCTGAAGATCTATAGCTTCAGGGGAGAGTCAAGGCCTCAGAAGGAATTTTGAATCTTTGAAGATAAATGATGGCAAACCCATTATTTGATCGGTTCTTGCTGTCAAACCACCGCAATAATTTTAATTGTTTCTTTAGAATGATTGCTGAAATAAAAGGATAAGCAGGTTGTGAATATGGTCGGTATGGATATTTCATGTAGCATTATTTCTTTAAGAATAATTTGATCAGGGACTTCCTTTGTGGTGCAGTGGTTAAGAATCCGCTTGCCAATGCAGGGGACACGGGTTCAATCCCTGGTCCAGGAAGATCCCACAAGCTGCAGAGCAACAAAGCCCATGTGCCACAACTATTGAGCCTGTGCCATACAGCCTGTGAGCCACAACTACTGAGCCCATGTACCACAACTACTGAAGCCCATGCACCTAGAGCCCATGCTCCACAACAAGAGAAGCCACCGCAATAAGAAGCCTGTGCACCGCAATGAAGAGTAGCCCCCTCTCGCAGCAGCTAGGGAAAACCCGCATGCAGCAATGAAGACCCAATGCAGCCAAAAATAAAATAAATAAATAAATTTATTTAAAATTTTTTATCATAATTCTTGGGTGTGTAATCTATTTAATATTTACATTGACTGAATTTCACTCTGATTTTTAAAAGCTTGAAACCACTTTCCATATTTTCTTTTGGACAATTCCCTTCCCATTGATTTATATATTTATTTACTTTGTTTGTTTGTTTTTTCAGTTACCTTGTGTCTTCATCTCACTGCCAAACTCTGGCTCTAGGGATCTATTCATTCAAGTTGAATTTGATTATGAACAGAAGTCAAGATACAAATGGTTCAAATCTGAGTAGAAAGTAAGAAATATGTGATAAAAATGAAACTAACTCATTAGGTGTCCTGCAGTCATTTCCTAACCAGTCTCCACTATGATAAGTTCACCTCTTTTCAACCCATCCTCTGTAATTTTTCTATGTGTTCTTTCTAAATATAATCCTATTTAAGTCCCTCCTTGCATTAAACCTGTCAGTTGCAGACCACAGCATAAAATTCAAAGTTGAAGAAATTATGAAGGCATGATCGAGCACTTCTGTATCCATTCACTTAATCTCTAACCCTCTCTTCTCTATGCACCCAGTGCCCCAGGTATTCTATGAAATACGTTAAATCCCCCCTAATGATCTGTTTGCTCAAAACTCCATGTTTTTATTCATATTGCTCCTCAACCTAAAATTCCACCTCCAACCTCACCTGTCAGTAAAGTGTCTGTTGTGGTTTGAAAGTTTGTGTCTTTCCAAATTTCATATGCTGAAATCCTAATCCTCAAGGTGATGGCATTAGGAAGCAAGGCCTTTGAGAGGTGGTTAGGTCATAAGAGCAGAGCCCTTATGATTGGGAGTAATGCCCAAAAAAGAGGCCCCAGAAAGCTCCCTAGTTCCTTCTATGACCCAGAAGAAGGTCTTGACCAGAAGCCTATCATGCTGGCACCCTGATCTTGGACTTCTAGTATCCAGAACTGTAAGGAATAAATTTCTTCTGTTTATAAGCCACCAGACTATGATATTTTGTTAAAACAGCCTGAACAGACTGAATCAGGGCCTACTTCCTTCTGTATTACTTTTTTTTTTTAAATGTTGCCTTTTATTTTTAAGACTTTATTGACACCCCTTTCTCCCTCAAGGAGTCTATCACTCTCTATTATAAACTGCATTCTATAGACATCACTACATAATATAATGTATTTATTTGTGTAATTTATGTCTACATTCTTTATATAGTTTGTGGTTCTTATATTCTTACAGACCGAGTCCCACATTATTCTAAAATTCTCAAAGTCTAGAAGTCAGTTTTATTTATTTTATGACCCCAATGCCTTGCAAAATGGCCTGAAGCATGACAGATGACCTGAACCTAGTAAAAGAACAAAGAAAAGAAAGAAAGAGCCCTATTCATATATAAACAAACTAATATTGAAGTCAAGTACAGTATAAAATTCCTTTTTAATATACTAGAAGTGAATAAATACTTAAGCAAAATATATCTTTTAACCAAGATTTTGTTCTTGGTCATAAGAAGAAATGTAGAAGAAAAATAGATATATGATGAGACACCAATCTTAATGGCCCTGGAGGAAAATGTCCTTCCCATGTCAGTAGTTGAGCAGAGATGGCTCAGCTAGACTGAGCATTCTGCAGAGAGACAAAACCTTTGGCTGATCTGCCATGCAAAACTCTTCGCACAGTCCTCGGTGTGTAGACATGGTCCTTGCTATGCACATTCCCTATATACTTGGGCCTGGGCATTCCTTGATATAGTTCTTGTTTCTTGGAGAGAAAAAAAAATGTTACCTAATGCCTCTTGGCATACACTATAGATACCACCTAGGCTGTAGAATGATGAAAGTTTGGCAGACAGCATCCATTCTGGTACATCTCTGCCAGTGCATTTCCCCAGTGAACCCTAAGTCACATCTGTATCATGTGGACCTAGTTGTCTTTGTACATGATGTCCCTCTGCACAAAAATATGCAACCATATATATATATAAGTTTTAAAGACATGACTTTCCACTTAATATATGTAAACATGTATGGAATAAATTAGTCAGTCACCCATATTTATATGATGTTTGCAGACCTTTGGGTCAAATGGGAATCTCATTCGTGTTTGGAATAATGTGACAGAGCAGATGATTAATTTTAACATATCACCTATCATTAAGTTCACTGGCTAGAATAGTATATGCATTTCCATGTTTTAATTTGACTAATGTGAAAAAATTACACAGCAAATTATTCAGACACATGACCTGACAGTGTGTGATTAGTTAACAAGTGTTATTTATTGATGATGAGCCTTGGTATCCATGCTCTGGAAAATGTTCAAAAGTGGTGTCAGTCATGAGTTCTGTATGAGGCTGTGTGGCATGGTAATGATGAAGTCAAATATTGAAATGATTCCTTGTGGCTATTCAGGCAGAAAAATAAACTCTGACAGCAAATCTCTGTAGAATACATGCAATCTTCACTGATAAAATACTTCTTGACCTTGGCAAACCTTCGTTATTCCAGGATTTTTGAAGTCATATATTTCAGTTTCTAGAATCAATAACCTAGAACTACCTCTACCAGACAGGGGAATTATGTCATGCTGGAGTTGAGATAAAGATATTTCTTCAGAGGTGTCCCAGGACCAGCTTGCACTTAGAATTGTCCTTGGCAGAGAATAACCCTGGAATAATTTTATACATGTTGGGATAATGCTGTTTTTATGAGATCCAAGAGGACTCCCAATAAAAAAATTTTTGGACAGATTCTGTAATCCCGTACCAAGTTTTATTGATTTTACTGTACAGTTGGATTGCTTTGGAAATGCCCTATGTATAAATATTTATATTAGTAATTAGTCATTATTATCAATATCTTCAACATTAGTTGATTATACTTAATACAATTCATTAATTCAATACAGTTCATTATATTAAAATACATAAATATTTTATGGAGTTCTAAATTCCTTTCATTTTAAGGAACAAGCATAAATACATTCAGGGGGAAAGGACATTTTTATTTATCTCTTGAGAAATAGGTTCCATCTAACTGTAAATCTAAAATGTCTATGACCTTCTTTTACACGTTCAGGTTGAAACAAGCAATTACATTTTTCTTTAAGCAGTTCTTGTCCATAAAGATTTTGGAAGCTAAAGCAACATCTTTATTTTCACTACTGCTTCTTAAATTCTTCCATTCTCCCTTTTGAAAGTAACAGTACACACACAAAGTAGACATCTGAATTTATAATAAGAAATTTCATAATCATTGATAAGTTATTCTATACAACAATGTGAAATTATAAAATGCTAAGGATTACCTGAATCAAAAGAAAATAGGTTTGTTAGCAATAGATTTTCATTTTCAATGGAGTCACATTTTTATTTGCCTTTTAGCTTCTCTTACAGTTTTTAAATCCCCATTATGTTCAATTGGAGAAAAGAACAATTACGCCAGGAGGGATAAGGTGCTCTCACCAGGCTTACCAGAAAAAAAGGCCCCAACACTGCATGACATTTAACACTGGATTTACTGTCAGTCAGCAGATGCTCAGGGAAATGAAAATGTTCCCTGAATTCATGCAGTACCTGTTTTCTCTACTCCCCAGTGCCTTTCCTCCTTGGGGGATTATAGGGATAGGAATCTTTCTCCCTTATAACTAATGTTTCAGAGGTCACAGAACAGTATGTCTTTTGCCCCTCTCCGGGGAGCCATTTATCTCCTCTGAAGCATACTTCTATTATTTTGTTTTAAAGAGCAAGGTTTTGGTACACGTGACCCATTCAGTTATCAGGGTCAGATGCAATTGTTTCCGTCTTCCAGGGTGCCTGCTTTTCCCACATGGTGAGTGGTTTATAAATGCTGCACTCTGTGATTTCTGGCTTTGCTACTATCCACTCACAGATAATCATTATTCATTCAAATGCATGCTGCATGCATTATAAAAATCCAGTGAAAATTATTCTTACTGACAATATCCCAATTAGATGAGCTAGAAAGAAGGAAACTACCTGAAGAAACAGGGTGACACAAGCAAATTTTGTAAACCCTCCAGGCTCTTGCTGCTGCATTTTGTTCGGAACTTGGGTATTCAGTCTTTTGAATGTGTTTGATATTCTGTTTCTCTCTGTCTCTCTCACCATTTTGTCTATTCCCTTTTCATTGACATATCTGTGGATTAAGGTGGATTGGAGAGTGGATTAAAAACTTGGAATTGTTTCAATACACCATTCCCACAGTAATATTAATAATACTTCTTCTACTATTATAATATAATATTATAATACTACTATTATAATAGTACTAATAATATTAGTAATAGTAGTACTATTACTACTAATATGCTTCATGTATACAGCAAGTCTGTAAGGAAGACAGAAAGTATAGGTATTCTTTTCTCCATTTCACAGAGGAGAAAAGCAAGGTTAAAATACTTACCCAAGGTCACAGGGTGGGAAAGAAGCAGAGATCAGATTTGACTCATTTATTTGTAACTCAGGAAGATTTAAAGAAGTTTCCTCCTTAAAGCCACATATACTGACCTGCATTCTAGAGTGGTCAGGAATGTATTCTGTGCCTTACATACTGAGGTTTGTCATGGCTCTTTTTTTGTACTCCTACCTCTATCACTAGACTGAGATTCAGAGGAAAGGGTCATGTGCATATAACTCATGAAGCACACTACCTAGGAGAACGCATGATTCATGATGTTCCAGATGCGCAGGCTCAGCGGCCATGGCTCACGGGCCCAGCCGCTCCGTGGCATGTGGAATCTTCCTGGACTGGGGCACAAACCCGTGTCCCCTGCATCGGCAGGCCGACTCTCAACCACTGTGCCACCAGGGAAGCCCTCACGATGGGTTTTAAATGCAGGCCTGCTGAATGGATTCATCAAATGCATCAAGTTGCCAAATTCCTCTTGAACATATTCATAGAACACATAGAGACAGGAGACTTTCACACAACAGATTGTTGATTGAGGATGGTTGGCTAATTCAATGTTGGTAATCTCCAAAATCTACACAGGTTATGTTCAAAAAGAGAAGAAAATGAAGGAAAAGAAGACATCGTGTATTAGGTTGTTTTTGTATTTCCCATAAATTTTTCCATTATTGTGTTCTAAATTGTAGTGAATTTGCCAGGCTAGAAAAAAAATAATAACTTTAAATGTAAAGCACATATTGTGATATACACACTACTCTTACAACTCAGATGTGTGTCTAATTAGTGTACATTTACTGTGAGGATTTTGTGCTTTGTGTTTATCAGGTTGTTTTACATTTTCTTTAAGGTAAGTCTCTATTCTAAAATGATTATTACCACATATATTTCAAAGTTTGGTGTCTAGTTCAACTGTATAAAGGGGATGGGAGAGAAGTCCTTACTATATTTGGATTTACTGTGAATATCTGTTAGGGTTTAGAATACTCCTTCTACCTAGGATTATTCATAGATTGGGACAGTGAGCATTATTTCAGTACAAATGTCACCAGGATGCCCTGTTTCCTGGAGAATGAATAATACAATGATCTCTTTTGTTTATGTATCAGAGCATTTGGATTTTTTTTTTCAGGAGAATTGCCACATTTTTATTCAGTAATGCTGACTTGATAACAATCAACTACCTCTTCAACCAAATACATACTTACTATTACAACATATGTTGCACCATGGTTAACATCATTTTGTCATGGCCTTCATTACAATTCTTAATGCAGAAAAAGAATATTATAACCACACTGAAGTGATTATTCAGCACTTATGAAGGCATGAACATGTGTAGTACAGTTACGATTCTGACAAAGTTTTGATCAAACAAGGCTGTTCTCCATGCCTTGTGTTATTTAGAATGGGAGACCTTTCTCTGGAAAGTCACCAATTTCTATTGATATCCCTGCCACATTCACATGCCTCTGTCGAATCAGTCATAATATGATTTTGTTTTAAATAATCTTTGTTCTCAAAGCAATTTAAATTGTCAGAGAATCACACAAAGCCTAGGTAAAATTTGAGAAGAGCCACAAATGAGAATATGAAGGGCCATAAATAAATTTGGCTTTCAGTTGACTAAAACTATTAAGGGAAAACATATATACTGAAACAATCTGCCATTTCTTCTTCTGTTCTAGAAATAGTTAACAACCACATCCCTAGCCTGAGAGAAATTATTCTAGTATTGTGATGAACAAGGATTTAAAAACTGTCACCAGACTGTTACAAATATGTAAAATACACCACTCCCATAATTTCTGTATCTTCCTTTGTCAGGGAATGCTTGGGGCAGAGGAATTAATAGACAGCTAGCTACACCAACAGAACTTAGGATCTGAAAAGAAAGTTAAAGATCACAGATGTGATCTCTTTGTTCTTTCTTTTTCTTGCAATTTCTCAGAAATCATTGCAAAACTGATAGAATTTTGTCAAACATGAAGCAGTTCTTCAACACTACCTAAATGACGTATAAATCTGTATGGATGTCTGTCACTAGCAGTTATGTTTGCAAACGCTTGTATTTTCAAACTCTTTAATATCCTAGTAATTTACCCTCTAAAAATGTAAAAGTATCTAGAATCAGAATCAATCTTGTTCTTAACCTTAGCCTCATACTCTTTCACCTGCACTCTGTCTTAAATATCAATGTATTTTAAGTTTTAGTTTTTTAACCTATCTAAAATCTTTCTACCTCAATGCTGCTATAGATTTTAGTCTTATGTATTCAGGTAAGAAATGACACCCCACACACACAAAGTCACTTCACACCGTTTAGATAAGTAAATATGTGCACGTGTGTGTGTATGTGTGCTGTAGGATAAATAAAAAATTAGACTTAAACTTTGTAGACACAACCGAAGGCTTCAGTTTTCTCAGTGAATCTAAGTAAATCACTGATATCCAATGACGTTGGAAAGCAAAGCAGGAGGGAACCTTCTGAAATGAATGAAAGGAAAAAGAAAAAGAGTGTAATTAGGTGAATTATTTGAGATACTCAGAAAAGCTATGCAGCACCTTTTTGAATTAATGATTTTTTAAAGATACCTGCTGCTTCAGTTTTTGTTTTTTGTTTTTTTCTGGCTTAATTTTAAAGAGGGAAGTATCAAAAAACTAAAGCATGCTATAAATACAATTGTATCCCCTTTGTCTTTATTATAAAGTAAGAATTTTTAAAGTCATCAGTAAATTAAAAACAAATTATAAAATTTATTTACTGTATCAATTGATGACTTAATTTATCTTTGCATTAGCTCCTTTTTTTTTCTATAAAAATATTTTAAAATTTGACTAAAACTTAAGTTCGGTCCAAAGCTAGGACAAAGTTTCATTTTATTTTGTTTTGTTTTGTATTGTTTTGTTTCCTTTAATGACTTCAAGTAATCAAGGTTGAATTCTTGCAGTGTCTTTGTAAGAGGCTTAAGGCCTTTACTATTTCATTTCATGGTTGCTCAATATTAATTCTTTATTGGTAGGTAACAGCCTGTTTATTGCCTGGAAATTATTAATTCTAGCCTTCAGAGGAAACTATTTTTTTTTTCTACAAAATTAACTTAATGTCCTTCTGTTCTACCTTAGAAAATGCATGAGAAAATTCTGGTAATTTTTAAATTTCTTTCTTTCTTCTCCTTTTCACTGATAACTTACATTGACTATTCTAAAAACCTGATAGCCTACTGCATAGGTTTTTCTTTTCTTTTCTTTTCTTTTCTTTTCCTTTTTTGTGGTACATGGACCTCTCACTGTTGTGGCCTCTCCCGTTGCGGAGCACAGGCTCCAGCCGCACAGGCTCAATGGCCATGGCTCATGGGCCCAGCCGCTCCGTGGCATGTGGAATCTTCCCAGACTGGGGCACAAACCCATGTCCCCTGCATCTGCAGGCGGACTATCAACCACTGTGCCACCAGGGAAGCCCTACTGCATAGTTTTGCATAAAGAATTATGATTATTGTTTTGGAATATTACTCTCTTATAATTTGGGATATTTAGAAAAGATTTAAATGTCTATTGTTCACATTGGTTATATTTGGAAATATTTAGGTTAAATTTTATAATAGGTGTGCTGATGTATATATTTTTTATAGACTGCCTTAACTGGAAACATATTAGAAAGGGAATTCTTGGGAATGGCATTTAGCCTAACAAGCTAAAACAGCACAAAGTCATCCCAAAATTATATCAGCCCACACCCCCCTTTTTTTTTTCTCCTGTAGCACTGTAGTTTTTTTAGTGTGCTCTCTCCCCTACCCCCATCCCACAGCAATTAGAATAAGCTTGTTTCCTTGTCTTCAAACCATTTTCTTTCTCCTTGGGAAGTTAGTCTGAAGACAAAAATAAAACACATTTTTAAAGTTATTTATACAGCAACCAAAATGTCCTTCAGTAGGTGAATGGATAAACTGTGCTACATCCAGGCAATGGAATATTAGTTGGTGCTAAAAAGAAATGATCTATGAAGCCGTGAAAAGACATGGGAAAACTTTAAATGAATATTACTAAGTGAAATAAAGCAATCTAGAATGGTTCCATCCTGTATGATTCCAACTACTGTATATGACATCTGGAAAAAGATAAATGTATTGAGACAATAAAAAGGTCAGTTGTTGCCAGGGGCTGGGGCACAGGTACAAATAAATAGTAGGCACACAGAGAATTTTTATGGCAATGAAGCTACTTTGTATGATACCATAATGATGGATACGTGTTCCAATACATTTGTCCAAACTCACAGAATGAACAACACCAATAGTGAATCCTAATGTAACCTATGGACTTTGGGTGATAATGATGTGTCAATGTAGGTTCATCAATTACAATAAATGTACCACTCAGGTGGGAGATGTTGACAGTGGGGGAGGATATGCAGGTGTGGAGGCAGAGGTGTAGATGGGAAAAGTCTATACCTTCCTTTCATTTTTTCTGTAAACCTAAAACTGTTTTAAAAAATTAAGTCTTTTGAACAATACCAACACCAACCATGATAACCAAGTCATTTATACCAGAGGTTCTCAAAGTATAGTACCAGACCAGCAGCTTCAGTATCACCTAGGAACTTTTTAGAGAAGCAAATCCTCAGACACCATTCCAGCCTTACTGGAGTAATTGCTGGAAATTCTGAGATTGAGAACCAGTAATTCCTGTTAAACAAGGCTTCCTGAGCATTCTGCTGCATGCTAAAATCTGAAGAACACTGTTTTCCATGATGGAATTCTATCTGCAGGACCTATTTTCAAGTCTGATTTCCAAATAATTCACCCCATATGCTCTTGATATTCTATCCAGGGCGGGAGTTGTTACTTTTTCAGGAAAAGAAATATTGCTGTGTTTTTTAAAAAATAATCTTGTATATAGTCTTCTAATTGCACTTTCTTCCCTTGCCAGAAAATTGGTATTAGCTCCTGGTATCTTCTCTCAGCTTCATAAAAATTTCATTGTATCAGGTTGATATTTCAGAATGTGTGGGATGATGATGGGAACTTGTCTAGTTTTACTGTAGATGAAGTTTTCCTCTCTATTTTATTGTGATTTATATCACTTTTAATGTCTGTCAAACAATTTTGGAAATATGTACCAACTCTCCATCTCTCTTGGAATTATTTCAGTATACTGCATATTTATTAGATACTAACACCTAATGTAATGTAACTTCTTTGTTTTGAAATATAAACTTCCTGTCAATGTCACAGTTTCAGGTACACCAGAGAGCTATTTCAGTGCCTCATTATCTCCACTGAAATGGAAAAGGGATCTAGGGGTTATTTCTCTCTAACAGCAGAGAGGTACACCAATCATGCTGGAAAGTAAAGTAGGTTGTCCCCAAGTACTGACCAAAAAGAAACTGTCATTTCAAAACAGCATAGTCCCACTGCATATTGGAAGCTCTGAAAAACCATATATATTTTTGTCATCTTGCTAAGAATTCGGATCACATATTAGTTTTTCACTGGAGCTCTTAATAAGGCAAGGTGTGCTAAGGAGAAACTGGAGAAAGGATCTACTTAGGTTAGATAAAAACAAATGAACATAAAACTACTAGCAGGCAAAACCTAAAGGGATAGCTACCTTGAATGCTGCACTTTAAGAAAAACATGAGCCATGGTGGTCGACAGCCACCAACCCTCCTTCCTTTTCTCCCATTTTTTGTTCTTTCCTAAAAAATTCTGCTCTTTCTCTTATGAGATGTGGCCCACTCTCATTGTCTTCTTTTTTCTTTTTTGATTTTGTTGAAGTATAGTTGATTTACAATGCTGTGTTAGTTTCAGGTGTACAGCAGAGTGATTCATTTAAATTGAGCTGTCCAAAAAGTTCCTTCGGTTTTTAAGTAAAAATAAAAGGCACATTTTTCATTTTCACAAAGAACTTTACAGAATAATGTATTCACCATTTTGTGCCACTACCTTCTGCCTTTCTTTCAGGCAACTTCTTAATTCTATCTTCCCAAAACTTTTTATCTTTTTGAGCAAAAAACTGTTCCAGGTGCCTTTTACAGTCTTCCAGGGAATTGAATTTTTTTCCATTAAGAGAATTTTGTAATGACTGAAATAAATGGAAATCCGATGGTGTTTGTTTGGTGAATATGGCAGATGAATCAGAACTTCCCAGCCAAGCTGTAACAGTTTTTGCCTGGTCATCAAATAAACACGTAGTCTTGCGTTATCCTGATGGAAGATTATACGTTTTCTGTTGGCTAATTCTGGACGCTTTTCTTCAAGTGCTGCTCTCAGTTTGTCTAATTGGAAGCAGTACTTGTTGGAATTAATCATTTGGTTTTCTGGAAGGAGCTCATAATAGAGGACTCCCTTCCAATCCCACAACATACACATCATCACATTCTTTGGATGAAGACCGGCCTTTGATATGGTTTGTGGTAGTTCATTTCACTTGCCCCATGATTCTTCTGTTCCACATTATTGTACAGTATCCACTTTTCATTGCCCATCACAGTTTGTTTTAAAAATGGAACATTTTTGTTATGTTTCAGTAGAGAATTGCATGCAGAAATATAGTCTAGAAGGTTTTTTTCACTTAACTGTTGTGGAACCCAAAAATCAAAGTGATTCACATAACCAAGATGGTGCAAATGATTTTCAACACTTGATTTGGATATTTTGAGTGTGTCAGCTATCTCCTGCATGATATAACATTGATTGTTCTCAATTAATGTCTCGATTTGATCACTATCAACTTCAACTGGTCTACCCGACCATGGAGCATTGTCCAGTGAGGAATCTCCAGCACGAAACTTTGCAAACCACTTTTGACATGTTCTATCAGTCACAGCAACTTCTCCATACAGTGCATCTTTTTATGCATTTCAGTTGCATTTTTACCTTTCTTGAAATAATAAAGCATAATATGCCAAAAATGTTGCCTTTTTCTTCCATCTTCAATATTAAAATGGCTACACAAAAATTCACCAATTTTGATAAGTTTATTTTTTAATTGCATACTGATATGACAGCTGTCACAATACAATCTAACAAAATTATTTCAAATGAAGTTAGAGACAACTAAGCACTACTAGGGCCATCTTATGAAAAAACCAAACAAACTCTTTGGCCAACCCAATACATATACATATACTCATTCTTTTTTACATTGTTTTCTTGTATAGGTTATTACAGAATATTGAGTAGAGTTCCCTGGGCTATACAGTAGGTCCTTGTTGGTTATCTATCTTACATATAGTTGTGTGTGTATGTTCATCCCAAGCTCCTGATTTACCCCTCCCCACCATGTTGCCCCTTTGGTAATCATAAGTTTGTTTTCAGTATCTTTAAATCTGTTTCTGTTTTGTGAATAAGTTCATTTGTATCATTGTTTAAATTAGACTCCACATATGAGTGATATCATATGATATTTGTCTTTCTCTTTATGACTTATTTCACTTTGTATGATAATATCTAGGTCCACCCATGTTGCTGCAAATGGCATTATTTCATCCTTTTAATGACTGAGTAATATTTCATTGTATATATTACTCTCACTGTTCTTTATTCATCTCTATATTAAGTCCTTTATAGACCTTGTCAGGAAGTTCAATCAAATTCTTGCTTTTCTCAAAATAGCATATTGATGTTTTTACTAGAATATCATATATGAAAAACTTCCCAACAATATTTGGTCTTTCTGCATTCACTAAAGCCACTGACTATATAATCCAGCAGTGACCATGAGTAATATTTTTGATTCTCTGCTCCAAACCTGCATATACACTAGCCACTGTCTTTATCCAACATTGCCCTTTATTTGAAAATAAGGAATGTCCATTCAGAAAACACCATGTTCCTTGTGGAAAAACTACATTTCAGCAGCCAAATTCTCTTTAAAATTTGAGAGACAGAGCACTAAAAGGTGAGGTGAAGCACCAGGATAAGAAAAAGTTAGACCAAAAGATGAGTTTAATTTAAATGTGTTTGAGGAAATGAACTTATATATAAGTAACAATAATAATAGTGAACATTTAGCCAATTATATATATTATTTTACTATTTAAACAATTAATTAATATTACATAAATACATTAATATATTACATTCTTTCTTGTTCCTGCCATTTGTTTTACATACACAAACGACCTCTAATATTGTTGATAATTCTTTTATTTTTATTTTTTTTGTGTGTGTGTGTGTTACATGGGCCTCTCACTGTTGTGGCCTCTCCTGTTGTTGAACACAGGCTCTGGATGTGCAGGCTCAATGGCCATGGCTCACGGGCCCAGCCACTCTGCAGCATGTGGGATCTTCCCAGACCAGGGCATGAACCCATGTCCCCTGCTTCAGCAGGCGGACTCTCAACCACTGCACCACCAAGGAAGCCCCTGTTGATAATTCTTTACAAACTAAAAAAAAAATTTTTGATTACTCATAGAGAATACCACAATCTCATCTTTTATCATGGGTCCATTTATGATAATTCAGTATTTTCAAATAATTTTAAATATAATAATAAATTTTTAGGAAATAATTTTAAAGACAAGATATTCCATTTACAAATGAAAACATTCTTTGTGTAAATTAACTCCTAACACACAATGATCCAACTTCTCTCTTACAGTGAGCCAAACTGTTAACCAACACAATATAAATAAAATTTACACACCTAGAAGTTAATTAAATATAAACGATAACATGAAAAATTTGAACATGAAAACTTAATTTTGAGAGCTCCTTGCATTAAAATTTGATATACCCTAATCCAGTGTAAAATTTTCATTTTAATGATATAAGATGATATGGTAAGATGAATATGTCCTTGTAATCTGGCAGAAATGGTCATAAAGTTCAGCAGTGTAGTTTAGTTATGTGACATCATGCAGATATCTTTCTGAGCTTCAGCATTCTCATACAGATGTCAAATTCCAAGTGTATAAGCATGCATGTGTGTGGGGTGTGTATGTGTGTGTGTGTGTGAGAGAGAGAGAGAGAGAGATAGAATATTAAATTACATTTCTGAAAGCACATATAACAGTATTTTTCAGTGGGCTACATATCTTTATCTATAAGTTCAAAGACTAAAATAATAAGTTATATGATAACAAGAGTCTGTTTTCTTACCTTTTATTTACCCTCATTTCAAGTGAAATGACACTGTTGGCCTGAACTATCCACATGAATCTCTCCAGTTTCCATTATGATTTACATACATAGACATGGCTAATATAGAAATGCCCTATGGACCTTATTTATCATTTTTATATTGAAAACAAAGCAGCAAACCCATAAAATAATTGGTGTCATAAATAACAGATGCACTTGCCATACTTTTTTCACTTGAATAGGTACATTTATTTTTCATCTGGTGTTAGATAGTGCTCTGCTTATATACCCTTGAGAAACAACAGAGTTATCTCTTTATACCTAGAGAACAGCTAGGCTTTGATAAATGGAATGGGGTAGAGCTCATGTACCATAGATTTCATATATCAATTTTTGCAAGAGGTTTTTCATTTTGGGTTTTTTTTTTTTTGGTATATTTTGCATGTAATATCAACAAAATGTTTTTTTTTAATTTTTATTATTTAATATCTTATTAAAAGTATGAGCTACTGAGTACAAGTTTAGGAACAGGTTGATAATTTTTCAATAGAAAAATTTTAGTTTCAGGAATTTTTGCAATTA
This sequence comes from Mesoplodon mirus, assembly GCF_964341445.2. Taxonomy (NCBI): domain Eukaryota; kingdom Metazoa; phylum Chordata; class Mammalia; order Artiodactyla; family Ziphiidae; genus Mesoplodon; species Mesoplodon mirus. Next base: position 125,007,913 of record NC_138982.1, on the reverse strand, counting down.
AACAAAAAAATGCTTTTACATGTTACAAAAATGTGGTGACCAAAATATACTAAACCAAAAAAATAAAAATCTTCATAATCCATGTATTATTACTTCAACCTTGTTTTCCACAAATGAGTTACAAGTGTGCACAGAAAGGTAAAAAGTCTGCAGAAATATTTATCCCTCCAGGCACCTACTTAGTTGAACAAGACGTGAAATATTAGGCCAGCTGCTTCCAACATCGATGACTTACTCATTTTTTTTCAATGTCATATGATTTTAACATTTTCTATGCATGCCGTGATATGAAATATTTGAAACACTTTAATGAAAGCAACTTTAAAAAAAATAACTAAACTGTCAGAGACAATAGTTTAAAATAATCTTTGAAATAAACTCTTTTTTTAATGTAATGTATTCTCTGTGGCTAATAATAAAGTAAAAGGAGGATTCATGGAGAGTAAGGAAACCCCAAAGAGAATATTCTCCCTGGGGCTTTTGGCAAACCCTGGTGAAATTTAGCCTATGTAAAGCAAGAAAGAAAAGAGAACATGCAAGAATGACCAGGAAAAGCCCAAGTTAAGAACTCTAAAAAAACAACCCATAAACATTTGGACACCAAATGAATATACCTTCAGTTTATGTGAATATATCTATGAAACAGAAGAGAGCAGCAAAAAAAAATTTTGACCATAATACCCATCTGCAAGAAAACAAAAATCTTCTCAGAAACTATGACAAGTTGACCCTACACAGATTTCGGACTGAATTCATTTGACTTGCAGATCTGCAAATATTATGTGAAGAACTAAAATGTTAATGGTTGATAATACCTCTGGCAACAGGCAGAAACACACATTCTATTTTAAGGGACACTATTTTAACTCAGTCCTCAAGTAACTGCCAAGAGTGTGGTTTCAAGAAAAAAAAATAGTCAACATGAGTTTAAAAATTACCAAAGAAATAGAATACCTTAATTATCAGAAGATGCAATAGACATCAGAATTAAACACATGAAGTGTTTAGAATTCAGGCTTATTAGATAATAAAATATAAAATAAACATTTAATTCAGTATAAAGGATAATTATGAGGCCTGAACATATGGAGAAAGAACTATAATCTACAAGTAGTAATGCAACAATTTAAAGAATAAATAAGACAATAGAATTTTTGAAGGAATAACTAAAAAAATGAAAAATCCAAGATGTAGTAGATTGGTTAATCAGCATATTAAATATTACTGAAGAGGAAATTATTGACATGAAAGATAGATCTACAAATGCAAAAGTCCTCCAAAAAGACAGATATGATCTATTTTGCTTATGGAAAAAAGACAAAATTGATTACAAGGAAATTTGGGGACTAAATAAGTTCTAAAAACATGGATTATTTGTTAAGGGGTTAATGAAACTGAATAACTTTAGACTGTGTTAAGATAACTAGATATATTAAAATATAAGAAAAATAAAAGACACAGAAAAGAAATACAATGTTAGAAATAAGCCCCAATAAATCAGTAATCCCAGTAAAAGTTAACATACTAAACTTTAAAAGTAAAAAAGCAGAATTTACAGTAAATAAACACAGTAGTCAAAGAAAAAGATTTTCAGAATGTAAACAAAAAGAAAATTCAGCTAAGATTGTGAGGTAAACATTCCAGAATCAAAGAATTTTAAACCAAGTTTTCAAGAATACAGCCACCTTCACTTCCAGAGACTGGGGAACATCAAACTTCATATTCTTGACATAAAAAATTAAGTTTCTTATTTACACATGAGAACAACTTAATACCCACCCTAAAAATTGTCCTTTAGGCAACAGTTTAGGAAGGATCTTATGATATTTTAGGCAGGAAAGGTGAAAATTCTGGGAGCTCACAGCATTATCAGATCCTGTCTTTATTTAAAATTTTGGTATTTCTTTCATCATGAATTTTTGTATTATTTTATTTTTTTAAAAAAAAAATATGACATTAAAATATTATTTTCTAGTTAAATACTTTATCTAAATTTTTGGCATCTTAAGTTTTGCACCCAAGTTTGTTACTCACTTGCTTCACACCACACTATTCCCTGCTTATGGATGCAAGTTAGCCCACTCTTTCATCTAGGCCAAAGCTACCACAGATGGTGGTGACATATGTGCGCCATGCAAAGCTTCCACCGTCTCAGGTAGTATCATTTACGTGCTGAATAGTCAGGCATGTTTTTTGGTGGTGGTGGATCTTATATGGCTGTGGGGAATGGTCCTTCCAACTCAAGCTCAGAGTGTAAGACAGACTGATAATAAAAGTTGAGTAACCACGGTATTCCATTGCAACATACAGTCATGGGGATGCGTGAGACAATGTCAAAGGGCCTAGCCCACAATTTGGCAAGGAACTTACTATATTTTGCTGGAATTCCTTTATATAGATTCAGTCCTCCAGCTGTATTACTTAACGTAAATGTGGAATCCAGTGTTAGCCTATCAAAGAGGCAATATGCCAAAAGGATTTTGATACTTTGTGATTCCTTGACAATAAGATAAAAGGTTAAGTTGAAGTGGGTAAGAGGTGTCCAACTTCCATTTAACTCTGTATGTTATTTGCACAGATTTATCTTACAAGTATTGTAACCGAAATTGCAGGTCTGGCTTCTCACTGCTCAAAAGCCAGTAGAGAGGCAAGTTTGCTTTCTTTTGGATGCCAGCAACTGGCAGTGCGGAGGGAGAGGGCAGACTCCTGTCCCAAGGCTAAGCTTCCCCACCACGACTGACAATCAGTGGGTAAGGGCTCTTATACACAGAGCAAGGGGGCTACATGCAGAAACAGCACAGTCAGCTCTGACAGTCATCTTGAAATTGATCATGCAGTGGTCTGATCAGCATAATCTTGATTGTTTTAAGTATAGTTAATCTTCAGTTCCAGGGTCAGTTTGTTCCCATTTTTTTAATGCCAATTCTCAGAATGGTGGCAGCTTATGTCATGGCTACAGGCTGGTCATTATGTAGTTAACTTCTTCCACCTAGTGGAAATTTCAGTATCTATAAGACAGCTCATAGGATATGGCTCAGAATATTATCTATAGACCTTGAGAAGGAAGTAAAGGTCCTTGAATTTGCTTAATGACTAAACTATTATTGTTTTGTCCTGTTTGACTGTTTTCCTTTGTTTCTTCTCTGATTAAATTTATTCTTTTCCACAGGCAAAGGGCAGGCAGAGGACATGGGGTTGGTGGGGAGGGGAAAGGACCATAGGGTCCTGCTCCATTTCAGTAGCACAAGCAAGGCAACATAAGCCATACGAATTTCTATTGACTATGAGAGCCACTATCCTCTCTACTGTATATTATATAAAAGAGCCTCATGAAACATGAAAATGAAGAAAAGTTAGACATAAAAGATTAAAGAAGATTTTAGCAAGCAACTACCAATGTAAAAGAGAAAAAAAAAAGTCAAACATACTACCTTTCTCAGAGTCTTTAAATAATAATAAAATGTTATCAATCCCCAATAAAATAATAGAATGTATGTTTGTACCTTTTAAAGCTTAAAATGCTGTATTATTCCTCTTAAAAAAATCTTTACATGACAAACAACACCCACATACACAACATCAAAGGCATTCAAAAATACACATATATTTAGCTCATGTGTCTATAGATCAGCTGTTTAAGCCTGGCTTGATTGTATAGTTTTTCTAGTTCTCAAATAAGTTTGCTTGTATAACTCATCATTGGCTAACTGCCAGGTAGTCTGGAGAGTCTTGCCAGAATGTCTCCAAAAGACTAGCCAGGGCATGATCTCAGCAGATTGTAAAAAACAAGCACAATTGATGAAGTACTGTTCAAGTTCATGTCATGTTTCCTAAAACTCCATTGACCAAAAAAGACAAAGGCTAGAGTCAAGTGGGAGGACACTCTCAGGCACAATAAGGCACAAAACAAAGATTATTGACTCAGGGAAAGGTGAAGATTCAAGGTTACTACTGCATCCAATCTACTATAATTATATAAAGCAACTACAAGGGAAAATTGATAAGTTCTCCATTATGTGCAGATATTTTAACATATTCCTCTAAGTACTTATTAGATCCAACCGAAAAAAAAAAAAGTGAAATATTTGAATACCACAGTTGTTTGGACATTTGTAGAACATAGAAACTCTCACATTCTTGCTTAGCAAGTGTGAAACCTTTACCCAAATTCATACATGTAAGGTCCTGAAGCAAGCCTAAGCAGAGTTCAAATAATTGTGTCTATGATAAATCTACAATAAAATTTTAAAATGTACTAAAATATAATTAACCATACCAAATAGGTTGAGTTTTTTTTAACTGCACTTCAACTCATTTATGGTTTAAAGAAAAAATTCACAAGGAAACTAGACATTACTTAAAACTAGTATTTAAAAAGTACATCATGTCATAACATAGGAGATGGAGCCAATATGTACTTAGCAAAAAATTTTACTAAAAGATTTAATTTAAAGAAAAATGAATCAAAATTAATGAATCAAATAACTAAATTAAAAGGTGAGAAAAGGATCAAAGTAAACGCTCAAAAGAAGAAAAGGAACAACAAACTAAAAACCTAAAAAAAATGGGAAGGCAATATTAAGAGGGGAAACAAATGAATTAAAACAAAGAAAGGAGAAGTGTAAAACACTAAAATTTGATTATTTGAAAAACTGACAAAAAGACTAATCTCTAGATAAATTACGAAATAAGACAAAAATGGTACATATAAATAACTTAAAAGTAATATATGCAGCAGATATTTAAAATATAATGGACATAATATAAATTTTTACAAATACATTTGACAACATAGGTGAAATACATAGATTCTTAGAAAATTAAACTCACCAAAATCAGACTCGGTATGAAATAAGTAATGTAAACATTTCTGATAATTCGAAAGTACTAAATCTGTGATTTCAAATATTTCATAGGGGGGAAAAACCTACCACATTCAGATGTGTTTGCAATGAGTTTTACTTAATATTCATATAATTGATCATTCCAGTCTTACACAAACACTAATCTAATCCAGAAATTAGATTAGAGGTTATCCCTAAAAACCTGGCATGAGTCTGGCATAAACTTAAGACCGAAGGGAAATTTGTATGTTTTCTTCAAAACACTAATTCAAAGAATAATATTTTCTAGGTTAATTGCACTCCCAGCTGGGTGATTTTAGCTACCTAGGTCCTTCTTTTATTCTAGTTCTTCAAGCAAGGACAGCCTGGCAAGGAGTCTGTCTGGGTTTGCTTGTTCTGAGTTTTCACCCTATTGTTGATTGTTTTCTCACAGCCTAAGGGGAAAAAGCATGGGCATTAAGCTACAATAGTTATACTTATTGACTCCCACATTTATTCTAGCAAGTGTTATATTGTATTATCAAAACATATTATTAAGACACGGGCATGTTATCTATATTATAGTAAACATTTTTGTATGTTTTAGTTTTTAAAGTATAATGACAAATTTGTTATTTTAAAATACTGTATTCAACTTACATATTTTAAACTTTATCTTATTTAAATGTGAACACATATTTATTTACAGTATTTTAAGAGTCTTTACAAATAATTCAGATTGAGCAGTAATTTGATTTTATTCATTTCTGCAGAAATGTCCCAGTATGAGTAGACCATGACATAGTAAATATTGCTACTTTAGACATTTTGTTGATTGCATTATTTTGATACTTAGTCTTTATGGTATAATTCTATTTAGATAATCAAAGAGATATAATCTGAATTTTTAAACTGGCTATACTTTGCCTATTTGCAGACTATTACATACATGTTTTATCCGTTTTAAATAAGTCAAAGTTGCTACTAAGATAACATTTACTCAATAGGTAGAAAAGCAGAGATTCATAATTATTTGGTTAGCTGAGAATCAATAGGAGATCACAAGCACTATAGTGAACTGAGGGTTAATGTGATGCTCAATTGTCTGTTTGGTTATGGGCATTGATCAAGTTAATAACGTAACTGCTGAATATCTAGTTCTTTCTCTAATATACATTCAATTTCAAATGCTTTAGCTCATTTTTTTCTTCAAGAAACGTACAAAGGCTTATGATGATCATTTTCTTTTCAAAAATGTCTGTGTACCTCTATTTGTTAAGAGAGGCAGAATAAGATTTTATTTGTTCTTTTCCATTTTATATTTAGTTCAGTAATTACTCACTGTCCAAGACTGCTCCATTTTCCCACTATTTGATTTAGTAATTCCTTCCCTATTTGGATTCCTTACCTTGTTTATCTTGATTTCTGTAGTCTTGTCCTCACCATTTTCCTATACCTGAGGTCTTCATTCCCAGGTAATTCCAGTTTGGTGGGATTTCATCACAAAGAAAGTGAAGGGGCACGGATATTTTGGCTACCACTAAGACGTGCCATATGATTGTCAGTAAAGGCAGAGCTAGCTATTTCTTTGAAAATGCCGGTCTCTTCACTTTTGCTATGTTCTTCTCCATTTGTAACATGAGCACTCAGAAATTCCCCAATACCTGATTAAAATGAAACTTAGTTTCCTAGTTAAAATAAAACTTCTATGTGACTCATGATTGAGTAACTTACTTAACACGAGTCCTGCTATATTATACTCTACATCTGCTCCATGACTGCAATTTTCAACTCTTTTATGACATTTGGTTGTTTTGTTTTGTTTAATTTTCCTTTCCTACTTCCCAAACATCCAAGAACAGAGAAGCTTCAGATTTCCTCTACTTTCTTCAGGTTTTATTAGAATGTTGATGAATATAATCTTGGGAAAATAAAAGTACAGTAAATGGAAAAGTCACTTTGTGTGCTTTTGACTTCAATGTTTTAACATTTAAATCAATCTTTCCTTTATTTCTATACCACCAGGTTGAATCCCAAATGTCTCATTTTCACCCACATGGAATTAGAGCTTAAAGTCTTTTAAGAGCCTTATCTATTTACAGATATTATGTCAAAACAAGGAAAGTGTGTTCTTTCATTTGGTTCATAAATAGGTTTATTTTTTAAAACAAATTTTAAACATGTTTATTACAATAAAAATGACATGTCAGTTACAAAATTAAGAGAATGTGGTGAAAAAGTTTAGTTTCATAGAATAGTATTCTCAATCATCTAATCTAACAGTGGTATATAGATCTCTAACTCTTGGTGGTAGAGTATTCTATTCAAAATGACATATTAAAATAAGCCTTGAGGGCCTCCCTGGTGGCGCAGTGGTTGAGAGTCCGCCTGCCGATGCAAGGGATGCGGGTTCGTGCCCCGGTCTGGGAGGATCCCATGTGCCGCGGAGCGGCTGGGCCCGTGAGCCATGGCCGCTGGGCCTGTGCGTCCGGAGCCTGTGCTCCGCAACGGGAGAGGCCACAACAGTGAGAGGCCCGCGTACAGCAAAAAAAAAAAAAAAAAAAAAAAAAAAAAAAAAAAGCCTTGAGTTTTTAGATATTTTTGTTTCGTCTTAAGGACTTAAAAAGATCTTTACACTATGGTAGAAAAAGCAATGTATTGGAGCTTATCTGAACAAACCTTACAACTTAACATGGTATTATATTCTCCTTGAGAGGGAAAGCATTCAGTGTGCAGAACTGGACCTTCTTGAGTTCATTTTTTCCCTTATATCTCAAAAAATGTTATCTCTCCTGTGGATTCCATTATAATTCATACAAAAATATATGAGGTTCCCTAAATCCTTATCCACACCTTTGTTATGTACAATACAGATTCTCACTGCATAAAAATCAGAATTAATAAACTGTGTCTCTTGTTCTAATGAAAACCTTGATCATAGGCTATTAATACTTTGGCTAATATTGGCTTCCCCACTGCCATCTAACCTTAAAAGCGAATGTTTTTTTTACCTGCTCCTCAAATTTGCAGTTTGTGGTGACCAATGCAATTACTCCACCTCTTCAGTTGAATCAACTAGCAACTGCTACTACTTATTTCTACATATCTTTACCCATCTTTCCTCTTACATCACTACTAAGTAGAGTACAGACTTAAAATCAAACACCCATGAGTTCAAATCCCAGTTTTTGCACTTCTTAGCTATGGTCGCCTGAGAAGTTGACATTTCCTTGACTTCTCTCAGTTTTACAATTTGGAATATTCCATAGGAAAAAAAAAAAAAAGAAAGCAACATGATGAAAAAGATTGAAATGTCCTGAAATTTTTCTCCCATTTCTGCAAATGTTTTACACATGGCCCCCAAAACTTACCTGAAAGAATAGTCATGTTCATAGAGAACACCTTAAATTTTTTTTTATTTTATATTGAGGTATATACTTGATTAAGAATGTTGTGTTAGTTTCAGATATACAGCAAAGTGACTCAGTTATACATATGCATGTATCTATTCCTTTTTCAAATTCTTTTCCCATTTAGGTTATTACAGGGTATTGAGCAGAGTTCCCTGTGCTATACAGTCAGTCCTTGTTGTTTATCTATTTTAAATATAACAGAGTGTACATGTCAATCCCAAACCTTTTTTTCTAATAAAACAAATACGACATCAGTGGTCTCACATTTAGATTCCAATATTTTTCTTAAGAATTTTGGGACAAATGTCATACCACAATGAGTCACTATTATTTGATCCAAGTACATTTTTACTGTACTATTGAATCTAGCCCTGGAAGCCTTCATTGATGAAGAAGATATTACAAACAGTAACAACTACCACAAAGTACAATGTTTACCTGGCTTTCTGAAACTGTGTGACATTATGCAAGTTATTTCTTCTCTCTTAGCCTCAGATTCCACCTAAGTAAAAAGATATAAAAATATTACCTATTGCAATAAGATCTTGTGAAGTTTAAATGTGATAACACCTGAAAAGTACTTGCTGGTGACTAACAAAAATAGGGGTTTAAGAAGGTTAGCCATTATTATTATATGAACTCTATTTTTATTATTTAAAAAATGTGGAATTATTAAATTTACAAAGCTCCAGTGTTCTTTCTCTTGAAGAACTTTTTCTTGCCTGTCATAATTACTACAGAGACGACACTAGCTTCTTCCAAATGTACCCCATGGATAACCAACATCTTTGATTTTGAGGACTCATTGCTTCCAAGATAGCTTTTGTCTTATCTAGATTTGTTTGCTAATGTGCAGTAAGATCACCTTAATATGTTATTATTTCCACCACACCATGAAAAAATGTACATATACATATTTTTTTTTCATCTCAGTGCAGTACTTTAAAACTCCTTGGGGGAAGGGAATAAACAAATCTCTAAAAAATATAAATCCCTGACCACCAGATCTAAAGATATGCACCCAAGTTGATTTTCAGCTAATTGCTTGTAAAGAAATTTCCATCATTTATTCTATTAGCAAGAGAAACTGAGTCATCCTTTCTCACCTCTCACTGTATCATAGAAGAATGAGTCAGATTCCCCTTTTCAAACTATCAGTGTTAGCAGATTCAGCAGCCCAATCATCTTCCCAGTGGGAAAATTGACACTTGGAAATATGGCAATCTTTTTGAAATTTGGAAAAAAAAAAATTCTAAACTTTATCTTCTGAAAACATAAGCTGAGCAATTTTAATCAGAGAGAACACATAATTTTGTATTTTGTTTTATTCTGCTTGAAGTTGTATTTAAACATTTTTCATATGATATACTACTCAGTTATAATTTTAAATGTTGCATAATATTCTATCAATTTACAAATAGTCATTTAACTAAAGCTATTTTTTCCAGTATTTCAGTATTTTTGATACTGTAGTAATTAGCATCTTTGTCCACATAATTTTTACTTTCTTAAAATTTCCTTAGGATAACATCTCAGGACTATAATTATTAAGATAGTATCATTTTTACTACTCTTATTAAAAACTATTTTCCAAAGTTGATGGAAACTTACATCACATATTTTACTGTTTGACAAATTATTTTAAAAAGTTGTCAAGTCCTGAAATATGCATATGTCTAGCATTTTATATTATTCAACCCCTGAGAGATCCTTATGCTAGTCAATGTTATTTTAAATTATCATGTTTAATAGAATTTAGTTGTGACAAAGAGTATTTGGGAGGATCACACATAACCTATAGGAGGATTTCTTTATCTGACCTACAGGATAAAAAATTAAATTGAATTGAATTCCCATTACACTTTGAGTACTGTGCTAAGACTATGATACTGTTTCACCACTTATGATACTATGAATATAGAAGACTCTTAACTTACTTTAATTTAAATATTGTGTCAATTAACCAGCTTGTTTGATTTATAAGGGCATATTCACCAGTGTGCAGTATGTACATTATTTCCTCTATACAGTATTGATTGACAGTACAGGACTAGGGGAGGGTAAGCTTTAGTTGCCTAGTAGCTTTAAAATAAAAGTTTTTAATTAAAGTAGTAGTTTATTTATTTATCTGATATATATTTATTGAGTACCTATTATGTGCCCAATGATATTCTGCACACTAGATTTATTAACAAAAATGAAGTTAAAGACATCCGGTAATGGTATTGTTTAAGAACCAATTAACCAATTAAGAACTATTAATTGGTTCTTAAAGAGTATATTGTAGAGTATATTGTAATGGGAGATATGTATATATATCTCAAATGGACTTGCTTAAATAGTGAATTTGACTTGAATCTTAAACATGTCATGTTATAATATCATTGAGAGTGTTGAAAGGGAAAAGGATAGAAGTGAAAGCAAGAACAAAGTCTCAGAAGTGGGGTTCAGGTTTATGGGTGGACAGTTCAACACAAAAATAAGTATGCTTGGGATTAAATTTTTATACATCCAGATGTACATAGGCACAAGCTGGTAAATAATAATAATAGTAGACAACATTTATGTATTAAGTGCATATTCTGAAACAAGTGCTACCTTAAATATTTTACATGAATCATCTCATTTATTTTCACAAAATCCTTACAAGTGTGATATTTTCAAGCCCATTTTACAGATGAAAGCACCAAAGCTCAGATAGATGAACTAATTGTGCCTGAGATTATATTGTTGGCAAATGGCAAGGCTGTGCTTTGAACACACTCCTAATACTAGAGCCCACAGTCTTAAATCCATGACCTGGACATGACCAGCCTTCTCAGATCTGCTCCTGCTGGTGAGATTGACTTATCTGTGAATGTTGGAAGGAAGTTAATTCTGTTCAAGAGAGGAAACATTGAAGGCTAAGGAAATGGAGACTCCCTTTATATCTTGGGTGAAGTTTTTTTGAAAATATGTTTGTAGTATAATTGAAATTATTGTTGCTTTAAATATATAATAATATTTCTAAATTGCTAAATTGCCAGCCTCTCCAAAAGAATGCATCATTTTGTGTACCAGAAAGATTTGGAATCCTCATTGTGTTTGTTTATTTGCCATATTTTTTTGCAAGGTAAAGTTAAATAAAAAGAAAAAATCTAAGCAGGCTATGATAGTTTAGACATGACCAAATTATAATCAAGCACATTTATTTTGCTTTATGTTTTCCCTGAGGAGATAAGTCCTTTAGGGATATTATTTAATTATTTAGGTCATAACTTTCTCCTTCCATTTAGAAGTAAGAAAATTAAGCCAATGTCACGTTCAATGGCAGAACTGTTATTCTTAGAAAGATTGAACAGTTGCCCAAGAAACCTGACCAAAGTTGACCCTCTGCTACTACTACAATGTAGAATCCTGTCATTTAATCCTCCACTAAAATAAGAAAATCACAGTAATGCTTCTGCTATGCTCAAATATGAAGGTTTTTATCGATTAAATAAGTCACAGAAATTAATATGTACACTTGAACTTGTCTGGGAATTGACTAGCACTTTTTGATTTGGTTTTCATAATTAATATTTAAAAAGTATTTTTAGGTTGTATAAGTGAAATGTTTTATTATATGGCAAACACTGTGTGATTAAATTAGTGAAATGTAATTTTTTTGATTTTTTCTCTTAATACAAAATAGAAATATAAGATCATAAATTCCCTTAGTAGGGAATTCATGATGAAAACCCTCAGACCACAGATTAAAACTATTTTCAGTGATCTCATCTCCTTAGTTGCAGGTCCATGAGACAAAACTTACCTTAAGTTTTGGAACTGTGCTTGGAATTGATGAAAAACTGTGCCAATTAATATTAATATTTCATCAATTAATATTAATATTACATCTATAATAGCCTATTAAAAAGCCTGGTTATTTCAGTTGAAAGCAATCTTGAGAAAAAAAAAAATGGAGCTGGAGGAATCAGACTTCCTGACTTCAGACTATACTAAATAGCTACAGTAATCAAGACAGTATGGTACTGGCCCAAAAACAGAAATATAGATCAATGGAACAGGATAGAAAGCCCAGAGATAAACCCACACACCTATGGTCAACTAATCTATGACAAAGGAGTCAAGGATATACAATGGAGAAAAGACTGTCTCTTCAATAAGTGGTGCTGGGAAAACTGGACAGCTACATGTAAAATAATGAAATTAGAACAATCCCTAACAACATACCAAAAAATAAACTCAGTGGATTAAAGACCTAAACGTAAGAACAGACACTACAAAACTCTAAGAGGAAAACATAGGAAGAACACTCTTTGACAAAAATCACAGCAAGATCTTTTTTGTCCCACCTCCTAGAGTAATGGAAATAAAAACAAAAATAAACAAATGAGTCCTAATGAAACTTAAAAAGTTTTGCACAGCAAAGGAAACCTTAAACAAGAAGAAAAGACAACCCTCAGAATGCTAGAAAATATTTGCAAATGAATCAATGGACAAAGGATTAATCTCCAAAATATATAAGCAGCTCATGCAGCTCAATATTAAAAAAAACAGGGCTTCCCTGGTGGCGCAGTGGTTGGGAGTCTGCCTGCCAATGCAGGGGACGCGGGTTCGGGCCCTGGTCTGGGAGGATCCCACATGCCACGGAGCGACTAGGCCCGTGAGCCACGGCTGATGAGCCTGCACATCTGGAGCTTGTGCTCCGCAACAGGAGAGGCCGCGATAGTGAGAGGCCCACGCACCGCGATGAAGAGTGGTCCCCACTTGCCACAACTAGGGGAAGCCCTCGCACAGAAACGAAGACCCAACGCAGCGGAAATGAATAAATTGATTGATAAACTACCCCCAACATCTAAAATAAATAAATAAATAAATAAAAATTTAAAAAAATAAAAAAAAACAAATAACCCAATCAAACAATGGGCAGAAGACCTAAATAGACATTTATCCAAAGAAGACATACAGATGGCCAAGAGGCACATGATAATATGCTCAATATCACTAATCATTAGAGAAATGCAAATCAATACTACAATGAGGTATCACCTCACACTGGTCAGAATGGCCATCATCAGAAAATCTACAAACAACAAATGATAGAGAGGGTGTGGAGAAAAGGGAACCCTCTTGCACTGTTGGTTGGAATGTAAATTGATACAGCCACTATGGAGAACAGTATGGAGGTTCCTTAAAAACTAAAACTAGAATTACCATATGTCCCAACAATTCCACTATTGGGCATATACCCAGAGAAAACCATAATTCAAAAAGACACATGCACCTCAATGTTCATTGCAGCACTATTTACAATAGCCAGGTCATGGAAGCAACCTAAATGTCCATCAACAGATGAATGGGTAAAGGAGATGTGGTACATATATACAGTGGAGTATTACTCAGCCCTAAAAAGGGACAAAATTGTGTCATTTGTAGAGACGTGGATGGACATAGAGTCTGTCATGCAGAGTGAAGTAAGTCAGAAAGAGAAAAGCAAATATTGTATATTAATGCACATATGTGGAATCTAGAAAAATAGTACAGATGAACCAGTTTGCAAGGCAGAAATAGAGACACAGATGTAGGGAACAAACATATGGACACCAAGAGGGGAAAGCGGGGCTGGGAGGGTGTTGTTGAGATGAATTGAGAGGTTGGGATTGATATATATATACACTAATATGTATAAAATAGATAATGAATAAGAACCTGCTGTATAAAAATAAATAAATTAATTAAATTTAATTTAAAAAATAAAAGAAAGCCTGGTTATTTCATCAAGTGTATTTTCTATTGATATTTAAAATTTTTATATTAAAAAAAATTGGTAACTTGGAAAGTGTTATTCAGTGAGGTTATAAAAACCTAAAAGTGTGGAAGATTCTATACCACAGGGAAAGCTAGAGTGTTCCATATTATATAATGCAGTATAAAAGATTTTAATAGAATAATAAAGCTATAGTTTTACAATCCAACACTAATGGTTGTGGTAAAACAATATCTACATGACTCAGAAATACTGTAACTTTTACTTTATATTAAGTTAGTGAATATCAATGAGGAAATGTAATCTCTTATCATTTACTAAAATATATTACATTTATAATTTGAAGTAAATGATACATTTATGCTCCACTAGTGTTAAACAAGATGTTTACCCAAAAACAAAGGAAATTGGAGGAAAAATGTGAATGTCATACCACCAGTATTTTTACATTGTATTATTTTTGATTTATAACATATTAGAAGAGCTATGAATTTTTTTTTTACTGTGTACTTTCACAGCTATCTTGACTTTATCAGGAGATATGAAAACATCTAATGATTTTGATTTCTTCTACCTTAGAGTAGAAATATACAAGAAACAGTTACATAATATCAATTTTAAACTACTGTATTTATAAAAGGGACAGTTATTTTATAACCTAGTGCTAATAACTTTTCACTACAATTTCTTTAATTTCTATTATATTTACTGAAAATTTAACTCTTAAGGAAAAAATAATGAACTAAGCGATTTATTTAAACATGCAATCTAATTGTTTATTTGAGGTTGGTATGATTTTTGCTCATTTTTACATGCATAAGAAAACTCTCTTTTCTTTCACTTAATAAAATTATTTAGAATTTTCTCTGTCTTTTTAATTTATTTATTTGTTTTTCTCCTGATGAGAGGTGATGCTATGTAGAGGAAAGGGCATGGGACTTGGGGACAGGAAACTTGAATTAATAAACTCAAAGTTTATCACTAAGTAGCTGCACGGCTTTATGCAACTTGTAAACAAATAGGAAAACCCAGGATCTTTCTGAATATTAAACGAGACAAAAGAGTAGTAATTTATAAAATTCAAAGATGGTACAAAAAATTTATTATTAAATTCAGGAAGAAATATGATTACTTGTTTTAGGGTTATGAAAAAAGCTAATTAAAATACCTTAATATTAACAATTAACTTAAATTCCCAACCATCTACACTAAGTCAGTGCTTTGATATATTAGCCAATTAGGTTTGGTCTTTTAGCATTACTCAACTAAGAACTGTGCCATATTTATGAAGGATGATTTTTGGTGTATATTTCTTATACTTATAGAATTACTGCCATCCAGTGTCAGTGTTGAGACCAATAGACCCAAATCTTTATATTAATTTGCAATCTAGTTGCAGAGGTTAGCAAACTTTCTGCTAAGGGCCAGAGTAAATATCTTAGGCTGCAAAGAATGCTCATAATATATGCAAAGATAGTAAATATTTTTGCTCTCATATAGTTTCTGTCACATAGTCTTCTTAATATTTATGTGTTTTTTTGCTTAGTTATTTTTTACAACTGTTTAAAATGTAATGAAACAAAACAACTTTAGTGCAAGGGCAGTCGAAAAGCATGTGAGCTGGATTTGGTCCAGGGGTCATAGTTTGCCAATCCCTGGTCTGGTAGAGTGAATGCCATCTGAAGCTTCAGTTCTTTAAATTCACAGGAGAGAAATTGCATTATACTTAAGCAAGGTTGACCTGTTTATCTAAGGACAAACTATCATTTAAATGACCAGTCTAATCCACTTCTCTGGATGTACACTTATTTTAAAAAATCCTTCCTTACTTTTTTAACTTGAAAATTATGTTTGATATAAAACATTACAGGAGCTAGTGAAGATGAAGTCAAATTAATGTTTATTGTCAAAAGCATATGATAGGTTTCATAAGGCAATGAGCTAAGATTTGTATAAGAATCAATTACCACCTCGGATATATACAAAAATGTTTTCTCATTTCAATTTCAAGTACTTTTATCAATATTGTCCTGACAGAAGGCAGGTATCCTATTTCTGCATGCACATGGAAAAGAACTAAAATGATGCCATGCAGTGTCACCAAATAGAAAAATAGCAGAAGTTGGAGGAGAATACATTGTGAAATCCAGATTATATTTGAATTTAACTGCCCATAGATGCTAATTGTCAACTATATCCCAGATGGTGGTAAAATTAATAAAATCTTTCATGTGTATTTTAGAACATCAGAGAAGCCATCTGGCTATCGACTGTCACCTTAATTTTTAGTGTCTCTATTGTGAATTTTACAGTCCAGTGTACCATTTTAATGCCAGGGAATGTTTTATCATCCATATTTAATTATTAAGTACTTAAAAGTATTGGCATTTTGAAACCAGATATGATAAGACTGATTAAGATCATGCTCATACGTGCCAAATAGTGTGTTGGAAAATTCTTTGCAATTCAAACCAAAAGACTATTGACCTGAAATAGGCAGGTATCTTAGTTGGAAATATTATGTAATTTGCATTATATCTGAGTGTGACAATTCCCCAATTCACTGTGTGCATATAGACTCAGTTATAATATACTGTTAAGTTGCTTTCATAAAAAATCATGAGCAATAATTGTTGTGTGGAAAGTATAATAGATATACTCAGGGCCAACAACTGAGGAAATTTCCTGACTTGAATACATGTTTGTTATTGGAGGGTAAATTAGAGATAATGAAGAATTCATCTGATGCTATCACTATGCTCAAAAAATTAAGAGTGCTATATGTTTTGGATACTAATGAAAATGTAAAGTGTGTCTTCTGCTGTAGCTTAGGATTCTTATCTTTATTCTAGAAGTGAGGGAAATATTTAAAAAGAGCATCTGTCCCACATAAACACAAGATAAAATGTATAATTCTTTAATCAATATCTAGAAAGAGAATCAGCAGTTTGAAATTTTATGGACCCATTTTTAATTTTCATTTTGTTTATATAAAAACACAGTTATTCTTGTGGTTTTTAGTGTTCACAAAAAAATGATGAATTTATTCATTTTTTTAATGTGAAGAAAGCATGTCAAAAAGATACTTGTTTAAAGTGGTAGATGCAAAAGAACAATGTCTTTTTTTTAACATTTAGAGCCTAATAAAGTCTACTTTTAGTCAGAGAAGGGCATGCTGTCAATGCTTTGTAGGATTTACAAGAGGGAAGCAGTACAGGATGAGACTCTGATGATGAGTTGGAGAGCACAAAGCCAGGACCTATTTTTGCTAATGTACAAAAAATTCCTATAGTCTCTGTAAAGTCAACAATGGGTCTCTGTAGATTACCCAGTAGTAAAGGTGAGTGCTGGAGCAAGCTGGAATAGAAACAGTAGTGAAACCATCTGTACTATTAAGTAGCACTTAAAATGATTTGCAATTTCCTTTCTTCAGCCCAGCCAAGTGAATAGTCCCTTAAGGTCTGGAGCATTGTGTTATTTGTCCCTGTTTTCCCCACACTTAACACCATGCTGGGTACTGTTCTAAAAGCTTAAGAATATTTGGTGAACTGAACCTACCTAAGAAGCTATAACCCACATGCGGCAGGAGTTGTGTACTATCAGAAAATCGAGGCCTTATCAAGAGATAGAGCCAATGCAGAGGAAATAATCAGACCAGAGCTCTACCACAATTTATAACAGAATAAGGGAATGAAGACTCATAGTTGTGGTGTCAGATTTGGGGACAAAAGCAGCACTAATTGACATTAGGTGACCGAGAGATGTGGTAACAGCAAAGGGTGTGGAACTAGAACAAGATCCAGTAGAAATGGTGGCATTTACAGCTGTCCCAGAAAAAAATAATAATAATAATAAGAGAATTAAAATGACTACCAGAAGTGGCCACATCACAGTGGAGAATTATACTGCAGTAGATAATAGGAAGGTTGACTCTAAGAATCCATTACTCAAGATTGGGTTGGAAGCTTCCCTAAAAGTTATAAACAGGAGGAAATGGAGCAGAACTGGAATAAAACTGCATCAGGATAAAAAATGATTAGAACACTGTACAAAGACCCAAGATAACCTCACTTTAGCCCAATTAAATCCGTAGGCAAGGTAAAGAGAGAATATCACAGAACATTTTCCCTCCCAAGAGAGAAGGCTGAACCCCAGAAAAGAATAGACATTACCCGTTATTAAGGCCAGGAAATGGGAAAACTTTCTGACTCAGATTCATTTTATTACTTTGATGCTGAAATATAAATGTCAACATGAGACCTGGAAATCCAGAAATATAGTCAGAGATTAAATCAGAATATATAAAATTATTTTTCTAGAAATATATATACACCCAGAATATGAGAATAAATGCAGAAATGTCATTGTATTTCTTCCTACATATTACAGATATTCAGTTTTCTCAGCTACATGATGCCAATTAGGCTTTCATAAAAAATACAGGTAGTTACAAATTCAGCATTTTAATTTTCCTATGAATGATATAAAAATACTTTGTTTATTCACATGTGACTTGACTGTGGTAAAAGTTAAATCAGAGACTATCCTTTCCCAGTCTCTCAACCCATGCCTCAGCCACTTACCTCTGCTAGAAAGATGGAGATTCAGGTAGTACAAGGTAACTTAATAATACCCCAAGTAAAACATAATTAGGATCATATAGCTGATGTAGAAAAACAAATTTGCATTATGTTTTGCAAATTCAAATAAAAAATTATTTTAAAAAATACTCATTAAACATCTAAAAGAACATTTATATGACAGCACTGATTTAATTAAGTGATGGAAAATAACTTGAATCTATCTCTCTATAATTATGACTTTGTCCACATAATTTTTGTTCCTTAACATTTTTAAGAGCTAAAAACTGTATGTAACAATAATGTCAAAGTCGGTATTAACTTAAAGTTTTAATCAGTAAGCCGTAGTTTGTGTTGTGCATTTGTGTGCATACACACCATCTAAAAATCTAGCTGAAAAAGAGAATGATACAAATGATTAGGAAGCAATGTTGTGAAGGAGTCATGTCAATCAGTTAATAATAGAGATTCAATAGGCATAGTATTTTGAGGCTAGAGTATGAATAAAATACAAGTAAGTTTTCCTGTTTTCAAAGATGAAGTCTATTGTCTTCATCATTGGGAGTCTTGGTCCCTCCTCCTCCCCCCACATTACTGCTACAACAGCTGCAGTTCATTAACATCAGTTGCGTTGGGTGCTTCCTATCAATATCATCCTGATTATGTTCCCACCATGTTACAGAGCAAATTCTATACACCAGAGAATGCTTGCTAAAAGCAGTTTGTGGTTTTATGTCTTAACCTTTTTTTAAAATCAATGGATCCCTTCAATACACCTTTTGTTGTTGGGGGAAGGAACTTTTTAAAATATCTGTACACAAATATACAACTAACAAATATTTTGAAAGCTGAAAGTAACATTTCCATGCTGTGGTGGTAGCTGGTACATACCAAAATGAAGCATATAAGAATGTGACAGAGTAGACAGCTGGCAGACCATTTAAGTTCTTAAGAGGTTAGTGCATATTACATGGGGCTTCACAGAGAAGGTATAGATATTTATTTATAATGAGATACTGTGAATTGAATTTTAAGTGGGGGAATAAACTGATTAACTTGTATAAAGAGATCAACAAGTATTTCCATAGATAAAAGTTAATTTTCCCAATGCCTTCTCAGTTTAAGGACATCTCAATTCCAGGAGTAAAGATTTTCCTCCTTTCATAGAGTTCAACTGTCTATTTTATATATAAACTATAACTTAAGGCATATACAACTCAGTAAATAATTAAATTATATCTGTTTACAACCTCTTTCTTATATCCTGCTCCCCTAAAAAAGTGTTCTGTGTTGATGAAGCATAATGTTTGGATGGCTGTTTTTTTCTTGTCCAGTGTAGACATACCCTAAGTCCCCAACATATTAAGATCCTTTGTCTAGACCATTAGATGAAGCATTTGGAGGTAAGTTGTAAGTCTAATATGGTCTGATAAGTGTAAGCAAAGGAAGAAAGGTGTGGAAATGTTGTCTTAGAGGTTGAATATGTGTCACATTTAATCACAGGGAAGAATTTGCTGAGAGATCAAAACTGTAATGAGTCAATGGCCTCATTCAGTGTATCCTTCAATATAATTGGAATGTCTATGTAATCTACATTTGTCCTTTTTGCTATTTTTATTTTTGCATATTAAAAGTATAGACAATATTGAAGATATTATTTACCAAATTCTCTGAAATTAAATATTTTTAATATTAAATAAAATTAAATATTGAGTGAGGAATCAGAAGTCCTAAATACAATGCCTTCAGTCATTTAATCCATACAAAATTTTATTGAATTACATTTCTGAAATTCACACACACACGTATCTGTATTTATTTATCTTCATTTCTATATACCCTTACTAAACCTTGAACATTCCCATTCTTCTCTGGAGAGAGGAAAGATCTACTAAGTAGAGTAGTAGAAGAATTGCTATAGGGATAAGATGAGAGAGAGACAAAGAATTGGCGTTCTTCATTTTCAATGTAGTATTAAGCTTAGGATAGAGGAAAGTGTTCAGCCTTTTAAAATGTTTCCATACTTGTATTGTTTGTGACCACTTCCTCCTCATAATCATCTCCTCTTATCTCAAGCCACTCTTCCAGTCCCCAACTCCAGTATCTGCCATATCATCATACATGCAGCAGTTTAGTAATGTTTTTACATAATTTCAAGGCCATTCATTGTGATCCTCATTGTCTCAACCTCAAGGTATTTTTCTAATAAAGGAAACAGTCTTTAGGGCCAGCAGGTACAGTAACTATATCTGTACCCAGCTATATAAGCATGAACAATTCTGAACCATTAACAAACATTTGGAATTTTCTCTGCCAAGTAAATATGTCAAAAGGTCCCATGTTTATCAACCCATGCTGGGTTCAGTAATTTGCTGGTAGAATGGTGTTTGAAAAAATAATCAAAAACTCCCATTTGTAATACTTGCCAATTTCCCTCATGTCAGTAATTCCACCATGACTAATTTATCAGTGGACATCAAAGGGCTTGCAAAATTCTTGAAAATTGAATAATTAGCTCTGGTGATCCAGTGCAAGCTAGAACCAGGACACCCATGGCTGTGTTAAATTCAGAGAATACTGAGGGTCTGCTTATGAGGCAATTAATTTCAGGAGGAAAAACAAATAGATTTCAATATCTTTTGTTCAAAGATTTTACAAATGATCTTAATTTCTACATAAAATTAAAGCAAGGAACTGAATTATTACTATTTTACACCTTTAATAGAAAAATTCTAAGTATCAAGGCCATAAAATGGCAGAAAGAGTGATATCAAGATCATAAACATTTTTGTCATGCCATGAAGCTTAGGCAAACAGTGATTAGCAATAGATGCTGATCATTTAGAATGCACCAAATAAAAATCAACATTCCTACAATGTCTCCTTGTTCAATCCATTGTGGGGCCCCAGAAACAATTATAAATATGAGAAAAAATGTGCCCTAGAATAGCTTATTCCACCCTCATTCTCTCTGGGTTGTTTAGTTTTGTTTGTTAACAAAGAATTCTACCATCCTGTGAAGCTCTCTGTTAGAATTTTTTTTTTCCTTGTGATGAGTATACATTTGGGGAGGGAACTTAAATATACTTATTTTGTTTACTACCTAAGAATAAATGCTCATTCTTTCTGTTATTTTTAAGAAGAACAAAGTTGAAGGTGTCAGGCTCCCTGATTTCAAACTATATTATAAATCTATAGTATTTAAAGCAATATGACATTGGCATAAAAACAAACACATAGTTCAACAGAACATAATAGAGAGCCTAGAAATAAACCCATGTATATATATTCAATTAATTTATGTCAAACGTGCCAAGAATATACAATGGGGAAAGAACAGTCTCTGCAATAAATGGTGTTGGAAAAGTGAAGAGCCATATGAAAAAGAATGAAGCTCGACCACTATCTTACACTATACACAAAAATAAACTCAAAATGTATTAAAGACTTGAATGTAGACCTGAAACAATAAAACTCCTGGAAAAAAACACAGGCTGTAACCTCCTTGACATAAGTTTCAGTAATGATTTTTTGAATCTGACACCAAAAGCAAAAGGAACAAAAGCAAAAATAAGTAAGTGGGACTACATCATACTAAAAAACTTTTCAATAGCAAAGGAAGTCATCAACAAATAAAAAGGCAACCTAATGAATGGGAGAAAATATTTGCATGTCATGTATCTGGTAAGGAGCTAATATCCAATATATATAAAGAACTCATAGAACTCAACAGCAAAATAATACAATTAAAAAATAGGCAGAGATCAGAACAATCATTTTTCCAAAGAAGACATATAAATGGCCAACAGATACATGAAAAAATGCTCAACTTCATTAATCATCAGGGAAATGCAAATCAAAACCACAAGATAACACCTTACACCTGTGGGAATAACTATTATCAAAAAGATAAGAAATACACAAGTTATGGTGAGCATGTGGGGAAACCTTGTGCACTGTTTGTGGGAATCTAAATTTGTGCATCTACTATAGAAAACAATATGGAGTTTCCCCAAAAAATTAAAATAGAACTACCATATGATCCAGCAATTCTACATTTGGGTATTTATTAAAAAAACAAAACAAACAAACAAACAAAACACTAACTTGAAAAGATGTATGCAGTCCCATGTTCACTACAGCATTATTTACAATAGCCATGATATCAAAACAACCTAAGTGTCCATTGAAGGATGAATAGATAAAGAAATTGTATATATATATATATATATATATATATATGCAATGGAATATTATTCAGCCATAAAAGAAGAATAAAATTGCCATTTGTGACAAGGATGGACCTCTAGGGCACTGTGCTAAGATAAATAAGTCAGACAGAGTATGACAAATATCATACGATCTCTTTTATATATGGAATCTAAAAAAAAAAAAAAATCCGAGTTCATAGTTACAGAGAACAGATTGCTGGTTACTGGGGCAGAAGGGGGAGAAATAGGTGAAAGCGTACAAATTTATATTTTAAAAAAAATGAAGGCGTGCAAGACAGCATATGTTGTTTGTTACATTTTGTAAGAAAGAAGCAAAAATCAGACAATAAACATATGTTACGCTATTGTGATATATAAGAAGAAACATGTATATTTGGTTTTTGTCCCCGTCCCCTACACAAGACTGTTAAAACCCTTGTAAATTCCTAAGCAATAGAGCACTAGGGGCATCTTCTGTTTCAATGAGGTGACTCTGGGTGGGCTCCTGGAAGACTTCTAGATGGGGGCTGGTCATAAGAAAGACCAAGCCATGATTAGAAGCATGGAATTTTTAACTCCCCTCCAACTTCTCTAGAGAGAAAAGAGGGGCTAGAAATGGAGTTAATAACTGGTCATAAAAAATAACAAATATATATGAGTGAACACATCTATGACTAACTGACTCATAAAATCATGCATGTGGATGAAGGACAGGTTCAGGGGAGCCAGGAAAGAATCTTACATGTCTGAGCCCAGGGATCCTTAAAGAAATAATGGTTGGATCCCCATTTATTACAGTTTTTTCTTTGCACTCTCAAAAATAATACTTAGGTTTCATTCACTAGAGATTATTTGATAATCTTCTCCATTAAAAATCATACCAATTTCTAGATACTATTGCCCAGAGGTGAAAGAGACTGGCACAAGTCCCTGAAGTGCATCTTCTTAAGGTATTTTGTAGAATTTTGAACTAAAAATAATTTCCAATGGTAGTTTATTAAGTCAGGAATCATTTGAATACCAGCATGTTTTCTAACTCCTGGAATGTTAGAGGTAAAGAAACTGTCATTCTTCCTTTTTTGCATCACTGAAAATCAGGGGTTATTTATTTATTTATTGCAATTAAAAAATTAAAGAATGAATTCTCTTTGTTTTTAAAACTTAGAGTGAAAAAAGTTGCTTTCTTTGATTAGACCTATGTAGTATATGGGGAAATCTAAACATCAGTATGACATGGATTTCTGTAAGTTTTTGTCAGATATATCTTAAATCATCTTTTATATATGTCATATGTCAATTTATATATTCCAAAGTGATATTGAGGCTCTATAATAATCTCATGTGTAATTTAGTTTGGCCTTGTATGATTATTTACAATCATTGCTATGTTATTTCTAAATTAATTTGCAATATTTTAGATAAGAATAAGAATATCTTAACAGAGACTTCTAGGAAGTTGTTATTTACAAAATGGAAAAGGAGTAAGTAAACATGATTTTCAAGTCTATAATTGTTTTCATTTGTTATGCATTTCTAAGGTAAACTGAATTATCACTGATTTGTCAGATGTATTATGTAATTTAGGAAGACAAAATTCATATCATCAGGGAAATGTATTTATCACAATTAAATTAGACTGTCTCTCATTGTCTTAATAAAGCATTAACTAGAAACAATGATTGAAAATATCTATGGAAAATATGTAACAATGTACACAGAATTGTCTTTCAGCCAAATGACTATATTATGTTGTATTACTTTTTTTTAGCTAATTTTGTGGTTTTCTTATTGTTATAGCTTTCTAGACAGGGAAATTGCATATTGTTAAGATTTATAAACACAGGGCAGAATTTCTGTGTTGTACAGTACAAGTATCATTTGTCACACCTTTTGGTGGTCCAAAAGGTAAACATGTTTCCTAGGTTGGTGAAACTAACCGTATAGAGAGTCTATCCATCTGCAAGGTAGAAACTCATCTAACAAGACTCCCTATCAGGATGTATTTTACTATGTGACATGAGTCCCAACAATCAGAAATATAGCTTGAGCCTTATATTCATGAAATTAGAGACACCAAGAAATGGCAGCTCCCACCCGTTCCTCTTCAGGGTCAGTGGAAGCAGAGCTTCCAAAGGCAACATGCTATGTCTAGTGTCTGTGACAAAAACCGAGCTCCTGGGCTTCCCTGGTAGTGCAGTTGTTGAGAGTCCACCTCCTGATACAGGGGACAGGGGTTCGTGCCACAGTCCAGGAAGATCCCACATGCCGCAGAGCAGCTAGGCCCGTGAGCCATGGCCACTGAGCTTGCGCGTCCGGAGCCTGTGCTCCACAACGGGAGAGTCCACAGCAGTGAGAGGCACGCGTACTGCCAAAAAAAAAAAAAAACTAAAAAAAAAAAAAAACCCGAGCTCCTCTGCCCAGCAGCAGCAAAAGTGATGCATTCGAAAAACAGCTCTGCCATATGGTTTGAACATAAACTCTGGTTGTATAAACTCCAAAATCTTTTCTACACCCCTTTCTGAGATATCAAATATTATTTAATACATTTCTGTCCTCTTTAAACCAGGTTTTGATTGTTGTTTATTTTTTTAATTAACCGTAAGTGAAATAAAAGTGTGTAAATAGATTTACAACAGTGTTTTTCAAACTGATGGTTCATGATATCAGTTTATTAGGTCATGGCTAAGATTTATTTTTAATGAACTTGAACAGAATAACAGAGTCCAACATATGTAATAATATTACAGCTTCATGAAACATTTGTTTCTTGCATGCCTGTATATGTATAATATACATACATGTATGTATATGGATTCATGGGAATACATACATATATTAATATATGCATGTATATATATACACACACAGATCCATTATATATGTCCTGGATCTCAAGTAAAACATTTTTTACTAAACTTGAAGGGGAAAAATGGCCACAGGTTAAATGTATTTTGGATGAGTACTTTGAATTGTATGGAAACTTTTTAAAAAATTTTTGAAATGAAATAGTATAAAATTGATATATACTATTTAATCACCAGATGAAGCCTTCATACATCCACTCCCCCACCCCCCAACCAATATCTTGCTATACCTAAATTATAGAACAAAACAAAGCATTCTCAGCAAATTCTTTAAAAGAAAATAAAACACCGACCCCCATATCCAAATAATTCAGTTCTGACTCTTGTTCTAATGACTTTTCCCCTTCCCAGTAGTACCTAAAAATATGTAATTTTTCTCATTCTAGAAACACGGTTTCATACTCTGGCATGATCTTAGCTTTTACTTTATCTCAGAGATATAAAGCTTTTAGAATTCTCTCTCACAATGATAAGAAATTATTGTGCACCATTATATAAAAATATCAAGAGATTCTTTCAGTGAAAAGGTCATATCCAGCTTGAGTTATTTTACTTTATGAAATTCAATAGTTTATTTCCTTTGTTGGGTTTGTGATGTTTTTCTGTTTGTTAAAAATCTCTTGACAACCATGAATACATGACAATATTTCTGGGCAGACAAAGTGCCAGGGATTTTCATATCTAGAAAAGATGTTGTCTGGTGGGATGTGAACACAAGTTAAGAGCATCAAAATAACAATAGCAACCACTGAAGAAAAAAAAAAAAAAGATTAAACCTCCAAATCATTCAGTCTGAACGGAACTTGTATGACTGAAAATAATTATTTTTTACATGTTAATTTGCGTTTTAGACCAAGAGGTAATTATGAGATGGAAGTGCATTTTCAATGAGGGAAATCTATATTGTCAATTTTGACTTCTTGGGGTGATTTTATTTACTGAAGGGAAGAAACATCTAGCTTAGAAAAATAAAATATTTGAAAATGAAATGTGTTTTATTTATGTCCTCCCCATTCCTGTCATGCTTCACTGGGGGAGTATTTTCTCTGCCCCATTGACTTTGGATTTGGTCAAATAACTTGATTTGCTCAATGGAATGTGAACATACATGACATAAGTCACATTCTAATTAGAGTTGTAAATGTACTTGAGTGGTTCAGGTCTGTTTCCCCTCCCCCGCCCCTTTCCCTTCAGGCTTCTGCCATCAATCAGAATAGTGAGCTCAGTGTAGAAATGCTCCTTCATCCTGGGTCCTAGAAAGAGAACACATATAAATCTTGGCTCAGCCCTACACAGTCCAGCTGCAGATTAAGCATTTCTCCTACTAAATATGAGTAAGAATATAATGAATTCTACTGAGTGCCCAAGGTTGTTTATTGTTTGACCAAAAGCTTATTAATATAGAATGTAGAGCAGTGCAGGTGTTCTTAGATGTTTGTCTTGTCTGTAAAAGAAAAAATTTAAAATGTAATTCACAAGAAAGAAATCAAAGAAAAAACACAAAAAATTTAAAACATCTTAGATAATTGGGAACAGCTGCTGAGCTGGTGTTGTGGTGCATGTAAAATAAAATGTCTCTACATTTCTAGAAATGTAGAGGCACTTGTGATCCAGATAAAGAAAAATAGTAAAGAGAGAATCTGGACTGTGAATTTTGCTTTTAAGGGTTTTTTTTTCACCCACAAAAATGGCATGATTGCCCTAACTAGCACCTTGATTTTAACCATTTATGCTGTCAATAAAGGACATAGGGTAAGCAGTTTAATCTGTTACCTGAAACTGTAAATATTTAGAGTCTCCTCTTCCTAAACTGTTAAATTGGGGAAATACTATTGGTCTTTTAGAATTTCTTTTAGTCTAGGATCAAATGAGAAAACGTACATGGAATAAGGTTGTATTAGAACATTTATGATTGCTGTTCTCTGATCTGGTTATAGTCCAGAAAAGTAATATTTGGTGGAGAGCATTTGAGGTACTGAATTATCCCCAGACTTGTAGATACATATATCTAACACCTTACTTGACACCTGTAGATATACACACAATCAGAATCTCAAACAGCACATGTTCTTCACAAATCCTACCCAGCTAGCCCATACTGCAGTCTGTAACATCTCAACTACTTTGAACTCCATTATTCTATTTGCTGAAGCCACAGACCTTGGTGTCATCCTTGACCACCCTCTTTATCACACGTGTCTAGTTTTCAGTGAATCAAGTTGACTTTACCTTCAAAAACTTTCCCAGAATTAACAACTGCTCATCAATTCCATCATCACCATCCTGGTACAAGTCACATTACCTCTCACCAGGATTATGACAAGGGTCTGATAACTGGTCTTCCTATTCCAGCCCTTGACCTCTTTAGAGTAGTCTCAACACAGCAATCATAGTCACCATATTAAAGCATAAACAGGATCATTTCCATCCTTTGCTCAAAACACTCCAGGAGCCTCCTGTCTCATTCAGGGTTAAAATCCCAAAGTCTTTCTTAGAGCCTACAAAGCCTACTACTGACATAGGTACATCTCCACCCTCAGCACTTTACTTCTCTCCACCTTCCTAATCCACCACATTCCACTCCATTGACACTGGCTTCTACAAGATTCCTTGAACATCCAAGCATGTTCTCACTTCAGGGCACTTTGAACATGCTAATCATTCTGTCTGAAAGATCTTCTCCCATGCCACCCAGACTCATCCTGTCTCCTTGTTAGGTCAAAAGTAGTCACAAATACTCAAAAGTAATGCTCTCAGAGTGGAGGCCTGCCCTGGACACCCCTATATAAAATTTCAACTCCACCCACCCATGAAAATATACTTCATATCATCTTTCCTGCTTATTTCCCTTCCTCAACAATTATCATCATGTAGCACACTATATATTTAACTTTTAGTTTTGTCCTTTCTAGGTTCAAAGAGGGCAGAATTTGATTTCTCTTTTGTTTCCTGATATATTCCCAGTGCCCATAGTTACCAGGCACACAATAAAATGAACCTATGTAGCACTTGCCAAGAAATGAGAAAAACTAGTGTTGTCACCCTTACACTATCATGACAGTAAAAATAAATAAGGAACAAAAGGCTTAAAAAGAGTGAGGGTGGCTTTGGGGAAGAGGCTGTATCAGTGGGTTGTATCAGAAAGAAACTTGGTAGAAAGGACATTGTAAACACCCAGCACTTGGAAAAAAGTAGTTCCTTATCCAGAGGTTATTAGATAGAATTTTGGGGGATGAGAGATCTAAGAAAGCCACAAAATGGTCTACTAGAGAAAGAACCAGCGGTAATTACCCGCCATGCCAACTCCAGCTCCTATATGGCTTGCCATGTAAAAATGTGTAATTTCTTCTTATGTTCATGAACTCAACACTCAGAGAGCTGGGAACACTGGTAAATGTGTGTGTGTGTGTGTGTGTGTGTGTGTGTGTGTGTGTGTTGGTGGTGGTGGTTTTTAGGGGGGGTGGGGGAAGGCTAATATATCTAAGATGGAGGTCATTTCCCCATCCCTAATCTAAAGCAATAGCTAGAGGTGGGAAATGATCTAAAATCTCTGACTCACAGCAGGTGCTTAGCTCTATTTCTAGGAGAGTTGTTAATACCAGTGAGAGCGTAGATTCTCTGCCAAAAGGAGAGGCACACAAAATATGTACTATAGTTGTGGAAAAACATATCAGCATTAGCTACTTAGAGTATGAGAGAGGTTTAATGGAGAAAGAGAGAATATTGTCACTGATAAACTAGATAGGAAGAGAGGAGTCTGGGTTTCAGGGGAGAGGAATGTGGATTAAGAGGACTGGACTGGTTTTGTAAAGAGTACAGGCACAGAAGGAAGAAAAATGTGTTTGTGGTGGACTGAGAACTCTGATGCATTTGCTCTGAATTTCTGGCGACTATGTTCAAATGCCTCATAAATTAGAAACCTAAGTGCCTGTAGTTGTCATATGTGAAGTTAAAAGAAAAAAAGTAAATCAATGTTAAATTCACAACTCCAACAATGTTAGTGGTGATGGTAAAAATAGTCTAAGTTGATTTATAAGGTGATCTGTGTGCAGAGGCTGGCTAGCTGTTATATGCAACTCATGTCAGAATTTTGATATGTAAAAATTATGTTTAATCTCAATTTCATCATCAATAGCACTAAAATGTTTTTTTTTCTTAAATGACAATGTTTAACTTAATTTCTTTTGCTTATAAAACTAGCCTCTGGGGCTTCCCTGGTGGTGCAGTGGTTGAGAGTCCATCTGCCAATGCAGGGGATACGGGTTCATGCCCCGGTCTGGGAATATCCCACATGCCATGGAGCAGCTGGGCCCGTGAGCCATGGCTGCTGGGCCTGTGCGTCTGGAGCCTGTGCTCTGTAATGGAAGAGGCCACAACAGTGAGAGGCCCGCGTACAGCAAAAAAAAAAAAAAAAACAAAGAAAAAACTGGCCTCTGAATTGAAGCAATAAAAGGAGTCTCTGAATATCATTAGCCCATACTTAGGAACCAAAGTTAATGGTCATTTGTGATCATTCACAAAATAATGTCACTGATCAAAAATATTTTCTTTTTATATTATGTAGCAATATATGCCAAAGTGTAACTAATCTCTGTAAGTTTACCCAGGAAACATGTACCAGTTTTCTATAAAGAGAAAGAATAATCTCTAACTTAGTATATGAGAAAAATAAGTATGCTAATTAGAAATAAATTAAATCTCATAGTTTCATATTTCCATTAAAAATCCTACAATACTATCCCATTATAAATGTTAATAATTGGAAAACCCATCTTGCAGAACAACGGAAATAAGAACTAGTTTCCTAACTTTATGAAGGTTGCTTTAAATAAATTATTAATGTACCTTGAAATAGGTTGGACACCTTTACATGTTTATAGTAAAAAGCCCTTTTGTATTCTTACTTATCACTATGGGTTGTTAAGCACATATTGTACACAAATAATCTTGATACAATTTTTAAGATAAACTTATATTGTGTGCTAGTCATTGAACAGAAAGGTGACTACTTTAGTCGTGTACCATAATAATGATTTTATCTACGTCAGGTAAGAAGCTGAAAGCCTAAGTTATTTTACCTGCAGAAAATTGCACTCATATCTATATATTAATAATAAAAAGTAGAAATTAAAATTTGAATGTGCAAATATAACTCCCAGAATTATAATAGAATTAAACATGAAGACATTATGTTCATGCATATTTAACATTAAGCTCTAAGTATGTCCTATATCCTCAATTCTGCTGGCATATTTTCATACTAAATTCTTCTTAGAACTTGTTCACAAAGACATCACAGGATGTGATACAGCAGTGCTGTATCATAACAAATCATATTAATATAGAACACCTTGACAGAGAGTATTACGGACATTCTAAATTTCTTTTGATTTGTATCTTTGGTTAGGACCTTGGTGGGTCTTATTCTTCAACAACTAAACCAGTTTGGTCCTCAATACAGACCATAGCATGCCATGATGGCAATTATTCAGATGCTCTCTGCAGTTGTATCTCCAAGGAATACACATAAATTCTCATGATTACACTGAGGGCAGTGAGTTATTTTCTTTGCCCAACTCTTGTTGGTTTGCATGACAGCAGGTAGGTGACAAAGCTCAGTTGTGACTCCTGACTCCCAAGCAGAAAGCACATTTCTTTTGTGATTGTTGAATCTGACAAGTATTTTCATTTAAAAAAGTAAAATAAAAAAAAAATGCAATGGATTTCCTTCTACAGCTAGTTTTGGGAACCAGTAGAGGCAACAATACAATTGCAATCTTTCTACATCCTCCATAACATAACCATACTTAAGTTGATCCATTCATGCTTATATAATGGAATTGTACATCCTTTGGGAATTGCATTATTGAACTCATTTCTAACAATCTAAATACTATCTTAAAATATTGAATGCTGTTTATCTATTATAAAGATAGTACACATTCAGGAATTTTGGAAGAGAATATGCTGACTTGATTAAGTTGGTTAAAAGTAAGTTTAACAAATTCTCAGAAACTGCTGCTGATGTTACTAGTTATATTTGAGTTTTAACGTATGAGACATATCTTTGGGACTGAAGAGAACTAAGTTTTGCAGAATTGCTTAGTTTTAAATTAAGATTTTAAAGTTTTTGAAATAGTCTTCATGACAATATTAAGCCATGGAATTTTATTGAATGAATAAGATGCAAACGTGCCCAGATTTTGAAATACTAAAAAGTTTATTATGTATCTATTATGGCTTATCAAAAACCTAATGACAGTTGGAAGCAATAGTTTTTCAATTTAAAAATCTTGGTCATCACCTTTAAATATGCTGATACACCATGTCTAGTGTACTGTCCAGGAATCTGAATTGATCACAGTTTAGAAACTCCAATGCAGATGATACTCAAGAACTTTCTATATCTCCCTTAATTTAATAGAAAATAGAAAACACATTTATTTTACATTAAAAATTAAAAAAAAAACATAAACAGGAAATTATAATCCTACTAGGCATGCCCAGGATAGGCTTCAATTGGTATTTATTTGCTCACATGTTTTTAAAGAATACTTTTGGCTGCAAGTAACAGAAAACCCTACTTGTCTGGTTTAAAACATAAGAAATAAATTATCCTGCTGTAAAAAACGAGGCTGGAGAGAGAAGGCTCCAGGATTATAAATTTAGCTGCTAATTTATTTCATTAAGTACCAATGGACCTTTAAAAATCTGTGCTGCCACCCTTAGCATGTTGGCTTGTTTACAGTCTAGTTCTTTACAAGACAAAAGGAAACCTACAGTGGTTCCAGCCAATACACCCAGAAACGAAAAAGGCCAGCTAATGTGAAGGGAAGATTTTTTCTTGAAAGATGATAGAAACCTACCCTAGAGGTTCCTGGAAAACAGGCTTTTAAAAATCTAATTGGCTAGAATTGCTTCACAAGCCAATGCCTAAACCCATCGTTGGAAATAAGAATGGGGTCTGAATGTCTTCTTCAAACTGATCAAGTATGAAACCTGGAGATGGAGAGGGGTGACTATTTTTGAGTTGGTAAGGGATGAACACAAAAATTTGATTCAGCCAGAAAAGAAGTAAATATCTATTGGTCAGGCAGCCACAAGTTTCCGCTACTTGTTATTAAACTTTTCTTCATATATGTTTTAAAAATTGTATCTTTTTTCACCTGGATCCTATGAAGCATTAATAAATCAACTGTCCATTTTGTTTTGCTTAGGTTTTTGAATGTCTAAAGCAAATATGCTTGCAGTGTGAGTAGAATTCCTGTATTCAATTGGAATATTTTTGTAATATCATCATTTGCAAAGTCTAATTTGAGGGATTTTAGCTCCCAGTCCTATAGAGCACATGTCCAAAATTTCTTTAAATAACCCTTTTATCTGTCTTTACTGCCATCAACCTCATTCATATCCTGAATTTTTCAAGGGCAAACTGGTTTCCTAGCTTTTTCTCTTTCTTCAACCTTTTCTACAACAAATGGACAAATCTTCAAAATTCTGGTGCATTAGTCAGGATTCTCCAGAAAAGAACAGCTAATATTTTATTTGTATATAATATCATGCCATCTGCAAGCTGGAGACCCAGGAAAGCTGTAGTGTGATTCCCCCAGAGTCTGAAGGCCTGAGAACCAGGGGAACAGATGGTGTAAATTCCAGTCCAAGGGCAGGAGAAGATCAATGTTGCAGCCCAAGTAAGCAGACATGAAGCAAAAGGGACAAGTTCCCTTCTCCTCTGCCTTTTGTTCCATTCAGGACCTCAACAGACTGGACAATGCCCACCCACACTGGAGAGGGCGATCTACATTACTGAGTCCACCAATTCAAATGCTAATCCCATCATCCAGAAACACCCTTACAGACATACCCCAAAATTTTTCAATCTGGGCACCTTGGTTCAGTCAAGATGATACAGAAAATTAAACGTCACACCTTGTTACAATCACACTGGTCCCTTAAAGAAAGTCATTCAAGAATCACAGTACCAAATAAAGTAAAAACACCTCGAGATAGGTTTCTAACCTCTTAATAATATCACCCCAATTCACTTTGCCTGTCTTAATTTTTAACCTCGTATCATATAATATATTTCAAGTAACAGAGACTGACTACTTATTCACCAAAAAAAAATCCCTTTCTTCTATAGCTGGACTAATACACTCTAATCTTCTCTCTAGGAAACAACTTTCTAACTATATCAGTTGACATTTTATTCTTCTTCTATTCAAATTCGAATGAAACTTTCACCATAATAATTTTTATTTTTCAGGTGATTGGAATTATTTTTTAACTTTTTGGACCCTAGTAGTAGTTAATTTTTTACCCCTTTTGTGGTATTTAACTTAGTATCCCTATTATTCAAGTGAATAGATTTAGTTTTATACTCTCTTCTGAATTGTGTAGTTCAGAATACATAATTATTAATAATACTAATTAA
This sequence comes from Mesoplodon mirus, assembly GCF_964341445.2. Taxonomy (NCBI): domain Eukaryota; kingdom Metazoa; phylum Chordata; class Mammalia; order Artiodactyla; family Ziphiidae; genus Mesoplodon; species Mesoplodon mirus. The sequence goes on along the minus strand of NC_138982.1, from coordinate 124,973,836 downwards.
TAATAGGTCTCCTGATATATTAATTGCAGTATAGAAATAGGACTTATTTATTTGCCTACAAAATGTATAGCCACTTCTGGATTGTGAATCAGGTCTCTGGCATGGTTCATAGGAACCAGCTTCAATATCAGAGACCTATATTTATCTTCAGACCATAAAAAGATTACCTCTGCTATAACATGAAAGTAGTCTACATCAGTACTATTCCAACTTTAATGTCCATAAGAGTTATTTGGGAATTTAATTTAAAACCCAGATAGATTTTAATTCAGTGAGTCTTTGATAGGGCCCAAGATTCTTCATTTTTTACAAGCTTCTCATCAATGGTGATCCTGTGAACACTCTAACCACCACTTTGAATAGCAAGGGCAATGAATAAAGAAACAGTTCAGAAGAAGGGCATTTGAAAGATTGTGTGCATGTGTGTGTGTGCGTGCATGCATGTGTAGGTGACTAAGTCTATGCAGCTGAAAATGGTACATTAATAAAAATAATATCTACTTTGTGCTGTTGGCACAGGTATTGAGTTAGATTATGATTAAGAAAGTATTTTAGAAACATCATTGTGTTATTCCTTTAACAAATATCAACGGGAAAGTAGCTATACATTTTTCTTTAGAGAATTGAAATTACATATGTTTAAAATGTAAACTTGTAAGTTGTTGATAAACCAAATATATCTTTAATTGTAATAATTTAAGAACAATATCCCACTCTTACTTTTTTTAACATCTTAATTGGAGAATAATTGCTTTACAATGTTGTGTTAGTTTCTGCTATATAACAAAGTGAATCAACTATATGTATACATACATATCCATGTTTCCTCCCTCTTGCATTTCCCTCCCATCCTCCCTATCCCACCCCTCTAGGTGGTCACAAAGCACTGAGCTGATCTCCCTGTGCTATGTGGCTGCTTCCCACTAGCTACCTATTTTATATTTGGTAGTGTATATATGTCCACTGTTACTTTTAAGACCTAAAGATCTTTCCACTTTGACATTTTGATTCAATTTTTTGTAACTGAATTCCCTACAAAGGTATGATTGAATCAGTTTAGAACTGTGGACTCTAGACACTAAGTTCCTAAAACTCTTATAAATTATTCTGCAAGTTTCTATTTTGATGAAGCTTTGGAAAAACTTGGAAAACTCACTCTCAATACAGAGTAAGATATTTGTAGCTAAAAGGAGGATTTCCATGTTCATGGGAGCATTGTCAGTGTGTCTAACCAGCCAAGTCATTTAATGATTAGCTCCCATAGTTACAAAATGCCAACTAAATCTGGAAGCAGGTTCCTATCATCAAACAGTCCAATTGTTTCTACTGATTCAAGGCTTAGTCATAGACCAGGTATTCTGAACGTTAAATGTGAATTCGTTTTCTGAAATTAAATCTGAAAACCTAATGAAAAAGCTGACTGTATTGCAAATGACACACTACATCATGACAGTTGCCAGTTCTAAATGTTGCGAACAGAAACTGAGTATTCCTCTAACTTGTTTGACATAGATAGTGAAAAGAATTTCCTTTAACTCAATTTATTTTTAGTATTTTATAGATGCATTTCTCAGAAATATAGAGACCACTTCCATAACTAATAGGCCAATAGCTTTTCTCTGTATAACACTCCATTGCACTGCTTAAGCCCAGCATGGATAAGTATTTATCCTATTTAAAAATAAAAATTTCAAAAAACCTCTCCAACATGACAATGAAAACTGCAGCAATTGTTGGTAAAGATGATTTCTGTTTTGCTCTTTCACTAAATTAAATGTTTATTTGTAGTCCAGCATGGTGGCTTTTGTAAACTTTTCAAGGTAAAATGAGCAGTGTACTGTTTATTAGAGTGTTTCTTTTTTAAGATAAATGAATTCAATTGACTGAATTGTGGTAAGCAATTAATTCATCCAAAAAAGTAAGAAGTTAATTTGTCCTGTTTTGCATCTCAAAGGATTTTATGCTTTAAAAAACTATTCCTCTAAAATGTTTTATTTACATTTGTTTTAAATAAATGAAGTCACATACAACATTGGCTTAGTTAACTATGAAATGACATATTTATTGGTAACTTGATGAATGAGAAAAAAATATAACCTTGCCCTAAGTTTAAGTTGGTATGTTAATGTTGAGAAAAAGTCCAAAGTAAGGGTTTACAAAATGATTACATATCTCTTCAATGAATGGTGCTGGGAAAACTGGACAGCTACATGTAGAAGAATGAAATTAGAACACTCACTAACAACATACACAAAAATAAACTCAATCGATTAAAGACCTAAATGTAAGACCAGACACTATAAAACTCTAAGAGGAAAACATAGGAAGAATGCTCTTTGACATAAATCATAGGAAGATCTTTTATGATCCACCTCCTAGAGTAATGGAAATAAAAACAGAAATAAACAAATGGAACCTAATGAAACTTCAAAGCTTTTGGACAACAAAGGAAACCATAAACAAGACAAAAAGACAACCCTCAGAATGGGAGAAAGTATTTGCAAATGAATCAACAGACAAAGGATTAATCTCCAAAATATATAAACAGCTCATGCAGCTCAATATTAAAAAAACAAACAACCCAATCCATAAATGGTCAGAAGACCTAAATAGACATTTCTCCATAGAAGACATACAGATGGCCAAGAGGCACAAGCAAAGAGGCTCAACATGACTGATTATTAAGAGAAATGCAAATCAAAACTACAATGAGGTATCACCTCACACCAGTTAGAATGGGCATGATAAGAAAATCTACAAACAACAAATCCTGGAGAGCATGTGGAGAAAAAGGAACCCTCTTGCACTGTTGGTGGGAATATAAATTGATGCAACCACTATGGAGAACAGTATGGAGGTTCCTTAAAAAACTAAAAATATAATTATCATATGACCCAGCAACCCAACTACTGTGCATATACCCAGAGAAAATGATAATTCAAAAAGACATATGAACCCCAATGTTCATTGCAGCACTATTTACAATAGCTAGGTCATGGAAGCAATCTAAATGCCCATCAACAGACGAATGAGTAAAGAAGATATGGTACACATATACAGTGGAGAATTACTCAGCCCTAAAAAGGAACAAAATTGAGTCATTTGTAGAGGCGTGGGTGGAGCTAGAGTCTGTCATACAGAGTGAAGGAAGTCAGAAAGAGAAAAGCAAATATCATATATTAACACATATATGTGGAATCTAGAAATATGGTACAGATGAAACAGTTTGAAAGGCAGAAATAGAGACACAGATATAGAGAACAAACGTACGGACACCAAGGGGGAAATGTTGGTGGGGCATGGTGGTGGTGGGATGAATTGGGAGATTGGGATTTACATATATGCAATAATATGTATAAAATAGGTAATAAGAGCCTGCTGTATAAAAAATAAATTAATTTTAAAAATAAATAAAAATAGAAAAAAATGATTACATATTTTTCTTTTATCATACTTTTGGCATTCTTAAGAATAATCCACTTATCTGAATTTTTCACACACACACACACACACACACACACACACACATATATATATATATATGTATATATATATATATATATATATATATATATATATATATATATACACATACTTGTTCAGTCATTCTCTCCTGAATTTACTAGATGGTTCAAGTAAAACTGCCAATTTACTTCTCCATGTAAGTCCCAAAATGTATTAGTAAAAAAAAAACCACAAGTGATTGATAAAATAAAATATTTTTGACACTGAAAATTAAAAGTAAAGTACATATTTTAAAGCAACCACTATGATTATAATTTAGCACTCTACAATCAGCAGATATGGTCCGAAAATATTTAACACTACATCTAAAAGATTGTCATTTAATCCCAAATTCTGTTATTACACAAGCCAAAGGATAGTTTGGCAGCTAGGATAAAATACTTTTGTTACCTAATTTTATCATCAATATTCTGTAAGTTATGCTGAAAAAAATGATTAACTGTGATTTGTTGTTATTATGAGATCTTAACATCAAAGATTACACATTTTGTGTGTATTTGTTGTCATCTGAAACAGTAGGAGGGGTGCTTAAACCTTTCAGTGAAGCAATTCACTAAATTCATTCAGTGAAGCAATGAATTTAGAAAGTACAATTCAACTCTCTAAACAAGCCTTATTATTAAAAAAAATATATTAGATCTTAGTTTTGGGGTCTCAGTGCCAGTTCACAGTCAAGAATATTATGTCATGAACATACATGTGAAAAAATAGGAAGATTGGTAATCATACAAAATATTATTATAAAAAGTAGCATTCATCATTCTACTTGTCATTATTCCAATTACTATAAAATTAGTTCAATAAAGAGTAGGTAATTTTTTGAACTCAGAAAAATAATACTTAGCATTTGTACACTTTGAGGTCAACTTACTCCAGGAATAACTGAAATTTTCTAAGGGAACCTGCAGGAAATGAGAACGATAATGTTGCAACAGTGACCCATGAGGACAGTAATTATATCAGCCTGCCTTGAGTACAGCATTCACCTCCCACACTATGAATTTGAAAGTTTCCTGACATTGAAATTCACACTAATAAAAGAACGAGTTTCTATTAAAATTGTAATTCCCAGCAATGAAAATAGTATCATGGAGAATGACAGGAAAATTTATTCAATTGGAGATAGAATATTTTGAGAATGAAATAATGGAAACACTTCCAAGTTGCCAGATAAAGAATCATATAAACAAATAGCAAAATTTACTAAATACCTATTATGTGCTAGGAATCTTTATGTGATAGAAATAAGGACAAATGAGAGGTTACTGTGCTGTGAGAAGATCTAGGGCAAGAGATTCATTGAAAACATAATAACAATGAAGGAATTTTGAAGGATAAAGAAGATGAAATCTAATAGATCAAAAATTTTAATCAATCCCTGTCTAAGCTTGGGCTCTTACAGCAGAATACCATATACTTGGTGGCTTAAGTATCAGGTATTTATTTCTCACAGTTCCAGAGGCTGGGAAGTCCAAGATCAAAGTGCCAGAAGATTTGGTTCCTGGTGAGAGCCCTATTCCTGTCTTTCAAATGGCCACCTTCTTACTGTGTCCTCTCAGAGAAAAAAAACTGTAGTATCTTCCTGTTCCTATAAGGACACAAATCCCATCATGGGAGGAACACCCCTATGACTTCATCAAACCTAATTACCTCCCAAAGGGCCCACTCCACATACCATCATATTGGGGGTTAGTGCTTCAACATATGCATTTTGACAGGGGGACAAGGGGCACAAATATTCAGTCTATAACTGTTCCCTTCATTGTGAAGAGAAAAATGTTTGTTGATTTCACACATATCCTAAATTATTGAACTTTGTTATCTCTCTTAATCTCAATCACCTTTTGAGTAAGTGGAACTTCTGTCCTGAACCTCAGAAGCTCAATCAGACTACATCTAAGGATAAAGAGCATGTGTTTTCAAGTCAGAAAAACCCAGCTTAGAATCCTGGTTCTACCTCCAACTAGTTGCATATATTTAGTAAGTTATTAACTGCTTTGAGACCAACTTTCTTCACAGGTAAAATACATACAATAATACTTACTTAGGAGAGTTTTGTTTGTTTGTTTGTTTGTTTGTTTGCAGTATGTGGGCCTCTCACTGTTGTGGCCTTTCCCGTTGCAGAGCACAGGCTCTGGACGCGCAGGCCCAGCAACCATGGCTCATGGGCCCAGCTGCTCCGCGGCATGTGGGATCCTCCCAGACCGGGGCACGAACCCACGTCCCATGCATCGGCAGGCGGACTCCCAACAACTGCACCACCAGGGAAGCCCCCAGGAGAGGTTTTTTGAAGATTAAACTGGAAGGATCTTGGCCCAAGTTAAAGGCTCAAAAAAGGTTGGTCAACAAACAAAGAGAAAACAAAATTGACAAACCATTTTTTTTAATTTAATGATAAGATGGAGGACACGTGTTTCTATGGAATGAAATGCTGATCCTACTAGGATCAAACAGTATATATATATATATATATATATATATATATATATATATATATCTATATATATATATGGACGTCTTTGAAGAGTATCCATATTCAAGAATGAGTTATTGAATGATTACTTTGTGGCAGAAATAATTCTAAGTGCTTTATATGGAGTTTAATTCTACTGTCTTCTTTCACCCTCAAAAAATCCCTTCATATATTTTTCTTTGTTTTTCTTTATTTTAAAGATGAGGAGATTAAGTCACAGAAGGGTTAATTTACTTGACCAAATTCAAATATCCAGTAAGTAACAAAGTTCAACCTAAACCTTGACAATTTGACACTGGAGTTTGCATGCTAATACAGTTTTCAATACTTCTCAAAATAAGAGTGAATATTAATAGTGGCATCTCCTATTTTGTTAGTTTGTGAATATTTCTAGAATATTTGTTTACCTTATACTATAAATGTTAAAATATTTCCATAAATGCAGTTTTATTTTTAAAGTTAATCATTTACTTCCTGTGTAGAGAAATAGGCATATTTTCAATTTTAAGCTTTAAAAATAACAATAACTCTCTAGTGACATATAAAATTTAAAGTTGGAAAAATAATAAGTTCATTTGTCTTTCTGTGTCTGACTTACTTCACTCAGTATGACAATCTCTTGGTCCATACATGTTGATGCAAATGCCATTATTTTGTTCTTTTTTATGGCTGAGTAATACTCCATTGTATATATGTACTATATCTTCTTTATCCATTCATCTGTTGATGGACATTTAGGTTGTTTCCATGTCCTGACTATTGTAAATAGTGCTGCAATGAACATTGGGGTGCATGTATCTTTTTGAATTAGGTTTTCTCTAGGTATATACCCAAGAGTGGGTTTGCTGGGTCATATTTTAGTTTTATTTTTAGTTTTTTATGGAAACTCCATACTGTTCTCCATAGTGGTTGTATCAATTTATATTTCCACCAACAATGTACGAGGGTTCCCTTTTCTCCACACCCTCTCCAGCATTTATTGTTTGTACATTTTTTGACAATGGCCATTCTGACTGGTGGGAGGTGACAGATACTTCATTATAGCTTAGATTTCATTTTTCTATAATTAGTGATGTTGAACATCTTTTCATGTGCTTTTTGACCATCTGTATGTCTTCTTTGGAGAGATGTCTATTTAGGCCTTCTGCCCATTTTTTGATTGGCTTTTATTGATATTGAGCTGCATGAGCTGTTTGTATATTTTGGAGATTAATCCCTTGTGGGTTGCTTCATTTGCAAATATTTTCTCTCATTCTGAGTGTTGTCTTTTTGTTTTGTTTATGGTTTCCTTTGCTGTGCAAAAGCTTTTATGTTTATTTAGATCCCATTTGTTTATTTTTGTTTTTATTTTCATTACTCTAGGAAGTGGCTCAAAAAAGATCTTGCTGTGATTTATGTCAAAGAGTGCTCTGCCTATGTTTTCCTCTAAGAGTTTTATAGTGTCTGGCCTTACATTTAGGTCTTTAATCCATTTTGAGTTTATTTTTATGTACGGTGTTAGGGAGTGTTCTAATTTCGTTCTTTTACATGCAGCTGTCCAGTTTATTTATAACTCATTCACTTTGCTGTACACCTGAAACTAACACAGCATTGGAAATCAACTCTACTCCAATAAGAATACAAAAATAAAGTTGAAAAAATAGCATCTCCTTCTATAACAAAACATACCTAATGTTTATTGTTAAATTTTCAAATACTTGTAATAAAAATGTAACTTATAAGTGAATTTTATGATGAGGATATGCTAATTAAATACTGTGATATAAATTCTATTTTCTGCAATTGTTATAATCCCAAGTAGGTATTCTATGTATATTCAGCTTTATATTCAGTATTAGAAAATAAATTCAGAAGAATTTTTTTGAAACCTTCACCTCACCCTCATGTTGAAGATATCCCAAGACCTATAATACCACTAAAAATAGAAAAGTAAGAATAATGTCTGGGGCACTGTCAGATTTTCTATAACCAAAAAGCTTTCAGTTCTCTATAGCTTCAAGATCTCTTTCTGCATTGCAATAAATTGTAAATATAGGGTATTTAAGACTGACATACTAGTTTTATCAGGATTCCTCACTCCATGTATGTTCCCTACCATGTTGGCATCCACTACAAAGTAAGTGTTAATATCTATATCAAGATAATATATAACAAGACCTTCATCATAATCTTAATTAGAATTTAAGGCTAGTGTTTATACTGGCAATGTGGAAACTAAAATAATATAATTATTTTAAATATTTTGTTTGCAAAAGTAATTTTATAAACATAATAGACCCTGGAAATATGATAGTAACACAATATACATTGCTATTTTTTATTTTTATAAATTAAAAATTTGTATTATAAATACAAGTGTTGTTATAAATTAAATATATAGTAATAATTTTGTTTCTTATTTGCATAACATTTTACTACTACCATGAATCTTAACATCCAAATTACTAATTTTTCTTCATTAACAGAGTTAATGCTATTGCTCTTTAAGAAAGATTTTTCTGAGACATGCTTTTATTCTTTATGTTTTAGCACAGGTTTAATAAACTATCAGTGACTTCCACAATCATGTATTGCATGCGATTTAAAATATGTTTTTTTTTAAAAATAATGGAATACTGGAAAAAGCACAGGGTTTTGAGAGATGCATTATTTTCCTGTGTGTGTTCATCAACAGATTTTGTAACTTCTTTTAGTCTCAGTTCCATCATTTGTAAGATGAGAATTTAGACATACATAAAAAATTCAAATGGCTCTTTATCAAATAACTACTTCAAGTAAAGTACTTAGTATAGGTTTTAACACTAGTAGGCATCCAATTTACAACTTTATGGATTTGTTCATTCATTCAAAATATATTTATTAAGCACTTACCATGTGCCAGGCACTTTTCTGTGTGGTAGTAACATGCAATAAGAACAAAACAGACAATGCCTATATTTCACAGTTGTATTTCACACATTATACATAATTGTATTTCACACATATACATATATGCAATGTAGATAGGAATATCATAAAAATAGAGCATCATCTTAGAGGTTTATTTGAAGTATATCTCAATTTCCATTAGAATTTTATGATGCAATAAATTAAAGTCATCCAAAAATACATGCCATGATATCCACATATTTGTTTGAATTGAATGGAGATGGTTTATCCACAGCCATCACAAGAATGGAACATTCTTTATTACTTAATTCACAGTATTTGTAAAATGAAAACACACCCATTCTGAGGAGAAAATGTGAAGGACTAAGTTAAATTTTCCAAAGGGTGCATATTAATTTTATAAACAATAATTTTTAATTATTCCAGCAATAACCACAAGAATGAATTTCACATGGGAATTCTTACGCTGTCCCTGAATATAAAGTGCATTTGAGTAAAAATGATTCTAAAAAGATATTAGAATGATGAGTGTGCAGTGCTCTGTGGCTAAAAATTGAAGACCTGTGGATCACAGTCCTCTTCAAACATGGTTTGAGTTATTTAAAAAGTTTACAATTAACTTCCAAAACTTGAATCTCTAGGGACACTAACTCAATATCCAGATGTCAAACTTAAAAAAAAAACAAAAAACAAAAAACAAACAAACAAAAAAACTGGAAGATATGATAGCACCTAACATTTATTTCTACCTAGCAACTAGATACTCCTTCCTGGAGTATCTGCTCTCTCTTTAAATAAGTCATAAATTCTCCAGTTTGCATTGCATACCATAGCCTTACATTCTGCCTGCTTTCCTGTTAGTATCTTGTAAAAACTGACAGTAAAGTTTCTTTACTTTACCTATGGAAAAACTTTAGAACTGTAAGAGATAAGTTTGGCTTTATATTTTTCAAAATTGCCCTTGTAAAGTTTTTTTTAACTTTTCGGTGACTTGAGGAAGCACAAATTTGGAGCTTATTCATTCAGTCAAAAAACATCCATATTATCAAATAATTCAGATGGATTAATGATCAGATGTCTCCATTTTGAGTTGTTATTCTTTGAAATTAGAAGACAGGTGGCTTAAGACAGACTGATTCATCTCATAAGGAAATATAATTGTGCTATGATCTGAATTTTGTGTTACCCCAAAATTTATATATTAAAATAATAAAATCCAAAGATCATGGTAGTAGGAAATGATGCTTTTGGGAGGTGCTTGAGTCATGAGGGTGGAGCCCACATAAATGGCATTAGTGCCTTATAAAAGAGGCTCCAGAGATGTTTCTAGCCACTTGCACCGTATGAGGACACAGAGAGAAAAGAAAAGGTGCCAACTATGCACTAAGAAGAGTGCTCTCACCAGAACATGACCTGTCTGGCATTTTGATCTTGGACTTCCCAGCCTCCAGAACTGTGAGAAATAAATGTTTGTTGTTTATAAGCCACCTGGTATTTGGTATTTTTTTTGTAGCAGCCTGAACTGATTAAGAAACACCACATCAGGGCATTAGTGTAGATATAAAAGATCAAAGAGTTTATGTCTTCATGTAGTTTATGTTTTGGTGGTAAGACCAAAAATAAATCAGTAAAAAAATATTTACTTCTAATTTAAGATAACAAATATTATTTTAAAAATTAAAGGTAAGAACAGAAAATGATGGGACATGGGAGATATGTATTGTAAAAGGACAAATATAGAAAGTCTTCTTTGATGAACGGTGACATAGAGGAAGGCGTGGGATAAAGCTTGTTGCAGGAGGAAGGGTATCCCAGGCAGAGTTCTCTGGGCAACTTAAGACTATGCAGGTAAACTCCCAATCATGCTACAAAAAATGTGTTATTGTCTTCAGAACCTTCTACACAATGTGACAGAGCATAAAACAAAAATCAGTGCTGGAAATAGCATGTCTAAATCTTGCCTATTTCTCATGCAGAATATGTAGAGTTATTGTAATTATTCAAGGAAAGAACTGGCATAATATTTTAGTTGGACTATTCAGTACCTTAATACATAAGTTCATGATTTGGAAGATGTCACCCTTTAAAACTGGTTACATCACACTCTGGAATGGACAATAATTGATATTAACCAAACAGGATGGTGGATGGAAAACAGTAAACACTAAAGAGGATAACCCCAAATTATTTCACAATGATTAGATGATCTCCATTTTGGGTTGTTATTCTTTGAAATGGAAAGACAGGTGGCTTAAGACAGACTGATTCATCTCATAAGGAAATACGATGGTACTATGATCTGAATGTTTGTGTTACCCCAAAATGTATATATTAAAATCCTAAAATCCAAAGTCACAAATGGAAAATCTAGATAGCAGGATCATATAGTATGAAGTCAAGGCTCTATATATTAATTGTTTCAATTGATATTAACTGAGTGAATTTCATGTGTAATGGCCCCAAATCTTGGAGGTGTTGGAGCAAGAAATGATAGGGATAGTGTCCAAGTTTCTGTCTTTGGTAACTTGGAAGTTTCAGTCATGAAATTCAGGAGAAGGAACAGCTTTGGCAAGGTGGGAGGAAACAAGAGGAAGGAGGTGTAAACAAACCATTGCCAGGCTTTGCTGGATACACTTTTTTTGCTATTAACCTGGTGGAGGAGAGAGACAGCATTCCAGTAAGAGTTTACATGGACGTGAAGATATTTCAATTGGTGTTTTCTTAATGGTGGATTAAGGGAAGAGAATGTGAACTTCCAAAATATTTTGGGCAGCTATTTGATTTAATATATCAATCAGGCAAATAGAATTCATCCTAGGAGAGGGAGGCAAGATGTGGAGGATGCAACATAATGGACAGATAACATCTACAGTCTCTGATGTTGAAGCCTTCAAGTATTTCTTTAATCATCCAAGAGATTATGAGAATTAAAAATTGTATACTTTTTTCACATTATTTCAAGTCCATTTCAAAGCTCAAAGAAAGTAACATTAAATTATAATAATTTCTTTGGTGCATTCAGGATTCATGGCCTGAAACACAAATGTGCTATTAATAAATTATTATTTAATAATTTGTAGTGTATTTGTTATGTGATAAGAAAATGGAATACAAAACTACAAAACATATAGTTTGCCTCCTTATTTTAAAATCAGCCCTCAGGAAATCTGCAGTCATTTATGAAGCATAATATTTCCATCTGCTTCAGCAAAGTAATATAGGATTAGCTGTAGAATCTTTGTGTAAAACTGCGTAGTGGAATGGCCAAATGAAAAATTAGTTAATGTGTTAAAATAAAATAGCAGCTGATCTAATTATTCAATTTTTTTTCCAAACACAATGTTAAGACAGAGACAGAGACAGAGAGAAAGAGAAAGAAACCAAAATATGATGTTTGGCCAACTGTAGGTTTATATACTTGTGGAAGATGTACACTTTTCTTCATAAAATTGTGTTGTACCTTTTGTAAATAATGTGACATAGATAGATGTAATCCTTGATTCAATGTTAAGAGGAGAGACAAGAGTTAGCTGGGCATAACTTCTTAATATTTAATAACTCCACAATCATGAATTTTCAGTCACTGACAACTTCAGCAAACTAAAAAGTCAATTTTATAAAATTTTTATCATAGTTCTGCCATTTTTTAGATTTAAAAGGATTTGTAATTTCATTTTATTTCTATGCTCCATTATAATCAAAGATGCTATTTGTTGAATTTTATTTCAATATTGTGACTTCAAATTAAGTCCACTATTCATCAGAGAAAATAATCAGGCATATAATTATCTGTTTTTCATATATTTTCTGTAAGAACTATATGGCATAAAATTGAAAGCTGACTGTTTATATATATCAATCAATAACTTGTAAGTACCTGATTTACCAGATTGTTTCTTTCTTCCAATTGCTTCTGTAGAAACTTTAATATAATTGGTATTCTATAGTGATAAATAACAAGCCCTACATTAGTTCTAAATAGATTTAAATTATCCTGAATATTATTGCTTATTATATAATCTTTTTAATGAATGTTTTATAGGGCTTCAATATTTTCTATGTAAAATATAGTATAATATTTTTTTTCAAAATTGATTTTTCTCTCTGACACATTCTAAACAGTCTATTATTTTTGCAAAGACAGTTAAATTACAGTACTCTGCCTTTTTCAGCTTTTCTGAATCTCCTATCTGGGATAAAACCTAAGGTTAATGTATCTGTAACAACATAAAATAAACTAAAAAAAAATTGCATCTACATGAGTCTCGATATAATACAGTTTCAAATAACACTTGATTGCTAATTGATAACAGTTCTCAGAACTTCCCTTTCTGAATAATTGATATCTATCCTCATCTTTTAAAAGTATGGTACATGTCTCATAAATAAAGAAAGAAATGGATATACATTTTTCTGATTTCAAAATGATCTATCTAATCTTGGAAAGGTACCCGAGCTTAGATGAATGTTATATTGCTATTGCAAATCTCTTTCCTAGGTTGTCTTCTTATTTTTTTTCTTTTTTAAAACATTAACTGGTACCAAGTGAGATATGTTCTCCTTTTTATAAATGAAAATATACTACATCTACATTTTTTAACTATGCATGAAATGTTTATTTATTTTTTAAGTTAATTTTTATTGGAGTATAGTTGATTTACAATGGTGTGTTAGTTTCTGTTAATTAGTACAGAAAATGTGAATCAGTTATACATATACATATATCCATTCTTTTTTAGATTGTTTTCCTATACAGGCAATTGCAGAGTACCGAGTAGAGTAGCCTGTGCTATACAGTCAGTTCATATTACATATCTCTTTTATATAAAGCAGTGTGTGTATGTCAGTCCTAATCTTCCAATTTATCCCTCCCACCTTACTACCTGATAACCATAAGTTTGTTTTCTACATCTGTAACTCTATTTCTGTTTAGTAGATAAGTTCATTTGTACGCTTTTTTTCATCCTATACCAACAATACTTTTTCAATTCTTAGTAATGTTTCATTTTAGAATAGTATTATATTTACAGAAAAGCTTCAAAGAGAGTATAGAGTTCCCCTATATCCTGCACCCCATTTATCTCACTGTTAACATCTTACCTTAATAAGGTACATTAGTCACAACTGATAAACCAATATGAATACATTTTAGTAACTAATGTTTATACTTTATTCTATTGACTTATTTTTTATCTCATGTCCTTCTTCTGATCCAGGATCCTATACAGGATACCATGCTATTTTTAGTTGTCATATGTCTTTAGAGTCCTCTTGACTATTTCTCTTCCTTGTTTTTGATGACCTTGGCAGTTTTGAGGAGACCTATGTGGTATTTTGTGGACTGTCCATTGATTTTATTTTGTCTGATATTTTTCTTATGTTATACTCGAGTTACATATTTGGAGGAGGAAGACCATAAAGGTAAACTGCCATTTTCATCACATAATTTCAAGTATTTATTGTACTAACACAACTTACCACTGATGTTAACATAATTTATTTTCATAACAATTTATAGTTACATGTTATAATAATTTGAAATGTAGTTTTACCTGGCACATAGTGATTTAAAGGGTAATCTCAGCACACTAAGAGGAGATGCACATCTCAAGGAAAACTAATTTTTCAATTATCTAAGACTATAATAAAGCAACAAAGTCATTTTACTTACTTAAAATGAAGAGGAAAAGCTTTGTAAGTACAATTATATATGTATATGTGTCATTAACCAGTTCATTCTCTTTATACAGGCTATGTGTGTAATCAGATCACATTCAGTAGGTTGTTGGTGACCATAAAAGGAAGAGTAAACAAATTAAATATTAAAGGGTGACACTGGAGATTTGGATGTACCCTTCTCTGCATTAAGTAGACCCTTTCTAATGAAACTGGAATAACTGAAGTATCTTGTTTCAAGTCTTCTGGGCAATATTTGGATAGATTTTAATCCAATTTTGCTGTATTAATGCAACATTACAATCCAAGTTTCTGTAGCTTACAATTGCCATCATTTATTTCTCACTCACATACCTGTAGGTTGGCTGTGGTGGTTCAGACGTGAGTCGAATTTGGCTCTGATCCTCTTGTTTTTTCATTTCAAAACTCAGGATGTTGCAGCAGTGACACTTGGACTATGTTCTTCTTATGGTAGAGGGAAGAGGCTCAAGAGACCATGTCAAAGCATGCAAACGTTTTAAATAATTTACTTAGATGTGGGGTGTGTTGTTCTTGTTTACATACCATTGGTCAAAGCAACTTACATTGCCAAGCTCAACATCTATGAGGGGAAAAGTACACTCTTTCCCCACTGGGCATGGGGGTAGTGAATATTTGGTGAAAAGTTATACAATCTACCAGAAATGAATATTCACATTCTTCTATGTTTCTTTTGTCTCTATCTTCAAAGCCTGAATAAGCAAGCATATTATTTATTTAGTTTTACTTTCTTTTACCCCATGTTAGTGTATCCAACCAGGTCATATCTAATTTTATGCAGGTTTGGGAAACATTTTATTTCTTTAAAAGCATGTTGTATTCATTATGCATCATATAATATTATTTTCCTCAATTCAGGTTTTGGGGTTGAATGCCTAATTTTATCTCCCAAGAAATAAAAACCTATGGTCATGTCATTACACTTTTAAGATATATATTTATTTCCTCTGTCATATGAAAAGCAATTTCAAAGTAAAGAGTCATATTCAAAAATTATAATGTGAATAAATAAAATATGAAATTTAAGGACCAAAATTCACATTGCATCACACATCTTAAATTATCTTTAAGAAAAATAGCTGATCTCATTATCCAGCCTAACTTGTACAACAAAATATCTTAAATTTATGATTATTATAAAGTTGTGCCTATTTTATTGAAATAAGTAGAAAGAGCAATTCAAGATTAATATATAATTCATTGTGAATAAATTAAGTCAGCTTAAAACTAGAATTTCTATGAAAATAGAAAATATATGTACATATATTTATGCATATGTAATACATATATTTATATATTCTATATTAAAAATTCAGTGGGTTGGTTAAAATGTTCATTAAATGAAGCTGAACTGAAAATTAATGACTTGGAAGACCAAGCTAAAATTACACAAAATATTGCATAGATACCTAAAGACATGGGAAATTAAAATAAAAATTAAGAAATGTATAATATTAAATGGGAATGTCTAAGATACATAAAGTTGGAGTTCCAGACATATAACAGATTCAACCTGGTTGGATATGTGTCTGTATCTCCTTCCTTCAACCTCATTAAATGTCAATTATATCCAACTCATAACAGCAGCCAAAAAATCCATTGCTACTCTTTTCCCAACCTCTGTTCAGAGTAAGGAACCCATCTAGACCTTGATTTCAAGGAGTCAGTAAGGTCTTACATCACAAGTTCCCTTTTTCATTCCTATTACCCTGAAAAGAGTCTTCATTTTCTCTGCTTTTTTCCTGATTCTAAAGCTAGCAGTCCTGCACACTTAAACCCATAAGTCACTTTGTGTTTATAATCTGTTTGTTTTCAGAAAATATTTTAGAATAAATTGGGTGACAGATTTATTCCAAAATAAAATAATTTGTTTAAAAAAATAAGAAAAATAAAGTACTTTTCTAATGCAGAAAAGCTGAAAAAATTATTATCAGTACATAGACTACAAGAAATGTTAAAGATAATTTGTCAGGCAGAAGGAAGTTGATACCAGATGGAAATATGGATTTACATCCAAGGAATGTAAAACACTGATATGTTAACTACATGCATAAATATATGAGATTCATTCCTTTTTGTTTAAGTCTCTTTAAAAGATAATTGGCTGCTTAAAATGATAATGTATTTGGGGATATGTAATATTCACACATACATACACACACATAAATACATAAACACATATAAAATAAAAATACACATCTAAAAATGCATGTCAACATTTTTATAAAAACTAAGAAGGAAAAAATAAAGTATTCTATTATTTTATGGTTCTTATAAACTATGTCAAGTGGTATAATATCTCTTGAAGCTAGACTGTGATAAGTTAAAGCAATTGCTAAAATAACAAAACAAAGAGATAAAACTAAATAAGCTATTGAGGGGATAAAATGCATATATAACAATACTCAATTAATCAAGAAAAATGCAGAGAAAGAGGAAAAAAGTGAATAAAGAAAAGAAGCCAACAGAACATAAACAGTGTGATATAAGGTATAAATCTTAATGTATCAATAGCATATTACATTTAATTGTCTAAGTATTTCAATTAAAAGGCAGAGATTTTCAGATTCGATTAAAAACAAGCTCTAATATATGCTGCTAATGAGAAAAAATACAACTATAAAATTATATTACAAGCAATAGGTTTGAAAATGGTAAAACACACAAACACTACTCAAAAGGAAGGTGGAGTTACTATGTTAATATCAAACAACATTGAATTCAGATCAAAGAATATTACTAGGTATGAGGAAGGCCATCTCAAAAGAATAAAAGGGTCAATTTTTCAAAAAGAGATAATAATCCTAAATATATATGCACCTAATATCAGACCTTTAAAGTACATGAAAGTAAAGCCAATGTAGTTCAAGGAGAAATAGAAAAATCCACAAATATAGTTAGAGATTTTAATTCCTCCCGTCCAACAACTGAGAACAAATGGACAAAATCAATGAGGATATAAAAGACTTGAACAACATTACCAATGAACTTGACCTAACTGACAATTATAGAAGATTCCAACCAATAACAGGAACCCACACATTGTTTTTAAGTACACATGAAACATTTATCAAGTTGCACCATAAATCATCTCAATAAATTGAACAGAATTGTAATCACATGAAGTATTATTTCTAACCAGAGTGGAATTAAGTTAAAAGCAAATAATATAAAGATTTATGGAAAATACTCAAAATATATGGGAGAAAAAGAACCCTAAATAACCCACGTGTCAAAGAAATCAAAAGTGTTATTGAAAAGTACTTTTGACAGGATGAAATAAAAGCATGTGTATCTGAATTAGTAGGATACAGTTAAAGCAATTATAAACAGGAAATTCATGGCAATGAAGAAAAATAATCTTTAATCAGCACTTTCAGCTTTTGACTTCAAGATACTAGAATAAGAAGAATAAATGAAATACCAAAAGAAAGCAATAAGAAGGAAATAATAACGATTATAAAAGCAATCAATAAAATAAAAACACAAACAATGAAGAAATATATATAAAACAAAACTGGTTCTATGAGAAAACAAATACAATCGATAAATCTGTAGTCAGACTGCTCAGGAAAAAAGAGAGAAGTCACAAATCATCATTATAAAGAATCAGAAAGATAACAAAATTCTAGATGCTAACAGATGATTAGGGAATATTATGAATAACTTTTCTAATACATTAAAATTCAGTTCAATATTTTAAATTCCTTGAATGACAAACAGAACCAAATTTCACTGAAGGAGAAATAGTTTTAAAAATAAAATAGACCTGAATAAAGTTGGTTTCATATATCCTGATTATTCTATATCATTTTATTTCCCAGAATATTGTAAAAGCAATACTGATCTAAACTAATTTTGAGTAAGAAAGATGAATTGTCTGGTTAAATCAAATGAAAAGTTATCACATTATAACCTGAAATTAGTGATATCTGAGGAACAACATTTTTGAATGATTTGGATGTGTATCTCAAACTTTAACCAGAGGTAATACAGATATTAAATCAATGTCTGAAATTTTAAAAATCATAAATGTATTTTAAATACCTATGAAAATTATACTACAAAAACCATAATTTTGAATGGGCCAAATGAGAATGAAAATGGAAATGATTTCATGATATTAACATATTTAACACAAAATTTTAAGATTAACATATCTAAAGGGTGAGAAAAACAGAAGGACAGTTCATAAACAAGAAAAAAATACAAATGTCAGGAGTCCATAAATATAGCTGTGGGGGACCTAAAGTTTAAAATATAACTACTATTTGCAAAAAAGCAGAAGACAGGAACAGAATGTCTTGGCTATATTTGGAGAGAAAAAACAAGGAGAGAAGCCATAGGTCTGATGCTTAGAAAAATTGGTCCAGAAACAACTGAAACATAACAAGATAAAGTCCTCAAATGTTATTTTGAGTCCATTTTCTCTGTGATTTGGGTATGAAATTGAAACCAAATTGTTAAGAAAAACATTGATTAAGAAAATTAGTCAAAATATTGAGAAAAAATGTGAGAGAGACCTTAGCTAACTAAATGAGTTTAAGATTCCTGGCTCAAATTACATCTCCATGCACTGAAAGAATGAGTTTAATGAGTTCATTAAATGAATGTCAAATACATGTGAGAATAATAGGATGACAAGGAGTCAGTGAAGACGTAAAAATGTAGACTGAATATTTCAGAGAGGAAAAAGATTAAGTCTAGACTCCAGACTAGATAGCAGAACTCAGCATCAGCTGTTTAATTTTGCGGCACTTAGAAAAAGAAATGACAAAAATATTGAATGCGATAAAA
Organism: Mesoplodon mirus; assembly: GCF_964341445.2. Lineage (NCBI taxonomy): Eukaryota > Metazoa > Chordata > Mammalia > Artiodactyla > Ziphiidae > Mesoplodon > Mesoplodon mirus. Next base: position 124,954,437 of record NC_138982.1, on the reverse strand, counting down.
TAAGAAATGTTTGGAAAGGTCATGGATTCAGTTTAATAAATTACAGTATATAGAGCAAGGGAGATAATACGTGTACTATTTTCAGTTTTGTTTATACTTCTTTGGAATATTGTGTTAAATTCTTCATGAAACACATTTAAGAAAAATGCTGACACATTAGAGCAGTTCATCTTGAAAAGTATAAGAATGATGTAGACAATTAAAACCTTAAATTTATGAAGTTGTGGTGTAATGAAAATGTTTCATAAGAAGAGACACTTAAGAGTGACAATTACAGGCACATATTTGAAGGGATGGCATTAGGTCAAGGACTTGGAGGTGTTCTACATAGTTCTATGGAAAACAAAACAAAACTCAGAACCAGAGCAAGAAAACACTTTCTAATAATCATTCCACATTCCCTGATCACTGTGGTATAATTTGATTGGAAAATGTGGGCACTGAAGTTGGATGACAATTTATTGGACACCTTTTATGAAGGATGCTAGGAATATGGAAGCAGTAGAACTCCCGACCTTAAGACTTTCTTCCAAATCTGAAGTTATAAGTGCTGGATTTTATGCTAATAGCCACATCTATTGTGCGAATGTGTGAAACTTTGAGAGAAGAAAGTAGAATCTGCATATTTTTACGATTACTTGACATACCATTATAAATATTTCTTAATGTTTTATTCTAGCTATGGAGCCATTTATGAACTATAGATTATGTCATTTAAAACTGGAAAAAAGTCCTTAAAAAATATATTGTAGAGAATACCCTGCATGTCAAAGTGTTGATCCATATGACCCAACAGCTTTTATCTACCTATGACTTCTTCAGCACTGTAGAAAAATACTTGGCACAAATAAAATATGTAGTGCATCACCCTTAATATCTATTATAGTCATTACATTGCCAAATGCAATACATTCTCTCCCATTTAATCTGTAAATCTCCATAATTAACATCTTATTCATTACAGAAGCTATGTCTCACATATCCTCCTATCCACAGGATTAAGTAGCAAAGTTCCCAAGGGTAATTGCTTCATCTACCTATAAAAGAAAACAAAGCATTGCACATTTTCACTTGTAAAACATTTTCTCTCAATAAGTAGAATAACATATTTAATTTCATTATACATATGTATACGTGAAGATGCATAAAATAATAATATTTTCACTTAGAAAATATTAGCCAATAAATAGTTAAATCAAGGATTACGGTTTGATTTCTACAGCCCTTCTGGCCTACTTTAAAGCACATAATGATATTAGAAAAACTATAAAAAAAGAGAATATTTAAAGGCACAAACTAAATTCAAAACAAATGTCTTTCAGAACCAAACAGAATGTAAACATAAAGCAATGAGCAGGTTTAAATATTCAGGCCTGCTAGTTTCAGAGCCAGGAAACAAGCAGAGGAAGAAGGAAGCAAGGTCTCTTAGGGGGTAATAGGAATTAAAAGTGTTCCCTGCAATGTAAAACCTGGTAACACTTTGAAGTAAAAATATTAGATTTGTTTCCTACTCTGAATGGAGATGGAAAAAATGTTATGACAAATCTGTCTGGGATTATGACAGATAAAGTCAGCACTTAAGGAGGTAGAATTAATGAAGCAGGTACAGCCATGCAGTCAACCATATTTGTTAACTTATGTATAGTTATCACCATGGGACAGGAACTCTGGAGCAAGTATATAAGACTGTTCTGGTTCTGATTGGGAGAAATATAATTATGATACACAAAATTACATTATAAGAAAGGGTGAGTACACACACAAAAAAAGAGAAAAACAAAACCAAAAATAAATGTAACCCCCACTCAATATGAACTTGCAACCCAAAATTTGGAAATTCAAATTGATGCTAAGAAAGATAGTGAACTGAATCAACTGGAAGATAAGTTTACACTAGATATAATGAAAATAACAGAGGAAACTGAAAATGACTTTAACATAAATATTTTAGATACCTTTAGGGATGAAAAATGGAAGAGCATCAATAAAAAGAAAATTATTAAAAAAGGTAGAAACTAAATAAAAATACGTGTTTGGCAAATTAAGTTATTAGATATCCTGAAAATGAGAAAATAGGGTATTTAAATTAAAAAAAATGAATGAGCAGAATAAACTATTAGCCACATATAATTAAAAAATAATTAATGTATCAAAAAACAGTTCTGAAACCAGCACAACACTGTAAATCACCCATAGTTCAATTAAAGAAAAAAAAAAAAAAAAAAAAAAAGACAGTTCTGTAGAATCTGCCCAGAGAGCAAAACAATGAAAGAACCTGACCAAAAAATAAATAAATAAAAATAGGTAAGATGTAGAAACAACCATACATGTCAAATAGGCTCTCCAGAGGGTAAAATTAGAAGAAATATCAAAAAAACCATAGGCAAAGACAGAAACAACCTAGAATTTCCTGTGATTTTAAATGTTGTGAAATCTTGGATTGAGAGTATATATTGAATACTGTGAATGATAAATACAAATAAAAACATACCAAGATGCTTTGTAGTAAAATTGAAGGCCATCAAAAATAAAGAGAAAAGTCCTAAGAACTGATGGCAAAAAAAAGAAAAAATAGGTCTCATGAAAGAAGTGATAATTAGATTGACAGTAAACTTTTCAATATCAATATATGCCAGAAGTCAGTGGAGAAAAATCTTTAAATTTATGACAAATAAATAAGTGCCAACAAAACATTCTCCATCCAGGGGCACTATCATCCATAATTGAGGGCAAAATAAAGATATTTTTCAAATGTATAACTATGAAGAATTCTCACATACACATAATATCACCTTAAAGTATACTAAAGGATAGATTGTGTCAGATGTGAACCTATATGAAAGGAGTGAGATGCCAAAAGAGGTGAACACACACACAAAAGAAACCCAAAACATATTAATAATTTAACTATTATGTGCAAAAACAATAATCTTGAGCAATGTTCATCATTAAAATATCAGAAATTAATTTCTAGATAGAAAGAGTAAGGGTAGTGTGGAAAAAATGCATGTTTTTCTCTTTAAAATTTGCTAAGGTTTTCCTCTTTTATAGCCAAAGGCTAGAGGCACTGATGATAAAAATATTTACTTAAATATGTACGCTACAGGAAACCTCTAAGAGAGTGCAAATGCAACATGTAAATTCCAAACCATAGGAGGAAAAAATGTTCTGAATTTGGCATACTATGGTGTGGTGGTAGAGGAACATACAACAGGATAAGAAGATAATGAAGAATTGAAAAATTAAATTAAAAATTTAAAAAATCAGCAAGATTGATTCCACCAAATCGGCACAATTAATATGGGCCATAATCAAGCCTTGCTATGCAATTGGTTCATGTTTATATTTATCATTTCAAATACTTAGCAATCTTCTCAATTCAACCAGTGCATATATGTATTTTTATAATATATGTGGAATTCTGTGCTCTTGATCTAGGCTCATTTTCATCTTGGAAAAGTCAACTTTTACCATTTTAAAACAAAATTCTGTATGTAGTTTATTGTCTTAGTATTTACATGTAAGAATGCAAAACACTGCTGATAGTGGCTACCTCTAGAGCAGTGAACTAGAACAGCAGGCATGGGGACAGAACATAGACATCTTCCATTTGAATTTCTTACCATGTGGATGTTTCACCTACTATGTAGTGTATCTTACCTTTGCTACTTTTGATTCACAGGTCAGCCTTTTCTGCCTTGTCACCTGCCCCATAGGGCTGACCTCGGTTATGGACATCAGTGGGCTCCCTTGTGCTCTGGGGTTCTAGTTGGTCTCAGTGAATGCAGTGCTCTGACAGGAAGTAGAGAGAGGTCAGGGTATTCATGCCCCTGCTTCCATCCTCTGAAGTTGCTTTGAACAGGCTGTGTATCTTAATTGAATGTCACTGCTTTTCTCAAAGGAGGCTCTATTGTAAATTCTCTTCTATCCAGTTATTATCAGGGCTTTTTCTCTTTCTCTGCTTTAGGTTGTGACTTGGTGATTGTTCCATTGCTACCAAGCCCAGGTCACTGTACAGTCACTTATGCTTCATCTACATCTTGGTAAATAAACACAACTCTCCTGATTTGACTGGTTCTTACAGAAACCCTGATAGGTACACTGTTCAATAAATGATCATAGTCTTCATATACTAAATGGAAATACTTTATCCTTTACTTATAGGAAGATAGAAGCTTAAGGAAATTGTAGGAGATAAGGAGTCATTGTCCTCATTTAAAACCTCTCTCTCTGTAGCTCTTTCAACATCTTAACTATAAAGGACTACTTACAACATAGTATAGTAACATACAGTGGCAGATATCTGTCTTCCTAGCAGCAATTTTTCTCCCCATTATTTCCTCTTACCAAAAAAAAAAAAAAAAAAAAATCTTCCATGAGAGGCTGAAGGGTGTCAAACTTTGTCTTCCCAAACTTCCTGCAGATAGTAGTGGTCAAGCAGCCCAGTTCTCACCAATGAACTGTTGAGAGATGACTATTTAGGGAGAGAAGGATTTGGAGAAAGATTTTCACTTCAATAAATGTGGGTGTTAAAAGAAGAAAAATTTGTCCTCCATTCCTCTCCTTCCTGCTTAGAATGCTGCCATGTTTTGATTTGATCCTTAGAGACACAACACTTGACTTTCAAGTATAGGGAAGATACATGGGAGGCTGGAATACGAAAACTGAATTCTAAATCAGGTTAAGAATAAGGTGAGAATGTTATAGTCAGTAAGCAAAGAACTTGAAGTAAGGGACACTTGCTACTGCTTTGTAACACAAATAATCTTTAGAAAAGTGGGAGAAAATTAAAAACAGCACTGACAACAAAAACCCTCATAGATTTCTAGGGAGCTGCTGTCAGTTATTTGCTTTAGGTTTCTCATTTGAAAAAATGGAGATCATAACAGTATTGAATGTGTTAGTATGTGTAAAGCACTTTTGGCAATGCTTGCAAGTGAGCATTCTATGAGTATTTATTAAATATACAAAAATGATGGATGGGAGGTAGAAGAAAAAAGAAGAGAAGAGAGGAAAAGGGGGACAAATGGAGGGAGGGAGGAAGGGGGAGGAAAGATAAAGAAAGATAACCTTCTTATGCATTTGTTCAAGAGTTTCCAGTCTATGATAAATATCTAGAAACAGAATTAATGGGTCCTAGAATATGCACGTTTAACTCTGCATATTATTGCCAAACTGCTTTCTAAAGGTTTTCTTTCATTATCTTCTTTATTTTTCTCAACTTATACTTAAATAAGTAGTTATGAGTTTTCATTGCACTATATTCTTGACAACATTTGTTATTATAGTGCTTTTTATTTTGTTAGATAAAATAATTTCTAAATGTGGTTTATATCTGCATTTTTCTGCTAAGTATATTTTCATTGTTTTTATTCTGTGAAAGGTCTTTTGATGTCTATCTGTTTGAGGGGGTTATCTGTGTGGGGGTCCCTCATATATTTTATATACTAAGATTTTTTTCAATTTTTAACAAATTTATAACAGTTTGTGACCTTATTTTCAAACTTTTAAAGTTGTCATTTAATTAACAGACATTTTAATTTTATTATATATTCTAAATTATCAATTTTCTCAATTCTGTTTGTGATTTTTCTTGGCCTTCTTTTAAAGTTACTTTCCTACGGGGAGGTCACTTTATTTTTATTTTTTTTAGTACAGCAGGTTCTTATTAATCATCAATTTTATATGCATCAGTGTATACATGTCAATCCCAATCTCTCAATTCATCACACCACCACTCCACGACCCACTGTTTTCCCCCCTTGGTGTCCATACATTTGTTCTCTACATCTGCTGTGTCTCAATTTCTGCTCTGCAAACCAGTTCATCTGTACCATTTTTCTAGGTTCCAGATATATGCCTTAATATACGATATTTGTTTTTCTCTCTCTGACTTACTTCACTCTGTATGACAGTCTCTAGATCCATCCACGTCTCAATAAATGACCCAATTTCATTCATTTTTAAAGTAAGAAGACTTTAAAATAGAGAACGTGTCCTATAAATACCAATTAAATCTACCTGGTCTCTTGTGTCATTTAAAGCTTCTGTTTCCTTATTTATTTTCATTTTGGATGATCTGTCCATTAGTGTAAGTGAGGTGTTAAAGTCCCCCACTATTTCTGTGTTACTGTTGATTTCCTCTTTTATAGCTGTTAGCAGTTGCCTCATGTATTGTTGTGCTCCTATGTTGGGTGCATATATATTTACAATTTTTATATCTTCTTGGATTGATTCCTTGATCAGTATGTAGTGTCCTTCCTTGTCTCTTATAGCATTCTCTATTTTAAAGTCTATTTTATCTGATATGAGTATAGCTACTCCAGCTTTCTTTTTTTTTTTTTTTTTTTCTTTTTGCGGTATGCGGGCCTCTCACTGTTGTGGCCTCTCCCGTTGCGGAGCACAGGCTCCGGATGTGCAGGCCCAGCGGCCATGGCTCACGGGCCCAGCCGCTCCACGGCATATGGAATCCTCCCAGACCGGGGCACGAACCCGTATCCCCTGCATCGGCAGGCGGACTCTCAACCACTGCGCCACCAGGGAGGCCCTCCAGCTTTCTTTTGATTTCCATTTGCATGGAATAACTTTTTCCATCCCCTCACTTTCAGTCTGTATGTGTCCCTAGATTTGAAGTGAGTCTCTTGTAGATAGCATATATATGGGTCTTTTTTTTTTTTTTTTTTGTATCCATTCAGCAAGCCTGTGTCTTTTGGTTGGAGCATTTAATCCATTCACGTTTAAGGTAATAATAGACATGCATGTTCCTATGACCATTTTGTTAATTGTTTTGGGTTTGTTTTTATAGGTCATTTTCTTCTCTTGTGTTTCCCTCTTCGAGAATTTCCTTTAGCATTTGTTTTAGAGCTTGTTTGATGGTGCTGAATTCTCTTAGCTTTTGCTTGTCTGTAAAGCTTTTGATTTCTCCATCAAATCTGAATGAGATCCTTTCTGGATAGAGTAATCTTGGTTGTAGGTTCTTCCCTTTCATCACTTTAAGTATATCATGCCACTCCCTTCTGGCTTGTAGAGTTTCTGCTGAGAAATCAACTGTTAACCTTATGGGAGTTCCCTTGTATGTTATTTGTCATTTTTCCCTTGCTGCTTTCAATAATTTTTCTTTGTCTTTAAGTTTTGCCAATTTGATTACTATGTGTCTCGGAGTGTTTCTCCTTGGGTTTATTCTGTATGGGATTCTCTGCACTTCCTCAACTTGGGGGGCTATTTCATTTCCAATGTTAGGGAAGTTTTTGACTATAATCTCTTCAAATATTTTCTCTGGTCCTTTCTCTCTTTCTTCTCCTTCTGGGACCCCTTTATTGCGAATTTTGTTGCATTTAATGTTGTCCCAGAGGTCTCCTAGGCTGTCTTCATTGTTTTTTATCCTTTTTTTCTTTATTCTGTTCTGCAGCAGTGAATTCCACCATTCTGTCTTCCAGGTCACTTATCCATTCTTCTGCCTCAGTTATTCTGCTATTGATTCCTTCTAGAGTATTTTTCATTCAGTTATTTATTTTTTTAAGTTTATTTATTTATTTTTGCTGTGTTGGGTCTTCGTTTCTCTGTGAGGGCTTTCTCTAGTTGTGGCAAGCAGGGGTCACTCTTCATCACATTGCAGGGAACTCTCACTATCATGGCCTCTCTTGTTGCAGAGCACAGGCTCCAGACGCGCAGGCTCAGTAGTTGTGGCTCATGGGCCTAGTTGCTCCACGGCAAGTGGGATCCTCCCAGACCAGGGCTCAAACCCATGTCCCCTGCATTAGCAGGCAGATTCTCAACCACTCTGCCACCATAGAAGCCCATTCAGTTATTTTATTGTTCATCTCTGTTTGTTTGTTCTTTAATTCTTTGTTAAACATTTTTTGCATCTTCTCAATCTTTACCTCCATTCTTTTTCTGAGGTCCTGGATCATCTTCACTATCATTATTCTGAATTGTTTTTCTGGAAGGTTGCCTATCTCCAGTTCATTTAGTTGTTTTTCTGGGGTTTTATCTTGTTCCTTCATCTGGTACATAGCCCTCTGCCTTTTCATCTTGTCTATCTTTCTTTGAATGTGGTTTATGTTCCACAGGCTGCAGGATTGTAGCTCTTCTTGCTTCTGCTGTCTGCCCTCTGGTCAACACACTATACATCTTAAACACACGCAATGTTCATGTTGATTATATCTCAATAAACCTACTAGTGTTGGAGGGTCTCTGGCAGTGATGGGGGTGTCTGTGGCTCACTGTGAGGACAAGCACACTGGCAGCAGAATTTCTGGGAAGTACTCCTTGGCTTGAGCTTGACGTCACTTTTAACTCATGACCAGTAGCCTCGACTTCCTTCTTGCTCAGCAGTCCTACTCAGTGTTCCTTGTCTGTTTATTCTCCAGTTCTAATCTCAAGGATTACATCACACCTTCCTCTTTCTTCTCAAACATCATTTTTTTTAAAACTGGGAACGTATAATGTATCAAAGGTAAAATATAACACATTTTTATGATCTATCTACCTATCTACCTGCACTCATATTTACATTCTGATTTTCCTCCTGGTTTAAAGTTCTTATCTAATCAGTGCCAAAGGCCAAATCCTACATTTTTGCAATGAAATTATCCCCTTTCAAACTATTTTGTTTCATAATTTCTTTGTAAATTTTGTATTGTGTAAATTTATTAGTAGTTAAAAAAATTAAAGGCAGAATATATTTAGAAATGATTTGGCCACAACTTCCCTGTACTATCAACGACCACTTTGTTCTTCCCTCTTTACAGAACTCTTCCAGGACTTTTCTCTAGTTTTTGTATCCAATTTATCTCCTCCTATTCTCTTTTAAACTCCATCATATAATTCAAGAAGTACAGCTAAAGTCCCCAGTGAAATTTAGTTGTTAAAGTAACTGGACAATTATTTGCCTTCATCTTAATTATCAGAAGCAAATGGCACAGCTGATCATCCCTTTATAGATACAGATTCTTTACTTACTATCCAAGACCCAAACCCTCCTAACTCTCCTCCCACCACATCTTTCAGTCACTTTTGATGATTCATTTTCTACACTTAGTGATGCACAGATCATTCTTCTTTTCTCCAATTATATCACTCTCTCAGTGATTGCATCCAGTTTCATAGCTTTAAAACTCATATAAATGTTGAAAATTTATTTATTTTTTTCCTTTGCCTGGATCTCTTATCTCAAATATACCTACTCAAAACATTCACTTTTGTGCTTCTGAGTCATCACAACCATAGCATATCTAAATCTGAATTTTTATTTTCACTTTTCCCTGAACTTACTTTTCCTTTAGTCATTCCCATTTTAGTAAATCACAATTCCATTTTTCCTGATGCTCATACCAAAACCTTGGACTCATCATGAACTCATTTTTTCTCTTTCATACCATATTGGTAATAAAAATTAATAATAATTACTATATGGTTATATACTTCTATCTGGTAAACACATATACACACACATATTAATGATGAACATTTACAATAACTAAGGTAGGTAATACATTCATTTATTTTTGTACAGATAAGGTTTCACAGTAAGTTTAAGTAGTACCTGGCTGTATAATATAAAACTAGCAGTTCTGATTTAAACCAAAGTAGCCTGACTCCAGTGTACATGCTCTTGTCTGATATACTTTCAAAATATAGCCTGACTCCAATTCAATCAGTTTTCAGGGCCTTCACAGTCACTGACTTGCTCTAAAACACTGCTATCTCTTAACTTTTGTATTGCAGCCTCCTGCTAACTAATTTCCAGACTTTTACTCTTACCCTTTATATTTCAAATTCAAAATGCTTTGTTTTTTTTTAACATCCACATACTGTCATATGTCTCTTCTTAAATCCTTTCAATTCTTTCTTACATTTCTCTCTTTCTCAAAACAAACAAACAAAAATCCACAATCCTTAACCTACAGGCATTGCTAGATTTATCTGCCAGGACCCATTCTTTCCTGTCTGACTTCACACTTTCTCCAGCCTCCAGGCCTCCTTGCCAAGTTCACTACTGCCTTGGTGTATTTGCATTTGCTGTTCTTGCAGATTGGAATGCCCTTCCCTTAGATACCTGCTTGTCTTGCTCCCTCTCTTCTATCAGGTCTGTTCAGATGCCACCTTAATTGAGAAGCTGTCCCTGATCACTTTGTGGAAAATAACACCAATCTCTCTCTTCATTATTTGACCTTGTTTTCTTCATAGCCAATTTCTCCCTTATGCCAGGGTGGGTTTTAATCTGGGTTGTGTTTTCTCTTTTTCCATGAGGAAAAAAAAAATAATGTTTTATTCCTAGAAGAGTACCAGGTATAAGTAGACACTCAACAAATATTTATTGAATACATTAAAAGTCCATGCATGTAGTGAAAATTTTCTAATTAGTCCAGATACATTTGTAGTTAAGCTAAAATTTAAGCAAAATTCATGTTGTCCATATTCTTATTTTAAGTGAAAATTGACAACATTAACTGCTTATCTGAGTGATAAAATATTGTCATTCATTACTGAATACTTTGATATGAAGTCTTCCAAAACTTGTTTGCCATATGCTATCCAAAGAGAAAGGCAGAACAGAATAACCAGTCCACATCCAAGTCTGGAATTAGACAAATTCCTAATTTTCAAAAACTGATTTACTAGATTTACTGCTTAGACAGTTTGGAAGTCTCTGGGCACTATTCCAAAAGCTTGAACTACACCCCTCTTTGGCTATGGTAAACTTGTTCTCTGCATTCCCCAAATTAGTTGTCTCCAAATCGAGGTATATGTATTACTACAGGAAGTGAGCTAGATAATCTTTTGGGATGCAAGACAAAAATATTATAATAAATAACATTTAAACATAAATAAATAAATTAATTATACTAATATTTAAGATATAGATGAATACTGATCTTCTCATTCTATCCAAACATCAGTTGGAGGATTGCCGCAAGTCATCTAAGATGTTCCTTCCGGGAAGGGTGGGAGTTCAACTAGCAGAATGGATTTACAGTGACAAACTTTGTTTTCTCCCCTAACAGGATGTCATGGGTTGTGATGTACCTGTTTCAGGGTCAGTAAATTTCTGGATAGCGTTATTTAGCTTTAACAAAACTAAGTCATAAAATGGACAAGCAGCTGAAAAATATCTCTGCAAGAAACTATGGATTGAAGATATTGATAGTAGTACAAGCACAAGCAAACTAAAAATAGCAGAGTGTACATTTTCTTACTTAGCAAAGTACTTACATAAGCTCTTCATCAACAACTGACAGAATAAAAACAATGTCAGTATAATAAAATTTAAAGGGAAGATGACAAAAATTAAAAGTCAGAAAACAATTGGAAAAGTGAATTTAATTCTCATCTAAGTATGTGTTACCCCTGGAGATTATGGTTGATGACAGTATTAAGCCATCATCATTAGCTAAGCTGTTAAGAACTAAGTGCTGAGAAAAGTGTTGATTTTTACTGAGCCGTAAATATCAATAATTATTTTGTTGAGAGTTTTCTGTGTCAATAATAAATGATATAAAATATCAAATCATGCAGAATTATTACATATTTATCATTATTCTATCTTCTAACTACTTTTCTACTTTTTTAGTGTATACTTTGTGGATATTTTATAACACATATATGAACATATCAGTATGGCAGTATAATTATATAAACTGTAAACAAATAATATTCATATGTTGGGAGTAAATTCAAAAATGATGAGTGGTTCATGATTAAAATGGTTTGGTAATAACTGTCTTAGGATATGAGTGGCCCATTGTCTACACATTGTATTCATACAAATCTAAAACCACTAATGGAATTTTTTTTATTCAATCAATTGGTTAATTTGATAAATATTTAAAATCCATTAAACAGACTGGCACCATGCAGAAAAAGAAAATGTTGCATTAATTCTAAAAGGCCTGTATTCAAAAATGAGAATTTTGATAACATTTTAGCTAGTTTTTCTTACAACATGTAGTTAAATTAGGTTAATTCATCACATTACATGGACATGAGCATAGGGTTCCAAATACAATGTGAAGAAGAGGCTTACAAAAAATAAGAAAAAAACAAATAATAAGAATAAAAGAGTGTAGTATCAGTTAAACAAATTTAAAAGAAAATAACAATTCTGCATGCATAAATGAACTTATATGGACTTGCAACTCAAAAAGTTTGTTTTCTGTGTAATAAATTGGTATATTTAACATAAACAGACTATATAGTTGATACTATAATTATTAAATCTTTTAAATAAAACTACTTACATTAATGTGAGTTACAATTGTTCCTGATTAAAACAAAATACAAACATTTGTTATAGGAATGCAATTGTGTATCTAACTTATTAACAATATTGTTCTTTGAATGTACAATATATATTAAACTTGTATAAAACATAGTGCATATTTTAAAATTTCTGCTCATGCTAATGGTTCATATTTAAGGATTTCAAATATAAAATTAATTTATAAACTCAAGAAAATCAGCTCAGTTTTGCATTCTACTTGAAGTTAAATATTTAAAAGTAATTTAAAATGGGTTTTTGAGCAATAATTTATTCTATGTTTATTATTTAAAAATCAATGATATGTTAAAAAGAACCAAAGAAATAGCCACAAGGATTCCAAATCATACTGTCACACATTTTAAATTGTATTTACCCAAAAGGCTCCTTAAATTCTCAATTAATGTATTTATTGTTGTTTTTGATATATTTTAAATGAAAATAATAAAGTGGAGGGCTTCCCTTGTGGCACAGTGGTTGAGAAACTGCCTGCTAATGCAGGGGACACGGGTTCAAGCCCTGGTCTGGGAAGATCCCACATGCCGCGGAGCAACTAGGCCCATGAGCCACAACTACTGAGCCTGCGCATCTGGAGCCTGTGGTCTGCAACAAGAGAGGCCGCGATAGTGAGAGGCCCGTGCACCACGATGAAGAGTGGCCCCCGCTTGCCACAACTAGAGAAAGCCCTCACACAGAAACGAAGACCAAACACTCCAAAAAAATTAAATAAATAAATTTAATAATAATAATAATAATAATAATAATAATAAAGTGGAGCTATTGTGCTTTAGAAATATCAAACTTTTTTAAATGTCTTGGAAAAATTCTCATACCATGTTAAATATATAACATTTAAATTATGATTTTAATTCTTTATTTGGAAAACAGTGATTTATACTTTATTTGCAAACCGTGATTTTTATTTTGATGTTTGGGGAATGTTGGGAAACTTTAGGGGAAGAAGAATCTTCTGAGCACTTGTGAAATTTTATTAAATCCACTCTATTTTTCTCCTTTAATACAGAAACAAAAAGTAGACCAAAAAAAGAAAAAAGAAAAGAAAAGAAAGAAGGTAACTGCCAATCTCCAAGAAAAATACTTCAAACAGAGAGACATACACAATAGTTCTATTTCCAACTCCCCAGCTCAATTGGTATTTCAATTAAATATGAGGCAGTCAAGTAGGGTAGTCAAATAAATGTAAGATAATGAAAAGATGAAGTGTTCTTAATATAATCATCTTCAATTTAGTGTGCAGATAATAAAGTGAGCTAACTGATGACAAACCCAAATACAAAGCAGTCCAGGCATTAATATTTATCATGTTCAAGGGAAGTTCAACAATTGAAGTAATATATATGTAGGGTGAATTTTTTTAATACCTTAGAGACACAACTTACATTTCTATAAAAATGTTTGCATTATCTAATAATCAGGAGCAACTATAATTCACATTGTTGTAAGCATTTGACCCTCAGAGGAAACTTGGCAATAAGGAGATGCTGTGCTTTGGGTATTAAGACATAATACTTCCCACATCCAATGTGCCAACTAAATGTGTCAATTTTACTTCCAAAGCATCTGTCTCCATATCCCACCTTTCTTTTCCCATCTACAGTATACTGTAGTTCCATTTAGGTGAGATGATAAGATATCTCAACTTCTCTATTAAAATATACCCCTTATGCTTAATCTTGGGTTCACTCCAGTCACCACTGACACAAACTAAACTTTATTCCCTAACAACAATAATGCTACTGACATTCTCTACTTAAAATAAGAAAAATCACCAATAACAAGCAAATCAGCATGCCCAAACTTGTGTTAGCTACCTGTTGCCTACCAGATAGACTTATGATTCTGGCTACTTAACGTCTTTCAAAATGTATGACCCAATTTCCCCTGAACTAGCTGTTTAAAATTCATGACACTCGAAGCTCAATCTCCTCCCAGAGCATCCTATGATCTTGCTACTCTAAACTCTTTAGTCACTACTGGGCACATTTGACTTGATCAATGCACAGAACCTTTACAAATTTAAAGGCTAAAGGAGCCTCCAAGAAACAGTTTTTTTTTATACAATCTAAATGCATCTTCATCAAAATATATATTTCTCTTACTATGGTGGATTTAACTGTGTCCTCACATTTGTTGATACTCCTCCTTCTAGGAGGTGGAGCTTAATTCTCTTCCCAAAGACCTTTGATTATGTCTCCAGTTTGTGCACAGATAACTTTAGAAGCTTATGGACATTTACAGGAAGTTTAGGTATATTTGTAAAAAGACAAATTTAATCAGATCTTGAACTTCCTATAGTGTTCTAAAAATGTCTACCTTGATTTGAGTAAATTCAGCTTTTTCTATGTAATTTATAAAAGGCAAAATCATAAAGAGTTGTAAAATTACTAGAACATTTACTGAAAACTCTCTTAGTTAATAATATATTTTTAAGGACTGAATTTTGATTTTTTATTTGTAACAAGATAAAAAAGTAAAGCAATTAACATTTTTTTCTCCAAATTTTACATCATACTTTGTAGAGAGGCTATTGACTTTAAAAAAGCATAGTGGAAGAAAGTTACATTATTTTACATTAATTTTCAGAACAAACCTATCAAATTAAGTTAAGAAACTGTTGCAAATTTGTTTAAATCACAGACCCATGAGCACATCTAATTTCCCTCCCTAACCTCATAAATAACCAGTCAGCACAGACAGATGCTCATCAATTCGAAAGACAGTCCTGTGGAAAACCTCGCAAACTATGCAATATAGTAAGCTATGTAATAGCTTATTTGTAGTAGATTTTAGAGCGTTTTTTTCCCATTTATATATGAAAATAAAATTACAACTGTATTAAAGCCCATTTCCTATCGTTCAGTCAACTGAGGACATAGAAAATTGCATTTCCCTCCTAATTACTCTATGTATGACTCATTTCTATAATCAGATCAACTTTGTCCTTTTCTCTAAGCTAAACAAATCTAATTCATTTAATGTCTGTTTGCCAAAGGTTAATTATCTTTGCTTCTCTTTTCTAACCATCTCCTGTTCTTCTACTCTCTTTTTTTTTACATTTTAATGTTCAGTATCCAAAACTAGATACTATTATAGAAACCTGATTGATGTAGAACAGTGAAAGATTACATCTACTTCTTCCATAATTATTTTATTTAATATTTCTTAGTATCTTATTTGATTATTTTTATCATGGTATTTCACTGTAGATTACACCAATGCTATAAATGCAATCTTCGGTAACCCTTTTTTTCCCCTAAATCTTATAACATTTCCCCAGAGGTTCTCTTCTTAATTCATTCATATATCAATAATTTTGAGGCTCTGACAGTGCCATCTATTTCTGTGTCTATCCTCTCAAATTCATCTATCTTAAACCATCAGATTGGCCATCCTAAAGTAGTATTGCTTCACTACATCCCATGGGAAACCACTTCCTGTTAACTGTCCCTTTAACCCTTCTGTCTACTTTAAAGATGTTCCTTATTACATCCCTGGACATGAAGTGAGCTGGATATTCCTGACAATTTCTCTTATAATACTCTCTTCCTCCTCTGTCATAGTATTTATAATACTCTTTTGTATTTTTCTGTTTAAATCTTTGTCTTCCCTGTCCTAATCCAAATTGATTGAGAATATTGGCTATGTGATGGACTATTTATCTTGACAGCCTGGTATTTTATACTAGCATAGCACTAAGACTGTCCATACATACTTGCTATTCAGAATATGTAAATGAATTAACATGCAAATAATATTGTAAAAATATGAAATCAATGTATTTAAATACTTTCATAAATAAAATTTCTCTGCAGCTCATTAGACATGTCCAAATCTAAACTTTTTGTCTATCCTACAAAAAGGACAAGGGTGCATGTTATCTTGGATGGAGGAGAATAAGACACAGCAGTAGCTCCTGGGTAAAGAAACCCTAGGTCTAGAAAGGGAGAAAGAGGGAAATGAAAGCAGTCAGACCTGAGGTTCCTGAATACTCATCTGGGTTATAACTTCATAGATAAGGGACCATGAAACTACAAAATGCTCCTGAATAAAGGAAATGTTTGAGTCCAGCGGGGCTTTTGTTTATCTTCCCATTAGGGAATCTGGACCAGAGTTCTGTTACTTATACAATTTTAGATAGTGCTTGATTTATTTAGAGCCAGAGGTGTGTTTAAGAGTATCCCTCCTACACCCAAGTCAATTATTGGGCACTATGGAAGGGTAGTCAAGAGCTAGTAGGTCTGTTGTATTGAGAGAGGATGATGATTCCATGGCAAAGGCCTAAAAGAGCCTAGGACAAGTAGTAGGACCTGTTGGAGGCCCCAGTGTTCAACAGTACCAGCAAAAGCAGTGGTGGGGATGTGTCCACAAGGAGGGTCCAGCAGGCTCTGACTGTGGCCAAGACACAGATGAGTTTCACAGCCATAGTTTGCACCATAAATGGCAGAGGGACACCCAATGCTAAAGAGTATCAATGTACAATCCAGTAAGGACCCAGAAGACAGGAGAAGGATCTCATACAAAGCCTAGGCTCAAGACCTTGTCATGATGTGGACACAAGCAGTCTTCCACACATCAGGCATACTGCAGAGCAGAAGAATCCCTGGAAGACTGGGCATTTCCCTAAAGTAGACTGTTTCAAAAGTTTTGTTTGTTTGTTTGTTTTGTTTTGTTTTGTTTTGTTTTTCTGGGTTTTTTTGTTTTGTTTTTTAAAGGCTTCTTTACTTTTAACTGTAATTTTGCCAAACTCCCTTGTCCTCAGCAGAAATGGAAACTTTGGAGCCTAATGAAAAGGCTCATAAGAAATAATCCTAATGTATTTTCTAGAATACCTAAGGGAAGTTATGAAAAAGTTCTACCCAGCAACAGATAAATTTCATTTTTATTTATAAACAGACCATTTGCCCCATTGTCACTGGGTGGATTAATGGAAATCTCTTTCTCCTTCACAAACTCTGAGTAAACATTCTAAAGCTGCATGTGGGGTCAGAGTGCAAAACCTGCCCACAAATTTCAGCTCTAATGTATTGGTGCAAACCTATTATCCAGTTGGCCTTAATACCTATGCCTCCCATTATGGAATGAATTGTATCCTCCCTCAATTTATATATTGAGACCACACTCCCAATGTGACTGTATTTAGAGATTGGGCTTTTAAGGAGGTAATTAAGGTTAAATAAGATCATAAGGGTGAGTCCCTAATCTGATAAGACTGATGACCTTATAAAAAGAGCAAGAAACACCAAAATTATCTTTCCCCTTCTGCACAGAGAAAAGGTCATGTGAGGACACAGGGAGAAGGTGGTGATCTATAAATCAGGAAGAGAAGTCTCACCAGGAACCAAATGTTCCAGCACCTTAATCTTGAACTTCTTGCCTCTAGAACTGTGAGAAAATTAGTTTCTGTTGTTTAAGTCACCCGGCCTGTGGTATTTTGTTACGGCAACGTGAACAGACTAATATACTACTCTAAATAAATTTTCTGTAGTCATATCTATTTCTTCACTGTGTCACATAGTTTCCCATTTTTGTGTATTTATTCATGAATCACCTCACTTTTTATTTATTTTTTTCTTCTATTCCTGCTACTACTGATCTTTAATAATTAAGTCAGCTTCTACTTTCTAGGTCCTAGTACTCATTCTTCTCTCTCTATGCTAGGATATCAGAGCTGCACAATTTAGCTCTTAATTGAATCTATATTGCTCATATTTATTTATTAGACTTTAATCAGCAATTTGACTTTGAATTTCTTGGGAAAGTTGGCAACATTTATACTTCTTGAATAATTCCTACTGGAGAACTTTATTCTAAATGAGAAAATTCCAGGAATAAAAGAAAAAAATCCCTTAGCAAGAACATCTTATTTGCCCTCATTTCTCAATTATCTCTTTTACCTTTTTCTCTAGAAATTAAAGATCTTTAAAATACAAAAAAAAAAAGTCCTACTACATCACACAGGATGTTTGACTATTGAGTATATTTTTTCAAGCTTATGGTCAATGTGGACCTTCCAGGTCTGTTTTATTTCATTTGTAGTTTCATGAGGTTATTTTATTACCATACATTTTAATCCCATACTAATAATTAATTTCCTTTTAATGAATGTACTTTTCTTATTGATTTTGTACTACATATAGTTGTTTAGACTAATCTATGTTTTGAGTTTAATTTTTTTATTTTTCTTTTGTTTTTTGGCTTTAAGTTTTATTTTTGACCACTTATTCAAAATAGCCATATCTCTTATATCTGAATATCGTCATAACATGTCTAAAATATTGTAGAAAAATCAAAAGTCATGGAGTCAGAAGACCATTAAATAATGATCTCTTTTTTTCCTCTGAGCTTCTTAGCGTTCTCTTAAAAATATGGAAGATCCAGTCTCTACTTAATTATAAAGAAGAACTAAAAAAAAAAATGTTACAATGTATAAAATAGATAACTAATGAGAACCTACTGTACAGCACAAGGAACTCTACTCAGTGCTCTGTGGTGACCTAAGTGGGAAGCAAATCCAAAAAAGAGGGGATATATGTATACGTATAGCAGATTCTCTTTGCTGTACAGTAGAAACTAATACAACATTGGAATGCAACTATACTCCAATTAAAAATTAATTTTAAAAATATGAAAGTATTTTTAAACCATGAATAACAATAAAAATATGCTATTCTTTGGAAAGATCAGAAATTTTAAAATTATTTATGTTCCAACTAACTGAGAATACTTTATAAATAATTTAAAACAAAATGCTACATCATATTTTGCAGACTATTGCAAATGACAAAGGTCTGTCAAATTCATTTATCATGTTATTATTTTATTAAAATATAATTAAAATTTTAAATGCCTAAATTAGCATGGCAATGATATTGATAGTTTTGATACAATTATTCTCAAGTAAATTTGCTATACGGGCCATAACCAGCTTATGGTACTTACATAGGTCTAAATATTCATCATGGGCATCTCTTTACTGCCACTAAATCTGTGAATTTAATTTTGCTTCTTCTCTGTCTGCTTTTGAAATAAAAGGACTGCAGTAGGTTTAGAAAAAAGTAAAAGATTTAGACGTTGGATAATGGCATTGAGAGCAAAATCAAGGGGGAAGGGTAAGCTGGGATGAAATGAGAGAGTAACATTGACATATATACACTACCAAATGTAAAATAGATAGCTAGTGGGAAGCAGCTGCATTACACAGGGAGATCAGCTCGGTGCTTTGTGACCACCTAGAGGGGTGGGATAGGGAGGGTGGGAGAGAGACACAAGAGGGAGAGGATATGGGGATATATGTATACATATAGCTGATTCACTTTGATATACAGCAGAAACTAACACATTGTAAAGCAAGTATACTTCAATAAAGATGTTAAAAAAGAAAGAATTTACCTAACAGTGTTGCTGTGTTCCAAGGGAAGTTTCGGTGAATGGTACAAAAAGAGGTAGTGAGGATCCAAGAAAACTGACTGACTCTGGTTGGGGCATGAAAGAATGTGTATACAGAGATATACACGAACATCCACAAGTACACACACACATACATATTTCATAGTTTCTTTTTTTCCCTATAAATGATATGTATTCTACTGTCCTCAAAGTGAGGGCTCTGAGAGATCATTTATTCTGCCACCACCTTATCCCAGCTTATAATTGCTACCCAAAAAATTCTTACCCTAAAATATCTGGTATCTCAAGCTTGATTTACATATTTCCATTTCATAAATATCCTCAGATAATCATATCTAAACAAGAGAAACTTTTATTATATAATATTCATTATATTATGTTTCCTTTTCCTTTTTTTTTTTTTTTTTTCTTTTTGCGGTATGCGGGCCTCTCACTGTTGTGGCCTCTCCTGTTGCGGAGCACAGGCTCCGGACACGCAGGCCCAGCGGCCATGGCTCACGGGCCCAGCCGCTCCGCGGCATATGAGATCCTCCCAGACCAGGGCACGAACCCGTATCCCCTGCATCGGCAGGCGGACTCTCAACCACTGCGCCACCAGGGAGGCCCTCCTTTTTGTTTTTTATCATCTCTAGAAAGTCTACTTTTCATAACATATTTTTAATCAAAATAAGATATTGCTATGTTGTTCATAGAATACCCCCCAAAAAAGAAACCCTCATTATTAAAGGCAGTTACAAAGTGTAAGTATCATTTCTATCTGGCTATTAAGTCTCTGATCAATATGAAAGTAGCCAGGAAGCATAGGAGGTAATTTATTCACTAATAAACTGTAAATGAAGCTTTGTGATTTATTATATTTTTAGAAATTAATGTGCACATAAATATTTTGATTTGCTCATTTCAAATATATTCAGAAACATACTAATAGATATTTGGATAACACCGAAGTCATGAAGTCTGAGGTTTTAAAATTGAATTATTATATTAAATAGAAATAACCAGTGATGAAAGGCTATTTTTCTTATAAAGTATCATACTCTCTAGTTTTAATCATCTTTTACTCATATAGATTTTCCCAACACTCTCCACTGTCCCAAATCCTACAAACCAGAATGAAACATTATTTTGTACCTTTAATTTCTCATTGTACTTTACTTTTATCTCTTTTCTGGCACACCACTCTCTATCTGAATTATACTCATGTGCCCATATACCTATGTTCTGTATTAGATTCTATAAAAAAGGTATTTGAGGATATAATATGTTTATTACCATTTCTTTATTTTTTATAGAATCTGGTACAGTTTCTTACACAAAAGACATATTCAATAATATCTCTTGACTCAGTAAATCTGTAACAGGTTGTTAAAGGAAAGTTTCCTAACTTACTTTTTAAAAAAAATTTTTATTGGAATATACTTGCTTTACAATGTAATGTGTTAGTTTCTACTGTACAGCAAAGTGAATCAGCTATACATATACATATATCCCCTCTTGATGTTACATTCCAAAGTAGCTTGTAAGATATAACTCTAAGCCGACATTTTATGGTAGATGATTGAGAACTAGTTAGAGGTTCACCCATATCTAATATATAAAAGGGTCAGATTTGTCTGCAGAATTTTGTGAAGAAAGTATAATCAAAAAGACCTGCACTAAAATTTCAATCTCCAGCAAAGTGTAGAATGCAGGCCACTATCCCAAATCCTCGGGATGCAGTACCACTTGAAAGCTAACTATGTGTCTCCTGCCACTGAGATCGAGGGAGCTGATGTCTGACCCATGCCTGACAAAGATGAGGTTGAGGACCTGGCTGGAACAGGACTGTGTCTGGGAATGAACTGTACTTTTCTCTCAAGCCAGTCAAAGGAGTGTGAATTCCAATGACCTCTTTAAAAGTTTTCCAGTTTCTGATGAATTCGGCCAGAGAGTGAGATGTCCTAGGAGACTATCTTCAGATGCCAAAGTAGAAAGGGGTTTGGGAGCATGCAGATGAAAGCTGGGCCTGGTCTACATTGAGAGAGTTGAAGCTGAAGGGGCCCTTTATGGGACATGTGATCACAGACCACAAAAGCCCCAAAACACTTTAAGATGATACCTGTTTGGTAAAACCTTTTGATTTTTCTTTCCCTTCCTCTCTCCTCTCAGACCAGCTCTGAGAAGGACAAAACTCTTTTATTAAAAGGAAAATATCAGATAGAAGAGAGCAGAAAGACCCCTAACCTACTTCTAAAACTGTAGGTTCTCACCTGCAACAGACCTCAGCAGGAGGTGACGGAGACAATCTAATTGTCTTGTTTTTGAGAGCTTTCTTGAGAAATAATTGACATACAATAAACTACACAAATTGAAAGTGTAAAATTTAATAAGCTTGACAGATGCATGCCTCTGTAAGACCATAGCATAATCAAGATAGTGAATATATCATAACCTCCCAAAATTTCCTCATGATACTTTGTAATTACTTCCTCCTTTTTTTTTAATTTATTTATTTTTTTGCTTTATAACAAATATAATCAGTTATACATACACATATGTTCCCATATCCCCTCCCTTTTGCATCTCCCTCCCACCCTCCCTATCCCACCCCTCCGGGCGTTCACAAAGCACCGAGTTGATCTCCCTGTGCTATGCGGCTGCTTCCCACTAGCTATCTACCTTACATTTGGTAGTGTATATATGTCCATGCCGCTCTTTCACTTTGTCACAGCTTACCCTTCCCCCTCCCCATATCCTCAAGTCCGTTCTCTAGTAGGTCTGTGTCTTTATTCCTGTCTTACCCCTATGTTCTTCATGACATTTTTTTTTCTTAAATTCCATATATATGTGTCAGCATACAGTATTTGTCTTTCTCTTTCTGACTTACTTCACTCTGTATGACAGGCTCTAGGTCCATCCACCTCATTACAAATAGCTCAATTTCATTTCTTTTTATGGCTGAGTAATATTGCATTGTATATATGTGCCACATCTTCTTTACCCATTCATCCAATGATGGACACTTAGGTTGTTTCCATCTCCGGGCTATTGTAAATAGGGCTGCTATGAACATTTTGGTACATGTCTCTTTTTGAATTATGGTTTTCTCAGGGTATATGCCCAGTAGTGGGATTGCTGGGTCATATGGTAGTTCTATTTGTAGTTTTTTAAGGAACCTCCATACCGTTCTCCATAGTGGCTGTACCAATTCACATTCCCACCAGGAGTGCAAGAGTGTTCCCTTTTTTCCACACCCTCTCCAGCATTTATTGTTTCTAGATTTTTTGATGCTGGCCATTCTGACTGGTGTGAGATGATATCTCATTGTAGTTTTGATTTGCATTTCTCTAATGAGTAAAGATGTTGAGCATCCTTTCATGTGTTTGTTGGCAGTCTGTATATCTTCTGTGGAGAAATGTCTATTTAGGTCTTCTGCCCATTTTTGGATTGGGTTGTTTGTTTCTTTGTTATTGAGCTGCATGAGCTGCTTATAAATTTTGGAGATTAATCCTTTGTCAGTTGCTTAATTTGCAAATATTTTCTCCCATTCTGAGGGTTGTCTTTTTGTCTTGTTTATGGTTTCCTTTGCTGTGCAAAAGCTTTGAAGTTTCATTAGGTCCCATGTGTTTATTTTTGTCTTTATTTCCATTTCTCTAGGAGGTGGGTCAAAAAGGATCTTGCTGTGATTTATGTCATAGAGTGTTCTGCCTATGTTTTCCTCTAAGAGTTTGATAGTGTCTGGCCTTACATTTAGGTCTTTAATCCATTTTAAGCTTATTTTTGTGTATGGTGTTAAGGAGTGATCTAATCTCTTACTTTTACATGTCCCTATCCAGTTTCCCAGCACCACTTATTGAAGAGACTGTCCTTTCTCCACTGTACATTCCTGCCTCCTTTATCAAAGATAAGGTGACCATATGTCCGTGGGTTTATATCTGGGCTTTCTATCCTGTTCCATTGATCTATCTTTCTGTTTTTGTGCCAGAACCATACTGTCTTGATTACTGTAGCTTTGTAGTATAGTCTGAAGTCAGGGAGCCTGATTCCTCCAGCTCCATTTTTCATTCTCAAGATTGCTTTGGCTATTTGGGGTCTTTTGTGTTTCCATACAAATTGTGAAATTTTTTGTTCTAGTTCTGTGAAAAATGCCAGTGGTAGTTTGATAGGGATTGCATTGAATCTGTAGATTGCTTTGGGTAGTAGAGTCATTTTCACAATGTTGATTCTTCCAATCCAAGAACATGGTACATCTCTCCATCTATTTGTATCATCTTTAATTTCTTTCATCCATGATTTATAATTTTCTGCATACAGGTCTTTTGTCCCCTTAGGTAGGTTTATTCCTAGATATTTTATTCTTTTTGTTGCAATGGTAAATGGGAGTGTTTCCTTGATTTCACTTTCAGATTTTTCATCATTAGTATATAGGAATACCAGAGGTTTCTGTGCATTAATTTTGTAGCCTGCAACTTTGCCAAATTCATTGATTAGCTCTAGTAGTTTTCTGGTAGCATCTTTAGGATTCTCTATGTATAGAATCATGTCATCTGTAAACAGTGACAGCTTTACTTCTTCTTTTCTGATTTGGATTCCTTTTATTTCCTTTTCTTCTCTGATTGCTGTGGCTAAAACTTCCAAAACTATGTTGAATAAGCGTGGTGAGAGTGGGCAACCTTGTCTTGTTCCTGATCTTAGTGGAAATGGTTTCAGTTTTTCACCATTGAGGACGATGCTGGCTGTGGGTTTGTCATATATGGCCTTTATTATGTTGAGGAAAGTTCCCTCTATGTCTACTTTCTGCAGGGTTTTTATCACAAATGGGTGTTGAATTTTGTCGAAAGCTTTGTCTGCATCTATTGAGATGATCATATGGTTTTTCTCCTTGAATTTTTTTAATATGATGTATCACATTGATTGATTAGCATATATTGAAGAATCCTTGCATTCCTGGAATAAACCCCACTTGATCATGGTGTATGATCCTTTTAATATGCTGTTGGATTCTGTTTGCTATTATTTTGTTGAGGATTGTTGCATCTATGTTCATCAGTGATATTGGCCTGTAGTTTTCTTTCTTTGTGACATCCTTGTCTGGTTTTGGTATCAAGGTGATGGTGGCCTCATAGAATGAGTTTGGGAGTGTTCCTCCCTCTGCTATATTTTGGAAGAGTTTGAGAAGGATAGGTGTTAGCTCTTCTCTAAATGCTTGATAGAATTCGCCTGTGAAGCCATCTGGTCCTGGGCTTTTGTTTGTTGGAAGGTTTTAAATCACAGTTTCAATTTCAGTGCTTGTGATTGGTCTGTTCATATTTTCTATTTCTTCCTGATTCAGTCTTGGCAGGTTGTGCATTTCTAAGAATTTGTCCATTTCTTCCAGGTTGTCCATTTTATTGGCATAGAGTTGCTTATAGTAATGTCTCATGATCTTTTGTGTTTCTGCAGTGTCAGTTGTTACTTCTCCTTTTTCATTTCTAATTCTATTGATTTGAGTCTTCTCCCTTTTTTTCTTGATGAGTCTGGCTAATGGTTTATCAATTTTGTTTATCTTCTCAAAGAACCAGCTTTTAGTTTCGTTGATCTTTGCTATTGTTTCCTTCATTTCTTTTTCATTTATTTCTGATCTGATTTTTATGATTTTTTTTCCTTCTGCCAACTTTGGGATGTTTTTGTTCTTCTTTCTCTAATTGCTTTAGGTGCAAGGTTAGGTTGTTTATTTGAGATGTTTCCTGTTTCTTAAGGTGGGATTGTATTGCTATAAACTTCCCTCTTAGAACTGCTTTTTCTGCATCCCATAGGTTTTGGGTCGTCGTGTCTCCATTGTCATTTGTTTCTAGGTATTTTTTTTAATTTCCTCTTTGATTTCTTCAGTGATCACTTCGTTATTAAGTAGTGTTTTGTTTAGCCTCCATGTGTTTGTATTTTTTACAGCTCTTTTTCTGTAATTGATATCTAGTCTCATAGCATTGTGGTCGGAAAAGATACCTCATACAATTTCAATTTTCTTAAATTTACCAAGGCTTGATTTGTGACCCAAGATATGATCTATCCTGGAGAATGTTCCATGAGCACTTGAGAAAAATGTGTATTCTGTTGTTTTTGGATGGAATGTCCTATAAATATCAATTAAGTCCATCTTGTTTAATGTATCATTTAAAGCTTGTGTTTCCTTATTTATTTTCATTTTGGATGATCTTTCCATTGGTGAAAGTGGGTTGTTAAAGTCCCCTACTATGAGTGTGTTACTGTCGATTTCTCCTTTTATGGCTGTTAGTATTTGCCTTATGTATTGAGGTGCTCCTATGTTTGGTGCATAAATATTTACAATTGTTATATCTTCTTCTTGGATCGATCCCTTGATCATTATGTAGTGTCCTTCTTTGTCTCTTCTAGTAGTCTTTATTTTAAAGTCTATTTTGTCTTATATGAGAATTGCTACTCCAGCTTTCTTTTGGTTTCCATTTGCATGGAATATCTTTTTCCATCCCCTTACTTTCAGTCTGTATGTGTCTCTAGGTCTGAAGTGGGTCTCTTGTAGACAGCATACATATGGGTCTTGTTTTTGTATCCATTCAGCCAACCTGTGTCTTTTGGTGGGAGCATTTAGTCCATTTACATTTAAGGTAATTATCGATATGTATGTTCCTATTCTCATTCTCTTAATTGTTTTGGGTTCGTTATTGTAGGCCTTTTCCTTCTGTTGTGTTTCTTGCCTAGAGAAGTTCCTTTACCATTTGTTGTAAAGCTGGTTTGGTGGTGCTGAACTCTCTCAGCTTTTGCTTGTCTGTAAAGGTTTTAATTTCTCCATCAAATCTGAATGAGATCCTTGCTGGGTAGAGTAATCTTGGTTGCAGGTTTTTCTCCTTCATCACTTTAATTATGTCCTGCCACTCCCTTCTGGCTTGTAGAGTTTCTGCTGAGAGATCAGCTGTTATCCTGATGGGGATTCCCTTGTGTGTTATTTGTTGTTTTTGCCTTGCTGCTTTTATTATGATTTCTTTGTGTTTAATTTTTGACAGTTTGATTAATATGTGTCTTGGCATATTTCTCCTTGGATTTATTCTGTATGGGACTCTCTGTGCCTCCTGGACTTGATTAACTATTTCCTTTCCCATATTAGGGAAGTTTTCAACTATAATCTCTTCAAATATTTTCTCAGTCCCTTTCTTTTTCTCTTCTTCTTCTGGAACCCCTATAATTCGAATGTTGGTGTGTTTAATGTTGTCCCAGAGGTCTCTGAGACTGTCCTCTGTTCTTTTCATTCTTTTTTCTTTATTTTGCTCTGCAGCAGTTATTTCCACTATTTTATCTTCCACCTCACTTATCCGTTCTTCTGCCTCAGTTATTCTGCTATTGATCCCATCTAGAGTATTTTTTATTTCATTTATTGTGTTTTTAATCAATGCTTGATTCATCTTTAGTTCTTCTAAGTCCTTGTTAACTGTTTCTTGCATTTTGTCTATTCTAATTCCAAGATTTTGGATCTGGGAAATAGAATCTTGGATCATCTTTACCATCATTATTCTGAATTCTTTTTCAGGTAGACTGCTTATTACCTCTTCATTTGTTAGGTCTGGTGGGTTTTTATCTTGCTCCTTCTCCTGCTGTGTGTTTTTCTGTCTTCTCATTTTGCTTATGTTACTGTGTTTGGGGTCTCCTTTTTGCAGGCTGCAGGTTCGTAGTTCCCGTTGTTTTTGGTGTCTGTCCCCAGTGGCTAAGGTTGGTTTAGTGGGTTGTGTAGGCTTCCCGGTGGAGGGGACTTGTGCCTGTGTTCTGGTGGATGAGGCTGGATCTTGTCTTTCTGGTGGGCAGGTCCACGTCTGCTGGTGTGTTTTGTGGTGTCTGTGGACTTTTTATGATTTTAGGCCACCTCTCTGCTAATGGGTGGTGTTGTGTTCCTGTCTTGCTAGTTGTTTGGTATAGTGTGTCCAGCACTGTAGCTTGCTGGTCGTTGAGTGAAGCTGGGTGCTTGTTCTGAGATGGAGATCTCTGGAAGATTTTCGCTGTTCAATATTATGTGGAGCTGGGAAGTCTCTTGTGGACCAGTGTCCTGAAGTTGGCTCTCCCACCTCAGAGGCACAGCACTGACTCCTGGCTCCTCAATTTGGGATGATTTGTTGTCTATTCATGTATTCCACAGACGCAGGGTACATCAAGTTGATTGTGGAGCTTTAATCTGCTGCTTCTGAGGTTGCTGGGAGAGTTTTCCCTTTCTCTTCTTTGTTCTCACAGCTCCTGGGTCTCAGCTTTGGATTTGGCCCCGCCTCTGCATGTAGGTCGCCGGAGGGCGTCTGTTCTTCGCTCAGACAGGACAGGGTTAAAGGAGCAGCCTCTTCGGGGACTCTGGCTCACTCAGGCCGGGCGGGAGCGAGTGGCACAGAGTGCTGGGCGAGCCTGCAGCGGCAGAGGCCGGCGTGATGTTGCCCCAGCCCGAGGCGCCCCATGTGTTCTCCCAGGGAAGCCGGCCCAGGATCCCGGGACCCTGGCAGTGGTGGGCTGCACAGGCTCCTGGAAGGGCGGTGTGGACAGTGACCTGCGCTCGCACACAGGTCTCTTGGCGGCAGCAGCAGCAGCCCCAGCATCCCACGCCCGTCGCTGGTCTCTGCGCTTTCAGCCGTGACTCGCGCCCGTCTGTGGGGCTCCTTTAAGCAGTGCTCTTAATCCCTTCTCCTCGCGCACCAGGAAACCAAGAGGGAAGAAAAAGTCTCTTGCCTCTTCGGCAGCTCCAGAGTTTTCCCGGACTCCCTCCCGGCCAGCTGTGGCACACTAGCCCCCTTCAGGCTGAGTTCTCGCCACCAGCCCCAGTCCTCTCCCTGAGCTCTGACCGAAGCCCGAGCCTCAGCTTCCAGCGCCGCCCGCCCTGGCGGGAGAGTAGACAATCCTCTCGGGCTGGT
The DNA here is from genome assembly GCF_964341445.2 of Mesoplodon mirus. NCBI lineage: Eukaryota > Metazoa > Chordata > Mammalia > Artiodactyla > Ziphiidae > Mesoplodon > Mesoplodon mirus. The sequence goes on along the minus strand of NC_138982.1, from coordinate 124,925,880 downwards.
GAGTGCCGCTCGGCACCAATCCTCTGTGCGGGAATCTCTCCGCTTTGCCCTACCCAGGTATGTGGGGAGTTTCTTGCCTTTTGGGAGGTCTGGGGTCTTCTGCCAGCATTCAGAAGTGTTCTGTAGGAGTTGTTCCACGTGTAGCGGTATTTCTGGTGTATCCGTGGGGAGGAAGTTGATCTCTGTGTCTTACTCTTCTGCCATCTTACCCGGAAGTCCTCCCTTCCTCCTTCTTATCTTCTCCCGACCTTGCCATCCTTAAATAACCACTAACCTATTATACTGGAGATTAGTTTGCATATTCTTGAATTTTATATGAATGAAATCATATATCATCCATTGTTTTGTGGGGAGGAGAGGTCTGGTCTCTTTTATTCAACAGAATTATTTGGAGGTTCATCCATGGTATTCTTGTATCAATTGTTTGTATCAATGATTCACTCATTTTTATTGCTAATATTTCATTTTTTAGGTATACCACAATTTATTCACCTGGTAGTAGACATTTAGATTAATTTTGTCTCGTACAAATATTTATGCTATGAATAAATGTACATTTTTTTGTAGGGATATATATATTTACATTTTTTCTCTTGGGTAAATGCCTAGGAGCAGAATGGATGGGTCATACGGTTGGTATACGCTTGACTTTTAAAAAGAAACAACCTGGCAAGCATTTCCCAAAGTGGTTGTGTCATTTTCTAGTCACACCAGCAGTGAATGAAAGCGTTCAAATAGCTCTGCATCCTCTTCAGTGCTTGACACAATCAGCCTTTTTTAATATCAGCCATTTGATTGGGCATGTCATGGTATCACATTGTGATTTTAATTTTCCTTTCATTAAAACCTAATGATGTTGAGCATATATTAATGTGTATATTTGCAATTTACCTAAAATTGAACATTTCAAATGATAGAAATTAGACAGTTTTTATGACTTTAAGTGACTCCAGGTCTGTCTGTTCCTTGATTAAACAACATTCCAGTCACAATTAAATGAACTTTTGTTCAGCTTATTATTTCAATAAACACCTCCTGGTTTAGTAACTCAGTAAATCTATAATATCTTATTTAATTAATTAAAAGTTGTATAGTTGTTAATGTGGCAGACTGTTAATCAAAGAAAGCTGCTTTTAGGAAACAATAGGGTAATTTTTGATTGTTATAGTATTAAGCAAGGCATTTGTGAGAAATTAAGCATATTACCAAAAATAAATGCTGAAACTGCAGGATGATGTGAGGTTCACTGGATGTCTTTTAAATGTCCCAAAACAGTTTTCAGACAACTGCTTCAGACTGGAGGCACCACACTGAACATCACCCAACTAAGAAATGAAAATTAAACATTAAAATCAATAAAATATGACTACAAAGTTGATTTCAAATTCTTCAGTGTGTATTAAACACCAATGTTGTATCTAGGAAGCTGTGATAAAGTAGAGGCTTCAAATCCATCACATATGTGTTGTAAACAATCTTATATATGTTCGATTTTTAAATCTGGGACAAGAAGGAACTTGTGTTACATAATCTTATGTTTATTATATTTCATTCTATTAACCAATTATCCATACATTTTTCCCAAACTACTTGTTAACTTGACTCATAAAATCTCCTATAGTTACTCACTGATTCAATAAAAATTTTTTTCAGTAGTATTTTTAAAAAATGGGTTGGGGAGGGCTTCCCTGGTGGCACAGTGGTTGAGAGTCCACCTGCCGATACAGGGGACAAGGGTTCGTGTCCCGGTCCAGGAAGATCCCACATGCTGTGGCTGGGCCCATGGATCATGGCCGCTGAGCCTGTGCATCCAGAGCCTGTGCTCTGCAATGGGAGAGGCCACAAGAGTGAGAGGTCTGTGTACTCCAAAAAAAAAAAGGGTTGGGGAGGCGACCCTGACAAGCAGCCACAAGATATTTCCAGTTTGATAAATGAAATACCTTTGACATTACATTAGACCTTTTGCATTATTGATCTAACGAGGAAGAGGAATATAAGAATGGTGATTTAGTATTAACCCTCAAAACTAAGGCTTCAGCAGCATCCTTGCTGTCAGTCTATAAGGATGGTTGTAATAAATTGGAAAGAAACATCACTCTAAGAGTTCTCTTCATAATAAAAGACAAAATAGTCACAAACTCAAAGTTTATTTTTCCAATGTCCACATACTCTGAGAAAGTTTAATTCATTTTTTATATATTATTATTTTTTTTTCAGTATGCGGGCCTCTCACTGTTGTGGCCTCTCCTGCCGCAGAGAACAGGCTCCAGATGCACAGGCTCAGCGACCATGGCTCATGGGCCCAGCTGCTCTGCGGCATGTGGGATCCTTCAGGACCAGGGCACGAACCCGTGTCCCCTGCATCGGCAGGCAGACCCTCAACCACTGTGCCAACCAGGGAAGCCCCATTTTTTAATATAATTTTTAATCAATTTTTACTTTGAGAAATGGAAATGCTAGAAAAGAAAAATGAATCCCAGTAGTTAGAACAGTCTCAGAATGTTTGTTTTTTATTTCTGACCTAACATTGTTCCATAAATTTTGTTAGCAAAATATTCAGAATTGAGTATAAGATGAGTTACTCTTTTCATGTGGAAATCTGAGAATCATTGTCCTGTAATTAGCTATAACAAGCTGATACCTCCACTTTCAATTCCACACTGGAAGATCTATTCTACTCTCCTCCACCCCTTTTCATTACTGTCACTCCCTTTTTTTTTTTTTTTTTTTTTTTGCGGTATACGGGTTTCTCACTGTTGTGGCCTCTCCTGTTGTGGAGCACAGGCTCCGGACATGCAGGCTCAGCGGCCATGGCTCATGGGCCCAGCCACTCCGTGACACATGGGATCTTCCTGGACCGGGGTACGAACCCATATCCCCTGCATCGGCAGGCGGACTGTCAACCACTGCGCCACCAGGGAAGCCCGTGTCACTCCCTTTTTCAACAGTGAAATACCTTGCTGCAATTGTCCACAATGCATAATCTCATTTGTCAGTCCCACAATACCTAGAAAGTGGTTTCAAATCTACTAATCCATACCAATACAGAAATCTTGCTAACTAGATTTCAGAACCTTTTAAAAAATATTTTTGTCTTTATACTGAAGGCATTATAGGCAAAATATAATGGTAATATGTTTACAAGTTACTTGGGTTATTTCTTTGTCCCACCCTTCACTCTGGTTGTGCTATTCATTTGAAATACAGTTAGGTTAATTTGTTTTCCATTTTAAAGTTTTTTTTTTTTCCAGCATCATTTATTGTATTTTATTGACTGTATAAAACCTTAATGTGTATCCAAATGTCAAAACTATACCAAAAGAAGGGAGATCTGAGATGTTTTAGAACTATCATTCTTAGGTTTTGATTTTTAAAAGTAAATACATATATATTTCCTATTTCCCCTTCTTTCTTATGCAAATGGTAGCATACAATATACAATCTGTTGCTGTTTTTTTCCTGACCTAATATTATTAAGTGAAATTATTTCACATTAGTTATATAGAGCTTCCTCAGTTTTTCTAACAACTGCATAGACTCCAGTGTGTAATATACCATAGTTTTTTCAGCCAATATCTTATGTTTGTGATTATATTTTCCTCCAGTATCTTGCACTTATAAATAATGCAGCAATAAATAATGTGGTGCATGTGTATTTTCATATAGTTTGAGATATTTTTTCATTCTAAAAATTGAAATTCCTAAATTCATATATTGTTTTAACATATATTAAAACATTATCTTTCTTAAGAGTTATAAAAGTTTATATTCCTAGCAGCAATATTTGAATGCTTGTATTTCTGTGAGAGAAAGACAGAGACAAAAAGATTTGTTTCAGAGATTTGACCTTTGCAGTAATTTCAGCAGTTTGACCTTATCCAGAACTGGTTAAGCAGTATTTATAAATCTGTTTTCTTGTGTCTGATGCTGGATCTTGAGGTACACAGGGACAGGCAGCAAGGAGGGGAGGAGAGATGTCATGTCAGGGTGAATGCAAGAACCCAAAGCACAAGCTATATAGCCCATGAGGAGAAGCTGAAACCTGTGTCACTTGTTGTTGTCTCTGTTGTCTCTGCCTCAGTGGCTTGGGTGTTCTACAGAAGCTGGGCTTTGTCACAGAGCTAACACATATCCAACTTAGGAGTTGGTGAAGCCAAAAAGGAACAAAGGAAATGTGAAGCAACTGCAGGCCCAGCTGCAGCCTTATATAAAAGAAATGAGTCAGGCCATCAGCAAAAATGTGTGAGGGCTACAAAATGGCTGCCGCTTCACAGCCATCCTCGAATCTCTCACAAGAGTCTCTCCTATAACCCACCCTAAACAGAAACATACAGGAAAGGAAATCATAGAGAATGTATTTCAGCATAGTCATGTTGACATGTCAAAAGATGACATAAGAATTCTATACCAGTGTTTTCTATTTTCAAACTGAGTTCTCAAGTTCTGTGCTATGTAATTATGATCAGAAGATGATTAGAGACTCTTTTCCATGACTTTTGAGTGTAAGTATAGTAGAAACTGCCATGTCCAGGCAATTGAGAAAAATGCATTTGCAAAGAAATTATGTCTAACCAAAATTAGTAATATCTAGCATGGTACTTAGCACAGTGGCAAAAAGTAAGCACTCAGTTAGTACATATTAAATGAATGACTAGATTGGGGAAAGTGGAGAAAGGAGAAGAAACAGTCATAATGGATATGAAAGCAGGGCAAATGGTGCCAGAAACTTGATGGTCCTGGGGAACCAGAAGAATAGCTGAAAACCAAATATCCTGAAGTCATAGCTAAAAGCCTAGTGAGCCAAACTCTGGATTTTCACATGGTACTTTTAATCTGATAAATAGATGGTCTTTTTGTTTGTTCATTTTAAACTTCCTTTTATACCTTTACATTAACAGGAATGTTTACAAAATATTTTGTGGATTTAGTGTTTTCTGAAATATGCACTGAAAAATTCTTGTCTTTGTTTTCTACATCACTCATTTGCACAGATTTGTAAAATACTTGCATTAGTCAAGAAATTAACTTTCTTCTATTCAGTAAACATTATGAAGCAAGCAACTGTCCTTTAGATCTATTGTTTGAATAGTAAAGAAAAAATATTTTCTAGAGAATTTTGAGTAAATTCTTAAATTTATAATTTTCTTGGCTTATATATTTTTAGAATTTTTTTTTTAGAAACGACCCAAATACCGTAGTTTGTCTAGGGAGACTTTCAGTACACATGAAAGCTGGTAATACTTAAAATTTTATTGTTAATATTAGATTACCACAATAGGATAGGAGATATGATCAGAGACCATGAATTGCTCTAACAGAAAATACTATGAGATATCATTTTGACCCGGATTCCTATTTTGATGAAGTGTGCAAACACCCCGTGGCAGAGCAAACTTATTTTAAAAGTCAATAGTGATAAGTGATGGATGAAAAGTGCAAATCTATCTTTGTGAGCAAAAGAGTTTTAATAGAACTAATCTATATGGTCAAGAGAATAGCACGTGTCTCAGTAATGGTGCATTCAAGGTGAAAGATGGGAATTAGTTTTTCAAAAAACATAAAGAAAAAAATGAAAAGTTAGTCATATTTTATCTTAAATACCATAAAGTATTCTATACATTAGCCTTTGAAGTTTCCTGTTTTTTCATTGATTATTCAGTGTAATTATAACCATGCATTAAATAAGGTCACCTAGGATATAACTGAATATAGTAAACTTGAATTTAGCTTTGGAGCTTCACTCCAAAATGGAAATGAGTGTGGTTACTTAGAAAAAAAAATTCACAAACCAATTAACATATTCCCATTGTTTCCTTTATGACATCAATTGCCATTAAAGCACTGTGCAAAATTTTACTGCACATCACATAATGGAATAGAAAAGTTCCTGCCATCTAACTTTAAGATGTAGAAGGCTTATCATTATAAGTATTTCCAGCATTCTGAATCGTACCTTAAACATTTCTCACCAAATGAAACACATAAACCAGTTATAACTGCCAAGGCACCCTTTTATACCTTATATGTTGATTCCACGAGGTGAAATAGTAGCATGATTACTCAAAAAACACCCAGAGAACACATCAGCTTTTTGATCCTGTATCTTCATTTGGTGAGAACTAAGATGCTTACTTGAAAGTCTTTCTCACTTCAATTGTCCTTATTCTGGAATACCAAACTCCATGTGGGCTGCCTGTCCAATACTGGGACTTTAATTTTATGTCAGTGATGAAAAGCCATTTCACTCCTTAACTCTTATTATCATGTGGAACCTTTCAGCCTTAAACATTTCAGTACTGTGAGACTCATGAATGCGAAACTCATTGGCTTTCAGAGCTGGATGGTTTGGGCACCCATGCCTCAGGTGAGAGCCTTAAAAGTTTGGGCTCTATGTGTGTTGCCCAAACTCTTTATTCTCCAGGGAGAAACTGGGAGTTTGGGGTTCTCTCCTAACTGTAAGACTCTGTGCCAGGAGTGGGATTTATGGCCAGACTGTATCTCAGCCTTTCCTATCTGCTTCCATGTGGGTGTTTTCCCAGTCATCTGACATGTAGGAGTCATTCAGTTATTTTCTGGATTTCTCTCAGAGAAGATTGATCAATCTGTAGTTGTATATTCAGCAGGTCTTTAGGAAGAGGGAAAATTAAGAGCCTCCTATCCTGCTACCTTGATACATGCCCAAAACAAAACAAAACAGAACAAAACTTCCCCTCTTTTCTCACATTTCTTTTTGGTAATGCCTTCCCACTCTAATGCTAGATTTGGCTGTGGGACTTGCTAATGCAATAATAACAAACGTGATACAAGTAAAGCTTTCCAATTAATTGCACTTGACAACTCTCCTGACAATTGGAATCATTTTGACTAGTCTATCATATACATGTAAACAAAATCAGACTAGCTTATTGGATGATGTGAAGTATGTGACCAGTATCCCCTGTTACCTTGGGTAATAGCCCACAAATCTCCAAACATGTGAGAAAGACCATTCAAGATAAGCCATCCCCCAGACAACTCTCCAGCTGACTGCAAACACATGGGAAAGTGCGGACCAAAAAAACCAGCAGGCAGACATATCGTAGATTTGAGGGAAAAAAATATGGTTGTGGTTTTAATCCACTAAATTTGGGGGTGGTTTATGAAGCAAAAGCTAACAATTATAGCAGAGAGGCTTTCCCTTACCATCTTAGAATAGCATATCTGATACTCTCTAAAATGTCATCTTGTTTTAAATTATCTTCATAGCTTTTGTAACCATCTGATTTTCTGTTTGTTTCTTTTTTCTCTGCATTTCCTCCACTATATTGTAAGCTCTCAGCATGATTTAACCTGGCTTTTTCATTCATATCTCCCTGAACCTGTAGCAGTTTTTGACAAATACTAATAATTCAATGAATATTTTTTGAAATAATGAAGAAAGAAAGAAATGAAATGTGTATTTGTAATCATAACACACTATCAATACCATTCTTTAATACATTTGTTCATTCTATATGAATTTTCCCAGAAAAAAATTTGAATCTTTTCCAGATATAAGTTAAGGTATTTGAGAAGTATTATTACCTTATTATTCTATAGATGAATTCGTTTTTGTTTTGAAGCCCAACTTTACCAAGTAGTGAACACTACAGATCTTTTAATTTATGGCATCTTGAGCCTCTGCATTTTGAATAAGACTAAAGAAGACTAAATAAATTTGGGCAGCACAAAGTATTAAAAAGATATATTTACTACCCCTCTTTATCTTTCATTGTTCAAGCATCATCTGGGAAGTTCCTTTTTATATCTGATCTTCGGATACAAATCAGTGTCAGTCTCAGAAGCACCCTCAACTTCTACCATTAAATTCCCTCTCTTTCTCTCTTTTTCTCCCTTTCTACTTTCTCTCCTAGTTGTGAGGCACTCTAGAACTGCAGAAAATTCAGCAGGGTTGTGTTAGTCTTTTTACCCTCCCCAGTTTTTTGGGACTTTTAAAAAAGAATTTATTTATTTATTTATTTATTTTTGGCTGTGTTGGGTCTTCGTTGCTGCTCACGGGCTTTCCCTAGTTGTGGTGAGTGGGGGTTATACTTGGTTGTGGTCCATGGGCTTCTCATTGCAGTGGCTTGTTGCAGAGCATGGGCTCTAGGTGCATGGGTTTTAGTAGTTGTGGCACATGGGCTCAGTAACTGTGGCTCGGGGACTCTAGAGCACAGGCTCAGTAGTTGTGGCACATGGGCTTAGTTGCTCTGTGGCATGAGGGGTCTTCCTGGACTGGAGCTCGAACCTGTGTCCCCTGAATTGGCAGGCAGACTCTCAACCACTACACCACCAGGGAAGCCCATACCCTCCCAGTTTTATATAGAAAATTATTTTATACCCTATGTAGTCATGCTGCTAGGATGTGCAGAAAATCTATGAAGTTATCTAAGAACCCACTTTATGGAAACCCAGAAGCAATGTCTATCCTCTTCACTTGAGCCATGTTTAGGTAAGCAAAATCTCTAGGATCATGCCATTACTTTGTGCATAAGTCTGTCTTGAGATTCAGTTTCCTGTGAGTTTCCCAGTTTTAGTTATTCCCTTCCAGGTTCAGCCTAATGGATTAAGTTCTGCTTAGGGACAAGCTTCTTTGCCAAGTCTTCCATTTTTCTTATAACTTTCCCCTTCCTCACTTAGTCCAGGGGTAAGGCAGATTCTCTCTTTTTATCATTCCAATCTTTGTGAATACGAAATCACCAAATATTCTTATTTTTAATATATATATATGTATGTATCACAGATAAAAATCAAGATCAAGCTAAATAACTTTCCTCAGCAGACTACTAAGTCTTCAATCAATTCAGCCACTCCAAATATCAGGATAGACTTATCTTAACAAATTATCCAATCTAACTAAGTCACTCTCAATACCAATGCATCCCAGAAACTTATATTTACATTTATGTGTGTTGGAAATCACAGATACTATCAATGTTTCTCAGAGTACAATACCTGATTCACCTGTAATCATCTGGATGCTATTTAAGAATGCAAACTCCTGATTCACACCCCAGAAATACTTAGTGAGAATCACAAGGATGGAGAAAAAGAGATCTGATTCTTATACACTTTAAAAATGAATGCATTAAAAAATGTACAATGTACATAAGAGTAAGTCTTTTAAAAATGTTTAGATGATGCAATTTGCCCACTAACAATTACACATGTACTTGAATTTGTTTACATGTGGTATAAAGAATTCAATTCTATTCTCTCCTTCAAGGTAGACCAATGGCTTGCCCTAACAAAAATGTTATCCAAGTGTCAAGAATGCAATAACGAAAGAGTGCAGAGATGCAGTGAAGACTTCCAGACACTTGAACATAATATCATATTGCTATTGTTCTATGGAATTTATAATTTCAGACACTACTAATTACATCTGAATAATTCAGTTTAGCTAATATGGGATTTCTTATTATTAGCATACTTGGTTAGTTTCAAGATCCTGACCTTGGCTTACTTCCATGGACTTCATATTTTAGAAACAGATTTAATTTATAAACTTGTTCTAAACAAATCTGTGTTTGAAGTAACTCCTAAAATAGCTAAACAACTAATTCTTAAAGTAATTTGGTTAATTGATCTGTTGAAATTTCCAAATATTCAATATTTTCCAATGGATTTTTACATAAATTTTGGACAAGAATGGGCTTTCTAAAGCATATTACACACTAAAGAATTTTTTTTTCAATTTGGTTAATTCATCTGTAATATCATATGCTTGACTAGTAAAAAAATGTGTTAGTCAAGACATCATTGAAGAATGGTGATAATCAGAGTACACTACCAATACAATTATTTACGCTTTTTGTAATAATTAAAAACAATTACATGCATGCAATCATTCAACTCCTTGAATGATTGACATTAAGCATCATTTTATTTCTGGAATTGTCTTAAACACATGTGAAATTCAGACAAAAGTCTTTGAAAAAAGTAGACAAAGTAATTATGGAAATACTTGTTGAGCTTGCAATATTAATTATTTAGCCTCTATTACAATTTATAGTCTAAAGCCAGTCAACACAAGCCATTAGGAAATGGGTTTTGGATTCACACTTTCTTGTTGCAGATTTCAGCCATGTCACAGTGTTAAACTTCTCTAATTGTCAATTCCTAATATAGATAGTTTGAGAACAGAGTGAGTTATTAGTGAAACCCATAGTTAATGTTCATTCAATGATAGTTATTACTAGGCCCTGGAGGTGTTTTCCTAGTTATACTTTTATATATTCCAAAGTAGCTTATATATATATATATATATATATATATATATATATATATATATATATATATATATATATATATATATTTTTTTTTTTTTTTGCGGTACGCGGGCCTCTCACTGTTGTGGCCTCTCCCGTTGCTGAGCACAGGCTCCGGACACGCAGGCCCAGCGGCCATGGCTCACGGGCCCAGCCACTCTGCGGCATGTGGGATCTTCCTGGACTGGAGCATGAACCCGTGTCCCCTGCATCGGCAGGCGGACTCTCAACCACTGTGCCACCAGGGAAGCCCAGCTAATATATTGTTTTTAATATGGACATTTCTAGCTCTCCCATTGTGTGTCACACACATATCTGAGCTTTCATTGACTATGTTCCCCTTATTTGATGTAATAAGAAACCAAAATGATGAAGCTGTAAAGATTTTTCTAAGGACAGAAGAGAATCTTACATAAGCCCATGACATCGAGTATTTTTAAGGACACAATTACTATTATTGGAAGTATAAGTATCATTTATAATTATTCAGGTACTTTAAAACATCTCAAAAAAAAAAAACACCTCTGTTTGCTTCAGTTTCCATTTTACAAATGAATGCCTTATCAAATAATCAGTATCTTTTATAAACAGAGAATCTGATCATCACAGCTGTGGCCACAGGGCCAACAGACACAGTGGGCTACTCTATTACCATATGATGTGCATATTCAGGTGTAAAAAATCTAAAAGGTGAAATTAATCTAGCTTCCATTCTGAAGTGATGGTGTGTTATAATAAAGAAGAAGATGATAAAGAACTATTGAATCTCAACCATCTTATTAACTACATTAAAGGGAGAGAATTGTAATATCAGGTAACAAGAATAAAAATATGATATTCAGCAGTGAATTTGTATAAAATGTAGTAGTATGTATTATCATGTGAATGAGATAGGATTTTTATTTTTTAAACAAAGAACAGGGCTTCCCTGGTGGTGCAGTGGTTAAAAATCCACCTGCCAATGCAGGGGACATGGGTTCGAACCCTGGCCCGGGAAGATCCACATGCCAGAGCAACTAAAGCTGTGTGTCACAACTACTGAGCCTGCGTGCCACAACTACTGAAGCCTGCATGCCTATAGCCCATGATCCACAGCAAGAGAAGCCAGCACAATGAGAAGCCTGTGTACCACAACAAAGAGCAGGTCCCACTCACCACAACTAGAAGAAAGCCCATGCAGCCTGCACAGCAGCAAAGACCCAACACAACCAAAAATAAATAAATAAATAAATTTCTAAAAACAAAACTAAACAAAAAAACAAAGAACAATGTAGACTTCTAATTTTGTAACCTGTGACTTAGAGTAAAAAAAATCACATTTTTCATTTTCCTCAAGCTATTCCAACTAACTTCTTCTAATTTACCAGTCAAATTGGTTTCCCAAATTCAAATGTCTTCCTATGCTAACAGAATCTATAGAGTAATGTAATTACTTAATCCATTCATTATATGGGATAAAGATAGTACAGTAAAAATGTCAAATAGAGTCAAGGCTATCTGAATGAGAAATTCTTTCATTTGTAATTTTTCCTTTCCCAAAAGAGACATGAAGGTATAATTTCCTGCATGCATGAAATGTCTTATATTAGCTTCTGAAAATAAAAGTCTCAGGAACCATTTCAAAGTACAAAGTACTTCATATTCGTAACTTTGGACAAGCTCTATAATCTTTCAGGGCCTCAGTTTCCTCATCTCCAAAGTGAGAATTATAAGCCACTGTCCACTCACCATATTATTAATCAAAAGTTTTATGAGTCCAGAAAACAGTCAGTTTTTTAAGTAAGGAAAGATGCAGTGAGATTTTTCAATTTAATGAGATTGAAGCAATTACAATATTAAATTGACATTGAAAGCTGAAATTTAATTAAAAAGTGTTTTATAGAAAAATGGTAAAAGCCGCAACTCAGTAAACTTATATTTTGCCCACATATGCTTGGAGCAACTCTGCTTTTGTCTCCTGCAGAAACTATGCATCTCTTGGAAAGCACGTGACCAAGCAGCAAGGAGGTGTCAAAAGGAAGACAACCTGTCCAGAGCCCATTATAATTATTCTGTGAAAGTTTTCAATAGCAATATATCCAGCCAGGATGGAGACTGGGAATGAGAAAGAAAAGTGAATCAACATTTTATCTGCAAAACATATGCAAACATACACATACACACACAGAGTAGATGTGATTTTAGTAATCTCAATAGGTCAAAAGTAAAACAATTTTCTGTAAAACCCATATAAAATGGATAATTTGAAGATGAGAACCTAAATTTTAAGTGACACATAGTATTGATTCTTTCAACAGATATCTTTGAGTGTTTAATATATTAGACACTTGATATATATCTTTGAACAAAACATCAAAGATCCCAGCTGTTGTAAGGATGTACATTCTAGGAAAGGAGGTAGCTAAGAAATAAATCATAGTCACAGTATACAAATTATATATAATGTTGAAAGCAAATAAGTACTTGGAAAATAGAGGGAGAGAGGAGAGAGAGGAATGAGAGACAGGGAGAGAATGGATAGATGAAGGGGTTTGAAAATATACTTTCTGACCACAATCAGCTGCATGCAATATAGGCATGGAATAGTCAGGGAGGTAAATTTAATTAGGTTTTTCAAAATATGTATGTGAAACCAGAAAGGGAAATTGCTCTGTGGATGTAGGCAAAGGATGATTATCATGACTGACCATAGGATTAAACTTAGTAAGCAAGACAGAGAAAACATCAAAGCAGCAAAGAACAGTTGAAAAAAAGTGTTGTGTAGAATCCATGAAATATGTTTTGTAGATCAAGGAATATCTTAAATGAGGGAATAATAGGGAATACACTGTTCTAAACCTGGATCCTTATATAAAATTAAGCTTGCATATATTGGTAATGTATAACATAAAAAAGATTCTTGTCTAAAAAGTAAAATTGTTTATATTTCTATAAAAATACTAAAACAGGGACTTCCCTGGTGGCGCAGTGGTTGACTCCAACTGCCGATGCAGGGGACACAGGTTCGTGCCCCAGTCCGGGAAGATCCCACATGCTGTGGAGTGGCTGGGCCCATGAGCCTGAGCGTCTGGAGCCTGTGCTCCGCAACAGGAGAGGCCACAACAGTGAGAGGCCCGTGTACCACACACACACACACACACACAAAAAAAAAATCTAAAACAATAATAAAATAATATAGTACATTACTGAGTATTTTCATTAGGAAAAATAAAATTATTAAAATCATGCCAAATTGAACCCAACACATGAAATAAACATTTTAGTGTTTTATTTGTAATTTGACATTGGTCACTGAGGTGACATTGGAAGTTTGCATTTGTTTTTCTTACTTATATTGGTTGGCATTTTGCAGATATGGAAACAAAGTCATGGATAAAGAAATGGCTTGCTGATAGAGGTTCTAGGACTTTGACACAGAGATTGACCCTTGTTAGTGCTTTTGAGGAAAAAAACACGTCCTCCCTGATAGATATGTTCAACCTCATCTCTTTGTATCACTGTGTGAGAAGAGCAACAGACATAAGAAAACTTAATTGTAGTGCCTAATGATAGGAGTTCTCCTATGCAGAAGACTTAAACTATTATTCATGTTATTGTTTTATGTAACATTATAATTGTATGAAATATTTAAAGACATACCAAAAAATAAATAATAGTTAAATAATTAACAACTTGAGGGAATAAAATTCTGAATATGCTATTGTTTGTTATTCTGGATGAGGAAAGAGGAACTCTCAAATACCTTGAAATTGACTTTTGATTAATTGCATTTTTGCCAATCTCCATAACAAAAAGTGTGATTTTTCTTATAGCAAAGATGTCAATGATTGTTTTCCTAAAAGATGCAGTGGTGTCCAGCTTCATGCAATCCTGATACCCTCTGTGAATACAACACAATATATCATTTTTCAATTTTACTATAACAAGAATCCTTCAATGTAATTTTTTCTCTTTGGAATGTGCTAAATAGAGGTGAAACTATTTTGTTTCCTAATACATAGTGAGTTTGTATTTAAAAGAATAAAGATTAATATTAGACCTTCTGATTGAAATGCAGTTTAACCTTTGTGTCATATTTTGAAACATACGAAAATATTCATCTAAAATTGATATAACTACATATTTTTATTCAGCCAAGTAATTTTAAAAAGAAAAAAGTAGTATTTTTTAGTGCATTTCAAAAAAACTCTAAAATCATCAATGACAAGGTTAACATTTCAGGGCATTCAATCTGTCTTCTGAATATGCATTGTCAGGCAAGCCTTAGATACCACCAAAATATGTTTCCCTAATAGTAAATCATCATCATGATTGCCATTATTGATCTGTAGAACCAGTAACTGAATCTATCCATGGGATTCAACACCATCTATCTTGATGTTATATAGTCCCATCCTCCTGCCTAAACCCATTAAACTGTCATCTGTGGGTTTACATCATTTTTATTTGAGGGGCTTAGTGAAACTTTGCACTTTTCTTGTTTGCTAAAACACTTCTAAGACCAAACTATCTCATCAGGAAAATTTCATTGTTTCCTGTTATTGTCTGTTACCACGATTGGAGGTCATAATAACTTTTAATGTAAGTATAACCATTAACACAACGTAGCATGGTATATATAGTGTGCACATTTATTTTCATGTCTATACATATACATATATGAGTGTATAATGTGATGTTAATTTAAATCTATTGGAACATGGGAAATATTACGTATATATTGAATCAATTAAGAATTGGAGGATACTATTTAAATACTGTAACCTACCTCTCCAAAACATTAAATAGTAACAAAGGAAAGATATTACATATAAATTATGTAGTTAATACATTTTCCTGGAGTTAAAATAAGATATCATGGAGTATGAAATCAGGATATTTCCCTTCCTTCATTTCCAAAGACTTTCAGGGATTCATTAATGGATTTCACTGTGTGCATGGATATATTGACAACGCATGCAAAATATTTTATCTATGTGCATCTCTGCTAATTGGTGAGGAAAAATCAATAGTTTTCAATATCTCAGGAGATATAATGATCTATAAATTATTAAGAGATACAGGATAATTAAAAACATTTTTAATTTAAAGGATAATTATAAAAATCAATTTGCTGAAAATTAAAATGTGACATATTTTACTTAGTTTACACTCAAAACTTTGAAAGTAAGCAATGAAAATTGGTTTAATATCAAAATGAAACATAAAACACTGCACATCTGTAGCCTAAAGCCCATTGCATGAAATGTGTTAGAAGTGTTCAGAGTAATACAAATAGATACTGCATGTAAAGAAAAAGAAATGTACCTATATCTCTATATCATCTATCTTTCCATCTATCTATCTATATCTATGTAAAAGCTAATATAATATATACCCTATGGCTTATGAGGAACTTTTTTATGGTTTTGCCTATATTTTCTCCATTCCATGATTATAAATTATCTTATCCTTATAAAAGTATAAATATTGCCACTACAATACAGTGCATTTGTCAATTATATTTCATAGGTGATGAAACTTTGAATTTTTATTTTATTTATTTATTTACTTACTTTTTAAACATCTTTATTGGAGTATAATTGCTTTACAATGGTGTGTTAGTTTCTGCTTTATAAAAAAATGAATCAGCTATACATATATGTATGTCCCCATATCTCTCCCCTCTGTGTCTCCCTCCCACACTCTGTACCCGACCACTCTATGTGGTCACAAAGCACTGAGCTGATCTCCCTGTGCTATGCATCTGCTTCCCACTAGCTATCTATTTTACACTTGGTAGTATATATAAGTACATGTGACACTCTCACATCATCCCATCTTATCCTTCCCCCTCTCTGTGTCCTCTAGTCCATTCTCTATCTCAGCATCTTTATTCCTGTCTTGCCCCTAGGTTCTTCAGAACAATTTTTTTTTATTCCAAATATATGTGTTAGCATATGGTATTTATTTTTCTCTTTCTGACTTACTTTCTTACTTACTTCACTCTGTATCACAGACTCTAGGTCCATCCACCTCCCTACAAATTACTCGATTTTGTTTCATTTTATGGCTGAATTAATATTCCATTGTATATATATGCCACATCTTCTTTATCCATTCATCTGTCGATGGACACTTAGGATGCTTCCATGTCCTGGCTAATGTACATAGTGATGCAATGAAGATTGAGGTACATGTTTCTTTTTGAATTATGGTTTTCTCATGGTATATTACCAGCACTGGGATGCCTGGGTCATAAGTAGTTCTATTTTTACTTTTTAAGGCACCTCCATACTGTTCTCCATAGTGGCTGTATCAATTTATATTCCTACCAACATTGCAAGAGGTTTCCCTTTTCTCCATACCCTTTCCAGCATTTATTCTTTGTAGATTTTTTGATGATGGCCATTCTGCTGAGTGTGAGGTGATGCCTCATTGTAGTTTTGATTTGCATTTCTCTAATGATTAGTGATATTGAGCATCCTTTCATGTGTTTGTTGGCAATCTGTATATCTTCTTTGGAGAAATGTCTATTTAGGTCTTATGCCCATTTTTGGACTGGGCTCTTTGTTTTTTGATATTGAGCCGCATGAGCTGCTTGTAAATTTTGGAGATTAATACTTTATCAGTTGCTTTGTTTGCAAATATTTTCTCCCATTCTGAGGGTTGTCTTTTTGTCTTGTTTATGGTTTCCTTTGCTGTGCTAAAGCTTTGAAGTTTGATTAGGTCACATTTGTTTATTTTTGTTTTTATTTTCATTTCTCTAGGAGGGGAGTCCAAAAACATCTTGCTGTGAATTATGTCATAGAGCGTTCTGCCTATGTTTTCCTCTAAGAATTTTATAGTGTCTGGCCTTATATTTAGGTCTTTGTTCCATTTTGAATTTATTTTTCTGTATGGTGTTAGGGAGTGTTCTAATTTCATTCTTTTACATGTAGCTGTCCAGTTTTCCCAGCATGACTTATTGAAGAGGTTTTCTTTTCTCCACTGTATATTCTTGCCTGCTTTATCAAAAACAAGGTGACCATATGTGGGTGGGTTTATCTCTGTGCTTTCTATCCTGTTCATTGATCTATATTTCTGTTTTTGTGCCTGTACCATACTGTCTTGATTACTGTAGCTTTGTAGCATAGTCTTAAGTCAGGGAGCCTGAATCCTCCAGCTCCATTTTTCTCAAGATTGCTTTGGCTATTCGGGGTCTTTTGTGTTTCCATACAAATTTTGAAACTTTTTGTTCTAGTTCTGTGAAAAATGCCATTGGTACTTTGATAGGGATTGCATTGAATCTGTAGATTGCTTTGGGTAGTAATTTTCAAAATGTTGATTCTTCCAGTCCAAGAACATGGTATATCTCTCCATTTGTTTGTATCATCTTTAATTTCTTTCATCAGTGTCTTGTAGTTTTCTGCATACAGGTGTTTTTCTCCTTAGGTAGTTTAATTCCTAGGTTTATTGTTCTTTTTGTTGCAATGCTAAATGGGAATGTTTCCTTAACTTCTCTTTCAGATTTTCATCATCAGTGTAGAGGCATGCAAGAGATTTCTATGCATTAATCTTGTATCTTGCTACTTTACAAAATTCACTGACTAGCTCTAGTAGATTTCTGGTAGCACCTTTAGGATTCTCTATGTATAGTATCATGTCCTCTGCAAACCGTGACAGCTTTACTTCTTTTTCAATTTGGATTCCTTTTATTTCTTTTTCTTGTCTGATTGCTGTGGCTAAAACTTCCAAAACTATGTTGAATAATAGTGGTGAGAGTGGACAACCTTGTCTTTTTCCTGATCTTAGAGGAAATGTTTTAAATTTTTCACCATTGAGAATGATGTTGGCTGTGGGTTTGTCATATATGGCCTTTATTATGTTGAGGTATGTTCCCTCTATGCCTCCTTTCTGGAGGTTTTTGTATCATAAATGGGTGTTGAAATTTTTCAAAAGATTTTTCTGCATCAATATTGAAGGTCTCCCTGAAACTTTGAATTTTTAAATCATAGAAGCTGTGTGCAATTGAGCATACTCTTTATAACAACTATTCTAATTGTAAGGTAAGAAAATAAACTACAGCTAACTGAAAATAATTTTTCCCATTTTTGTTCCATGTTTTTTTTTTTTTTTTCCCACATCAATGCCTCTGGAGAGACAGATAAACAATTTCTTTTAACTTAATAGAAATGGTCAGATGGGAAACAAAACATTTTCTGCTCATGGTCATCTTCATCATTGTTTCTCAAATCCCTGAGAAACAAAGAGTAAAGTTTTAACTAATCTTTTTTTTTTTTTTCAGTCTTTCTTTTGGCAAACACAATCCTTTACACTATGGTAAATTTTCCAGAATTTGTGAAAGCGCTAACAAAACAGTGCTTAAAGAAATTTAAATATACACACACTGCACCTTCTCGAAGAAAATGTATGTGAAATAGTATATATATATGTGTGTGTATATATATATATATATATATATATATATATATATATATACATATATGTATATTTATATAAATATAGTTATAAATGCATTCAACAATCATATAAGGAATATACAATGCACTGGGTTCCAGGCATCAGAGAGGGAAAATGATAAGTCTATCTTTTATGTCTGTCTTCAAGGAACTCACACTCTGGTGAGTTATATAATGATACTATAACACAATGAGTTCACTGCAGTGATGGAGAGCTTCCCTAGACAGTATGAGAGCACATCAAGTGATACTTTTCCATACAGGACTAGCAGGGTACTAGAAAAGTTTTCCAGGAAACCTGATAGAAACACTACAATGTCAACAGTTGCATATTGACCTTCAGCACCACCATCCTGTGAGCTCCTTGGTCACAGTTACATTGTCTTCCATAACTGAATTTAATATGTGATAAATATATAACATGGTGTATATCATATGACATATAGTGCTTGGCAATATACATTGTACACACTGGGTTCTTTATGAATACTTGACAGTGAATGTAACTAAGGAATATACTAACCCATATTTTATCATTTTTCACTGTAATTAGGCCTAATATGTTTTTTTAAAAAAACTGGGTTACTCATAAGCATGTTTTGAAGACAGAAATAGAACATTAATGAAAACGTATACATCTCAATATTTTCAAGATTTCTAAGATATTGGCCATTGAATCAGTTCCAGCCATGATGAATTCTGCAGTCATAGGCACAGTTCTGTGCACAATAGGCTCTTGCTCTCTTTCTCCCTCCCTCTCTCTCCCCACCCCAATCTCTCTCACTATTTATTTATACAACTATAAATATAGACATATAGAAAGTGATGAGGAAACCAGTAAAAAAATATGTATAAATAATACAGTAAGATATAGAAAGTTGAAAGGGATCTCAGGTTAGTTGCTATAATCAGAATATAGCAAATAAACTTTTCACAATAAGTGAGTTTTATGGATTTAAAACATCTCTGCAGAGGTAATTAAACATAGTTACTTGTTTTCATGTTTAAACTATGTATTTGAAAATTTTTGTAACAAATATAAATGTGTTTTGCTCCAACAGAATCCCAGTTCATACTTTTTTTTTAACCAAAAGCATTTACTGAACTCATGGTGTTCATATTCTTCACACCAGAGATTTGAAGAGGAATAAGACTGGCCCTAAAGCTGTGGACCCAGAAAAATGCATCCTGTGTGATAGATGTCAGGAATATTCTCAGATGAATGGGTATTTTTTCTGGGCCTTAAATTTTAAATATTTTTTTCCTAAATTCCCCGCTCAAAATTAGTTTCCTAATTAAAAAAAAAAAAAGCAACGTGTGCAAGGGCTCATAGGTGTAACAGAACCTGGGACACATGGCTGACAAAGGGAGAGATTGTGAGGGTGGGGGAATGAGGATTTGGGGTGGGGTGTGTGTGAAGGAACAGACAGGAAAGATTTTGCACCAGGAATTTAAGGCATTATTCTACAGGCAGGAGGAAACAATTGGAGGGTTTGTGCACAGATTTGTTTTACAAATCTGAGTTCAGTGTCAGTGGTTGACTCAGCACACAAGAGCCTGGAAACAAGAGGGAATTTTGTAAGGGCTAATGAGAGAGATACTCGCTGCCCTGATTCAACCTTTCCAATTTCCCACAGTAAAAATGAGAGAAGGCCTGTGTGTCCTCATTCAGTTGTATGTCAAGAGTGGGGTAATAAGAACAGGCTACTTTGGGTAAAGGCAATGAGGTGTGTGTACATTGTAGATAAAATGAAAACATAAAAACACCAACTGAAAGTCTGTCAGCTTTGTTTTCTCACTGTGATTTAACAATGTTAAACAATATCAGAAACTATCTTTTGTTAGCCTAAGTTCTAAACAATTACTGAGGTTAACATTTAGTTTCAGTAATATATCTGTAAGCTTCATCTTATTACATTTGTATTATTTACCCTTTAATAAACATTAATACAAATAATTTCTATGTGGAAGTTAATATGGAGAATTTCTAGTTATGCAAACTCCCCCAATGTTCTGAGGCTTTGCTACACAAGCTCATCTTGAGAGTAAGTTTGTAAGAATTCACAATTATTTTACCTTCTTTCAGTGCACTTTGTCTCCAACCTCAAAAGTGTTATGTAATTCTTTTGGCAAGAACTGTATGCAATTTTTCTTTTATCAGTTACCTTTTCCCTCTATGTGAAACTTTAAATGAGGTTAATCAGAAGCAAAATATATTCACAAACAGCCAGAATCAGCCTTGCAAAATGTACAGTGAAACACTAAGCTTTTAAATAATTCTTTGACAATCTGGGCATGGAAATGGCAGAGTTGGCCATTAATTATGTAAACACAAAAGTAAGGAAATGGAACCTTCCAAACAAAAGTAGTTTCAAATGTCAAAGAAGAATGCCTGGAGAACTGACAAAACATGCTCATCTTATACTGCCAAAGACTTCAAAATATAAATATTTTATGTCCTTGATTACTTTCATCAAGCACTGGATACTCATTATGAATTAATGAATCAACAATGTCAATGTTTAGCCATTTTTATTAATTTTTGTAGAAGAAAATAACTTTAGAAGTTTTTAATAAATATAATTGAAATTTATGATGTATTTTCATATTTTAAGATATTTTAATGGAAATTTTGTTACAGCAGGAAAAGAAAACACTATAATAGATTCCTAAGTAAGGGTTTTATGAATCTTTACACAACTTATATTTAAGACTTTTCTTAATGATTTGTATATGTTACTTCCTGTGAAAGAATAATTTGAAAATTAAAATGTTTATCAAAATTAAAATTGATAAGAAACACACTGATCAAAAAGAGAGAAAATACATTGACAAATCTGCCTATAATAGCTATTGGACATGAAGAAGATTAATTTTAAAGAAGTCACTGACAAATTTGTATAAGTTAAGGGTCAAAAACAAAAACAAAAAAATGTTATTTATTAATGCAACAGAGTAATATAAAGGCATATGTTTTTCCTTCTTTACAAAAATTATACTTAATGAAATTAAAAGGTAAACATCCATTATTTTTCTCTTTATTTTATATATGTTTTTATTTTTCTGCAATAATTTCATATATATGCAGTTTGATAAAATAAAGCTATCCTTTTTCTGGCCATTATTGACACTTGTTTCATCTTATTATTATTCCTGAAAATAATTGTGTCATGTAGATAAAGTGGATGTTAAAAAATGATTCACTCTGGCTGTCAAATAAGTCAGGCATACCAATGCCTTCATTAGACCTCCAAAAATCTCATTTTAAGTCTAACCTTGTGCCAACCTCTGGGAAAATTTAAATAAAATCTATGAAGAATTCATTGTATAAATCAGATACTAATGATACTAAGGAATTTTGTTAGATATGATAATGGCATTGAGATTATTTAAGGAAATGGTCTTACTTTTTATAGTCACATGATGAGTGAAAAGCTATGAAGGACTGAGATTTGCTTAGAAATACTTCATCATAGAAAAAGAGAAAAAAAAAAGGAAGGAAGAAGGGAGAAATTGAAAAGAGATGAAACAAGTTTAGAAAATGTTAATCATTTTTAACCTGAATGATATATATTTAGAGGTTTATTATTGTATTCTCTCTATCTGTAAAATTAATGGATTTTTTTTTCATAATAAGAGACAGTCAAAGAAAGAGTTCATCTTGATATATGGACTTGAATTGACATATTGTGTCACTATATTTTCTGAGAAAAGCTGACCTCCAGTATGACTGAGTAAAAAAAAAAAAACAAAAAAAACAATGTTTTACCTTCTTGTACTTGCTTCAAAGACCCGAGGTCTATGCCAAAACTGCATAGCTAACCTTCCAGAAAAGAGGTACAGAGATATTTATTTTGTCAGGAGATACAATATTTTGCTCAGTCTCTCTCTCTCTTTCTCTCTCATCAGTGGATCTTATTCTGCCTCCATTCAGAAATTTCACCTTGAATAATAAGCAGATCTGAAAGTGGAAAAAGTACTGTAAGGGTGGTCACAAAAAGTAAAAGATGGAGAGAGCTCTTGTTGTAATGCATAAAGAAAATTATGAATTAGTTTATTCATCAGGTCAGAGATTCAGTGAAATATTCAATGGAAGTAGGCATAGAATCCAACTCAATGTAGTAATATCCCACCAATGATATAACTAGCCTCAACTGATTACTTTTTATAGATCAAGGTCTCTTCCAGCTGATTCGTACCTTCCATTTCTATTTCTAGTTCATAAAAAAAGAAAAAATTAAGAAAATCCTCACTAATGTAAAGAGAGTAGACCAAAAAGAAAAAAAAGTTAGGAAAATGTTTGCAACAAATAGGAAAACATTTGTAAAAGGTGAGGCTATGGATTTGGGAAAAGAAAGTGAAGCACTTCATCCATTACCATGGAAGCATCGGGCATCACAAAAAAACTCAAAATAGATAATATGTGGAATTAAGGTTGATGAAGTAACTAGTTGTGTCATAAGGACAAGGACCATATGAAAGCATGAAAACAAGGTGGTGATACCGAGAAGGGCCCTGTGGAGCTGCTGGGCATGGAGGGTTTTTTGTCCCCCATTTTTTGTAGGCAAGACTCCAACCTCCATGAAATGCCCTGAGTTCCAAAGGGCAGGTTTGAACTGTTGCTAATCAAGGGAGGAGCAGCCACAAAACCACCTAAGGCAAAATTAAAGGGACCAGAAAATCTCATCAAGATTAGGAGACCACCTGAGACCCTTCATACACCCTAATCTTGTCAGCAACGCCACACTTTTGAAACTTTGCAGAAGAAAGAAGAATGCAAGACAGTTACTGCCTTGATCCTTATCACATACCTCTGACCACCCACCCCCCCACTATATAACCTCTCCCTATTCCTCAGTGAGGGGGGCACAGTTCTTGAGGTACTAGCTTACTGTGTTCCTCCTTTGCCTGGCAAATAAATAAAGCCACTCTTTCTTTCTCCTCCATAACTGTGTCTCCATATTTCTGTTCAGCATCAGTGCATGGAGAGTCAAGATTTTGGCAACAGTGGGAAAACTTATGTATATATGATAATTCAGGAACGGATCTGTGACTGGAAATGTAGAAGGAATAAGAATAGACCAGTTCATGGACAGGAACATGTAAAAGTATGAGATTAGATCATTCCCTAACACCATACACAAAAATAAGCTCAAAATGGATTAAAGACCTAAATGTAAGGCCAGAAACTATCAAACTCTTAGAGGAAAACATAGGCAGAACACTCTATGACATAAATCACAGTAAGATCCTTTTTGACCCACCTCCTAGAGAAATGGAAATAAAAACAAAGATAAACAAATGGGACCTAATGAAACTTCAAAGCTTCTGCACAGCAAAGGAAACCATAAACAAGACCAAAAGACAACCTTAAGAATGGGAGAAAATATTTGCAAATGAAGCAACTGACAAAGGATTAATCTCCAAAATTTATAAGCAGCTCATGAAGTTCAATAGCAAAAAAACAAACAAGCCAATCCAAAAATGGGCAGAAGACCTAAATAGGCATCTCTCCAAAGAAGATATACAGACTGCCAACAAACACATGAAAGAATGCTCAACATCATTCATCATTAGAGAAATGCAAATCAAAACTACAATGAGATATCATCTCACACCAGTCAGAATGGCCATCATCAAGAAATCTAGAAACAATAAATGCTGGAGAGGGTGTGGAGAAAAGGGAACACTCTTGCACTGCTGGTGGGAATGTGAATTGGTACAGCCACTATGGAGAACGGTATGGAGGTTCCTTAAAAAACTAAAAATAGAACTACCATATGACCCAGCAATCCCACTACTAGGCATATACCCTGAGAAAACCATAATTCAAAAATAGACATGTACCAAAATGTTCATTGCAGCTCTATTCACAAGAGCCCAGAGATGGAAACAAACTAAGTGTCCAGCATCGGATGAATGGATAAAGAAGATGTGGCATATATATACAATGGAATATTACTCAGCCATAAAAAGAAACGAAACTGAGCTATTTGTAATGAGGTGGATAGACCTAGAGTCTGTCATACAGAGTGAAGTAAGTCAGAAAGAGAAAAACAAATACCGTATGCTGACACATATATATGGAATTTAAGAAAAAAAAAATGTCATGAAGAACCTAAGGGTAAAACAGGAATAAAGACACAGACCTACTTGAGAATGGACTTGAGGATATGGGGAGGGGGAAGGGTAAGCTGCGACAAAGCGAAAGAGGCATGGACATATATACAGTACCAAAAGTAAGGTAGATAGATAGTGGGAAGCAGCCGCATAGCACAGGGAGATCAGCTCGGTGCTTTGTGACCGCCTGGAGGGGTGGGATAGGGAGGGTGGGAGGGAGGGAGACGCAAGAGGGAAGGGATGTGGGAACAGATGTATATGTATGACTGATTCACTTTGTTATAAAGCAGAAACTAATAAAAAAAAATCTTAAGGGAAAAAAAAAGAATAGACCAGTTCAGCAGAGGAGCAGGAAGTCTGGATTCATGAAGAGGCAGATTTCATGGCTGGCTCACTTATGACCTGGCATGAGATAGATGGAAATTTAGACAATACAAGCCTGTTTGCAACACCGCCAGCTTGGTCATACAAGATAGCCTTGTTGCACCATGAAGGTAGATTCAGCAAGATTAATGGATATAATCAGCTTTATTAGAATTGATCAAAAATAAATAATAAGATTATATGAATACTTAAATCTAACAAAAGCCTGAGAGCAAATAACTAAGGGTAGAACCAAAATTTGAGGCAAAAATTAGGTAAGTTCCCAGGCAGTGTCAAGCAAAAATTGAAACTATAAAAGTTAAACGGATAATGAAGACTATTAAAGACTATTGCAATAGGGAAGAGAAAACAAAGCAGTCTGAACTTACCACAGTTTGAAAAAAATTTAAAAAGACTGGTGAGTTTTTAAGATGTGGGGTGAAGCATAGTAGACTGTTCTGTTCTTTAATTGATGTAACCTATGGAAAAGTCAACTTTCTCCTATCCTTAAGGCAGGAAGGAATCTTACAACTTGGAATTAGACTGGAAGGCAGTGGCTCTTTCTTCCTTGATGATTACATTTCAAAAAGATGACTCCCAGGTCCTTAAGAAAGACAGTCCTTGGTTGCAAAACTGGAAAGACGATTTTTAAAAGATTTACATTTCAAAAGGACAGAGAAAGAATTTTCAATTACAGGTTTTCTAAAGTAAATGTTCTAAGCAAAGGGAGGTCAAGGGCCTAAAGTCAGGAAGAATCCTTCTGAGGTTTAGTCAAGCTAAGGGAAATGGGAAGGGTATTTTCGTCTGGAGACTGTTGTTACAATGGGGAACTGAGGAATGAAATTATCTCAAGTTATTTCTAGATACTTTGGAATATTTTGGAAGTAGACCCTTCTGTACTTTAAAAGAGTCTCAGCTGTTGAGCTCTAATTACCAGAAAAGTAAGTCTTTCTTCATTTGATACGTTGTTGGTTTTTTTTTTTTAATCAACTCACATTTCTCTTTTAAGATTTTGGCAGAGGTATCAAATGATCCTTTACCAAGGCCTTCAATAAATCTAGAAACCCAAGCATAACTGAAAAGGAATGAAAGTGTGGTCAGTATCAGAGGAGAGTATTTGCGGTAAAACTCTTTCAGCCAAGTTTCTAGTTCATATTTGCAGTTTGGAATTATCCAGTGAAACTAACTTGTATCATACAAATGAGAGAAGGTAAGGAAAGTATTTGTCCATAACACAGAATAGATAAGGAAGGACAGTTACTGATAAGCATCTCTTACCAGAGGCAAATACTAAAATAATGGAAAAGATATCCTAGATCTGAGTCAACCAATATGGGAAAGAAATGATTAATTAAGTGGTGATGGGGTAATGCTGTCTTAGAAGAATTTCCTAAGTGTCCATCAAATCATTATTTTCTTCCTGGGTGCAAAGCTAAATTATCCATGTCTCTCCCCCTATCTTGGAGGAAGGTAAGATTATGTGATCAAGTTATGACCAGCAGAATGTAGACAAAGATGATGTACCTGTCTTCCAGATCTATTGTTTAAATTTTCTGTCTCTCGCCCTCCTTTTTTTTTTTGTAGTACGCATGCCTCTAACTCTGGTGGCCTTTCCCGTTGCGGAGCACAGGCTCTGGACGTGCAGGCTCAGCAGCCATGGCTCATGGGCCCAGCCGCTCCACGGCTTGTGGAATCCTTCCGGATCGGAGCACAAACCCGTGTCCCCTGCATCGGCAGGAGGACTCTCAACCACTGCACCATAAAGGAAGCCCTCATCCTCCTTTTTAGGTCTGGGCAGATGAAGATGATCCAAATATTTTTGAAGGAATTTTTTGTTTGTTTATATCAGCTACATGTCAAATACTAAAGGAGTCAATGCCAGTCAAAGCAGACAGGATTTCTGCTCTCTTGTTCCAAGGAAATCATCGCAGTTCTTTTGCTCTTCTTTATTACATAATAAATGGGAAGTTTTGCTTGTATTACTCTGATATAAAAGAGGTATTAGCAAAATATGAATCTACACTCCAAATAGTGGTAACATATAAACAAAAGGGAGATTCTAGAATTTTATGCAATTGTAGACTCTGAGTCTGAAATTATTTAATTATTAGGAACCTCTAGAGAATATCCATGAGTAAACTACAGGTTGTTATTGTACTCCTGAAAGTAAAAGTACAATTCTAAGTGCAAGTCATTTTTCCAGAGAGAGGATATAGGACTTTTATCATATTTTCAAAATGTTCATGATTCAAAAGATCAAAAGTCACCATTAGAGTCCAGCTGTTTCTTTTTTCAAACAAGGTGTATGAAATTCAGACCAATGAAATGTCTTAAACAAAGTCACAGAGGTAATTAGTTATAAAATTAAAACCAGAACAATGTTTCCTCATCTATAGCCCTTTATTCTTTCCCATATATTATGTTTTAGTATTTTCACTATTTTCTGAAGATTTCTAGAAACTGTAAAAAATTTCAACTCTAATGATCGAGTTATAGTTATAGGCAGAGGCAGGGGATGCTGCATCCTGCTCTGTAAGTTCTTTAAGCTGTTATTTTCTGTTGCTTCCACTGTAAATATGCTTGGAAACCTTGCTAATAAGCATAACCTTTTATATGTTTGAGTATAGTTATTAAATCTGTCTAAGCCTTTCAGGTAAGATATTCCCAATTCTTCTACTCTTTCTTTACATATCATATTTTCCATCATTCTTGTATTTGCTCTCTTATGAAAACTCTCCTAGTCTTTTCCATGCATTTTTATGTTGGATAATCACAACTAGAAGATATGCTAAAAACTGTAGTAAAATATTCAATTCATGAAGCATTTTCTATTATTTATTCTCTACCTCTGTAGATATTTCACTTATGCAATTTCTTCGATCTCTCTAAGTTTGAAAAATCATACAAGTATTCATATAACTGAATGCAATACTCCAAAATGTTTTAACACAAGTTTTTGAGATTTTTATGAAATTTCATAGCAGTGCGGTGTAGTTTAAGAGAATAGGCTATGGAGTGTTTTTTAAACTGCTTTGAAATCCTCTTTCTAACAATTAATTAAATGTGTAACATTGAGTAGGTTTTTTTAGTTTTATGAGTCAACAAATTATTCTTAAAATTATTCTTACTCTTAAAATGAAGGTATTAATACAGAGATTGAGGATTTTTTAAAAAACTAAATGTATTAATGAACTAGATATACTGGATTTAAATTTCCTGGAACTCTCTTGAAAACAGTACTTCCTCATTAAAACTTAGTATATCATTTGAAATATATATTAGCATCTTTACTCAAGGTTATTCATTTATACTAAATGAAGGCAAAACACTGGTGTTTAGATTCATTTTATCATTTGTATATATCCCACATTTTCTTTTCCCCTGAGTTTTTACAATGTTACTGCTGAATTGCACAAATAACCTACTTCAGTGTTTATCAGTCTTATTTAGCTGTGAAACTCCTGGTTCACAGGGAATCCTTGATGACCAAAAGGTAAAATAAATAAAGTCAAACCTGCTATCATTTAATCATAGGTTGATAGTTCAGTGTTTCATCCTCTCATTTTACCTTCTCACCCTACTGTTATAACCTTCTAGAGAATTTATTTTAAAAAAAGAGTTGTTGGGGATATACCAATTTATAGGAGAACTATATTTGAACTCTCTATATTTTCCTAAGTATAGATTTTATTTTCTACAATATTGTAATATTTTAAAGATATAAAGTGTGTTTGTTCTTGTGTGTGTGTGTGTGTGTGTGTGTGTGTGTGGTCAGAGGTGGTGGTGCTGTGTGTCCATCTTCAGCCCTAGCATACAGGAATGATAATATAGGTTCCTTCTGAAAAATTATTTTTAGTTCCCACAACTCCTTATTATCCCATTTCCTTTGCCTAATAATTTATCTGTAAGGGATAAGTTTTTTAAAAGTTTGGAAAAGAGAAAGAAAAATGGTTTTCCACACCTGTACTATTGTAAATCCCTTCCCCCACTAGCCTGAGGAACACAGATGAAAGAGAACTAGGACACTACTGTACAGTCAGTTCTTTATTAAAATAATATATTCACATGTTCCAGGATCTCATTAGCTTGAAGCTCTTTGCTTATTTTATTTATGTATTTGCTTATTTTCACAAGTTAATTTAAAATATGTTTACTAGTATATTATGAAGAATCCCAATAAATAATTGAAACTACTACTATGAAAATAGATATATTTTGTAGTCTGAAATATGCATATTACATCTTTTTGCAGGAAATGAGAATACTATCTTTTTTCTGGATAAAGAATAGTAGTCACATAAGTTAATGCCTGAATTACAGTATAATATAGCACAAGGTATCATAATATGTTACAATAACAACACTGGGTACAATGTACCACTGTGCTATAAACTTTGAATTGTTTTATTGATAGCCTGGCACTGTAAGCATGAGTATCTTGTTATAATTTAACATGAACAATATTTCTGCAGGCATTTTAACAGTGGACATTTTTATTGTTAGTCAAATCTGGGCTTATACAAGGCAGGTAAATATAAAACAACAAAGACATGTTACTTCATAGTTTAGTGACCAATATATAAAAAACATTTTTTCACAAATACAAATAGCTTCTCTATTTGTTATGCCCAAAGAGATATAAATATTTGTCAATATTGAATTTAATGAATGCTATGTGTTTTACATGTGATTTTTCACTATTCTGTAAGTACATTGATTTTAACAGATTTAACTCTTCATGCTTAAATATATATATATATATATATATATATATATATATATATATATATATATATGTAGAGAGAGAGAGTAAAACATATATATATATATATATATATGTATTTTATTGAAATAATTCTGAATTAATAAACAAAACATATCATGGCTCTTGGAGGCATATATGAGTTTAGGTACTCAATAAAAACTTATTTAAAAAAAGAAAAAAAACTTTCCTTTTTTATTAATTTTAAGTTTATAATTTACTTTCTACAATCTTCAAAAATAATACTTTTATTTACTGTCAACCCATAAATTACAAGTGCAGGTCAAAATTCTCCCCCTTATCTTCAAAGTTAAAGCAATCCCTCATTCTTGGACAGTCTCTCTCACTTGTCATCTCTAAGCAAATATCTCACAAATTTTAAATTATATCTTATTTTTCTTTCACTTCCCAATCTAGGCACAAACATATATTGTATACATATATCACTCTAAGTACTATGGTGGATATGGAAAACACAGTGTCAACAAGAAAAATACATTTCCTGCCTTCATGGGCCTGATACTCTAATGGGGGAATACAGAATATAAACAAGTATATAAATAATATAATTTCAGAGATTACTATGTGTTTTGAAAAACCACAGCAGAATTATTGGTCAGTGAACAACAAGAGGAAAAGCTACTTGGGTAGTATGTTGAAGGAAAGACTCAGAGGGGTGGCGGTCCTGAAATCTTATCGATAAGCCACATGAAAATCTGGGGCTAAGGCCATCTAGGCAAAGAAACAGCAAGCATAATGTCTTGAGACTAGAAACAAGTTTGATTCAGTAAAGGAAAAGAAATTCAGCCATCTTTGTTTACATTACAGGAATAATTTCCTATTTCTATCCTTGCCATCCTATATACAGTTCTCCAAACATCAGTGTTTGTTTAAAAATTTCATCACATAATCCACTTGTCTAGTTAAAGAACTCCAGTAGCTTCTTTTCAAATGCAAAATAAATTCCATTCCAAATGACTTACCTAGCCTGCATAGCCATGTCAGTCTGAATTCTGATTGTCTGCCTGACAACTTCCATCAGTCTTCTCACTCAGCAATAAGCTCCAACCATATTGACTTGATGGCAAAAGGTAGAACATTAACACATGTATCAAGGTACTGATTTGCAAGCAGATATTTTTAATCACTAAGATGTATCGATAAAGGTGACAAGAAATGGTTAGATTTGGGATCATTTTATCTGCTACTCTGTAGAGTTGTTGTAATAGAGAAAGAAAAATCAAGGATGTGCCCAAGGTTCTTGGTCTAAGAAACTAGATAAGAGGCTGAATGTAACAAAATGTAACCTGGCAAAACTGAATCTATTATTGGCTCCCAATCTGAAACTTTTGTCCATTACCAGGAAAGTTATTCATTTGGAGTCTTTGTAGACTCTATTACCTACATACTTCATATTGGATCAATAATTATATTCAGTTGATTATAAGGTCTTAATATTTTTTGTGTCTTTTTTCCCTACCAGAGTCAGGCATTATCCAAGTTAATATTGCTAGCTATATATACATTGAACTTCCAACGTTTAATCTTCCTCTCCTTGAAATTATATTTCTAAAACATTCTAAAATGAAAGTGCAGGCATTCCATGCCCTGCATTAAGTCTTTCATAACTTTTTTTATCACATTCAATATCAAATCTAAACTTCATAGTGGGATATATATGTACCTCCATCTTAAGATTTCCGATCTTACCTCTGACTTATTTTTTACTATATCCTTTCTAGGACTCCTGCTTCAGCTTCTAAACTAGTTGTAGACCTTTAAATCTGAATGTTTCATATTTTTTTCTATGCTATTTTTTCCTTTAATATCCTCTTCCATCATTGGACAATTATTCACTTTTGTAGATTCATTTTGAGAGCATTATCATAATGAGATTCACCCACCCCTCATTTATAGATCACAATCTCCTTTGTGAACCCATTCGGCATAGGATACTCTTGTTTCTCTTTAGCTTTTTTGATTGCAAGAAATTGTGGTTAATGGTGACAGAAATGAGTATTACACGAATACAGATGGTGCAGTAAGGAAGAGGTAATTTTCATGGGGATTTAAATATATGATTCACAGAGAGCTAGCCTTCATGGAGGTTAGCTCTATAGCAAGTTCTGGCTTCAAGGTACTGTGTTAAACTTAACAATATGAATTGTTTCTATTTATTCTCCCTTGCTCTGTATGATGCATTCACATTCTAAAACTCTCTTACTATCTTTCAATTTGCTCAAAATTTCTCTTTCTCTACTTGGTAAAGTCCCCATAAATTTAATATGCATAAAACTCAATATGTCCTGCTCCAGTTCCAATTGCTTTTTGTGCAACCAGAAAATCATATTTTTAGTTCAAATCTGGAAAGCTAATCTGAATAATCCAGCTAATTTTGGTATGAACCATGTCACAAAACCTTATGGGTCCCAAAGCAGCTTCTGGATCTCTTTCTCTTCATTATTTCTTCTGGGTCTATAAGTACGTGGAATAAACCAAGACTGCCTAGATAAAATAGGCTATGAATCAAAACATTTCCATGATAAGGAAGTATGGATGAAATGAGCACCAATCCAAAATGTGTCATTCTCTAATTATTATTCATGTTGCTATTTACTTGACACACATCAATTATAAAGATGTTTGCTAAATATGATCTAGCCATCTTACATAACCACTGTAATCATCCTTATAACCACCTCACAAAAAGTCTGATCAGAAACATAACCTGTTACTAAATCCAGAGGTAAGAAAAAAAAATAAAAAACTTATTTAAAGGCATTTTCCAGTTTTAGAATCCAGGATTTCCAAGCTGTGTTCATTAATTTCCTAGTTCAGTCATAACCCCATCCTAATGTTAGTTCCTGTGAATCAAATGGAACAAATAGTAAATACAACCACAACTGACAAAACTTAAGTACAGTATTGGGATAATGGCAGAAAAACTGCAATAGCAATTCACATCTATAACAGGAATAAAAAAAGATCAAGGATAACACAATATATTAGTTGCTAGCTATATCCATTGCTGCCTAAAAACATCACAAAACTTTGTGGACTAACAGAACAAAAATCATTTATTTTGTACATGTATCTGTAGTTTAGGCAAGGTTTGGGAAAGATTCAGTGGGAAGCTTGTCTTTAATTTAAGAAGTTCAGCTGAAGCAATTCAACTAGAGCTGGAGAATCTACTTTCAAAAGGTAAATTCACATAGGTGGTGAGTTAGCACTAGCTATCAGCTGGGACCTCATCTATACTTTCAGCAAATACTCATACACAGACGCTTTCCGTGGAGTCTCTGCTTTTTCAAGAGCGAGCATTGCAAATGACCATGGTAGATGAGCATGGCACGATTATGCAATATACTGAGATAGTCATAAAGAGCCATTCAGTTTCGAGGGGAGAGAATAAATTCTAAGTCACACTATAGAAAGAACCTATGGAATGGAGATATTGTTGTGTTCATCATTAGAAAACTCAATCCCCAGCAATGGTTTTGACTACATACCTCACACACCAAAATACATCACTGAAATTTCTGTCTCCCATTCTAAAGCAACCAACAACTTGTTAGTGATAGTGGATTTATAAACTACTTAATCAAATGGTAAATAATATTTTCCCTCATTTGGTTCCCCATTTATAGATGGTGTGTTTTATACTCATGCCTAGAAATGGCATGGTGGGAAGAGCCTCAGTTTACTCCTCGTATGAACCACACACAGAATAATGATCACCAAGCTTGGATTATTTTGGTATTCAACTTCTTCCCAAAGTAAGTCACCAAGATTATAGGGTATTCCCCAGTGGTCCTGTGGTTAGGACTCAGCGCTGTCACTGCCAAGGCCTGGGTTCAATCCCTGGTCGTGGAACTAAGATCCTACAAGCCTCATGGCATGGTCAAAAAAAATTAATTAAATTAACAAATAAAAAAAATGATAAAGTCTTCCCAACCCTGTTTACTTGAATAATGGCAACACTGAGGATCCTCTTCCTTAACAGATTCCCAGGGCAACTAACCCCGGATCACCTGTCACAGTCCTCAAAATATCCAACATACCTCAGGTACTAATAGGAAATATTGTTCTCTTCCAATGCAGGGAAACATGGCCCATAATACCTTGTCTAGCCTAGTTCAATCTTACTAACTTTCAGAAACTTCACCACTCAAAGTCTTTACATGGTCTTAGTTCAAATTTCTTTGCAAGAAATTGTACTAAGGTAGTATCATCTTTATAAGTGCATTTTGCATAGACTGTAGGTGATGTAAATTGAATGCTTTGGTGATGCATCAACATCCTGATGGAATCACTATGACCCTAAAGTGGAAGGTCTGGGTCATTTAGCATGAAGCTTGACCAATGAGGCATATGGAGCTGAAAGGATGCAAGGTGGGATGAGGCAGGAGTAGGCAGCTTCCATTGCAAAAGCATATGGAGAACAGGTGTAAAGAGTAACATATCCAAAATGACATAATGGAACTTGCAATTGCAATATCAGGTTTCTTATTATATTGCATCTTTTTTGCATTCAGGGTACATGTCTGATTCATACTCCGTGCACTATGGTTGACACAGTAATAATCTACTAATGTTATATACATTATTAAATGACAGAATGAAGGAACCAATGGGTTATATTCTTTATTATGGCCACTATGACACTGGGATATTGTAAATAGAGTTCATGCCAACTCTTATTGACAATAATATGAAACCATACTGTATATGGTGAAAAGTCAGACAATTTTCAAGCACTGAGTCAGGCACTTTTCTACACAGAGGAAAAGAAATGATCTATGAAGCAATTTGCTCATTTGTTTAGTTAATCAGTTATCTAAATCTATCCTATTATGTATGTTATCAGGACACATGTGTGCTCTAACCTATCT
The DNA here is from genome assembly GCF_964341445.2 of Mesoplodon mirus. NCBI lineage: Eukaryota > Metazoa > Chordata > Mammalia > Artiodactyla > Ziphiidae > Mesoplodon > Mesoplodon mirus. The sequence goes on along the minus strand of NC_138982.1, from coordinate 124,891,013 downwards.
ACTAAAGAAAATATTTCAAGCTTAATACCTAATCATGAGCCAGACACAATACTTTTAAGTGCTTGCTTATGAATGGATAACATGAATTCTTCTGTGTAAAACACTGAAAGACTAAGGTAGGAACTCAAAAAACTGGTGACAAATTTTAGAAATATTCTGTTCAACTCAGATACTCTAAACATTTTATGCATATTACCTGGCTATCTTAGTTATATATGAAAATGGGGGCACAGAAGAGTGAGAAAGCCATGGTGGGAGAAGCTGATGGAGATAAAATGATATTGATAAGTTGGGAGCATTTGTTTTGTGTTGTTAGGACCTGAAAGAGGAAATAAAGAAGATCAGAATACAAAGAAACTTTTTTTTTCTGACAACATGATGCACAAAATAACAGTTATTTTTCATTAAATAGGGTTCTCTTAGTGGAACAAAAAAAAGGGCCACTGAATACGAATTATAACAGAGAAATAATTTGCATTAATATTTCATATAAAGATTGGAATTCTGTCCCAAATTAGGATTTACAGAATTGGATACTGGACATGAGATGGAAATCCTGACCCACAACATTATAATTGCAGAAACAACGTAGAAGCTGTGCCTCTAGGAGAAGGTATGAACAGCTTCAGATTTTCGGTTATAGTTTTACTTGACCCTCCAATGAAAGTTCACTTTAGCAACACAATATTTCCTCTGATGCAAAACACTCATAAGTCTCAGAATCATCTAATTCTGGTCTTAACTACTGTCCATCCCGAAGTCTTGAAAGGGCGTTTATCATCTTCTGCGTGCTTTTCTCATTGTGAAGTGATACCTTGTGCTGTAGGGACCACAGCACATGAACTGTTTGCTGCCAGGTGTGCCTGTGAATGTGAATGTTCTACCGAATTTAAGCCATCCCTGGAAAGACTTGGACAGACAGAAACGCCCTCCTACAGAGAATTTGAGAATGATCCATTAAACTTACTGTAGCAAAAATGCAATATGTGGGATCATTATATACCTTGTTTTGAATTTTCACATGTTTAATGTAAATCTGTGATAGTCAACAATTCAACATAGAAATACCTATTTACGTACAAATAAGGTTTCCATTTCAGTGCTTTCAAGCATTGAAAAAAATATATATATGTAAATGTGCACACACACATATATATATATGTGTGTGTGTATATTTTTTTATACAGAAAATCCATTTTCTCTGTAGCAGGATTTCTGATTTACAGAAACTGTGAGATACTAAATGTTGTTTTAAGACACTAAATTTGTGGTAATTTCTTACACAGTGTAGAGATGAATACACTCATGCATTCATGTGCCTGCAGCTTCAGTAGAATGCAATAGTCTGCATCATATGAAATCAGCCATGATTTATTTTTTAAAACTTCCATATTTAATAATTATTTAACATTTTAAGGAGAAATATTTAACAAGGAAATTATTTCATTTCTATTTTGTGCCCTGTATCCATTAAAATGAGCATAAAAGTAGACAGGAGAATAAAAGCAATTCTCTCCCGACTTAGAGTCCTTAAATGCTTTGGTTATAAAGCAGAGTTGTAACTCAGAATCATCTGTGAAAGTTATTAAAAAGCTACAAGAATAATTAAAACCAATTCTCAGCTCCTTCATATTTGGGCCTACTGAATAAGAATCTTCATGTTCTCTATCTTTAGACACACTGGCGAGGGATCAAGTAAGAGTTGGTATATTTCTTCAAAGGACTGTGAAGTTAAATCTGATGTACACCCTTAAACAACAGCCACTACTTTAATGGGCTTTTGGTTCCTCCAAGACAGATATGGTCTGACAATCAAGGCTGTTCACAGTAGGAATCCAATTACCTTCCTAACAACATCCTGCCCTGAATTCCAGATACACTAAAATGTTCAGTTCTACAAACAGGTGGTGAAATCTAATGTTATTTGGTCTATGATCTACCTGCAATGCCCTTTCTACTTTGTCCCTTAACCAGTTTCTTCCATTCCTTCAAGCATGACTCCCTAGGCCTATGTTAGTGGACACTCCTTTCATGCTGCAATCGTGCTGCAGAATTCATACTTCTTTTAGCACCAAGAATGTTACACTGTGATGATTTGCACATATATTTACCTTTTTCATTAGGCAACAACTTTTTGAGCTCAGGGTCAGTGTCTCATTCATCTTTATATGGCCAATGCTATAAATATATATGCATAAACACATATAAGTATATATATATATATATATATATATATATATATATATATATATATATAATGTTACATAGTAAATATCTATGTGGTAAGCACTCTATAATTATTGAATCAACAGATTTAATTTTAAAATATCTTTAAAAAAATAATGAGTTCTTCAGATGAAGCTTTTATTACATAATAATTTCCATAAATAGGATGGTTATTGTTATCTGTCAATTTGGGTAAGCTATAGTAACCTGTTTTTAAATCATACTCTAGTCTAGATTTTCTTTTTTTATAAAAGTTGCTGCAGATGCTATTAACATTTACACTCAGCTGACTTAAAGTAAAGCAGATACCCTCCATAATAAAGGAAGCAATTCTTCCTCAGTACTGCAACATACAAATCTTGTCTGAGTTTACAGACCACTGGTGTACCCAGAGATTTTGTATTTAAGACTGAAATATCAACTGTTGCCTGAATTTCTAAGCTGCTAGCTAATACTGCAAATTTCAGATATACCAGCCACCACAATTGCTTGAGCCAATTGCTTAAATTGAATCTTTCTTTAGATAGATATATAGATGAGAGATAAATAGATAGATAAAGAGATATAGAGATATAGATATATCTCTTAATGGTTCTGTTTCTCTGGAGAACTCTAACAGTAAATAAATTTTTATTGATGATGGCTTAATATTTACCCTGTCTTAAAAATGGTCAACTCAGCAAGAAATGTAAAGGAGTCTTCCTAATCACTTTATTTTGAATCTTAAATAAGATTTTGAATCATAAATAGGATTTGTCTTTTGAAATATTTAAAAAAAAATTCTCATGTCAGTGAAAGTAAAGTAAAAATGTCCGATCTATAAAATTTGCCATGGTTAAAAGAGGAAAAGTATAAAGCCTAATGTAAATCTTACTTCTTAACTTTTCTTATGTGTCCATGTTAATGTGTAAATCTAAGCTTTGATTTAGATAGAGGATTAACTGACTTAAAGATGTCATAATGAGATAAACTGCTTTTAAAAAGGTTTTTGATTGATAGATGAGCAGGATTTTTTAAAAAATTTTTACAACGTGTCCTTCAGCAGAATATCCTTATGAAATGAAAAGACGAGAATTATTCCTTTTAGTAGACATATGTCCTGTGGAAATGTTCAGAGTGATAGAGGTTGAGGCATGCAGAGTACTGCACCCCTACCCCTGCCTCTCCAAAAAAAGATGTTCACATTCTAATCACAAGAATTTGTTTGTTACTCTCTATGGGAAAACAGATGTTGCAAATGTGATTAAGGTCCTCAATATGCTTACATTAGCCTGGGACCAATTTAGTCACATGAATCCTTAAAAATGGAGAACTTTTCCCATCTGTTATCAAAGGGAAACATGACTAGGGGAGAAATGGTCAGAAAAATAAAAGGAACTGGCTTTGAGGATGAAGGAAGTTGACTAGGAGCCAGGGAATGTAGGTGGCCTCTAGAACCTGGAAAAGATGCAGATACTGATTCTGTCCAGAGCCTACAGAACAAAATGAAGTAGGTGCTGACACCTTAATTTTAGGACAATGAGGCCTGTGTCAGACTTCTACAGAAATGCAGGATAATAAATATGTTTTGGGGCTTCCCTGGTAGCGCAGTGGTTGAGAGTCCGCCTGCCGATGCAGGGGACATGGGTTCGTGCCCCGGGCCAGGAAGATCCCACATGCCGTGGAGCGGCTGGGCCTGTGAGCCATGGCCACTGAGCCTGCATGTCCGGAGCCTGTGCTCCACAACGGGAGAGGCCACAACAGTGAGAGGCCCGTGTACTGCAAAAAAAATAAAATAAAATAAAATAAATATGTGTTGTTTTAAGCCACCAAGTTTGTGGTAATTTATCACAGCATCATTAGAAAACTATACAGAGGCTTTCAAAATAATTATGATATGGAGACATATCCATAAATTTTAAACACGAAAGAAAGAAACACAAGGTTAATTTTGAAAGTATGTTTTCCATATTCTGCAACATTGATAGCCCAAAGTGGGCAACTATTTGTTACATTGATAGTCCGTCTAGAACTTCCCTTTCTCTCCACAGTTCAAATAAGGCCATCTAGCACTTAAGAAAATGTTTGGTCACACCACTGATGGTTTACCACCAGCAGGCCATTGTGAGCACACCTCAGATGGTTTAGTTGGTGACTGTGCCCAGCTACAACTTCCATATTATTTCCATGAAATAGAACTCAGTTCAACTGTAGCCAATTTATTTGCACTATGGGGCATTATTTGAGGAAAGATAGAAATTTTGGACTTCATAATACTGTATTCCTTCCAAGCCTAACCTGGGCTGAAAGTCTTGTCTTTCATGTTTCTAAGAAGTAGCTTTGCAATGGCATTGTCTCCAAAGGGCCACAGATGTAATATCCAAGGTGAAATGCTAGCTTAAAGAGGCACAGTGAGTTCATCTAGATGGATAAGTAGCCTGTGGAACTCCAAGAATGATAATGAAGACAGCCAATTTTTCAAGTGTATTGGTTTCCTGAAAATAAGATAAAAATATTTCTTGACTGTAAGTGTTGAATTAATAAACTATGAGTTATTCACTGATGAACCATTGTTCTAAGCTGCCCTGTTCCCTAAATAGAGGCAAATGAGTCAAGGAAAGGTAAAGATAAAATGGAGATAATGTTATCTCACAGGGTTATAACAAGGATAAAAGTAGATAAAGATAAAATTTTAAAAATAATATACATATGGAAAAATATGACTTTATTAAAAACAGCAAAGCTACTGAAGAGAAGGAGAGATGAAAGAAAAATTATATGTCTTTCATAATGCTAATTTATACAAATTTTTAAAAGGATTCAATAATAAAAATAGCTTTAATGCATTTTCTTCTTTAAAAAAAACTTCTGGGTCTTCCCTGGTGGCGCATTGGTTGAGAGTCCACCTGCTGATGCAGGGGACATGGGTTAGTGCCCCGGTCTGGAAAGATCCCACATGCCACGGAGCGGCTGGCCCGTGAGCCATGGCTGCTGAGCCTGCGCGTCCGTAGCCTGTGCTCTGCAATGGGAGAGGCCACAGCAGTGAGAGGCCCGTGTACTGCAAACTTGAAGCATGGAAAACCACAATGTTCAAGATGAAAAATAGAGTGGATGGGGTTATCATCAGGTTAGACACTGCAAAAGAAAATATTAATGAATTTAAAGACATAGCAAAAGAAACATTCTAAAATAAAGCTCTGAGACACAATATAAATAGTAATATATGAAAAAGCAATGTTTTACAACTGCAAAGAATTAGATATGTATGTAGGTAGAGTCACCAAAGGAAAGGAAAAATAAGAAAAAATAAAGTTCAATTGTGTTTCACAATGCAAATTAAAGTTCTTACAGGGAAGTGATATAAGTCAATTCTGCTGATAACTGTTGGCCAGAAATGATCACTTAGTCCTACAAGGGGATAATTTAGAGTGTTATGTTTCCTAAAGACTGTTAATATTTAGCAAACAAAACAATGACTATGCTGGAAATTCTTTGTTATGATGTAGTTAAGTCCAAATTTTCTTAGTGCATCATTTAGGCAGATAGAGAAACATGTCACTATAATAAATAAATTCTACAATTTCAGTAACTTAACATGATCAGGGCTATTTTCTATCCTGTAAATATCTGTAGCAGCTGTTGCTTTCATTTAACTGTTTTTTTCCACTTGAAAGTTCAGGGATTTAGGCTATTTTCTTTTTGTATTTCTGCATTTTCAAAGGACTTCAGAGTATTCTTCATCCAAGTTAAAAAAAAAAAAAAAGAGAGGGTAGAAAAGCCATCCATGCTTCCTGGTTCATTTGGCCTGGAAATAGCCCACATCATTTCCAGTTATATTCTAGAGAACGTGACCTCAACTTACTGCAGGGGATTGGGAAGTATAGTTTCCACATTACAGTTTTATAAGGTCTACGCATTTTTGATAGCTATCTTTTTGAAAATCCAAAACAAAAGGAATTATTTCTTGACATACACCAGGATACATCAGTATACTTCCAATTTAGATTAGACAACCACAAAACAGGAAGTTCAGGAATGGAGCTGGAACATCTTAATAATTTTCCTCCCAATTTTGTCTTTTTTTAGTGTTTTTCTTTTTTTGGTATTTCTTCAGCTTTGACTTCAGACCATCCATCCCATATGGTGAAGAAAGTAGTCTCACAGAGTCCAAGTCTCACATTTGCTAGAACCTCACACCAGAGGAAAAAAAAATGACTCCTGGTTATTCTTATTTCAAATTACAAAAGCCTTGGGGAAGCACTGTAACTGGTTTCAATAGGGTCAGGTACTTAATTCTGGACATACACTTGACCAAAAGAGCAAGGCATATAAGAACATGAGCACACTATATATTTTTTAATGTAGTGCTTTAAAAAAAACAGGGGTGTTTCCAGAAGTAAGAAAATAATTCATGATTAGAGAAAATAACAGCAAACAGGCACTTTCCGTTGGTGATCTTCTCTCCTTTTTAAATGATTTCTCTCACTTAGAAATTCCTAATTTCTACCAGCACCCCACTACCAATCATGCCCAGTTATGCAGTTCAACAGCTGAGAATGTTTTCCTCAAATTCTCTACTCCAATTTCCTCTTTCTTTTCTGTCATTGCAGGCAGCACAGCCACTCCTTAGCAGAGTGAATTGAGGCTATTGTGCATGAACATTCCAGCTCCCTGCTATTTCAGTGAGATTGTATTTATATCTAAATCGTTCATTACCTCCTTTCCTTTAGCTTCAAGAGTTATATCTTTTTTTTTTTTTTTTAATTTGAACTTTAGTGTCTCCACCTGCGTTCTTCATCCTAAAATCTCCAGGTCATTCATTCCACTGTTATTTATTTTCTTATATTTTCAATTTCTTTTTCTCTCTACATTATTTCTTGGCACAGTCTTATCCACATTACATATCTCTTTCCTACCTAGGATATGGCACGATTATCTATAATAATGGTGAATACCTAACTGGGCTGGACCTTGGGCTCACCTGGGGATTACAGCTGCCAACAAAGATTCTGAATTAATTGTAAGGGGTGTGAACTGTGTACCAAAAGTCTTAATAGTTGTTCCCAGAAGATTCTAGTAAACAAAGTTTGAGAACCACTGATTTATATAATTTCTTAGCCAAACTCTGATTCATCCTTTATTAAGTCTCTAGCTACACTAGTCACATAGAATTAAAAAAAATAAAATAAAAACAAAAAGTCCTGTTACTCTCACTTGTTGACTACCCGTCAAATTTATTCCCTCTGTATATGCACAGTGTCACCTCTTTACTTGAGGAACTCCTCATTTCTCAGGATTAGTTTATTAATAAAATTAATATTACTAACCTTGATCTGCTTCCTGGTCAGTAAACCCTGCAAACTGTCATCAGACTATTCCTTGTAAATCACAAAGCAGATATTTCACACTTGATCAAAAAACATTTGGAAATTCACTATTGTGATCAGCATGAAGTCCAAATATTTTAGTTGGATACATAAAACTATACTTAATCTGGTACCTACCTAGCTATTCAGTCATCTACTATAAGATGCTCCCTCCATCCCATGCTTTACCAACCTGATCCCTATGCTCTATCTGATTAGTATAAATTCTTGGATTTCAACATTTAGCTGAAACATCAGCTCCTCTATCCAATTATGCTACTTTTCAATGTTTCAACTTTCCACTGCATACTCCAACTCAGGTAGAATTATTATCCTCTGCTTTGATGCCATGTATACTTATTGTCTTTTTGCATAATGTCTATAAGCTTTGTTGCATTATTTACTTATAGATTTAGTTTCATTCTTTAGATTTTAAGACTCATAAAGCCAAGGGTCATATATTATTCATCTTTGTATTACACTTTTGTCCACTGAAGTGATCATAACTGGATGAATAGATACTATACATCTTCCAAAATATTAATTCCACTTGAGAAAATATAATAGTGGAAAGTAATGATTTTCTAATGATGAAATTTCAGACAACAGAAAATATTTTGTCAATGATATCCTCAAATTAGATGACAGTCCGTACTTATCTATGTATAAGTAGCACTTACATTTCATTCAGCAAGGCCAAATTATAACTTCATGGGTTCCTTCACATATCTGACCCACAACAGCTATTCTCAAAAGTGTGATCACAGCATCAGCAGCATCATTGCCATCATATAGTCCTTCAGATATTTCTGATGTCCCAAAGTTTGAGAACTACTGTAAAGGTCAGGGAAAGAGCTCATGTTTGTTTCCTGACTTACGTTTTACCCTTTATATCATGTATGGTGATTGGGAAAGCAAGCTCTAAATGTGAATTATAGCCAACATGCATCATTTGGGTAGTATAAAGAAGTGGCTTAATCTTTTGAACCTAAATTCTCTAAATTATATGATGGGGTAAAACACTGCCTACCTCTAAAGTTGCTGTGAATATTAAATGAGTTAAACCATAGAAAATGTCTACCGTGGTTCATGGAGAAAATGCTTAGCACAATGCTTGCTCAGAAATTTTAGCTGTTTTTTCCCCCCTTTTGATACTACTGTTACTATTTCCACTATTACTAATATTGCTACAGTACTATTTTTAATACCATTACTACTATTATGATTAGTTTTAGAGTTCTTAAAATAAAGTTGTGGGGAGGGAAGCGTGGGGGCTTGTGGTGTGATGAATTGGGAGATTGGGATTGACATATATACACTAATGTGTATAAAATAGATAACTAATAATAACCTGCTGTATAAAAATAAATTAAATTCAATTAAAAAATAACTGTGAAGTGTTATATTTAGTCTCATATCAGAGAGGTGGAAACAGGCTAGAAGAGGTAGATTAATAAGATCACACAGCAATTACGAAGTGAAACCAGAATTAAACAATGAGTCAGTACGATGAAACCAGAGAACATAATTTTCATAGTAAATGTAACTACTTAAATAATTTGCATTTCAAGTGACGATGAAATACTTTAAGAAATGTTTAATACATAAGTGAGAAGGAAGTTCGGTAATTTGATAAAAACTATAGATACTGTTAAATAACGTCAGGTTAGTGTCTTTTCAAAGAATAATAACTCAACATGTCAAAGTGGAAGCACAGTTAAAATATGGCAAGAAACATACAAGCCTTAAAGGCCTATTGATTGTTTTTTTTCTTTTGACATTTGTAGGTATGAATGTCAACACAAATTCAACTGTATAAAAGAAATAACATATTGTTCCCAATGATTCAGCTTGATTTCTATTTTGAATGCCCATAGCACTGAGGTTGAAAATTTTAACTCACTCAATCTAGGGTTTTTACTCAGTGCTAAGATTTTGTTGGGTTCACTTAATCCTTGATGTAATATCTCAATAGGGGAATTTTGAGATTTTCTTCATCCCATCTAGTCTTCATTCATTCATTCATTAGGTCATCATTGAAATATTCCTCTTTCTTATCTGCTGACTTTATTCAGATTCTATTGTTCTTGCTGCTATTTTCATACCAATCCTAAAGCGACAGGTACATTCTGTGGCTTCTTTGCTTCCCTGGGGATGGAAATCCTGGGAAGGTTATTTGTGGCCCTTATGTGCTTAATGCTGAAAACATCCATTCCCAGTTATGGAGGACACAGAATAGCCTAAATGCTTTGGAATAAGAGAGTGAACTACAGAGAGAACAAGGACAACAACAAAATCAACATTTATCACATGCAAAAAAATTCAGCCACATTTTTACACACTGCATATTTTCTGTACTATTGCAAGGCTTAAATCATGTCCTTAAATTCACCTTCAGTCTGTGAGCACCTAAGCCTTTTACCTTTCCTTCACAAAACAAATGAATATGTAACCATTCAGCTGATAAGCTAGTTCAATTCACTGGAACATGAACTACACACAATTTTAATATCTGTAATGTGTTTGGCAACAGTGGGAAAAATCTGTATGCACTAGAACAGATGTTAAAATTTTACATCGGAGAAAGATGAGGAGAAACATATGGTATTCACAAGGTTAGTTATTAGATTTCAAGAAGCAAAGAAAAGAAACATTAAACATTCCTGCAAAATGGAAATAAATGATATCAATAATGGTTCATACAGTCATGAGGAATTACATGGAAGAAACAGGTTTAAAAAGAAAATGTGAGTTAACATTGGCAAACATATCCCAAATGGCAGAAATAAGTTCAAAATGCCATTAAGTCTAAGTCTCAGCTGTTAGTTCTGAAGAATTGGCTGATAATACAATAATTGGCTTCGGGACCATACACACACACCAAACATATCCACACATACACACAACCATGGACACATGCTTTATTTTTTTGATAGATGATTTTAATAAACTTTAGGTCATAGTTTTAATTATGTAGGCTTATTTATTGCACCAAATAATTCATTCATTCATTTAAAATTTGTCTTAATAATGAAGTTGATATTTTCATCATCTATGTATAGGAAGTGGTAGTTTATCAGATTGAACAAGCTGACTTCATGATCGGAAACTAAAATATCTAACTCCAGTGTTAAGCTAACTCATAAGACTGCTACTGACCCAGAAAGGAAACAGAAACTTTCACAGTATAGATGCTTAATGAATATTCATTTTTTAATGAATAAATTTTAAAATAATGAGGAAAGGATAAAGGGAGAAAAAAATGAACAACAAAAATGAAGGTAAGGAGAAGAGGGAGGGGAAGGCAGGAAGGAAAGCTGGAAAGGAGGGAGGAAAGGAAATAGAGAAAGAAGCAATGAAAAAGAATTTTTAGAAACTTCAGTGATAAATACATAAAACTACCCCTTGATACTGTTCTTACTATTACCATTAGCAAATTCTTCCTTCAACATAAACATAACTTTGTACTGTGGTATCAGTCAATTCTTCACAGTAGAAATGGAGAATCCTGTTTCTTTCCATATTACCATATTCTTCCATGTAGTTTAATCCCAGAAGCTATTTTTAGAAATTCACTTTCCTTTGACACAAATATCAATAGCTCCATATGAACTATTAATATATTTTTCTAAAGCATCCATGATTCTTTTAAATTTCTTCTTCTACCACCCTATTTAGATTTTTATCTCACTACTTTAATGATTTCCAGGCATTAGACTCTCTCTGTAGACCAACCGAAAAGGCATTTAAAAGCTATCCTAGACTGGTTGCTAGAGAAACATTCTGATATGCTACAAGTCTTGTGGAAAGATAGTAGGTTGACTTTCTGGACTGGAAGTCATACTGTTGTTAATGATTTGACTTCCTGGGCTCGTTGCTGCAGATTGTGGGTGAAAGTTCTACTTTTATAGATGGTCTGTGAACTGAAAAAAAAAAAAAAAAAAAAAGCACAATGTGAGAGCTGTGAATTCAGTTTTCTTTGTAGCTTATTGAGGACTGTAGCCCAGGACTTAGCCTCTCAGATAGCTCTGAGGGACTGTTCTGAAGAGGTGGTGGAGAAGGAGGTCAGTATATATATGATTTTGGTGATGGGAGTACTTGCAATCAATTATACACCTCAGTAGAAGTTTGTTGCTAGTCATGAAGAGCAAATGTCTTCATTAGTGATTTTACTGCTTTCCTAGGTATAAGAAGATGCAAGAAATTGTGTTCCTTAAATTTTCTTCTGAAAATATCTATCTGAAGCCCTGTTCAGCCAGATTTTCCCAGAGCATCGAGTGCCTCATTCCTGATCTCTGCCCTGAACTCCTTTCAGGGTGTGTTAAAGGTCAGTGACTCTATTGGCTAGTGACTTCATCCTTGTAGAAACAGATGGCAAGTGGCATTATTTAGTTTGCAGGTCTAACCATTGTCCACTTGTATAATCAGTCTCTAATATGGAATATCACACACAACCTGGATAAGTGTGATTTTTCCTCATAATTATAACTAGATGAAGCTTCATTGCAAAAAGCATTACAGAGGTGACATGTATTTTCATTGCTTCACATGTAGGTATCAATACATAAAGTCATTTTGTCTCATTATTTGTGTGCTAAGTTGAATCACTTGGATATGGTATTGTCTACCAGATTTCTTCATTGTAGAAAATCTTTCACTCTTTGCCATCAATAATTTGTAAGGTGATACTTTGAGATGCTGTAAATATCTTATAAATATCCTGTTCTCCAACAATATTTTATCTAGTCATTTAGCTTCATTGATGATTATGGCACAAAGGGTGGTAAGATAGTGACCTTTCCAATTATCTCATTCTTTCACTGCATATTAGCTTTCATTGTCAAGTAAAGAAGAGCTTTTTCTTTACCCTCCTTCCTTCTTTGTTAAAACATCATTATGGATCCATGGAAACTTTTGTTATTCGAATTTTTATAATGTATTACCTTCAATCCTTTTCTTTCTTTCTTTATGTGTTTTTTTTTAATACACAATCTGTATTAAATTTGGCCCAAGGAAACACCTTTTCACTAGGTTCTTGTCCTTTTCACACTTTCACATCAGAATTTGAGCACATACTTGCTTCCTAGAACAACATATTACATGCTTACCTTGTACTTTGTCCCAAATATAGAATCAGCCATTTCTCCAAAGAACATTGGTGCCTTTTATTGGGAACACATTATGACTTTACTTTTAATGCAGAAAAACTGGAATAATATTTTCTACCTTGCTGAAGATATTTGTTAAAACGAAGTTATATTAAAAATATTAGTAAACTTAACATTAAAACTCTGTAATAACTAAATAATCATTAGCAATATAACATATGCCTCCAAATTACTTAATAATTTTCTAAGCAGTCATGGGTTTATTGAACCACCTTGAGCTTTGTACTTACCTTTTCATACGTAAATACACATGAGTATTATTGGACTACATTGGTAAAATAAAACAGGTAAGAATTACAAGGGACAAAGTTTGTTCAGTTACATGTTTCCTTACAGGGACTTTCCTTTTACAATATAGTAGTAAATAAAAATAGAAATATCACATTTTCTTTCTTCTTTTGTCCCTCGCGGGCTCCTTTCCGCGTTGGTCCGCACCCTGTCTGCCACCGCCCGGCCTGCGGGCACCGCTCTCCACCGCTCTTAGGCACCTTGGCCCAGAACAGTGCTAAAGCAGCCATGCTGGGGGTTTGGAGGAATCTGGCAGCCTCTTTCACTTCTCCTGAAGAACGGCCCTTTGGTGAGCCACCCGACCCTCCACGGTATTGCCCATACACCCGGAGTGGCCGCCGATCAGAGACACATCCAGAACAGAGCAATAGTGAAAGGACACCTCAGAGCTGGACAGCTTCCAGACTGCCCGGAGGGCTGCGACAAGGTGGCTATTACCGCAGGAGTCCCAAGAAAAGCAGGCATGACACGGGACAACCTGCTCAACACCCACGCCACAATTCTGGCCACCCTGACCACTGCCTGTGCCCGCACAGCCCCGAGACCATGACCATGCATCATTTCAAATCCAGTTAACTCCACCATCCCAATCACAGCAGAAGTTTTCAAGAAGCATTCAGTTTACAACCCCAATAAAATATTTGGGGTGACAAGCCTGGACATTGTCCAAGCCAACACTTTTGTTGCAGAACTGAAGGGTGTGGATTGGCTCGATTCAACGTTCTTGTCATTGGGGGCCTTGCTGGGAGGATCATCCCGCTGATCTCAGTGCACCCCCAAAGTGGACTTTTCCTGGGACCTGCTGACTACCCTCACCAGGTGGATCCAGGAGGCTGGCCCAGAGGTGGTCAAGGCTAAGGCCACAGCAGACCCTGCCACCCTGTCCACGGCATACGCCGGAGCCCGCCGATTTGTCTCCTCCCTCGTGGATGCGATGAACTGAAAGGAAGTTGTCGAATGTTCCTTCGTCAAGTCCCAAGAAACAGACCGTCCGTACTTCTCCACACCATCGATGCTGGGGGGAAAGGGCATTGAAAAGAATCTAGGCATCCACAAAATCTCCCCCGTTTGAAGAGAAGATGATTGCTGAGGTCATTTCTGAGCTAAAAGCCTCCATCAAGAAAGGAGAGGAGTTTGTAAAAAAAACATGAAATGAGAAGGCGGTTAGTGAGCAGTCCGTCTCCTTAACAAATTAAGGCGTCATGTCAGTGTAAAGCCATTTCAGACACCTTTGTCTTTTCAGTTTGCTTTGATGATGAGTATTGTATGAACAAAACACCCCTTCCAAATCTCGGGTCAGTCTATCTGCATCAGTAAAAGCAGGCTTTGATTTTCTTTTTCAAGTTCTCCTCCATTTTTTTTTTTTCTTTCAAATTTTTGAGTGTGAGAGAAAACAAATTCAAAGGAAGAGGAAAAAGTAAAAGTATATGTAAAAGTTTTGAACTACTCCAGGCAGAGAAAATAATTGCTAATAGTCATACTGGGAACACTTTTGGATTTAATAAGTTAAAAATTAGAAGTTTTATATGAAACAAAGATTAGAAAATAATTAGATTAATTTAATTCTCCCAATACTCTGTGTGAGAATGATGCAGGATGACCTAAACCATAGACTTTTTCGTGTTCTAACTGATACATGATGAATGAGATAAAATTTAGATAACACACAACATGTAACAGGCTTGTAAAATAATAAAAAAACAGCATGACTTAGAGGGAAGTTTAGAAATCAATTAAAAGTTGAAAGATTTATTCAAATAATTTTGCAATTTAAATGTGACCTTTTTATCTTTTAGGTCAAACCAATCATATATTTCTAACATACTGAACTATCAATAACTCATGTAATATTCCTCTTAAACAGATAAAAAATTCTGCTACAGCAGTAAATGACCAGGTTGCTGTGAAATGATGTTATAATAGTTTCAGTTGTCTTGAAGGAATTGATGTTATATTTATATTAAAAATAATTATTTATTATGAGAATTTTCTACATTAATTCTCTAAATATAATATGGCCCTCAAGGACAAAGTTCACTGTGGTCAACTATTATACAGCATGTATTTTTTATACAATTTCTCATGTCATGGTATAACAAATTACCATGAACTTCATGACTTAATGCAATACAAATTTATTATCTTACAGTTCTGGAGGCCAGAAGTTTAAAGTCAGTTTCACTGGACTGAAACCAAGATGTCCATCTGGCCAAACTCCCTTTGGATGAGCTAAGGGAGAATTTGTTTCCTCTCCTTTTCCAGCTTCTAGAGTTATATTTCTTGACTCATGGAATCTTCCTCCATTATCAAAGTCAGTGACATAGCTCCTTTTCTCTCTGAATCTGCTTCCCTCTACTTCCTTCACATGGCTTTCTTCTTCTGTAGTCTGTGTTAAATATCTCTTATATAAGGATACATGTGATAGCATTTAGATCTTGACTTTATAATACCTGCAAAGGTTTTTTTTTGGCCATATGGTAACATTCACAGGTTCCATGGATTAGGGTATGGATATCTTTTGATGATCCATTATTCAGCCTACCACAGCATATAAGGCATAAAATAATCTGTAACACAGTATCTAATGTGTTTCCCTTTAATGTATGAAAAGGAAACTGTCAGGAAAACCATTAATAATTAAGAACTTACATACTTAAAGGAGCATATGGTGTCAGAAAATCATGCTTCTACAAATCCTTGGTAAAGAAGGCTGAACTCAAACTCTAAAAGCAGTCATTTTCTTCACCCACAAATCTCCAAGAATGCATAACTGTGAGGACATATCCCGGCCACAGCACTTTTCTGTCAAAAACGCTACCTAGCAAGTGTTTGCCCATGGATGAAAGAGTAGGAATATAAGCAGAATATCATGAGATCAAATGAAAATCAAGAACCAGGTATACCCAAAATGAAGTGAGAATAATGTATATTCCTCTCTACTAATTGTCTAGGATTCTTTATATTTTTGTATATATGTATGTGTATATATGCATAAATATATATGTATATGTATGTGTATATATATATACAATTATATATATATATATAAACTATAGGTAGACAGATAAATAATTGATCATTTTATAAGTATGTGTGACATGAGTGACTGGATCCACTCTACAATTGGTAGAGACAACAATGGCAGAAAACATAAATACTGTTTAAAATATTTTGTTAAAATCACAGATTAGTAAGAGTAGGTGGCATATATTTAGCTTTAATTTCAAATGAGAAAGGAAAATTGTGCCTTAGCAAACAGAGACCTAGACATATTTTGACATGGCTTATTGTGGCAAGACAAATGTGCCAATTCAGATCTTCACAAGTTCTTAATCAAGACATGAGGCTCAGTGTCTATGTGCCACTAATTGGGCTATTATGTGCTGTCATCTTTGTTAGTTAACTCTTTGTATGTGTATATAATATCTCTTCAACTAGAATTTTCACCCCTGATGGGATATAGCATAGTTTAGGCATTAGACACAATCATGAATAGCAATACATACTCTAAGAAAAATGTTGTTTCCTTTTTGACAATGGTAAACCCAGGAGTTCAAAATTCATTGTCATCTGAAGTCACTCAAGCAAAACTTTTTCATCTATTCTAATGCTTAGTATAGCACCTCAGACATAGCATGTAATCAATAAAATTATACAGAATAGCACTCATTAATGTAATTTGTAAAAAAAAAAAATCTGTACCCAGATAAATAATTTATTTTCAAGATGAGTACACACACACACAAAAATAATGCTTCAACATCAGGAAATGCTTAGTCAAATAAGGTGTTGTCACTTTTTCTGTGGAAAAATCATGACTCAGCTGTGATTTGAAGAATGTACACTCCTTATTTTTCATCTATCCTTTATACTCATGGCTTGAATTCACAGACATTGCTGAGATGATTTACCAAGGCTTAAGACAGCTTCTTATAATGAAGAAGGGAAGGTGGATGTTATAGAGACTGTTCTACCTGGGGACTGTTCTATCTGGGCACATGCCCAACCAAAATAAAAGTTATATTTGTAAGTCTAGTTTTCAGTGAGGTATAGTTTTGAAACTAAGTTTAGGACACTAAGATATAAGCATGCATAACCTTGGCAACTACTGAAATGAATGAAGAATGAGTCTAACCCATATCCTTTTTTTCCCTTCCTTTTTGCTGGTTGGAATGAGTACATAATGGTTATAGCTGGAGATGCCATGCTTGACTATGAGAAATCCTTATGAATGGAGACTCTCACAGGTTGAGTCCCTAAAGCAGACACTGAAATGAAGTGTAACATGCAAGATACTTATTAACAGTGCCATTTGGGTCATCCACAGTAGAAGTTAGGAGAAGGAAACAGGATTAGACAGAGGGAAAAGTTGAACTGAGATGGAGGTCCCACAATAGCTTCAGAAATCTTATGAGATCTTTGGAGCTAGACTTGCCCTTCAAAATAGTCCTATGGTGGGATAAAGTGGCCAGAGCTTTACATTCATGTATTGGTCAATCACTGGCTGTGGGTAACGCTGGGAAGGCATAAGACCTTGAGTGAGGAACTTCTTTGCAGCTGAAGTAACCCCTCAGAGGTTGACAACTGTGTGTTCACAGCTCACCAACAACTGGGAAAACAGATCCTTCAGTGGTGGGCATCTGAAAGTACATCGCATTTTTCAACACAGTGGCCAAGTTCAGTGAGTATTAAGTAGGGAAGTATTGTGAGTTCTGGAACCCTGAGAGAACTTTCCAGACTTGTACTGCCAACCTCTGGACTTTGACATGAGAGAAAACATTCAAACACACTCACCAAACCATCTCCTCCACTAGCATGGCTTTTATTACCATCTTTATGATCTTGTGTCTCAAAATTTACCTCTAATCTAGATCAAGTACCAATGTTATACAGTATATGAACTACTTGGCATTTCCATTTGAAACAATGACTGCATCTTTATTTCAACTTGAGCAAACTAAAATAAATCATCTCTCCATCAGACAAATTTTCTTTTTGTACTACCAATCTCAGTATATGACACAAAAATGCATGCAGATATTTTTATTTCAAGTCTAAATTTTTAGCTCAGGAAGCATTTTATGAGCTGAGCTTTTTTATAGCATCTCATGATACCCCCATCATTCATTCAAAATTCCCTTTACAAAAAAATTCCCTTCTACAAAGGGGCTATTTTCTCTTATTTCTCTAATCCTTTGTCCACACCATTTTCTCTTTCTATACTTTTATATTTATCTCCCCTCCAATTAACTTTTGGTAATTCAATTGCATTTGTAATTATTTATCACCAAACAAAACATCATAATCTCTTTATATTATTGTGTCTCCAGCACCTACAAAATGCCTGGCTTACAGTAGGTCTATCTTCATACTGAGCAGATGAATGAATGCAAGCTTGAATGAAAGAAACCCCTTGGTTCCATCTATCCCAGTTTTCTCCCCTTTCCATAGAAGCATGCCACAGTCCAATCTTCGCAGGTTGTAACTGTAGTGAAATATAAACCTGAAAACTATATTAGGATCAAATAACAAACAATGACAAATATTAGAAAAAGTAAATTGGACTTAATTTGTTAAAAAGTGTGGAGTCACAGAAAATTTTTAAGAAGCATTCAGGCAAGAACATGAGTGTTTAAATCCCAGGCTCTAGTTAATTAAAGATAATCAGAATAATCATTTCATTAACTGAATTCTTACTAGAAGTGTATGATCAATGTTAAACTGTGAATCACTTAATAGAAGGAACTCTGAAATCAAGATGATAGAATATTGACTGTGTTCATTAACTCTTCAGATAACAGTAAAGCACAAGAGGGGGAAAGGAAGTGGCTTAAAACTGAAAGACTATGATAACGATTTAATGTGACCTCCAAGAGTGTAAAGACACAGAACAAAATGCATTAAAAATGAGATGAGGGAAATATAATTGGAGCGGAAAATAATTTTTTAAGTGCAAAAATATAAGATGTGCAAGTGTGGCACATACATAGCTAAGTGTCATAGTAGATAACAAACTAGCCATGATCAGTGAATCAGCTCCAGGGAAAGCAAATGTAGTGTTAAATTGTAAGTAGCAACAGTATACCCGGAGATGATGCAGATTCTCAAATTATATTCTCAGTGTTTTGTCTGTTCTCTTTCTTTTCTTTACACTTAAATCAAGGCGCTTTATGGAAAATGTGGGGCAGATACACAGAAAGGAAATATAAATTGTTAATTAGTAAGTTCAATAAAGAAAGAGTAAATAAGAAGTGACCATACTTAAAGGTAACTAAGAGTTATGTTCTGCAAAAGGTGGTGTCCAGGCCATTTCCACCAAACTTTATAGTTTGGAAGGGATTAAGAGATAAGAGTAACATGGCAGACTACATATGAGGGATGAATTCCAAATACTTGAAAAAATACCAACATAAGTTGCTATAAAGACAAAAATAAAAATTGATTACAACTTTCTTAGAGTGATTTAAGTAAAATTCTACTGAACAGGAAATTATGCATTAAATCTTTTTGAGTTACCCTTATCCATTATAAACATTTTGATATTATCATTCTTAATGTTGGTCAGACAAACTGATTAAAAAATATATTGCTCAGTGTATACATTTATAAATAGAGAAAATGACAGTGCTGTGGAGAAAGAGAGGATCTAACACTGAGGCAAACATGACACAGTGGAACGAGTCCCAGCATCACAAGTGATCTTGCAAATGGTGATGATGGGTATTACCAGTGATTCATGGGTTCTCTGCTGGGAGCCATGCTGATCACATTCTGTGCTTAGTCACACTGAATTCTCTTAATGATTCTATGGATAGACACAATCATCAATCTCAGTTTTAAAAGGAGGAACAGGCTTAACAAAATTAAGCACACTCATGCGCTGGAATATGTACCCTATCTTGTGTTTGCTGGACACTACAATACATGTTCCTAACCATAAATAATACTGGAGTATCAGTCTCAAGTAAATAGGAGAGTCAGGTTGTTTTGTTTGTTTTGTTTTTTACTGCATCCCCAATCACATGGTATTTACTTAAATATTTGTTGAACTAATGTTAAAAATGGAAAATTCTGGAAAATAAATTGAGATAAAATGAAGATGCTAAAGAATCTACTGAGTATAACACACTCCTTCATTGTAAATGGATGGTATATGGACTGAATTGTGCTTCCCTAAAATTCATATGTTGAATCCCTAACCCTCAATGTGATTGTATTTGGTGACAGGCCCTCTAAGAGATAGCTAAGGTTAAATGAGGTCATAATGTTGAGGCCTGAATCCAATAGAACTAGTACCCTTTAAAAGAGGCAGAGACATCAGAGATCTTTCTCCACAAGCACCCAGGAGGACTCAGCAGGAAGGCAGTCATTTGTGAGCCAAGAAGAGAGTTTTCAGCAGAACCTGAACCTTGCCAGAACAATGATCTTGGACTTCCCAGCCTCTACAACTGTGAGACAATTAATTTCTGTTAGTTAAATCACACAGTAGTATTTTGTTATGGGAATCTGAACAGACTAAGACAATAGCTTTACTTTAAAAGGACTGCACTAGGGGCTTCCCTGGTGGTGCAGTGGTTGAGAGTCCTCCTGCCGGTGCAGGGGACACGGGTTCATGCCCCAGTCCAGGAAGATCCCACGTGCCATGGAGCAGCTAGGCCCATGAGCCATGGCCACTGAGCCTGCACGTCCAGAGCCTGTGCTCCACAATGGGAGAGGCCACAACAGTGAGAGGCCCTCGTACCGCAAGAAAAAAAAAAAAAAGGACTGCACTAAAAATCATATAGTTTATAATGTCAGGTTAATAGACTGAGAGCTCAAGTACAGACCTTAGCACCATAAAGGATAAAGTCAGAGAACAAAGTGATGAGGATGCCAGCTTTTCCTAAGAAAGTATGACTTTAAAGACATTCACCACTGTTATGCACCAGTTAAGAGCCAGACAGGGAGAGTTGTTGTTGTTTCCATTATTTTTGAAGATGTTTGCTTGCTTAAATCTGGGATAGGCACACTTCTGAATTATCTCTTTGTGCTTTTATTTTTGATGCATTGGCTTCTGCTGATATTAAACAGATCAGATTTTGCAATATTCATGTAATATTTACAATAATTACACATTGGCAGGGAAAAAGTAGCATAGAATTAGGATCGTGGAATACCTGTTGGGGTGGAAACACTAAGAAAATCTCCTTATAAAAGTGTTTTCAGTGTCATGTTTTTAATATTCTCTTTTTTTTTCATTTCTAATATCACTCAATCAATGGCCTTAGTTGAGGGCTAAGCTCATAGTTTTAAGAGACTAACATGACATATTATTTCCCTTTAATTCAATGCTCAGGTAAGAAGTTGATTAATACAGAAATTTTTAAAAAGATGAGTTGGTTTGTGTTTACTTAAAATTATACAATGACCTAAAAATGGGTAAACACAAATGCACCATAATGTCACTTCCTTGATTAGCCTTTTGAGTTACTCACTTTCAGTTGCAAAAAGTTTAAATGAGAAAACTAAATAAACAAATCGCATTGAAATTCTTTTTTAAAAAGGCACTGAAATGTTAGGAGTAATTACAGATTAAAAAAATGTGGTAGAGGGTTACATAGAGAAAGATTTCTCCAAAATATAAATTTGTTGATATTTAGTTTTCTATTCTAAACTATGATTTGATCTTCTATGTCCCTCATGTATGATTTATTTTCTGAGGAGAAAGCTTTTTTATTAGGATGTGATATCTAATCCAATATATTTTTTTAAATGTTCTTCATCATTTCCTGTAAAAATAAGGTGAGAAAAGGCTGTTAAATCATCAAATTATCATTGGGAATATAGGCCTTAGTGTTATATCTACAGCAAAAAGTATCTGATTGACTTTTAAAAATGTAACTCTAGCTCTTCACAATATATCATTCTAGTTAAATTCTTAATTATTTAGCCATAATGGGAAATTTCACAGCCTTCTGACTTTAAGTTTTAAGCTTCCCTGAACCTAATTTCCTTATCTATATTTTGAAAAGAAAATTTACAGTAATATGGTAGACAGAACTGACATGTGAAGTTCCCATTCTGTTCAAACACATAAAAATCTTCATAACAAGAACATTTTAATTCATAACAAAGTTTTCAATGCAAAGCAACACTCTATTTATAATTTCACTCAGAGTAATAAAACATGTGCTGTTTAGTCTTCTATATAACATTAATTATTGTTTCAACTTATTTGGTTTAAAATATTTGTGTGTATTCAAGAAGTGAGTACTGGACATGTAAAGACTGAAACATAAATAAAAGTATATTCATTGAAAAACAAAATGAATATTATATTTTCAAAAATGGAGATAAAATTTAACAATTTCATTTTAGCCGGTATTATACAGAGATTCCATAGCTCATCACAAACATGTTAAGGACGTATAAAACCTGAAATATCATTTTTATAGCCCAAGTGAAGTATCTTAGTGTAAATAATTTTAAATAGCATGCTATGCTACACTCATGGGTTAAGCAAGACCATCTTAATTTTTTATTAACTATGTAGACTATGCATATTAAGGGCTACTTTGAAAATGTCATTTTCAAAGTGAAAATCTTTTTCACTTGTTTAAAACCACAACAGCTAAATTGTTACTTAGAAACATATTTGTTTCAAATTCCATTTTTGAAATGTGCCTCTGCTAGAACCCCTGCAGCTGAGTTACCTGAAGTTTTTAAACTCTTATGTTACATTATTCGGGTCTCTGAATCTCCATAAGCTTTTACAGACACATTTTTTTCTGTTTGAGTAGCACTTTCCATCAATGTTAATGAATATTTTTACAACAACAACTTGTAAAGAACCATTCTGTCCATTAAATTACATGGGACTTTTAGCATCATCTTGAAAAAAAGATGCATCAGCTGTTTCCAACCACTTTAAAATACCAGATATATAGCTTCTAGACTACAAAATGAAGTTGGCAGAACTTGTATAAAAATGCTCTTGATATTCTCATTCAGGCTTTTCTAAGACCGGTATCAGTGGAGAGGGCCCAAGTTAAATAAAAAAGGAAATGTTTAAACATTTGAGGAAATATAAGAAACAACACTTAGTAAATATGTTTACAGCCAGAATGTGTGGAAAGCACTATTGGGCACATCTGTTTAAAGGCTAAAGAAAGTTTTAGCATAAAAACAATGACCTTGAGCAAATACAGGCAAAAATAGATTTAAAATATGTGCTAATACATAGTTTTGGTCAAGTTTTGTACTGCCTTTTCTTTCCAGGAACTTGAGGAATATGAAGAAGAGTTTTAAACATCACTAAATTTGAGAATTTTTCTTGCTGAATTGAGAGGGCTCTGGGAAATAAGTTTATGTAACTGAAGAAAAAAAACCATCTGTTAATAGTTCCTGTTGTGTAAGAAAATGCCACTTCTATGTATTTTTTATAAAAAAGAGAAAATTATTTTGGACGTTTTCACTGCTATAATATTAAAAAAATACTGTATTTGAAAAATAAAAATATATTTTTTTGTTGAAATGATTGTTGAAATCATGTTAAAAAGATTCAACATTTACCAAATTAAACTGATGGAAAAATTAATAGAATAAATATTTTACCATGCTATGTTTTACAAGTCTACCTTCCAAATATTTAAATGTAATAGCAATATAGCCCAGAAAGTAAAAAATTGAACACATGTAGTAGTCAGCTTCTTTCCCTCGATAAATCTAATGACAAGTGAATTATGTTTTTGTGAAAGCAACTGAAGTTTCTCTGTTTCAGAAGCTTTCCATCAGAAGAGTGATGGCAAACAAGTGTCTCGCATACCATAAAATTATGGCAACATAAAATACATTGTGAATTCATCCTCTGGACATCAATAAAAAATATATCAAAATGTCTGTGTGTGTTTTATGTTCCTAATTCTTCCAGAAACACATTCTACTATAAACCACCAAAATGTGAACAAGTTTCAATTAAGCATGTCTTATATTTTATGTACATTTCATTATTCAACTGGTGCTCAGATGCAAATTAGACATAGTCAATATATACTTCCCAACTCTGTTGATATTAAAAGTTAGATCAGACAAAAATCTGAGAACTTAAGCTTTTGTATATGGTTAGTCCATTTTAGACTTGACAATTAAATTTCCACTATTCTCAAAGTATTTTTATTCTAAAAACTAAATTGCTTTCTAATTCATCATAGCAGCCTGGTTTCACCAGATATCAAGACAGCACATAATATTGGGCATTAATTTAAGGCCTTACTCCACAAAGCACATTTTAATTATTTTATTAAGCTATTTTTCGATTAAGTGACTACATATTTGCAGTAACTGAAATAAATAGATGATAAAATAATCTTTTATCTGTGATTATAAAATCCAAAAACCTCTGAAAGCTGAAAATACTTCCATAACTCAATGGGCAATAATATTTGGCCTTCTTTGTATTCACTTAGTAAATTAATAGATTTGGGATTATTTATAGTTATCCCACTGGGCAGAGTATTGATGTTTCTGTGAACATAACATTATGCTTGATTACAGACCCTGCCAGGAGTGTTATATACATAGTATATGTGCATATAGCTCTCCAAAATATCTCCAAAACTTAAATTCTAAACATATCTGGTTTCATGATTTTCAGAAAGGAGGTTATAGACATGTATAAATATTTAAGGACACTGATTGATTTCCATATGTTGAAATAGCCTTGCATCCCAGGGATAAATCTCACTTGGTCATGGTGTATGATCCTTTTAATGTGCTATTGAATTCAGTGTGCAAGTATCTTATTGAGGATTTTTACACCTATGTTCATCAAGGATATTGGTAGTCTTATTTAATTGTAGTGTCTTCAACTGATGTTGATATCGGGTGATTCCAACCTCACAAAATGAGTTTGAAGGTTTCCCACTTCTATTTTTGGAATAGTTTAAGAAAAGTTGGTATTAATTCTTCCTTGAATGTTGGGTAGAATTCACCAATGAAGCCATAAGCTCATGGACTTTTCTTTGTTGTGGCACTTCTAATTACTGACTTAACCTCTTTATTTGTTATTGGTCTCTTCAAGCTTTCCATTTCTTCTTGATTCATAAAAATAACACACACACACACACACACACACACCTCACCACCACCACATTGGAATATTATTAGCCTTACAAAAGAAGGAAATCCTACCTTTTGTAACAACATGAATCAACCTGGAAGACATTACACTAACTGAAATAAATCAGAGGCAGAAAGACAAATACTGCATGTCCTCACTTATATGTGGAATCTAAAATAGTCAAAGGGATAGAAGCAAAGAGTAGAATGGTAGTTTCTAGGAAACAGGGGGAGGGGAAAATGGGGAAATATTGGTCAAAGGGTACAAAATTTCAGTTATGCAAATGAATAAGTTCTAGAGATCAACACTGTGAGTATAGCTAACAATACTCTGTTACATATTTGAAATTTGTTACGAGAGTAGATCCTCAGTTTTCTTTCTACAAAAAAAAGAATAAATATAATATAATATGTGATGTCATATTATATTAATTAGCTTGATTGTGATGATTATTTCACAATGTGTATGCTTACCAAATCATCAAGTTGTACACTTTAAATATATACAGCTTTAAATTTTCAATTATACCTCAAAAGGAAACAAAAGTATAAGGATACTTTTCTATAGTAAGTAAGTAAAAGAGCCTAAAATTTTCTTCATAGTCCTCCATTCTTAGCTCTTTGTACTAAGATCAGAGCTAAGAAGGACCTTTCTGACCTTGGACCTACAACCCCTACTGTCCTTCCAGGAAGTCATATATATTTGGATCTCATTGTACCCAGTACTTCACATTTTTGGCAGTCTCATTATCCATATTTGGAATCTGGGATTCCACCAGTGCCCTCTCATATGTAGTGAGAGAAATGTGCTCTTGTACTATAATTTATTGGAAGAGTGTGTTGCTTTGCATCCATAGTCAGAACTCTCCATAAAATACAGCACCTAATCTGACCACCCTCTCCTGAGCTTGGGTGACTGCAGGAGCCACCAGACTGGTCAAATTTTGTCAACTGTTGTGCCCATATGTTCTCTTTTTATTAAAGCAATTGATAAAAGTCATACCATTCTTTTGCTTAGAATCTTGCAGTGGTTCTCATTTTCACCCAGAGTAAAAAACAAATTCCTTCTGATGACCCAAAGGTGCTTCCTGTCCTGACTCTCCCATTGCTTCTCAGACCTTTTGCCCTCAGACTCACTCTCTCATCCTGTCAGCTCCAGCAACATTGCCCTCTGAAGAGCTGTTTTTCTCACAAAGCTTAAGGATTTTGCTGTGATTACTTCTTCTGCCTGAAATATTGTTCTGTAGAATGTCCACTTGGTGAACTTCCTTATCTCCTTCAATTATTTGCTAAAATGTCACCTTTTTAAAAATCTTATTTATTTATTTTTAGCTGTGTTGGATCTTTGTTGCTGCACACGGGCTTTCTCTAGTTGCAGAACGCGGGGGCTACTCTTCATTGCAGTGTGCAGACTTCTTATTGTGGTGACTTCTTCTCTTGATGTGGAGCAGGGCTCTAGGCACGTGGGCTTCAGTAGTTGTAGAATGCAGGCTCATTAGTTGTGGCTCACGGGCTCTAGAACACAGGCTCAGTAGTTGTGGTGCACGGGTTTAGTTGCTTCCCGGCATGTGGGATCATCCCGGATTAGGGCTCGAACCCATGTCCCTTGCATTGACAGGCGGCTTCTTAACCACTGCACCACCAGAGAAGCCCAAATGTCACTTTTTAAATTAAAGCTGTTGACTACATTTCTCAAAGTTCAGCAGTTCCCAAACTCATTCTCTGTACTCCAAATCCCCCTTAATCTTTTCCATTTCTTTTTTCCATAGTATGTCTAATCATTTGACACATAATATAATTTATTTATTTAATAGTCACATTGATAACAGAAAATTTTATCTGTATGCCAAGTTCATATAATAGTTTTTGTTATAAAATAGGCATCAACTAAATATTTGTTTTATGAATGAATGATTAAAATATGGTATGGACATTATCTTAATTCAGCTCTAAGTTTAGAAAGTGTTGGATTATTGGAAAAAAACATTGGATGAAGAATAAGAGATCTAGGGTTCTGTTTATTGTTCAGTTTGTAATTGACTAGTTTTGGAAAAGTTACTTAATTTGGGCTTCAGTGATATAATCTGTTACAACAACAACATAAAAGAGGAGACAGGACTACTAAATTTCTTGTTTCCCTTCTTATTTTCCATCCTCTCGCTCTATGAGTGTTCCATAATTTGCCATAAAAGTCTTAGAGAAACGTACACAACAATCAGTTGTACACAGCAGATACTTGCAATTCATGGCATATAGCAGGGACAGAATAAATAGCTGTTGAATAAATGAATGTATGTGTGGATGAAGATTGTTATGTGTATCATTTTAAATATTCAAATGTTAAGCTTATGAGTATGGAAAGTAATTCTGGGACTACATGGTGATTGGAGAGGCACTGCCAACTCTCTCACTGTATGAGCATAGAAAGGAGAGCAACAACAATATAAAAGTCATTGATGGATCACATTCTACTAAGTGCAGAGAGCAATGATCCTTGTGGGACTGTAGAAAGGACACTTATGGAAGTGTGCCATGCCTGAGAAATTCTTTTTTAGTCTTGTTAGTCTTAAAAATGCATCTATAGTTGGAAATGAATAATGACCTTCAAGAAATAAAAGATGACCTAAGCTTTCACAATCTTGCTCTGATTAGAGTAAGATTCTAGTCCAAGTAGATATATTGCCAGCAATTAGCCCATGTGCTATATTTCTGAAAATTTTGCAATTTCTGTCTTTAAAATAGAATGTGACATAGTGGTACATTCATTTGTACTTTCACTACCAAGCTGAAAAATAATTGAATTCCACATGCTAACAATTCATAACACCCTTGAAAAGTTAGGCAAATGTTATTTTAAGCATTTTGATAAATGCTTTAAAAATTAATTGGCCTTGTCTAAGTATTATCATCAGAAATATCTCGATTCAGAATTAGTGGTTTTGTGCTAATATTAATAGTTTTGCTATAGGTAAAAACAATCACTAAAGGTAAATTCACTTAAATGTATTAAGTCCATTCACAAAGGTACAATATATTGCATTGAGAAAAATCAGAAAGAACTTAGAAACCTTCTTTTGTCTCAAATGAGATGAGTAATAGATTATATCTGAGTAATGTCCAAAAGTTCAAGGCAAACCAGAAAGGACCATAATCCACAACACACAGCATGGATGTAACCAGATTAAGATGGTTCTGTGAACTTTGTCAAAGCAGGAAGAAGGGGAAAAAATCCAAAGTAGCTTGAGGCAATAAAAATGCAGTGGAAATTTGAAACAAAATTTGAGGAAAGCCAAGTCTGTAATTTATGATTCAAAGTTTTTATTATATCAGTGGGCTAGAGAATGGTAGGGGATAGAACAATGAAATCAAAATATCTGAGTTCTAGAGACTCAGAAAGGGCAGCAAGGCAAGTGATTCAGAAATAGACATGGGAGACCTAAGGAAAAAATATAAGTGAAGCAGACAGCTCTTTAATAATTCTGTCATGTGCTGTCATACACAGCAACCTACAAGGCCCATGTAGGTTCACATCATCCCACCACACAATGGGACAGAAAACCAGTCTAAGTAAAACATCTATCTTCCTTAAAATAATAATGAAAATGTATTCAAAGTTAGGAAACCTGTATTCTAGACTTAAATATGTCTCACATAAAAATATACCACCAAACAATAACTTAATAATTCAATCTCTTTTTCTAAACTAAAAAAAAACCCTGAAACTAGCCTCTTCGATTAAATGTTATTTTATCCATCAACAGTATTTTTTATACGTAAATAGTGATGGACCTGGCTGCCATGTGTTCCAAAATACAATAGACACAAACAGAAATATTTGAATCTCCTCTGTTGAAGTAAGTGGTCAGTTAATGCTAATTAACTTGCAATGTTATTTTCCCAGCCCTCCATACTTTCCAGCATCTCTGCTAAAAACCTTTTCTGTCCTGTTGTCCTTCTCAGGCTTTAGAAAAGCAGATTGATTCTTCCCTTTGTTCCTTCTGCACCTAGAACAGTGCCAGACACCTGGTAGAAACTCAATAAATATGTGTGGGACTAAACTAAACTTTGACTACTACCCTCAGAATGTCCAACAATGTCAAAGTCAAAACTGCTTCTGCAAAATATCCCAGCACTCCCTTTATATTTTAAAAAGAGCAAGACTTTAATAAATCGACATGAGTATTTTTAACTGTGTTTCTTAGTTTGGGTTCCCAATAATAATGCTTTAAATAATGACTTGAGTGTAAGCAGGTGCTGGAGTAACAGTAGAGTAGCTGTGGAGGGCAGGCAGATTGAGATGGAAAGGAGGAGAAAGACAGCAAAGGATGAATGATTAATATTGTTATTTCCGTGAGCATCTGGGACTAGAACCCTCTAGAGACCCTATGAAGAACTGTGTAGAATAGACTTTAGAATTGTCCTGAAAAATATAGGAAGTTGGGACATTTACCCATTGACTCCCATCCTTAATGGAAAAAGTTGTTCCCAGTAGTCTTAAAGTCTTTGAACTTATGTGAGTCATATTCAGAAGGGCTGAGTGGCCCAGTTCAGCTTTAGAAAAAGGCACCAGGCAGAAAGACAGAGAAAGGTCACACAGCACTTTTCAGGTGGATCAGTCAGCCTACAAGATTTTTCCACGAAGGCTGTGATGAAAATGGAGGTGTGCAGAGGTGACATGATATGGGGCATAAAAAGCATATGCTGCCATAGGATAGCTCATAATATTATATTTTAAAAATATTATAAACCATGTTAATGAAAACATAATTTTAGTAAATTAAATGCTCAATAATATATTATAAAAGACAAATAGACCACTTCTTTAAATGATGGACTTTCAAGTGTGCTTCCTATGTTCTTTTACATATAGTGTGTTTCATAAGGTATGTAGTACATTTGTTCATTAATTTATTCACTCATTCAACCTATATGTATTGAGGGATAACTATAGTCAGGCACTGTTCCAGGCAAAGAGGAAATATTTAGAAACAAGATAGATAAGGAACTGTCTTCCTTATATAGACTTTTATTTGATGGGAAAGGGCGTCCCAGGTCTTATATAGTGTAAGAGCTAAGGAAAGTTGTGTTCTAACCATTAATATAATCTAGTGAATATTGCAGACTGGCAAGGCTATGTGAAATCCTGTTTTCCTAAATAAAAGTTGATATATCTCATGTTAAATTCTTTTTATATTCACCTATAAATAAAGCACAATTGGCCAGATCACAAAATTATATTTCATAGGTTGCAACTCCATTTTATTTTTAACTCTCTTATACAGTATATCAAATTAAATACTTACATGCAACACATCTTATTCCAATGGTTTGAAGGCATTTGAATGAGGGCCCCTTGAATTACATTTGAATATTAATTGTCCTGGCAATAATAGCAACACCAACTGACTGACACTTGTTCAACAGACAGCTAAGATTAGAGAATTTGTACATTGAGAACTTTGAAAGAGGTTAGATGAAATGAGAGTAGAAAAAAGTTCAAGTAATAATGAGATTTGAAATATGATCTGTGAAACATAACTCCTTACTTGGATTGACATGTTATATCGCTCCCTATATAGAGCTAAGTATGCTGTTGCCAGGAAATAATTTCATGTGCAAGGAACTTAGTATGGGAATTAGACATCATGTAATCTAGGGTGCAGAGGGTCTCTGTCCCTCCAGGTGTGGTAATTATGGGTGAGTCATTTGCTATGCTCCAGTTGCTTCATTAAGCAAGCAAAATTTATGCACTCAAAACAATCTCAAATGTTTCACAATTAAAACATTCTCCTGAAATTCCCTCTTTCTATGAATAATTCTTGAAAAAAAAAACTAGTCAAATTGTGGTTTATACAGGTGGGTTTTTGTTGTAGCTACAAAATCAGTTTTAGTTAGCAACAGATGATATACATTTCAACACTAAAAATATCACTTTATTCTTTGCACAATGATTATGGATCAAGATTTATTTAGAGGTGATATTAGAAATCCTCTTGATATGCACGTCAGACGGGTTAATCAATGTGGCTTCTAGTAAAATATATACTTTTTTTTCAGGATGAGCAACCATATATCATAACTTAAAAGGACTGGCAAATACAAAAATGATAAAAGCACACTTTTTAAATATTTCTAATGTCTTTTCTTTATAGTTGTGAAGGGAGAAAAAACATATCTAAGTTCATGCATAGTTTATGTGACAAATAAAACATGTTTTGAAAAATGTAATGAACAGTTTTGTATCTTTTGAGGCTTTGATAATTCTTCATCTTGGAAGAAGTATTTTTACCTTTAATCTCAATAATGGAGTTTTATGGTTCGATGTTTGAGTCACCAAAAGATGGTGCCATTCTTTCACCTACTGTCTTTTAACTCCAAATATGGAACATTCTTCTATCCTTTGTTTTGTGATGTTGGAACTGCCTGTCAGCAAGTCCTTTCCTTTCTTTCTGACTTTCTAATAATTCTCTTTATAGAGGGAACCAGATGGAGATGGGAAGACAGGAAGGTCAAAAAAGAACATAATCTGTTTTATTTGCAGGCTGTTTCGAACAGCTTCTCGCCACAAATTAATATTCTGCCTGGCAAGAGCAGAGCAGCTGTTGGTCACAGTTCCAGCTTCTTTCAGTCCTCCCTGGGCTAACTTCTCTCAGAGGTGCTAGCAACAGCCAGTCAACACCATCTCTGGAGAGGTCTCATCCCCATGGTTAAGGGGTCCCTCTCCACTTGTCTAGGTTTCCCTAACCCCAGGTTCCTCTAACCTGATATCTATGTTACCTGAGTCTTCCTGTTTTGCTTTTCCAACCATCTAGCAACCATATAACAAATTACCCTACATTAAATTAGCTCTGTTGAAATACCTACTGTGATATTTTTGTTTTCCTGATTGAGTCTTTACTGATAAAAAATATTTTCAATAAAGTAATTTCCTAGAATATTTTGTCTACATCAGGGAGTTTGACAAACCTAAAGAATTTTCAAAAATTAAAAATTAAGGTAAGAAGTTATGTCTATTGTTGTGTTGATCCTAAATATTTCTTTAGTTTTACACAACTTAATATAAAAAATGAGACTAAAAATATTCTAAGAAATTATAACCAAAAATTTCCAAATATTTTCGTTGTTTTGATGTATGCCATCTCTGTGGTTGTTGATTGTCAGGTTATTTAAGAGGTTTATTGGTTAGCAGATTACTTACGAACAAGTATACACACATACATACATACATAGAGACATGCCTTATTTATTTACTTGTAAGAAAGTGATTTTTCTATTGGTTCAAAAATGATTTGGTTATAATAATCAAAAATATGAGTTTATAAGTCTGTTTAATAAAAATAACTCATCCAGTGGCAAACGTTTTATCAGTTAAATTTTAGTGCTTTAGTAAAAGAAAAATACTTATTACTGAGTTTTGAGAAGAGTATAGATTTCAAGCTTCAAAAATAACACAGAAAGTGCTATTATAACACAGGAGTTATTTTTTCTTTAATGGACATTTAAATATCTTTTAAGTAAGGCCAAGTAATTTTGAATTCCAAGGTGAAATCTGCAGAATAGTTCATGTTTTTCAACAATCGTTATAAGATATTCTATGGAGAAAATGAGGAATGTATGAATCTGGATTTTGCTTTTTACTTTCTAAAATAGGAGAAACCGTTAGCACTTCTGCTGATGGATAGGGAAGGCAAAGAACTAAAAACAGAGGCCATATCATATATTAATACTGTAATAGCATAGAAAAATGAGCTATTTTAAAAATTTTTGTGAAAACCAAACCAAATCAAATAAACTACTACAACTTAATGCCATTGGACAATCTTTTATCAACCACTTCAGGCAAAGAATTGCAATAGAGATAATATGAATATTTTATAAGTAATTCTTACAGGAACTTCCCTTATGATATATGGAAATTGTGCTGTAAGTATAAGGCATATTTGCAGCCAAACAACTAGAAATAAATGTTATGGGAACAGGTACACATGATTGAATAATCTTAAAACACTAACTTTTTCAAGTGTAATGTAAGGCGTACACTGCATGGAAGAACTCTCTCCAACATTTCTTAAGAAGGCATTAGTTGAGCAGAATCTTATTGCAAATACATGTGTGTATGTACTGTAGGATGGACAGTGGATACAGAATACTATAGTTTATTAGCAGGGAACTCAGAATATGAGTATGAATAGAATGTAGTTGATACTATAAAAGTATATTAAGAGAGAATAAGATATTCAATCTAGCTTCCTCTTAAGTTTTCTGACCTCTGGTTTCAAAATGGAATTTGTCCCATAATGTTTTTTTCATACATATTTAACTTGTTTTTGGTTTTGGAGAAGAATCCATATGCACTAATAACCTAATTCAAAGAATTACAAATATGTTTTAAAAGCAACACATTGATAACTAATGTTTGATTTAGATCAACCATGCCTTTACCTTAAAAAAAATATATAGGTAGGATACTAACTGAGCACATTTCCTACCATATGTCTACAAAATAGCTGGACATTTGGATTTTAAGAAGTGTAATTCACGAAAAAGTATCAATGACAACTTTTCACCGAATCTTGTTGATAACATTTTCAGTTCAATAATTAGGTAAATTTATTGTGTGTCATATTACAGTTGTTCAAAAATAAAAGATATAAATTAAAAAATCTGCCAGTGAATGCTCTTACATTGTAAGAAAATGAAATAAATTAGAGATGTTGCCATTATTTTTCATCAAATATCAGAGGAGTTTTTTCCCCTAATCATAGAAAATAAGGAATGCTGGAAGATAAATGAGGCACCACATGACAAAAAAGAGGTAAACAAGAGGAGGAGGAGGAGGAGGGTGGGAGGAGAGGGAAGCGAAGGGAGGGAGGAAGTGGAGGAGGAAGGGGAGGAAGAAAAAGAGAAATCTGAATATCATTGCAACCTTTTGCTAACCAACTTTGCAAAGTGTCTCTTCCTTTCTACACTTTATGTTTTAAAAGATGCAATATCACTTTATTTAACTTAATATTTGCATACTCTTTAAAAGTGTTACATCAGATGGTATGAAAAGCATTTCAATTTTATTATAACAGTTTGGTCATAAATCTGGACCGTTAGACTTTTACCCTTTGAGACAATCAGATTGAAAGCAATGACTATTCCCAGTGTGAATCAAAGATGGAATTTGCATGTGCATTAGGAAAATTATAAAAATGAGAATGTTCATGATTTCAATATTCATAGCACATTTCTAAGGCAATTTATGAAGCAAGGATTGAGAATTTTGGGTTTGTTTTAATCCCACATCAATGTTCATGGGTAAATCAGATCCACAGAATCTTCAGTAAAATTTATTCTTCTCAATCGAACTCATTCCACCAATTTTTTTCAACAGAATTACTTACATAGAGAATGAGGGCAACATTTAATTTTAAAATAATATTATATGCAATGTAAGAAAATTTTTGATTGCTTGAGGTATTATTTGAACACTGGATTTATGTATTCTTTTAATAAATATTTATTAAATGCCTATAATATGCAAGGCATTTTAACAGGTGCTATGAGGGAAAAACTTTTGAAAATGTATGTATAATCCAATGCAAAACTATTTTGTATAAATAAAGCCTTTTTATATTTACTATTTTCCTTTTTCATAAAGCTTTCTCTCCCTTCCTTCCTTCCTTCCTTCCTGCCTGCCTGCCTGCCTTTTCTTTCTTTCTTCATGCCTGTGCTTCAGTATAATCCACATTAGCACCTGGAAAGTAAATGATTAGAGTAGAAGATCTAGTATCTAGTCTCAATTCTGAAAAGACATTAGCATCCTTAGGGAAGAGAAAGTCAGGTGAACTGATCTATGCCTCCTAGTAAACATGGTAACTGTAGGCTTCCTGAAAAGCACATTACTGTAATGGCATTTACCAAACATGGCTCTCTGGGAAATGTCATGTAAGCTTGTTACCATCTGAGGACAATGGAGATGGTTTATGACTGAGATTTTTTTTGTGGTATTATTTATGTGGCCACAGTCGTTGCTTGGTAACTTCACATGTTAATTTGTGCCACAACACACTTAATGTCATAAAAAAGCACTTGCTGATATGTGTTTCTGTCCCTGATATCTCCCTGCATTGTTTGTACCTTGTGATTGCTTGTATCCTTGTAATTATTAGAAATAAATTAAATTTGAGAAAAATCTCTAATTTGTGTGCACCTGATTTCAAGCCCAATGCTTTGGGTTATTGCATCAACTTTGTACTAGGCAGGGTTCTCCAGAGAAACAGAACAAATGGGAGATATGTATTATTATAGGGGATTGGCTAATGCAGTTATGTATGGCAGCTGACAAGTTCCAAGATCTGCAGTCAGCAAGTTGGAGACCCAGGAGATCTAATGGTACCATTCCAGTCAGAATGCCAGTGAGGCTCAAGACCCAGTTTGAGTTATTAGTTCAGGAAAGAAACAATGTCCCAACTTAATGCAGTCAGGCAGGAGGGGTTCCCTCTTACTTGTTGGAAGGTCAGACTTTTTGTTCTATTAAGCCCTTGAACATATTGGATAAGGCCCACTCTCATTGGGGAGGGCTACTTTACTCTGTTTACCAATTCAAGTGTTAATCTCATCCAGAAACACTCTCACGGACACATCATAGTAATGTTTGACCAAATATCTGGGCACCTCAGGCCTCAGTCAAGTTGACATATAAAATTAACCATCACACTGAATATTCATTTCTCCTTTTGCTTTTAATCTTGAAAAAATGTACAACTTTTTTCTTCACTCTGCTTTTTTATCCAAAAATGACTTAAAGAACTCTCTCAATAAACTGAAATGATGCAGATTTCTTTTTTTTTAAATGGCTGTATAATTTTCTATGGTGTGTATTTATTTCCATGGTATACATATGCTATATTTTATCTATTTTCTTATTGATGACAAGAACTCTATTTAATTTTATTTTGCTTTATATCTTTCTAGTTGATTTCTGTGTTGTTTATATTTTTTGTTCTGTGTTATAAGAAAAGTTACCAGAGGGTTCAAACAACTCAGCATATGACTGATTTTTAAAATCTTATCTCACATGTATTTGATTTGAGGACTAGCCAGAGAAGATATTCTTCTAAGCAAATAGGAATATATATATATATATATATATATATATATATATATATATATATATATATACACACACACACAAATATATATAAAATATCTACATTTATACCTTAAGGAATTTATATTAGGAAGAAACCTTTAAGGTCTTCACACTTTTTTTTTTATTTTTTTTTATTTTTTGCTGTATGTGGGCCTCTCACTGTTGTGGCCTCTCCCCCTGCAGAGCATAGCCTCCAGATGCACAGGCTCAGCAACCATGGCTCATGGGCCCAGTCGCTCCACATCATGTGGGATCCCCCCGGACCGGGGCACGAACCCGCGTCCCCTGCATCAGCAGGCAGACTCTCAACCACTGCGCCACAAGGGAGCCCCACACTTTTTAAAGACCTTGAAATTTTGGAAAACCTGAGGCATGTACTCATAGTATTTTAGGATATATTCTTAGTAAATGCCATTAATTCTATAAATATTATTATTATATTACTAAAGGAGGTAGCTTTAAGCAAAGTAAAACACCATACATGCATTAGTACTTCTGTTTTTTTTGCATAATTTTCTTCTTTGGTTTTCAAATTTCCTTTCCATGAACACAATTCACAATTCTGTTTTCATTTATGAGGTTTTATACTGTTCAAGTTTTTATTTTCTTTTTGCCCTTTGTCCATACTCAACACATGGACTCTGAAAATATATGGGAACACTACATTTTAAACAGAATAGAATATACGGCATGGTCCATGCAAATAATGATCTAGAATTGAATAAATTTTACCATAAACATTTTGTATTCATTACCTGATAAAAATCCATATGTGCAGCATCTTAGATATTTGGTGTTATAAGAAAGCACATATTTTAGAAGGATTATATATATGTTATAATATTACCACTGATCCTTGAATATAAGTAAAAATGAACCAAGTATTAGCATTCTGTGCAGTTGGGACCCTGTATTATCCAGGGTTCTGCAGAGGAACAGAACCAAAGGATATACGTATGTGTATATATCCTTAGAGAGAGAGAGATCTATTATAAAATATTGGCTCATATGATTATAGAGGCTGAGAGGCCCAATAGTCTGCCTTCTGAAAGCTGGAGACCCAGGAATTCTGGTGGCCTAATTTTGAAAGCCTGAGAGCCAGAGAGATGATGGTACAGATTCCAGTCAAGGTCTGAAGGCCTGAGAGCCAAGAGCAGGGAGGGCAGGAGACCAATATCCAAGCTCACTCAGGAAGAGAGCAAATTCAACCTTCCTCCACATTTTTACTTTGTCCAGGCCCTCAAAGGATTGGATGACACCCACCCCCACTGGGGAGGGCAATCTGCTTTTTCAAATGCTAAACACTTGCACAGACACACCCAGAAATAATGTTTAACCAGATATGTGGGCATCCTGTGGCCCAGTCAACTTGACACACAAAATTGGCAGGATGAAAAATTAGAATTCTGTTAAGACAATGAGGAATATCCTGGACAAAATCATCTCAAGGGATAAAAATCTAGATAGAATGAAACAGCCCTAACTAAGCCATTGGAAGAAACAGCCATAGCTTCTGTCCTCGGATTCTTCTCTAAGCCCTGGAGCAAATTTAACTAAATTCAGAAAGAAACGTTTCTCTAAAACTATTCTAAGATATTGAGGCTGAAACAGCAATACATCAGTATATTTTAAACCAGAATAAATTGTCTAGTCTGTCAAAGGCAGCTGAGATTTCTAGTATGATAAAAACTAAAAATTATTTTTTGGATTTAGAGACAAGAGTTTATTTTTGACCCTAGCACAAGTCCCTTTAAAATAGAGTGAGTATATAGTGGAAGTGAATGGTGACAACACGTTCCTAAAATTTTGTGGAAAATACAGGAGACATAAGTAGGATTCTATTCTCATGGACATTGAATGGGTACATTGAATACAGAGAAAGCTCTGCTTTGTTTTGCTGTATGTGTGCCTGCTTGTTTTAACAATGGGTGGAAAATGAGCCATGTTAAAGAACAGAGAGTTAAATAATAGAAAGAAGCAGGTCAAAGATTTTGGAAAGAAGCAGTTAAGTGGCTTGGGGAAGTGCCAAGAAGGAATGTAGGGAAAAAATCCATATCAGCTGTGGAAGGTTTAGCCTTTGTCAAGAACAGATCCTTCTCCATGTGACAGGTGAGAAAAAGAAATGGATGAACACAGATGCAGAATATTTTATAAAATGGGTGGTCGAAATTTGAGGTTGCATCTACATTATGGCTTCAACGTTATCTGTAAAGTAAGACATGAGAGCATTTAGAAGAGTTATAGTGTACAGATGAGGAAGAAAGCATGAGTAAGGCTTATAAATTTAAAAAAAAATAGGGACTACATGGCAGATAGTACTTTAAACAAAGACACAACAGGACCTCCTGTGTCACGTGCTCTTCAACACTGTGGCCTTATCACTCATCAAGAATTGAAGTCTTTGTCTCAACCTTCCTGAGTCTAGTGACTGCTTTCACCAATAAAATGTAACCCAAATGATTTTGTGCCAGTTCCAGATGGAGCTTTTAACTGGGCTTCAGCTTCCGATTCTTCTTGGAAGCCAGCTCCATAAAATAATTGCAGCTATTCTGAATCCATTATGTTAGCAGAAGGTAAAGCCATGAGGAGGGGCCACAGGGGATACCATGGAGAGACATAGGGAAAGAAACACCAGAATACAAAATCTGAGTAAGGCACCCATTTTGAATGCCCAGCACACTTAAGAATTCAGACTGCTCCTTCCTCAGACATTATCTGTCTACAACCAAAAGAGGCAACTACTTAGCAGAGAAGAGGCAATCCACAGAACTATGAGACATATTAATGATAAATTATTGATTTAAAGCACTAAGTTTTGGGATGGTTTGTTACATAAGAATAGACAATTGGAAAATAATGTAGACTATGTTTTTTCCGCAGGTGCTAAAGTGAACTAACCAGAGAAAAATGGTTGGATATATGAAGCAGTGTTGAGTGCCTAAATAAGGCATAATAATAATATAATATAAAATAATATAATAATAATACAGAGAAATAGTAATTTATTTTGGTAAACTCTATGCGCACTTGAGTAACTCCAACCAGCAATAGTCAAGAACTAAGTATGAGCACTGAACATGAGGAAAAATACTTGCGATTGATCTTAAGGTTAACATTTAGCCAGGACAGATACAAGATAATAAAAATCATTCAAGAGAGTAGGAGATCATGAAAAAGAATGATTTAAATTTTTATTTCAACCTAAAATAAATATTTTGTCATATTTGACTGTTTTTACCATTTTTCCTCAAACTGTTCTGTGTGCTCAGAGTCTCATCATCATTGTCATAATCATCATCCTCATCATCATCACCATCATCCCATCACACCCAAAGATGCTCATTCATTGAATCTGATCACCGTTTCTCTCAGTAAAAATAGTGGGTGAAAAACACTAGGTTTTTCCTTTGGGCTGCTGTGTATAGTTTCTAATCTTTCTCAAATGATTGACATTAATTATAGATCATTATTCTTGGGAGAATATGTCCTTTTCAACAGTCGGATTTGGAACTGGAGTTTCTCTTTATTCCTCCTCAAATTGATGCTTATAATTTAAAATCTAGAAAATCATACTGAATCTTGAAATATCAGGCATGCCCTCCTAAGTAACAATTTTCCCCTAAATAAATTTTTAATGGTTTTTTTTTAAAGAAACACATCTCGTATTTTGTTACTTAGAATTATACCTGAAGACTTTATCAGAGATTAGAGAAACAATCAGAACAAGAAATGAAGTTCCTCTAAGTTTGCTTTTTTTTTTTTTTTGAGCAGTCTTGAGTACATGAAATTATTGATGGCCTTAAGCAAGCAACTTTACAATGATATGGCACACATATATCACACCTACACTTTCATCACACTCCTGAACTGTAAATCAGTTACAACTGCCAAGAAAAAAGAGCACTTTAAATTTTAATAACTGATTTTCCCTGTTTTCTGTTTTGCTGGCTGCCAGAGTCCTTTTTTATGCCAATGGAAACCAAACTAGAATGAGATTCCTTTACAGTGATTGTGCCAGAGAGAAAGGATGTGAGAAGTTGATAGAAATGAAGTTGAAATGTTATTTCTAATTTTATTTACTCTTAGGAAAGAAATTTTCCTAAGAAAATACAAGAATCACATAAGAGTAATCATTTTGCATTAAAATTTTTAAATGAAATAAAAAAATTGAATTGGCCATATATTCATTCCCTGTGTTCTTCAGCAAAGCACCGGATAATTACTCAATGAAAAAAATTTAATACAGTCATTAAAAGAAGTATGTAGAACCATAGGCTACTACCCATTGGAAAAAAATTTTGTGACCCCACTTTTTCTGTTCGGTCATGCAGCCTCTGCATAATTTTGCAGTTCAACCATTCTATTAAGTAGTGCAGTCGTGTCCAAGAAAGAATAAAATATAAGGGAGGCAATTTGTCTTCTGAGGTAGCTTAGTCTCTAGAATTTATCCCCCTCCATTTTATAACCTAGTCTCAACAGATATTCAGCTTTACTTTTATTTACATAAATAAGGATTAGGCAAGTCCACATTTATATTCTCTTTCCATTTACAAATACCCTACTAGGTCATCTGTTATTGTGTAACATTTTTCCATAAAACAAGGATCCCACACATCATTGCTTTGTGATTTCAGTAATACTGTCCATCCTATAAAGACTTTCATTCATAGATGGAAAACAAGAGGTCTACACTATCTGTGTTGTAGTAAAACCAGAGATGTCTGATATTTCATTCATTTCTGTCTTAGTAAACTAGCTTTGAAAAATTTTAGACAAATACATAGGCATACACACTGATATTGTTTACTTTCTTTTTTTTTTACTATTTTTAATAGATCTTTATTGGAGTATAATTGCTTCACACTACCATGTTAGTTTCTGTTGCACAACAAAGTGAATCAGCCATATGCATACACATGTCCCCATATCACCTCTTTCTTGAGCCTCCCTCCTATCTTCCCTATCACACCTCTCTAGGTCATCGCAAAGCTCGGAGCTGATCTCCCTGTGCTATGCTGCTGCTTCCCACTAGCCAACTATTTTACATTTCCCTGATCATCATTTTTAAGGTTAACATCTCCTTGGCCAGTGTTTATCCATTAAGACTCTGATTGTTGTCCATTGAGTGTTATTGAGCTTCTATTTTAATAATAAACTCTGTCTCCTAGGTTTGGGGCATTGCTCAACTAGAGGTTCTCAGCCTCTAACAGTTGAGTACCAGTCTCACCTGCCACCTGTTCTCCATTCCATAATCCAGGCACAGAGCAAGGCTGATGGAGGCTGTCACGGTGATTCCTAAAGAGTTTTGCTCTTGTTGCTTAAATGATTTCACCATCACCTAATATAAAACAGCTATTTGAGGATTCTGTTCCCTTCCATTCTTCCATTCTTCACAGGAAAGCACCTCCACTTTGTTGGGTAAGCACAGTTCACAAACAGGCAGAATTTTGTTACATGTCAGACTTTTTGTCAGTGACCTGTGCCTCCCACTGAAGTGCCAGACCCAGAGGTAACACTCCTGACACTTTGGGAAAAGTCAAGGTCTTAAAGTCTGAAAGTTAGTTC
The DNA here is from genome assembly GCF_964341445.2 of Mesoplodon mirus. Taxonomy (NCBI): domain Eukaryota; kingdom Metazoa; phylum Chordata; class Mammalia; order Artiodactyla; family Ziphiidae; genus Mesoplodon; species Mesoplodon mirus. The sequence goes on along the minus strand of NC_138982.1, from coordinate 124,849,185 downwards.
CAGGGTAGTACTGTCAAAGATCTCAATTTTGTATGGAATTTGATGTCATATTGGTAAAATAGTCTTTCAAATTCATATATTCCCACCAAACCACAACAGATATATGAACCCAGTGTTTTATAGCTACCCCGAACCTGAGCCCAGAAGGTCAGAGGACTTGCATAGAAGAGATAAATACTAGAATTGGGTGGGATTCAGGCTCAGTCAAGACATTTCCATGCACCTATGTGCACAGAGAAGTAGCAAGGGAGAAAAAGAGTAACAAAAAGTAGGAGAAAGGAGTTAAAATTAATTTTTTAATGTAGATAGACACATAATAAATGATACAGGATTAAATATAAGGTGCTCAGTTTTAGTAAATTCAAGGATTTGCTTTCATATACATTAATTATTTGTAATAACAGCTTTTAAAAATTCCTTTCTTTGAACAATAAAATAAATTGATATGGCCAAGGCATTTTTCTTTCTAAATTATTAAATATTTAAGCATAATCTTGTAGCATTAGGATATTATAATTGTCACAGTGATTCTCTAAAATATAAGAAAACTTTGCCAGTAAAAGTTTTGATTATGCAAAATAACCATCAATCATTCAACATTTAACAAAACTATTTTTTATTGTTCTGATCCTAACAAATTAAATGACAACATTCAGGAAATTATGCTCAGAGAGTATTCTACTTTGAACTTTTGAATTTATTTATTTATTTCATTTCTCTGTAGTACATACTGTTAGCAGAATAAGTAATTTGTTGCTTGTTATTGTTGACTTTCTTGATAGCTTAGATACTTTAACCAGTTATAATCACTGCATGTGTAAAATCAACCATATTTTTACATTAAAGCTAATTTTTAAAGGACCCCTGGTAGTATCACTTAGTTTGTCTTCCTATATTATCTCAAACAGCACCATACAGTAGAAACATAATGTAAGTGATGTATGTAATTTTTAATTTTCTAGTTGCCATATTAGAAAAAATAAAAGAACAGGGAAAATTATTCAGTTAGATATTTTACATAAACCAGTATATTCAAAATATTATCATCTCAACATGTAATCAATATAAAATTATAAATGAGATATTTTATATTTTATACTGTATATGAAATTCATTGTATATTTACATCTCAATTTGAATTGAGGAAATTCTAGAAATTTCTAGGAAAATCTAGAAAGCAAAGCAGTATCTTTAAGTTGCTTCAAACAAATGCATAAAAAGTTCACTTAACAATAAAACTAAGTGCTCAACCATTCTCACTTTCTCTAAATGTTAACACTGTTTTTAATTTTTATAGTGGAACATCTCCCAACCAACTGAAAAGTAGATTTAATAGTATTATAGATCCTTGTGTTCATCACTCAGCTTCCAGAGTTATCATCTTATGGTGGTATTTCATCTCAATTCATGTTTCATCTTTATCTCCACCCACCCTCACCCTCCATTTTTTTTATTATAAAATGACTTAGAGACATCAAAACATTTCATTAATATCATTATGTATGTATCTCTAAAAGGTAAGCATTTTAAAAACATAACCATAGTATAATCAATACACCTAAACTATGTGTTGATATATTAATACTATCCAATATTGAGTGTCAGTGTTCAAATTCCAAACATAAGGGTCACATTTTTAACAATGCTTTAAAATATTTAAATTGTTTTTAGTTTTTTAAGTTTCTTTTCCTCTATGAGACTCTCATTCATTCTCTCTCTTTCTGTCTCTCCCCCTTTCCCCCTTTCTCTCCTTTTCATTCATTTGTGGAATAAACGTTTTTCATATTTTGTGTTATTTCCATTTTATTTTATTTTTACAATTTTTCTTCCTGTAGCATTTCCCATATTCTGGAATTTGCTGATAGTACTGTTGTGGAGTAATGAAACAGCTTCCTCTGTTCACGATTTCTCCCATATATTGGTAGATAAATCTAGATTCAGGTTTGATTTTTTTTTTTGACAAGATTATTTTATAGCATATCTGTATGCTGTCTGGTCTTTTCAACAGGAGATGCATATTTTCCATCAGGCAGTGCATATCATCTGCTTGTCTTCTTTTTATGATATCAGCAGCTATTTTTGATTAATGCATTGCTCCGTTGTATCATTGAGGACAGCAAAAAAATTATAATCCAGATGTTCATTCTTCATGTATTACCTGGAAAATTTCTATAAAAAGAAATTTCCTATCATTTCCTGCTTGATTACCCAGTAGTACATACAATACCTAAGGGAAAGACTTAAATACTTCTTTCTTCTGATTTTATCAGCTTTCAGCATAATTTTTCCTCAAGCTTAAAAAATGAATGCTTAAAAAATTTAATTAACTCATGGGTATAAATTGATGGATTTACTTTTTGTGATTCAAAAATATGTCATCTTTGGCTAGTGAAAGCTCTTTCTAAGAGGTTCCTGTGACTTTTTGACATGATCCTCACACTGTTCAGAGCTTCCATGCCATCTGACATTAGAATATTGCAGACTCATCTTGTGTATTATCTTGTCTGTAGCTAGAATGAAACATTTTTCCTCTGTATCCAGGATCATTTTTGTGGATGGCCTATATGGACTCGCGATGCTATTGCTAAGGAATAGCCCTTTGTTTTGAGGTCTTTTTAGTAGAAAGTGCTAGAAAAATTTTGTTGTCTGCTTGCTGGTTTTCAAAGTAAAGCACATAATGAGCTCAGAGCAATATTTTTAATTTAAAATGCAGATTATGAGATGTTTACTTAACCTGCTTTACCTTATGTTTTCGTCTCCTTTACCCCTGCTCAGAGACTCTTTTATCTAGAACATTGAGAATGAGAAATTAAAACATTATACAGTTACTCAGTATTTATACCTTACAACAAATACAGCCACCTCCAAAATTAAAATCACACCACTTCAAATGATATAACTTTTTTCAAAAAATGATATTTTGTAATATTTTTGTTCCACTATAAATTTATAGTCAAATTACTGTATTTTAAATCCATTTGGCATAATTTTACCTGTGTGGATATGAACAACTGTGTGCATATTTATATTCACTCATTACATTTTACTTTTGATTGTATTATTTTGGATATTTTAGGGTAATTTTGTTTAATAATTATATTAACTATTTGCATGGCTCTAAAATAAAATTTACAAGTAAAATCTAAACTAAAATTGATAAAACAATGATGATTTAAAGGAGCCTAGGTCTTCCCTGGTGGCGCAGTGGTTGAGAGTCTGCCTGCCGATGCAGGGGACACGGGTTCGAGCCCTGGTCTGGGAGGATCCCACATGCCGCGGAGCGGCTGGCCCCGTGAGCCACAATTGCTGAGCCTGCGCGTCTGGAGCCTGTGCTCCGCAACAAAAGAGGCTGCGATAATGAGAGGCCCGTGCATCGCGATGAGGAGTGGCCCCCACTTGCCGCAACTGGAGAGAGCCCTCGCACAGAAACGAAGAGCCAACACAGCCATAAATAAATAAATACAATTAAAAAAAAATAAAAAAAATAAAGGAGCCTAGTTTTTAAGAGAAGATAATCCTCTATATCTTATTTCTTCCATTATAAATAACCTTTATTTTTATTTCATTGAATATTCTTTCATGATTTGTTTATTATAAACAGATATATTTTTTGTTCTTTATCCTTCTTAGATAAACTGAACCATACTGTAGATCACTTTATAATAATATATAGACATGAAATGTATGATTTTTTAAATTCAGAAATATTTTAAGAAAAAAACAAAGTTTTTGTGTAAAATGAAGGAATCAGAGACTATCTTTCATATTTTGCATTGCCTATAGTAAATTTTCTGAAATAAAGACCTAACAGATATCCAAAAAGATAAAAACTTTACTGTCTCCTCATGAAGGGTAGCCTACCCATTTTTAAAAATAAATTGTAGGCTTTTTATTGGGATATGCATTTGAACTCAGAGCAGTCTTTCAGAGGGGGACAAAGATATGTTACAGTTGGTTGTCACTTAGACGTGGGGAAAATGGCCATTGGGGCTGCTTCATTTTGGAAATTTGAGAATGGTTTCTCAAAACCTCTTATTTCCTCTGAGTTTGAGAATATACCTTTCCCAGTAGGTGGTAAATATTATGTTCAGCAAGATGAAGCTATCTTTTCTAAGTATTTGTATTCAATTAAGCTCTGCTTTTTAAAATAGTATTTATTAATATGTCTCATTGTATGGATGATAGATCTAAGTGAGAACATTTTGCTTTAAGTAAAGTAAACCAGTTCAGAATCACTATTAAGTTGTGATTTTGAATTGCTCCAGTCATGGCTAATTACCAAAGAACTACTTTTAAATTCCTTCCATGTGTCTTCTCTCTTAAATTTAGAAAAGAGAAAATATTTGATCGCTGAGGTAGTGTGTGATTTGCTCCAAACAGAGAATTCTGTCAGGTGTTTATAACCCTCTGCAATGAAAGTTTACATGTCCAAAATGCCTGGAAACAATTTTCATATTGCCTTAAATCCAGATCTGGGCCTTTTAAGTGTGTTTGCTTTAACAAACATTAATACTAAAAAAAAAAAAAAACCCAAAAAAACAAAAAAACAAAAAATCAAACATTGTTAGAATTCATATAATAACTCATTTGATGTCAAATAGATTGATCTTTTGCATATATGCAATATATATGTTTCAAAATCAAACACCCTGCCAACTAGACCACACATTTTTAAAATAAACAACTAGAAAAGCATTTCTCTCTCAATTTTCTACTCTTTTATTTACATTTTAGTACTCAAAAATGTGAACAAGGACTTATCTTTTAAAGGAAAACTCTCATCAACAGCCTGGAGTGTTGCATGCTTGTGATAAGCAAAGGGCACTATAATGTGGGAGTGGAAAATGTTCTGAGAGAGAAATTCAGGACATACAAGGTGCAATTTTTCTTTAAATACAGATAATATTGACCTCTAGTGAGTCTTATATTTTCCAACTATAGAGATACACATTTCATTCAGTAAGCCATCTTCACAAAACTTTAGCATGTTCAGACAGGGACCAAAAGATGGCACATATGATGATGGTGATGACGAATCATGTTTCAGAAAATCCCATGAACTTATAAGCTGCTTTTCCAACTACTTGATTTTTGGGGATCCAGTTAAAGGAGTGAGGTTAAAGGCAACTGGGAGTCAGGTACAAAAATTAAAGCAATGATTAGCTGAAAGTGCATGCATAGTATGGGCAATTGAACATTGGACAGAGTCTTTGTATTGGACTTTATTACAAAAAAAATATATTTACTGATTCTCTCCATATTGTAATTTTTAAACTACGTGTGACTATTTTCTACCATTTCTATAGATAATTCAGAGCTGAATCTAACTATTTTTCATATGCACCAGCAAATGATTAATTAAAGAGTTTATGATATACAAAAAAAAAAACATACCTCAGGGCTTAAAGATAATCATAACAAAGGAGATCCATTGAAATTGAGGAAAAATGCATGCATCAAATAACTTATTCTTCCCCATTCCCTCTTGTACCTTGCCCTTCTAGCAATTAAGCTCCTTTCCATTCAGCTCTTGCAGATATTGAATTCTAAATATTGAAGAAACCACATTTCATTGGAAAATGCAACACTTTCATTTTGGCATCAAAGATTTAGTTTATCAGAGATGAAACTTTAATCTCTATTTCCCTTTTAAGGGTACTGCATTTCATTATCTGGAAGCCCTACATATAAATGGGAAAAATAGATTATTTTTTCCAAACTCAGGGTGTTTTAGAGATCCCTTCAAAAATGTTAATTTACTTTTTAGATATGGAGATTTGGTTTTTGAATTGATGGACTCTTATTTTAGGGCTAAAAATTGTGTATCAGTCAACCTAATATTCCATTTACACATCTGTAAATGAGTCATCTCCTTTCTTCTCAGCCATTATTTCCAGATGTGTGTTAAGTGGCCAAATTTCTTCTTATCGGAATTTTACGATGCTTCATCCAATGAGCAGAGGAACATTGACAATTGTCTTCACTGTTTCTCCTCCTAACCTTGTCTATTAAAGTAACTAAGAAATGCATGGAGTTCATTAGTGACCCAACCTGCCTTATCTACACTGTGTTAAATGTTCCAAGATAAGTAGAAAATCTTATTTAATTTTACTTAAACCACTCCATAAAACCTGTATCTGTATACCTTTGAATTAAGTATTTACATAAAATGCAACCCTAATTTTTAATTTGCTGTTAGTAGAGAAGGAGATATATTATTATTTTCACTTTACAAATAAGGAAACTCAAGTCCAAGAAGAGTCGTTAAATAATGCTAAAAAAGAAATAATGCTTATCGGATAGAAAAAAGAATATAACTTACAATCTTTGGCTCCGTATCCTAGGTACTTTGAATCACAGTCTCATTGTACAATGTGTGAGAACCAGGCTTTGTAAAATGTGAATGCCTTGAAGGATACATGGACACTCAATTTCTCTTTCCATTTTTACCTTCTAGTATTGAGCATCCTAGGATTAACCCTTAGCTCATTTTTCATGCCTATATACATTCATTCCCTCAGGCACCCACCCCCATACCAGTGACATCAACAATGGACTTTAAACTTATGATAAACAAATCTACCATTTTGCCTACCCTCAGTCCTGCCTTCTTGTAAGTCTTTTTTTTTTTAATCATGTGTCCCACTCTCTCAGATGTCTCCTTATAGATCTGCTAATGTCTCAAAAGTGTTTTTAATTTTTGTTTTTCTTCCCAATTTCCCTACAATGCCCAGTAGTTCTGCTGTTGCCATTAACCCCCTTTATGATTATCCTTTTCCCTGAACATCCCAGACATGCTAGTTTCTAAGGCTGCAGACATTGTTAATATCTTCCCACCATTGCCCTCCTATGCTAGCACTTGGGAAATCATATGAAGTATGAAATAGAAACATTTACCACAGTGATAACATACACACATTAAACGTAATCTTGGAGTGAGCAAGCAGGGGAAACTGTTGTTTGTTCTCACTCCCTCCTGTTGCAGAAGGGGCCCCAATAAAGCCTTGCCTGAATTTCTTGTCTGGCCTCTAGTTAATTTCTATTGATTGGGGAAGGCCAAGAACACTGGTCGGTAACATATTTTGTGGTGCCCAACATGGGGCACTTGTCCCCATCTGGGGAGAGGATCTGGGCCCCTCCGGGACCACCGATTGCAGCTTCCCTGTGGGTGACACGTGGCCACCTGAACCTCTTGTTTCAGCATCACCGAGTTTGATAAGTCTGCTTTCCTGGCCCCTGGGGGCCTCAGTACCCTCATTCAGGCAACACTTTCCCCCTCACCTTTGCCCTTTTTCCCTCACCATTTTCCCTTTCCCCTTTGTCCCTTTCCCTCTCCTGAAATCTCTCTACTTCTCTCTCTGTCCTCTCTTAATTCTGTCCTATTCTTCCAAGAGAGCAGACGTCAGGCAGCCTCAGCCTCACTCCTCGAAGTTTGTGAGACCATGCTCCCTCTGGCTGGTAATGGCTCACCTTGATGGGTGACAAGCAGAGGTGGAAGAGGCTCACCTCACACCATGCAGACCTTGGTCCAGCAGGCTCTCCTGACTGGAGATTTATGAGAGTGATAGAGGTTCAAACCTCATATCGTGGAGTGGCTGGAAGTCTGGTCGTCCCAATATTCTCACCTTTATTTTCCTGCTGCCAAGAGAAGTCTCGCTGGGAATGGGCTGAAGAGGCAGATTTCTCTTTTTTCTTTTTTTTTTGCGGCAGATTTCTATACACTGGCGTACGCGTGGGTGAGAGTCCAACCAGTGTGTTGCAGTCCCACAGATGATGTACAACTGGCTGTTTTCTGGGCTTCATCACCCTGGTGGGCAGTGGACAGGGTGATCCCCCCTTCATTGGCCCTTTCTGGAACCCCACAGGTTGGTGCCTGAATAGACACGTGCAGGGGGCGTGTTGAAAAAGGCAATCTCTCTCTCTTTCTCTTTTTCAGTCTTTTCTGTCCATCCTCCCTTTACCTGTCCCTTGTTCCTCACCCCTACAGTCCCATTCCCTATATCCTTCTTGAAAATTTCTTGTGTGTGTCTTTAAGTTTTGCGATTGGTAACTGTTTGTGTTGTAGTTTTGTCTGTCCAACTACTTCTGCAAGTCTCTGCCGATATTGTGGGCACCGTGGAGCACTGACACCTTGAAGTACTCACAGCCCACATTGTCTGAGACTCCAGCCATAGGTTACTTAAGGGGATTTTAAAGAACAAAAAGAAAAGACAGGAGCTTGTATTTTTCCCTCCTCTGCTTTTACAATGTAACTCTTCTGCCTTGGCTCTCAGGAACTACCTGATTCATCTGTAGTCCCCCAGACTGAGGAAAAATAGGGGGGCCATTTTAAATTCAAGTGGGGAAACTATGAGGTCTCTGGTTCTGTCTTTATTTTATTTATTTATTTATTTATTTTTTGCGGTACGCGGGCCTCTCACTGTTGTGACCTCTCCCATTGTGGAGCACAGGCTCCGGACATGCAGGCTCAGTGGCCATGGCTCACGGACCCAGTGGCTCAGAGGCATGTGGGATCTTCCCGGACCAGGGCACGAATCCGTGTCCCCTGCATCGGAAGGTGGACTCTCAACCACTGCGCCACCAGGGAAGCCTTCTGATTCTGTCTTTATGTAGAAATTAACTTGTAAATGAACTGTATTTAATTGGCTTAAAGGAAATTGAGCACTTATACATTTGCAGAAATATAAAGGAGGCTCAGCAGAATACATTTTGGGTTCATGCGATCTGGGAAATATTCAATATTTAATTAATATCTGGTATTAGAGCTAGCTTAAGCTTGTGGGTTTAATTAATACAGACCTGTCTTTAGAGTTACCAACATTAAGTATAATACTTTTATTGTACTTAGGGTTACTGGAAGTCAATAAATACATATTGTTTCTGTTATAAATCTGTCAATATGGAAGACAACCTGATATGATTAAATTTTTAAGTAAATGTAACTAGGATAAGAACCTTTTGGTAAACTCTAAAGGAATAATTATGTTTAGGAAACATCCATCTAAAATAGCCTCTCCAAATTTTGGTAAATTTGAAATAAAATTAAGTTCAATGATAGGAATTCACTGAATATCCAGGCCATTTCAAATAAGGTAAAATATTGGGAATATTAATTGCTAAACAGGTCTAAATTTGTCTACTTTTGTCTTCTTGTGAGAGAGAAACTAAAGATGTTTGGTGCCACCTTGAGATGTTCTTTGCTAATCTATAGAATGCTAATGTAAAAGACAGTTCATGGTTGCTTAAGGAAAGTAGGATGAGTGTGCTCAGAAAAGAAGGTATGAGGAATGGAAATATATTTTGTTGCAAGGAAAAAAGTTGATTTTGTCCTAGAGCTGGTTATTTCTGAATGGAAAGGATAAGGGACAAAGTATGGCTACAGAAAGTTATGGAATGTTTTCAGAAGGGGGACATTGGGAAAAGAATTTTGTATGTGGTCAGGGTCTTCTTAGGTTGGATTAAATTTAATTAGGTAAGTGGATTTTATTAAGAGTAGGCTGATGCAAGACTGGATTTGGTTTCTCTCTCTCACAAGAGAACAAAGTTATCCTGAAATGCTGCTTTTGATAACAGATCGTGTGAGTTTCTGTGCCTTTAAGTGATCTGTATTTACTTTTGAAATAGTTTTTTCACCTTAGCTCAAGGAATAATTGCTTCACAGTGACCTATGATTCTATCTGTCCAGGTGTTTTAAATTTTTTTGAAATTTTTGACAGACTTCCCAAATACATCATGGTTATTATGACCCACTGTTGCACCCCAGATAAAAAGGGACGTATACTGAGAAAGGCCAGGAAGCATGCAGATGGCCTACTGGCCACCAATCACACCACCAAATTTATCAGGTGGGTGGGGATGCAATCCCAGAACATTGACCCACACTGGGACTATGAAGATCATGTAGGCCAGGCTAGGATGAGACATTATAATACTTGTCTATCAGAAGGAATGAAAAGGCGTATGGTGAAGCCTGTAAATTATGATAAAGGTTACAAAGGAGGTTACACAGGAAAAAGGTGAAAACCAGCAGTCTTCCCAAGCCGGGTGACAGAGGTATTCAGCAGGTACACCAATACAGACCCCGAGTCCACAAAAGGGAGCACACTATTGGCCATGAATTTTATCACCCAGGCTACTCCTGATATCCAGAGAAAATTACAAAATCTTGAGTCTGGGCTCCAACCCCATTGTCAACCTTGGTAGAGGAGGCCTTCAAGGTCTATAACAACTGAGACTTAAGAGAGGGGGCCAATAAGGATAAGAGGCTAATAAAGAAAAGGTAGCTTTGGGCTGCTCTGATTCACCCACCACCTCGAGCGGACCCTGGAGGGCCGAGAAAGCTGGACAGACCACTGAGAAGCCACCTGGGCTTGAACCAGTGTGCCTTTTGTCAGAAAGGGGGGTGCTGGAAGGGAGAATGTCCTGAGCAACCCCCTGTGGGATGCCCGAGGGGCAACCCCAACTAGCCCCAGTTCCTTGTGAATCTCTCAGATGAGAGATTCCCACACACCAACTGATGGGCCCGAGCATTTGCCCGGTTCCAGATCCCACTAGATCCATCCTTATGACTCCAGCAGAGTCTCGGGTCACCCTTGATGTGGCAGGTAGGAGAACTGAATTTCTTGTAGACACTGAAGCCACTTGCTTTGTTCTGACTTGGCCAACTGGTCACCTCTCCAACCATGATGGGAGTTGAAGGATGGCCAAAGGTAAGGCGACTTCCCTCTCCCCTTGCCTGTGGAATTGGGTCCATTATTATTACTCACTCCTTTTTGTATATGCCAAAATGCACTGTCCCCTCTCCTCAGGAGAGATTTGCTAAATAAGTTAGGAGCTACTATATTCTTAGGACAGGTTGAAGTCAAAGGAGGTAAAGAATCCAAACAGAGAATGCATCTATTAGTAGCCTCAGATGACCCACCTGTTGGGCATCAAAAATTTCCCAAAGACATTCCCCAAGAAGTTACAGAACAGGTAGATCCTGCAGTTTCAGATACCTTGGTGCCAGGAAGGGCAAAATGCATTCCCCCAATAAAAATAAGGTTAAGGCCTGGGGAGAAATACCCATGGAAGAGACAATATCTTTTAAAGCCTGAGGCCCTGGGGGCAATCCAACCACTGCTCAGCAGATTCCTAAAACACGGGCTCATTAGGCCCTGCCAATTCCCTTGCAATACCCCGATCCTCCATGTTCAAAAGCCAAACGGGGAGTATCGGTTATTGCAATACTTACAAGCAGTGAATGAGGCAGTCATCCCTGTTCACACATTGGTGCCAAACCCATACATCTTCCTCATCCAAGTGCCAGGAAATGCTCAGTATTTCTTTGTTTTGGACCTCAAAGATGCATTTTTTCTGTATTCCACTACATCCAGACTCTCAATACCTCTTTGCCTTTGAATGGAGGGACCCTGACACCCTGGAGGCTACCCAATACACATGGACAGTACTTCCACAGGGCTTTTGGGACAGCCCCCATCTTTTTTGAAATGCTTTAGCAAGGGAACTGAGCCTGGAGAAGGGAACTCGGCTACAATATGTTGATGATTTATTGATAAGTAGTGAGACCAAACAAGATTCAGATCAAAATAGTGTTAGAGTCCTAAATTTTCTGGCAAAAAAGGGATATAAAGTATCCTCAAACAAGGCTCAGATCTCATAGCAATGGGTTCAGTATTTAGGATTTGTTTTGACCCCAGGGACATGAGCCCTGGCCATAGATCAATAAACAGCAATTTGTGCATTACCATATCCAACCACAAAGAGACAACTCCTAGGCTTTCTTGGGATGGCTGGGTTCTGTCACATCTGGATTCCAAGTTATGGCCTTATAGCAAAACCCCTATACGAGGCTCTGAAGGGAGAAGAAAGGGAACACCTTCAATGGAATAGGGACCACCAGCAGGCCTTTGAGACTCTAAAGCCTGAATTGAGTAGAGCACGAGCACAGGACCTTCCAAATTTGGACAAGCCTTTTACCCTATACATTTACAAGAGTTCAGGGGTAGCACTAGGAGTCCTGACCCAAAAGCTGGGACCAGATCAGAGACCAGTGGCTTACATCTCAGAACAACTAGACTCAGTGGCCCTGGGATGGCCAAGCTGCCTGCAGGCAGTAGCAGCCACAGACTTGTTGGTTAATGAGGCTTCCAAACTCACCTTGGGACAACACTTAGATGTGTTAACCCCTCATTAGGTACAATCTGTGCTGGAAGTCAAAGAACAGCATTGGTTGATGGGAGGGGTTAACAAGATATCAGGTCCTTCTAATGGACACCCCTAACATAACCTTAATGGTGTGCCAAAACCTGAACCCAGCGACTCTGCTTCCAGCGGTCGAGAGTGGAGATTTAGCACATCAGTATATAGAGACCATATAACAAACTTGCTCCAGAAGGTCTGATCTTCTAGATGAACCTCTTAACAGACCTGAGGTCGAATGGTTTGCTGATGAGAGCAATTTTGTAGAAATGGGAAACCTAAAGGCGGGTATGCCATAGTTGGTCTAGATGAAGTCACAGAAGCCAATGCTCTGCCACCACAGACATCAGCCCAGAAGGCTGAACTAATTGCATTAATGAAAGTTTTGTAATTAGGGAAGGATAAGAAATTAGATATTTTTACTGACTCTAGATATGGGTTCCATGTACTGCATGCTCATGCTGCCATTTGGAAAGAAAGAGGAATGTTAACCGCTACAAATTTCCCCATAAAACATAAAGATAAGATTCTGGCTCTTTTAGAAGCAGTGCAGCTTCCAACACAGCTAGCAGTGATCCACTGTAGGGGCCATCAGAGGGATGAATCTTTTGTGAGCCAAGGGAACAGCAAAGCTGATCAATTGCAAAACAGGCAGCTCAACTGCAGGAATCTGAACAAGTTATGGCTCTAGTAACATGGTCCCCCTGAACGCCTTAGCCTTCCCCAGTATTCCACACAGGAACAAGAAAATGCTGAGAAATGGGTCTGTGAGAAGGGAAGCACAGTCTGGTATAAAAAGGATGATAAGCTTCTAATCCCTGAGGACAAACAATGGAAACTCACTAAGAGCTTACATGATGTCACCCACTATACACTATGGGATGCACTATGGGACTTGATGCAAAAGGCTTTTTCAGGGAACAGGCTTAAAAGAACCATAAAACAAGTAACACTTGCCTGTGATTTATGTGCCCATAATAACCCACAGACCCATCCAATCCCCCCTTCGTTACTCAGGCCAATTCAACGCCAAAAGACATATCAGGGGAATACTGACAGTTAGATTTCACCCAAATTCCCCCATGGTCAGGATGTAAATATCTTCTGGTATTTGTTGATACTTTCATAGGATGGGTTGAAGCCTTCCCCACCCAATCTGAAAAGGCTATGGACGTCTGTAAGTCCCTTTTAAAAGAAGTAATTCCTCGGTTTCGACTCCCAAAGTCCCTCCAGAGTGATAACGGGCCCTTTTTTATAGCCAAAGTCACACAGGGCCTCACAACAGCCCTAGGGATAGACTACAAGTTACACACCTCTTGGCACCCCCAGGCTTCAGGGACAGTAGAGAAAATGAACCATCTAAAGAAAACCTTAGTAAAGCTCTGCCAAGAAACGTGTGAACCCTGGACCAGCCTGCTCCCTATTTGTACTCCTCAGGGTCTGGTTAGCCCCCAGGGGTGGTCTGAGACTTAGGCCATTTGAAATGACCTATGGGAGGCTTTTTCTCACTACTGACATTCTACTGGATGAAAAAGTGAACCAGGCCCAGAGATATACTATTAATCTAGGACAAGTTCAGAAGGTAATCCAGGGCTATGCCCACAAGGTTACCACTAAAACTACAGAGGAAGGAACAATTCCTTCACAAATAAACCCTGGGGACCAAGTTCTTCCTAAAACCTGAAAAGAGGGATCCCCCCCAAGACCAACGATTGCCAAGATGGAAGGACCCCAATAAAACAATTTTAACCACACCCTCTGCTGTTAAACTACAAGGGATATCTAGTTGGGTACAATTGTCCAGACTAAAGCTTTTGCCTCCAGAAATCCCTTAGGTCACAACAGAATAACAATACACCTGTAAGCCAGTGGAAGATCTGATATACCTATTCCAAAGACAGACACCATCAGCAGATAAGCAAAATGATGTAGTGGGTTGGCTCCTATTTGAAGCCTTAACGGGACTTGGGACCTCCCTTGTTTCCTTGGCTGATGTGGTTCTTGACAATTGTCTGGCCCTTGATTACCTTCCGGCAGAACAAGGCAGAGTGGCTTCATAATTTTGACAGGGCGATATTGCCTTCCTTGTTCGGTCAACAGTTAAGGAAGGCCAGAGTTAACCCTGGTTCTTTCTCTTACTAGGCTCTTTAATGGCTATCGTTGTTCTCCTTTTTCGCCCTTGTTTGTTTACGATTTTGGTTAAGTTTGTGTCTTTTAGGCTCCAATAATTTGAAGTAAGTCTCATTTCATCTCTCATTTTGTGGATTTTACTCTTTTAATTAGAATCATTTCTTGTCACCATCATTAAATGGACATGTTAAAAAATGCCTAATTCTGATACTAAAAGAACTTTACAGTCAATAGTCGATTTTGCTTTATTTCAAATTTTAGATAATTTTTCTTAACATCATATTCTTTTGACAAATGATACTGTGTTACCATCTTCAGTCAATGTTCTTTGTCTTGTGGACACATTTTATCATAACATTAGTCATGTAAGGATAAAGGAAAAAAAGGAAGACAGGAAGAGAAGAAAGTTCATAAACTCTAGCCATGTAGTTATTAAGATATGAGACTAGCAGTTCAACAGAGATCTCTCCCCACTCTTAAACAGGAAAGTGGTACTTATTCAACTTCTATACAAGCATTACACCCAGTTTAAAGGAAGCTGTAAGAATCTAATAAATGGAACAAAGAGAATCACATGATTGAGTTGATTTGACTTTCATGCAGTCTGTCTACAAAATCTGTGAACTAGAATAAAAGAAAAATAAATACAGTTCCAAGGACAATGGAGATGAAGAAAGTCCCTACTCAAAGTGATCTTCCAAAGGTCTATAACAGTAGTATCCCAATAACTGGGTTCATTACCACACTTAGTCCCAGAAAACCTGGGGTGGAGAACAAATTACCTTGTACATCCTCTTTTGAATAATGGGTAAGACTTGCATTATTCATCATCATCAAGGAAGCATAGTAATACACACTGAGTCATTAGAAGCCAAAACTTCCAAGTGGCACAATGGGTGATGCAGCACTTTGAGTAATGATGTAACCAGCATTAAATAAATGGTCTCAAGAAACTGTGAGGAAAGAAGATCTATATAGTTTTAATATAAACACATACTGAAGAGCCATGGCTTTGTATTGTGCTTTTTCAATGGAGATGATATGAAATTAGCCAACAACTACATTTGACAATGAAACACACACACACACCGATAGTCCCTATACCAGCATAGGAAAAGATAGTGCCTGGACACTGAAAAAATCTTCACAGGCACCGATTGAATAATAAATACATTAGTCCCTCTTCTCTGTTCATTAATTTAAATCTTCATTGATAAATCACTATAACTCACATTGGTCATTCATTTTATAATAGATTTTATAGTCAAATTGTTTATATAGATAGGGCACAGCAAATATTTCCTGGTCCTGTACATCCTGTATATGATCTTGACCTAATCATATGTCTGGTCTTCTACACTTATAGACAGTTGGCTCCATAAGGAAAAACATTAAGATAGCAAGTCCAAACTAAAACCACCTCCAGCCCAAAGCTCACTGTTTACATTAAGTTAAATTGATTAATTAAAAACCTATGTCAAATTAACTTTACTATTCAAGGAAATTTCTCACCCAGAGAGGTGAAATTGCAAATCACATTGTTTATTTCAGGAACTTCCGCAATATCTTTCTATCCAAACACTAGCCTACTCAAGTTTTCAGGGTAATAGACCTCTTCTCAGAGCAATTGATTGTTGTACTGTTTAAAATTCATTGCAAAACTCTCGACTCACTCTGAGCACTATAACTAAACTATTTTTTTTCACAAATTCTTATTAGGATTCTAATTTGAAAAATCCATCTTAAACCAATCTCAAACTCTTATAAGTATTTCACCTTTGACCTCTCCTTCCCTTATACTATCAAAACCCTACAATAGCATAATAATAGTATTTCTTACTGCAGTAAGCTTGATTTTAGTGATGTCTTTAGAAAATTTGGTGTTGACATACACTCCTGGTTAAAATACTTGAATAAAAATGTGAATGAATAGATCAGGAAATATCCTCTTTGAAAAAAGACAATTTTAAAACATATAATAATATTTTAAACTATATTTTACAGTATTTATTAGAGACTACCATAAATGAGCTAATGAAGGGTATTTGCATTTTAAAGATAACATTTATAAGAGAGAGGTGTCCTATGTGACTTCTATCTCCATAACCTATATGTAAAATAATACTATTATGAGGAAAGACAAACTCTAAAAATTTACTGCCAAACAACCATAGAAAAGTCAATCCCAGGCAAAGTATGTATATTAATTAAAAGAAAAAAAATCTTTATTGCACACATAAAAAAAAAAACCCTTTTACTGCATACCAAATAATTTCAAATATAGATTCCTCTTTTTTGAAGCTATTTTAAGAATTGATTTTAAATTCTTAAGTTCATCTTTCCAGTTTAATATCATGTTAACATCTTAAAATATAGAGCTTGCAGAATATCACTTCTTTAATATTAATTTTTCTTCCAGTAGACTTTCTAACTTAAAAAAATATTCTAGTACTCCTGTCCCATAGATTTACATGATTTAGTCTGTCAAATGTATGTGAAATGTATGGTCTTACTTTTGCCCACAGAAAATTGTGTAGTATCCATAATTTTTAGCTTCAGGTTTTGGCACCCAATGTGGATGAGACTTATTCTGTGTCCTAAAGAAATTTGTACTCAAATAGTATTCTGGAAAAGTAAACAGGAAATTATAATTTGCCAAGTGTTACAATTAAAACTGATACTTGAAACTAGAAGAGCAACACCTATCCAAGCCTTGGAGATACAGGGTAGAATCCTCCTGAAAAATTTCTAGAGAACTAGATATGGCGTGACCATATTGTGTCATATGGGATTTTATGTAGTTGACAACTGCAATGTTTTCTGGCTGCTTAGTAATGAGGGAAAGGTCTCTCATCCACAATCAACAGAACCTTATGATAGAACAGGATGCTAAGGATGTCATTCCAGTTTCTGTAACTGTAGCATCTGTAACCAAATCATCAAAATATATCTTCAATATTTTTTACTTCTTCATTGACATATTTTGTTTTTTCTTCTTAAAAATTACTTTGATTCACTTTGTTTTCAAACATGTATTTAAATCTCCCAGCTATATACTTTACCTTTATTGAACTTCTCCTTTAAAAAAAAAAAATATATATATGAAAGTATTTTTTCAGATGTAGATTTACTTTGTTGTTTCCTTCCTCCTTTCTTTCAAAAATGTATAGTTAAATCACTTTCCAAGTATATGCTATTATGCATTGGAATTTCCATTACTTTTGCATGCAAGGACTTTTCCTACAACTTCAAACCTCAAAATAATAATTGGAAATCTGGGACAATTTTGAATTGTCCCCATAACTTCGATATGTTGTAACTGGTATGATAATCTCCTGCCTGGTGGTCAATACCCCTTAATTCTTCCCTCAGTAGATTTTCATTAAACAACACACTACATGCTTCATAATGTGTGGCCACATTTTTTAAGGTTTTATTTCTTTATGCCCTGGCTATAATAGGGGAATTTTCAGCTTCCTAAATTCCACCAATTCAACATTGATCTCAAAAAAACTAAAGATATCAGCCTCTGTCAAGATTTAGATGTACAACATTGGTTTGCCAAAGATGAACCCACAAGAGACTTCAACTTGGAAAAAAGAAGCACATGTTTAACTTTGAGAAGTGGTAGTGATTGTAAGATTGAGTCCTTTCCTGTATCAGCTTCTGTGACCATGGAAGCTTCCTCTAGAGCTTATGGAGGCAGCAGGAGCTGGAATGGCTTCCTTAGCATCCTGTTCTATATTTAAGGAGGCTTTGTTTCATGCCTGGCTCTCCAGTCCTATCAGCAGCTCCACACAAAGACTTCTCTTTCTGTTTAATCAGGAAGAGTTATATCCGTTACCAACAAATTTGATTATTATGGCTTCTGAATGGTTAAACCATAAAACCTCTGTGACATAGCAAGCTTATCTCTTAAACCATCCTTGCCTCCAGAGGAACATAAATTGAGAAGCACCAAGAAGTAACCACACAGAAAGAAGTTCTACTTGATATATTATCAGAACATGTGTATTACTTACCACTGACTGAATAACACATTGCCCCAACATTCTGCAGTTAACACAACACATGCTTATCATATTAGAGTTTCTGTGGGTCAACAATCCAGGTATGGCACAGCTGGACCCTCTGTTTCACAGTCTCCCAGTAGACTGTAATCATGGTGCAGGTCCAGGTTGTATGGTCTCACCAAAATTCTCAATTCAGGAAGAAACCATTTACAAGCTCACTCAGTGAACATTCAGTTCCTTTCTCGATGTTGGACTGAGGGCCTCAATTCTTTGTTGGCTCTTGGCCTGAGGCTGCTTGAAGTTCTTGCCACATAGGTCTCTCTCTCATGGCAGCTTGCTTTATCAATGTATGCAAGGTGAGAAAGTAATTTGGAGACTGTACTAGTCATACCGAAGTCACAGTCTTTTGTAAATTAATTTTAAAAGGGACATCTCAAATTTGCTGTGCTCTGTAGGTTAGATGCAATTGTCTCGAAAGGAGGATATTACTCAAGGCCCTGGGTATTAGGAACAGGGATCACTGGGACCCTCTTGAAATCTGCCTAACACAATTAGACTTTAATCAAATTACAGGTCAGCTTTCTTACACTCAGCCAAAAAATAGCTGAAAAAGAAAGTCCTTATGTTGACAGCCATGAAAGGTATTGACAGAAAGGTAAAGCAATTCCATTTGTTAAGGCAGTAACACAGCATTCATTTGGGAGAAAATTTAAATGTCAACTATTTGTGTGGATTGTACAATTAGAAATTAACAACCTAAGATGCATAACATGAAATTGTAAAAAATTGAATCTATGTCATAGGAGAAGGAAAATGATAGTTTATGAAGTGAAATTTGGAAACTTCAAAAGATATCCACAGACAAACTCTCTTTAATGACTAATTAATATAAAAAGAAATTACTATTTAATTGTGAGATACCATGAATAACATTTGGCTAAAAATAGTTGAGTTGTAAAAATGAGACCAAAAGAAGAAATCTTAGAAAATAAAAGGGAAACCATTATAAATTGGTGAAGGATTTAATCACAACCAGGGAAAAATTTAAGACTGTATGTTATTTAACTTGCAAAGTTTTTTGTAACATTTATAGTAAGCCTGTGACATAGAAAGTATAATTTTTTGACTTCCCAAAATACCATCAGAATAGCCTGTTGATCAACCAAAGCTGAGTTTATTACCTGCTGTATTAAGGGAAAGTGTCCTTCTGACAGAGTTATAGTACTGCTTGGGAAAAGGGAAAATAGGAACAAATATTAGTGTCATCAGTAACAGGACATATTTCTACCAAGGAAAAAATGTGCAACTCTTACTAAATAATCAAAGGATTGCTAGCTAAAGTTTCTTGTTCCTAGGAGAAAAAATAAACTCAGAATTTGAGAAATGGATGAGAGGAAATTAGAACTCAACTTAGTGAAAGTCTTAAATCCCTGTTACATTTAGAGAGACTTCTGAGTGAAGTGTTAAACCTCAGATGAGTAAGATATTTTTGATATTGAAGTATTGAAGAGAAATAGAAAGGGATCTCAATTCTATCTTGCTAGGATTTCTAGGACTGCTGGCTATAGGTCTTCAAAGGATCACTGGAGTTGATCATGCAAAATTAAGTTTATCATCCACTACTGCAAGGCATACTTTTGATAAAGTCTTAGTGGTGTTATTTGTAAATAAAAATAGGTTTTCAGTGTCTTGAGTGGGAATTTAAGGTAGGCCTTTCAATGTGGGGATCTGATTGGAATGAGCAAATTTTACGAGATACTATTTTAATGATTAGGAAACATGGAGTCTGGAAGAAAAATGAATAAATAAAATGTTTCAAAATTGAATGTTTTTTTTAATTTTTTATTTTTTTTTACACAGCAGGCTCTTATTAGTCATCAATTTTATACACATCAGTGTATACATGTCAATCCCAATTGCCCAATTCATCACACCACCCCCCTCAGCCACCCACAACTTCCCCCCTTGGTGTCCATACGTTTGTTCTCTACAGCTGTGTCTCGATTTCTGCCCTGCAAACCGGTTCATCTGTGCCATTATTCTAGGTTCCACATATATGCATTAATATACAATATTTGTTTTTCCCTTTCTGACTTACTTCACTCTCTATGACAGTCTCTATATCTATACATGTCTCTACAAATGACCCAATTCCGTTCCTTTTTATGGCTGAATAATATTCCATTGTATATATGTACCACTCCTTCTTTATCCATTTGTCTGTTGATGGGCATTTAGGTTGCTACCATGACCTGACTATTGTAAATAGTGCTGAAGTGAACATTGGGGTGCATGTGCCTTTTTGAATTATGGTTTTCTCTGGGTATATGCCCAGTAGTGAGATTGCTGGGTCATATGGTAATTCTAGTTTTAGTTTTTTAAGAAACCTCCATAATGTTCTCCATAGTGGCTGTATCAATTTACATTCCCACCAACAGTGAAAGAGGGTTCCCTTTTCTCCAAACCCTCTCCAGCATTTGTTGTTTGCAGATTTTCTGATGATGCCCATTCTAACTGGTGTGAGGTGATACCTCATTGTAGTTTTGATTTGCATTTCTCTAATAATTAGTGATGTTGAACAGCTTTTCATGTGCCTCTTGGCCATCTGTATGTCTTCTTTGGAGAAATGTCTATTTAGGTCCTTTGCCCATTTTTGGATTGGGTTGTTTGTTTTTTTGGATATTGAGCTGCATGGGCTGCTTGTATATTTTTGGAGATTAATCCTTTGTCAGTCATTACATTTGCAAATATTTTCTCCCATTCTGAGGGTTGTCTTTTCATCTTGTTTATGGTTTCCTAGCTGTGCAAAAGATTTGAAGTTTCATTGAGTCTCAATTGTTTATTTTTGTTTTTATTTCCATTACCCTAGGAGGTGGGTCAAAAAGGATCTTGCTGTGATTTTTGTCAAAAAGTCTTCTTGCTGTTTTCCTCTAACAGTTTTATAGTGTCCAGTCTTATATTTAGTTCTCTAATCCAATTTGAGTTTATTTTTGTGTATGGTGCTAGGGAGTGCTCTAATTTCATTCTTTTACATGTAGCTGTCCAGTTTTCCCAGCACCAATTATTGAAGATACTGTCTTTTCTCCATTGTATATCCTTGTTTCCTTTGTCATAGATTAGTTTACCATAGGTGCATTTATTTATCTCTGGGCTTTCTATCTTATTCCATTGATCTATGTTTCTCTTTTGTGGCAGTACCATATTGTCTTCATTACTGTAGCTTTGTAGTATAGTCTGAAGTCAGGGAGTCTGATTCCTCCAGCTCCGTTTCTTTCCCTCAAGACTGCTTTGGCTATTTGGGGTCTTTTGTGTCTCCATAAAAATTTTAAGATTTTTTGCTCTAGTTCCTTAAAAAAATGCATTTGGTAATTTGATAGGGATTGCATTGAATCTCTAGATTGGTTTGTGTAGAATAGTCATTTTCACAATATTCATTCTTCCAATTCCAGAACATGGTATATCTCTCCATCTGTTGGTATCATCTTTAATTTCTTTCATCAGTGTCTTATAGTTTTCTGCATACAGGTCTTTTGTCTCCCTAGGTAGGTTTATTCCTAGGTATTTCATTCTTTTTGTTGCAATAGTAAATGGGAGTGTTTCTTTAATTTCTTTTTCATATTTTTCATCATTAGTCTATAGGAATGCAAAACATTTCTGTGTATTAATTTTGTCACCTGCAACTTTACCAAATTCATTGATTAACTCTCATAGTTTTCTGGTGACACCTTTAGGGTTCTCTATGGGTAATATTATGTCATCTGCAAACAAAGACAGTTTTACTTATTCTTTTCCTTTTATCTCTTCTTTTCTGTTTGCCATGGCTAGGACTTCCAAAACTATGTTGAATAATAGGGGTGAGATTGGACATCCTTGTCTTGTTCCTGATCTTAGAGGAAATACTTTCCATTTTTTACCATTAAAAATGATGTTTGCTGTGGGTTTGTCATATATTGTCTTTATTATGTTGAGGTAGGTTCCCTCTATGCTAACTTTCTGTAGAGTTTTTAATCATAAATTGGTGTTGAATTTTGTCAAAATCTTTTTCTGCATCTATTGAGATGATCATATGATATTTATTCTTCAGTTTGTTAATATGGTGTATCACATTGAATGATTTGCATATATTGAAAAATTCTTGCATCCCTGGGATAAATCCCACTTGATCATGGTGTATGATCCTTTTAATGTGCTGTTCGATTCTGTTTGCTAGTATTTTGTTGAGTATTTTTGCATGTATAATCATGTGATATTTGTCTGTAAGTTTCTTTTTTTGTAGTATCTTTGTCTGGTTTTTGTATCAGGGTGATGATGGCTTCATAGAATGAGTTTGGGAGTGTTCCTTCCTCTGCAATATTTTGGAAAAGTTGGAGAAGGATGGCTGTTAGCTCTTCTCTAAATGTTTGATAGAATTAACCTGTGAAGCCATTTGGCCCTGGACTTTTGTTTGTTGGAAGATTTTTTTTTTTTTTTTTTTTTTGCAGTACGCAGGCCTCTCACTGTTGTGGCCTCTCCCATTGAGGAGGACAGGTTCTGAATGCACAGGCTCAGCAACCATGGCTTAACGGCCTAGGTGCTCCGTGGCATGTGGGATCTTCCCAGACCAGGGCACGAACCTGTGTCCCCTGCATCGGCAGGCAGATTCTCAACCACTGCGCCACCAGGGAAGCACCTGTTGGAAGATTTTTAATCAGTTTCAATTTCATTACTTGTGATTGTTGTGTTCATATTTTCTATTCTTTCCTGGTTCAGTCTTGGAAGATTATACCTTTCTAAAAATGTGTCCATTTCTTCCAGGTTGTTCATTTTATTGGCCTAGAGTTGCTTGTAGTATTCTCTTAGGGTGTTTTGTATTTCTGCTGCATCTGTTATAACTTCCCTTTTTTCATTTCTAATTTTCTTGATTTCAGTCCTCTCCCTCTTTTTCTTGATGAGTCTGGCTAATGGTTTATCAATTTTGTTTATCTTCTCAAAGAAGCAGCTTTTAGTTTTATTGTTCTTTGCTATTGTTTTCCTTATTTCTATTTAATTTATTTCTGCTGTGATCTTTATGATTTCGTTCCTTCTGTTAACTTTGGGTTTTGTTTGTTCTTCTTTCTCTAGTTGCTTTAGGTGTAAGGTTAGATTGTTTATTTGAGATTTTTCTTATTTCTTGAGGTAAGCTTGTATAACTATAAACTTCCTTCTTAGAAGTGATTTTGCTGCATCCCATAGGTTTTGGATCACCGTGTTTTCATTGTCATTTGTCTCTAAGTATTTTTTGATATCCTCTTTGATTTCTTCGGTGATCTCTTAATTAATTAGTAACATAATGTTTAGCCTCCATGTGTTTGTGCTTTTAAGTTTTTTTTTTTTTTCCATGTAATTCATTTCTAATCTCATAGTGTTGTGGTCAGAAAAGATGCTTGATATGATTTCAATTTTCGGAAATTTACTGATGCTTGATTTGTGACCAAAGGTGTGATCTATCCTGCAGAATGTTCCATGCGTACTTGAGAAGAAAGTGTAATCTGCTGTATTTGGATGGAATGTCCTATAAATATCAGGTAAATGTATCTACTCTATTGTGTCATTTAAATGTTGTGTTTCCTTATTAATTTTCTGTCTGGATGATCTGTCCATTGGTGTAAGTGAGGTGTTAAAGTCCCCCACTATTTTTTTGTTACTGTCAATTTCCTCTTTTATAGCTGTTAGCAGTTGCCTTTTGTATTGAGGTGCTCCTATGCTGGGTGCATATATTTATACTTGTCATATCTTCTTCTTGGATTGATCCCTTGATCATTATGTAGTGTCCTTCCTTGTCTCTTGTAACATTCTTTATTTGAAAGTCTATGTTTTTCTGATGTAAGCATTGCTACTCCAGCTTTCTTTTGATTTCCATTTTCATGGAATATCTTTTTCCATGCCCTCACTTGCAGTTTGTATGTGTCCATAGGTCTAAAGTGGGTCTCTTTTAAGCAGAATATATATCAGTCTTGTTTTTGTTTCCATTCAGCAAGCCTGTGTCTTTTGGTTGGAGCATTTTAATCCATTCACATTTAAGGTAATTATCAATATGTATGTTCCTATGACCATTTTCTTATTTATTTTGTGTTTGTTTTTGTAGGTCTTTTTCTTCTCTTGTTTTTCCCACTTAGAGAAGTTCCTTTAACATTTGTTGTAGAGGTTGTTTTGTGGTGCTGAATTCTCTTAGCTTTTGCTTGTCTGTAAAGCTTTTGATTTCTCCATCAAATCTGAATGAGATCCTTACTGGGTTGAATAATCTTGGTTGTAGGTTCTTCTCTTTCATCAGTTTAAGTATATCATGCAACTCCCTTCTGGCTTGTAGAGTTTCTGCTGATAAATCAGCTGTTAACCTTATGGGAGTTCCCTTGTATGTTATTTGTCATTTTTCCCTTGTTGCTTTCAATAATTTTTCTTTGTTTTTAATTTTTGCCAATTTGGTAACTATGTGTCTTAGCATATTTACTTTGTGTTTATCCTGTATAGGACTCTGCACTTCCTGGACTTGGGTGGCTATTTGCTTTCCCATGTTAGGGAATTTTTCCACTATAATCTCTTCAAGTAATTTTTGGGGTCCTTTCTCTTTCTCTTCTCCTTCTGGGACCCCTATAATGTGAATGTTGGTGTGTCTAATGTTGTCCCAGAGTTCTCTTAGGCTGTCTTCGTTTCTTTTCATTCTTTTTTCTTTAATCTCTTCCACGACATTGAATTCTACCATTCTATCTTCCAGGTCCCTTATCTGTTCTTCTCCCTCAGTGTTTCTGCTGTTGATTCCTTCTAGTGT
Organism: Mesoplodon mirus; assembly: GCF_964341445.2. Classification (NCBI taxonomy): domain Eukaryota; kingdom Metazoa; phylum Chordata; class Mammalia; order Artiodactyla; family Ziphiidae; genus Mesoplodon; species Mesoplodon mirus. The sequence goes on along the minus strand of NC_138982.1, from coordinate 124,824,057 downwards.
ATTTTTCATTTCAGTTATTGTACTGTTCATCTCTGTTTGTTATTTATTTCTTCAAGGTGTTTCTTCTTTAATTCTTCTAGGTCTTTGTCAAACATTTCTTTCATCTTCCCAGTCTTTGCCTCCATTCTTTTTCTGAGGTCCTGGATCATCTTCACTATCATTACTCTGAATTATTTTTCTGTAAGATTGACTATCTCCACTTCATTTAGTTGTTTATCTGTGGTTTTATCTTGTACCTTCATCTGGTACATAGCCCTCTGCCTTTTCATCTTGTCTATCTTTCTGTGAATGTGGCTTTTGTTTCACAGGCTGCAGGAAAGTAATTCTTCTTGCTTCTGCTCGAGTTTTCATAGCATGTCAGGGACTGTGGGGATCACCACTGCAGACTCCTGTATTTTACATGAAAATGGGTAGTCACTTGCCAGGAAAGGAGGCAGAAAGAATGAAAGTTGTATGGTTTGCCAATTTAAATTAGGGGAGTTTTTGTCCTGAAATAGGGGCTTTTGGCTCAGATGGGTTTACTACTGTCCTGAGAAAGGCTTTACTTGAACAGTTTAGTCTTTGGATATCTGGGAAGTTTCAGAAGTAAACAAAGAAATTATTTACTGATTTTACAGACTTCTCTTCCAGGGAAAGAATTTCCTGGAATGAATAGTAAAAATGTAGGTAGCTTTAATTCTTAGCTCTAATAGTCATGCTCTATGTCTGTAGGCATTATTAGTTCTAATAGTCATGTTCTATGCCTGCAGGCAGTATTGGTTCTGAGTATTATTATTCCCCACACTTTCAAACAAGATAAACTTTTAGGAGGTTTAGTAAGTTTTTACCACTTATTCTAGAATAAGACCAAAGGAAAACAGGTAAGAAAAAAAAAGAAAACTTTAATTATTGCTATCAGACCGATCATTCTGAATGTAGGACAGAATCTGTTTTCTGGTCATGAGTAGACATTTTGTATATGACACACATTTACATTGGTCATGGGACAAAAAACTGAGAGCTTGAGTTGGTGGAGGTTAATGGGACATAAGGCAAAATTAATGAACAATGCTCAGTTCTCAGAATCACATGTCCTAGGGGTAAATAAATGGGGAATAAGTACAATCTGAGAATTGGGTTTATCAACAAAATGGGTGGTTTAGTCCCTGTGCTTGCAACTTTTGCAACATTAACTTTTCAGAAAACATCTTAATTATTTATATCACCCAAAGATACACAATTAAAAAGTGGCAGAATCTATATTAGAATCCAACACTATCTTATTTTAAAATCTATGCTTTTAAGCAGGGATCATGTTGTCTTATAAATTGTTATATCAAATACACATGCATAATAGATGCTTGATATATATTTTTAATAGATACTTGGTGAATAAATAAATATGCTATGATGTATCCAGTTTCATACATTGATGACACTTCACTATTTTAGTTGTTGTATCTGTCTATTATGTATATGTGCATACATGTGTGAAGGAGGTTAATATATGACAGCTTATTTTACATGTGATATTTAGAAGACACTGTGATCATGGATACATATTCTGATGAGATTCAATTATTTCCAGTTCTCTTTTCCTAATAAGAAGAAATGAGATAATTTATTTTCCTTAAAAAATGTGTGTACTAAACATCTGTTCTAATTCCTCACTCAACTTTCTTTAAATGCTAGTACTTATATACATCAATAAAAAATTTTATAGCCATAAACAAGAATGAAGTACTATAAGGCAGTAGACACTTACAGACATAATACATTCATCTACTAATTTATTTTTTCAATATATATTTATTAATGATTTCCATGTGCCAGATGTTGTTGAAAACAACATAATGTTGATTTCAAGACCCTTACATTGACTTAATACCAATGATATATAGTTAGATAAAATGAGTTTTATGATGATGATACATGCTATGATTGCAAATATATATGTATATATACAGATATTTACATTATGTATTGTACCTATATGTATATGTACATACATATATAACCTGTTTTCCACTAATAAGTCTGGAAAATCACCTTTACCTTTGAGCACTAGCATTTAGAAAAAAGGGAAATTATTTACCTTTTTTATTTTTTCTTCTTTGAGAATATTTGAATTATTTATGATAGTTTAAATTGTTTAAAATAATAAGTTGTGTCAAATAACACTAAAATAATGTTAGTAGACCTAGTTTTTTTAAAACTTTAATTTTATTTATTTTTTAGACAGCAAGTTTTTATTAGTTATCTATCTTGTACATATTAGTGTATATATGTCAATCCCAATCTCCCAATTCATCCCATCACCACTCTCTGTGCGCCCCCACCAACCCCACCCCACTTTCCATACGTTTGTTCTCTACATCTCTGTCTCTATTTCTGCCTTGCAAACTGGTTACACTGTACCATTTTTCTAGATTCCACATATATGTGTTAATATAGGACACTTGTTTTCCTCTTTCTGACTGACTTCAGTCTCTATGACAGTCTCTAGGTCCATCCACGTCCCCAAAATGACCCAATTCCATCCCTTTTTATGGCTGAGTAATATTCCAGTATATATATATGTACCACATGTCCTTTATCCATTCATTGGTTGATGAACATTTAGGTTGCTTTCATGAACTGGATATAGTAAATAGTATTGCAATGAACACTGGGGTGCATGTGTCTTTTTGAATTATGGTTTTCTCTGGGTGTACACACAGTAGTGGGATTGCTGGGTCGTATGATAGTGCTAATTTTAGATTTTAAGGAACCTCCATACTGTTCTCCATAATGGCTGTATCAATTTACATTCCCACCAGAAGTGCAAGAGGGTTTCCTTTTCTCCACACCCTCTCCAGCAATTACTGTTTGTAGATCTTATGATCATGGCCATTCTGACTGGTGTGAGGTGATACCTCATTGTAGTTTTGATTTGCATTTCTCTAATGATGAGTGATGCTGATCATCCTTTCAATGTGTTTGTTAGCAATCTGTATGTATTCTTTGGAGAAATGTCTATTTAGGTCTTCTGCACATTTTTGGATTTTTGTTTCTTTGTTTGTTTTTGATATTCAGCTGCTTGTAAATTTTGGAGATTAATCTTTTGTCAGTTGCTTCATTTGCAAATATTTTCTCCCATTCTGAGGGTTGCCTTCTTGTCTTGTTTATGGTTTCCTTCGCTGTACAAAAGCTTTTTAGTTTCATTGGTTCCCATTTGTTTATTTTTGTTTTCATTTCCATTACCTTAGGAGGTGGGCCAAAAAGGATCTTGCTGTGATTTATGTCATAGAGTGTTCTACCTATGTTTTTCTCTAAGAGTTTTATAGTGTCTGACCTTACGTTTCGGTCTTTAATCGATCTTGAGTTTACTTTTGTGTAAAGTGTTTAGGAGTGTTCTAATTTCATTATTTTACATGTAGCTGTCCGGTTTTCACAGCACCACTTATTGAACAGGCTCTCTTTTCTCCATTGGATATCCTTGCCTCCTTTATCATAGATTAGTTGACTATAGGTGTGTGGGTTTATATCTGGGTTTTCTATCTTGTTCCATTGATCTATATTTCTGTTTTTATACCAGTACCATATTGTCTTGATTACTGTAGCCTTGTAGTATAGTCTGAAGTCAGGGAGTCTGATTCCTCCACCTCCATTTTTTCCCCTCAAGACTGCTTTGGCTATTTGGGGTCTTTTTTGTCTCCATACAAATTTTAAGATTTTTTTGTTCTAGTTCTGTAAAAAATGCAATTGGTAATTTGATAGGGATTGCATTGAATCTCTAGATTGCTTTGGGTAGAATAGTCATTTTCACAATATTGATTCTTCTAATTCAAGAACATGGTATATCTCTCCATCTGTTTGTTTCATTTTTGATTTCTTGCATCAGTGTCTTATAGTTTTCTGAGTAAAGGTGTTTTACCTCCTTAGGTAGGTTTATTCCTAGGTATTTTATTCTTTTTGTTGTGATGAGATTGTTTCATTAATTTCTCTTTCTGATCTTTCATTGTTAGTGTATAGGAATGTAAAAGATTTCTGTGCATTAATTTTGTATCCTGAAACTTTACCAAATTCATTTGTTAGTTCTAAAAGTTTTCTGGTGACAACTTTAGGATTATCTACATCGAGTATCATGTCATCTTCAAACAGTGACAGTTTTACTTCTTTTCCAATTTGTGTTTCTTTTATTTATTTTTCTTCTCTGATTGCCATGACTAGAACTTCCAAAACTATGAATAATAGTGGCGAGAGTGGACATCCTTGTCTTTTTCCTGATCTTAGAGGAAATGCTTTCAGCTTTTCACCATTGATAATGATGTTTGCTGTGGATTTTTTATACATAGCCTTTATATGTTCAGGTAGGGTCCCTCTATGCCCCCTTTCTGGAGAGTTTTTATCATAAATTGGTGTTGATTTTTGTCAAAAGCTTTTTCTGCATCTATTGTGATGATTATATGGTTTTTATTATTCAGTTTGTTAACAAGGTGTATCACATTGATTGATTTGCATATATTGAAGAATCCTTGTATCTCTGTGATAAATCCCACTTGATCATGGTGTATGATCCTTTTAATGTGTTGTTGGATTCTGTTTGCTAGTATTTTGTTGAAGATATTTGCATCTATATTCATCAGTGATATTGGTCTGTAATTTTCTTTTTTTGTAGTATCTTTGTCTGGTTTTGGTATCAGGGTGATAGTGGCCTCATAGAATGAGTTTGGGAGTGTTCCTTCCTTTGCAAATTTTTGGAAGAGTTTAAGAAGGATGGGTGATAGTTCTTCTCTAAATGTTTGATAGAATTCACCTGTGAAGCCATCTGGTCCTGGACTTTTGTTTGTTGGAATATTTTTAATCACAGTTTCAATTTCATTACTTGTGATTGGTCCATTTATAGTTTCTATTCCTTCCTGGTTCAGTCTTGGAAGATTATACCTTTCTAATAATTTGTTCATTTCTTCCAGGTTGTCCGTTTTGTTGGCATAGAGTTGCCTGTAGTAGTCTCTTAAGATGCTTTGTATTTCTGCGATTTCCATTGTAACTTCTTTTTCATTTCTAATTTTCTTGATTTGAATCCTCTCCCTCCTTTTCTTGATGAGTCTGTCTAAAGGTTTATCAATTTTGTTTATCTTCTCAAAGAAGCAGCTTTTAGTTTTATTGATCTTTTCTATTGTTTTCTTTGTTTCTATTTCATTTATTTCTGCTCTGATATTAGTGATTTCTTACCTTATACTAACTTTGGGTTTTGTTTGTTCTTCTTCCTCTAGTTCCTTTACGTGTAAGATTAGATTGTTTATTTGAGACTTTTCTTGTTTCTTGAGGTAGGATTGTATTGCTATAAACTTCCGTCTTAGTACTGCTTTTGCTGCATCCCATAGGTTTTGGATCATCTTGTTTTCACTGTCATTTGTTTACATGTATTTTTTGATTTCTTGTTTGATTTTATCAGTGATCTCTTGGTTATTTAGTAATGTATTGTTTAGCCTCCATGTGTTTGTGTTTTGTTTTGTTTTGTTTTTTACTTTTTTTCCCCCTGTAACTGATTTCCTTTCTCATAACATTGTGGTTAGAAAAGATGCTTGATCAAATTTGAATTTTTTTAAAATTTCCAAGCCTTGATTTGTGACCCAAATATGATCTATCCTGGAGAATGTTCTGTGTGCACTTGAGAATAAAGTTTGATCTGCCACTTTCGGGTGGAATGTTCTATATATATCAATTAAATCTATTTGGTCTACTGTGTCACTTAAAACTTGTGTTTTCTTATTTATTTTCTGTTTAGATGATCTGTCCATTGGTGTAAGTAGGGTATTAAAGTTACCCTACTCTTATTATGTTACTGTCGATTTCCCCTGTCAGGGTTTTTAGCATTTGCCTTATGTATTGAGGTGCTCCTATGTTGGGTGCATATATATTTATAATTGTTATATCTTCTTCTTGGTTTGATCCCTTGATCATTATGTAGTGCCCTTCATTATCTCTTGTAACAGTCTTCATTTTAAAGTCTATTTTGTCTGATATGGGAATTCCTACTGCACCTTTCTTTTGATTTCCGTTTGCATGGAATATCTTTTCCCATCCCCTCACCTTCAGTCTGAATGTGTCAATAGGTCGGAAGTGGTTTCTTTTAGACAGCATATATATGGGTCTTGTTTTTGTATCCATTCAGCAAGCCTGTGTCTTTTGATTGGACCATTTAATCCATTCACGTTTAAGGTAATTATCGATATGTATGTTCCTATGACTATTTTCTTATTTGTTTTGGGTTTCTTTTTGTAAGTCCTTTTCTTCTGTTGTGTTTCCCACTTAGAGAAGTTCCTTTAGCATTTATTATAGAGCTGTTTTGGTGGTGCTGAATTCTCTTAGCTTTTGCTTGTCTGTAAACTTTTGATTTCTCCATCAAATCTGAATGAGATCCTTGACAGGCAGAGTAATCTTGGTTGTAGTTTTTTCCCTTTCATCACTTTAAATATATCATGTCCCTCCCTTCTGGCTCGTAAAGTTTCTGCTGAGAAGTCAGCTGTTAACCTTGTGGGAGTTCCCTTGTATGTTATTTGTCATTTTTCCCTTGTTGAGTTTAATCTATATCTATATATCTATATCTATATCTATATCTATCTATCTATCTATCTATCTATCTATCTATTCTTTAAATTTTGTCAGTTTGATTACTATTCATCTCAGCATGTTTCTCCTTGGGTTTATCCTGCCTGGAACTCTGTGCTTCCTGGACTTGGTTGGCTATTTCCTTTCCCATGTTAAGGAAGTTTTCCACTATAATCTCTTTAAGTATTTTCTCATGTCCTTTCTCTTTCTCTTCTCCTTCTGGGACCCCTATAATGCAAATGTTGGTGTGTTTAATGTACCAGAGGTCTCTTAGGCTGTCTTCATTTCTTTTCATTCTTTTTTCTTTATTCTGTTCTATGACATTGAATTCCACCATTGTGTCTTCCAGGTAACTTATTTGTTTTTCTCCCTCAGTTTTTCTGCTATTGATTCCTTCTAGTGTATTTTTCATTTCAGTTATTGTACTGTTCATCTCTGTTTGTTCTTTATTTCTTCAAGGTGTTTGTTCTTTAATTCTTCTAGGTCTTTGTCAAACATTTCTTTCATCTTCTCAATCTTTGCCTCCAATCCTTTTCTGAGGTCCTGGATCATCTTCACTATCATTATTCTGAATTATTTTTCTGGAAGATTACCTATCTCCACTTCATTTAGTTGTTTATCTGGTGTTTTAGCTTGTTCCTTCCTGTGGTACATAGTCCTCTGCCTTTTCATTTTGTCTCTCTTTCTATGAATTTGGTTTTTGTTCCACAGGGTGCAGGATTGTAGTTCTTGCTTCTAGTGTCTGCTCTCTGGTGGATGAGGCTATCTAAGAGTCTTGTGCAAGTTTCCTGATGGGAGGGACTGGTGGTGGGGAGAGATGGGTGTTGCTCTGCTGGGCAGAGCTCAGTTAAATTTTAATCCCTTGTCTGCTGATGGGTGGTGCTGTGTTCCCTCCTGTTGGTTGTTTGACCTGAGGTAACCCAGAACTGGAGCCTACAGACCCTTTGCTTGGTCTAATTGCAGACTCTGGGAGGGCTCACACTATGGAGTACTTCCCAGAACTTCTGCTGCCAGTGTCCTTGTCCCCACAGTGAGTCACAGCTACCCCCTGCCTCTACAGGAGATCTTCCAACAGTAGCAGGTAGGTCTGGTTCAGTCTCCTTGGGGTCATTGCTCCTTACAACTACGTCCTGATGCACACACTACTTTATGTGTGCCCTCCAAGACTGGAGTCTTTGTTTCCCCCTGACCTGTCGAAGTCCTGCCATCAAACCCCACGAGCTTTCAAAATCTGATTCTCTGGGAATTCCTCCTCCTGTTTCTGGACCCACAGGTTGGGAAGCCTGAAGTGGGGCTCAGAACCTTCACGCCAGTGAGTAGCTTCTCTGGTATAATTGTTCTCCATTTGTGAGTCACCCACCCAGCAGTTATGGGATTTGATTTTATTGTGATTGTGCCCCTCCTACCATCTCATTGTGGCTTCTCCTTTGTCTTTGGAGGTGGGATATCCTTTTTGGTGAGTTCCAGTGTCTTCCTGTCGATGATTGTTCAGCAGTTAGTTGTGGTTCTGGTGCTCTCACAAGAGAGTAAGTACACATTCTTCTACTCCACCGTCTTGAACCAATCTCCAGGCCTAGGTTTAATACTAGAACAAATAATATATATAACTAATTTTTTAATTAAATAGTCATAAATATGGCTTCCTGGGTGGTGCAGTGGTTGAGAGTCTGCCTGCCAGTGCAGGGGACATGGGTTTTTGCCCTGGTCCGGGAAGATCCCACATGCTGCAGAGTGGCTAGGCCTGCGAGCCATGGCCACTGAGCCTGCACGTCTGGAGCCTGTACTCCACAACAGGGGAGCCAGAACAGTAAGAGGCTCCCACGTACTGCAAAAAAAAAAAATATATATATATATATATATATGTGTGTGTGTGTGTGTGTGTGTGTGTGTGTGTATATATAAGTATATATATATATACATATATATATATACTTTTATATATATATATATATATATATATATATATATAAGTATATATATATATATAGTCTTAAATAAGTCATTGCTTTTGAAGTAAAAAGTATGTCTTTTAGAGACAGGCTCTTCATGTGTAAAATGACACAATTATCTACTTCATTATAAGTATCCTTTCCACTTATAATGTCTTCTGATTCTAAACAATACCAATCAGAGACCCATGAGAGAAAAATACAAAGAGTAGGGAGGATACAAAATAAATTGATAGCATTATGGTCACTAAGTAAAGTTTACATGCAACAGCAAGGGTACTCAGATTTAAATGCATGCCTTCAGTTTTCTCTATAACTGTACAAGATGTATTGGCTATGTCTGCTGATTGCAAATCACATGATGCATAGGAAAAAGAGACAATCTCTCAGGTGAGGAATCCAACTTAAATTCTCACATATTTTTTTCTTAAACTGAGATCTTTGGAAAACTAGAAACAGAATAATTAGGGGTAGTTTATTAAACATGCATATCCCTGGGCTGCACCCAAGATCTATTGAGTTAGAAACTTGTGGCAGATCCCAATAATTGTCACTTTTTGACAGTTGTCAATTGCTCCAGTTATCCTTATAACTGATAACATCTGAGAACCACCTAGAATTAGAATTAGGAAAAATGGTAGACAGTAATAAGTATGAAATTGAAGTAATGATTTAATTGCAGAGTTCATACATCGATATTAATTTGTTTTTTCATGAACCTGCCATGAGTCCACTATTCTGCATCTGGATGATCACTGGTTCCAAGTTATAGGAATCTGAATTGATAGCTTTAGAAAGAATCCAGTAGTAATATGATTGGAGTGAACTTAATGAGAGATTTCCACAGTAATAGAGAATTAGATTTTAAACAATGTTAGCACATCAATGGCAGAGCAGTGTTTCAAGTAGTTCAAAGGGACCACAAGTAAACTTCACAAGTTACAATAGCGACTGATTCAAAGCTCTCAAAGACAGTACAATTGTACTGATTTTCTGCCTACTGACTCTGAGGGAAACCATGGCTGCTCCACCACATTTTGAGAGAAATTGTTAGAGGAAAGGATGTATTTCCAAATGCTCTACAGTGCCTGATGAAGGTATGACTAACTATCCCTGTAAGCAGAAATGACACAAGTATAAATGCAAAACAAAACTTATAACAGCTTTTGCTCAGCCACCATTAAAGCAAACTGTTCCAAAGGATTTCATGTCAATGAAAAGAGTCAACAATTTGAAGAGATACAGGTGAATTAGATAATGGTATTGGAGGTGGAGTGGGATTGAGAAGAACATTCCTATTACACTATTTCATTGGAGCCATTTACAACTTGTTTTTGGTAAGGTCATCTATTTGTTTCACAAATGCTTCAAATTTCATTCAAAATAGTGACTGTAACCTTAACAAAATAAAAAAACTTGAAAATATGATGAAAATGTTGGACTTCTCACAAGCAAAGTGCATATATACAGAAAATTTCCATGACTTCCAGAATCTCTTAGAATCTCATTCATGGATACTGAATTTTTACCTTAGAGGACGTTTCTCAAAAATTGGGTAATGAAATAACAAATATAAATTGATCTTATTAAAGATTTAGCTTTCCAAATTTGGAAAATTAAAAGGTGCTTTATGATTTTTTTTTTAAGTTGTCAATCATAGCACAGAATTGGGTAGGATGTTCTATATATTAGTCATTTAATTTTATCTGTCAAAATGGAAAATATATGGGTAGTCACTTGAAAGTTCAAGCAAATGTAAATGAATTAAAGGTTCAAATAAGTAATTACTGTCATTGGATAAAAGGTTACTTAGGACTAAACCTAACCACTCCATCTATTTTATTGTTTCCAGTCAAAGTTCACTGGCTATAAATCATTGCCATTCTTTTAAAAAAGCTGGCACAAGCATTGGTATGCTGACATTGAAAGTAATTTTACAAGATATTTTGAATGAAACTAAGCATGAGACCTAAGGTCTAAAGATATCCTATTCCTCTTTAATTCTAAGGACGAATCTCTGACAGGTTAATGTTGTAAATCTCTTATAGATACTGTCATGAGTGCCTTCAAATGCCACTCAATGTCCCCAAAATGCTGTCAAGACAGAAAGATCAATTATGGGTAAACAGAAAGGGAAAGTAGCAAGAAAATCAAAGTTTTCAAAGAATATGTAATAGTGATTTGAATTTTGTAAATTATTAGTCAAAATCCTCAAAGACAGAATTACTGATAGTTGAGAAGGTCAATTATAAGCTTTAAACCTTTGACAGCAAAATATTAAAAATTAAAATAATAATATAAATTTAAGGAAAATAAAAAATTATTTATATTAAGCCTACATAATGACATTTAATGAATAAAAATAATAGGTTGTTGAGCATCTACTCTGTACTAAGTATATTTTATTCATCAAGTTTAATCATCTCCAAAATTGGATGAAGATGTGTTCCCATTTTTTCTCATGTTCAAACTAAGGTGCAGCAAAGTTAAGTCAGACTGAGGGTCACATAAGCAGAACGTGTCATGGTCTAGATTCAAAGCCACGTTTTGCTGGTTTCAAAACTTGTCTTTTCTAATTAAACAGAGATTTAGTAATTGTTCAGATTATGTTATCAATGTTGATGGTAAATTAACCTGGATGGCATTTATATCAGTTAAGCTTTGCTACATCACAATGCTCACCCTCTCAAAAAATTAGTAACTCAAAGCACTTTTTCCCCCTTGATTTTTTTATTTGGCCAGGTGGTTTGCTTGATCCAGGCTGGGTGGTCTAGGATAGCTTAACTCTTATGTCTGAGGCATCAACTGGGGCTGGGTCACTCAGACTCTGTCTTCATGTGGCCTCTATACTCTAAAATACTAGCCTGGTCTTGTTCACACAGTGACCAAAGGGTTCGCAGGGAGAAGAGTGGGCAACTCCCAATGGGCAAACACCTGGCAAGCCTTGGGTTAATTTACCTTTGCTTCCACTAGCCAAAGCAAGTCACATAGTCAAGCCCAGGTCCAAATGGTGAAGAAAAAGACTTCATCTCCTGATGAGAAGTGATGCAGATTATTATAGCCTTAAAAAAATTAATCCATATAAGAATTATCTAGTAACTTTTTTACCTGCTTTTATAACCAGTAATATGGGAAGATAATCACCAAATCTTCAGCTCTCCCTTGGTCTAGATTCAAAATTTCTTTGTTTGAAATAGAGGAAATAACATATTTAACATCATGAATATCATATTTGGCATATGTTTTGGCTTCATGGTGTCTAACTAGCATTTAAGTGTTATTTGATGCCATAATAATCATGTGGAAAGCAGGAATGATAGAACATTGAACAAAAGACCCACTAAACAAAAGAAAATCTAAGAAATATTGAGTTTTAATTACCTACTTAAAGTCACAGCAATTTTGTAGCCAGTGAGGGATTGGAATCAATGGTTGGTTTTCCTTCCGGTCTGTGCCCAATACAATACTCTGGAAGAAACTGAATTAATCTTATGTCTATTTAAAAAAATTCCTTTAAAAAGATCTGCTCAAAATCAAAGCAAAACAAAACGAAAACAATTGTGTGTAACTACATATATAATTCTTCCTCATCAACACTAAAGCTGTCTTATAATCAAAATGTTTAAAAAGTGTTACATTAAAACTCATTACATGCTCAAATTCAAATTTGTTATTAGAAAGGCTTTTTCATTTACCTGTGTTAAGTGATGGTTAATGTGAAAGAGTAACTAGAATTATGGCAATATTTCTGTAAAAATGAGTCATCAATGAAGTTAACAGTTATTTACAAAATAAAAGTATGTAAAATCCAGAGAACTTTGTTCTTGTCATGCTTTTTGTTACCCACAAACATTCCAATTATTTTATTTCATTTACATATTCTGTGAGTACATATTCTCCCTCCTGAGCTTGTTAAAAGTTGTACCGGTAGGTAGGCTGGATTGAAAGATCACTTAAGTAATATTCCTCAGTGTTGCACTCAAAATCCACCATCAGCCTTCATAAGCAGCATCTACTCCAATTCACCCTGATGCTTTCTTCTGCGTTGGTAAGTGGGAGGAAGAGGGGGGAAATTCCTTCCAAATTCAATATACTGTTCAGGGTATTAAGAGAAGGTTCTTGTTGTCCTTGTCTTCCTGGGATTCTAGGCTTTAAGTGTTCAATGTCAGTCTCAACATGTGGAGTCTTGTGTTTCCTATGAGTTTCATCAGACTTTCAAACAAATTGATAATTTTAATTGACAAGACCTCTGTAGAAATGCCTGAAATCACAGAAGTTCTGCAAATTGGGCTTCTTCTGGGGCTCTCACCATGTAAGTTATCCATAGAAAATGTACTTTGGGCTATTTACTTAAAGATTTTATTTAAATACATATGTAATTTACATTTATTTATATAGTACACATCATAAAAACAACTTAAAATATCTTTTAAAGACATTTGCTTCTGCTGAAGGCCAAAGGTGGGTGAGATGGAACTTGAATTGTGATATGCATCCAGATTTTGAATAACATTAGCAGAATAGCTAGTTAATTAAGTAAGTGAAACCTTGGCACTACTGCATCTAAGTTCATGAGTCCAATTCTCACGTGGGTCAGTTAGCATCATTCTGTTCTGTCCTCTGATGGCAACACTAATGTCAACCAGAACTTTTATGAATATGTGTCCATTGCTCCTCAGAGGCTGGGCCAGGTAATACAAATCATTTCATACCCACCATCCATCCTTGCAGGGGAAAAAATTTCAAAGCCTGTGATCCACCAACAGAGGGTATTGTACTATGATTTTACATGTGACACTCATGCTAGAGATATTAGCTTAAATATACTGTAGATACAAAGAAGCATAATTAGTGTTCCACCAATGGAAGTTAAAAGAAGGGAAATATTTATTATGACAAAAAAGATTTTATCAAAATAAATCTTTTAATCTAAAATTTATATTAAATATTATATTGAGCTTGAGTGAACACACACTGACACACAAAAATGAGGAGTTTATTAAACCTAATTCGGAGGAATTCAGTATTCTGTGATTTAGATGGATGGCCAAAATTGATCTCTAGTTTAGCAGTGGAATTAAGTCACAGTCTAGATTACCTGATTTAGACCTTATTTAATATGAGAATATGAAGGAAAATAAGTTATCCTGAAAGGTAAATGTCCTACAATTTGAAGAAACTGCCAACATAAATTAAATGAGATGAATGTATTAAAATCTGTATGTATGTCAATAACATTACAACCCCACCCGACCTTGGAAAATATGTTCACTATTCACATCACTGAGGAATGAACATCAGGGATTTATTGGGAAAGTTAAAATGGATCTCACTCTGCTACACTTCCAAGGATAAAGTAGTTTTCTCTAACTATAGAAATGCCAAAAGTTAATCAAATTTGCAAAGCTGAAAATGGTAACACTATAGTAATATTATAGAGACGTTTTTTTCCACAGCTAACAGTGGAAGCTTAATTTTCAAACATGTATAGTATGTATGAGTGTAAATCCTCACATTAGATTTTCAAGGAAACTAAAAACGCTGCTGAATGAACAAGGATTGGGGAGAAGGAAACAATAAATGTGTGAAACACAATACTGGTTAATACCTCAAAATACTATCTTATAACACATGGTGTATTTTGAGAAGTGATATACACTATGAATCATACTTTAAAATAGATTAACACATTCCACTAGTGATATAAACCAAAAGATAATATTTCACATTTAAAGTGGTTGAAAATTAATACCTAGAATATACATTAAATACAGTTTAAAAGTTTTTAAGTCACATGTTTCTGTACAAGGGAGAAAAGAGGGGGAGAGAATGAGCATCACATCAGCACAGGTACTTGAATGATTGTGATTTAGGAATTTTTACAGTGTGCTCACAAACATTCACATCCTTGAGCTAAAAGAATATGTGCCCCAGGATTGTGAACTATTTAAATGAGTCATGTGACTTGGTAAAAACAGGCCAGTCATACTTAAGAGTCAGGTAAATAAATGAGATTCATGAGATAAAGATGAATTTATAATATTCTGGTTGTACATGTGTGTTTGTGTATTTGCACATGATTCTGACATGAAAAATCACACAGTATCAAATCTGAGGCCATCAGTGAAAAAATAGAGAGCCTCATCCAACAATAAACATTCACTTCTTCTACTACTCCTAAACCTTTATTATTCAACTTTTTAACTCAAGAAAAATTGGTCATATTTAGTGGTCTGTTGAGAGGCAGGACAAATTCATATTAAGGAGTAAACAGTGATACCAAAAAGAGAGATGAAATACACAGCTTTGAAAGAGTCTTCATTTATTCAACATATATCTATAGAGTTTCCTTTCTACGGCCAGCACTGATTCTGTTACCAAACCCAGGTCCGGCTGCTCGCCACTTGAAAGCCAGTTCCCTGTTAGTAGGAAGGAAAGGTTGCTTTATTTCGGAGGCTGGCAACCAGGGGAAAGGGTGGACTCCCGTCTGAGAACCAACTCCTGATGGCTGCTCAGGGGACAGGGGCTTTTAAAGGGGAGTTTCAGGGTTGTAGGCTGAGGGAGGGAGCGAACAGCATGGTCGGTTCTGACAGTCATCTTGAAATCAGTAATGCGGTGGTCTAATTTGCATCATCTTGTTATTTTAAGTACAGTTAATCTTTAGTTCCAGGGTTTGTTCCCATTTCTTTGAGGCCAGTTCTTGGAATTCTGGCAACTTATGTCATGGCTTCAATCGGTCATCATGTAGTTATCCTCCTCCATCTGTTGGGGCCTTTGGTATCTGCAAAATAGCTCACAGGATATGGATCAGAATATTATCAATAGCCCTTAAGGAGGAACTAAAGGTCCTTGACTCTGCTTAATGATTAAACTATTATTATTTGTTCTCCTTTGACTGTTTTCACTTATTAAACTTACTCTGATTAAACTTACTCTTTGGCTAAATTTTTCCACAGACAAAAGGCAGGCTGAGGACATGGTGGCAGGATGGGGTCAAGGACCATTGGGTTCTGCTCTGTTTCAATTCCACATGCTGAATATTACCAGATAATCTCTGCTGTCCTAGAGCTGACTTTCAAGTGGGATGGGGCAGACAATAAACACAAGCTAAATCAATAAAATGTTTGCTGGTGATAGTTTTGTAGAGAAATCAAAATAAAATAGCATAGGAGGAAAGGGAATAAAGGAATGGAGAAAGAATGTGCAGTAACTATTTGATATGGGTGTGAGAGAAAGCCTTTTTAATAAGGTAAAACTTGAGCATGGAAAAGGCGTCAGTATAATGTGTGTGCAAGTTCATTCAAGGCAGAGTGGAAAGCAAGTGTAAAGATCCTGAGATAGGAACACGTTTGGTCTGTTCACAGAAAAGCAGAGGACAGAAAGACAGATCAGAGTGCGTAATGGAAAGGGTCAGGGGAGATGGGGCAGGCTTGCATCTGATCTCAGAGGACCAAAACAAAAACACAAATGCGGCTCAGGATTTCAGGTCTAAATATGTATATGTATAAATCAGTCTAGCCAATTCCTAAATAAAAGAGATGCTAACTTTCCGTATTGATAAATATACTTTTCCAACAACCAAGAAGGCCATATGAATTTGGAATTATTGGACTCATTTGTGTTATCACAGAAATGCAGTGACACAGAGAGAGCCTGTTAGGGAGACTAGTTAGGATCTACTACAATAATCCACTTGAGATAATGGTGTTATAGGCCTGGGTTTTACTGAAGAATAATAAGATGTGATAAGATTCTGGATGTGTTTCAAAGGTAGATTAGATAGGATTAGATAGGATTTGCTGATGGACAAGATACGTGACATGAGATAAAAGAGGGGCCTTAAATGGATGCAAGATTTATAACACAAGGAATTGGATGAGTAAAGCCCCACTTTTTTTTTTTTTTTTTTTTTCAGCAAGGTGGATAGAAGGCTGTTTTGGACACACTAATTTTTACATGCCTCTTAGACATCCAAGTAGATATTGCAAGTAGGCTTCCCGGTAAATTAGTCTGCAGTTCAGAGGAGAGTGCAGGGCTAGGATTAAGCACTTGGGAGTGAACAGGTGGTATTTAAAGCTGGTGTACTTACCCTATGGGCAGGTGGGTGACCTTGGTACTCAGAGCATGTGGAAGTTCTCTTCTGATCACTCAATTCTCTCAGTGAAATAGGAAGCAAGATCATTTTCTGTGAGTAAGGATGTTGAAGAAGTTTTGGGAAGTTTAAGAAGAGGGTACAAAATATGAAATGATCCAGCAGCATGGAAGAGAGACTGGAACAGGGAAATGTAGAATTTCCATGTAGCACTAGGGGCTCATTTCTACAAATACCTGTATCTCCCTGAGAACATAGGCTATCTGTTAACTCCCTTTGTGTACCCACAACATTGGTAGAGTGTCTGGCACATAACATTTACTAAGATTTTATTGAGTAAAATCAAACGAAAATGAATGCTGCACCATTATGACTTATACCTGACCTAATACATAAGATCTCAATCTCATGTATGCATTTATCACAGGGAAAAAACCTTTACATTTGATTCCTTGATTCACCACTAATGTTGGGACTTAGATTAAGAGCCCTAGTGTTTGAGGGACTTTCCTGGTGGTCCAGTGGTTAAGACTCTGCACTTCCAATGCAAGGAGTGTGGGTTCAATCCCTGGTCAGGGAACTAAACATGCTGTGTGGCGCAGCCAAACAAAAAAGAGCCCTGGTGTTTGACAATGTTGTACCCCCTTGTACATGATTTTTGTTGTATTTGTTGCTACCCATTCTCAGAGAGGGATTTGCAAACTTAGAGTAATGGAGGACTATCTTTGCTTTGGATCATCTCCATGGGAGTCAACTGAGGTGATTCTAGAAAAGAAAGCTCAGCAATGTGTCAAGTGTTTCCTTTCATAGGCTTCTTCCTGTGATTGCATGGCTGGTTTTAATCCCTCCAGCCCTTTCTATCACTCTACTTTCTCTTTGCTCTTTAAGATGTGCTTTCTTTCCAAATCTCCTTGAAAATTGAAATGCCCCTCTTCTGCAGATTATTTCAGTTGAGAGACAGCAAAAAGAATAAAGAGAGGCTCCAACCTTTTTGTCTCATTTTTTTCAGCTCTTCCTTCATTTCACCTCAAGGACTCATTTTATGGTACCAAGTACCTAACAGCAGCTTGCCTGGGGGTCAGTGTATAATACTTATCCTTTATTTGTACTCCGTTTTTTTTTTTTTTTGAGCACCCCTGGTGATGTTAGCTCATGACCATTGAATCAAATGAAATGGTAATTTTAAATGTCACACCGAACCTTATTTAATGTAGTAATTAAAATGACTTATAGCTCAATCATTTTTCACTGTTCAATTTAGATACCCTCTCTCAGTCTCGCTTTTACTGAATGATTCACACATGGTGGTGTGCTAAGAGAGAGGAGGACAATATTGAGAGTATCATATGAGGTTCTTTTCCTCAGGACATTTACAATGTTAATAGGGAGACAAGAAATGTATGCTTAAGAATTTTTAAACCACTGTCAAATTTCTGTATAATAATGAAGTCCAGACAATTATATTTTTGGTGTAGATGAGTTTAGTTGAAATGGTGTCAGTTAAATGATGTCAAATGATGGAAATGCATTCAAATGGAAAAGTCCTGCAAGCAGTTGAAAATGCAGGACTGATGCTCAGAGAATGGTGAAAATGAGAGATAAAGATGAATTATTCTATTGCATAGAAGTGGGTGGATTTTAAAGAAGCTCACCTATATATAGGGAAAAAAACAAGTAGAGGATTGAGATGACCAAACATGTTTGAGAACTTTGAGTCAAACCATGAGTTAGAACGTGGCTCTACATTATTTACTTGTGTGCTATGGTACAAATCACTTGCCTTCTCTGAGACTCCATTTCTTCATTAAGTGGTAAAGTGAAACATATATACATTTGCAGTGTATAAAATAGATGAAAGTTGTCAAGCTATAAAACAAGTATTGACTGCTGACACCATCAAAAGAGTGACAGAATATTCTGTTAATCAAGTAAAGATAAGTTTATTTTTCCTGTTACTATAAGAGAGTTTTAACAGAGTCTTTGCAGTGTCTCAGAAGGATATTCATAGGATTTGGAGATTTGAGATAAAGCAGATTATGTCAGGTATTTCAAAGAGGGAAATTAATTCAGTTTGGTCAAAGATTGTGACATAATTTAAGACTAATAGACACAGTGAGATGAGGGTCCTGATAATTAAAATGTTGTTTAATAAACAAGGTGTTTGGCCTGGTTATCAATCTATTGTCTGGCTGGTGACTTGTTTGTCCAAAGGAGGTAACTGTTTGCTTGGGAAAAATGGCTTGTAAGAATTTCTCAAATAAAAGTAAAATTGTTTATTGCTTATTTTCATGGATAAAACATTTCTGGGCCAAACAGATGTCACGCACCTTGTCTTTAGCTCAGTGAGACAATTTGGACTTCTAACTTCCAGAAATGCAAGATAATATATTTGTGTTGTTGGAAGCCACTACATTCCTGGAAACTTGTTACAGTAGCCATAGGAATATAAACAATTTCCAAGCTCTTCATGAGTCAGAGATGAAGCCAGAGGTCCCAGAGAGAGTTTTATTTCTCTCCATGTTGGGTACACTTGGCTCTTGTAGAGGAAGGAAAGTGTTTGGGACCAGGTAGGAGGATAGGAGGAATGCATTTCTACAAGTGTTTTTCAACTCTGACTGCACATTAGAATTACTCAGAGAACCTAAAACAAATGCAGTAGGCAGACAAAATTCTCAAATTATCCACACAAAATTCTAATCCATTTGTCATTCAATCAAATACTAATCTAGGTACTGCTGTAAAAGGAGGTTAATAGATGAAAGTGAGGTTACTAATTAGCTCAGCTTAAAGTAAGGAGATGGTCTTGGATTATCCAAGTAGGTCTGATGTAATCACATGGGCCTCCTGATTCGAAGCGGGAAGAGGGAAGTCAGATGTATGTGGAGGTAGAGGCAAGAGAGATGAGACAGAGGGCAAGTCAGAGAATTTGAGTATGAGAAGGATTTAATTCAGTGTTGTGAACTTTGATGATGGAGTAAATGGGTCACGACCAGGGAATGTGGATGGACTCTAGGATCTGGGAACAGTCCATAGTTTACAGCCTGCAAGGACACAAGGACCTCAGTCCTACATCTACAAGGAATTGAATTCTGCCACAACCTGAATGAGCAAGGAATTTTTCCCCAAAGCCTCCAGATAGAAACACTAACCTGCTGCCACCTTGCTTTTGGCCTTGTGAGGTCTAACCAGAGGGACCAGTCAAGTAACATTGTATTTGTACTACCAATGTATAGAAACCTGAGATAAGAGATTTTTATTGTTTTAAACAGCTAAGTTTGTGAATTGGTCTTACATGATCTGAAAGAAAATCAACATTCAGTCTTAATATATATGTATGGAATATTTACACAGTATAATATGAATGTACCTATCTTTTTATTTTTGGTAAATGAACACATTGTAGTTTATGTTAAATATGAGTAGTTATTCATCTGTACTCAGTTTGTCCTCCAAAAATCATTTTCTATTGAACAACAACATATCATGAAAGCAACTATTTCCAGCTATCCATATCATGTGTTTCCCTCAATAATATCATTCTTTACATTTTCTATTAAAATTTCCTTGGTAGCCTATATTCAAAGAGGCAAAGAATTCCTTTAGCTTCATTGCAGATTTCTCAGGGGGGAAAAATGCACACACACACACACACACACACAGATTGTAATGCAGGATTACCTGATATTGCTAAATGTATCCTTAGAATGAAAATGACAAATATATTGATTTAAAAGTTTACATGTTTATGTACTGAAATTAAATTCAGAGAAAAAAATCACAAATTGGAATAATTAATATGTCAAATTGCTAACGTTGATTGTATAATCTAAATAAAATAAATATTAAATAGTAAGCACTATAAGAATTCACTGTTAGAATAATTTTTCCATTTAAAAGTGATAACAACTAAGAAAACATTAGAAAGTCAAGTTGTTTTTGCTAAAGCCACCACATAAAACTTTGATCAGAGGAATTATAGTCACCAAAGTTAATACACCAAAGCTTCCTTTTTCTTTGAGCATACATCAACCAATCCTTGCTTTATCATGTTTCAGCTAGATGTCAACAGTCAATAATATTTTACACTAAAGTCCTTAACACAGAATATACACACCAAAAATTGTTATGCTTCTTATTAAATAGTAACTTTTTCAAATTTATGTTCTATTGGTATATTTTGTGCTTACTCTTTGAAAAAGTGAAACATGAGGTTAGGACTTATATTTGTCTTTGTGTCATATCCTTTTTCATGTATAAATAAATGATCATTTTGGTTAAATTGATTTTTAGCTCAGGGAAATATAAATATAGAATGGATATGAATATCCAGTATTATTTTTACCAAAATCTTCCTCTAGCTTCAATCTAGATTGATTAAATCTTGTCTTTTTAAAAACTACTTCCAAAAATACCTCAAATTTTCTTTTTCTTGAAAAACATTTTTTATTATACACAAGTACTTTCTGAACAATTCAAACATTTTTTTTCCACCTTAGGGAGAATGATGTAAAATTAATATCATCTGATCAAGGTGGTTCACACATCTAACCACTCGCTAAATTTAGTATTTTATATTAAGTTGGATTTCCCATGCGTGTTTCTACAATGACATGTTCAAATGACCTGGGAATACTTGATGTGTTCATTGTGATCAGCTTGGTCAAATTGCAAGACTGAATCTAATATGAATAAATTGGACTTTGTTAACTCTATCCACCGATTTGCTTATTTTAAAAACAGGGCTTGTGAGATTTGAAAACAAGGAATTATAGAGTCACTCACTGTGGTGTACATATACATAGGGACCCCTAGGTGTTATGCCCTTGAAAAATCCCCTCACCTTGAGTGTGGTGGAACCTCTGACTTGGTTCTACAAATATAATGCCAATAGAAGGAAGGGATGGGCACTCCTTGACTGTGTAATGTTATATAAAACTCACACCCTTAACAGAGTAGAGCCAGACAGGCCTACTCTTGAAGAAGTAAACCGTCATGATTTTTGAGGTCTGTGAGAGGGCCACATGACAGGAAGACATATAGGTGGCCTCTGGGCATGAAAAACATCTCCCAGCTGACAGCCAGTGAGAAAAGCAGGATCATACTAGTATATAGTGAGGAGATGAACTCAACCAATAATTACATAAATTTGGAAGAGGATCCTTAGCTCCACTTGGAAGAGGGAACCCTACCTCCAGAAAGGAATTTAGCCTTATTGAAACCTTGATTGTGGGAGCTATCCTCAGCAGAGGATTCAGCTATGTCATGCTTGGACCACTGACACGCAGACACTATTAAATAATACACCCTCACCAACTGTTTGTTATTTTTCACATCTGTTATGTATAATATGGTGTCTCTATTTTAGTTTGCATTTCTCTATAAATGAGATTGGACATATTTTGTGTACTTATAAGGCATTTTAATTGAACTTTGTACTGAGATAACTGTAGATGCAATTATTGGACATTTGATGTCCAATATTATTGTTTCAAGCTAAACATAATAAATATATGTTGCTATTTTTGTTTTACATTTTATTAGCTAATATTAACAAAAGATATGCTTGTTTATTTGGAGAGCCAACACAATGAAAAGAAAAAAAATTAGAAACTGTAATCACATGATATTGAGTATGTTATGTTGAGGTTTCTTTTCATAATCACCAGTATTTGGTGACTGTCTTTCCTTGGTAAGTATATATATATATATATATATATATATATATATATATATATATATATATATATATATATATATATATATATATATATATATATATATATATATATATAATTATATCAAGTTCTCTTGTGGCAAGCAACAGAAACCAAAGTAGGGTACATTAAGCAAACTAACAGTCTGAAGTATATGGACTGGCTCTTAGAAGTCACAGAGAAACTAAAGAACTATGTCATATTTAGAACAGAAACTGGGACTGCTGAGTTTTAGAACAGTCTAAGGACAGAGACCTAATGGAGACCAAGGGACAGCCAATTTTAGGTGCCCCTATTGGGATTACTCAGCTCTAACTTAAAAGTGTCCATGTTGGGCTTCCCTAGTGGTGCAGTGGTTAAGAATCTGCCTGCCAATGTAGGGGACACAGGTTCGAGCCCTGGTCCGAGAAGATCCCACATGCCACGGAGCAGCTAAGCCTGTGTGCCACAACTACTGAGCCTGAACTCTAGAGCCCATATGCCACAACTACTGAAGCTCATGCGCCTAGAGCCCGTGCTCTGCAACAAAAGAAGCCACAGCCTGTGTACTACAATGAAGAGTAGCCCCCACTCCCCACAACTAGAGAAAGCCCAGCGTGGCAACAAAGGCCCAACACAGCCAAAAATAAAATAAAAATAAAATTAATTAATTAATTTTAAAAAAAGTGGCCATGTTGCTCCACTCAAGATCTAGAAGAGTGTAGGGTGCCTTGACACTTCCCTTGAGGACCCTGTTCATTTTGTGTGTGGTGATGAAGGGGATGGTAGTTCACAAAAGCTAATTAGTATGACTACCCAGAAGGAAAAAGGTCAAATTGATGAAGTTCCAGCAGGTGTAACAGATGTCCACTACATCTGTAATATTATTTTAATGGCTTGTTAGTATTCCACTTAATAGATTACTTATCATTCACTTTCTTCTGGACATTAACAGCTTTCTATTAATTTCTGTCATTGTATAAAACTTTGTGATTATTATATTAGTAGCTAAGGTTTTCTAAGGCATCTCCAATGTGCTGGTTCAATAGAATGTAAACTTTGTTCAGCTAACTGTTTTTCAGAAGGTTGATATCAATTTAAACTTCAACCACTAGTTCAAAGGACTATCTATTTTCTAAACATTTGAGACCTTTGTTTTGTTGTTTTACTTTATCGCTATTGTCTTTGAAGTTCTTGGATCACCAATTAGATTAAAAATTTGGATGTGATAACCATAATGTGATTTTCTATTATGCATTATCTGGCCTAATCATAGCTCAATTTTTTCACTAGAAAGTTGTCTTTTATTTATTGACTTATAAGAGGTATTTAAATGTTTTGGTTGTTAACTCTTTATATCTCATATACCTTGCAATTATTTTTAAGAATTTGTTTCCTGTTTACCATTTCTTATAGTATATTTCATTATACAGAGTTTTTACATTTATACATGGTCAAACTATTAAGCTTAGCTTTTGTAATTTCTGCCTTTTGTTGTTGTTGCTTAGTATGGTTTCTGGATGAAATAAAGTTGGTCTCTGTTTTGTTTTTACTGATTAATTGGTGTACCTGTGTGATTAATTCACTCTAACATTATTTAGTTGAAATATTATATTCATCATGTTTCATTTTAATGTATATACTTGGTGTTGGTAATGAAAATTATCATATAGCTGAAGAAATATAGGATCCAGAATATTCACCTTGGAATTCCCTCTTCTTCCTGAATTGTCCAAAAAAATGCTTTCCCTTGGTATGTCTTTGTGTTCAGTTGCCCTCCACTGCCATATTTGCCACTCCTTTCTACCACCAGGTTGAGATTCAGGGGAAACCTGATCCTTTATCTCCTCCTTAGCTTCTTGCCTGAAATACACATTGTCATGTGGTGATGTAATAGGTATTTCAAACTCAAATGTCCCAAATGGAACTCTTGGTTCACTAACAACCCTCTCTCTA
This sequence comes from Mesoplodon mirus, assembly GCF_964341445.2. Lineage (NCBI taxonomy): Eukaryota > Metazoa > Chordata > Mammalia > Artiodactyla > Ziphiidae > Mesoplodon > Mesoplodon mirus. The sequence goes on along the minus strand of NC_138982.1, from coordinate 124,799,791 downwards.
CAAAATCACTCCATTCATTCCAAAAATATTTATCAATGAACCATTTCCATAATTCTCTGGCCAGTTCTCAGAACCATAAGCTAAACCTGAAATGCTATTTTGAATCACCTCAAATACATTGTGATTTTCCTACAGTGATATTTTCATTTTCCAGACTTCCTATTCAAATGGGAGCTCAACATTATATAACATGTAATAATAATAAATTAATAGTGTCCACTCCAAATTCAGTCTAACTTATGTAACACCAAACTCTCTGTGTAACATTATTCTAGTATAAAATCTACTTATCTTAATATTTAAAAGTATACATAAAATTGAATTTTTGTAGGCTAAACACTAAGTAACCAAAATTTTCTTTTTTCTCTTGTTTTTTATCATATATTTAAAGGCAAAGTAGATCATAAATTTTAAATGACCATAACAAATATTATTTTGTAATGATTTAGTATGATAGAACTGACTGTATTTTGGCACTTTATTCCCCTAAACTCTTGTATGAATATAGATGTGCTACAAGGAAGTTCTGCAAAATAACATATCTGTTACCTGCAGTTAAGATACAGAGTTATTTTAGCAAGGCAAACCGCATTCTGGAAGTGATTTATAAAGATTTAAAAGTACTTGAAACACAACAGTCACGTCAAACCAACTTATGAACTCCTTTGAATGGTATTTACTTTAAAAAATATGGATGTAATAATTTTCATTGTTAAAATATGACAGATATTCTGACATTTAAATGTTAATGGAGAGTTCGAATACAAAGTTTAGTCAACAGGCAATCCCTGGTATCACAAAATAAATAATTCAATTTTTATTTTTTTCTTGATATTATAATGTAGTAATAATAGGCAGTATTTTTTAAAAAAATTTACTCCTGAAAGATAAAATAGTAAAATTGGGAATTATTAACAAAATAATTTCAATATATTTTCACAAATAAGAAAAAAGTATTAGGTTACCCAAATTAATACAAACTATAATTTTCATACATTTTTTCTGTGAACACAAAGGTATAATGTTTAACTCATAAATCCACATTAATACCACATAACGTTTTTTAAAGGTAAATACTGTCTTATTTCTTTCTCTGAACCAATCTGTTATCTACTTTGTCCCAAAGCTTGGGAAATTCATTATGTAGGTCAGGCTTTTCCTGTAGTTAATGGTTGGCTTTGCCTTTGTGATTTCCTATAGCTGTAACAGCAGTGATATTTTTTCCAGCTACACTCCAGAGTCTTGATAACAAGAATGGACTTTTTTTTTTTTTCAGTCTTTGAGCATTCTTTTCTTCTTTTACTCTCACATAACACAACAGCACTTGATTCAGAGTGAGAACTGTGATGCAGCTAGTGAATCAGTTTTGGAATCAGAAGGTCTTGATTTATGCCCTGGAACTTTTTACTAAAGAAGTGACCTCTGGTGAAAGGAGTATGGTACAGTGAATTGAGCACAGGCTTTAGAGGCAGCCAGAATGCATTCAAACCCCCGTCATCTCTTTATAGCTGCATAAACTTGGCAGGTTACTTAATCTCTTTGAACCTTGGTTATTTTTCTGCAAACCAGTGATTGATGTTTTATGCACATCATTTCTCTACATCTTAACAAGGAAAACTTTCTAAAAGATGGAGACTCCCAAAAAAAGTTCTCATAAAAAGTTAGGTGTTTGTCACTTCCCTCACTCCTGCACTTCAACTGCTCATTTATACATAAACTTTCTCTATGTTTATGTCACTATGCCCAATTACCCCACTGGCATCCCCTCAAGATTATAACTCCAGTCTTGTCCCCTCTAGTGTAGGTGGTGCTTCTTGAATTCTCATTTCCTAAAAAGAAGACCTTTGCATTTCTGTCTGCTGTACCCCCTATCACCTTCCCCCAATTAGAGCTCTCATCCTCACCTGGCTGTGCTCTCATTTCTGTCCCACCAAGTGTCATAAGGTTTATATTCAGTACTAAAACCATAGTTATGTTTACTAGACTGTGTCCATGATGTGAGTCTGAAAAACACATGCCAACAGAAAGTACTCGCTTTTCCTATGACTATGAATATTCTTCAGAGTTGATCAGATAGTGAACAACAATTTTGCTTGTTACATTTTGTATCCAATATCATAGCTCCTGTGTCACTCATGGAGAATGTTTATGACACCAAGTTTAATTTATAGCTCAGCTTTTTATACCCCACACATTTCTTTAACCAGTCCTCAAGATCTGCAGAGTACTCAGCCATGTATCATCTACATCAATGCTGCATTTTTACCAAGAAACCTCAGTTTACACAAATTGAGACATCCAAGGGCTTTTCTGCTCTACTTTCCTGGATGTTTCCCTTTTTCTTGTATTCATTATTTCTATTTTCTTTATAAACTATTCAGACCTCTCTTATGAACTTTTTCTATCCTCATACTGAATCAATTATTTGGTGGGATATAGAAATGTAGGTAAAGTTATTTTTCCAGGGATCTTAAGAGGCCTTGTTTTGCTCTCTTCTAGCCTCTGGTGTTACTGATAAAGTACCTGACACCAGTATGATTATTGCCACGATATAGAGGTCTTTGGTTTACTCTCTGGCTTCTGTAAGTTGTTTATCGGTCATTAGGTAGTTGGAAATTTCACACTGTTATGTATTGACTAGGTGCTTTTGTTGTTGTTTCAGTAATTATTTTGAACAATCAATAGGCCATTTCCATCAGAGACATATATCCTTATTGGCTGTGGGAAAAAAAAATCTTCTAATAATGCTTGATATTTTTCTCTCCTCTACTTTCTAATTCTCTGTTTTGGGAAATCTCTTAAGTCTGACATTTAATCTCATTTGATCCCTTATGTCTCTGCTCTTTCATTGTCTATTTCTCATCACTCCCCCCCCACTTTTGTTTTTTTTCTGAATCTAGGAGTTTTTTCTTGGCTTTCTTTTCCAACCCGTTTGTTTATTTTTACTGTTAATTTTAGTGAAGTGAAAATGTTTTTTGCTGCTAATGTTCTTTACTTCATGTTGAACAGTGATGTTTTTGTTTCATAGATGCAATATCTTCTTCAGTCTTTCTAAGGATAGAATTAAGCTTTTTTTCCCCTAGTTGTATTTTGTTCCTCAATTTCTTCTGATAACACTGAAGTGAAATTTCCCTTCTTTATTCTTTCTAGTTTTTCTTTTTCATGTTCTAAAATATTTATGCCTTTTGTTTACTACCTTATATGTTAAATAAGATTATAGAAGGTCTGTTGTTTGTGGCAGGTTAGGTAGGTGGATAGAGAGCTAGACATTCTTCTGAGGGAATTTTATTCTTCTGGAAGATTCAAGTTGGACAGAAAGTAGATGGAGATAAATACTTCATTTACAATTTTTTCCATTAATTCCTAAGATTTGGGCCTCACTTCTCACAACTGCCATGTGTGGTATTTGTTTTCACTTCATACAGAACTTCTCCAGGATTTTATTGGCAGGATTGTCTTCCTCTTCTGAACAGACCTCCCATATCTGAACATATTCAAACTATGGTTTCCTTTTCTCTTTCATCTTCATTTTCAGTCAACATTCTTCCACCTTCTCTTAATTTCATTTATTTTTAAAAATCTCTCGTGTTATTCCCTGTGCCATACACTGATTTCATAGCTCTATTTTGCTTATTCATTTGCTGTCATTTTAATAAATCTTAGGAAAAGAAGTTAAATGTAAGTGTTCAATTCAACACCCTGACTTAGCTTCTGAAGATTTAGAAATAAATGAAAAAAATATTGGCTGATGTTTTTATTTGGGTGCAGAATTCAACAATTTGATACTCTGCAGTGATACTCCCTGAAAGGCGAGGTCCCATCACAACTGCCTGGGAAGTTTATATACCAGAAACATGTCCAATGCCTTCTTGCTTTTGCTATGCCCTCTGAGAGAAGGCAAACCACGATTTCCAGAGAGAGAACTCTGAGACGTGATTGAATTAAAGCAAATTAAATCTTGTCTGGGAGACTCAAATAACAGTTAAGTGTGAAAATCACTGAAGACAAAGATTATTTTTATTTTATCTGCTCAACCAAATCTTATCTAAATACAGTTCATGTCCTCCACTGCTTTCTCCAATACTTAGCCTGTTGACACTTTTTCAGAGTTCTAATATCAAAGCAAATGGAAGGAGTTATGTTGAAAATGGGGTGTTTAATACTTCTGCTGCCTCCATTCCAGTGTGCCACAGTCAGATACCTGTTAAAAGTAAACCTACTTGCTACTTCCAGCTAAGACCCTTTATATTAATGTATCATGTGCCCTGCTTCCCTTGCTTCCATTTTGAAATCTATAGCGTTTCTTACTTGTGATCATCTTACTACAGGCAGAGAGTAACCGCTTTCAGGATAAGCTTTAATTATTGATATAACCAAGTCATTTAAAATAGACTCTTCTTGTAGTTCAAGTTGGGTTTGTTATTAAGAAACAAATGTCTACAAATCACTTTTTTTATTCCAGAAATATTCCATGAAACCTCTGACTTAACTGTCTGATATCAAAATGGTTGTGAAAGACAGTCCCTCTTCATATGCGTGGACATTTACAAAAGACCAAGTCAGAAGTGAGCAGCCACGTTAACACTTTAGAAACACTAGAGATAGTTTACACACTTGGAAACAACCAAAGCAGTGATTCTGAAAACCTGGACAGATGTTAAGATGAAATGCTAAAACTGCATGAGAAGGAAATGGTGCTTCACACCCACCAAGCTATCAGCTGGCTCCCTGCTCCTTTGGCCAAGCCTGCAATGGCATTGGGTGCTGTTAACCCACCCACTGCAGCTCCCTCCCCTGAGCGGGACAGGAGAGATCAGATGTATGGACAAGACAAGTATTTGACAAGTTTATCCTGAACTCTGAAACTTTGTTTTGATGCTTTCTTTGCTCACCTCGATCATAAGCTGTTTTAAAAACCCTACTTTTTAAGCAGGGTTCTCTTTTTTTCTGTAGACCCTCCCTCAATGATTTAAATATGAAAATATCTGTCCTCTGAACTCCTATAATTCTTATTAAGCCCTGAGTGTAAGTTGTGTATTTTTGTGCACGTGTCATATTTTTAGAATCAGATATGCTTACTCTTCCAAATGGAATGATAGAATCACTAAGGAGAGGATTTTTTCAATGTGGTTTTTGTAGTTAATATGTGTAATATGGAATGCTAAATACTGAAGACTCATGGATTCATCAAATCCAAGGTCTGCTTCTCTTCATATCCACAATAATAGTAGTTGCTTGATAAGCTGTAGTTATTATAAACATTGAGAATTCAACCTTAAAGCTTTTTTATTTGTTCTTCTATAAATTTTTTTCAATGTTCTTGTTATGTTTATATTCAATACTTCACAGAATGTCAAAAGTCTTGACTATACGGCCAGTTGAGATCAACTTAGTGAAAAGTGAAAAAGAATGTGAGCTCTGGAAACTTGCATCAAGTAAGGGAAATGCATGGTGAGGCCCAAGTTAAGGTTCATCCTTGACCTTCTGTTTGTTTCTCTCCATGCCCAGTGCAGGCGAGAACGCAGACTTTTCCAGTCTTCAACACCAACTTCTTGACAATTTACACCCAATCCCATATTTGCATCACTATTTCCTCCAAAACAATTCTATTTTCCCAGCTATTTCAAGTTTTTGTATATATTATTTCAGTGTCATATAAATGTAAAATAAAATTCACTATTTCACACATTAATTCTCTAGCTTTTGTCTTTTTTTCTGTTTATTTATTTGAAACAGGGACATATAATTAATACCAGAGACATAAAACTTGAATAATATTTTTTAATCCTTTAGTTTGTTTTTTTCAAAGAAGATTCTCCACATACTCTTTTGTGAAATATTTAAGCATACACCTAAATGGAAAGAACAACCATAATTAATAGTAAAAGAAACTCCTATTTTTGTCAATTTTGGTTTTTCAATTCTTCTCTCCTCCTCGCCTGTGGACTGTGTATAGTTTATGATTCTTAAATTCCAGCTCTGGCTATCACTAATCCCAGGGTGAGCTGTCACATCCATCAACATTCGTAATTTATGCTTGCCTAATTTGCCTACTAATAAAAGCCTAGAGAGATTATCATAGCAAGCTCAGATTTCCATTTTCCATATCCCATGCTGACAAAAAGCTATGGTAATTTGCATATTACCAATCAAAACAAGGGAGTAGACAGACATACCCTAAAGTAAACCAAGGAAAACTGAGCATGAAAGTAGAGCATACATTACTTGACTTATACAGGCTGCTAATTTCCATCACTAGTCTCCCTGATCACTACTTTCATGATTATCCATTCTTGTCCATTCCATGTATTCTCTGCCAACGTTTCTATCAGAATATAAGTGTTTTGGGATTCCAATCCCCAGTTTATTATATTAACATTTTTGCTACCATCAAGTAAGCTTTAGTCAGGCTAGAACTTTCCCGACACATAAACACAGGAAATAGAAAGTAGATAGATTGCTGGTTTTAAATGTATCCTAAGTTCCTTAGGAAGGAACATTTCAATCCAGCTGCGCTGGCTATATCAGTAGCTACCTCAATTGGACAAAACATGGTAATTTTATAAATATGGTGATACTACCAAAAACCTTATACTTTAATACATCATCACTAAATAGACACAAACTTCATAGACAGTTAGTAAATGGTTAATAATTCACATAAGTTTACATTTTTTTTTTCGGGGAAAAAATCACACCATCATTAATCCTAATTATGTAAAGATTTAAGCACATTAATTTTAAAAAGTTCAAGTTAAGTCTTTTCAAATACAATTATAAGCTCACCACATTTCTCTCTTGCTGGAATGATCTGTAATTTCATAGCAACCATGTTCTGCTCTGTAGTTTTCTCCTTTGAATCACTCAAAGCAAAGTTGGTACAGCAGAAAGGATTTTGTTTACTTTTATGACATTGTTCTCTCCTGCTTTGGGTCATGTTTAATTTCTTCACACCACTGTTTGAAAAATCACCTTCTGACTTCAAGGGCAGAAGAACAACCCTGAAGGATTCTGTCTGTTTTACAGCTATGTAAGACATGTTTAATATTCAGATTCCTACAAGTTCAAGATGACAATAGAGTATAAAACCTAAGGATTTTTGGTCTTAATAAGAGTGTTGATTTCACAAAAAACTTTGTTTTCCTTAATAACATGAAATAGTTGTTAAAATCAGATTTTAATTTTGGTATTAGCGTTGTGTTTCAACAAGATAGAGTTTCCAGACTAAGTTTATCTTTTCGTTTATTCTCTTTTCCCAGAGGCAGCTCCTGAAAACCTGTTCTGTCCTTAGAAGTCAGCCGCATAATTGGAGACGAGTGGTGTAAGTAATTTGCCCTGCAAAAGTAAAACTAAAATAGAGCATGTTAAGTCTTTTTAGTTCCAATTACTAGCTAATACTGCTATTAAATTACAGAGCTCAAGGTTTCTGAAATAAATTTAGAATTATACTTGGTATGCAATACCGTTTTTGAAATGTGAAATCTAAATCATTATTGTGTCAAGATGTAGGTTTAGTGATTGAACACATATATGATCAATTTCTTGCTCTGGGTGAACTTCAACTTTATGAGAACTATGGTATTGGCTCAGATTTCTCCTAGAAATATAGCATATTTAGGCCCAAATTAATAATCACCCTAATTTTTAACTTCTCCACAGAGGCATCCATCTCATCTATGCATGAAACACCTTTTAACTTCAATGGATATTCAAAGATCAGAAAAGATATATGGGTGTGCAAAAAAGGATTACAGAGGACATAATGTCATGCTGTGTTAATGCAGTGTTCTGCATGAAAATAACTTTTCTTTTTTTTCCTTTTCAATAATACCCTGACAGCAGAAGAGAATGGGTTCTGAAGTCAAACGATTGTGATTACTTGATTCATCAGCACTAGCCTTTTATATAACTTCCTAAGCATCTTTTTTTTAAAACATATTTATTGGAGTATAATTGCTTTACAGTGGTGTGTTAGTTTCTGCTTTAAAACAAAGCGAATCAGTTATACATAAACATATATCTCCCTATCTCCTCCCTCTTGTGTCTCCCTCCCACCTTCCCTATCCCACCCCTCTAGGAGGTCACAAAGCTCCGAGCTGAGGTGGATGGACCTAGAGTCTGTCATACAGAGTGAAGTAACTCAGAAAGAGAAAAACAAACACCGCATGCTACCACATATATATGAAATCTAAAAAAAAAAAAAAAAAGGTTCTGAAGAACCTAGGGGCAGGACAGGAATAAAGACGCAGATGTAGAGAATGAACCTAAGCATCTTTGAACTAAACTGTCAAGGGTAGAGTTAAAAGGTAACTCACGTACATCCTGTACAACAGGGTAAGCTTTCAGTATAATTTATGTTTCATTCCTGCTAAACCCTCATTTGATGAATAACAATTGTCAGTTACCAATAAAGCAGTTAATGTTTCATTCAAAAATCAGTTGCAGAGTCCTACTGAGTATATGCTTTTGAAGGACATATAAGTACACTCTGATCCTGGACACCAGCAGTCCCTACTGTGTGCCTGGTCTTAAATTAAATATGAACATGACTTGATCTTTGGCACTGAAGCTCACAGTAAAACAATTGTAAATATTTTGTGATCTAACTATCTCTGGAAAAGGATAACAAGTGAACAGCAAGGTGCTCAAGGAAAAACAAACAAAACAACAAACTGGCTATCTTTTCACTAGAAACCCTTATCCCATTACATGTATTAAATATTGTTACCCAGAAAAGTTTGTCTTAAAGACTTTGAAAGACAATAAAGTAGCAGTGTATAAAAAGATGTCTTCGTTAGTAAAGTAAGTAGATTATATGCTTCAGAGGGCAGAGGATTTGCTCATATATTGCCTGGCATGATACTCAGCAAATGTATGATTGACCATGCTGGTGCAAGAACCAAAATGGAGATGGATGCTTTTGATGAGAAAGGGGTTCTGGCATAGTTCTCTTCTGACTGTGTTTTTAGTATTAGTGAATTTCCACAGTGTCTGTCTCTGGTAGTCTTTTTCACTATCAGACACAATACCTGAATTAAAGGCTTGTATACTCCTCTTTCCTGTGTGCAGAGCTTCTCATGCATGCACATAAAGTCCTGAACTTGCAGCCATCATGATTCTACTGACCCACCAACTTTATGCCAACTTGGTAAGATTATGGCTTTTTGGGTATAAGAGAAGCACCCTGATCCTACCTTAACAAAGCGGATACATTTGACTAACCTTCAAGAAAAATATTTAAAGCAATTGTCATTGCTTCAAATAAACAGAGCATTGGGGAATGGGAGGGCGGTTCTCAAGGAATAGATATGGTCATCAGTTAGTCTCTATTGCTAGTTTTCTTTTCAAAGAAAATGCATTTTCATCATGGCTAATTTAAACCTTCAAAAATCTAACATCCTATTGAATCACCACAGCATTAAATTTGTGATGAAGGAACTGCTCCCCACACCTCTTATCCTGTGCTACCAACACCCCTCTGTCAAATGCCAAGAAAAAGCATATTCCTCATGGAGTTTGTGTTGATTAAATAGTATAAATTAGGTAAAGTTCTTAGCCCAGAGCCCAGCGTATAATAAATGCTAGGTAAATCCTACTTATTGTTAATTATTAACTCAAAATATACTTGAAAACTGAAATTATTCAGATTGCCACTGACTTAGGTATTCTCTTTAACATGTGATATCATGGCCTGGATTTTTCATGATAAGTATATCACAATTTTAAGATAAATATATGATCGTTAAAATTTCTCCTTTCTTTCCAATAACAATAATAAAAATCACAATCCCTTAGATATTTAAAGCACAATGTATATGCAAAGCATCAGAATCTAGTCCCCCAAATCAGTAAGGAATGCTTCTCTTAAATTTAATTTTAAGAGGAGGTCTTGGACAATGATAATTCACTTATTACCTGCCTCTTTTGAAACATACCCATTTAAATGGAGAACTAATCTGCCTACGAGTGCAGTACAGGTCATGGGACAGGGAATGTACCTCTTTATGTTAGAAATGGACCTTGGATATTTGCTTTCATCAGCTCTTTGAAACTATCACTTGATACTAAAAAACACAGCTGATGTTTAAAAATTACTCTAGATGAAAGGCGTTAGGGTGGGCAAGGTGAAAATCAAGAGCTTGTGAATACATTATAGGCTGAAAAAAATTTTGGAAACTATCTCCAAGTATGTATAATGCACAATTTCTAAAATGAATAAAAGTTTATGATAAGCTTTAGATGAGATGTTGAGAAGATGTAAGAAGTGTAGCTACTTTAATCTTAATCAATGCAACTTGTGATGAGGTAATGAAGAGCAGGAAATCAGTCAGAACCCAATCTACCCAAATGAAATCTCAAACAACAATACAGGATATTTTTTTACTTTAGTTTGTGTTAAGCGAAATGGGCAATGTAAGTGCTATGCAGATTTAATGTGCTAATGAAATCAATTCATCAAGTTTTAAATTATGTAGGCAATTAAAATAAGAAACTGTTCTGTACACAAAAGAGACTGTGTCCCCAAGAGAATAACCAGCCTTGATAAAGAACAGCCCTAGCAAATTTTAGATAAGCTTTTTAAAAAATGTTATATATCAGCTGCATTTAAAGACTTCTTTTTTTTTTTTTAAGTTCCCCAGTGAATCTCCAGAATTTCTATTTAAAAAGGAGCCTAGGAATGGAAATCTGGAAGAAGCAGCCAAGAGATCTATTGAGAAGCTGTTTACTAGCTTACTGTTCCTCAGATCAGTCATCTGGCACCTGGCTTTTGGGGGCTACTGAGTTATCTGGAGACTTTCAAGTTTCTATGAGTACAGATAGTTTAAGAGAATTTATCTCCAAAGGAAAGAGTTACATCTTTTATATTGAATCTTTCCTGAGAGGCTTTGATGGAGTTTTGGGTCCTAATTTTCTACCACGTATAATAAACTCCAACTTGTTAAAAAAAAAAAAAACTCTCACCCAGCACTAAACTTACAGTGCTGATTGTCCCAGAATATCACAAATCTACAAGACGTCATTAGAGGGATCAATCAAAATATATTTTGTTTTGAGAAAATAAAAAAAATTCTGATGACAAGGTGAAAATAAATTTGAAAGACTAGTGGTTTTCAACTATCTGTTTCCAGCAAAATTGGACTACTTACTTGAATTTGAAAGCTGACAGGTCATTTAAAAAGGATACTCCTTGAAGGATTAAAACAAGACTTTTGCATACTTCCTAACAAGAGTTTAAATAATTCAATGACATTGCTAGAATAACATTCTTATTCCCATCTACTTACTTGTGTGAGCAAGGTATTTCAATACCTATATGTATAAAGATGAACTAAAAAATAAAAAGAATAGAATTTATGATAAACTTTGTCTCATATAACAATAAATTATTTATAGATATTAGATTCAATATAGTAAATTTTGTACAATTTAGTATGTTTCATAAAGAGATTTGTTTTCTGTAAAAATCACTTGAAGTTGTTTATGAAAATATGTACTAAATTTATATTATCTATATCTATTAGGTACTAATATTCACTGTAATAATTTGTAGGTATAATAATAACTATAATAATATCTTACTTCTGAAAGAATTTTTCAATGTTTAGAGAGACTTATGGCCATAAAATAAATTAAATCAATAAAAATATTAGCATAAAATATATCACATTATGAAAAAAGTTAAATTTAAGGAGTTCAATGAAGTTGGTTTGAGGAGAGAAGAGAAAAACATAAAATTTCTGACTCAAATATAAACAATGTTTATATATATATTTTAATGGATACTAATGGATGTCAAATAATTATAGTATTTTGATCCCATTGAAAATGTTTAGGGACTGATGTAACAGCTTTATCTTAAAAGGCCAATATCTACTTTATGCTGAAAATTAAACTCTTCGTAAATATTAAAACTTATGATAATATATCTGTCCATCTAGAAGTGTATATGGTGTATATCATTTATATAAATTCTTATGTAAATTATAGTTAGATTAAATATTAATTAGGGGTGGCTTAAGCATGCCTATGGAAATTTGAGGGCTAGGAAGGAATTCAACACTGGAAATGCCCATCTCACCTTTATGAAGCAGATTTTCATTGGCTCAATATCCTTATTTACACTCTATCTTTCAGCAAGTATTTAAAGAAGTCAATTATTCATTCTTATAATATGCTACCTTTTAAAAAAATTAATGAGTACCAGGTATTTTTAGTGGATTATCACATTTAAACTCTCAATAGTTCAATGACAGTATTATACTCATTTCTGGTTTAGATATTGAGAAACTAACATTTAGAATGGAGAAGGGATTTTTCCATGATCAAGTGGAGGAGTTGACATTCAAATCAAAGGACTGACTTTGTCACCATGAATTATGCTCTTATCCTTTAGTCTTTTATGTCTTGTAATTTCTCAATTTCTCAGACAGGGAAATAGAAAAACATCTACCCTTCTTAATTGAACTGATTTTCTTCTACTTACTAATAATAAATAATAGAATGATCATATAATTAAAAGGCAGAGTTGGCAACCCTTTCAGTATGCTACAATAATCTTCCTATAGGTTTAAGGAAAGCTATGGTCTAGTTGAAAGTTATGCTCAATTATTTTGTACATTGGTATATTGGAAAACACTTATTTTCTAAATACAAATAACATAATTATGTTCTTTAATGATGAGTGCAGATTACATATATCTCTAGCAAGTAGAAACAATATAGAAAAAAGATGTAGGGTTAAAAAAAACAGTGAAAATATACATGTTGAATAAAAACAAAAATCTATTCTCTTTTTCACTTAAATTTCTCTTAAGAAGAATATTTAAAATAAGTATTGGAATTTAGAAGTTTTATTAAATTCCTGTGAAATATTTATTACATTGCAAAGGTCTTATTTTACAGAAAATTGTTTTCTGAAGACAAATGTCAATACAATGTGATATGTAACTTCAGTTACTTAATTTTATCACTTACCCTGTCGATGAATGATGAAAATTTGAATAGAGTTCACATAGACAAGTTTGGAATATTACGAATTGTAACTGCAAAGGACTGATATGTCCTCCTAAAATTCATCTGTTGAAATCCTGACCTCCACTGTGATTGTATTAGGAGTCAGGGTCTGGCAGAGGTAACTAGGTACAAATGGGATTAATACCCTTATAAAAGGGACTACAGAGAGCTCTCTCTCACCCTCTTTCCATCATTTGAGGATACAAATGGAAGGTAATAGCCTGCAACCTGCAAGAAGGAGGGCTCTCACTAGAACTTGACCATGCTGGCACCCTCATCTTGGACTTCCAGCCTCCAGAACTATAGGAAGTAAATGTATGTTATTTATAAATCCACTCAGTCTACAGTGCTATGTTATAACAACCAGCCAGAACTAACAAGACAGTAACAATATAAAAAGAAAGCTTACAAAATGTTTGTGATTTTCAGTCTTTAGCTTAACAATTACGTTGTCATAGAACTGCAGTTTGTTCTCACTATTTTTTATTAATATGAGATATTCAAAAAAGTTTTCTTCTTTTACAAATGTATATGCTCAGTGTGCTAATTTGGGCCAAATAACTTACTAAGGATGACTTGTCAATTTTTGAATCTAGAAATCAACTCGCAGTTTCTGACTTACCATTTGTAACTTCAACTATCATCAGATTAAAAAAAAAAGAGAAATTGATAAATTTTGGTTAGGTTTAACAGTTCATAGTCTGTTAAAGATAATTATTTCTAGATAATGATCTGTTCAGAAATTGTTTCCAATTTGCCTAAAATCTGGGCTATGAAAACCTGTAAATGAGGCTTCTTAGGTCAATTTTGTGAGAGGTTAATTCAAGGTAGCTTTGGAAAAAAACATGGGCATTTGAACACGTGAGTATAGATATTCAAAGAGAAGTCAGTGCTGGAAGTCAGGTGTAGAGGAAGAGGAGACAGTCAGTACGGGAAAATTGTTTTGAAATAGTATTTAATTACTATATTAAGCCAAGCTTTAATAAGAACATAAATAGTTGATGTCCACATAGAGATGAATGAGGCTGGATAAGGGAAGGTGGAGAAGTGGCAGGGAAACCAGAAGAAATGTGTTGTCATAAAAGCCAAGGGAAAAGAGTGTTTCAAGGATTTCAGCAAGGATCAAAATGGGATCCTATCTCCAATGATTGCTAACAATGGTGTTATATGTACATACACACACAAACACACACACACACACACACATATATATATATATATATACACACACACACACTCACAAGTGTGTTTGACTTTTTAAAAATGAGAAGATAAAGAGGATGAGAAAGACCAGGGCATATATGAATATCAATTTTCAAGAGCTGGTTAGGATGAGTAAGCTGCTGGAGACCTCATGATCACCTCATGATCACAACTGAAGTAAAATAAGTAATTAACAAGCTTTTGGCAGTGTGTCATATTTCACTTTCTCTATACTTTATTTCTTTCCAGTTCACCTTTTTATTTTAGTTGAAGTTTATGGAATACATCTGTATATCCTTAAACTAAGTAGAGCACTCTCAGCCTCCTGTTGTAAGAAGAAAAGGCAATTTAAAGAGTATTGGTGTGTAAATGCAGATACCCCAAAGCAAATATAATTCAGCAGAAACACAAAGATTGGAAACATTTTTGTTTCATTTTTGTGGAATTGTCAAAAGAGGACTGCTCCAAACTTAACTGTAATTCAATTTACTTTTTTTTTTTTAATTTTACGATGGTGCAAAAGCAATATGCATTCAGTAGACACTATACTTCAAATTTTGGATTTTGATCTTTTCCCAGATTAGGATGCTGGACAGCTGCAGGGGCCATAGCTCACACTCAGCCCCATGATCACGAGGGTACACAACCAATAGACTTACAACTATTCTGTACCAAGACAACCATTCTGTTTTTCACTTTCAGTCCAGTATTCAATAAATTACATGAGATACTCAACACTTTATTACAAAATAGGCTTTGTGTTAGATGATGTTGCCCAACTGTAAGCTAATGTAAGTGTTCTGAGCATGTTTAAGGTAGCCTAGGCTCAGCTATGATGTGGAGTAGGTTAGGTGTATTAAGTGCATTTTCAATTAACTGATAATTTTAAATTAGGATGGGTTTATTGGGACTTATAGATCTTGAGGAAGATCTGTAGTGTTAACACAGGTAAATAACTGAGGTAATTTAAATAAATTCAGTTATTTATGTTAACCACCAGTTTTTATCCTTGGTCATTAATCACACACACACACATACATGCCTGCCTGCTTTCCCAGCAATAAAATAGTAAAACAATGAAAGTGATACATAAGCACATTATGAACAGGTTTCAGTAATGTCTGACATTTATATTCAAACTTTCATTCTAAATGATTGGTATGTTCTTTACATAATGTATGCATAGCAGGTGTTTCGACCTCTAAAAAAGAAGCTCCACTGAGGTGGAAGTAATTTTTCTGCTTCAACAACTAAGAATATTTTTATTTAAGGGGAGAAGAGTAAGTTTTCCAACCAAAATAGAAATGGGGAGGCAAGATATGGTCAGTCTTATCTTAATTATTGACAATGGACCTGAGAGGTTAGCTTTCCAAGGCCTGGGAATTTTGCAAGAGTCATTTAATCAATATTTGTCTGTAAAGTTGTTTTTTGTTTTTTTTTTTTAATGAAAAGAGACTCTGACTTGAATATGTTGAGGTACATAAATATTTAAAGTTAAATATAAAAAATTCCAGATGGTTATCTGAATCACTGGCTTATTATCTATATATTAGCCTGTAGTTCTTTTTGCTGTAGCTGTAATTCTTAGAAAAAATCAGAAGTTGGCAAAATAATGTGAAACTTTAAGTTATAACCTTTTATTTTAACTGGAATGATCATTTGGATATTGTAGATAATTATGATACATGCATTCATGTTTGTGAATGATTACAGTCAATTAATAATGTATTTTGCATTCAATATGGTATTCTATACACTTAAAACTAAGGTTTTTGAATCTTTCAAGAAAAAGACAGAAATGTTACAAGGGTTCAATTGGTTTTACCAGGCAGGTAACTCAGAATCTTTCATTGAAGTAGATAAACTACATAGTATTTGGGGTTTAGAAGTTTAAATATTGCTATATTTACAAGGACCATAGAAACAAGAGAGAGTTTAAAAGCTAATTAATAAAGATGATTTTAAGATTATATATACATTAATGCCATGAATAAGAATAAAATACAGCTTACTTTAACAAAACATCTTGAGTCATTCCTTGTTTTTTTATGGTCCATAAATGTGAAAAAATATAAAAGAAAATAGAACAATTAAGTTAGCTATTTTGAATCTTAGGATAATAAAAAATATTAGATGAAGGCAACCTATTTGTCCATCCTTGACTTGAAATGGTAAATCTATACAATAGCTTTTACCCCAAGATTTTCAAATTAGAGTAAGCATCCATGGGGTAATATATAAATACAGACTATTCTCTTTATCCATGGCAGTTATGTTTTATGAAATTACTATGAACACCAGTTTGGCAAATACTGCACCTTGTTCCTAGGGAAAATACAGACTTCGGTTGCTGTGACACTCTGGTCACAACATTTTCATCAACCTTGTACACAACCTTATTTTATGCATGTTTCTGTTTAAAGACACTTTAATATATATATTCATGATATGTATATATTATATATAATATACATTTTTAAAATATATTATTTAATATATATATGCATGATATATATATATCATATATTATATATATATATTTAAATATATTATTTAATATATATATGCATGATATATATATATATGTATATATATATAATGAATATATTTTATATATTCATTAACATTGGACTCAGGGCCAACAGCTGTATATCTCATGCCTGAATAAAGCTTTTCTAACACATGTATTTTCTCAAGAAGACACATCACAGTTTTCTTGCACTTAGGAAAATTAGAAAGCACTTTAACACTATGCTTGGGGCTGATTTGAAACAGAGAACTCAATGACACAAAAAACACAAGATGCAGAAAATGTGGCACTAACTAGACCTCAAAAAGGACACTTGTTCACAGCATGAGAAGACAGCGTGTGCCCTTGTTCCATGTCAGCTGGGAAGGTGCACGCTGGACAGCTCAGATTTTTTTTTTTACTGCCCTGGGTATGTCTGGGAATGACTTTGAAAGTGCTGGGAATATGGATTTGGAGGTTACATATGAATTTTAGCAAACAGGAAAATTTGCAAATACAAAATGTATGGATAATGAGGATTGACTGTATCTCTCCTTCTATGCTTCCAGTCCCTGATAATAGAGCTCTAAATGTCACCAAACTTGGGTCTGGTCACCCACTCAGCAGTAAAGCCAACCTACTGACATGAGGTTGTGGTGAAGGAAAGTGTAGTGTTTATTGCAAGGCCAAGCAAGGAGAATGGGCAGCCAGTGCTCAAAAGACCCAGAGTCCTAGATAGATTTCAGGGAAGGGTTTTTAAAGGCAAGATGAAGGAGAAAGTCACAGGGTGTGTGATCAGCTTGAACACGACTCTCTGCCTGTTTGATGGTGAGGTAACAGGGTGATGTCATAGGGCTTAACATCACCAATCCTCAGGCTCCAGCTGGTCTGGGGGTTATGTGTACGTGGTCAGCATTCAGTTGCTTCTCCCATCTGGTAGAGGCTTTAGTATCTGTAAAACAACTCTGGAATGTATTTCAGACACATGCCTGTTATCTATGTCCTTCAGAAAGGATAAAAGAGTCTGTGATTCTACTATATGGCTGATCTATTGTTTAAATTTTTACCAGTTCTCCTGGCCCAAGTGCTATCTTTTGCTACTACCTGGTCACATTCTTCCAATCATTTGTGACTCAGGGGAGGCCTGAGAGAGTAAAGCTTTTCTACAAACAAGAGCTAAGCAGAGGACATGGCAGGGGGTGAGGGGGGTGGTGTGTTCTGGGAAGGCCCCATGGAGTCCTGCTCAGTTACACAATGAACTTGGCCAGCTAGAATTTGTGTAATTGTGAAAAACACTTGAATGACTTCGAAATATTAGAAAGTGAAAAACATACATGTTAAGAGGAAATTACTGTGAGCTATATCATTAATAAAGACTAAAAACCATTAGAAACTAAAACTAATCTACACATCTATAAACATTTTTCCTATTTAGATATGAGGGTTTTGTTGTTGTTGTTGTTTCTTTCTTTTGTTTTTGTTTTTGCTTTTATTAGGGGGCAGCAAATGGAAGGATTATGGAAAGATTGACCTAAAACTTGCATTTCTGGCCCATAGCAGCTTTGTAAGTGAAATCAATTATTATTGTATCGAATTGGGGCTGCCATCTCTACTTGACTGATAGTAAACCTATTTGGTAGAGACCATCAGGGAGACTGCAAAAATGCTTTTGAAGCCATTATTGCTCAAGTTTTCCTACTTCAAACTGGCAACAGCTAAAGTCATAATATGCTGCAGTCCTCTGGTGTGAATGCCTCCTAAGAGCAAGTGCCAATTAACTTATTAAGATACCTGTGTATATTTGTAGGCCACTGATTTTTAAAAAGATTCTTAAAGTATAGGCATCATTCTATAATCAGTTTTCAAAGTGATTGATATACCCTTATTTGTGACTGTATAACAAGTCAAGGACATTACTAAAATCTGTTAGTAGAATCTTGGGGACTTGAAAATCATTTCTGAGTTATTTATAATCCTTAATAAAAATTTAGGAAATACAGGACTCTGGGGATTGTAAGTGGTGAATTTAAGGGGCAAAAATGAGTCCATTTGGGGATAACACTAAATACTAAGAAATGACTGTGAAAGAAAAAAGAACCTTTTAAAAAAATGTTTCAAAGATTCTTTGAAAAAAATCTTTTCATATTCCAAAGGGAATATGGAATATAAAATTCAGAGATACAGTGGCAGGAACAAAGGAGATGAAAGTGAATGGGGGAATTTGCAGATAATCAAGGTAGTTTGACTACATGTGATCTCCTCTCCTATTCAGTACTAAAACACAGAAAAGAAGTTTTCAAAAAGTGAAAGTCAATATATACAAATCCTAATGGAATTTCAAACCGCACTTGGGATTCTGTTCAAATCATTCCAGGAAACCCTCTTGGACTACTTCAGTACTCAAGTGACTATTCCTCCTGTGTGCATCAGTGCTCTTTGAGTGGCTTGTGTCATACATCCAATTCAAACAGCTTTAAGGGTAAAAGGGATTTATCAATGGACATCCCTGGAGAAGTCCAGTAGTGAAAGAGACTCTAGGCATAGCTAGATGCAGGAATACCTCTCTCAACATTTCAACCCTGCTTTCTTTAGTCTTAACTTTATTCTCATAAGGCTTTTCTTAACTGAGTAGCAACAATGGGCACAAAGACCTCCCTAATTTCATCCTACCAGCCTATAACCCACACAAAAATAGTTCCATCTACATTGTTCCAGTAAATCAGGAAACAGATTTTCCTTGGTTCCTCTTGAGGTGGTGTGGCTAAGGAGAAGGATATGGTACTTAACCAGGCAGGAGCCACGTGCACACTGCTGGACTTGGGGGATCTTTGTGCTCTTATTTAATCACTGGGTCTGAGGGAGAAAGAGGTACATTCCCAAAAGAAAACTGAGCTGAAAAAAAAAAAAAAAACAGATTTCAACCATAGGTCCCTCCTCTAGCCTCCTGTATTTCTGGTCTATAGCTTCTGACATTTAGCATTTACCTTATATCACGATAACTACTCTGTATCCACCCACATATGTTTATGAATGCATATGTGTTTTCTCATCTAGAACAGTAGGCTATATTTTTTAGTTATTTTTATACCTAACAACCAGTCCAGTGATCTGTGCATAATTAGAGTTCAATAAACATTTGTGGGTAATGCAGAATTATAGGGAAGAATGTCTAGTAATTAATCAGCATATGTTATGCTAACTTGTGTGTGAAAGCGTATCATGGGGAGACGTTTAATACATATCACATCCCTCAGTATAAAGATCTGTTATGAAGAAATGTTAGGTACAGAAAGTCTAACCTATTAGGATGTGGCTCTATTCTCCTAAAGACCAAAAATTTATTTAGTTTGTCAAACTGCATATAAACAGGCAGAAAATAATTCTGACCTTATGCAACCACAGTGCATGGTATTTGTGAAACCAAAAGTTTTAAAGAAACACATCATCTAATAAACTGGAAATGGTGGTGATATTTTATAGCTTACATGTGAAATGAAAGGGCATTTCATCGGCATTCATGATGTTCTAAAAACAAAGGAAATTACATTTTATAAACTACATTAAGTAGCCAACCCGTGTTTCCCCACATTGTTGATTATTCATGAATCCTCTGGATGGCTCTCAGCTGGCTCATACACTGCCCTGCCCTGCTCATCTCTACACCTTGCTCGGTGGCCTCCTCTCACTTGGCCACATGAAAGCAGCCAACCTCATCCTCCAGCTTGGCCTGAGCCACCTCTATGGCTTCTGAAGCCTGATCACAGCTCAGGGTTCTCTGACTCTGCCTTTAGCTGAGACCTGAGTGGCTCCTCATCTCAGGCTTTGCTGTAAGTCAATTGAACTGGGAGTTTGGGGTGGGCTGAAAACTCTTTAAATTCTATGGCCTGGTCTCTCCCGTTTAAATCCAAGGGAGGATAAGCCTGCAGGAAACGTATCAAAGGACCTGGAGGAGACAGAGATGCAGAAGCTGTCTAGTGTGAGATTGATGATCAAGCTGAGAGATGACTGGGAGAAAGTGGGAAAGGGACTGCTAAAGAACAGGGAGACTGTGAGGCAGCAGAGTAGGACTGGGGTAACCACACATGAAGTGACCTCATGGCACATGGTGTACTGCAGATGTTCTCAAAGTGTGGTCTGGGGACCCCCATTGTTCCAAGACCCTTGCGTTTGCATCTAAGAGGTCAAACTTATGTATTTTCATAATAATACTAAAAGATATTATTTGCCTTTTACATTATCAATCTCTCAGGAACATGCAATGTATTTTTCTTGAGACTCATGGCATGATGATGTCATCCATTTGAAGGCTAATGGATTGTGAGCTTACATGTTTTGGGTTTTAAAATTTTCTCCATTCAAACATCCAATACAGCAAACATCCAGAGATATAAGCTATATAAACAAAAGCTCTTTGGGTTCCTCAATACGGGCATTTCTAGCTTGTACGGTTCTGATATTCATGAGTTTTCTATGCACACTGTAGTGTTCAAAATGAGAGTTGCTTGTAATTTTTTTTAAAAAAATTATTGGAGTATAGTTGATTTACAATGTTGTGTTAGTTTCAGGTGTACAGCAAAGTGAATCAGTTATACATATACATATATCCAGGCTTTTTAGATTATTTTCCCATATAGGCCATTACAGAGTATTGAGTAGAGTTCCCTGTGCTATATAGTAAGTCCTTATTAGTATTCTATTTTATATACTATAGTAGTGTGTATATGTCAATCCCAATCTCCCAGTTTATCCCTCCCCTCCCCTTTACCCCCTGGTAACCGTAAGTTTGTTTTATACATCTGTAACTACTTTTGTTTTGTAGATAAGTTCATTTGTAAACTTTTTTAGATTCCACATATAAGTGATATCCATATGATTATTTGTAATTTTGAAAGTGTAAAGATGTCCTTAGACAAAGTCTGTACAGAAAAATGGATTTTTGTTCTAGGAGACAGTTCTGACCCTATAATCCCACAGAATTTATTTACTGTCCCTTGTTTCCTGATGTAAAGAGACCATAAGGATCTCTGTTCAGTCAAACTCACAGACTAATTGTGGATGTTTCTAACGATTAAGATCATAGAAATGAAAAGAAAAAACAAACAAACAAAAACTTGGTAATGGTAAATCTTAATGATACACTACTGCTAATAACAGCTAACGTATGGGTACTACTCATATGACAAGTACTGTTCTTAGCAAATTATGCCTACTAACTTATTTAGCCTTACTTTATGAAATAAATATGATTATTACCCACATTTCCCATTAAATGAAAAGTTAAGTAACTTAAAAAATTAATAATTTTTTAGAGCAATTTTGGATTCACAGAAAAAAATTAGCAGGGAATATAGACAGTTTCTATATACCCACAGTCAACCCCCAAAACAACCTCCCTAACTATCAGCGTTTTCCATCTGAGTGGTATATTTTGTACAAAAAAAATAAACTTACATTGGCACATCATCACCCAGTGCCCATAGTTTACATTTGGGTTCACCTTTGGTGTTTTACATTCTAAGGTTGTTGACAGATGTATCAGGACATGTTCACACCATTGAAGTATCATATAGAATAGTTTCACTACACTAAAAATCCTCTGTTCTGCCTATCCATCCCTACCTCTCCTCTAGTCTTTATCAAACATTCACCTTTTTGCCTCCTCCATAGTTTTGCCTTTTTAGAATGTCATATAATTGGAATCATACAGTATGTGGCCTTTTAAGACTGGTTCTTTCAGTTAGTAAAATTCATTTAAGTCTCCTCTAAGTCTTTTCATGGCTTGATAGCTCATTTCTTTTCATCACTGCATAAAATTCTGTTGTCTGAATGTACTACAGAGTATTGGTCCACCCACCTACTGAAGGACATCTTGGTTGCTTCCAAGTTTTGACAATTATGAATAAAACTGCTATAAATATCCATGTTTAGGTTTTATATGTACATAAGTTTTCAATTCATTTGGGTAGGTAAATACCAAGGTGCTTGATTGTTGGATAATGTGGTAAGAGTATACTTAGCTTTGTCAGAAACTGCCAAACCATCTTCCAAAGTAGCCTTACCATTTTGCATTCCCACTAACATTGAATGAAAGTTCTTGTGGTTAAATAACATTTTAACTTGTTCAATGGCAAAAGCTAATATGTGGCTGATGCAGGATTTGAATCTAGTTAGTAGGTTGACTGACCTCAGAGTTTAAAGAAAAAAAAAAAAACCAAGCAATTTGCTATATACACTTTTAGCTCCCACTCCGACACCCACCTCCAATACACACACACACAGGAAAAACTGACTCAAGCTCCAAGCTCACTGATAATTTCAGAAACTACTGCTTTGTCCAGTTGGAATAGACCAGAAAACTCTGTAACTGTATTCCCAGAACAAAGTAAGAGATATTGCCTACAAAATGCCACTGAACCAATCCCTGCAGTTTCACATGTAATATATTCACAAATACCTAGGAAATAATATTACAGCTCCAAAACTTCTGCTAGTTACATAAAATAGGATTATTTTTTATGATTTTATTTGTAATTAAGGGGGAACTTGACATAAAGTAACTTAAAAAAAAAGAGCTTCAACAACCTAAAAGTCCTTCGACAGATGGATGGATAAAGAAGATGTGGTATGTATATACAATGAGATATTTAGTCAACCATAAAAAAGAATGAAAAAGTAATGTCATTTGTAGTAACACAGATAGACCTAGAGATTATCATACTCAGTGAAGTAAGTCTGACAGAGAAAGGCAAATATTATATGATATCACTTATATGTGGAATCTAAAAAACGTTATAGAAATGAACTTATTTTCAAAAGAGAAATAGACTCACAGACATAGAAAACAAACTTATGTTTACAAAAGGGGGAAGGGAAGGATGGGTAAATTAGGAATTTGGGGTTAACAGATACACACTACTACATATAAGGTAGATAAACAACAAGGACCTACTGTATAGCACAGGTAATTATATTCAATAAGTTGTAATAACCTATAATGGAAAAGAATCTGAAAAAGAATATATATATACATGTATATATATTCACATGTATAACTGAATCACTTTGCTGTATACCTGAAGCATTGTAAATCAACTCTATTTCAATAAAGAAAAAAAATAAATAAATAGCTTCAAATACCTAACAGTGATTCATGACTGAATGGAAACAGATTGGAAGGAATGAGAGTGAGTAGAAACACTCAGACTTCCTTTCTTTGGTCTATGAAGTAAGAATTATGCATTTTATGAAGATGTCACAAAGTATTTTTGAAGACATACACCATACATAAGTGTTTTTTAGTCTTTTCACTCACTTTCATTTTTTCCTTTTTGTATTTTTATGCTTTTGAGCTGTCAGTAATATATTCTATGATGAGAAAGAACTAAAAAAAATGGTTCCTGTCTTCTCTCCTTTCTTCTCTTTCCCAGCATGGAAATATAGATAAATCTTCAAGAGAAAATAAATACATAAATAAATAAGTGTATGTCTGTTATGAGGTTTGAGGAAATAGTAAATTACAAAGGTAGATTCATTGGTGCCCACTCATCAATCACCCTCCATTCCAACACAGAAAAAAACACTAAAATTTGAAGAACTCTTTAAAAACTGACTTAATACAATATGGTTGTTGATGTTTAATGGCCTTTTCTAGCTTGTGCTGGATGATTGAGTTTTATGCCAGCTGCTCACTCTCTGCAAGATTTGGGAAGTAAAAGACAATGCCTCATTCCCAAGATTTCATTCTCAGCCTAGGAAGTTTGCCTGGGTCTCATCTAGTTCACACATTTCCCCTCAGCATTTATCCTGAAGTTTTCATCTTTTAATAAAGCAGTTTTATTAGTGGTTGCAAGGAGGTGTTGGTAGAACTTCACCTGTATTCCAATTCCTGCCAAAGTCTCCTTTAGTCATATGTGAGGTGTATGTACAGCGAATGGACAAAGCTAACTAGCGATTGAATCTCATCATGACCAGCAATAACTTATCACTCTTTTCCCAGAAGTTGCCAGTGGTGGGATACCTAAGACTTCCTTTTTAAGGTGGGGAGTTACAAAACTGCTTACAAACTGTCAAGAATAATTGCAGCAGACAGATTTAAACAAGGAAGGAAGATTTTATTCAAGATTATTGCAGTAGGGGAGAGAGGCTGAACTCAACTCCACTGAAACAAAAGGCAGGAATATTTCTAAGCACTGGCAAAATTAGTGGAAAAGTATTGGAGGTAATTAGGGAACAGGTGGCATCTGTGTTTGTTAACTGTCTCTTATTGGAAGTTAGGCTCTTACTCTCCCACAGAGACTGAGAGTTAGGGCAACCAATCAGTGAGGTCAGTAAGAAACATGACAAATTATAGCTTAGCTAAATGGGAAATAAGTGTGGGAAATAGAGGCTGGGCAGTCCTGCCATAGAGCATATACAAAGTAAGTCATATATTCTTGAGACAAATGTTAATGTTCAATGAAACTTTGATTTCTTTTTTTTTTTTTTTTTTTTTTTTTTGCGGTATGCGGGCCTCTCACTGTTGTGGCCTCCCCCGTTGCGGAGCACAGGCTCCGGACGCGCAGGCCCAGCGGCCATGGCTCACGGGCCCAGCCGCTCCACGGCATATGGGATCCTCCCAGACCGGGGCACGAACCCGTATCCCCTGCATCGGCAGGCGGACTCTCAACCACTGCGCCACCAGGGAGGCCCGAAACTTTGATTTCTGAATTTCCATGTCTCAAGAGTTCAAGGCAAATTTGTAACTTGCACCAAATATCTGTTAACATTTTCCATTCACCATAAGCAAGTAATGAAATCATGGGCCATGAAACAACAGCAACAACAAAACAAAAACAAAGACAAATTTGCTAGAGAATCACCATCTCTTCAAAAATGAATTAACTATTTAGAGAAGTTATAGCTGATGATGTTTATGTACTACTACTGACTGTGATTAACTTATTATTTTACAAAGCATGAAGTTTTAGTTTAACCAAATGCCTATTCTTATAAAGTAAGTCTACTTATATTCAAGTTTTCTTAAACATGTATAAAGAATGAAAGTAGAGTATCTATTTTTAATTGAGTAAATTTATATTTTGTTCTTGTTTTATACATTTGAGATGTAGAAATTTATATCATCTAATTTAATTTTAAAATTAAAATAAATGTAAATAAGATGTAGCATGTCAAATCTTGAGCTGCAAATACTTTATCAAAGAAAGGTACTATATTTGCAAGAATAAGACAATAACTTTGAAAACACTGGGACTGAATTATATACTCATTTTAATATCAGATACAAAAATTTCAGAATATCCCTTTTTAGAAGAACTTGCTCGGAACTTATCCATTACATCAGCAAACTTATGATACAGCTTTTCTCAAATGAAAACATAATGATCTGCAGACAATAGCTGTATATCAGTTAGCTTTTTCTGTGTAATAAAAAGCCACCTCCAGTGGTTTAAAACAACTATTTTTGTTTGTTTGTTTAGCTTGAGATTCTACCTTGGGCTGATTTAGCTAAGCTCTTTGAGATGTGCTCATACAGTTACTGTCAGCTGATGAAGTGACTGAGGCTAGATGGTCTATGAGAGTGTCACTCACATGTCTGTAGGTTGCCTCAGTGTCAGCTGGACCAATGAGGTTGATGTGGTCACCTGTCTCACAACATCCAACAGACTAGCTTGGGCTCATTAAAATGGTCTCTAAAATAATTTTCTGTCTTAATCCATTCAGGCTGCTATAACAAAATATCACAGATAATATGTATTTGAAGAGGGCTTCAAGTATACGTTTTTAAAAAAATGGGGAAGGAAATAGAAAACAAAGTTAAGTACATATTTGAACAAAGTTCAAATATGCATTTGAAAACAAGGAATGTTTGTAAATACAGGAAATTTTACGTGTGAAAGGGGACCATAGATAGATAGATACATAATATATTAATATAACATTTATTATATATTAATATGATGTATTAATTATAAAATATATACTAATAATACATAATTAATATATATTGAAAAAGGTAGAGTAAATCTTTAGGGAAACAAAGAGGTCATAAGTTTTTCTAGGGAATAAAACAATATTTTAGTTGAGTTTTTTACTTATAATTTATGACATAAAGTTCTGTTGATAACTGAATGCATTTTTTAAAAATCACAGACACAAAATGCAGAGGAAAAAACAGGGTTAAATAGACTGAGCTAAAGGGGTCTAGATGAACAATGATCTAAAAATTTTTGTACATACACTGAAAGAAAGATTAATTGACTTTGGGAATTCTCAGTCTAAATATATCTAGAAGATATGTCACTGTAAATGAAGTAAATCCATTTATAAAATACATATTCCACTTACATATGTATTTAAATATAAATAAAAAATACATTTTCAGGTAATATAAACTATATAAATAAAAATATTCATGTATGTATACATACACTGACTTCAGGGAGCAATACATTTTCTAATTTGAAAGAAATCTAACATTTATATCAATTCAGAAATTGATACTAATATTTAAAACCATCAACATCAATATTTTAGCAAATTAATTTATTGTTTTTGTAAATATTTTTAATACTGAGAGGTCTGCCAAAAATGTACGAAGTAGAGATTTCAACATTAAATGTAGATGAATATCTCAAAGTAACACCAAAATATTTTATTGAAAAATACAGCTATTATTTACATAGAACTTGCTATAGGCCGAGTACTATTATAAATTATTTAAAATTAAATTATTTAGTCCTCACAGCAATTCTAGAATTAATTCTCTAATATTACTCATTTACAAAGAAACCAAGACAGAAAGGGTAAGCAACTTACTTAAGGTCACATAGCAAGAAAATGTCAGTCAAGATTTGAACACAGACAGACTAGGACCACAGTCCATATTATTACTCACTATTCTAAAATGCTTATCACTGAAAAGAAAATAAATAAAATTAAAGTGTTTCACCCCAGAATGAGAAAAAATGAGTTAATGACAGCAAACAGGTTTTTGTAATATTGTACCTTATGAGCATTTGTTAATTTTGACATATCAGGAATATTTTCCCTTGAAAAGCCAATAATAATAACCAAAATATAGGAACAATTGAAAATTACCAGTTTCTCTACCAGATGCTCTCACTACATGATGTAATGTCATCTCCATCCCACCATCTAGGAAGATGTCATCACTCTCCTGTTCTGAACAAGTGAAGTGAGGCTCAGCAGTAGGTAGTAACTTGTCTGTAAGCCATATGTAAATTGCAGGGTCAAGACCCTGGGATACAGGGTGGAAGGGATAATTTAATTAGTCAGTATTGCTCCCACTGGTACAAAAGCCTTCAGAGCCCCTGAAGTTGGCTTTTAGGGGGACTGATGCAATCCACATCATTTTCATCACTCAAAAAACCCAGCCAGTAAGCCCAGGTATGACTGAAACATTAGGACCCATCGCCACTTTAAAAGGGCAATGGGTATTCCAGGGAAGGGATTTGAGGGATCATCAAAATGCCATAACCCTAGTTAGTAAATCATCAACTTTGATAGTAAACTCTCAACTTTGAAGTGTACCCTTGAATCCACTTTACATTCTTTTGAATAGTTTTCCACATAAAATGTATATTCAAACATTTAGATTCAAGTATAAGTTGAATGAGTACAGGCAAAGTTGAAATACGATTTTGATAACCAAGCTGTTATATAAGCACATTGGAAAAGGACTACTATGGGTTGTGTTTTCTTAAAAAAATGTACATTTAGAATATTGATCAGTGACAGCTTGTGAAAATTTCTTCATATCTCTCTTTTCAAACTACACACCTCTAGACTCCTGACTGAAAGTAATAATGAGAGTTTCCAAGAGGTCTGTATTGTCCCTTCTCTATACCCTAGTCTGTTTAATAGTACTTGACGTGGTTTCAGTACACAAAATTCACGCCTTGCACTTATGTAATGAGATAGTGAGTCTAAAGCTCAATCTGAATGCTGAACGATGTTTACCAATATTCCAAGACAGTTCATGATGAAATAGTTTGTTGAGAACCTGTTAATGGCCTTATGTCTGAGCCATTTCTAATCCCAAAGAAGTGAAACAGGTCTGTATTAAACACCAAGCTCTAATCAAATATTTTTACTCAACTGTACATGAGGTCATAGCAATAGCATGAAATTGATGTTAAGAAATGTGTCATATTTCTTCAATAAATTTAAAACTACCATAACATCATTTTAGAGTCTGTACATTCCCTAATTATACACTTTACAATCTGCTATATTCCATATTCAAACATAAAGATTAAAGTTTTCTGAGATTTAAAATTCTAACACTGACTATATTGTAAACCTCTTGAAAGCCTGTTGTGTTTTATTTATCTTTTTATATCAAGCACCCAAGAACAATACAGTTTTTAAGCCCCATTCAATCAACAGTGTTACTTCCCCATCTCTATGCCCAGAGAAAAGTGGACCTTCCTTCTCCTTCAGCCCACAATTGTACAAGATCAGCTCCACTTTTAATCGTTTCACAGAGGTTGGACTTCTGCATACCTCTTCATTAGGAAAAAAAAAAAAAAAGGATGTGAGTTTCTACCAGTAAAATAAAAGTTTGCAATACAATTTTCTAAAATATAGCATGTCAACTGCTAATTCAGGGAATTGGAAATATAGAAACTTCACCTAATTGGTTTATATCTGTCACCATCTGGAACCAAAACCTCTTGACTCATTCTAACCACAAAACCACAGTCATTACATAATGAAATTACAATGGACCTTTGCTCAAAAGTTACTAAGAATTTCAAGATAGTGACAGTGGAACATAAAGTCATGAGCAGAGCCCTCTAAGTTTGCACAGGTTGCAAACACATGAAGCCCACCCACCTTGACCAGAGGAAGAAATCTTACGTATTGGTATTTTAAATTATAATTATTGGAAACTGTTTAAAATAGTCGTTTCCCACTTGGATGAATTATAAAGGAGTCTCTGGTAAACAAATAAAATCAGCCATTCAAGCACAGTTCTTTACTGAGAGTTGTGCCGCTGAAAGTCATGCAGAAAGACATGAACAACATCATGCATCTTGGAGTGCCAGAACAGCACGGTGTTGACAATAAACTTGAAGGAGAATGAGGTCATTTATCAGCCAGCTGTGGCAAATTGCCTCTTTAAAATTCTTACTTCCGGGCTTCCCTGGTGGCGCAGTGGTTGAGAGTTTGCCTGCCGATGCAGGGGACACGGGTTCGTGCCCCGGTCCGGGAAGATCCCACATGCCATGGAGCGGCAGGGCCCATGAGCCATGACCGCTGAGCCTGCGTGTCCGGAGCCTGTGCTCCACAACGGGAGTGGCCACAACATTGAGAGGCTCATGTACCATTAAAAAAAATAAAATAAAAAAAAAAACCTATATATTATTAGTTCCTTAACTGCGATAAATATCCATGTTTCCCATTTCTAGAACTGTAAAAGAGAGCTGTAGCCCACTGGAGGTGATTTCTTTGTTAAAAGTAAGTTGAATTGTAGACAGTCCTATCAGGAATAAAACCCCAGCTACTAAAATGAGTAGGATGGCCATTGCTTGTTCCAGAAAGATTACCCTATGCTTTGGAAGCAACTGTGTCAATAGGGACTTTAATTAAACTAAAGTCATTTCTATTCTAGTAGATGTCCAACTAGAGAGATCATTGCCACAGGAAGATTCTGAATGTGCTTAATAACCGGGAAGGGTGTAAAAAAGCTTTACTTGTGTTTCTGGATAGGTGGTATTAAACACTTATTTTCTTTGTTTTCTTGTAACTAATATAGTAGCTGTAATAAATAAGAAATTATATATATGTACATATATATGGTCTTATAAAACAAATAGAAAATATGACAGACAAGTATAGTAGTCTTTCTTAAGAGTTATTTTTAAATTAAATCAATGAATATCTGTATGGACTAATATCAAAGTTAGTTATAACTAAGCAGGGACTTCCCTGGCGGTCCAGTGGTTAAGACTCCATGCTTCCACTGCAGGAAGCATGGGTTCGATCCTTGGTCAGGGAACTAAGATCCCGCACATGGTGCAGCCAAAAAAAAACTAATAATAATAACTAAGCAGTGTTCAAATCATGAAAAATTTTGACTCCCAGACCAGTTTTTATGAGGAGTAAATTAATATTGTGGAACATTTTATTCAATTAATTCACCAATTTTATGCAATTATATGTTTAAGGCATTTTGCTATTTCCAAGGAGATACACAACTGCTAAAGTTATGATCTCTGATCTCGAGGAGCTAACACTTTATTGGGTGAGGAAGGGAATATTAGTGAATAAATGAGGTTTATATCAATGTATATAACTGTTGTAATGCACTTTAATATTGGTACACGTAATAGCAACTATAGACACCATGTTATGGCAGAGAACATATGGAAGTGATAAAGAATTCGTCATGAATAGAAGAATCCAGGTAAGTTTCACAACAAATTAGGTGTTGAAAGATAAGGAGAGTATAGACATAGAAAAAGGAAAGCAAATTCTAAACATACAGAATAGCTGAGTAAAGGCACAGTTACAAAAGTGTTTGACACATATAGAAATTATACACACAGCTTCAAGGACCAAGACAGTTTTGCTATAGGCATGTATGGGTTATTACAAGTTGTCTCCTGTTACTCCTTTCTTAATTTCTAACAACCATTATATGATTAATTCTGTATGAAAAGACATAAAGAAATCTATGGAGAAGGGAAAAACGATAATCAGTTCATAAAATGTCTGGCTCTGGGGTGAGCATGTGAATTTCTAATGGAACTTAAATAGGTTTTTTTTTTTTTTTTTTTTTTTTTTTTTTTTTTTTTTGCGGTATGCAGTCTTCTCACTGTTGTGGTCTCTCTCGTTGTGGAGCACAAGCTCCGGACGCGCAGGCTCAGCAGCCATGGCTTACAGGCCCAGCCGCTCTGCAGCATGTGGGATTCTCCCAGACCAGGGCATGAACCCGTGTCCCCTGCACCGGCAGGCAGACTCTCAACCACTGCACCACCAGGGAAGCCCGAACTTAAATAGTTTAAAGTTGAATCTTTCTTTATCAGGTGCCCAAGAGGTAAAGGTCATTTAACGTGGAGTAGTTAGCTACAATGACATTTTAAATTATTCATTAATCAAACCATTTAAGATGCTTTAAGATACGTTCTTTGGCCGTTATATGGTTTCACAAATGCTTTCACTCTTGTAAAATCTTATTGTTTCCATTTATTCATTCTCCAGTGCCATTTTAAAACAATATAATGGGACCTCAGGAAGAATTACTTAAGAATTGGTTCCAGAAGTTCAATGCCTCTGGGTAGATAGGGTTTTATTTAATTTTTTTTTTGTACTTAGTGATCCTAACATGTTGTATAAGAACTTATGGGTAAAGGCTCTAAGATTTAAGATATTTGAAATGCCTAATAAAACTTTTGGACACTAACCAACTTCTAATTATTCAAGTGTGTACTTTGGACTCAAATTTTACACATCCTTAGTAACATCTTCATGATTCATCTTGTTTGTGCCTTAGAGAGTCAAAATAATTTTAATGCTTATTTATGGTAAGTAAATCTTTTCTGTAAAGGGAATTATTACTTCTTTTTTCTTTTGACTAGTAAAGCCAGTTATGAATGAAGTTCCCTGAGATGGAGGCTTGAGTTATAACAACACTGATTCAATGAGAGTGGGAAGAAAAGAGAAATTTAGGATTTTAGGTTGAGCAACTCATGAGGATATCTTTAAAAGAGATAAGGGAAACTGAAAGGGAAGCAAGTTGAAAGTACAGAGAATGAGGTCACAATGGGACACATTGAATTTAAGCTTCTTGGGGACATCAAATTGGAAATACTAAAGAGATACAGTTGAAAAAGATGGTTGATGAATAGTTTTTAAATAAGTATGTGAAATGAACAAATGAGTAAATGAATAACTACAGTTTTAGATCTTAGGACAGATTTTATAAACCACAGTATGAAGATTGTGGTTAAGACAGTGAGATTAGGTCATCAGGCAGATCATGAAAAGAGAGATGAGAAGACTAACAAAATTGAACCTGAAGAATATCAGCAAATTCTGGTGTGTAAGAGGAATAAGATTCAGCAACTGATCCTGAGAATGAATATCCAGAAAGGAAGAAGGAGAATCAAAGTAAAGGATGGCTCAGAAACCAAGAAGCATCAAATAATAAGAAATTACAAAAGCCACTGAGTTTAGCCCTTATAAGATGTACACTTGATCTCAGCCTTAGAATACTGGAAATATATAAAAAAAAAAAATTATTTTGAGGGATATTTATTTATATTCATGTTGTGAAGTTAAAAAAGGATATATATGCTATGTCATATTATTTAATTGAAGCTTTTTATGTATTAGGATTCTTTTAATCATCTCGTGCTCTATCCACGTCTATCTTTTCCCAGCCAAACCTAACCCACTATTCTAGCTGCCTGTGGTCCAAGTCCTGGTCCAACTTTGAGAGATGACTTATAGCTAAATATAAGCAGAGACTTGGGGAAGTACTTAAATTTGAGCACCTATAGGCAACTAGAACTTAATTTTAAACTATCCACCACCAATATTTATGTTTCCATAACTTATTAGAGGCCCAGGAAGACTAAGACAATTGTGTAATTAATGGTTATGGTCCTTAAATATATGCTATGGCTGCTGTCACAATGACTGCCAAGAAAGTTTTGACTAAACATTGAGTCTGTAAATTCAAACAGACCAATCCAATTAGAGGAGGCTCCGGAAAATGTGCTGACAAGGAGATATCTGTACACATTATGGGTTCGAGTTTTCAGTACACCACTTAGGAGTGATGTAGGTCAATTTTGTTGCCAAACCTAAATTTCCTTATATGTGATAGCAAGGATAATAGTACCTTACCCATCAACTTACACAGTTGCTGAAAAGCAAAATGTATGACATTTGTTCAGTATACTCGGAACTTCTCTGGTGTGAAAACAGTCTTTTAATTTTTTATCTGTGTACCATGATTATCATAAAAATTTAATATGTTCTTTAAGTGCAAGGTAAATTATTTTCTGTATCACAATGTATCAAGTTTACCATTTCTAAGCAAAAAAAAAAAAAATAGTTGAGAAAACCCTGGTTAAAAGTTTATCTTGCAGAGCAAAATGATGGAATATGAAGATCCAAGCCTTGATTCTCCCACAAAAACATAAAAAAAAAAAAAAAAAACATAAACTAGCTGTACTAACCTTACAGGATCTCTGGAAAACAGTTAAAGGTCTACATCAATTAAACAAATGCTTAATCAAGAAAAAGTCTCCTTCAGAACAGTAGGAAATTTCATATTGTTTTTACTCACCTGGCCTCACAGATATTTGCACACCAATGTTCACAGGAGCATTATTTGCAATAGCCAAAAAGTGGAAACAGCCTTAATGCCCATGAACAGATGAATAGATAAACCATTGTGGTGTGTACATACAATCAAATATTTAGCCTTAAAAACCAATACAATTCTGATCTATGCTACAACATGGATGTACCTTGAAAATATTATGCTAAGTGAACTAAGCCAGTCACAAAATGACAAATATTGTATGATTCTACATATATGAGATACCAAGAATAATCAAATACATAGACAACAAAAGTACAGTGAAGTTACCAGGGCCCAAGGCAGGAGGGAATGAGGAGTTATTGTTCAATGGGAACAGAGTTTCAGTCACGGATGATGAAAAATTTCTGGAACAGGATAGTGGTGAGGTAAATGCCAAATGTAAACGCACTTAATGAGACTGAATTGCATACTTAAATTGTATAAATGGTAAGACTTATGTTACGTATATTTTACCACACAAGAGTCTTTCTCGTCTGTTTTTTCTTTTAAAGTGTTAGTGCTCTCTCATAAAATAGTAGGGGTTAATCGTGTAGACCTATTAATAACCAGAGAGAAAGAAGCCATCAATAATTTTTAATCCACTGAGTAGGTATTAGTTATTTCTCCTGAAAGGAAGTTCAACATTTCTCAATCTATTCTGTTAGAGAAAATAAAATTGTGGGAGTGTATCAATGTTTTATTTTGATTTTAACAAAAACGGCCCATGGGTATAGTTTTGAACATAGAAAATATTATTTAGATGTTATCCTTTGGCTTTATAAATTAATATTCATGAAATATCCAAACACAAAAACTTAGTTTATTCTAAATATTTTTAAGTTCAACTTAGAAATAATACTCTATTTAGAAATTTGGCATGTTTTAACCTTTAGTGTATTTCCAAATCCTGTTTACGTTTTCTTAACAATGGAAATTCAATTCTTACTATGACTGCAAATAATAATTGTTTCAAACCAAAGCAAATTATGCTAATTGAAAACTGTTCAAATATTTTGATGTAATTTTCAAGAGTACAACCATGGCCAAATAGGAACCATGGACCTCGTATGATTACATAAAATTAAAAATACATAATTAAGTAGTAACCTGGGAAGTTATTAATGTTTTAAAATTTTTTATTACCTGGGTTGCTCAAAATTTATTTAAACAGATTTTGATGATTAGAACATTCATTTCAACAAACTTGTTTTTGAAAAACTACTTAGAGTGGAAAGTAGTATTTAAAATATCATGAAAATATTGCCATAAAAGAGAGTAGACAAAATTGACTGAATATACATTTAGTTTTTAAATGTTAAATTTATATATATTAGAAAATGGCTTAAACTTATGACAAATTAAAGTACACCAATTTCCTGTCAATTAAAAGGTACCATTAAATAAAAGGCCACACATTGTAAGTATTCTATTTTGACCAATTCATCATTTCAATCCATTTGTTTTCAACCAAATTGTTTTCTACAAACATAGTTTCCACCAATTCTCCTGGAGCTGGTAGGTGCAGAAGTGGCTAGACACTTTATCAACTAGTGGTGGTGGGATGGTTGGAGCTGAGCTATTTCATATCTCAGAGTTTTTCTTCTTAGTGAGGTAGTCTGTAAGATTATCTGCTGTGAGGGATTAGAAGTGAGGAAAGTGGTTTTAAGGACTTAAAGATTGGAACCCACCTTCATGAAGTTAGGACAGAACTAAAGGAAAGAAAAAAGATAGGATGTTTTCAGCTGGGGTTTGAAACCTTAAACTTATGAGCAGCAGTACACTTAGGTAATATTGTGAATATTTTCACAATTCTTCTAACCTAAATCCATGACCCAAAGTAGTTGGTTTACTTCCTCCTTTCCTCCCTCTTCAGATGATCTTAGGTATAAACAGGTATCTATTTTGTACCATATCGAAAGAACTATGTGGTTTTTCTGTTATGGAATTCCAGATTTTGTTTCAAACTCAAGTTGGCTCTCTTCCTTCCCCTGCCCTTCCCTCCCCTGTCCCTGCTTCTTCTTCTTCCTTCTTCTTCCTCCTTCTTCTCTTTCTCCCTCTCCCTCCTCCTTCTTCTTTTTCCTCTTCTTCTTTTTCTTTTTCTTCTTCTTTTCTTCTTCTTCTTCTTCCCTTTCTCCTTCCCCTCCCTTTCTTCCTCCTCCTTCTCTCTCTCTCACACACACAGATGTATACATTCTTCTACCTGACCCTCCTCCATGTTTCCTGTCCAACCCAAGGATAAGCGAAGAGAGGGACACAAATTATTGATCTCTCTATTTCACTCTAGGAGTAAACAATTTTATTTCCAATCATTATAGCTAAGTAGACTATGGGTAATATACAAACTTGGGAAAATTAGAGTCCAGAATTCTCAGAAGTTATATAGGTTAGGGAAGGGCTCAAGCATAGGCTGGTATAAACTACAGACTTTGTTCTGAGGTGGTAACTATTCTGTTGATTCTGGGCCATTCCCTTCAGAGTGATATTTACTGTATTTTTTTTTCTTTTGCTTCTGTCCCCTCTATATTTAGACTGTCCCTTCTCTCTTCTGTCCATTCTCTATGTATACAGTTGAAATATTTGCCCCTCACAAAAACCCCATTAATTCATCTTGCCATTTTTGATGGAACAACAGATACCTCTTTTTTTTTTTAATGTTATGTTTAGGCTTCCAATTCATGAGACTTAGAGCTGAAATAACCTCTTACCATTTCCAAAATACCCGTGAATTATGAGTGTCTGAGGAATTAAGCATATTCACTTCTACATCTTGTACCCTCCCAGAACACTCATATCTTTTTTCCCCAAATATTCAAGATGCAACTTGTGTCAAGAAATATATGCAGTCAATAAATGCTTAGTTTTTTAATGCATGCTTTTATTTTCTATTAATTCTAGCTACTGTTTCCTGTTATGATGTGTCTGCTGTCCTTTTGAGTTATTCATCAATTCTGGTTCTACTTAAATGTTGAAAGCGCAGATTGCTAAAATTTGCATTTGTAGTTCCAATTCTATATTTGAGAATGTTTTCCTCCATTTAGGAATACTCCTAAAATCCTTTTAACATTTTTGGAAGAATGGATTTCTTAAAATTAAATTTTCATTTAAATTTAAGGTATACAGAGTATTTTGAGCTAAAAGAAAAGTTGTGAACCAATATTTTGATTTTGTGCTTTAAAATCTCTGTAGAGGGAAATTCTAGAATAATTTCACAATTAGTTGGTTACTGAGTTTGGGGAATTAAGAAGCAAGAAGGCAGCCACACTGGAATTATCAGATCAAGAAAACCTCAGACACAACCAGAGTCTCTTGGGAAAATCTTTCCAGGACATATAAATGGACAAATAAGATTACAACATATCCTTTTACTGCAATTCTACACATTGTCTAATAGATCTTTAAGAGTTATCTGATTTTATGTGTGCTTTCACATTTGATTTCCTTTCTATTCATTAGGTTATTTCACAACTCTGTAAGGACAGAAGTTAAATTGTGGAAAATGGATAGAAATGAAAATATTTATTATCCATAGGAAGATGAATGATTTTTTTTTCTTTTTAGTGGAGATACAATTGACTTTTGCTCAATTATTGTATTTGTGTTTCATTTCCTTATAAGATATGAACCTATTTTACCTCTGTTAACAAATTTGTTTTGGACATAAATAAATAAATAAATAAATATATATATATATATATATATATATATATATATATATATATATATATATATATTCTTCCTGATTTGTTCTTTTGTCCTGCTACAGGCTTAACTTATTTTTTTCCTTGTATTATAATCATTACACTTTATTATTTTCTATTGAAAGGTTTATCTTTGAATTTTAAAATTAAAATTTTCATTATTCAGTATTTGATATATTGAATGATTCATTTTCCCATACAGTTGGTTTCCTACAAATATAAAATCTTTTCTTACCCTTTTACAATAGAGTAAAAAGTATCTTTTGTCAAGTTCCATATTCTTTTGAACTAGATTCGTTTTTAACAGATTCCTAGAATATATTCATCTCTTGGATATAATGGCATTCATAAAACAGTATTAGGATTGCTAACTGATTAAAGGTCTTCATATTTTGAAGGAAATTACCAGATATATTCTCAAATATTTTACTAAAAAGAAACACTAGGGAAACTTTTTAGTTATTAATAACTTTGGGGGAAATAGTAATATAGAAGATTAGCTAGTCTTATGAGAATCAACATGTAATGTTCACATTTTAATATCAAATATATTTTGAGTGCTTTAATAATGAGCATTGTACTTGATATCACATTTAGTTTGAATCCTAATATAGTCAAAACTCTGAATAGACATGACATTAAAAATAATATACATAGATGAATAACTCCTAGAAATCCACTGTAGAGCATAATGCCTATAGTTAGCAATTTATATTCTATACTTATAAATTTGCTAAAAGTGTAGATTTTTTTTTTAATCTTTTGGCAGTACTACATGGCTTGTGGGATCCTAATTCCCTGACCAGGGATCAAATCCAGGCCCAGGCAGTGAGATTAATTAGTCCTAACCACTCAACTGCCATGGAATTCGCTAAGAGGGTAGATCTTATGTTAAGAGTTTTTTAATAACAAAAAAATTACATAATAAAATAAAATAAAGAGGGCAGGAGGAAACTTTTGTAAGAATATGTTTACAGCATTGATTGTGGTGATAATTTCACAGGTGTATACTTATCCCCAAACTCATCAAGTTGTATACATTAAATATATACACCCTTTTGTTTGTCAATCATGCCCCAATCAAGTATTTTTAAAAGAAAACTGTTGTACATATAAGTGAATAGTCAGAAAACATTATATTTAAGCCAAGCAAATATAGAAATGTAACAGAGTTTTAAATGTTCATACTGGTTTGCTGAAAATGAATGTAATAATAAACATGAACTAGGAACTGAAAAATTTTCTACTGGTTTCCATGGAAATTTTAGTAATCCATAAACATTTTTCCAGTTGTATTGAGAAATAATCAACACACATCTCTGTATAAATTTAAGGCATAAAGCATTGATGGTTTGATTTACAAATCTTGTGAAATGATTATCACAATAGTTTCTGCTAACATCCATCTTCTCATATAGATGCAATAAACACACAAAAAAATTCCTCCTTGTGATGAAAACTCTTAGTACAATCTTTACTCTCTTAACAAATTTCCTATATATCATACAGTACTGTTGACTATGGTCATCAACCTGTATACTTTCTTACTACTTTCTTAGTATTTATTAACCTTATAACTGGAAATTTGTACCTTTTGACCACCTTCTTCCAAATCCCCTTCCCCAAACCTCCATCCTTGCTAATCGCAAGTCTGATATTTTTCCTGAGTTTGTCTGTTTGTTTTAACTTTCACATATAAATGATATCATACACTATGTGTCTTTTGCTCTCTGGCTTATTTCACATAGTATAATGCCTTCAAGGTCTATCTATGTTGTTGCAAATGATAGGATTTCCTCACTTCCTCATTTTTTTGTGGCTAAATAATATTCCATTGTATATATACCACAACTTATTTACTCATTGATCCATCAGTGGACACTTAGGTTGTTTCCATGCCTTAGCTATTGTATATATTGCTGCTCTGAACATAGGGGTGCAGAAATCTTTTTGAGTTATTGTTATTGAGTTTTGTTTTTCCTTTTAATAAATTCCTAGATGTGTAATTGTTGGATAATATGGTATTTCTATTTTTAATTTTTTGAGGATCCTTCATACTATTTTCATAGTGGCTGCACCAATTTACAATCCCATCAATGGTGCACAAGGCTTTCCCTTTTCTCCACATCCATGCCAGTATTTATCAACTTTTGTCTTTTTGCTGATGGCCATTCTAACAGGCATGAGGTGATATTTCATTGTGGTTTTAATTTGCCCTTCACTAGTGATATTGAACATCTTCTCATATACCTGTTGGCTTTACCTCTATTTTCTTTGGAGAAATGTCTATTCAGGTCCTTTTCTCACTTTCTAATTGGGTTATTTTGTTTTTTTGCTATTGAGTTGAATGAGTTCTTCATATATTTGGCTATTAACCCTGTGTCAGATATATTAATTACAAAGATGCTTTCACATTCTGTAGGTTGTCTTTTCAGTTTGTTAATGGTTTCTTTGATGTGCAGAAGCTTTTTAGTTTGATTTGGTCTCACTTGTTTACTTTTGGTTTGGTTGCTTGTGCTTTAGGGTTCATATCCAAAAAATCATTGCCAAGATCCATGTCAAGGAGCTTTATATCTATGTTTTCTTCTAGAAGTTTCATGGTTTCAGGTCTTACATGTAAATTTTTAATTCATTTTGAGTTAATTTTCTTGAGTGGTGTAAGTTGTGGGTCCAATTTCATTATTTTACATGTGAATGGCCAATTATCTCAGCACAATTTTTTGAAGAGACTGTCTTTACTTCATTGAGTATTCTTGGCTCCTTTGTCAAATATTAGTTGAACATATATGCTTGACTTTATTTCTTAGCTCTCAATTCTGTTCCATTGGACTAGTTGTCTGTTTTTATGTTAGGGCCATACAGTTTTGATGACTATAGCTTTATAGTATAGTTTGAAAACAGGAAGTGTGTTGCCTCCTGTTCCATTCTTTCTTAGGATTTCCTTGTCTATTAGGGATATTTTCCATTCCATATACATTTTATGTTCTTTTTGTACTTCTGTAAAAAATGTAATTGGAATCTTGATAGCGATTGCATTGAATCTATAGATGACTTTTAGTAATATGGATATTTTGTGAACATTAATTCTTTTATTCCATGAACACTGATACCTTTCCATTTATCTGTCTCCAATTTCTTTCATCAATGTCTAATAGTTCTTAGAGTAGATATCATTCACCTTCTTAGTTAATTTTATTACTAAGTGTTTTACTCTTTTTGATGCTATTTATAAATGGGATCAGTTTTTTTTTACTTCTTTTCAGAAAATTCATTGTTAGTGTATAGAAACACAATAGATTTTTTTGTGTTAATTTTGTATACTGTAACTTTACTGAATTCATTGATTAGATCTAACAGTTTTTTGATTGGTATAAAACATATCCTCTACAAATAGAGACAAGGTAACATTTCCCCTTCTAATTCTGATAACTTTTATTTCTTTTTCTTACATAATGGCTCCAGCTAGGGCTCCTAATACTTTGTTGAATAGGAGTGGTGAGAGCGGGCACCCTTGTCTTGTTCCTCAATTTTTTCACCACTGAGTTTGATGTTAGCTGTGGGCTTCTTATTTATGGCCTTTATTATGTTGAGAAAAATTCCTTCTATGTCTAATTTGTTATGAGTTTTTATCGTGAAAGGATTTTGAATTTTGTGAAATGCTTTTTCTACATTTATTGATATAATCAAATTATTCTTTTCTCTCATTCTATTAATATAATGTATCACATTGATTGATTTGCAGACATGGAACCATCTTTGCACTGAAGGGATAAATCCCACTTGAGTATGATGAACGATCCTTTTAATGTACTGCTGAATTTAGTTTGCTTGTATTTTATTGACAGTTTTTTGAATCTATATTCATCAGGGATATTTGCCTGTTGTTTTCTTTTTAGTAGTTTCCTTTTCTGGTTTTAGTTTTAGGATGATGCTAGCCTCATAAAATGCACTTAAGAATATTCTGTTCCCTTTGATTTTTTTGATCAGTCATTAGAGTTTTATTAGTTTCCTTTGGTGGTGTCATATTTACTTGATTTTTTGTGATCCTTGAATTCTTATATTAGTACCTGTATTTAAGTCTGCTCCACTTTCAGACTTTACAGGTTTGTTTTGGCAGAGATAGTTCTTCACCTGTAAACTCAGTTTGGATTTCTGGGTTTGTCTGCAGGTAATGTCCTTGGGCACTTGAGGCCTGCTATTATGTTCTATTTTAGGATGAGGCAAATATTTGAGCTCCGAATTTGAGGGTGGGGTTTTACCACTGGCTGAGAACAGTTGGACAGAACTGCTGGCTTTGTCCCTTACCCAGGTGAACCGCAAAGATGGGTTCTGTGGTTGTCTGGATTCTCTGGTCAAGGTTATAAATAGTCAGGACTGGGTACTCTATTGAGTAGTAGATACAGCTATGAATTAACTTCCTTGCCCTGGTAGGGTAGCAGGACGCGATCCAGGGTATACCTCATTGTTTGGGGACCCAGGTCAGGCAGAGTGTGCACTGAATTGCCTAGTCAGGTGAGATCAAAAGTTTTGTCTACAGATGGGGAAAGCCACAGGTTGTGCTCTCTGTTCAAGTGCCCACTGTTCATGGGTGTTGATTGAGATATGTAGTTTTCTTTGTGCTCTGGTAGGTTCCCTGGTTGGACAGGCTAAAGCCTGTATTCAGTGATGAACTGGGCTATGAACTAGATTTCCTGCCTGGGAACAGAAGGAGAAGCAGCTCTAAAGCTGGTAAAGCTCTTTGTTCATTGTCTTAACTTAAGCTGACCTGCACTTCAAGTTCCTGGACTGAACAGGGTCACTGACTTTGCTCTGAAAATTATCAGATGTGCCTGCCCACCTCACAGCTTGAGTGCTGGGAGCTGCAGAGCTTCCAAGAGTTGTCCCCAGCTCTTCTGGTCAGATAGGGCTGAAAGACACTCACCATAGCATGTGGGGCCATATCTCAGCTCCCATGACTGGGTGGGAAGAGGAAAGACTTCTTTGGGATTCTTTTATTTTCCCAAATAGACTTTTCAGTTGGGAGAGGCCAGGTGATATCCTCAGTTCTTAATTAATCCTCCTCTCTGTGTGTAGTACAGGAACCTCCACACCAGCACTGGCTTTGTTCCAGGAGGTGATCAGCCCCACATGACTACATCTTGGTTTGAGTGGTATTGGGTTACACAACTTGTAGCACAGATGGGGTTAGAAGACACTCTCTACAGCAAGTGAAGCTGTGAAACAGCTCCTTGCCTGGGCATTAGGGCCAGCAAAACACGTTTGAGGATCTGAATCAGGCAGATCAGCACCCCACAAAATCCCTTGGTCAGAATGTGCCCTTGACTTGGTTCTGCAGATGAATAAAGCCACTGGATGGGATTTGGGCACTGCAGGTATGAACTTTGTCTGCCAAGATCTTTGTGCTGGGTTTTTGTTTTTTTTCAACATCTTTATTGGAGTATCATTGCTTTACAATGGTATGTTAGTTTCTGCTTTATAACAAAGTGAATCAGTTATACATATACATATATCCCCATATCTCTTCCCCCTTTTGTCTCCTTTCCTCCCAACCTCCCTATCCCACCCTTTGTAGTGATCACAAAGAACTGAGCTGATCTCCCTGTGCTATGCGGCTGCTTCCCACTAACTATCTATTTTACGTTTGGTAGTGTATATATGTCAATGCCACTCTCTCACTTTGTCCCAGCTTACCCTTCCACATCCCCGTATCCTCAAGTCCATCCTCTAGTAGGTCTGTGTTTTTATTCCCATCTTGCCCCTAGGGTCTTCATGACCTTTTTAATTTTATTTTTTTTGGATTCCATATATATGTGTTAGCATGAGGTATTTGTTTTTCTCTTTCTGACTTACTTCACTCTGTATGACAGACTCAAGGTCCATCCACCTCACTACAAATAACTCAATTTCCCTTCTTTTTATGGCTGAGTAATATTCTATTGTATATATGGGCCACATCTTTTTATCCATTCATCTGTTGATGGACACTTAGGTTGCTTCCATGTCCTGGCTATTGTAAATAGAGCTGCAATGAACACTTTGGTACATGACTCTATTTGAATTATGGTTTTCTCTGGGTATATGCCCAGGAGTGGGATTGCTGGGTCATATGGTAGTTATATTTTTAGATTTTAAGGAACCTCCATACTGTTCTCCATATTGGCTGTATCAATATACATTCCCACCAACAGTTCAAGAGGGTACCCTATTCTCGACACCCTCTCCAGCATTTATTGTTTGTAGATATTTTGATGATGGCCATTCTGACTAGTGTGAGATTGACACCTCATTGTAGTTTTGACTTGAATTTCTCTAATGATTAGTAGTGTTGAGCATCCTTTCATGTGTTTGTTGGCAATCTGTATATCTTCTTTGGGGAAATGTCTATTTAGATGTTCTGTGCATTTTTGGATTGGGTTGTCTGTTTTTGATATTGAGCTGCATGAGCTGCCTGCATATTTTGGAGATAAATCCTTTGTCAGTTGTTTCATTTCCAAATATTTTCTCCCATTCTGAGGGTTGTCTTTTCACAGTGTTTATAACTTCCTTTGCTGTGTAAAATCTTTTAAGTTTCATTAGATCTCATTTTTTTATTTTTTGTTTTTATTTCCATAGGAGGTGGATCAAAAATGAT
Source organism: Mesoplodon mirus (assembly GCF_964341445.2). NCBI lineage: Eukaryota > Metazoa > Chordata > Mammalia > Artiodactyla > Ziphiidae > Mesoplodon > Mesoplodon mirus. The sequence goes on along the minus strand of NC_138982.1, from coordinate 124,755,395 downwards.
CTTGCTGTGATTTATGTCATAGAGTGTTCTGCCTATGTTTTCCTGTAAGAGATTTATGGTTTCTGGCCTTATATTTCGGTCTTTAATAGGTTTTGAGCTTATTCTTGTGTATGGTGTTAGAGAGTGTTCTCATTTCATTGTTTTATATGTAGCTGTCCAGTTTTCCCAGCAACACTTATTGAAGAGGGTGTCTTTTCTCCATTGTATATTCTTCCCTCCTTTATCAAAGACAAGGTGATCATATGTGCATGGATTTATCTCTGGGTTTTCTATCATGTTCCATTGATCTATATTTCTGTTTTTGTGCCAGTACCATACTGTCTTGATTACTGTAGCTTTGTAGTATAGTCTGAAGCCTGGGAGCCTGATTCCTGCAGCTCCGTTTTTCTTTCTCAAGATTGCTTTGGCTATTTGGGGTCTTTTGTGTTACCATACAAACTGTGAGATTTTTTCTTCTAGTTCTGTGATAAATGTCAGTGGTAGTTTGATAGGGATTACATTGAATCTGTACATTGCTTTGGGTAGTAAAGTCATTTTCACAATGTTGATTCTTCCAACGAAGAACATGGTATATCTCTCCAACTATTTGAATCATCTTTAATTTCTTTCATCAGTGTCTTATAATTTTCTGCATACAGGTCTTTTGTCTCCTTACATAGGTTTATTTCTAGATATTTTATATTTTTGTTGCAATGGTAAATGTGAGTGTTTTCTTAAATTCACTTTCAGAGTTTTCATCATTATTGTATAGAAATGCAAGAGATTTCTGTGCATTAATTTTGTATCTTGCTACTTTACCGAATACATTGATTAGCTCTAGTTGTTTTCTGGTAAGACCTTTAGGATTCACTATGAATAGTATCATGGCATCTGCAAAAAGTGACAGATTTACTTCTTCTTTTCTGATTTGGATTCCTTTTATTTCTTTTTCTTCTCTGATTTCTGTGGCTAAAGTTTCCAAAACTATGTTGAATAATAGTGGCAAGAGTGGGCAAACTTGTCATCTTCCTGATCTTAGTGGAAATGGTTTCAGTTTTTCACCATTGAGGATGATGTTGTCTGTGGGTTTGTCATATATGTCCTTTATTATGTTGGGGAAAGTTCCCTCTGTGCTTATTTTCTGGAGGGGTTTTATCATGAATGGGTATTGAATTTTGTCAAAAGCTTTCTCTGCATCTATTTAGATGATCATATGGTTTTTCTCCTTCAATTTCTTAATATGGTGTATCACATTGATTGATTTGCATATATTGAAGAATCCTTACATTCCTGAGATAAACTCCAATTCATCATGGTGTATGATCCTTTTAATGTTCTGCTGGACTCTGTTTGCTAGTATTTTGACAAGGATTTTTGCATATATGTTCATCAGTGATAATGGCCTGTAGTTTGTGTGTGTGTGTGTGTTACATCGTTGTCTGGTTTTGGTATCAGGGTGATGGTGGCCTCATAGAATGAGTTTGGGAGTGTTCCTCCTTTTGTTATATTTTGGAAGAGTTTGAGAAGGATAGGTGTGAGCTCTTCTCTAAATGCTTGATAGAATTCGCCTGCGAAGCCATCTGGTCCTGGGCTTTTGTTTGTTTCAAGATTTTATCACAGTTTCAATTTTACTGCTTGTGATTGGTCTGTTCATATTTTCTATTTCCACCTGGTTCAGTCTCCAAAGGTTGTGAATTTCTAAGAATTTATCCATTCTTACCAGGTTGTCTGTTTTATTGGCATATAGTTGCTTGTAGTAATCTCTCATGATCCTTTGTATTTCTGAAGTGTCAGTTGTTACTTCTCCTTTTTTATTTCTAATTCTATTGATTTGGGTCTTCTCCCTTTTTTTCTTGATGAGTCTGGCTAATGGTTTATCAATTTTGTTTGTCTTCTCAAAGAACCAGCTTTTAGTTTTATTGATCTTTGCTATTGTTTCCTTCATTTCTTTTTCATTTATTTCTGATCTGATCTGTATGATTTCTTTCCTTCTGCTAACTTTGGGGTATTTTTGTTCCTCTTTCTCTAATTGCTTTAGGTTTAAGGTTAGGTAGTTTATTTCAGATGATTCTTGTTTCTTAAGGTAGGATTGTATTGCTAGAAACTTCCCTCTTAGAACTGCTTTTGCTGCATCCCATAGGTTTTGGGTCTTCTTGTTTTCATTGTCATTTGTTTCTAGGTATTTTTTTGATTTCTTCTTTGATTTCTTCAGTGATCTCTTGGTTATTAAGAAGTGTGTTGTTTAGCCTCCATGGGTTTGTATTTTTTATGGATTTTTTCCTGTAATTGATATCAAGTCTCATAGCGTTTTGATCACTAAAGATACTTGATATCATTTTAATTTTCTTAAATTTACCAAGGTTTGATTTGTGACACAATATATGATCTCTACTGGAGAATGTTCCATGAGCACTTGAGAAGATGTGTATTCTCTTGTTTTGGGATGGAATGTCCTATAAATATCAATTAAGTTCATCTTGGTTGTTGTATCATTTAAAGCTTGTGTTTCCTTATTTATTTTCATTTTGGATGATCTGTCCATTCGTGAAAGTGGAGTGTTAAAGTCCCCTACTATGAATGTGTTACTGTTGATTTCCCCTTTTATGGCTGTTAGTATTTGTCTTATGTATTGAGGTGCTCCTATGTTGGGTGCATAAATATTTACAATTGTTATATCTTCTTCTTGGATCGATCCCTTGATCATTATGTAGTGTCCTTCTTTGTCTCTTCTAGTAGTCTTTATTTTAAAGTCTATTTTGTCTGATATGAGAATTGCTACTCCAGCTTTCTTTTGGTTTCCATTTGCATGGAATATCTTTTTCCATCCCCTTACTTTCAATCTGTATGTGTCTCTAGGTCTGAAGTGGGTCTCTTGTAGACAGCATATATATGGGTCTTGTTTTTGTATCCATTCAGCCACTCTGTGTCTTTTGGTGGGAGCATTTAGTCCATTTACATTTAAGAGAATTATCAATATGTATGTTCCTATTCCCATTTTCTTAATTGTTTTGGGTTCGTTATTGTAGGTATTTTCCTTCTGTCGTGTTTCTTGCCTAGAGAAGTTCCTTTAGCATTTGTTGTAAAGTTGGTTTGGTGGTGCTGAGCTCTCTCAGCTTTTGCTTGTCTGTAAACATTTTAATTTCTCCATCAAATCTGAATGAGATCCTTGCTGGGTAGAGTAATCTTGGTTGCAGATTTTTCTCCTTCATCACTTTAAATATGTCCTGTAACTCCCTTCTTGCTTGCAGAGTTTCTGCTGAAAGATCAGCTGTTAACCTTTTGGGGATTCCCTTGTGTGTTATTTGTTGTTTTTCCCTTGCTGCTTTTAATATTTGTTCTTTGTACTTAATTTTTGATATTTTGTTTAATAAGTGTCATGGCCTGTTTCTCCTTGCATTTTTCCTGTATGGGACTCTCTGTGATTCTTGGACCCGATTAACTATTTCCTTTCCCATATTAGGGAATTTTTCAACTATAATCTCTTCAAATATTTTCTCAGTTCCTTTCTTTTCCTCTTCTTCTTCTGGGACCTCTATAATTTGAATGTTGGTGTGTTTAATGTTGTCTCAGAGGTCTCTGAGACTGTCCTCAATTTTTTTCATTCTTTTTCCTTTATTCTGCTCTCTAGTAGTTACTTCCACTATTTTATCTTCCAGGTAACTTATCCGTTCTTCTGCCTCAGTTATTCTGGTATTGATCCCTTCTAGATAATTTTTAATTTCATTTATTTTGCTGTTCATCACTGTTTGCTGTTTAGTTTTTCCAGGTCCTTGTTAAACGTTTCTTGTATTTTCTCCATTCCATTTCCAAGGTTTTGGATCATCTTTACTATCATTATTCTGAATTCTTTTTCAGGTAGACTGCCTACTTCCTCTTCATTTGTTAGGTTAGGTGTGTTTTTGTCTTGCTCCTTCATCTGCTGTGTGTTTCCCTGTCTTCTCATTTTGCTTAACTTACTGTGTTGAGGTCTCCTTTTCACTTGTTGAAGTTTCATAGATCCTTTTTTTTTTTTTTTGGTATCTGTCCCCAATGGCTAACGTTGGTTCAGTGGGTTGTGTAGGCTTCCTGGTGGAGGGAACTAGTACCTGTGTTCTGGTGGATGAGTGTAGATCTTGTCTTTCTGGTGGGCAGATCCACGTCTGATGGTGTCTTTTGAGATGTCTGTCACTTTATTATGATTTTAGGCAGCCTCTCTGCTAATAGATGGGGTTGTGTTCCTCTCTTGCTAGTTGTTTGGCATAGGGTGTCCATCATTGTAGCATGCTGGTCATTGAGTGCAGCTGAGTCTTGGTGTTGTGATGGAAATCTCTGGGAGATATTTTGCCCTTTGATATTACATAAAGCTGGGAGGTCTCTTTTAGATCAGTGTCCGGAATTTGGCCCTCCCACCTCAGAGGTATAGCCCTGATGCCTGGTGGGTGTCATCCTGTCATCCACATGGCTTGGAATAAAAGGGAGGAAAAAAAAAGAAAGAAGAAGATAAAATAAAATAAAGTAAAATAAAATAAAATAATTTATTAAAATAAATAGTAAAAATAATTATTAAAAATTTTTTACAGTAATAAAAAAACAGAGAAAGAAAGAAGAGAGCAACCAAATCAAACCACAAATCCACCAATAATAACAAGTGCTAAAAACTGTTCTAAAACAACAACAACAACAAAAACGGACAGAGAGAACCCTAGGACAAATGGTAAAAGCAAAGCTATACAGACAAAATCACACACAGAAGCATACATATACACACTCACAGAAAGAGAAAAAGGGAAAAAAAAATATATATATATATCATTGCTCCCAAAGTCCACCTCCTCACTTTGGGATGATTCATTGTCTATTCAGTAGTCCATAGATGCAGGGTACATGGATTTGATTATGGAGACTTAATCCACTGCTCCCGAGGCTGCTGGGAAAACTTTTCCCTTTCTCTTCTTTGTTCACACAGCTTCTGGGGTTCAGCTTCGGATTTGGACCCACCTCTGTGTGTAGGTAGCCTGAGGGTGTCTTTTCTTCTCTCAGAGAGGATGTGGTAAAAGGAGCAGCTGCTTTGGGGGCTTTGGCTCACTCAGGCCAGGGTAAGGGAGGGGTAAGAAGTGTGGGGTGAGCCTGTGGCCTCAGAGATCGGCATGACTTTGCACCAGCCTGCGGCGTGCTGTGTGTTCTCCTGGGGAAGTTTCTCTGGAGCTCCTTTAAGTGGCACTCTTAATCCCCTCTACTTGCACCAGGAAATAAAGAGGCAAGAAAAAGTCTCTTGCCTCTTTGGCAGTTCCAGACTTTTTCCCAGACTCCTTACTGGCTAGCTGTGGTTCACTAGCCCCTTCAGGCTCTGTTCTTGCAGCCAACCCCAGTCCTCTCCCTGGATTCCAACTGAAGCCCAAGCCTCAGCTTCCAGCCCCCACCCGCCCCGGTGGGTGAGCAGACAAGCTTCTCAGGCTGGTAAGTGCTGGTCGGCACTGATCCTCTGTGTGGGAATCTCTCTACTTTGCCCTCCGTACCCCTGTTGTTGTGCTCTCCTCCATGGCTCCAAAGTTTCCTGCCCTCCACCACTCACAGTCTCTGCCCACGAAGTGCCTTTTTAGTGTGTGGAAACCGTTCCTTCTTCACAGCTCCCTCTCATTGGTGCAGGTCCCATCCCTATTCTTTTGTCTCTGTTTTTTCTTTTATTTTCTTTCTTTTTTTCTTTCTTTCTTTATTTTTTTTGCCCTGCCCAAGTATGTGGAGAGTTTCTTGCCTTTTGGGAGGTCTGAGGTCTTCTGCCAGTGTTCAGTAGGATTTCTGTAGGAATTGTTTCACATGTAGATGTATTTCTGTTGTATTTGTTGGGAGGAAAGTGATCTCCATGTCTTACTCTTCTGCCATCTTGAAACTCCTCCAGCCTTGTGCTGATTTTTGCAAGCCCCTTCCTCTTTCTCCATCACAGTCAGATCCCTAACGTTTGAGCCCCAAAGATTTGTTTTCAATTTCAGTGGTGTGAGATCAGAGTATGGACTCTGTCAAACTGACCCACAATCCTGGGGAAGCTGGTTGTCACCCCTGGGTTCTCTTTTCCCACTGGAGTTCAGGATGTTTGGGGCAACATCTCAACGTGGTGCTGTGCTGGTCTGGGGGAAGGATGATGTGATCAATATGTAGTCACTCCTCTTACCTTCTAATGCAGTCTGTCTTGGTCCCTGAGGTGTAGGGAGTACTTCAGCCTCACCCCTGTGTCTTAGGATTCTCTCAGTGGTGTCTTGTTTTTGAAGAGTTTTTAGTTGTTCTTCTTGTGAGTTGTCAGGAACAACTTACATCATCATCTTGGTGATGTCACTAATCTATAAAAATTTGACAGCCTAACCATATCAACAAAAATATTGAAGAACAAAACATTAAGAACTGAAAAACCTGGGCATTTATGTATATGCAGCTTCTTTAAATAATAAAGAAAATATTTTCAATTTCCCAATATAAGTAGGTGGTTAAAAATATATTGTTTATTCATTTATCTAGTCAACAAATGTCTTTATTAAACCAATAAATGAATAATAGTAAGGTAAGACATAATTTCCATGTCTGTTTATTTACTGAAAAATAGTTACCATTTATAACACCAGAACATTACTAAGATTATATGCTATCCCATTGAATGCCATTTCAAAATAATTCTACAGAATTTGTAAGTTCCTAATGACATTAATAATATTCTATTAATAATAAAACATTAGTAATAGAAATGATAATGCATTTTATAAGAAGATGGGAATTAAATGTATTTCAAATATGATTTTAGAGACCATGAATTATGGACCCAGTAACTGGTTTTGAACCACTGTTTTTGGCATACAAGTCACCAGTGAATATGTGAATTAAGCCTGTAACATGCTGTTAAATTATCAGACCTATTTGAAGTTGGCTGGAATAGGAGTCTTTAGTTTGAGTCCCTGTTTTCTGCCAGTTCTAGTTATGTTTCTCTGGAGATAATGACAATTTTGTGTCTTTCATGAACCAGAGACCACTTTAAAATGCGTTTTGAAAAGCCAGTCAGGGACTATGGCCATACAATTGAGTTTGGAATGGAATTACTCAAGCTGGCCTTTCACACTGCCCTTCCTATTCCAATTTACACTCTGCTTAGGCTCTATGGACCTATTATGTTATGTGCAGAGAAAAGGTGGTAAATTATCTTTTTCACATTATTTTTAAAAATCATAATACCAGATGTATAAATTGTGGTGGAGGGTAAGTTCCTAGGACAATTACTTATAGGAGAGGGATGGTATTCTTTCTTAACTATTTCTTCAAAAGTTTGATGTTCTCCATAAACATAACTATTTCTGAGTTTTATTGTCTTAACCTTTGCTAGTCCAACAAGATTTCAGCCTTAACATCCAATTCAATTAATTTTCTAATTTTTTATACTCTTGTGATTTTGCAGTGTTAACATTATGGGGCCTTAACCTGTATTTCTGAAATTCAGAAAATTTTAAAAACTAAAACATTTTAAGAACTCATTAAGAAGTCAAATGACCCAAATTGGCATGAATTTTATAGTCTTAATATATTATGCTTAATGTGAGTATTGATTTGTTTTGTTTCATGATAATATATTGTCCTAGAGCTGGCTAGATTTATAAAATATGTCATTTATACATACTAAGAACGTCCTAAAGTTTGAAAAAGTCTATATTCGACACACATCTGGTACTAAGAGTTTGGGTAAAATTTTATGGAATTCTAATGGTTATTCCTTTTTACTTCTGTAATTACTTAAGCTAAAATTTTATCCTTTCATCTCTTGTATCTTTTACTTATTTTCTTATTACACTTTCTCTGTGTTTCCCAGTGAATTCTTCTCTTGCATTAACTCTGCTTGTGATGTCTGCACCCCTTCCACTATATATGTTAGCTATTGCTGCCTAACTAACACAGAACTCGGGGTGGGGCAGGGTAAAGCAGCAATCAGTTATCATCATTCACATATGTGCAAGTTGGTTGGGGGCTCAGTAGATTTTACCTGGTCTCTGCTTCTTACTGAGTAGAATGAGAAGGCCCAGATTCTGCCTGCAGTGGATGAGACAACTCAGTTCCCAGGTCCTTTATCTTCCTCTGGGAACAAGCAGGTTAGTTTCCTCTGTTCTTTTTATGGTGATGCAGAGGCACAAAAGAGCAAAAATTTGCAGATAAGCTAAGGGGATAGAGGAAAAGGTTGTAGGAAGGAAACAAGAGTAGAAATGACAGGGGAAAATGACTGGGTCTGATAGATCTTTAAATACTAAGTGTCTGCTTCTGTGTTCCCACACGTGTATCCTTGTATCTCTGTGCGTAGAGGAGCTCTTAATGGCTTAGATGGTCACCTGTTATGGCAATAAGAGTACTGAAAATTAACACATTAATAAAAACTGAAGAATAAACTGCCTTATTTCATTATAACCAATCCCCACTGTTGGAATTAGGGACATAATGAGATTTTCACCACCTAAATAAAGTCTTCTAATATGACCATTGTAAGGATTACTCAACTGAGCTCTACCCACCAGAGCAACAGCCAGCTCTACCCACCACCAGTCCCTCCTATCAGGAAAATTCCACAAGCCTCTTAGATAGCCTCAACCCCCAGAGGGCGGAAAGCAGAAGCAAGAACTACAATCCTGCAACCTGTGGAACGAAAACCACATTCACAGAAAGATAGACAAGATGAAAAGACAGAGGGCTATGTACCAGATGAATGTACAAGATAAAACCCAAGAAAAACAACTAAATAAAGTGGAGATAGACAACCTTCCAGAAAAAGAATTCAGAATAATGATAGTGAAGATGATCCAGGACCTCGGAAAAAGTATGGAGGCAAAGATCGAGAAGATGCAAGAAATGTTTAACAAAGACCTAGATGTATTAAAGAACAAACAAACAGATGAACAATACAATAAATGAAATGAGAAATACACTAGAAGTAATCAATAACAGAATAACTGAAGCAGAAGAACAGATAAGTTACCTGAAAGACAGAATGGTGGAATTCACTGCTGTGGAACAGAATAAAGAAAAAAGAATGAAAAGAAATGAAGACACCCTAAGAGACTGCTGGGACAATGTTAAACACAACAACATTCACATTACAGGGGTCCCAGAAGAAGAAGAGAGAGAAGAAGGACCCAAGAACATATTTGAAGAGATTATAGTCAAAGCTTCCCTAACATGGGAAAAGAAATAGCCACCCAAGTCGAGGAACTGCAGAGAGTCCCATACAGGATAAACCCAAATAGAAATATGCCAAGACACATAGTAATCAAATTGGCAAAAATTAAAAACAAAGAAAAATTATTGAAAGCAGCAAGGGAAAAATGACAAATAACATACCAGGGAACTCCCATAAGGTTAACAGCTGATTTCTCAGCAGAAACTCTACAAGCAAGAAGGGGGTGGCATGATATACTAAAAGAGATGAAAAGGAAGAACATACAACCAAGATTACTCTACCCAGCAAGGATCTCATTCAGATTCGATGAAGAAATCAAAAGCTTTACAGACAAGCAAAAGCTAAGAGAATTCAGCACCACCATACCACCTCTACAACAAATGCTAAAGAATATTCTCTAAGTGGGAAACACAAGAGAAGAAAAAGACCTACAAAAACAAACCCAAAACAATTAAGAAAATGGTCATAGGAACATATATATTGATAATTACCTTAAATGTGAATGGAATAAATGCTCCAACCAAACAACACAGGCTTGCTGAATGGATACAAAAACAAGACTGATATATATTCTGTCTAAAGGAGACAACATTAGACCTAGGGACACATACAGACTGAAAGTGAGAGGATGGAAAAAGATACTCCATGCAAATGGAAATCAAAAGAAAGCTGGAGTAGCAATACTCATATCAGATAAAATAGATTTTCAAATAAAGAATATTACAAGAGACAAGGAAGGACACTATGTAATGATCAAGGGATCAATCCAAGACGAATTTATAACAATTATAAATATATTTCACCCAACATAGGAGCACCTTAATACAAAAGGCAACTGCTAACAGATATAAAAGAGGAAATCGACAGTAACACAATAATAGTGGGGGATTTTAACACCTCACTTACACCAATGGATTGATCATCCAGACAGAAAATTAATAAGGAAACACAAAATTTAAATGACACAATAGAGTAGATACATTTAATTGATATTTATAAGGAATTCCATCCAAAACAGCAGATACACTTTCTTCTGAAGTGTGCATGGAACATTCTCTGGGATAGATCACATCCTGGGTCACAAATCAAGCCTTAGTAAATTTAAGAATATTGAAATCTTACCAACCACCTTTTCTGACCACAACGGTATGAGATTAGAAATGAATTACAGGGAAAAAAACGTAAAAAACACAAACATGGAGGTTAAAGATATGTTACTAAATAACCAAAAGATCACTGAGGAACTCAACGAGGAAACAACAACAACAAAAATACCTAGAGACAAATGACAATGAAAACACGATGATGAAAAACCTATGGGATGCAGCAAAAGCAGTTCTAAGAGGGAAGATTATAGCTATACAAGCCTACTTCAAGAAAAAGAAAAATCTCAAATAAACAATCTAACCTTACACCTAAAGGAACTAGAGAAAGAAAAACAAACAAAACCCACAGTTAACAGAAGGAAAGAAATTATAAAGATCAGAGCAGAAATAAATGAAATAGAAAAAAAAGAAAACAATCACAATGATCAATAAAACTAAAAGCTGGTTCTTTGAGAAGAAAAACAAAATCGATAAACCATTAGCCAGAGTCATCAAGAAAAAGAGGGAGAAGACTCAAATCAATAAAATTAGAAATGAAAAAGGAGAAGTTACAATAGAGAATGAAGAAATAGAAAGCATCCTAAGAGACAACTACAAGCAACTCTATGCCAATAAAATGGATAACCTGGAAGAAATAGACAAATTATCAGAAAGGTATAACCCTCCAATACTGAGCAAGGAAGAAAGAGAAAATATGAACAGACAAATCACAAGTAATGAAATTAAAACTGTGATTAAAAATCTTTCAACAAACAAAAGTCCAGGACCAGATGGCTTCACAAGTGAATTATCAAACATTTAGAGAAGAGCTAATAGCCATCCTTCTCAAACTCTTCCAAAAAATTACAGAAGAAGGAACACTCTCAAACTCATTCTATGAAACCACCATTACCCTGACACCAAAACCAGACAAAGATATTATAAAAAAAGAAAATTACAGACCAATATCACTGATGAATATAGATGCAAAAATCCACAACAAAATACTGGCAAACAGAATCCAACAACACACTAAATGGATCATACACCATGATCAAGTGGGATTTATCCCAGGGATGCAAGGATTCTTCAATATACGTAAATCAATCAGTGTGATAAACCATATTAACAAATTGAAGAATAAAAACCATATGATCATCTCAATAGATGCAGAAAGATCTTTTGACAAAATTCAACACCAATTTATGATGAAAACTTTCCAGAAAGTGGGCATGGAGAGAACCTACTTCAACATAATAAAGGCCATATATGACAATCCCACAGCAAACATCATTCTCAATGGTGAAAAACTGAAAGCATTTCCTCTAAGATCAGGAATAAGACAAGGATGTCCTCTCTCGCCACTATTATTCAACATAGCTTTGGAAGTCCTAGCCACAGCAATCAAAGAAGAAGAATAAATAAAAGGAATACAAATTGGAAAAGAAGAAGTAAAGCTGTCACTGTTTGCAGATGACATGATACTATACATTGAGAATCCTAAAGATGCTACCAGAAAACTACTAGAGCTAATCAATGAATTTGGTAAAGTAGCAGGATACAAAATCAATGCACAGAAATGTCTGGCATTCCTATATACTAATGATGAAAAATCTGAAAGTGAAATCAAGAAATACTCCCATTTACCATTGCAACAAAAAGAATAAAATATCTAGGAATAAACCTACCTAAGGAGACAAAAGACCTGTATACAGAAAATTATGACACTGATGAAATTAATTAAAGATGATACAAATAGATGGAGAGATATACCATGTTCTTGGATTGGAATAATCAATGTAGTGAAATAGACTATACTACCCAAAGCAATCTACAGAATCAATGCAATCCCTATCAAATTACCAATGGCATTTTTTACAGAACTAGAACAAGAAATTTAAAATTTGTATGGATACACAAAAGTCCCCGAATAGTCAGTGAAGTCTTGAGGGAAGAAAATGGAGCTGGAGGAATCAGACACCCTGTCTTCAGACTATAGTACAAAGCTACAGGAATCAAGACAATATGGTACTGGCACAACAACAGAAGTATAGATCAATGGAACAAGCTAGAAATACTAGAGATAAACCCACACTTATATGGTCACCTTATTTTTGATAAAGGAGGCAAGAATTTACAATGGAGAAAAGAAAGCCTCTTTAATAAGTGGTGCTGGGAAACCTGAACAGGTACATGTAAAAGAATGAAATTAGAACACTCCCTAACACCATACACAAAAATAAACTTAAAATGGATTAAAGACCTAAATGTAAAGCCAGACACTATAAACGTCTTAGAGAGAAACATAGGCAGAACACTCTATGAAAAAATTCACAACCAGATCCTTTTTGTCTCGCCTCCTAGAGAAATGGAAATAAAACCAGAAATAAACAAATGGGACCTAATGAAACTTGAAAGCTTTTGCACAGCAAAGGAAACCATAAACAAGACAATAAGAGAACCCTCAGAATGAGAGAAAATATTTGCAAAAGAAGCAACTGACAAAGGATTAATCTCCAAAAATATGCAAGTAGCTCAATATCAAAAAAAAAAATCAACCTAATCCAAAAATGGGCAGAAGACCTAAACAGACATTTCTCCAAAGAAGACATACATATGGCCAAGAAGCACATGAAAAGCTGCTCAACATCACTATTTATTAGAGAAATGCAAATCAAAACTACAATGAGGTGTCACCTCACACCAGTTAGAATGGGCATCATCAGAAAATCTACAAACAACAAATGCTGGAGAGGGTTTGGAGCAAAGGGAACCCTCTTTCACTGTTGGTGGGAATGTAAATTGATACGACCAGTATGGAGAACTGTATGGAAGTTCCTTAAAAATCTAAAACTAGAATTACCGTATGATGCAGCAATCCCACTACTGGGCCTACACCCTTAGTAAACCATAATTCAAAAAGACACATGCACTGTAATGTTCATTGCAGCATTATTTACAATAGCCAGGTCACTGAAGCAACCTAAATGCCCATGGAAAGATGAATGGATAAAGAAGAAGTGGTACATATATACAATGGAATATTACTCATCCATAAAAAGGAATGAAATTTGGTCATTTGTAGAGATGTGTTTGGACCTACAGTCTGTCATACAGAATGAAGTTAGTCAGAAAGAGAAAAACAAATATCATATATTAACGCATTTATGTGGAATCTAGAAAATGGTACAAATGAACTGGTTGGCAGTTGAGGCACAGAAGTAGATAAAAAACGTTTGGACACAAAGGGGGGAAAGCGGCATGGGGTGGGGTTGGTGGTGTGATGAATTGGGAGATTGGGATTGACATGTATACACTGATGTGTATAAAATGGATGACTAATAAGAACCTGCTGTATAAAACAAAAATTAAAGAAAAAAATAAAAAAGAAAGAGACTCACAGAAAACAGACTAGTGATTGCCAAGGGAGTGGGGGATGGGTGGGGGAAGGGTTGGGAACTTGGGATAAGCAGATGAAAGTTAGTATATATAGGAAGGATAAACAATAAGGTCCTACTGTATAGCACAGGGAACTATATTCAATATCCTGTGATAAACCAGATGGAAAAGAATATGTAATAGAATATATATATATATATATATATAACTGAGTCACTTTGTTGTACAGCAGAAATTAACACAACATTGTAAATCAACTATATTTCAATAAAATTTAAAAAAGAAAAAGGGATTACTCACAGGTTTACACACTGGAGGTTTGATTTTCATTAAAATACTTCCATGTGGGAAACAAGTATTGATTGCATTCTGAGAGTCAACTTTATATATTATACACAATTTTGATGCAAGAACACAGTCATTGAACATATAGAAAAGATTCCTTTATTTTAAATGTACCATTGTTTCCCTCTATTTTAAATGTATTTCAAAACTTTATTTACTTAAATGCCACTCAAAAAATTGCAATTTTTTCACCATCTATGAAATTCAATCTTTGTATTTGGAAGTGCAAAATAATAAACACTTTCAATTAGAATTATTCAGAAACTGTAGGTAACAAAGTTATTTAGCATGGAAAAATCTCCCATTTGTTTCAAATGATTGAAGAATTACTTTTTAGGTATTGAAAAATAAAGTCTCGTTTCAATTCACTGGGTTTCAAAATCTGTATTTCTTTAAATAAAATTCCAAAAAGTATCAACTTGGGGCATTTGTTAAAAGTGGAGATACCCAGTTTTTTCTCCAACCTACTGTAGAAGAAATTCCAATGATGGAAACTGGGATTCTTCACTTTCATGAGTACTAGTGACTCAACTGAATTAATGCTAGAGGGCTCTGGAAGCTCTATAATGCAGTGATTTTGTTTAGTGTTACATATTTGCCGGCTGAAATAAATGTATAATTGGTGCATCAAATAAAACAAAGGCTGATTAAATCAAGGAAAGACTGCATAATGATTTTATCTTTATGAAAATTACCTTTCTCCAAATATATTTATAATAGTAATAGGAATAAATGATAATTAAATAATCAGTTCTACCATCATAATACACTGCAGCTGTGTCTATAAAAGTTGTCAGTCATTCAGAGGATTCAGAGGAGTTTTGCTTATTTGAGGGCAACTAGTCCAAGTTGGGTTCAAAACATAAAGATGTTAAGAACTATGTAAGGAAAAAATACTCTTTTTATCTGAATGTTTTTTACTTTTTATAGATAAAACATCTCTACAGCAAAAAAAAAAGGGAAAAAACACTGATTTTCAGCACTTAAATTGGCACCTCTGATAATTTTCTGTGTAAAATTATAGTATTAATTCGGAAAAGGCATCAGATGTTCAACTCTCTGATTCAGAACAGTAGGTAAGATTTAAAATGTTAGTTAAGTAATTGTGCTTATACTTTTTCCATTTAGGACACATGGAATAGTCATTTCCGCCATAATGGCAAAATGATTAAGAACAACTGTATAAAGAAACTCTTAAGAAAACAGGTTTAACCTACAGTATAGCCTTAGGGACAAGTATTTATAATGGTATCTGCTGTTCCGTTAATTACAGTGAAGCATGACCATCAATTTTTGTTTTCACCTTTTCCAAGGTAAATCAAAAGTAATCCTTCTCCATTTAATTGCCCTACTCATTTTCTTTTCCACTTGAAACAGAAAAAAATAATTGCTATCAGAAAATCTTTAATAATTGTCACATATGATATTAAAGTTTTATTGTGAATTTTTTTTAGGTTTGCCAATGTTTTTGCACTGTGCATATTATCTGTTTCAATCGTTTTCTATTAGAAACACCACCTACAATATATCTAAGTTAAAGAAAAATAATATGCATATTAATCGTTGTCAGATAGTTTATATAAAATTAAAGGGGCTACTTTCTGGTATGAATTGTAACCGAGCAATGGATATGTGAATGAGTATTCACTTTTTTCTCTCCTCAGTAAGTTCCTTTTTTCTTAACTGAAGTCCATCTCCCAAGCCCAAGTCTACTGAAATTCTGGAACAAAATATGATTGCCAGGGAAATGTGGAAACAAAGGCAAAGGATCCCAGGGAATGTGTTTAAGGTCACAGCACAGCTCTGATCCTTCAGAAAGGACTCAGTGACCTGGAAATTTTGTTTTACTTCTATTTTGCTTGCTTTACAGAGGCTACAAGTGAGAGAAAATAAGTAAAGAGAATCTGAGATGTAACTAAAGAAGTTGATTAACTTCTCAAATATCTCTTTTCTTTTATTCTATAGTTTATTTTTTTGAAAAGACACATTAGTCTTCACTGTAGTGTTGTCATATGGCTTGTAAGGTGTAAAACTGAACAAGGCACTGAAATTGAGAATTCTAGAGATTTTGCTACTATCTTGTATGCTAATGGGTATGTGTTAGGATGTGACAGAAGTGACTACTTTGAGATAAATGGCGCCTAAAATACACATCTTCACAAACGCACAGTGATGAGAAAGGAGGAGATGCATATTGTGAAGCATGTGGTGACTTCTGGTCCTGCTGGTGAAACTAGGCTGTGGTGGTGGCTGTGAGTGTCTTCATTGTAAAGAACAGTTTGGCACAGAATCTTCAAGAGATTCCAACTTATTTCTTTAGGAAATCAGCAAGCCCAGACCAGAAAGATGGCTTTAACAACTCTGCAAAATTTCATCATGTTATTATTTCTTTCATACTTTTACATAATGATTAACAGAAATATTCCCAACAACATTAATCTGGAGACTTCCTTCCTTTAACAGCAGCTGGAAGTCTTGAGTCTAAAAGAAAATGAAGAATTAGGTAGCAGTCAAGGGGAAATGATAAACAACTGAGACTTGGGGGTCAGTGGCAAAGACAAAGCAAATGTACAAGCAGCAGGTTGAGCCCAAGACTGGCTCTAGCTGTGAGGAGAAGAAAGTGTCCTATGAATATTCTCTGCCTCTCATGGCAGATGCATTTCACACTTTAGGACTCAAACCCTTCCTTTCTCTACCAAATAAGCAAATGATTGAAAGAGTTTTATAGTATAGAAAACTCTGGAAGGAAGGAAGGAAAGAAGGAAGAAGAAAGGAAGGAAGGGTGGAAGGAAAGAAGGGAGGGAGGGAAGGGGAAAGAAGGAAGGAAGGAGGGAAGGAAGGAAGGAAGGAAGGAAGGAAGGAAGGAAGGAAAACATGAAGGATTGACCTTAAACAAATAGACTGCTATTTACTTCTCCAGCAAAAAAACAAAAACAAAACAGGTTTACTTGGGATCAGCAAAGAATTGCAATTCAGGTGCTTCCCTCGTGGCGCAGTGGTTGAGAGTCTGCCTGCTGATGCAGGGTACACGGTTTCGTGCCCCGGTCCGGGAAGATCCCACGTGCCGCAGAGTGGCTGAGCTCGTGAGCCATGGCCGCTGAGCCTGCGCATCTGGAGCCTATGCTCTGCAATGGGAGAGGCCATAACAGTGAGAAGCCCGCATACCACAAAAAAAAAAAAAAAAAAAAAAGAATGGCAATTCAGAGTCTGCAACAATGGCAAGCCACGTGCAATTCCACAGTAAGATAAAGAGGAGTATGCTTTTAAAGAGGGGAAAAGGAAGTTGGGAGGGTATAATAAACAAAGAGTGCATCAGATGAAATCGAGAGTTCGAAGTATAGTGGTTCTTCATTGACTGAGTTGGGATAGTCTCATCAACTGAGCTCTTGCCAGGAAAGAAGAGTCCTTCTTCCTGTTGGGCTCTACTATTGTCTTACAACATGAGAGTTCCCTCTTCTGGCCTCTCAACTCTATTTTAATTGACATTCTGTTTATTAATTTTTACAAAAGGAAGGGAGAAAGCATGAAAGAAAGGAAGGAAACACCGATGTCATAATTAGTCATAAATGTCCGGTGACATAGTGTTGAGTTGGGACTCTGGAGTTGCAAACTCTTTGTCCTAAGGGTAAGCCACTTCTTTTTTTTTTAAAGGATTTTATTAGTTTCTGCTTTATAACAAAGTGAATCAGTTATACATATACATCTGTTCCCATATCCCTTCCCTCTTGCATCTCCCTCCCTCCCACCCTCCCTATCCCACCCCTCCAGATGGTCACAAAGCACCGAGTTGATCTCCCTGTGCTATGTGGCTGCTTCCCACTATCTATCTACCTTACGTTTGGCAGTGTATATATGTCCATGTCTTTCTCTCGCTTTGTCACAGCTTACCCTTCGCCCTCCTCATGTCCTCAAGTCCATTCTCAAGTAGGTCTGTGTCTTTATTCCTGTTTTACCCCTAGGATATTCATGACATTTTTTTTTCTTAAATTCCATATATATGTGTGAGCATACTGACTTACTCTGTATGACAGACTCTAGGTCTATCCACCTCATTACAAATAGCACAATTTCATTTCTTTTTATGGCTGAGTAATATTCCATTGTATATATGTGCCACACCTTCTTTATCCATTCATCCGATGATGGACGTGAGCCATGGCCACTGAGCCTGCGCATCCGGAGCCTGTGCTCCGCAGTGGGAGAGGCCACAACAGTGAGAGGCCCATGTACCACAAAAAAGTAAAATAAAATAAAATAAATAAAAAGAAAAAGAAAATTGAGTTACAAAAAAATGAAGTGGGTTTATCTCACGGGCCCAGCCGCTCCACTGCATGTGGGATCTTCCCGGACCATGGCATGAACCCATGTCCCCTGCATCGGCAGGAGGACTCTCAACCACTGCACCACCAGGGAAGCCCCATCAATTTTCTCTTTTTAAATGAGGCAGACTAATTATCTGTACATTTAAAACATTTGAATATTCTCTATCACCCTTCAGTTCCAGTGCCAACACTGCCCCTACCTAGCTATATGGCCTCAGAGACAAGAGACTAACCCTCTTTATTTGTTGGTTTCTTCTTCTATAGTAACGGGTTGAGTTACCAGTTATCAAGCCAGTTAGATCATCAGAATCACTTGAGGTACTGGTTAGAAATAGTGATTCTTTGACCCAAGGCTACATTTGAAATAGTCTTTTTGAAGCAAGGAACGCATGAGACTCAACTTTTTCTTTGGATACAGATTCTAGTCTCCCGTGGCAACATCAGAATCCCATGAGAAGAGATGCCCATTTTAACCATGTATGTGTGATATTCATCTCAGATCTATTCAATCCTGATCTCGTAAAGTGATACCAAAGTTTTATCTTTAACAAGTACTACAAGTAATTCCAAGGGGAATTAAGGAATAGAAATCAGTGGGCTTGATGTCTTCCTACTTATAATCATGGCAGAATGATAGTTTCCAGAGTATTCAGTGCTGTGATACTCTGAAGTGGCATTTGTCTTTAGCAAGTAAGGGTGAAGCTCTCAGAGATTTTAAATGGCTGAACTGAGCCAACACCAGATGCTCATAACTTGATCCTTTTTCCCTTCCCTTCAGTTTATAGAAGAGACAGTTAGGGTGGGGGAGAAGGAGAAAAAGAATGCTCAGAGTTATGTAAGGCCAATTAGGTGGTCATTATTATGGTTTCAGATACTTCTGGTTATTCTTCTGGAACATAATAGGATTGCCTTTTTCTACATGAAATTAGGCAGGGCCACATGATTTGTTTTAGATAATGTAATTAGAAATGATGTGTGTGTGTGTGTGTGTGTGTGTGTGTTTTCTGTGCTGAGATTTGAAGAGTCAGTATTCTTCAGTATTCTTTTTCTTTTTCTGTCTTTTTTTTTTGACTGCATCATGTGGTTTGTGTGATCTTATTTTCTTATTTCCCTGACCAGGGATCGAACCTGGGCCCCATGAGTGAAAGCACGGAGTCCTAATCACTGGACCATGAGGGAATTCCCAAGTATTCTTTTCAATTATAATTGGAAACAAGGTGACAAGCCAAGGCTAATACTTCCTATTGTCATTACAGCATATAGTAACTGTGGGTTTCTCTACAGAAAACACTTCATTTATGCAAGTTCAAAATTCTTGGACCTCAGATCTCTGGTACCACGTCTGGCAATACCTTAGTGGATCTGAATCTCAAAAACATATTGACGTTTTGCAAAATTCACTGTATGAAGTCAGAAAAATACACAAACACACTCACAGAGAAAGTATATATATATAGTGCCACCAAATACACCTGCTTTTGTCCTCCATGAGAAATTTCTCTGAGTGAGCATGAGATAGAAATATGGGGATTTCTTCTTTTCTCAGTTATTTATTTATTCATTAATTCCAAAATATTTAAGAAGTGCTGCATATTCCAGCTTCTTGAAATTATTGCTGAACCAAATAAAGATTGCCTGCCTCAGGGAGCTTATGTTCTAGAGAAGGAGACACATAATAAATGGTAACTCTAATAAATAAGTAAATTTTGCAGCATGTTGAAATTGACAAATGCTGTTGAAAAGGGGAAAAGTGGAGCAGAATGATGGGGAAAGAGTAACATTGTCCTGTAGTTGGAGAGCAAGTTGCAGCACTAAATGAGTGGTTTAGGTAGACTCCTTCCAGAAAGTGTGATCTGAGAAAAGACTGAAGGAGGTGACCGAATTAGGCAAGCACATGTCTTTGGAAATAGTGTTCCAAGCAGAAATGCCCTACGGTATTCTCCTGTTTTTCTGGTCAGTAGATTAGTAAGAGATAAGATCAGAGAATTAACAGGGGGTCTTATGGCCCTTGTATGAAGTGTATTTGCTGCTCTGATTGAAATGGGAACTGACTGCAAACTTTTGAACAGAAAAATGATATATCTGACAAATATTTGAAGAGCTAATGGCAATTTTCAAAATAAAATAGACTATATTAGGGAAGGGTAGGAACAGGGAGACCATTTGTCATGCAACTGCAGTAACACAGACAAGAGATTATGGCTCAGGCTAGCAGCTTAGACTAGCAAGGTAACGATGGAATGGAGTTAGGCATGGCTCACTTTCTTCTATGCCTTGCAAGAAAAATGAAAGATCAGAAAACAAAATAGCAATCACTGATATGCAATCCATATTTTATTCGATCATAAATATGTTTTTGATCTGGAAAGCTTTAGAGAAAAATAAAACACCTGCAAGTCCACCTGTGAGATAAAGTATTCCAGAATTAAATGAAGTCTTATGTACACCTACCCAATGACTCCTCCCAGAATTTACCATTTTTGCTGTTTATGAATGCATCCATAAACCATACATGGGCTTGATACACCTATTTTTAAATTTTATATAAGTGATATACTTCTATAGGGCGAGTAGGATATATAAATATAGATATCTTTTTTACAAACATTTTAATTTTTAAGAATTGTCCATGTTGATAATGTAGCTCTAGTTCCTTTGTTTCAATTACACTGTTTTATACCATTGTAAGAATTATCTATTCTTATGATCATGGAATTTTAGGAAATGTCACTGGAATTCAGAGAAATGAACATTAAAACCAAAAACCCACAATGAGTCCTCGGTATCACATTTTGTGAAATGTTTTCAAAATTAAAATGTCTAAAAATTTAGCAATAATTAAAATCTAGCAACACTAAACAGAGTATTAAGCTATGGTTGTTATCATTCCCATTGGGTGGAAATATAAATTGGTACAACTACTTCAGACCAATTGGTGTAATTTGTAAAACTGAAGACTTAACATACTATAATTCTCTCTATATATATACATATGTTTGGTTTTACGTGGTACCAACATTTTTAAACTCAAATTACCCCACTGTCCTCAAACTGTGACAAATTATACAACTAAAACAATTACTGAGAGTGCAGGTAAAAGGGTAGTGACCTGAGGCACATTCTCTAAAACCAGCTCCTGGACAGGGCTCACAATGCTGTGGTGTCAGGATGTCCAGCGATCTTCTCTTAAAACCTAATGAGCTGGGGAAAAAGACTCTTGCTTGGCCAGGGGGTCCCCCCCAAACTTTCAATCCTGGCAAAAGTTCAACTCTAGAGCAGGAGACCTTGGCCAGGCCCCGTGCCAGCTCCTGTCCCCAGGGAGGTTTTTCACATGGGTTTCCCTGAAAGAAGAGAGAGATTTGCAGGAGTTATTGTCCCAGTTCTCGCTGTCTCTCACCAGGACAAAACTCAGCTGGCCGTTCCCTGACAGAGGAGCATATGCAGAGAGTGTAAATGTGTCTGCGGTAGATGGCATACTCCCACTGGTGCCAGGCAGTTACGATGAGCACAAGCAGACAGCAGAGGGGTAAAGGGGACAACCACCTCCACCAATGGGTGCAGGGCACACCTACTGGGGGCCATTACATCTTCCACCAAGGCCTCCAGGAAGCCACACAGGGCTAGGCAGTAGCAGAGCAATATAGTATGCGTATATATATCATATATATATTCCCAATTAAACTCTTGCACATATGTGCATGAAGACATATAAAAGATTGTCCACTGCAGTTTGTTTGTTACAGCATACTTTAGAACATGTCTCACCATCCATTGACAACAGGATTCAATGTATAATGGCTTTAAAGATGGAACATTAAGATGGAAATACAGGCAAAAGGTGTATATCACACGGAGAAGAAACAGAGTCAGCAAACACATAAAACTAGGAAAATAAAGGAATGTGTTGGAAACAATCTACATCAGCTAGAATGTGAGATTTGTAAAAGGTATAATGTGTGCTATATCTGTAAAAGGCTGATTAACATCAAACCACGGAAGGCTTTGCATAGCATGGCAAGAAATACTTGCTTTTGTCTATGGAGAGTGGATAATAAAAACAGTGAGTCCAAAAACAATCACAGACAAGAAGACATATTTATTCATGTCTTAAAGCAAGAAGAGCCATAACAAATACTAGTGAACAAGTATTGATACATTTACAATGTAGTGTCACGTTAAGAACACTACTATAAAACCAAGAGGGAATTAGTATTAAGTAACAACTAAAATGATTTACATGTTTTATGCAGTGATCTACAAAGTAAAAGAAATGAAAACAATTTTAAAGGAGCACATGGCCAGCATGGTAGATGAGCAGATGAGATCTCAGAAATAAATGGTAAAAATCCTGGCGCTTCTGACCTTGTGATGAGCTCATTGTTCCTGGTGTGATGGACTTGTGTCTGTAGCTTGATCATCCCCCACTTAGAAAGAAATAAAGAAGACATCTGCTGAAGTCATGACTACCTTGTTTACCAAACTCAGTAAAAGGGAAATCCTACTGTAGCTCAGCTGCCATTCTGTTGCCATAATTAGAAAATAATATCTGATTTCATGGGAAATCAAGAAAACAAGGGCAGTATGAAATACCAAAATGGAAAGCCTCAATAAAGAGTGATTTCAAGCACAATTGTTCTAGTCCTCTCTCTTCTATTCAAGTAAGTAACAAAAGGGTCATAATAAGAGAGGTTGATACAGTTTTTATTTTCTTAGGAACAAAGTAATTTAGATCTGAATGGAAATATTATGCCAACACTAAAGCTTCATCAAAACTAGTATTATACATTGGAAAACATCTGCTAACATATTTCCAATATGTTTTAAAACATTTTCTTTGGCATTTAGCCAGATATGTCTTTCCCTGATTTGCTATTTTTTGCAAGCTAGATCAGAGCCAATATTCATATAATAAACAAATATGTTCCCATATGCTTTTCAAAGTGATCTGTTTCTTTAGATGAATGTAATGTAAATTTAATAATATTAAAAATGACTTAAGAATGTATAAATCACTATCATGACTATTGTTAAAAGACGTTTATTATGCTTCCATCCACATAGCTGCTCTCCTGTGCACTACATGAATTGGCAGTATACTCCTTTACCTTTAATAATTGAAGACAAATAACCATAAAACAAACAAAAAGTGGCAACTCTTTTTGGCAAAAAAGGTATATAAATGTGATGATACTAAAGGTTAATAAATCAATAAACTACAATAAATCAATCAATAAATAAATTTATTTCCCATCAATAAATAAATAAATCAAACTGAAATAAATCAATAAAAGTTAATTGAAAGTCTGTGTCTTTATACAACACTTAAATTTAATTTTCACCAACTTCTAATGTGTTTGGTATCACTCTCCTTTTGTCAAGGTAGACATACTAGCCAATGCAGTAGAGGATTCAAATCTAGAGAACTTTGACTTAAAACTTTGGCATTTCACATCAGTGTCAAAATATATCAATCTAGAGATGTTTGAAGCTGTCTTCACCTTTGAGTCCTTTGGTCTTGGAGACTAATCATTCAACTGTTCCCTCTTACATTTGAGAGTTTGAACAAGCACCTTCCAAAATCTATTCCCTTTACTTACCCAATTTATATTCTTGGAATGTTGGTTCCACATGCAGATTGCTAAATAGAAAGCCAAATTTTTTTATAGAGTAGCTATAGAGTAGGACAAGAAATTTAACATGTTCAAGCATCAGTAGGTGACTCTAATGCAGAGTGACCTATGAATCAAATTTGGAAAACTGTTTTTTTCTCAGAAGACTTCTTTGATCTCTCAAGCCTAGCAAAGTCATCCCTTTTGTGTTTTCACATACCACTCTCTCTGAGTATTTGCTATTATCTCCACACGATTACTGTGACTATCCATTGACTCATCAGTCCCCTTGACTAGTTTTCAATATTCTTGAGGCAAAGATTTATGTTATTAGTCTTTGCTCACCCAGCTGCCAATTCAGTTATTGGGATATAGTAGATGATGAATAAGTGTTTGTCAAATGAGTGAATGAATGAATGATAAATGCCATTTACAAATGCCAATGATAAATGGTTTTCTGACTGACAGAATTAATGTTTCTAGCAATTCCACCAGTCAGGTTCTTTGTTGTAAATTATGGAATCAACTCACTGGTTGAAGGATAAATATAATTAATCAAAAGTATGTTAGATGGCATATAGAATCATTATGAGGACTGGCAAAATAGGATTGAGTCTCTGCATCTGGGAAAAATATGTGAAAAAAAAAAGTTCTGTGAAAACACTGTTGATGTTGCTACTGCCACAACCTGTCACTTAAGGCAAAGAACTTGACTGCTCTGTGTCCACAACTGCCCACAGGGATGCTAATTCTGGGTCAAGAACTTGACCTTTAATACTGCCATCCCCTGAACCTCTACACTGCTTGCTCCAGCCAAAGGATGGCTTGATAGAGATCTGTATTCTGCTGTACACAAGTACATCTGATTGGGGAAACAGACTGCATGCCCACATCCTGGCTGTAAGGAAGGCCGGAACATTCAATTATTTATTTTCTATGTTGAATAACATAAGAGATTAACCAAACATAAGAAGGCTAATCAAAAGATGATAGGCAGGTGGCATACATCAGCTGTATCTGTTAAGTATTTTTCACACCTATTATGTATAAGACATTGCACCAGACTGGGAGTGAGTAAGAGGAACCATCTTTACATTCAAAAGCTCAGGATCTACTTAGTTCAGTAATTGCAATGGCTTTAATGCAGGGTTTGTGGTGCTGAATTTTAGAAACCTATATATTAATGAACTGACACATTTAGATAATCATAAGATGAAATAAATCCTCCAAAACTTTTTGATTAACTTTAGGAAATAAACTTGAGTGGCAAGTTGGTATATAAAGGTAAAGCTCTTTCTTGTCTCCTGATAGTATTCGTAAAAAGGTGAAAATAAAAACTTTGGAAGACTGACAATAAAATTTTATTGCTAGAATGAACTTATTGGTATGGAAAAGAAAGTCACACAAAAGTTATTTAAAATGAAGAAAAGTGGAACACCAGCTCTTCACAAGGATAAGAAAATGCCTAAAACTTAACACACAGAGCGTGTGTAACATTCTCAGAACATTTCTGCATAAAATTCAAAATGCAGCCACAGCAATGATGCACAATTCCTTACATTATATTTTAGTTGACACACATCAATATGTTATGCATTAATTTGATATGTAATACATTCCTAAATATCTATGCCAATATTCATGAAGGTAAGAAGACTCACTGTCTGTTGCTGAGTTCAATGATTTTTTCTAACTTTTTACTGTAATAAAATACGTATAATATAACATTTACCACTTTAACCATTTTTAAATACAAAGTTTAACGGCAAAGTTTAAGTACATTCACATTGTCATGCAACTATCACGCTATCCACCTCCAGAACATTTTTATCCTCCACAATTGAAACTCATTAAACACTAACTCCCATTCCTTCCTCACCCCAGTCGCTGGCAACCACCATTCTACTTTCCTGTCTATGAATTTGACTACTCTAAAGAAACTCATATAAATAGAATCATACAATAGTTGTCATTTTGTGACTGGCCTATTTCACTTGGCGTAATGTCTTCAAGATTCATCCCTTTTGTAGCATGTCTCCTGAGTTGAATTCTTCCTGAGAAAATCCATGCCAGTTTTCCTAGGAGCCATGGAAATATTCAAAATAAAAGGCAAGCTTCATTCTCAACATAGCTGCAAGTCATGCTTGACATATATATGTTTTCTGTACTCCCATAGGCAATCAACCATCTTACATAATTCTACCCCTCAAATAAATATAAACTATGCATAATAATAATAATAATAGCATGTATTAAATTATTTCATTAAAAGATTTAAAACTCTATGTAATAATTTTAAACTACATGTAATTAATAATAATAATTTAAAACAATCTCATCTTCAGTGGCCCCACATTAGTACTAATCAACAAAATCTCTTGCTTCTGCTAGTATTATTACATTTTTACCTCATTTCTCCATTTCCAATCTCCTCAATCATCTCCATAGAGCAGCCATAGTAACCTTTTAAAAATAAATTGGATCATATCACAACCACTATGGAAAACAGTATAGAGAGTCCTCAAAAAATTAAAAATAGAACTACCATATGATACAGCAATTTCACTTCTGGGTATTTATTCCAAGAAAATAAAAACATGAATTCAAAAAGTTATGTGCACATCAGTGTTCACTGCAGAACTATTTCCAATAGCCATGATATGGAAGCAACCTGTGTTCACTGATACATGAATGGATAAAGAAGATATGATATGTATATGGATATATATGTCCATAAAAATTAATGAAATCTTGCCATTTGCAACAACATGGATGGACCTAGGGGGTATTATGCTAAGTGAAATAAGTCAGAGAAAAGAAAAATACCCTATGATCTCACCTATATGTGGAATCTAAAAAACTAAACAAACAAAACAAAACAGTAACAGACTCATAGATATAGAGAAGAAACTGGTGGTTGCCAGAGATTCTGGCAACCACCAGTTTGGTGGTGGGGGAAAGAGGTGAAGGGGATATAGAGGTACAAACTTCCAGTATAAAATAAGGAAGCTACAGAGATGTAATGTAATGTACACCATAAGGAACATGGTCTATAATATTTTAATAATTTTGTATGGAGACAGATTGTTACTAGACTTATAGTGGTGATCATTTTATAATGTATGCAAATGTATGTAGTACACCTGAAAATAACATAATATTGTATGTCAGCTATATTTCAATTAAAAAAAACTGAATTATTTTACTCCTCAACTAATAATGTGAGTGCTTCTCTATCCTCTTGAGATAAAACTGAGCTTCTTACCTTGGTCTACAAGGCTCCATATGCCCTATTTTCTTCTGCCCTCCCCAGATTTATGTCTTGGCACTCTTTGGTCCACTCACTTCCCTCCAGCAGCCCCTCAGGGCTGCAAGCTCTCACCCATCTCTCAGACTTTGCAATTCTATGTCTCTGGCATGCTCATCCTTAGATTCTACCTAAATCCATATCCCTCTTTCTTTCCTTACAGAGCACCTGGTTGTTCTTTTCCGCTAGAACATTTATTGCAATTTCACATTTCATACTTGTCTGTTTATTTGTTAAAAATATGTGTCAGGCATCATGTCGGTTTTGTTTACTACCATATAGCCAGGACTTAGCATGGCACCTGGAAGATAGCAGGCACTCCATGAATATTGGTTAAATGGATGAATGAGTGATGTCATTCTATGAAGAATAATTTTTCTTTAACACATGTATCTGACAATGAGTAAGTAAAATCTCATGTAGTTATTGAAAATTCTGGCGTCATCTCAGGCTGCAAACCCCTTTAACTTACTCATTTGAGAAGACAAGAGGTGTGTTTTCCTCATTATCCTTGTCTTAAAGTTGTTTACTGTCATGGGTAATGATATCCTTACTGTGCACAAAGTTGCTACCATTGGAAATCAGGTTAGGAAGTTTCCATGAGTCTCTTTTATGCCCTAAAGCAAAACTATAACCGAAAGTGGGGTCTGGCTGCTCGCCACTCAAAAGTCAATACAGAGGCAAGATTGGTGGAAAGGAAAGTTTGCTTTATTTTGGATGCCGGCAACTCTGGGGAGGGTGGATTCCTGTCCAAAGATCAACTACCCCCACCACCTCCAGCAATCAGGGGGCAAGAGTTTTTATAGATGGAGGGAAGGGGCTCCATGTAGAAACAGCACAGGCAGCTCTGACAGTCATTTTGAATTTGGTCATGTGGTGGTCTGACCAGCGTCATCTTGATTGTTTTAGGTACAGTTAATCTTCAGTTCCAGGGTTGGTTATTTCCCATTTCCTTGAAGCCAATTCTCAGAACTGTGGCAGCTTATGTCATGGCTACAGTCTGGTCATCATGTAGTTAACTTCTTCCACCTGGTGGAGGTTTCAGTATCTATAAGACAGCTCAAAGGATATGGCTTAGAATCTTATCTATAGCCCTTGAGAAGGAGCTAAATGTCCTTGAATTTCCTTATTGACTAAACTATTATTGTTTCATCTGTTTGACAGTTTTTTCTTTGCTTCTTCATTTTTCCACTTCTCTGATTAAACTTATTCTTTGGTTAAAGCTTTTCCACAGACAAAAGGCAGGTGGAGGACATGGCAGGGAAGGACCATAGGATCTGGCTCCGTTGCAAAACCATGAGTCAAATAAGTAACCTGGTATTCAATAGTAGAAGGAAGAAGAAAGGAGGGGATGATAAAAAATATTTATATTAAAAAAAAGTCATATAAAGTCGAATGTGTTTTGGTCAAGAAACAACACTGATTTTGAAGTAAGAACTTAGTTCCAATTCTGATTCTTAACTGCTTTGTGAAAGTTAGCACATTCATTCTTTGTGATTTTGCTGCCTCTAATATTAAATGAAATTGTAATTCTTGTTGGAGCTACCTCCCTGGATTGTTGATCATTAGAACAAAAAAAGCATTTTACACACTTTAAAGTGCTTTACAATTATATTATGATAATATATCTGAGCGAATGTGTTTAAGTGCTGAGTTCCTATGGGATGGTAACAATGGAATATACAGTATACTTAAATCATAATTGCTTAATAGCTAACATCTAGGAAATTTAAAGAAAAAATACATACATTTGGATTTTTTAAAGAGTAACAATGTCAAATATTGGAATTCTTACAGGTTTGTTAAAGAGGTAAATAGGTCAATACATTGATTTTACTGTTGAATTATTTCAGAGATAGTAGCTGAAAGCAATGGCCACATTGTGTTTTACGTGCTCTATTTCACAATATAATTCCCAGTTTTCCACTTCGACTGAGAGTTATGAAGACTGTTTTTCATTAAGATCATGGCATATTTTGATTTTCCACTTCAGTTTTCCAAGGAGAGCACAGCTCTGAGACCAGCCATTTGTGCTGCACTCCCCTTGAGAAGCACTACTATTAATTGGAACAAAAATGTTTGAATAGCAAATGTCACTGAATCTCTCAGGATGGTTTAAGCTTCTGCAGCTATGAGAAAACACAAAGCAAGTCATGGCTGCATTATCTGGAAGACCTAAAGAAATAAGAGGAATTTTAAATTTTGCCAATGTGTTACAAATAGCCTGAGCACTTTGAATTCACCAGTTAATAGCATTTACTACATATCTTTTATGTGTCAAGCATTTAACCTAGTCAGAAGGATACAAAGATGAGCAAGAAATCCCTGTCCCTGTGAGAAATACGGTCCACAGAGAAGAAAGACAATATCAAGTTAAAGAATAATGGGATAAGTGGCAAATGAGAGAGTACAATGTGCTGTTTGCCCACCAGAGGGAATAAATCTGCATTAAGGAATTAGGACGTGTGGACAAACTAGTTCTAGCTATTGCTGGAAAACGAATCACTCCAAAATTTGTTGGCTTAAATCAACAAGGAGTTATTTAACTCTCAAGTTTCCAAAACAGCTAGCAAGTGGCCTTGCTCACATGTCTGTGGTAGGATATTACTGATCTTGGCTGGGCTATCACATACTTGAGGCCTCAGCTAAGAAAAGGAGCTAGCTCAATTCTGTCTGATCCATGTGGTGAATCACCCTTCAGATTGTTAGCCCAGGCTTGTTTACATGGCAATCACACAGGGAGACAAAGAGAATCAGAAATATGAAGGGACTCTTGAAACCTAGACATGGAACTGGCATTGCATCATTTCCACAACATCTTACTGGTTCAAGCACCTTTCAGGTCCAGCTCAGACCTGAAAGGGTGGGAAAATGGACTCTATCTCTTGATGGGAAGAGCTGCAGAGATCTGTTGCAAAGGAGCATGGATACAGGGAAGGCAATAATCGTTGCCATTTTTTCAAACAATCTGCTATAACAGATAATAAATAACAAGTGATTTTGACTTGTGTCTTGAATTTAGTCTATAAATTAGAGGAGGGAAAGATGTTCCTTGATATTACTAAGGAGAGGGATCATTCTAATTTTAATATATTTTATAGATTCTTTCATTTCTTCATCACACCAACACTATTAAGACTGTACAGATACAGAAACTGAAATTCAGAGAAAGAATAAGTTACTTAAGAGAAACGGTGCAGATAGGAAATGGTGAATAGTAAATCGACCCAAATTTATTGACTCCAAAAGTGATGCCATGTCAGTTTTACTGCACCTTCTGTTTACACACAATACAGGAAATCTCCCCAAATGTAATATGGTCCATATTGTTTGCTCTGAAACTTCTGAGCTTCTTTATTAATTACCTTCTTATTATGTATTTTGTGTTATTTATTCATTTGTTCATCATGTATTTTTAGTTCATTTTACATATATGTTTATTAGTTATACATGGCATATATATTTGTTGTACAAGAAAATGATGACAGCCCACCTAGACATATTTTTTTTTCCTTCCTGAAGGAAAATAATTGTTCATTTACTGACCTTATGCCCCATATGACTCAAGGCCTCCCTCCTTAGCTGCAGAGTTGTATCTTGTTTATTCTACACCAATTAATGCATGATATTCTGATAATGACTGTAGTCCAAGGGTGATCACATGACCTAAATTGAACAAATCTGGCTGAAGGCATGAAATTTGGAATCTTATCTGTTGAGTAGAGCCAATACAACAGGTAGTTATGATTGCAACAGCATTCATTTTTGACAAGAAAGGAAACAAGATATAGATTATTGCTCCCTTGTAGGATGGATAGAGGAATGAAAGTAATATGATCTTTTATGATCAGATTTTGCAATTCCTTATGACTAAGCAATTGTTCTTACTTCCATTATACCTCTGAATTTCCAAAAATAAAATATAATTCTTTTATAAAAATTGTTTAGTCCAGTTTTGTTGCTTTTGTTGTTACTATCTGTTTGTTATTACTTGCAGCCAAAGTAAAGATCTGCTGACCTGGGTCTTGCAGTGACTCTTGTATCATCTCCTATTTCCCACCCTACCACCACAAAACTCTTCTAAGTTCAAGTTCTTACGGTATTCCTGTGCAAAGAACTTGACTCCTCCTGTTTACTCAATTACTGACCCAAATTCATTCAGGGTCATTGCTTTTTATTTATATTATTCAAGACTTTGATAACCCACCCAATATCTTCCCAGAAATTCAACTTCTTACATAGACTAGAGTTGATTTCTCAAGACACAATGCAGAACTCAGTACTGCTAGTAATAGCATTAGAGGGATAGTAAGAAAGTTAGGATGGAGCATTGAAAGAGTTTAGTGAAGTAAATTCAGGATAACTTGTGAAGGGCCTTGTTTAACATTCTAAGAAATTTTTACTTCTTTCTGAAAGAGAGTTTAACATCATTACCATTAATGTGAGCACAAAGAGAAATGTGATTTGACAATGGAATAAATTTTACAATCTCTGGAAAAGCACAAGGAAAAAAAAGGCAACATTGTAGCATCAGAGAGCTGTCAGTTTGTTTTAAAAATATAACTAGAGGGGCTTCCCTGGTGGCGCAGTGGTTGAGACTCCGCCTGCCGATGCAGGGGACATGGGTTTGTGCCCCAGTCCGGGAAGATCCCACATGCCATGGAGTGGCTGGGCCCGTGAGCCATGGCCGGTGAGCCTGAGTGTCTGGAGCCTGTGTTCCACAATGGGAGAGGCCACAGCAGTGAGAGACCTGCATACTGCAAAAAAAAAAAAAAAAAAAATATATATATATATATATATATATATATATATATAACTAGAGATGTTGATGATATCCAACTCTGAGATAAGATGATCAGAAAGTAAAATATACCAGTGAAAATGAAAACAAGGGAAGAGATTGGATAAGCGTTTGTTATTAGTTTCTTGTAACAGGAAGGAACTTCATAAAACTGAAATAACACATATGTGTATGCCTTAGCTTAATTTACATATATCAAAAGCTGATATATCAAATCAAAACTTTCCAAATTATATTCCATTGGATATTTTCTGTCAAATTTAAGATGAAAACAAAGCTTATATTCGTGATTTACATCCTATACAAATTATTTATCATTACATAAATTGTCATTCAAATAAAATTTCTACCTGATATGGCAAAATGGCCTTATTTACTTCTATCTTATGACTTTGTATATCACATATTTGTCTTCTACAATTGAAGATCAAACTAAACATCTAATTTCATTATAATGTATTAACAAAGATACAATTTAACATTATGAACTCTAAAAAAATCCTGATTAATCTGCCTACCAGATGTTACAATGTTATAATTAGTCAATTTAAATTTGATGAATGAATAAGAATAATTCTTATACTTTGAAACACAGCAGTCAATAAATGTTTTTATATACAAAACTTCAGAGATTGTATATAGCTTATAAATCAGGAGAATTTTTATACTAAAACAAACATGCATAAAATTTATTTTAATAGCACAAAAGCAATATTTTTTATAATAATTTATATTCATTAAATAGGTACAATATTACTAGAATTATAATGGGTAATATGATAATCACAAATTTTAAATTATATATTTAAGATATCCTGGCGATTTATGATTGTTTTACTTTAATATTACTTCAAACTGGGTTTCAATGATAAATAAACTGACTAAAAAAAAAAAAAAAAAGAATCTTTGGAACCAAGTATACCTGTGCAAAAATTTGTTTTTCAGTGGATTCAACTGTCATTGTGTTTTACAAATTTGTTTTGGAAAAAAAAATATCAGGACTTCTCTGCTTTAATTAAACTTGCATACATTGGTAGAGCATATTCAAGCATAATACATCATTTTCAGAAATAAGACTTTCACTTTGTGGCAAAGAAAGTAATTAAAAACTAGAATAATTGATTACAACTAGCTTTAAGAAAGTGAAATATATTTCAGTGGGAAGGGGACAAATTAAACAAGAAGTATGATTAACATACATCAGTATTTGAATGTGTGAATATATATGGAAAGAAGGTTAGTTAGGCTCAGTTAGAGAATGGAAAACTACCATCAGAATGCACAGTCAACCAAGACAATGATTTGTTAAATAAATGTTTCTTGAACATCTATTATGTTGCAGCTCATGACCTATTTTCTTGTTGGAGAAGCAAATAGACTTTACTTTTCTACATAAAAAAAAATATTCTGAATAATAATTTTTTAAATGATGGTAAAGTATTGATAGTATTGAATAGGGTCACGTCAAGGTAGCTCACATGTATATGAAGTATTTAAACATAAATTAGTAGTTAACCATAACTGAAACAAATGAAAACAATACAATAGCTTTGTTTGGCCAACATAAATAATAATAGAATCAACTTATTGATTGAGAAAATTAATATGATTCCCTTTAAAGGACTTCTCTAGCTCAGCTAATACATAAACCCAGAAATTATTTTCTTGTATATAAATTTGGCATAATCTTTATACATATTTTTATTTGTTGAAAATATAAAATTTAAAGAAGGAATTTTGTGATTTGATTTAAAAGCACATTTTAATAACTTAATTGGACCATCTTTAAGGTTAAACTAATTAGCTATTGGAATTATTCTCAATCCCCATTGCACTCATAGAAAGCTCAAGATTAAATGTTGGCCCATATGTCTTCTCTACTGGGTATAACTTCAAGAAGAAGCTTCTTTAACTGTAAGTTGGCAGAAGGATTGTCATTCACCAATTATCAGTAAATGCTTTTGAATATATTCACGAATGAATGAATAAATAAATTATGACATCTGTCCTATATGGCCAGGAGAAGGAAAGCATCTAACTTCTTCAAACGGCAGAGCATCAATATACCTATGCTTCAATGCAATGACACTTCCCTCGCTTTTAAAAAGTAAATTACATAAACCACCCCTGGAAGGCAAATGCTTAGAGTGTCATATATATATATATATATATATATATATATATATATATATATATATATATATATATATATATATATATATATATATATGCTATACATATAGGCTTCTGCCAAAAGCTACAAAAATACCCTGCATGCAGGAAGAAGCAAGATAGCCACTAAATAGCAGAAGTTCAGAAGGCAGAAGGCTACTTCACATCTTTTCTTAACACACCACTGTTATAGGTCTTCATTTTACACATAGATAAAAGCCAAGCTACCTTCAATCACTTCCTACTTTGTTGAGTAATTTTGAGATCCACAGAGAAGGAAGGCACTTTTACTCACAAATACATAAACTTAAAAGGGTTGGCTAATAATATACATTTAAAAAGTGATTGAAGTATATACAGTTTGATGACACGAGAAGCACCAGGAAATGAAGTCAAATACATATGGATTTTTAAAAGAAATTTAATATATATATGCTTTGAAAACAAGGAAGGCAGAATAAACAGGTTCAACTATGCATTTGAAAATGTACTGAAGGACATTCTTTGAAAACAAGTCAGTTAAATATTGTAAAACATATTTGTTAAAAAAAAGATTCATATATATGTGAAAAAAGAGATCCACAGTATTTGTTCAAAGAAATAAACAAAAGTTTAACATTAAAGGAGAAAAACAGAATATTTGTTAGTGGAAATTTATACTTTTAGAATCTGTAACATAAAATTCTACTGACTGTGGAAGGATGCAAATATTACTCATCATTCTTTCTTTTGTGTACGTATAAATTCCACACATTTTATAGCACATTTTGATTAGGTTATAATAACATTGGATTTGAACTGAATTACATTGTCTTCCAAAACTGCCTTTCAGGAGCTCCAGCTTGCAGACAGCAGAGTATGGGATTTCTCAGCCTCCAGAATTGTGTGAGTCAATTCATTATAATAAATCTCTTCTGATATATGTATTCTATTTGTTCTGTTTCTCTAGACAACCCTGACTAATACAGGGAGTGATCATTATGCCACCTCCATTGGTTCTGGTTATTCTGTTTAGTTCTTCTAATAGAAAACCACAACTCCTAAGTTAATATTTTATTTTTTTTTCTTTTAGCCCTAAAATTTTTTACTTAAAGCCATCATAAAAGTGTCTTTTTAAAACAGGTTTAATTAGATGTATTTTACATAACATACAATTCACCCATTTAAAGTGTATAACTCAATGTTTCTTAGTATATTCACAGAGTTGTACAATAATCACGACAATCTAATTTTAGGATATATTTGTCACTCCAATATGAACCTCATACTTGTTAGCAATTGCCCTCTATCTTCTCTCCATCCCCTTCAAATTCCTAGCCCTAAAAAAATCACCAATCTACTTTTTGTCTGCAGATTTGCCTATTCTGGACATTTCAGATAAATTATATCATCTAATAATTGGTCTTTTGTGACCAGATTCTTTCACTTAGAATAATATTTTCAGGGTTCATTCTTGTAGGCCCTATCTGTATTTGATTTCTTTTTTAGACTTTTTTTTAATATGGACCATTTTTAACGTTTTTACTGAATTTGTTACAATATTGCTTGCGTTTTATGTTTTGGTTTCTTTGTCGTGAGGCATGTGGAATTTTAA
The DNA here is from genome assembly GCF_964341445.2 of Mesoplodon mirus. NCBI lineage: Eukaryota > Metazoa > Chordata > Mammalia > Artiodactyla > Ziphiidae > Mesoplodon > Mesoplodon mirus. The sequence continues at coordinate 124,719,610 of NC_138982.1, read as the reverse complement.
CTCCCTGACCAGGGATCAAACCCGCACCCCCTGCATTGGAAGGTGAAGTCTTAACCACCACAGGACCGCCAGGGAAGTCCCTGTACCTTGTTTCTTTTTATGGGTAAATTATACCCTTATATGGCTGGACCACATCTTATTAACTCCTTTAGAAATTGATGAACATTTGTGTTGTTTCAATTTTGGGGCCATTGTGAATAATGCTACTATAAACATTCATGTGCAAGTTTTATGTGGACATATTTTCATGTCTCTTGGGTTTACCTAGGAGTGGAATTGCTGTGTCAAATGGTAACTCTATGTTTAACCATTTGAGGAACTATCAAAATGTTTTCTAAAACCCTTTGTTTTCCAAAGCTTTTTATTACATTCTCACAAGGACTGAAGAAGGATAACAATTTCTCCACATATTCACCAACACTTATTATCTGTCTTTGATCATAAACGTCTTAGAAAACATGAAATGCCATCTCAAAGAGGTTTTGACTTACATGTCCCTGTTTACTAATAATGTTGTGTGAGTTTTGTGTGCTTATTGGCTATTTGTATTCCTTCTTTGGAGAAATTTCTATTCAGATCTTCTGTCCAGTTTTAATTGGATGATTTCTACTTCTATTATTGAGTTGTAAATGTTCTTTATATTCTGGATACAAATCCCTTATCAGATATATGAATTTCAAATATTTACTCCTGTTTTGTGGGTTGCCTTGATAGTATCATTTGTAGCACAAAAGTTTATAACTATGATGAAGTTCAATATTACCTTTTTTTCTTCTTTTGTCACTTTGTACTTTTGGTGTCACATCTAAGAAACCATTACTTAACCCAAGGCCATGAATATTCACTCCTAAGATTTTTCTAAGATCTGTAATTTTAAGTTCTTACATTTAAGTCTAAAATACATTTTAGTTAATTTTGGAGACTGATATAAAAAATGACTTCAATATTATTATTTGTTGTGTGTATATCCAGTTGTCTCAACACCATTTCCTTATTAAAATATAAGTTTTGATACCTTTGTCAAGAATCAATTGACCATAAATATTAGAGCTTATTTCTGTACTCTCAATTCTATTTCATTGATCTACATGTTTATTCTTTATTAGTATCACACTATCTTGATTACTGTAGCTTTGTAGTAAGTTCTGAAATCTGGAAGAGTGAGTCCTCCAAATTTTTTTCTTAAGGTAGTTTTGATTGTTCTATGTCCTTTTCTGTGTTAGTTTGTTAGGGTTGCTTTAACAAGTACCATAGATTGGGATGACTTAAACAACAGAAACTTATTTTCTCATGATCCTGGATCTTAGAATCTGAGATCAAGATGTTAGCAGATTTAGTTTCTTCTGAGATCTTTCTCATTCACTTGTAGATGGCCATCTTCATCCTGTGTCTTCACATGGTCTTGTCTCGATGTCTGTTTGTATACAAATTTTCTCGAATCAAAAACTGCCATTCATATTGCTTTAAGGTCCACCTTAATGACTTCATTTTAACTTAAGTACCTATTTAAAGACCCTACCTCTAAATATAGTCACATTCTTAGGTACTGAGGCTAAGACTTCATCAGAGGAATTTAAGGGAAATACAATTCATTCCATGACACTTACATAAACATATGAATTTTAGAATCAGTTTGTCATAAAACAAAAAACACCTGGGATTTTGATGTGGATTGTGTTGCATCTGTACATAAATTTAGGGAATATTACCATCTCAACATTGTTTTCTGATCTAAAGCACAGGATGTTTTTCCATTTATTTAGATCATCCTATAATTTATTTTAATAATGATTTGTAGTTTTCAGCATACAAGTCTTGAGCTTGTCTTGTTGAATATTTTTCTAAGTAATTTATTCCTCTTCATGCTATTGTAAATGATGCTGTTGTCTTAATTTTATTTTTAAATTTCTTATTGCAGTCTATAGAAATACAATTGATTTTGTATATTGATCTTGTATTCTGTAACTTTACTGAGATTATTTATTAGTTCTAATTTGTGTGCATGTATGTATATATGTGCATGTGTGTATACAATATCATGCCACATAGAAGTAGAAATAGTTTTAATTCCTTCTTTCTAATTTGAATGTCTTTTATTTCATTATTGCCTAATCTCCTTGAAGAGAAGTGAACAGTACAATGTTGAATAAAAGTGCTGAGAGCAGACATCCTTTTCTTTTTTTTTTTTTTTTTAATCTTAGGAGGAAACTAGTCTGTCTTGAAACCTTCATCTTAAGTGTGAGCTGTGTCAGGGTGATTAAATTCCAACATCATTGGCCTGCCCTATTGTTGGTTTACTGTCCCTCCAGGGTGACACTGCGGCCCTAAGACTGAGAGCTATGTGGAGAAGGAACACCATCTTCCCAGCTACACAAACATGGTGTAGAACTTCCATCACACTAAGCTTTGGGTGGAGGGGACAAGTTGTGATCAAATGCTACAGACACTGTCTGTTTTTACTATGACATAGTAGATTTTCTTGAATAATTGTTTCTCCATTTGATGTATGCCTTTAGTGTCATTTCCAGAGACTTCAAATTGTTGTTTATGATTTTCACCTGTTAAATGATTGTTTAGCTAAGAGTGTTGACTGAGCTCCTGACAAGGCCATTCTGCCAGATTACAAGGCCATCTGGAAGTTCTGGCCCCTAAAAAAATACAAATTTAAATGCCTTTGATAAAATTTCACTATTCTTCTATAATCTTAGGATCATAACATTCTTAAAGATACTTAAAATTATATCCATTTGATTTCAGGATACTTTGTATGTCTTTTTAATCGTCCAAGATGATAGTCAAGAGGGTCATTTCAAATCAGTAGAGTTAGACAATTTTTTCTATTATATTTACTTTTACTAATTTTGTGTTCTTTCTTGGTACTATAAATTAGTCAGTGATAAAATAATTGATTAGCAAGACTCAGCAGAATGCATTCTATTATCTTCAGTTTCACGAACATGTTAGCTATTAGTTTTGTAAGTGTGTTTCCTCATGGACTTATAACTTTTTCATAGTTACTGTAAGTTAGACAACTACAATCAATATTCTTTTTATCTAAAATAGTCTCCACTTGGCCAATATGATCATCTGTTAATCTCTGGGTCTTCAATAAGAACCAGTTAAACTTGAGAGCTGTCTTGCTTTCTGACATAGAAATGCACTTTAAGCTTACTTTGTACCTTTAAACTCCAAACATGATGAATTCATTTCTCCAAAAGATTATGATTCCATTTAGTGGAAAGATAGTATTGAAGAACAAGAATCTGGATGTTGGGATAAATCATGGGGCTAAAATTGTTCCTGGAACTTTTCAAAGGACATAGTTAGAAAAAGATATTATTTTTAATTTTATTTTATTTTGTAATATAAAATTGACATTTACAATACAAATAACATGCCATCATTCTACTTAAATTCTTGATTATTTAATTGTACTTCTCCTCAAAGTCAATTTTAAAATAGATGAACTAAAGCAAGAGGCAGCTTTTGGTCTGGATCTACTTATTAAGCAAAATTATTTTGTCATGTTATAGAGGTTCACTATCCAATATTATTCCAGTGAAAATCACAGAAATAAAAGGCTGAAAAAATGAAAAAGGAACTTAACCAGTTGCAGATTTACAAACGTGCCAAGCACATATTTTTAAATAAATCCAATATAGTCCTTAAATAATTATTCCTAATAATGAGAATTATTAGACCACAGTATTTTTCTTCATGATGAGTGTACAGTCTTTGTCTAATCTTCGTCTGAATTATTGAAACCTTTCCTGAGAAAATATGACTAAAGACTTTTACAAATATTAAAAAAGAAAAACTTGTTCAAAAGCAAAAGCATAGATAAAGTATTTGATAGAGTGTTTATCAATTGTAAATATCTATTACTAGTATTTCACAATTTAAATCAAGATAATTTATTTGGGAAAAGAACACTTTAAAAATCAAATTATATTGTGGCTATTTACCCTGAATATTCATATAAAACATATATCACTAAAATGATGATTTGTAGTAGCACAGGAAATGATTATTAAGGTGATTGCTCTTTCTTCTACTTGTATTTTGTAATAAAAATTTACCTCAGTTGTTGTCTGATGGTGGCTGCACCAGATGTGCTCCTGAAGGTTCTTAAAACATATGAGGTTCCTGGGGGTTAATTTCTGCTTCCATGGGAACTACCCTGGTGTGACCCAATTTTAAATGACTTCCTGCAGGCTGACACCTGGAGGCACCTGCTCAAAGAAACAGCTTTCTTAGGGCTGGAGCAACACACAAAATGAGAAAACATTTCATGTTTACCTTCCTCTGCATTAAATATACCACTTAACATTTTCAATTTTTAGGAAATGATTTCTTTGGAATATACTTAGTTGTGATTTTTTAAAGTTCATTTAAGTGCTTAATAGACCTGGTAGTTTATGAACATCTCTTCTGACATGTAAGAAGTATATATGCCCACTTATAAAATAATCACTGATGAGTCATTTGTTCACTAATTAATTTGTTTGGCAAGTGTTGATTTGATGTGCTTACAAGTTAAGAAGTAATTAAGATATAGATGCTGACCCCAAGAATCTAGCAATCCACTTGGAAAACAGACCTACAGAAAAGAACCTTCTAAGACAATCTGGAAAGTTCAATGAGTACTAAGTATACAGGGTAATTTGTGGACATGCGTGTTTAGAAAGTATACCTTTGTAAGCATAGACAAAAACCAGTCATGGAGACTTCTTTAGAGCAGGTTAGGAGACAAAGGAACAGTGAGAGAGCAAACAAGGGACGGGAAAGAGAAACATTCTGGTATCTGGATATATGTAGGATATGGCAGGTTATCTGAGATGGAAGAAATAGAAACTATAATAGAGGGAGTTTAAAAGGTGCCTGAAGATACAGATAAAGTGGATGGTCACCTAGTCTTTATATAATATCTTTTAGCCCATATTTTCTAAGTGAAGGGGAACCACTGAAAGATTTACAGTGGAAAAGAAACATAAATTTGATTTTTAGATAGGTCTCTCTGGTGGCCATGTTGCAAATGGCTCTGAGACAGGGAAGTCTAAATGTAGGGGATAGAGAGGGGGTGCTACTGTAGGGTTCTAGACCCGTAAACCTGAAAGCCTAAGGTAACACAATGAATAGAGGAACATAGAGGAGAAAAGACTAAATATCTACCTGAAAAAAAAATCAAAAGGACTTGGTAAAGGATTTGTAGTATGGAAGAAGTATCACCTAACACCATGTGTTATACTAGGTCATTGGTGATTTCAACGACTGAGAGACCAGTACTGTACTGGATATGATGAGTTTGAGATGCCTGTGGGTTACCCAGGTAGAGATGACCAGTAGGAAGTTCTGTATCTGAGTCTGACATGTAGAGACACTACAGAGCTAGACAAAGAGACTTGGGGCTTTCCCACCGATAGGCAGTTACTAAATTAAAGCAATGAGTAGAGTCATCCAACATAAATGAGTAGACAAAAACAACAATGAGTAAGTATATGATCCAGAGAATGTTGAAATTGCCATTCTGCTCCTCCTTATAGATGAAATCAATACAAACAGGAAACCAGGTCTTAAACTTTTGGTGAAAAATATGGAATAATTGAGAGTTCAGTGGCAACAAGAGGGTTTAGGATTATCATAGTTTATAAATAATATATAGCATATATATGAAAATTGTCTTTCTTCCTCCATTCTATCTTTAATCTCAATTCACAGAAGTAATTTATGTTAATGGCATTGGTTTTTATTAACTCTGGTGGATAGTTTTATGATTATTCTTCCATTTCTTAAAGGTTAATATATAACCTTTAGTCAGGATGCACTAATATCCCCCAATAAAAGATGATTAAATTAGCACCCGAGTCTCTTTTTCTGTTTTTATATTTCCAATTTTTATACTTTATGTTCTCAAAGAGTAAAGTATTTATACCTTGTTCTAAAACTATAATTAAATTTGGTCTTATCAATAGATTGTTTCCACCAGTAAACTTATCACAGGCATTACAATACTGAGATTATGTAAATATTCATTACTTTAAAATCAAACTATAGGATTAGATCCATATGAATGGAAATGCAAACTTGGAATCTATATCTATGTCACGTAGAGGAGAATACTCCAGATGTATTTAAACTAGATCCAGCTTCATTTTATGAGTTAGGGAAGGGTGACACAAATCAGAACTGTCAATTCAATTTTTAACTCATTGCTTTTATTATTTTCCCACATCACACTCTTGCTTTTTAATATTTACTCTGAATTGACATGTTTTTTAGTCCTGACTAGAAAAGAAGTACTCTTTCTTTCAGTGTTCTATGCAACAGTTGATCTAAAAATCTTGTCTCTTTTAATCCCCATTTTACTAAAAATTTCCAAATATCTGGGCCAGCATCCTGCGACAGACAAGTAAGACTGGCTCAATGAAGCAGAGAAGACTACACTCTTCTACTGTGTCTTACTGGGCTGCAGAGTCTGGAAAGTTAAAAATAGAACAAAAGCAACAAAAACCTAAATTTCCAAAATTCCCTTGCAATTTGTGTTCTACAAATCATATTTATATGTGAGTTGATTGGGCAAGATAGGCTGGGTTCTCAAGCCTTAGTTTTGCTGTTGAGAGTCATAGTTATACTTGCTCTGAAGCCCTCGGTGCTGGGGGTGGTCTCCGAATCCTTGGATCATAGCAAGGGAGTGTGTGCCTGAAGTCAATAGGCAACAGTTATTATGCTGAATTCCTTTGTAGTCTTGGAGTCCACTAGAGGTCCAACCTAAAGCCTTCTTTTTTAGACCTTCCAGCATTTTTCTGGTTACCAAATTACCTGTATTCAGTACTTTCTGCTTAAGGTACATAATATAATTTTTGTCACCTGCAAATAACATTTGCCTGGCACACATTCTGTGTTTTTTCAGTAAAGTAAAAATACATAAATATATTATATTTATATAAATATATTTAAAATGTATTTAGTATAAAAACTTTTTTGTCATCTCCGTGAAACTTTAGAAATTCTGACATTTAACGAGACCTTGAGAAGGAAAGTAGAAGATATTTGTACTCAGTAGGATATTTCATCTATAAATATTCATGTTTTTTATGAATAATTATAAAACATATAGAGCTAAAATTATACATATTACTATGAACAGTTATCCCTTACTTTTATGCATTATTTCTATAATATGAATTTGATATTTCTTTTTAAAAATATATGTCCCATATATTTCTCACTATGAAATAAATGTTTAAGCTGTGATAGAATTTGACAGGGGAATAGGAACCTTATATACACACAGTCTAACACTAATGGTTTATACTCCATTCTAAATTTGACACTTCAGATGATGAAGAACCTATGTTCCCATTGTCACTTTATTCATAATTTAAATACAGTATCTTGACCAATGTGGGAGGCATATGTAAGGTCCAGGACTGTCTTGATTAAATGCTAGTGAGTAATTTGGTCTAGAAACTTATGCCAGAATAGACTGGTTTGAAAGGGACAACATGCTAAAATGTTTCATTGGATACTATCAATACCATTCTTACAAAAGCATCACCTACTCTATGGTATATTTATTTATTTTTTCCTTGCTTTCATCAACATGAAATTTGGGTTTAGAGAGTATAGTTGAATATGAAAATCTTACCACCTTGAAAAAAAACAAATGAAAGATTCCTTAGGTTGTACATAATTTCACACTTAATATTAATTTTGAGGTAGACACAAAAACATATCCTAATAAGTTTCAGAAATTGTAGCAAGAGAATTAGAGACAAAAGATTTTATAAGAACTTGAAACAGAAGCTAATTCTTGTTAATGATTGTCTCTGGTGTGCAGTGCTTCAGTTTCAAGGTTTAGCATAACAAGGTGTTTAAATAGGGAAGATACATTAATAAAACACATGTACACATATGCAAACACACAAAATAAAGAGGCATCTAGGAGGTTCAATTTTCTATCAAATAAAAATTAAGTCCTTTATGTTAATATTGTATTTACTAAGTTTAATGAATTTCCATTTCTAATTATATGCTGGGAAAAATATTGCTTTAAAAAAGAATACTTGTGGGCTTCCCTGGTGGCGCAGTGGTTGAGAGTCTGCCTGCCAATGCAGGGGACACGGGTTCGTGCCCCGGTCCGAGAAGATCCTACATGCCATGGAGTGGCTAGGCCCGTGAGCCATGACCGCTGAGCCTGTGCGTCCGGAGCCTGTGCTCCACAATGGGAGAGACCACAACAGTGAGAGGCCCGCATACCTCAAAAAAAGAAAAAAGAATACTTGTACTCAAAGGGATGTAAAACTTAGTAGATGAAGACATTGTAAAATCTGTGTCAGATAAGCACAGTCACATTTGACATTGTTAATGTTTATTTATTTCTCCAGTTTGGGTGTGGTAAAAGCTATTAAATGTGGAGTAGGAGACCTGGAGGTAGATAGCAGTTTATTGGGAAGGGGATTATTAAAGATGGAATACTTCAGTTAAAATCTGTCTGCATTAGACTTGCTTATTCTTTGCACTGTGTCAACCTTAAACTGTTCATGAACAATAGAACGGTGGCTGAAATCATGTGATAATAATGTAGGCCCTTTTGGAACACATCCACGTCCAAACCAGGATTGCAACTGCCGAGGTATCACATCAGAGAAATACATTAAATATATTCATACAGAAAGGAGTAGAAGCAGGTGTGTGTGTGTGTGCGTGTGTGTGTGGGGGGGTAGGTGTGTGCAGACGGTGAGTGTGAGGCGAATTGAGAGGGCAGGTGGAAAGGGAGGAATGTCCAGGTGATTCCACAATATGCTACGGCACTCAAACCTTCATCAGAAGGCAAACCTTCCTCACCAAAATGGACTAAAAAACCCTTCTCAGCTTCCAGGATGCCTCAATGACACATAAGATTGGTGAAGGAGCCATGGTCTTAAGAACTAAGGTGAGCTTCTCTTTCTAATGTAACCAGCTTACAGTTGAACCATCATTAAAGTGAAGGGCACTAAGCAGCCTTACTATACCGAATACTAGTTTCAACCAGATTATACGCAATTAAATAAAACCACACATAGCATTTTCCTACCAAAATTATGAAAAGAAGCCATTTCCAGAATAATGCACATTTAAAGGTCATATATCCTCTGAAAGAAGAATACATAATTTAAATCTGCCTGGGAGCAGCTGGAACTTGCCCTCTAGCTATATAAAAATATTTTCTTTTTAATATTTACACAAGTATTCATTATACATAGTTAATCCCCCATTTAATCTTCCCTCCCTAAAATTACCCACACCATGCCTGAGTGATTCTATTTTGAAGAGCGTTAGAGATTTATGAAATTTTTATTATTGAAAGAGAGTAGAGAGAAAAATTTATTTTACTAGGTGATTGAACTTTTGTAGTTTTCAATTTTCATATGTGTGTCTATATTAATTCAGTTAGCAAGTATGTACCATAAGTAAGTAATAAATGCTTTCAGTCAAAAGATATTCTAAGAGACTTATTATATTTCACTTTCCTTTTTTTTTTTCAGTGAACAATCTTCCCATCCTTGTGGAAAAATTTTTCAAACAGCGCCAAGTGAAACTGCAAGCAGATAATATTGTGCAGGCATTTAAACTGACAGTCCAAGGAGAAGGAGAAACACTAAGCACCAAAAGTTAACAATGACCTAAAAAAGCTATGGAACTAACTTTTATTGATCATTTACTATGAAGCAGATCCTATGCTATGCAGTTTCCTTAAGATTATCCTATTTAATTTTGGCAGTACTTTTATCAGATCAGCTCTAGTACCCCTGTTTTAAGGGGCTAAAGAAACTGGAACTTGGAGGGTCTAACTGATGTATCTGTGATCATGTTATTGAAAGTAGTGGGGGTAACATTTTGGATGCTGGAAGCAGGGTGGGGGACTCATCTCCAAGGACTGAACCCCCCCTCCACTAACAATCAGTAGGCAAGAGCTTTCATAGACAAAGAGAGGAGGATACATGTAGAAACTGCACAGTCAGCTCTGACAGTCATCTTGAAATTAGTCATGCGGTGGTCTGATCAACTTCATCTTGATTGTTTTAAATAGAGTTTATCTTCAATTCCAGGGTCAGTTTGTTCCCATTTCATTGAGGTTAGTTCTCAGAACTGTGGCAGCTTATGTAATGGCTACAGTCTGGCCATGATGCAGTTAACTTATTCCACCTTGTGGAGGTTTCAGTATCTGTAATAGAGCTCAAAGGATATGGTTCAGAATATTATTGATAGCCCTTGAGAAACAACTAAAGGTACTTGACTTTCCTTAATGACTAAACTTTCATTATTTGGTCTTGTTTGACTGTTTTCCCTTTTTTCTGCATTTTTTCCACTTCTCTGATTAAATTTACTCATTGGCTAAAGTTTTTCTACAGACAAAAGGCAGGCTGAAGACGTGGTGGGCAAGGACCATAGGGTCCTGCCCTGTTTCCATCACACAGCTAAAGTACAGAGAAATAAGGACTACTTCTGCTCACCAAATCTGCTCTGTCTGCCTTCGGGTCATGGGAAGACTCCCAAACGCTTCCAGAAATTCTTGGTACCATGTTATTATTTTGACTAATGGGAGGTGAGCCAAAGCAGCATGTGTCACTTCTAGTGGCAGTTAGGAAACCTTGTGAAGCATCCACATTTTCTCTCACCAGTGCAGTAGCCATTGAGGCCATAAGATGACACACCAGGGCTGTAAGACCAATGTGGCTCCAACCCTGAGGCATAACAGTCTGCTGTGAACATCTACCCAGCAGCACCAGAGTTAGAATGAGAGAGTGAACACTTGCTTTGTTAAGCCACTGGAACTTCAGAGTATACTGGTTAATCGAACAACCTAGTCTGTCTGTCTTGACTAAAATATAAAAAGGAAATTTGTACCTTTTCCTGGTATTATTAAGTAACAAAGAGAAAGGTCACCTTACAGAGTGAGTATATTTTAAATGCAATATCACATGCTGCACTGAATAATAGAGTAACAACTAGCTTCCTGTAGCAATTTAAGCTTGAATTAATTAAAATTACAAAATTTAAATTTTACTTAGCCCTATGAGTCACATTAGAAGCGTTCAATTAGTCATGCATGGCTACTGGTTCCTGTATTGGACAGAAACACTGACAATGTAAAATACTTTGAGGGGCTGATTCCCTATTTACTCTATCATAGTAGATATAGGCAGTGAGCCCAATAATAAGTGGACATTGAAACAGATGCTTCTGAAATGCTTTTGAGCCATGAACCCTTTGAAAAAGGACTATGTACAGTCACTAAAAATAAAGTGGTTTGGGGAGAAAATTAAAAAGAGAGCCATGGGTTCTCTTTCCAAACATTTCCTTGCCTTTTCAAAAATATAAATATAGGGGCTTCCCTGGTGGTGCAGTTGTTGAGAGTCCGCCTGCAGATGCAGGGGACATGGGTTCATGCCCTGGTCCGGGAAGATCCCACATGCCGTGGAAGGGCTGGGCCTATATATATATATATATATATATATATATATATATATATATACTTTAAAAAACTGAATACCTCTATATGATATCTAATAGATATCATATAGGAAATATTAGAATTTATAGATCCTCGCAAGAAATACAAAAGTACTAAATAACTAGTTGTTGGTACACCTGCACTCTGATACACTAATTCTACTTTTCTGTCCACTGGCAACTCTGGTAATAGAATTTCACTGCAGATAGAAAGAAAAGATGGAAAGAAGACATAGTTTTGTTTTTTTGTTTTTGTTTTTGTTTTTGTTTTTTTTGCGGTACGCGGGCCTCTTACTGTTGTGGCCTCTCCCGCTGTGGAGCACAGGCTCTGGACATGCAGGCCCAGCGGCCATGGCTCACAGGCCCAGCCGCTCCACGGCATGTGGGATCTTCCCGGACTGGGACACGAACCCGTGTCCCCTGCATCGGCAGGCGGACTCTCAACCACCGCGCCACCAGGGAAGCCCAGTTGTTTTAATTAAAGTGAAATCTCAAAAGATTTGCTTCTTATTACTGCTCCTAATTCTAAGTGTGACTTTTTTTCTCATGTGAAAGAAAAGGGGAAAACAAACATGAGAAAGGAATTAACATAAATGGAGAATGAGAAACTTTTGAGCCAAAGAAAAACCAACTAAGGCATAAATACTTCTGTAACTTTGAGGCACTTTGAGAAGCTATCTTACCAATGATTCAAGCAGTTGTTTTTTGTTTGTTTGTTTGTTTGTTTGTTTGTCCTTTTCTTTTTTACCCAACTCTCCATCTCACTAAGAAACTAAGAAATAAACTCTAGGAAATTACCATATTAAGAAATCACCTGGAAAAAAATTCTCAGTATTCCAGCTTCAAGTTTTACAAGTATCCATCTTTATCAAGAAAAATTGGGCTATCATGAAATCCATTTAAGTAATACCTAGGGAAATACCAGCAGCTCTTTTCTCCTCAACCTATGAGAGTGTAAAGGAGAAAAACATGAGCACCAGGCCCACTAGATCCCACTTTTATTATATGATCAAATTCACTCTTGTACCACACATGGGATGCTCCATTCTTGACCCCTGATCTGATATGACAAGGGAGAGAGACCATCGGAGCAATATCTATCCTGTCTCCAGAATATTTTGTCATTGACATTGTTTGGAATTGTCAGTATAAAATGATGATAAAAAGTAGAACGCATTTTAGTTGGCTTTCTTATTTTTTTATTCTCTGTGGAAAAATTTTCCCCTAATCGCCTTCACAATGGGCATATCACTCTCACTGATGCACCTACATCTTGGTAGCTTCTCCAACTTGTCACATGGACATACCAGTGACATATGTATGGGACTATATCTGTGGAGGAGGCCAAATATTTACTTTTCCTGTAGCAAATTCACAATCCTATGAAAACGAAGCAGCATTCTTCTATTATAATGACTCCTTTTTTTTTCAACTTATAATTTGTGAAATAACTTCTTTCCACTTTTAAATTAACTTTCAATTTAGTATCAAATACCTTATGAAATATTTTCATTTTTTTGTCTAATTGATACTTAATTATTCATTTTTTCACTTTGGATTATCCTAATATTCTTTCCAGTATAGTTGGTATAAACTATGCCAGCCAAAGTAAGGACACCTTTTATGAGTCAGTGCCAATAAATTTTAAGGAATGAATTTTCTAACTTAAAAAAAAATGGCTCACAGCAGACTGAGCGTGAAATAAAAATAAAACCAAACCAAAACCTTTGAAACCCTAACATTTACCCTGAGGCTATTTAAAAACACCATGTTAGATAATATAGGTAAAAAATAGTTAATAATACTCCAATAGAATATATACTGAAATTCAGAAAAGATGGAATTTTATTCAAGTCAATTATTTATTTTTAATGAGAAAAATAGATTAGAGGAAAACCTAATGATGAAAAATATATAACAGTAATTCAGTTTAAGCTGAAAATGTCAGAGGTAGGAATGTTCAATTACTTTCTGTTAAATACAAGATATCAAATTTACTGCCATCGAGATCATGTATTATCTCATCATTTTTTTCCTGCTTTATGACAGCTTTCTCATTGCATCCACACCATTTCAGATTCACCACTATAGTTCCCATTCTAATAGTGCTAAGCACAGAGCAAAGTGCAATCAAAATAAAGACACAGATGGAAGTATAGATTGACTGACTGACAAACTCATTGGATGAAAGAAAATAACTCATAGAATATCATGTTGTATTCTTTGAAAAGGGAAAAAATGTGTGCAATGATTAGCCACAGGGTGCAATGATTATTTAACAGGTGAATAATCAAAAGTTTGTGATGGGGCTTCCCTGGTGGCACAGTGGTTGAGAGTCCACCTGCCAATGCAGGGGACACGGGTTCGTGCCCCAGTCCAGGAGGATCCCACATGCCATGGAGTGGCCAGGCCCGTGAGCCATGGTCACTGAGCCTGTACGTCCAGAGCCCGTGCTCCACAACGGGAGAGGCCACAACAGTGAGAGGCCCGTGTACCGCAAAAAAAAAAAAAAAAAAAAAAAAAAAAAAAAGTTTGTGATAAGCAATCACCTTCTTCCCAATTTCATGCTTTCCTTCCCCTCTCTTTCTACTCTGCAGGAATTCACAGTCCTATTAATCATAGCACATCTATAAAGCATAGAAATTTCAATGAACTTTATTATTTATCTCAAGCCTTTCTTTGGGGTTCCACACAAAAAACATTGTAAACTAGAACACTGTAGGCCAAAAAGAGAAACAAATGACTGAGGTATAGAGAATTGCTGAGTTAATTTTTATTTTTTTGAGATGTTACAGCAGACATAATCAGTGGCATCTGGAAAGATTTTGATCATTTTTATCTTAGGAATTTAATATAATATTGGCAAATGTTTGATAGCTGATGCATAATGTGGAGCTGCATTTATTAAGTACTGAAATAAGCATTTCTGAGTATATATCAAAGTAGATAATTGGAGAAACTGATCAACAAACATAGTGATCCAGAGAAAAAAGGCCATGGTATCAGAAAGAAATGACTCTGAATCCTAGCTTTGCAGATTATTACTGTGTGATGCTGTAATATATTTAATTCTTCCAAATCTTTTTTCAGAATCTGTAATGTGAAGATATCATCATGTCTCATAGGATTTTACTGAGCGTTTAACTTATTAATGTACAAAAAGTGCTCCTTACATGTTTCTAAAAAGTTTTAGGAAGCTATACATTTCTAGCATATGTCAGTTATGATTTTTGAATTGTGTAGTAATCTTAAAAAAAAGAGTGTCAAAATATTATTCATCAGAGAGATATAAACTTCATAAGAAAACATGACCTTGTGATTTTTGTATTTATTTGCCACTGTGTAGCAAGTAAAAGTAAAATCATACTGTTTCACAGTTTAAGTAGATTTCACTGTGGTTTAAATTCAGAAAAAAAAAAGTGGAAAAGTTAAGAGATTTAAATCATCTGAAAGTGCAAACAAGTATAGGCATAATAACCTAAAACAAAACAAAACAAAAAAACTGAACAAACCTAAGCAATCTACAAAACATTTACATTTCAAGTAGACCGTTACCTGACTGTGGTTCTTTTACTCACTAACTTGTAACTGTTCTTTAGAAGTAGTAAATAATGGACTTCTCTGGCTGTCCAGTTGTTAAGACTCCATGCTTCCACTGCAGGGGGTGTGGGTTCGATCCCTGATCAGGGAATGAAGTACAGCCAAAAATATATATATATATTGAAGTAGTAAATAATGTATAATCATTGCGTTTGGTGAATGTATTGTCAAATTTATTGGTCCCTTAAAATACTGAGAACTGATTTAAAAAATTCTAGTTATTTGTTTTAAAGGATATATAATCATAACAATAATAGAGGTATCTCAAGTGGAAATATGTACTGAAAACAAGGGTCAAGGAAGAAAGTGAAATGCAAAACCTGCACTTCACTGCCAAACTCGAAACAAAACAATTTCAATATATCAGTAGCATCCATTATACTAGTATAATGTTACTGAGTCAAATTTTATTGAGGTTGCAATTTTGTTTGCAATTAGTGCATTTGTTTGGTCATGTATGTGACTAAGGAACTTAAACCTTCAAGTTTTTATTCATTGTATTTTGTGGCTATGCAAATAATATTGTATTAAATATTAACAATAATCTTCAAGATGTTTGGTATACAGACAAATCACTTTCTAATAATCAATAATTGAAGCAACTACACAATATCATATTTTGTTTTAGCACCTTGGAAAACTGTATAATGCAAGAATTTTAGATGGTTATATTTGTTAGTTTTTGTTTAAGTTGGCAAGGTTCATCTCTCTTTCAGTAATGTTTTTCTCACCCTGCATTTCTGACATAAATTTCATTTCTGTGTCTAGTATTTCCAAACCCACAGGATAAAAAAATCTAGAGTCAAGTAAAATAAAAAAGGAAAAGGAAGTATATGTTCCCTTTTTAGGAATAAAAAATAATATTTATAGCATTTATCTTACTTTTTGAATAATTTGGTAGAGGGACAAAGTGATATTGTATAACAATAAGATGTTTTTGCATATTCTGGTTGTAAAAAAAGAGGAAGGACAATGGCCTCCTTTACAATTGTAGTGTGAAATATACATACAATTTAGGAAACGTGTACATTGACAGGAAGAAAAGAAGATTCTGAGGGAGATTAAAAAAAGATGTTGGAAACAGAAAGGACAGAGAGCAGAGGACGAATCAAGACTTGCTGGGTAAGAAGAAATTAGAGGAGAGAGAGAGGAATATAGGAAGAAAGAAGCCAGGAGGGAACAAAGGGAGGGAAAATAATCCTCCATTTATATATTTTTTCACTGATTCACTCAGTCATGTAACATATGATACACTAGTTTACCAAGAACATATTGAGCTCTGGTTATGTGCCGGCCCTGAGGTAGATGCTGAGTATGTACTAGGGAAAAAAAATTGAACACTTTGCTCAGTCTAGTAGAAGAGATAAACAAATGAACAAACAAATTTAAATATATCATTAATTTTAATCGTTATCAAAGAAAACAGGGGCACCTACTCTTGTACCTGCTGCTCACTAAACATAAGTTTGAACCACCAGGTAAGAAAAGAAGGTATAGAAAACTAAGCCTTAGAATTTGTCTAACTTTATTCTGTAATCACACAAGTAGAGCAGTTTATTATTTTCTACACGTACATCCTGAGTTATTTTTTTTGTTTGTTTGTTTGTTTGTTTTTAGTTCGTTTTCAGTTTGGGTCAGAAACAGATGGATTACTGATTTAACTGGAGATAAAATGTATTTCACATGCTGATATTCCTTTGCATTTTCCTCTGAATCATTCAAATTTCAGTACTGAGCATTATACAAAGGGCATAGGATGGCTGCTTTTATTTTAAATGTTAAAGTTTATAGTTGAACCACAATTTTAGTTTTCTCTTTGAGAGTGCTAATTATGCTAACATTTCTGAAAATCATATATGGGATTAGTAATAATATAATTTTCATGGTCATTTTATTATCAAATTAAAGTATTACAATATAGTTTGATCTTTGTGGAAATGTTATCCAGTAAAAAACTTGAGATGCACAGTGATGTGAGTGTATTTAATGCCACAGAACCATTCATTTCAATAGTTAAAATGGTAAATTTAACCTTATGTATATTCTACCACAATATAAAAAAGAAAAAAAAAGACATCCTAAGAAATATATGAAAATATAACAAAGAGGATTGCCCTACATTTCCTTGATCTTCAGCTTTCCTTCCTAATCTCTTAGTGCTGTGGTCCTCAGCCTCTATTATTTTTTAAGACACATTTAAGAATCTCTCTGATCAAACGATGTTTTCTTTGTATACATGACCAAACATACACAATATTTTGAATAATTTCGTAGGTTTCAAAGACATCCTTTAGTGTACATTTGAGCCTCAGAAAGGGTTTTCCCCTTAGAATAATCTCGGAACCATTTTCAATTCATTGAATCATTAGAGAAACATATCTCATGGAAAACAAAACAAAACAAAACAAATCATCAAACAAACAAAAGACTATGGCATTCAAAATGAACAACTCCTCTTCTTACCCAGTTCAGTTTTGTTGAGGAATCAGAACCAAGTAAATAAAAGGCATGGATGGATACTGTGGAAGTAGTGAGGAGGGATTGAGTCAAGACAGGAAGTGGCATTATCTAAAATACAAGCCAGATCATCCAGAACAGAAAGGAGCCTTACAGATAGAAAAGAGATGAAGAAGATAGAAAAGAGATGAAGAAGATTTTGACCACAGGCAAGGTTGTGAGAGGGTCTATGTGGTAGGCGATGAGAACAGGTATTCCCTCTTGAATGGAACATATAGAGATTTAGAGGTTAGGAGAATGGACACAGAAGAGACTGTGAGGGGATTAAACAGCTTTGTATGTATCAGCCTGTGGTATGTGGAACAAGTCATGGAGGCCACCACAAAAAGGGATGGAAATGGACAGGCTGAACAATGAAGGTTATTGTTCTCAGCGTGGAGTTGAATCTCTTACAAATGAGCTCACTGCTGGCAATAGAGATAATGTACTTGGTTTGCTACTGAACACATCTGCAGGATCACCACTATGGGAAATGTGAATGTGATCATTCAGTTCCTCTGTGGAGTAAAAGCTTGTCACTGGGCTTGTTGCTCTAGTTGTATGTCATTATGGAGACATAAAATGTGAGAACACATCAGGCATTTCATTTTATTGGTGACCTATCTAATAATCTACAAACAATATCCATTTGAAAGCATATAACTAGAGCCAGAAAGCAGCTAGATGATAGTTTTTAAAACATCTTTTAGTTATTTTAGAATTGCAATTTGGAAAGACTAAGAATTTAAACAACATAATTATCTTTTAAATGCTCCAATTTTGATATAATGTATGTTGAGGAATACAATTTTATGGTTCATAATACAAGCATATTCTCCCTCAACCTCAATTCCATCTTAGGATGTCCTTTATTTAGAGTAAAAATTTTAATAGCAAAACCTTAATGACTCATTCCCGTTCATGATCATTTATGGTCATTACAGCATAGGTCACTCACAGCTTCTGTTATTATCAGAACGTTAAAGACCCTGTCGGGGTTTCTCATTGTTATTTTCTTGACATCCATTTATTATTTACCACTGGGAACACCACAGATGGCCTAATATCCTTCTGATCCTCTTAAAGAAGAATGATCATTATTTTTATAGGTCATCCAGAGGTGCCCTATCTGTAAGTAAAGAGCTAGTGGAAAGAGAAATCATATTTGGAGAGTGATTAGCAATTGACCACACCTCACAAAGAAACCGGTGCAGTTAAACAGACTGTAACCAGACTCTTTAAACTTTAATCTACCGGGGAAGATGTGGATAAAAATAATGAGTTAAATAAATGTGAAAGCACGTCGTAATTGTTCATGATTTAGGAATTTTAGGATACAGATGACAAAAAAAAACCCTTACTCAAACTGGTTTATGCCAACGAATGTGTTGACTTCTATAACTGAAAATTCCAGAGAAAGTGATGGCTTTTGGAGGTTCAAATAATGTCATTAAATTTGTTTTTTCTCCATCACTTGACTCTGTTTCACTGGGTTACTTCCCTTTCAGACAGAAAATTCCATGTGGTTGCAAGATTGCTGCCCAACTCTTGGGATTACATCCACATTTAATAGGAAAGAACACTTACCCTCACATTCCCTGCCAAAGTCCAAGTACATCTCTTTGAGTAGGATACTATCTCAGGCCCAGCCTTGAAGATAGAGCAGTTTTCTCAGTAGTGTGAAAACTGATTGTTCTACTTTTGGCTCACACATTGCATATGTGCTAAAAGAAGAGAAAAAGGAAAAGAAGCTAGAGTTAGCTAAAGCAACAAATTACCACAACAATAATAAAATACAGTTAAAAAATAACCCTGATGTGATTGACATCAGTAGTGGATAAGGTCATCAAAGTCAATTAAAGCTAATGCCTTTACAAATCATAAAAACATATATTTTTTGAAAAAGTAAACCTTACATGCAAATCAAAACTACAGTGAGGTATCACCTCACACCAGTCAGAATGGCCATGATTAAAAAGTCTACAAATAATAAATACTGGAGAGGGTGTGGAGAAAAAGGAAACCTTCTACACTGTTGGTGGGAATGTAACTTGGTGCAGCCAATATGGAGAACAGTATGGAGGTTCCTTTAAAAACTAAAAGTAGAGTTACCATATGATCCTGCAATCCCACTCTGGGCATATATTCAGAGAAAGTCTAATCCTAAAAGATGCATGCACCCCAATGTTCACTGCAGCACTACTTACAGTAGCCAAGACATTGAAGCAACTAAATGTCCATCAACAGATGAATGGATAAAAAATGGGCTATTACTCAGCCATAAAAATGAATGAAATAATGCCTTTTGCAGCAACGTGGATGGACATAGAGATGATCATATTAAGTGAAGTAAGTCAGAGAAAGACAAATATCATATGATATTACTTATATGTGGAATCTAAGAAAAATGATACAAATGAACTTATTTACAAAACAAAAATAAACTCATATAGAAAACACAAACTTATGGTTACAAAAGGGGACAGTGGGGTTGGGGAAGATAAATTAGGAGTTTGGGATTAACATATATACACTACTATATATAAAATAGGTAATCAACAAGGACCTATTGTATAGCAAAGATAATTCTATGCAATATCTTATAATAACTTATAATGGAAAAGAATCTGAAAAAGTATATATGTGTGTATATACATACATACATATGTATAACTGAGTCACTTTGCTGTACACCTGAAGCTAACACAACATTTCAAATTAAGTATACTTCAATAAAAGAGATTAAATTTAAAAAAGTAAACCTTATAAAGGTATATATTTTTCACTATTATTTTGATTTAGTCCCAAGAGTGCTCTTAATTCATGGTGTTCTCGAGTTTCTTTCCTAAAGCACACACACAATACATATTCTAATTTCCATTTCTGCTTTTTTAAAGTAAAGTAAATTTTTAAAGAAACTTTCAAAATAATCTGATGGCACAATTATTGTTTTTAGACAATCTTCCCTTAAATTTTACAATTGTCTCTTATACTTGTGTCAACACCGATTTATTTTTATACATGCATAGAGCATGGTCATCTTCTTTTTCTAAAGCACACCCAAAGTACATATTCTTAGGTTTCCATGTTTGCTTTCTTTAAAGTGCAGTGAAGGACTTCCAGACAAGATTGTGTACCCCTGTTTCTCCCTATTCTTTCATGTTCCTCTCTGCTAAGTACAACTGTAAACTCTGGAAACAACCCAAGACTCAACCCAAAAAGAGCTTGGACAGGTTGTCAATAGGTTAATGGGTTAGAGACCTGAGAAATATCCCAGAGACAGAGGGCTGCATCCCCCACCCCACACACAGGAAAGGCCACCAAGACCCATTGTCTTCCAACCACCAGCTTAGCAACCGAAGGCAACCTGGGTGTATTCATTCTCCCTCAGGTCAAAAGAGAAGCTCTCTGACAACATCATGAGTAGGGTTGATCAATCAGGATATCCACAGACAATAAGGGCCAGAAGGGGAATCATTCCTCTTTTCCATAAAATTTGAGACAACCCTCCTGGGAGTCTCTTTGTCTACATGTACCTGATTCCTCCTTTTTCCAGAGACTTTGGTCATCTTGTGGTAGGAGGGAATGGGAGTTACCAGTGAGATCCTGTCACACCTCTCCCCTACCCATCCCAATCAGGGGAGCCCCCTTCTCCCCCTTTAGGCAGTATTACTGGGGAAAGGAGAAGACCAGCTGCAACAGATAAACCAAATAGACAAAAACAGAACTGCAAAAGCTCTAAAAGTCCACTGACAGTCTACTAAAGTAGGCCAAGACCAGTGATCTAAACCTAAAGAAGGTGACTGCTAAAATAATAAATAAAAAATGAAAATAATTTTAAAAGCCCAGAATCTTTTAACTGTGAGGAAACAAAACTTCCCTGGATTTTCCAGTATTCCTATAAATAGATCATAGTTCCTAAGATTTTATACACCTTGAAAATTAGACCTGGAACCATTTGTCTACTTGGTTGTTCTAATCTGAAAGATAGTAAAAGTTTTCCTCTCTCTCTGGTGTCCAAATAGTTACAATCTTGCTATATTCCTAGATTAAGCCACCAAGGAGCCTGGAATACCTGAGGGTATTCCTGGATACCTGAGGGTATCTTCTGACATATTTACATTTTAAGAAAGAATGAGGACATGGACATTGGAAAGAGCTCTTGTCTGTAGTATCTGAGACATTGGACTATCGGGTGCCCATCAAACATTTTATTTATGTACAAAACTTTTAGGAAGGTGGAAGTGTCAGGTTCTTTCCCCTTTTTATAAGTAGAGAAAAAATTTTCCTTTCTCACCTATAACATATCTAGGTGCCCATGTAGGAAAAATTCCCAACACTCTCATCTTGTCACCCTAGAAGTAAGATAAAATTCCTTAGGGGGTCTTATCCTTTATTATATATTATGATGTGTTTAATGAAAAAACCTGTCACTGATGCAGAATACCTTATGTATGAATTATTAGAATTATTTAAATGGATATTAAAGACACTCTACTAATATAATAGGTAAAATATTCAGGATTCAATTGAAAATCCCCCACCACTTAAGAAATAAGAAAATTATAGCTTAAATAATAAAAGACAATTAACTGATCATAATACTGAACTGAATCAGATGTTGGAGTAATCTTATGAGGATCTTAAAGCAGCTATCATAAAAATGCTTCAATGATCAATTGAAGATTCTCTTGAAATAATGTTTTTAAAAAGAAAATCTCAGAAAAGAACTAAAAGTTACAAAAGGAATCAAATGGATACTATAGAACTAAAAATTAGAGTCAAATTGATATTATACAGCTAAAAAATAGAGCAAAACAAATTTTCATAAACTTATTAGATGTACTCAATAGTAGAGATCATAGGGAACTGTAGAACAAGAATAAAAGATGTCACATGTGTTTCTTCAGAGTCCCAGAAGGAGACGAGAAAGAGAATGGAGCTAAAAGTGTGTGTGAATAAATAATGGCTGAACATTTTCCCAAACTGGAAAAATATACAAACCAACAGATCCAAGAAGCTGAGTGGATCTCTATCAGAATAAAGCCCCCCAAAATC
The DNA here is from genome assembly GCF_964341445.2 of Mesoplodon mirus. NCBI lineage: Eukaryota > Metazoa > Chordata > Mammalia > Artiodactyla > Ziphiidae > Mesoplodon > Mesoplodon mirus. The sequence continues at coordinate 124,696,960 of NC_138982.1, read as the reverse complement.
CAGAACACAGATAACATAATTAAATTTTGGAAAACTAAAGGTAAAGGAACCTAATTGAAAATGAGGTTTCCATACTTCACACCAAGTGGAAAAATGTTGATAGTAGTAGATTGTTATACATTACTTATGAATTTTGTAATACCCAGAGCAACCACTAGAAAACTATATGAAGAAATATATCCAAAAACACTGTAAATAAAGTGAGAACTTAAAGGTACTTTCAAAGCAATCTGATTAAAGTAATTTTTCTTAATTTTGGTATTCCCTCCCCCCATTTTTACCCTTGTCTCTTCCACACATGTATTTACATCAATTTTTAAAACCACAAGTTCCCATTAAGGGAGCCTTAGAATCATTGCTGAAAACATACCTATCTCAGGGATAAGGTATTTGAGGCTCTAACAGTTTCTTTTCCTTTTCCTACCACACACTGCAGCTCCCAGTCAATGGTCTCCAAATCTTATTGTTTATCAGCATGACTTAAAGAGCTTTTAATTGGACGAACTAAGCCAGAATTTCTGGGAGTGATATTCAGGTGAGACTCAGGAATTACTACAGTTAAATTTTTCCAAGAGATTCTGTTTAGCCAAGTTTGAGAACCAGTGATCTAAGTGGTTACTGGAGGAAGATATCTACACAAACATGTAAGAAAAAAATGACAGAAATGATCAATAAGGCAAGTCATCACTTATTTTAAGAATGGGCATTTCTCAAGTTTGGAGATTTAACCTTTGTTGTAATCATTTCCCAAACAACAGTTACCTCTCAGCCATCAGTGGCTTAATCTTGAATGTTAAGAGTCAAGTTAATCTGTAGCATTAAAATAAACCTTAAAAATAAAATTACCTAGAAAATTATAATGAATCAGAAACATATGTAATACTTTTGGACAATGACTGTCTGCTTTCCTTCCGTTTCTGGTTTGTTCTGTCATTTCTACTTATGTTTAACAATAATTGAACATTTGATGAGAATGTTAAATTCTGCTTTTGATAATATTTTTCTTTGGTTAAGATCTTTCATTTTTTATTTTCATTCAAAATGCTATATTTTTTCCCTTTTATTGGGATAAAAATTTTATACAGAGCAAGAATTACATAGCTTGTCACTGTTAAACTGGGTGAGTATTGACAAGGGTAATATTATCCAAATAAAACATTTTGCATCATATAGAAAGTTTCCTTACTCCTCGTTCAGTCAATTCAATAAGCAACCTCTGTATTCATTTCTACCAGAATGTATTTGTTTTGCCTGTTCTTGAACTTCACATACATAAAAACAGACATTATAGACTCATTTGTGTCTATCTTTTTGGCTCAGCCTAATATTATAGCTGTGAGATTCATGCATTTTGCTGTGTATCTTAGAATTTCATTATCATGTATTGCTGAGTAGCATTCCATTATTTGAATGTAACATAATTATTTTGTCCATTTTCATGCTCACATATATGTTAGTTTTAGGTATTGGCTGTTATCAGTAAAGCTGCTCTAAAGACTCTTGTTCATGTGTTTCTAAGGACATATATTTTCATTTCTCTTGGGTGAGTTTTCTCCAAGGAGGGCAAATGTTATGTCACACCTTAAATGTTTAACTTTAAATGACTTTTTTTAGAAGTTAACTGTACTGTTTTTAAATTCCAAGAAGTAATGCATCAGGGTTCTAGTAGCTCTACTTCCTTATCAACATTTGGTTTGGTCAGTTTTTCATTGAATCATTCTCATGGGTGTGAAGTAGTAAAGATTATTATTTTGCAGAATTTTTTTTCAAGTATGATGACATGAAATTGTTTATCTTTGAGACAAGTAATTTAATTTTGAGGTTTATATTTAATTTATTTTAGGAAGAAATTTAGTTTTCTCAATTACAAATATCTCATTGTAAAGAAAAGTCTGTTTTCTGAGTTTTTAAAAAGGTAATAAACCGAATATAATCATGATTTTCTTTCTCTGTAACTTATCTTTGGCCTAGTGGAGATTTTACTTTTAAATTTTATTATTATTATTATTATTTTTAACACCTTTATTGGAGGATAATTGCTTTACAATGATGTGTTGGTTTCTGCTTTACAACAAAGTGAATCAGTTATACATACACATATGTTCCCATATCTCTTCCCTCTTGTGTCTCCCTCCTTCCCACCCTCCCTATCTCACCCCTCTAGGTGGTCACAAACCACCTAGCTGATTTCCCTGTGCCATGCGGTTGCTTCTCACTAGCTATCCACCTTATGTTTGGTAGTGTATATATGTCTATGCCGCTTTCACACTTTGTCACAACTTACCCTTCCCCCTCCCCATATCCTCAAGTCCATGCTCTAGTAGGCCTGTGTCTTGATTCTTGTTCTACCCCTAGGCTCTTCATGACATTTTTTTTCTTAGATTCCATATATATATATATATATATATATATATATATATATATATATATATATATATATATATGTTAATAAAGGGAATTTGTTTTTCTCCTTCTGACTTAATTCACTCTGTATGACAGGCTCCAGGTCCAACCACCTCACTACAAATAACTCAATTTTGTTTCCTTTAATGGCTGAGTAATATTCCATTGTATATAAGTGCCACATCTTCTTTATCCATTCATCTGTTGATGGACACTTAGGTTGCTTTCATGTCCTAGCTATTGTGAAGAAAGCTGCAATGAACATTTTGGTACATGACTCTTTTTGAATTATGGTTTTCTCAGGGTATATGCCCAGTAGTGGGATTGCTGGGTCATATGGTAGTTCTATTTTTAGTTTTTTAAGGAACCTCCATACCGTTCTCCATAGTGGCTGTATCAATATATATTCCCACCAACAGTACAAGAGTGTTCTCTTTACTCCACACCCTCTCCAACATTTATTGTTTCTAGATGTTTTGATGATGGCCATTCTGACAGATGTGAGATGATATCTCATTGTAGTTTTGATTTGCATTTCTCTAATGATTAGTGATGATGAGCATCCTTTCATGTGTTTGTTGGCAGTCTGTATATCTTCTGTGGAGAAATGTCTATTTAGGTCTTCTGCCCATTTTTGGATTGGGTTGTTTGTTTTTTTGCTATTGAGCTGCATGAGCTGCTTATAAATTTTGGAGATTAATCCTTTGTCAGTTGCTTCATTTGCAAATATTTTCTCCCATTCTGAGGGTTGTCTTTTAGTCTTGTTTATGGTTTCCTTTGCTGTGCAAAAGCTTTGAAGTTTCATTAGGTCCCATGTGTTTATTTTTGTCTTTATTTCCATTTCTCTAGGAGGTGGGTCAAAAAGGATCTTGCTGTGAGTTATGTCATAGAGTGTTCTACCTATGTTTTCCTCTAAAAGTTTGATAGTGTCTGGCCTTACATTTAGGTCTTTAATCCATTTTGAGTTTATATTTGTGTATGGTGTTAGGGAGTGTTATAATTTCATACTTTTCCTTGTACCTGTCCAGTTTTCCCAGCACCACTTATTGAAGAGGCTGTCTTTTCTCCACTGTATATTCTTGCTCACTTTATCAAAGATAAGGTGACCATATGTGCGTGGGTTTATCTCTGGGTTTTCTATCCTGTTCCATTGCTCTATATTTCTGTTTTTGTGCCAGTATCATACTGTCTTGATTACTGTAGCTTTGTAGTATAGTCTGAACTCAGGGAGCCTGATTCCTCCAGCTCCATTTTTCGTTCTCAAGATTGTTTTGGCTATTCGGGGTCTCATGTGTTTCCATACAAATTGTGAAAATTTTTGTTTTAGTTCTGTAAAAATTGCCAGTGGAAGGTTGATAGGGATTGCACTGAAACTGTAGATTGCTTTGGGTAGAAGAGTCATTTTCACAATGTTCATTCTTCCAATCCAAGAACATGGTATATCTCTCCATCTCTTTGTATCATCTTTAATTTCTTTCATCAGTGTCTTATAATTTTCTGCATACAGGTCTTTTGTCTCCTTAGGTAGATTTACTCCTAGATATTTTATTCTTTTTGTTGCAATGGTAAATGGGTGTGTTTCCTTGATTTCACTTTCAGAGTTTTCATCATCAGTGTACAGGAATGCAAGAGATTTCTGTGCATTAATTTTGTATCCTTCTACTTTACCGAATTCATTGATTAGCTCTAGTAGTTTTCTGGTAGCATCTTTAGGATACTCTATATATAGTATCATGTCATCAGCAAATAGTGACAGCTTTACTTCTTTTCCAATTTTGATTCATTTTACTTATTTTTCTTCTCTGACTGCTGTGGCTAAAACTTCCAAAATTATGTTGTATAAGAGTGGTGAGAGTGGGCAACCTTGTCTTGTTCCTGATCTTAGTGGAAATGGTTTCAGTTTTTCACCATTGAGGACGATGTTGCCTTTGGGTTTGTCATATATGATGTTTATTACATTGAGGAAAGTTCCCTCTATGCCTACTTTCTGCAGGGTTTTTATCAAAAATGGGTGTTGAATTTTGTTGAAAGCTTTCTCTGCATCTATTGAGATGGTTATATGGTTTTTCTCCTTCAAGTTGTTAATATGCTGTATCAAGTTGATTGATCTGCATATATTGAAGAATCCTTCCATTCCTGGAATAAACCCCACTTGATCATAGTATATGATCCTTTTAATGTGCTGTTCGATTTTGTTTGGTAGTATTTTGTTGAGAATTTTTGCATCTACGTTCATCAGTGATATTGGCCTGTAGTTTTCTTTCTTTGTGACATCTTTGTCTGGTTTTGGTATCAGGGTTACAGTGGCCTCATAGAATGAGTTTGGGAGTGTTCTTCCCTCTGCTATATTTTGGAAGAGTTTGAGAAGAATAGGTGTTAGCTCTTCTCTAAATGTTTGATAGAATTTTCCTGTGATGCCATTTGGTCCTGGGCTTTTGTTTGTTGGAAGATTTTTAATCACAGTTTCAATTTCAGTGCTTTGGATTGGTCTGTTCATATTTTCTATTTCTTCCTGGTTCAGTCTTGGCAGGTTGTGCATTTCTAAGAATTTGTAGATTTCTTCCTGGTTGTCCATTTTATTGGCATAGAGTGGCTTGTAGTAGTCTCTCATGATCTTTTGTATTTCTGCAGTGTCAGTTGTTACTTCTCCTTTTTCATTTCTAATTCTATTGATTTGAGTCTTCTCCCTTTTTCTCTTGATGAGTCTGGCTAATGGTTTATCAATTTTGTTTATCTTCCAAAGAACCAGCTTTTAGTTTTATTGAACTTTGCAATCGTTTCCTTCATTTATTTTTCATTTATTTCTGATCTGATCTTTATGATTTCTTTCCTTCTGCTAACTTTGGGGTTTTTTTGTTCTTCTTTCTCTAATTGCTTTAGGTGCAAGTTTTCATTGTTTATTTGAAATGTTTCCTGTTTCTTAAGGTAGGACTGTATTGCTATAAACTTCTTTCTTAGAACTGCTTTTCCTGCATCCCATAGGTTTTGGGTCATCGTGTGTTTGTATTTTTTACAGATCTTTTCCGGTAATTGATATCGAGTCTCACAGCGTTGTGTTTGGAAAAGACACTTGATAGGATTTCAATTTTCTTAAATTTACCAAGGTTAAATTTGTGACCCAAGATATGATCTATCCTGGAGAATGTTCCACGAGCACTTGAGAAAATTGTGTATTCTGTTGTTTTTGGATGGAATGTCCTATAAATATCAATTAAGTCCATCTTGGTTAATGTATCATTTAAAGCTTGTGTTTTCTTTTTCATTTTCATTTTGGATGATCTGTCCATTGGTGAAAGTGGGGTTTTAAAGTCCCTTTCTATGATTGTGTTACTGTCAATTTCCCCTTTTATAGCTGTTAGTATTTGCCTTATGTATTGAGGTGTTCCTATGTTGGGTGCAGAAATATTTACATTTGTTATATCTTCTTCTTGTATCAATTCCTTGATCATTATGTAGTGTCCTTCTTTGTCTCTTCTAGTAGTCTTTATTTTAAAGGCTATTTTTTTCTGATATGAGAATTGCTACTCCAGCTTTCCTCTGATTTCCATTTGAATGGAATATCTTTTTCCATCCCCTCACTTTCAGTCTGTATGTGTCTCTAGGTCTGAAGTGGGTCTCTTGTAGACAGCATATATATGGGTCTTGTTTTTGTATCCATTCAGCCAATCTGTGTCTTTTGGTGGGAACATTTAATCCATTTACATTTAAGGTAATTATCGCTATGTATGTTCCTATTCACATTTCCTTAATTGTTTTGGGTTCGTTATTTTAGGTATTTTCCTTCTGTTGTGTTTCTTGCCTAGAGAAGTTCCTTTAGCATTTGTTGTAAAGCTGGTTTGGTGGTGCTGAACTCTCTCAGCTTTTGCTTGTCTGTAAACGTTTTAATTTCTCCATCAAATCTGAATGAGATCCTTGCTGGTTAGAGTAATCGTGGCTGTAGGTTTTTCTCCTTCATCACTTAAATATGTCCTGCCACTCCCTTCTGGCTTGTAGAGTTTCTGCTGACAGATCAGCTGTTAGCCTTATGGGGATTCCCTTGTGTGTTATTTGTTGTTTTTCCCTTGCTGCTTTTAATATGTTTTCTTTGTATTTAATTTTTGATAGTTTGATTAATATGTGTCTTGGCATGTTTCTCCTTGGATTTATCCTGTATGGGACTCTCTATGCTTCTTGCACTTGATTAACTCTTTCCTTTCCCATATTAGGGAAGTTTTCAAGTATAATCACTTCAAATATTTTCTGAGTCCCTTTCTTTTTCTTTTCCTCTTCTGGGACCCCTATAATTCGAATATTGGTGCATTTAATGTTGTCCCAGAGGTCTCTGAGACTGCCCTCCATTATTTTCATTCTTTTTTCTTTATTCTGCTCTGCAGTAGTTATTTCCACTATTTTATTTTCCAGGTAACTTATCCATCCTTCTACCTCAGTTATTCTGCTATTGATCCCTTCTAGAATATTTTTAATTTCCTTTATTGTTTTGTTCATCGTTGCTTGTTTCCTCTTTATTTCTTCTAGGTCCTTGTCAAATGTTTGTTTCATTTTCTCTATTCTATTTCCAAGATTTTTGATGATCTTTACTATCATTATTCTGAATTATTTTTCAGGTAGACTGCCTATTTCCTCTTCATTTGTTAGGTCTGATTGGTTTTTACCTTGCTCCTTCATCTGCTGTGTGTTTTTCTGTCTTTTCATTTTGCTTATCTTACTGTGTTTTGGGTCTCCTTTGTGCAGGCTGCTGGTTCGTAGTTCTCGTTGTTTTTGGTGTTTGTCCCCAGTGCCTAAGGTTGGTTCAATGGGTTGTGTAGGCTTCATGGTGGAGGGGACTAGTGTCGGTGTTCTGGTGGATGAGTTTGGATCTGTCTTTCTGGTGGGCACGTCCACATATGTTGGTGTGTTTAGGGGTGTCTGTAGTCTTATTATGATTTTAGGCAGTCTCTATGCTAATGGATGGGTCTGTGTTCCTTTCTTGCTAGTTGTTTGCCCTAGGGTGTCCAGCACTGTAGCTTGCTGGTTGTTGAGTGAAGCTGGGTGTTGGTGTTGAGATGGAGATCTCTGGGAGATTTTCGCCATTTGATATTATAGGCAGCTGGGAGGTCTTTTGTGGACCATTTTCCTGAAGTTGGCTTTCCCACCTCAGAGGCACAGCACTGACTCCTGGCTGCAGCACCAAGAAACTTTCATCCACATGGCTCAGAATAAAATGGAGAAAAAAATGAAAGAAAGAAAGAAGATAAAATAAAGTAGAATAAAACAAAATAAAGTTATTAAAATAAAATATAATTCTTAAGAAAAAAAATTTATAAAGTAAAAAAAAAAAAAAAAAAAAAGAGAGAGAGAAAGAAAAGACAACCGGACTGTCAGAACCCTAGGACAAATAGTGAAAGCAAAGCTATACAGACATAATCTCACATAGAAGCATACACATACACACTCACAAAAAGAGGAAAAGAGGAAAAAATAATATGTCTTGCTCCCAAAGTCCACCTCCTCAATTTGGGATGATTTGTTGTCTATTCTGGTATTCCACAGATCCAGGGTACATCAAGTTGACTGTGGAAATTTAATCTGCTGCTCCTGAGTCTGCTGGGGAAAATTCCTTTTCTCTTCTTTGTTCACCCAGCTCCTGGAGTTCAGCTTTGGATTTGGCTCTGCCTCTGCATGTAGGTCACCTGAGGGCATCTATTCTTTGCTCAGACAGGACGGGGTTAAAGGAGCAGCTGATTCGGGGCCTCTAGCTCACTCAGGCTGTGGGGAATGAGGGATATGGATGTGGAGCGAGCCTGCAGTGGCAGAGGCCTGTGTGACATTACACCAGCCTGAGGTGTGCTGTGTGTTCTCCTGGGGAAGTTGTCCCTGGATCCCGGCACCCTGGCAGTGGCGGGCTGCACAGGCTCCCGGGAGGGGCGGTGTGGGTAGTGACCTGTGCTCACACACAGGCTTCTTGGTGCCGTCAGCAACAGCAGCCTTAGCATCTCACACCCATCTCTGGGGTCTGCACTCATAGCCACTGCTCGCGCCTGTCTCTGGAGCTTCTTTAAGTGGCTTGCTTAATCCCCTCTCATGCACCAGGAAACAAATAGGGAAGAAAATGTCTCTTACCTGTTCAGCAGCTCCAGACTTTCCCGGACGCCCTCCCGGCTAGCCATGGTGCACTAATCCCTGCAGGCTGTGTTCATGCTGTCAACCCCAGTCCTCTCTCTGTGATCCGACCGAAGCCCGAGCCTCAGCTCCCATCCCCGCCCACCCGGTCGGTGAGCAGACAAGCCTCCCGGGCTGGTGAGTGCCAGTTGACACCGATCCTCTGTGCGGGAATCTCTCTGCTTTGCCCTCCACACCCCTGTTGCTGCACTCTCCTCTGCAGCTCCGAAGATTCCCCCTCTGCCACCAGCATTCTCTGCCCGCCAAGGGGCTTCCTAGTGTGTGGAAACCTTTCCTCCTTCATGGCTCCCTCCCACTGATGCAAGTCCTGACCCTATTCTTTTTCTTTTTTCTTTTGCCCTTCCCGGGTACGTGGGGAGTTTCTTGCCTTTTGGGAGGTCTGAGGTCTTCTGCCAGCGTTCAGTGGGTATTCTGTAGGAGTCGTTCCACGTGTAGATGTTTTTCAGATGTTTCTGTGGGGAGGAAGGTGATCTCCACGTCTTACTCCTCCACCATATTCTCTCGAAAAATATTGTTATTTTTTTAATAAATGATGTCACAGAGCTTGGTTTTTTGTTTTTGTTTTGTTTTTTTACTTAGTGAAATAATTTTGAGAATCATCTATATTGTTTGTGTCAAAAGTTCACTCTTCTTTTAAATTCAGATATAATTGATATATAATATCATGTAAGTATAAAGTGTACAGAGTGTTTATTTGACACAATTATATATTGCAATGTGTTTACCACTATAGCATTAGCTAACACCTCCTTCAGGTTATATAATTATTATTTCATTTTGTGGTGAGAACATATAAAATCTATTTTCTTAGCAACTTTGTGGTGTATAATATAGTACTGTTGACCATAACCACAATGCTTTTCATTAGATCTCCAGAACTTATCTTCTAATTGCAAGTTTGTATGCTTTGACTAAAATATTCCCACTTTCCACACCCCCCCAGCCCTTGATCACATCATTCTACTCTCTTGTTTCTAAACGTTCAGCTTTTGTAGATTCTATATTTAAGTGATGTCATACATTATTTGTCTTTCTCTGTCTGACTGATTTCATTTAGCATAATACCCTCAAGTTTTATCCATGTTGTTGCAAATGGCAGAATATCCTTCTTTCTTATAGCTGAATAATATTTCATTGTGTGTGTACACATCTGTGTGTACACACATCTTTGTTATCCAATCATCCATTGACAGACACTTACGTTGTTTCCATATCTTGTTGATAGAACTCAATGACAAAATACTAAAATCTGATTAAAGCACTGCAGTAGAACTGAACAGACATTTCTCCAATGAGGACATACAAATGGCCAAGAGGTGCATGAAAAGATGCTCAACATCACTAACAATCAGGGAAATGCAAATGAAAACCAAAATGAGATATCATCTTAAACCTGTTAGAATGGCTATCATCAAGAAGAGAAGAAATAAGTATTGGCAAGAATGTGGATAACAAGGAAGCCTTCTGCACTTGCTATTAGTGGGAATGTAAATTGATACAACAACTGTGGAAAATAGTGTACAGATTCTTCAGAAAACTAAAAATAAAACTACCTTATGATCCAGAAATTTCACTTCTGGTTATATATCCAAAGGAAATGAGAATGGTATTGTAAAGATATCTGCACTCCCATGTTTATTGCAGCATTATTCACAATTGTTCATTTCTTTCACGAGTACCTAAACTAATGGTTGGCTTAATACCAGACAAAGCAGATTTCAGAGCAGAGTTTTGTCAGGGTTTATCAGAGTTTCAACACTCCACAAAACTGCAGCAGCAAACACGTTCTTTTAAAATTCAAAAGGAATATTTGCCAAATAGATGATATTCTGGGTCATAAAGCAAGTTTCAATAAATTGAAAATTATTCATTATACAAAATGCGTTATTTAAACATAATTTTTTCATTCATTCACCTGTTGACATACAATATAAAAATCACAAATATTTCTCAATTTATAAGGTATAGGGTATTTAAAAATCTGAATAATTGATAAAATAGCTAATGTGAAATCCCCAAGAAACATGGATTATTATAAATATGTGTCTTTAGATCAGTGACTTATGAATAACCTCTTTTAAATAGGAGAAGATAGAATAGTGATAATAAAAAAGTAGACAATTATCTCCTTTTAAAAGTTACTGATTTTCTATTTAAAAGTAACCAGTTTTTCATATATTTGTAGAATGAAGTATTAGACTTTGAATGTTCTCTACTACTTTGGAGTGAAAACAAGGTAGGTGATTATCCAAATCAATTTTACTCGAGGCTGATAAATTTTTCTCCAGTTTTTAAATAACAATGCTTAATGTATTTTCTATAATGTTGTTCCTTATATTTATTATATATACATATTTTATTTCTTCTACTTAAATATATCATAATCAAGTATATTTTTTAAACTATGTAGTGATTCTTATAATATTGTTTTATCACCAAGTACAGTGTCTGTATGGAGAGTATATTAACCAGTTATATTCTAAGATTAATTTTAAACTTTATTAATCTATATTGTTTGTTTATAGGTGATGCTTAATGAAAATAAAAACGATTAAGAGTTGACTGATCTAAATTAGAATCTTGTGTCTGCCACTTTCCAGATTTACAAACCGAGAAAAATAATTTATCCTTCTGCTTATCAGAATTTTAGTTCTAAATGTAATGGGAATGAATGATAAAGTATATAGTATATATGTATATTACTATTATTATTTATTTTTTCTAGTACATGATTTCCTAGTTGTAGAACCTCTATCTATTGCAGTTTTAATAGTTTGAGCCATTTCACTGCTTGGATAGAATCTCTTCTATTTGTTGCTGCTAATAAATCATATATTTTGGTGAAATTCTCTCTCACAGTGACAGGTGGTTACAAAATTTGGAACCTGTTGTCATATTAACAAAAGTCATGTGAGCAAAGGCTTGATAAATAATTGCCCATTGGAACGTTTGCTCCTGAAAAACTTCCTTTTGAAAACCATTCACCATACTCTAAAGACCTTTGTATTTTACTACAGAATGACTTGAGGTCATGTGATGAAAAACCCAGAAGATAAGAGGCCATTCACTGTGTCCTTTGTCCTTTGTCCTTCCATTCATTTGTCCTTTGTTCAGGTATCAGTAATTTAATGAAGTGCCTTGTAAAGTTTCTTAACTGGACAAATGAACTTTTAAGAATCTTAAGGGAATTTACAATTCATCGCATTTTGTATCCCTATATAGAGAGGGAACTGTCTTAAAGAGATTTGAAAGTGTGAATTTTGTCTAATGTGGTGGATTACAATTTAACACAAACAAAACTCACACTCTTTTTAAAGGACTTGTATCAGCTTGAACTGAATGGGCGTAGTTTAAATGAAAATAGATTTCTAGCTACTAAATACATCTGGTCAGGAAGCAGGCCAAAAAATTTACTCATAACCACACATCATTTTCTACATAAAAGCAAAGATATCAAAAGTCACCCTAAGAGTCACTGAGAAGAGTAACTTTAGTAACCACTTCCAGGGAGTAGAACCAGATCTAAATTGTGGAAAATCTCCTATAGTGAAGGAAGGGGGAACTACATTTCTTCCTCGACTTACCATGAGGTAACCGACTTACCATGAGTTAACCACTTAACTGATTGTTAATTATCATAAATTGAAAATGCATTTATTACACCTAACCTACAAAACATCATAGCTTAGCCTAGCCTACCTTAAATAGGCTCAGAATATTTACATGAGCCTACACTTGGGCAAAGTCATGTAACACAAAGCCTATTTTATAATAAAGTGTTGAGTATTTTATGTAATTTATTGAAAACTGTACTGAAACTGAAAAACAGAACAGTTGTATGGGTACAGAATGATTGTAGTGTATTCGTTGTGTATCCTCATGATCCTGTGGCTGAGTGTGAGCTGTGGCTCCTGCAGCTGCCCAGCATCACCTGAGAGGATTGTATTGCATATTGCTAGCCGGGACAAAGATACAATTCAGAATTGGAAGTACAATAGATACTGAATGCCTATCGCTTTTGCACCACCATAAGGTAAAAAAAATCCTAAGTCAAACGGTAGTAAGTTGAAGACTGTCAGTAGTAACTCTTGATTGGCTGGACTTCAGAGTTTCTACACAGAAGAAATTGTCAAATGCTCTCATTTCCTCCCTCCTTAATTTTTGAATGGCAGCATCTATTGATCTATTGTTATTTTCCTGCCACTGTCTCACAACTCTCTGTAGGGTTTTCTGGGAGCAGTTGTCTTTTTCGTGTCCAGACTTCAACACTAAAAAGATGCTCTTTAGGTATACAGCTTGAGGAACCTTATCAGAAGCTGCAATTCATTTAGTTGAATAAACTCTGAAATTTAAACCTGACCCTGTTTACATGATGAGACAAGGTTTTGGAAGTCTTGGGAAGGGGTGAGTGAATTTTGCATGTGGAAAAGATGTGAAGCATTAGGAAACAAAAGGAGGATAGTTCCATACTATATAACAGTTGGTATTCAACAAATCATACTCTTGTTTACAACTCCTATGCTCACACTTTGATGATGTGTTTATTCACAAGACTTTATTTCACCAGTTAGACATCACAAGTGTGATGAAAAAAAGTCTCAGTAAGTATGTACACATTGGAGCTTCCATTTTTAAGATTCCCTCTTAGAAGCCAGTAGTCACATAAATGAGCTCCACTACACCACATGGAACAAAATAATTGCCAAGCTAAGTCAAGGTAGAACACATAGTCATGACAAATATTACACTGTTGATGTTTTATGCCATTACATTTGGGTTTGATTTGTTATTCAGCAATAGATAACTGAAACAAAAATAGAAGTAATAAAATGGAAAGCCATTCTTTCTACTTTTTTCAGGCTAAAATTTAGCCTATTAAATAATTTATGAAGTTATATGTTATGAAACCATTGACTTTATTTATGGTTTGTCTCTAAAGGATATGAAATAGCTGCCTAACACAGTGTTGAAATATGGCAGGTATAGAGATAATCATAGCTACCATTTTTTTGGCATTTTGTGTGGTAAACACTGCCTAAAGAACTTCATAAACATTATCTCAATTAATCCTTACATATGGACTTCCCTGGTGGTGCAATGGTTTAGAGTCCGCCTGCCGATGCAGGGGAAACGGGTTCGTGCCCCGGTCTGGGAAGATCCCACATGCCACAGAGCAGCTGGGCCCGTGAGCCATGGCCACTGAGCCTCCACGTCCAGAGCCTGTGCTCCATAACGGGAGAGGCCACAACAGTGAGAGGCCCACGTACCGCAAAAATAAATAAATAAATAGATAGATAGATAGATAAATAAATAAATAAAAATAAATCCTTACATCGACTCTTGGAGATAAATATTACTCACTTTAGAATCATTATTTTATTGATGAGAAAGTCAAATTCTAAATTTGTATATAAATTGCTCAAATTCAGAGCTAACAATAGGTAGTAGGAACTGGTATGTGAGCCTGGTTGTATTCTAATTCCAATATCTAGGTTCTTACCTATTTCCTATTATTACTTCAGTGATCCCAGTTCTATTCCCACCGCATTTTTGTGGGCAATTCTTCCTTCATCTTTTTTTTCTTTCCTTGTGAGTATAAATGTGAATTTTTTGGTTTCTAAGTTAGTGAAAGTTGCATTTATGCTTTTCAGAGAGTGTTTTCATTAGAATTGGAAGGGACACTTCACATAATCAAACTTGATGATAAAGCTTCTGCAACCTCCCCCCCCCCCGAGTGATCTTGAGTATGTATTTTACAAAGTTTGGGCTCCTTGCTTACAAATAAGATGACTTATTTTCTTCTCCCAGTCAGTGCCTCCAAGTATAAAGAAAATTACAACTTCCATCTGAAACTCTCCATTTATAAATGGCCCTTCCATGAGAATTTGTAATGACTTGATCTCCAGATGCGATAGTATACACATGTTTTGGATTGATTTTGGTAATCATTTTTCCTTCTATATATTTTCTTCAATCTTGCCAGTCAGTTTCAGCCATTGATCATGCTCATGATAGGTGACAGGAAGATTAAACTGATCCAGTAGGGAATGTGAAAATTGGAGATGGAAGAGAAGATGTTGATATGAACTGAATCAAGTTAATCTTTTTCCAAACACTAACATGCCTTAATACTAGAAACATCTGCCTTTATAGACTGCTGGATTAATAAAAAGTCACAGGAAATTAAATTTTGAATAATTTTATATTATTCTCATACAGCAGTACAGTTGTCTCTCCCAACTTAAGTTATCCAGGTAAGTTTTAATATTCAAATGTATACATTTTGTTTTGGAGAGCAAAGCTATGCCAAGGATAAGTACATATAAAAGACACTGCACATAGAGAATATTATTTTTATTTTGAGAACATTCTAAGTTGTGTATTGAAAAAAATCTTTCAGAAAAAATAGAAATTTAAAAACATATTTAAAGTGCTGACTCCATGTATGACATGAATCTTAGGAGACATACATTCATTACTTGCACCACAAGTAAGGCTGATTTATGGAGGCAGTAGCTTGGGTTAGAAAGAAATAGAAGAAACTCTAAAATATTGATATTAACAGGATTAACTAGTCAATTTCTTCATATATCAGTGACTTGGTTTTGGCCTATTTCTCATGACATATTTTGCATTTTATTATAGCTATTCTTTCATTAAATATAAGATACAAAGAGAACAAACACAAAATATATCTGTCCCCATTTTTCCCCCTTCAAAGCTTATTTAATGTTATTTTTATTCTCTATGTATATGTACTTTGGGCAATTTGTAAAGCTTATATTGAAAATTACCCCCTTGTGAAAATTCGGCTTTTTTTTTTTCATTTTAAGAATAAGTTAAATTTACATTGGTTATAAAAATAAAAAGAAATAAAACACTTTGTAAAACCTTGTGAGATGTTATTAACTTCTCTTCTCTTTTAACTCAAAAAAATCCTAAAAGAAGATAATCTATATGAGAAATAAAATTCCAACATGAACTAGAAGTGAATACTGGCTTATCATTAAAAGTGTGTCTTTTAACCCAGTGCATATCAAATTTTTGTGTACGTCAGAATTACCAGAAAGGCTTATTAAAAGGCAGACCCTGGGCCCTTCTCTCAGATTATTCGGATTTACTAGGTCCATGGTTGGGTTCAGAAGCTTACATTTCAAACAAGTTCCCAGGTGGTGCTGATGCTGCTCATCTGGGGACCACGTTCTGAGAACTACTGCTCTTACCAACTGTTTATTCATTAAATTCTCTGACTGGTCACAGTGTAGTGTAGAAGCCAAAAAACTGTGACTCAGGGTGAGGCAAGATTACATAAAGCTTTCTCTTCTTTTGAATATATAGAGATAGGTTTGGCAATTTTTTTAAAAATACAAAATATTTGTCAAGTCATAAGCTCTCTCACTGCAGAGATATTATTCAAAATAAACATAAATGCAACACTTTATTAAAGTAAAAGTATTTTTACTATTAATATACAAATGGCAAAGAGTGACAGTTTTGATATACTGTAAGCCATACTTTCAATGTCTCTCATAAATACAAAACTTCAACATTTGCAGTATATTTTTTACAGTTTAGACATATATATACAGCATTTCATAAGAACATACTCTATTAAAACAATAAGAAAACTTTGTGGTAGTTAACTTAAGAATATAGAATTTGAATGGCATATATAATTTAAAGAAAATAAAAGGCAGCATGTTTTAATGCATACTGAACACAGCATAGAATCCACATACCAAAAAAATAAGATTTTTTTAAATCTTTATTTCTAAGTTCACAGATACCTAACAGAGTTTAGAGGCAAATGCTAAATCATGAACATTCCTTTAAGAATTGGAACAGATATGTTTCCTCTTAACAGTACCATTTACTTTACACAATGCTTGTTCTGTAAAAAAAAAAAAAAAAAAAAAAAAATCCTACTTGCAAAACTGAATCATAGGTTCTGTCCATTTTAACACTCTCCTCTGTATTTCTCCTTTGGGTCAGTATAATTGGCCTTAATTTTTATCTACACAATCTTCCTTGTCCCTGTTCCAACACTTCTCATACTAAGATCCTTCTTACCTAATCCAAATGTCAGAGGTCTGCTTGCCTTTCTGGATTCTTTCAGTTCTTTGCTCCTCTATTCTCCTATGCCTGGTTGTGATTTGAAATGCTCCAACAGTAATTGCTTTGCTTATTCTTTTCCAAGGAAGGCTAAAACCAGATGCTAAAAGATAAACATTTTAATTTTGGAAAACAATTAAAATAAGTGGTAATATTAAATTTGTATGGTCAATCTTTATATTAATTATGAATGTCATGTGATCAAAATTCTGAAAATATTATTAAAAAATTAAAGTGGTGGTACCAATTAATGTAGTTAAGGTATGGATAAAATCCTATAGTGAATAATAAACTATTTTTCTAAGAATATTAAATATGTTATCAAATAAATATTAAGCATTGCATATAATATGAATCTCTGAGGATAAATTATTAGCACTCTATATAATGTTGTTAAATAGCTGCATCGACATGGGAAAATGCAACTTTTAAAAAAGGAGAAGAGGGACTTGGAAGGAAATTATATTTGTTCAGCAACTACTACATCTAGGCTCAGTTACATATGTAGTCATTTCATCTCAGAACATTATTAAGCCTCTGAGTAGAAGGCTTTTTTGAGAGATTTTCATTTCAGGATTGAAGCACTTCATTTCTGTGACCTTCCACAGTTGAATTTTGACATATGTGATTTCAGTGTGAAAGACAATGCAATAATGCTTCAAAGGGTTACTAAGAAGATGCAAATATTTTCTCTCTAAATATAAGTAATGCAAACCATCTCATTTAAAAAATGTATTTTCATCTACTCATAAAGTCTGTTGAATAAGCACTTGGAGGGATTGAAGTTGAGCATTTACATTATTCTCTGTGAAAAAGAATATTTCAAATTTAATAAGTAATTGTAATATGCTATTCCACTACTTCCTAAAATTAAGAAGTGGAGATTATTATTCCTATCGCTTCAGTTGTAGATATTTTTATCAGTGTATCTTATCATCAACAATGAAGGATGACTTATGATACCCAATCAAATATATAACAGGAATAATGTAGACTCAAGTGACACCACAATAATTTACCCTTTTTTAAAAAGTGTCTGTTGTCTTTGTCTTACAACTAGTAAAACTCAATTTCAACAATATCTAGAATGTATTTATTGTCTAGAACAACAAGAACAAATTAAGTATATTTTGTGTGTGCATTAAAAGAATTGCTTTGCCATGAGTGGAAATAAGTTACAGAGTATAATTTGTTTCATTGAGATTTTGTATTGAAGGTGAAGTAGTCTGAACTGAGCTTATTCACTAAATGTAAATAAGAGAGTATCATACAAGTGTCATAGATATAAGCAAAATATATCAAGAAAGATTGCAGGTTTTTTTCTTTCAATAAAGCAGAATGTCATGCTAATCCAAAGGCACAAATACATATTAAATATTTAAAATAAGAAGCATAAACTTAAGGTGTGAGTATAAAGTTCCAATTAATTGTTGGCACTCAAATAATTTGATTAATACAAACTTTCTGTTTATATAAATGTTTAATTCAAAGACCAAGGTTCATGTAAACTTTGCTGGATCAAATAGTCTTTGAAAAAATGTTTTTATAGGTATTAATAGTAAAAACTGAAGTAAAACTTGAGAAACATTACATTAATATTAGACATTAGTATCAATAGAATGGCCATAAATCAACCCATGAAAATAATAAATCAAAATTCTTACATTTCTTTGCAGATCATTGTAAAATGTGTTGACACATTAATTTGTGCCAGTTTTAAAAACAAAATACTGCTAAAATGCTGATATTATTGTTCCCTCTTATATTTTATTGAATATAGATTGTCATTGCCTAATTGCACATAACCTATCAAGAAATACCAATATTTTCACTGATATCTTTGCTTCTTTGTTTAAAGTAGCATAGGCTTCTGATTATTTAACACTACTTATATTCAGTTCAATATTTTGACATTTTATATTAATGTTTAAGTGTACTCTTAGACAGTAAAAATAACATTTATACCATTGGATGGATATGTTTAGTCTAGAATAAGAATGAAAAATAAGAAACAGATCATTTCAGTTCTACTCATATTTTATAATTTACTACAAGCCAGCTCTTATTTGGAAACTTTTATAAGTAGAGTCATTTGGAGCATTCCATTGAAATGTAAAAAGAAAAAAAAAGTTTATCACAGTATTGCCTTGCTCTTGTAGGGCCTAGAGTTCAAAGACAAGAGATAAGGACCACTCAGACAATTGAAACAGTGCACTTGAAACAGTCTGTTTACAGTTAGCTCCAGATTATCTCTTAATTTCAGATCATTACTCCACATTAGTGGCAAGAAATTTAACAGCATACATATGTATATATATGTGTGTGTGTGTGTGTGTGTGTATATATATATATATGTATATATATATATATACATATATATATATATATATATGAAATATTTATTTAAACTGCTTTACATAGAAAGCCCAAAGAAATGCGAGAAACAGAACTTCCAAACTGAGGGAAAAATAATCTTTGTTTTTTATTATGATTTCTCTGCTCTTGAAGTATAGTGTGGATATAACAATAGTAAACATGCTAAATTGCTTTCTCAGTTTTCCTAATTCTTTCACCATAATTACTTTAAAAACTCGTAGCCTTATCCAGGAAAAATTAGTGTCCATGCCTATTGCTTCATGGACACTTTGTTAAGCTTGGTTACTCTGCCCAAACCAATTCAAGTATTTTGTTTAGTTTTAACACATTCATGCAAAAGGGAAAAAACAGTAAAATAAAGCAAACAGATGATCGGACAAACATAACTTAAACAGCAACAGACAAATCCATCAAAAGACCAGTTGGATAATTCCTACTCAAATTCCTAGGTAGGTACAGGAATATTTTTCTTCAGAATATTCCTGAAAATATAGCAAGGAGAGATTCCTACTTCATATAACCCTGTAAATTATGGCAAGGACACTGTAGAGATTTAGTGTCTGAACGTGCAGATGGGCAGGTTCTGTCCTCTGATAACCATAGTTTTGGAGAATTAGTTAGTTGTCTCTCCTTGGTTGACAGTTTCAAGTACTTTGTAAATAAAAGTGTTCATAAGTGACATTAATATTACATTTAATATTTGTCAAATAATCTTCATAGAGAGATACCCTAAAGCAGGTCACTCTGCACTGTTAAGACTTTCCTCCAATGTTCTATTGGTCTGCATT
Source organism: Mesoplodon mirus (assembly GCF_964341445.2). Lineage (NCBI taxonomy): Eukaryota > Metazoa > Chordata > Mammalia > Artiodactyla > Ziphiidae > Mesoplodon > Mesoplodon mirus. Next base: position 124,677,122 of record NC_138982.1, on the reverse strand, counting down.
CCATAACCAGTGCATGTTTGAGCTATGATACTACCTGAAACAAGAAATTATGAATGTGATGGGGCCTAAAGAAACCTTTGGCTCTCTAGGGTAAGAAATAATCTAAAACCTGCTCCCAACTGGTATGTATATTTATAACCATAAATACTTTTTCTTTTACCTTACATATAAGTGAAAATCATGTTTCAGCCTTTTACCTCTGGGAGCTTGCATAGCTTGGAAGTTAATAAGTATTTTATTCTGGTATATATTACTAATAAGTGACATTAGAAAGTTTGTGTTGAATAGTTAAGGAATTTCTTCTACTCAAGTTGTTTATCAAAATCTTAAAATGACTTCTAGCTACAACATCCAGAATAAAAACAGATAGTGGCAATTCAATTGTTTATCAATGACACTTTTATGGCAATGTCTAAATGTCAATTTCTCTGTAACTTAACCACTAAGGATTTTAATTCCCATTAGGCAGTTACATATAAGGATTGACCTATAACACTGGGAAAATGAATTTTTAAACAAAGATTATCTAAAACAATGGGCAAAAATGTATCTGAAGATATGATTTGAAGTATTTGAACACTAAAGACTCATTTATTGATAAAATTATTTTAAAGAGTAAAAGGTAATCACATATTTATAAGTATACCAAGACAACATTGATATTGTTCCCATTTCAATTTACTTTATTTGAAGCTGAGGGCAGAAATCAATATTATTTTCACTTGCAATATATTTTATTTGTGTGTCATCCATTGTGAGTGAATATGGCATATATAAGAGATAGAGATTTATGGAGTCTTTCTAATCTAATTTTACACACAACTAATATTCATTTAAATGGGTAAAAATTTTGATCTGGCACTTCAGTCTATTAAAAATTCAACTTTGAAGTAACATTGTAATTATAACTTAAAAAGAGTTTTCCAAAGTTTCTCTCAATATTTAACCTCTGCTAAAGATAACTGGCTCCTTCAAGCCTAAGTTCCCTGAAATTCTCTGGATGAAAAGTGTAACCTTAATTAAGTATTTTCATCTTAAACTGATATCCACTTTAATAATCTATTTGCCCAAGATTGGATTAAAAAACATGCAGTGTTTTCTTATACATTTAGCTCACAAAGATTTTGTTTTGTTTGTTTTTTCTTAAGCCCCTACTTGTGGAGAGGTTGTGTTATGAAATATAGTTCTTATGAAGTAGAGCACTTTATCCATATAATAAATTGCAGTACTTCAATCATAGAGTCAAATTGATACCCAAGAATTGGTGCCGGTCAGGTCTCTATATTGAAATTCATAACAAAAGAAACAACAACAGCAACAACACAACAACAAAAGGAAATGGACCATGGGCAGGAGTATTTGATCATATGTATATGTATACAAGCTATTCCAAGCTAGAAGTTTCCCAAGAAATTAAGGTCAGTGGAATGGTTTTGGTCATAGGGTCACTGCAATCTAAATGCTCTTTGTAGCATTCATTGTTAAAGACTCTGTGATCTTGGTGTTATGCTTTGCTGTCGTCTTCTTTTGATTGAATGATGTCATTAGAAACCTTAATTTCTATGGTTTCTGGATTTAGGACTTCTTTCCCATTTTCTTCTTTTAAAGGCAATTTTCTGGAATAGAATAGAAAAATAATAAGCAATTGGCTAAGGCACTTTAACTGGTATCTCTTAACATTTAAGTTATTGTTTTGTAGAAGAAAATAGAATACGATTATTAGAATGAAAAAAATCAGATTTGTTAAATATCAAATTGACAGAAATATAATCTAAAAGATAATAATACAATATTGTCTACTGTAAAAATGTGATGTAATGAATAATAATTAATGAAACAAGATATTTGCAGATTTGGATGCACCAAATTGTTCATTATAGGGTGGCTTTGGTTTAATAACCCTCTGGTGTATTAAAAATATAATAAAGTGTTTTGTAGTATGAAAAAGCCAAAATAATTTTATATGTTAACTAGCTGATTTACTAGTACTCCGGTTTTTCAAGTAAAAACAATCAACAGATGCTGCCATATCTGTTACATAAAATTCAAAAGCTGAGTGAATTAGTGATATTTTTTTGGAACTTAATACAAATAGATATATTTCAGGACTTTTCCACTTTTTTATATTTATTATATATGTTTCTTTAACTGGTCTCTTTTCACTATTATTTTTTCTTAATATTTTTGTAATATTTATAGCATTTTTTGAGATTTCCCAATTTTAACCTATGAAGCAATAACAATCTTTGTTTCTTAATATTAAGACAGCTTTACAAATCATACTATGATGACACTAAATCAAGATTTAGAGTTTTTTCTACCAGCCTAAAATCAATGCTTTACTATTACATCTAGTGCATATGGCTTTGAAGGCAGTATTTCCTCCTTTGACAAAATAATTTTTTCACATCAAAAAAATTAAGTTACAAATAGAATTCTAACTCACCTCTGTGACTTCAGTCTCACCATTTTATGGAGTAGTGAATGCTACTATGCTAGTTCCTCTGGGATTTATTTGTAATTTCTTTTATGTTTCTGAATGAGAAGAGAAAGCCATGTCTTCTGAAATTCAAAGCTATTATGCGAAAACTAACCAATCGAAAGTAAGTTATTTCATTGCTGGAGTGAAGCAACATCTACTTTGTACTTACTAGGGCAGGCTCTCTTTTATGTTTATTATAAGTAGTGCATTCAGAGTTATTTTCTCCCATTCCCAAATACTGAAAACATTGATAATAAAGGATTATAAAAACAATGGGTTATTTCTAGCAGCAAAATATACAGAAATTTAGAGCTTGAATGGGAGGTGAGCATAATGCTTAATATATCTCTTACTCACAAAACTATGTATTAAATTTGTAATTAACCAGTGTTTTCAACTAATTATGGAATGGTGTATTTTTGCATATGTATTTATTCACTATTTATATTTATGTTATATTGTATTTTTAAAGATTGCTGTTAATGCTATTATTTTTATGTTGAGTATTTCTTTTCTTCAATTGAGAACCAGAGTAGTTATTAAATCATCTTGTTTTGGTTTGGTTTGGTTTAGTTTGGTTTGGTTTAAAAATACAGCCCTTTCTATGTAAGGGCATTTTCTTAACTAGTCTTCATACACACCATTATATCATAGTCAGTGTTAATTAATAGATAGGAATTTGCTTTGCTGTGTAATATTTTGCTTCATTGAAAAGATTTCGGATTTCCAAAGGGAAGTGTATAGATGTGTTTATTTCACCCTATTTCTATTTTAGACTGTCATATTCATATTCAAAGCAATAACTAATTTTCTGACACATTTTTATTTCAATAAAGATCAATCACATTTTACAAGTATCACTTTCTTTCTTTCTTTTTTTTTTTTTTTGCAGTATGCAGGCCTCTCACTGTTGTGGCCTCTCCCATTGAGGAGTACAGGCTCCGGACATGCAGGCTCAGTGGCCATGGCTCACGGGCCCAGCCACTCCGTGGCATGTGGGATCTTCCCAGACCGGGGCACGAACCCGTGTCCCCTGCATCGGCAGGCAGACTCTCAACCACTGTGTCACCAGGGAAGCACTACTTTCTTAAAGAATAAGATAGTGTAGGAAAATCCAACTTTTTGACATGCTTGCATCATTTTTAATATTTTTGCATAAACTTATGTGTATATGTGTGAACAGGAGATTTTTCTCTGATGATAGAAAATCTTCATGTGAAGTATCTCTATAGAAAATGGATTTTAGATATTCACATGCACTTTCATTGAAGAAGAAACAACATTGTTTTTAAAATGATGTTATTTGTCAATATGTGCTACAAATAATGATAATGTGTTCATTACTTTACAAATACTTATCCAAGAATAATTAAGCATTTCAAGCTACATACTCAGGTTCTGTGAGTGGTGTGGTTTCATTTGGCTCATTTACTGGGCTCCCATCTTCATGGTTAGTAATTCTTTCATCCTCTGTTCTCATCTCCACTATTGGTTCTTTTGATCCATCTTTCCTAGAAAAATAAAGAAAAAAAAACTTACCTATTAAATGTAAAAAAAGGATGCATTATGGAACATGGTTAAAATCTCTACAAAATCCCGCCACCCATGGATTCTGATCCAGCTTGGTCAGAATAATACCACTAGGATTTTTTTTTTCCATTTAAATTCATCTAGCCATATATTGTTCAGAAAAAATAGAAAGAAGAAATTCCATTTTGTCTAGAATTCTTTTCCTCTTCAAAATTGTGTTAAATATTTCACAAAAGTAGTTCAAATTTTCAATTTGATTATGCAGTTTCTTTTGGAAAATAAATGAAAATTATTTCATTAAATAAAATTTATAACATGAAGTAGCTTCTTCCCCTTAATTAGCCATACACATTAAAATATATATTTTTTATTTTAAAAATAACATCAAATAAAAACATGTTTTATTTGAAAAATAACATTGCTTCTATATCAAAATTTGGAAGTTAAAATTTATATATAAGATGATTTTAGTTTCAAATGTCTCTGAATTTATATGATTTTAACTATAATGCAACCATTGACGTATTTAATATATTCATGTTTTCAAGAAAATAGTTTAAAAAGAACAATATTGTAACATATATGCATGATTATTTTCACTTATAATTTCTTATCCATGTCATTTTATTAGATGTCTAAAATCTGAAATTAAGTGTAATTTATCATAATTGTGAGTAGAAATTTTACTGCAAGGTTTTGTAGCACAAAAAAGTAAATGAAAGAAAAACAAGGAAGCCATTTGCTGATGATAAAGAATGAAGTGAGATATAATGGTTGAGAATGATGTACTCATCATACAGATTTCAAATATGGCACACGAAAAAAAATTAGGAAGGGATGGGTGTTTTCAACTACCCAGGAATATAGTCTTACCATAAAATCCCACAATTGTGCCCTATGTATTTATCTAAATGAGTTGAAAATTTATATCCACAAAAAAATCTGTGCATGAATCTGTACAGAAGTTCTATTCATAATTGCCAAAAATTGGAACAAACTGAGATGTCTTTCGACAGGTAAATGGATAAACAAGCTGTAGTACATCCATACAGTTGAATATTACTCAGCAATAAAGAGAAGTGAACTATCAAGCCAAAGAAAGACATAGAAGAACTTTAAGTGCATACTGCTAAGTTAAATAAGCCAGTCTGAAAAGATTACATACTGTGTAATTCCAACTAAACGACATTCTGGAAAAAAAAAAAAACAAAAAACAAAAAACTATAGAGACAGTAAAAAGATCAGTGGTTGTCAGGGGTTCAGGATGAGGGAGTGAGGGCAGGATGTAATGGTGAAGCACTGGTCATATTAGGGCAGTGAGTGTACCCTATTTGATACTGTAGTGGTTTCATCATCATCATATGATGATGATTAGTTCTCTAAAATCAAGTAAACTAGGATTATATTTAAAAGAATGCAAACAACAAAAACCCAACAATGGCTCAAATATTTAATAGACCTCACAAATGCTGAGACCTGAAAAAGAAAAAAATATTAAGGCTAATAAAACACTTTGATCAGGTGGCAGGTGTGATGTTGTTGCTTTTATTTGAGTATGTAGGTACCTCACATAAACACACAAAATTTTGAAGAAAATCTAGAAGTCAACAGTGAAGCACTCTTTTTACACCTTTAAAATTCAAATGTCTGCTGGAGCTGGTGGTTCAAACATGTTTAACAACATCCCCTGTTTTGGGGCTCCAAGGAAGCAAGATCTATATAATAGTAGAGATGATAAAGAAGCACTTCATCATTAGATTTTAGTTGTTTTTTTTTTTTCTTGGTTGTTTGCTGTTGTTGTTATTCTTCAATTGATTCTTTTAAAAAATTATTCATGATAGTAATGCTCTTGATGACATAGAGGATAATACTGTTTGAAAAACATGGCTATTGATGATTCAAAAAATCATCAAGATGAGCAGAAAAATGATTCAAAAAACAGATTTTATTTTTAATTATTTTAATAACAGGTACAGATCTGTGATGAAATGAAACAGAATGTAAAGAAAAGATAGAAAAGATAGTGAATTTGGATTTTAATTGTATACATTCTTACCAAAAGTAAACAGATAAGCAAAGAATTTTAAACTAGAAAGGATAAAATAAACATTATCTAAAAGAAATGAAGGTGTAACATGAGAAAATGGTGAGTTGTCCTAAAATCTTTATTTTTGGTTTTAATGATCTTTTTGATTTTTAGCTTGTTAGCATACAGTACAGAATAATACAAAAAAGTAGAGAGGGAAAAGTGACTCTCCCTACCACTGACTGTAGGATATTTAGTTAATCTATCAGAGAGACAATTACTGTTGCATATTTTTACCTTGTTTCCAAGAGATACTGTAGGCACATGCCAGCATGTATGTGTGAAAGTGAATTATTTTTAAACAAAGCATAACATACTAACTGTGTGTAATTTTCTTTTTCAATTTATACTAGGTATTAGCTGGAAGCCATAAAAGAGCATTTAGAACTGCCTTAATCTTTTTCATGGTGCATACTTTCCCATTGTATATATTCACAACAATGTATTTGAACAGTCTTTAACTGACAAACATTTAGCTTGTTTCCAACATTTCCTATTACAATAAATACTATCTGAAGCACACATATAACCTACATGAGTCTAATTCCTATTCTGTATAAATTACACTTAATTATTATCCTAGTGATATCAGAATAATTACCAATATGGAATTATAAAGAGTGACAAAGCAATATTTTGTTTAAATTGGCATAAAATATATGCCAAAATTTATAGAAAATTTTACAATTTATAAACTGGTAAACACAGAAATTCTGGCCAGATTTCTGGAACTGATTATTAAGCAGAAAATGATGACAAGTGTAGCAGAGCAGTTAAGAGGATGTGTCCTAGAACCAACCTGGCTGGCTCTCCCAACTCACTGCATAAACATTTCTGGCTTGGTTAGTAAAACAGAGAAGATAAAGATACCAAATTAATTTCTGCCATGTCCTTAGACTAGTGCCTGACATACATGAAGTACTCAATCATTGTTAACTGTCATCATCATCCTAGGAGGGCAAGGAGGATTTATGTTAGGAAATATACTACTAAAACTTGCAACTTGAACAAATTAAATAGGAACAAAATGGAAATATCTTGATGCAAACTGAGAAATAATATTTTATACAGTTGATCAATTCTTAAATGAAAATGTAAAGTTCATATAAATAATGGCATCACTAGCATAATCCAAACTTTGGGATAGATTGGGGAAACTATTTACAACAAATGCAACATCAAATGATTAAGGGTCACATTATATAATCAACAAGTGAGAGAAAAGTCAAACAACTCTATGAAAATGTGTAAAGAATATGAACAGGAAATTCCAAGAAGAATAAAATGACCAAAAGAAAATCATAAAACAAATAAGCTCAGACTCATCCCTGATTAGAAAAATGCAAATTTTAAATGATATTTTTCACTTATTAGATTGAAATATAAACTGATAATAGGCAGTGTTTGAGAAGCACTGTAGGAAATATATGTTCTGTGATTATTTGGGATGTGAATTGGGAAATACATATTCTATGATTATTTGTGAGGTGAATTGGTACTGGCTTTTGTGAGCAATTTGCCAGTATTTTTCAGTTTTGATCTTCTATTCTATATGTAGGAGCTTCATCTACATTTACAACAGGATTGATGTAAAAACGAAGTTCAAAACAGCATAATATACTTTAATATTATAAAGATATTAAAAGTCTTATCTAAATTGTAACAATAGAGAAGTGGATAAATATACTATGATGTATAATATTATGGAATACTACTTATTTATTTTAAAAGAGTCAGAAATTCATGTACTGAAATGGGACATTTTGAAGCTGCATTGTTATGTGAGAAAAATTGCACACACACACATACATATAAACATATGTACATATAAAAATTAGTGTGGGCTTCCATGGTGGTGCAGTGGTTGAGAGTCCACCTGCCGATGGAGGGGACACAGGTTCGTGCCCCGGTCTGGGAAGATCCCACATGCCGCGGAGCAGCTGGGCCCATGAGCCATGGCTGCTGAGCCTGTGCGTCCGGAGCCTGTGCTCTGCAACAGGAGAGGCCACAACAGTGAGAGGCCCACGAACCGCAAAAAAAAAAAAAAAAAAATCAATGTGTGTATGTGTGAGGGGAGGTGTATGTTTGTGTGGTGTGTGAAGTCAGATGTAATTCTTACCTTTGCTTCTCTAGCTTTTTCATAATGTTTTTATTTATTATTATTATTATTTTTATTTATTTATTATTTTATTTTTTATTTTTTATTTTTTGTGGTACGCGGGCCTCTCACTGTTGTGACCTCTCCCGTTGCGGAGCACAAGCTCCGGATGCACAGGCTCAGCCACCATGGCTCACGGGCCCAGCCGCTCCATGGCATGTGGGATCTTCCCGGACTGGGGCACGGACCCGTGTCCCCTGCATCAGCAGGTGGACTCTCAACCACTGCGCCACCAGGGAAGCCTAATTTTTTTTATTTTTGAATTTCTGTAGTTTGAAAATTATATGCTTAGGCGTAGTTTTTTGTTTGTTTTATTTTGATTTTTATCCTTCTTGGTGTCTTCTGAACTTCCTGGATCTGTGGTTTCATGCTTGATATTAATTTAGGGATGTTCTCAGTTATTATTGTTTCAAATATTTATCCTGTTCCTTTCTTTCTTTCTTTCTTTCTTTCTTTCTTTCTTTCTTTCTTTCTTTCTTTCTTTCTTTCTCCTTCTGATATTCCTATTGTGCATATGTTTAGCCTTTTGTAGTTGTCCTACAGTATTAGATATTCTGTTTTCTTTTTTTTCAGTCTTTTTGTTGTTGTTGTTGTTTGTTTTTTAGTTTTGACATTTTCTGTTAAGATATTCTCAAGATCCTTTCCACAGCCATGTCTAGTCTTGCTAATAAGCTGGTCAAAGGGATTTTTCATTTCATTATGGTGTTTTTGATCTCTAGCATTTCTTTTAGATTCTTTCTTAGAATTTCCACCTCTGCTTACATTTTCCATCCCTTATTCCATGCTGTCTACTTTATCTATCAGAGTTCTTACCATAAAAAGAAAAAAAAATTCTTAGTCTGATGATTCCAACATCCCTGCCATATCGAATCTGGTTCTGATGCTTGCTCCATCTCTTCAAACTGATTTTTGCCTTCAGTGTGCCTTGTAATTTTTTCTTGATAGTGGGACATGATGTACTGACTAGAAGGAACTGCTAAATATAGGTCTTTAGTAATGTGGTGGTAAATTATGGTGTAAAGAGGATGCATTCCATATTCCCATGATTCAGTCTCAGCCTTTTAGTGAGTCTGTGCCCCTGGACTGTGAACTTCATAATTTTTTTTCTCTTTTTTTTCCCCTTTAAGTGGAACAGGATGGTTAGAGTGGACTTGCGTTGGGTATTTCCCTTCTCCCATGTGGCAGTAAAGGGGGCCAGCACTATGTATCCCTCTTTCTGCATGCTGAAAAGCCATTTACACACACAGACACACACACACCCACTTGACTAGTTACTTCCTATTCTTTTTTATATTTTAGTTCTTTCACAACTTGCTCAGCTAAGTCTGATTAAGTAAATTCATTCTTTTTTGAAAAGTAATATTTACAACAGAAGTTTCTTATTTATTTATCCATTTGATTGTTTTTTAATCTAAATGTGTTTCACATCACAGTAACTAGTTGATGGTAGGGACTAGTTTGCTTCCTCACAGTTGTATCTCTGGAGCTTAGATAGTGCTTATCTATCTAGATAGTGCTTATCTAGGTGTTCAATAAATATTTGCTATTGCAAATTAATGCTTGGGTAAATAAGAGTATACATAAAGTTTGGTAAAATAATAATCTTTAACCATTTTATAACATAAACTATGAGAATTCAAGATAAATGTTAATTTATATTGAAAGCCAAATAATGGAATATTCTAGGACTTTACACAATGCCATCCTGTATGCCATTGACTTTAATTTCTCTTTTTTTCTGCAATATAATGTTCTTTAAATAAGAATGCTCTAAGTCTTTAGTTAATGTGTTTTGTAAGAAATCTACACAGTCTTATAACTTGTGATAACATGAAGGGACTAGTCTTAGAATGCTTGGGGTCATATTTAGAAACTAGTATATATCCAATTCATCAAATCAATTATGTCCTATTATTCATTGAGGTTTTATATAATGTTTTTCCAATTTGAATAATGAATTTTTGCAAAAGAGTTGAAAACTTTTTTTCCTAAAGCAGAGGAAACTGTGATTTAAAAACTTATAATGGACAACAAACATGGAATGAACCATGTGTTTTCATCTTTCCAAGTCTTTAAGGTTAATTAAACTTGGCAGGAATTACAAACAAAAGTGTTGGTGGATAAATTACCAATTAATAAAGTCAAACAAAAACAAACAGCAGAACTTAGATGTACCTCATTTTTTGCATATGGTCTTCAACACCTCTGTAATTAATTAAGACAAAAAAGTGAAGGTCCTTTTGGATTTTTCTCTTTCTTTCACCCCAAAGTTGAGTCAGTCAGCAGTACTTGACTCTACCACATCTATATTTGGGTGCTATACACTTTTATATGCCTATAATACTACTGGCTTGGTACAGAAGACCATCATTTTCTACCTGGAATATTTCAAGATTCTCCTACCCAGTCTCCCTGATTTCAAATCTTTCCTTTTCACCTACCAACCCTCCAGTAATCCTTCTTCACAAGTAGCTAAATAAACCGTTAAAAAAAACTTTCAGTTGCTTTCTATTTTGAAAATATTTCCTTACTTTGACCAAGAAGATTTAATACATTTTTACTCAGATAATTCTCCCACCTGATTGGTACCACTCTCTTTCCCTGCCTCATTCCACTCAGATCCATTTGGCCTTTAAGTAACAAGCTCATTCCTGACTTAATGGCTTTTGTATTTATTGTTACATTGCTTAGAACGTTCCTCCCCTTGATCATTATATTTCTGGCTCTTTATCACCCACGCTTCAGCCTAAGTTTCACCTCCCTGGAGGGGTCTTTAATGAACCAACCTCTAGTAACAATTGTCATTCTGTTTTTCATTTTTCTTAGTGCTTATCACTACCAGACATTTTCAATTTTAGTGTTGATTATCTGTCTTCCTACATTGAAACATGAATTCCATGTGAACAAAGTTCTTGTTTGTTTTGTTCACCACTTTATCCCTAGATTGTATAGAAGTGCTCGTTACCTAGTATTTATTCCATTTAGTTAATAGTAAAGCAACAATGAAGATATATAAAATTCAATTTTGAGTCAATGTGTGCATATATATATCATATGTATATATGTATAATTATGTTATATAGTACATTGTTTTCTTGATATGTGAAAAAGTAACTAAAACTAAATTTGGTGATATGTTTATTTAGTTAACAAGACAATTTCAAAGTACAGCAAGTTATTAGGAAGTACAATATGCTTCTATGAGGAAAGCAAGATATATTGAATAGTGAATTGTTTCCACTACATTTACTATGTCATACATTAATATCTCTTTCAAGTATGAAATAGAGCCTAATTTCTGTTTGTTCTTTGCTATGTGCTGTGTCCAACAAGTAAGCAGGTGACATTTTGATTGTAATATTTAATGTAACCTTTTAATTGAAAATTTATACTATCTAATTTATTATCCCATGAAGTGAAAATATTCCTTACAGAATACCCATGAAAAATGGTCATAGACAAATTGCCTAGAAATATTGAAATGGGCTTTGGAGAAACAAAACAAAACAAAAAGCAATATAAAAACAAACAAACAAAAAAACAATGTGGCCATGCAAAATGGATTCTCCTATATCCCTAAGCCTAGAAATTAATGTATGAGACCGTACATGCTTAAATGTATGTATCAAAAATGAATAGAAATGGCTCAACAATAAAATGAAATGAATTGCTGACACACAGAACGCCATGAATGAATTCTAAAACATTATGCTGAGTGAAAGAAGGCAGACACACAAAAAATACACATTGTATGAAACTATATCAAGCTTTATAAGAGCTAAAATTTATCTATGATTTAAAAAAAATAGATTATTAGTTGCCAGGGGTAGGGAGAGTTGCCTGGAGTAGTGTGGGTTGTCTGGTTAGGAACATGAGAGAACTTTTGAAGATGATGTTAATATGGAAAGCTCTTTGCATTTCACTCTAAGTTTTGCAAGAGGAAAACATAAATTTTGAGCTCTTTGTAGTGATATGCAGTGTCTATCATTACTTTGATGCGGATGTCTGATACTCACAGGTATGCAGCTTTTCCTTCTTCAAGTTCTTTACTTTTACCACTGGAGCCACTTTTCTTCCCACACATTCTCCTGGTGATGCACATCAATAACCCACATTGTCGAATAAAGAAGCAGCTGACGTCTGTTACCACGAGTATTAGCAAGAGTGCAGCGACTCCCAGACCAATGACTGCTCCAAGCCCAAGACCATTAAAAAGTGTGTCTTAAAAATAAAAGAAAATAATTTTATTAAACTCCAAATTAGAAAAGTTTATACAGTTATTTTAATAAAAGAAATCATCTTATCCGAGAAATATTCAACTTAAGAGACAGGAAAAAAATATCTTCATTAGCATACATCAATTTCATGATTGCTGGGAGCTATTGTCTGGTTTTCAAACAATGTTTTAAGCAACTGACATGTTAAGGATTTGAAATATTTCTTACAAACTTTCTTTAAAAAACACCCTAAGTAACCCTTCTTTCCAATATACTTCTTGATTATCTTTGGGGAAGATAATTAATATTTTATCATAACCCTAACTATACTCTACCAGAAAGTCAGAGCCATTAATAGATCATCACTTTGTTAAAAGAAAAAATATAGTCGAAACTCCTGTAAGAGAAGTGTTAAATAAATGCTCTATATGGAATCATTTCAGTTTTAAGACTTGGGCTTGCAAATGATGCTGGAGCACTTTGCTTTGACAGAGAATGCTCTTTAAAATATCTGCCTAGAAATATTTTAAAAATCATCATTTCAGAATAAATGGTTTACTTGTATTTCTCCAGTTAATATTTTAACAAATCATATTAGACTAGAAGCAAACTTTAACAGAATTGTGGTAATTATTACCTTTCTGAAGTCATATTGTGAAAAGATAGGGGAAGATGGGAGCCACTTTTCTGTGACATATGGTTGCAGAAAATTCCAAAAGTCACGGAATTCATGAAAGAGGTGATGGAGAACAGGGTGGAATAGGCTGACTGACAAAGTAAAAATGGCAAGAGTTGCTAGTACAGCAAAAATGAATCAAACATTATATGCCTGTAGTCGAATATGAGGGTAGATTACACAACTATAACAATGTAGATAGGAAAGTGAACACAATGGAAAAACACAGGATTAAACTGGTGATACTGTGTTATCTAGAGGGAAAAAGGAATTATATGACAATTTTATAGAATTGTTCAAAATGATCAACATGATCATGTCAAAATTTGCTTATGTAACATTATAAAATTATAAGTATCATTTTTAATCATAAAATATAATTTTCATTCAGCATCATAATCACATGGTCAGTCTGTGAGTGGTGTGCAATGCAAGTGACAGATACAGGGAGAGATGCAAATTTGAGTTTTGAGAAAACCTCTTCTGAAAAAAATGTATATGTAAAACAAAGATTTTGTAAGTCATATTTTTAAAGTTAGGTCCAATATATTTTAATCATGACTGGAGAAACTGTGATCCAAAGGAAATGATATAACTGTCCTTATGTTGAATCTTCCACTAACAGGCCAGTCTTGAATATGTCACACCTCTCTGAATCCTAGTTTATTTTTCTGAGTCTAATGTCTAAACTTATTTTATTTTTTCCAGGAAATACATGTTATTTATATTTCTTAACACTCTAATAGCTTGCAGATAGATTAATAAAAATCATTCTATTTGTTACATGGTGCCTGTCACTTACCCAGGCAACTTTGTTCTTCACGTGTGATAGAATACACATATTCTACAGTGTCCCCATGATGTTGCACATAAGAATTCTTTAAGCACTGAATCAAAATACTTGGAACTCACATGCCCAAAAAAAGTGTGATTTTGATTATAATTATTTTATTTCTGATAATGAGAAACAGGTGATAAACACATGACAGTGGTGAAGGAAAAAAAATGTTCATGCCATTTTCAGAATCTCCTTCCCCTATCAAATTTTAACATGCTATTTAGATGGTTTTAGTGTAGAAAAATTGCCTAGTTCATATCCAGAGAAATTATTAGCTTCCACAGAACTGTTATCACATGAACCCATTTTAAGGGAAGACTAGAGAAATAAAAATATTTTTCAGCCATGGATATTTAGTATCTTTTTTATGCAAAGTTCCAATATACAAATGGACAATGAGATTCTAAGTATTGTTTAATAATTTTCAAATATGTATCTATATGCACAATTAAAAAAATATAGTGTCCCCTGCTATAAAAATAATATATCAAGCACACCAGGATTTCTTTTAGTGATTTAAGAAATCATTTTATGCATATTCTTCCATTATCCTTTTTCAAATATAAATGATTCTCATCTGAATATACTATTACAATATAATGAAGACAACTCAGCTATGAAATATCTTTGATTATATGTAAAGCAAAAATATGTTTTACAGTGTTCATAAGTAATTATTTTGTATGTACTTCACATGATTCAACAACCAAACCTCAGACAAGAATAGTAGAAAAATACATCTCCATTTAAGCTTTAGCCCATCCGGATATATTGACTGAGACGACATATGAACTTTAATCGCTTCTTTCTTACTTCATTTAGGTTCCTCTCACATGCAGACATAGTTCTAGACAATGAATCCCACAACTCAGTTATGATATATCTGGTCCAATATATAAATCCCCATTTACCTTTATAAAATGTGAAGACTCTTGCTTTGTATTTAAATGTACTGGATCTGGTGTCAGAAAATCCTGGTTCCATCACTTACTCCTATATATCCTTGGCTGAGTCATTTAACTTTTCTCTAAGGTTGAGATGTCTCTTTATTGAAATGGGGACAATTAGGAAAACAACCACCACAAACTAAGTCCTGAGGTTGTTGGAAAGATTTTTGTGAATATAATAATGTATTTAACACCTCGAAAACTTTTGCCCAACACTAAGTAAAAATTTAATGAGTATTATTATTATTACTATATTATTATTTTTATTATTATTACAAAATTCTAACAAGATGAGGTTTTGGTGAAAAAAATAGACCATTTAAATTTAAATTAGTCCAGTAAATACATTTCTTCATCAGCAAACTTCAGAATCTCTTGTTAAGCATTGATTATTCTCCTGAGAAAAAGATCACTTTTTAAAAAAATGACTTAGTTTTAGCTAGTTAGATTTTAAATGATAAATATTTTATTCATGACCTTTTTATCTTTAAACCAGTATATTGACCTACTCTATTCCCAAGTTAGAAAAAGCTCTTAGAAACATTATATTTGTAAAGCACCTTATAGTAAGGGAATATTGATGCTAAAATATCTATTACTTTTTTCTAGAGAAACAATATTATACCTTTTTAACAATCTTAACAAACAAGATTACAATTTTGGAAGATTACTAGAAGTTATTTTTTTATGTAAAACCAAATATATTTTTGTCATTTGCA
This sequence comes from Mesoplodon mirus, assembly GCF_964341445.2. Taxonomy (NCBI): domain Eukaryota; kingdom Metazoa; phylum Chordata; class Mammalia; order Artiodactyla; family Ziphiidae; genus Mesoplodon; species Mesoplodon mirus. The sequence continues at coordinate 124,661,469 of NC_138982.1, read as the reverse complement.
CAGAATAGGCATGGACGTTGAATACGTTTATGTTATAAATATTTAATTATGTTTTATTTTGAAAGATTTTAAAAAAATATTTCAGCTTAAGAATGTATTTAAATGCTCACACATTCTCATATCTCATGAAGTTAGGCTATAATAACTATAAAAGCTAAATTTTCTGTTCTTTTTTTCTTTTGACACCAATTTAATCTATTGTGAAAGTTCACTTATTTGTCTTTGGACTTTTCACAAAGTCATAATCATGTGTAACATTACATCACTAGTATTGGGGGACTAGCAGTGATTTATTTCCTCAATAACATACAAAAAATCTTTATAAGTAAATTATGGTTTTAATTACTTAACAAATTGAAACTGAGCATAGCAATCATTTAAAGGGTTTTATTTATTTAATTTATTTATTTTAAAGGATTTTAAATTAATCTTTTCAGTTTCCCAGAATACTTACACATGTGTTTTATGATATAATTTTTATTAAACTCCATTATCTAAACAAAAATATTTTCAGGTCTCTCTTCTAGCTAAGAAAAATGAGGTCCAGAGAGTATAGTGACCTAAGTCACAAGATAACCCTTAATACCCTTAATATTAGATCTGTACAAATGAAGACTATTTAGCTTCCAGTTCCATATAAATATATTGGCCTCACCACATGGCTTCTGGGATCTTAGTCCCCTAACCAGAAGTTGAACCTGGACCATGAGAGTGAAAGAGCCAAGTCCTAACCACTAGACCACCAGGGAACTCCCCGGTTTTATACCTGTGTTCAAGTCAACATTTTGTACTGGATACTCAGCTTCAAATAATCAAAAGATAGAAATAAAATTTAGTGACTAAATTAAAATGTATAATTTGCTTGCATAAAAATGTCAATATCCATATTTTCCCATATGACTAGTGGAAAAACAACTATTTAAATGAGGTATAATTATGCAACTAATTATTTCTTGCTTTTATGTATTTTTCTTGAATTCTTATTTTCAGCTTCTATTTTAGTGATCTTTTGTATTGCTCTTTTGAAAAGGGATTTCATATTAGAATTGAATAAGAATAAATAATTTTGGAATCAAAAATTTAAACATCTATTTTTAGGTACATATTTTACTATTGAAAGCAAATATGAGAATCAGTCTAAATGAGTTTTTACAATCTCCCTCCAAGCTGTACCTCCCACACCGTGAAATTTAAAAATTGGCTAACTAAACCAGTATGTATCCCCAGAGCTTTATGTACTTGCAATTTAACAGTCATCAAAATATAAAATCAAAACAAGAATATAAGAAAAAAAAACACTTCATTTCAAGTCCATCATATTCATGTGTTTTCCATGTTCTGTTGTAGAAATTAACTCATTGCTAGAACACTGCATTAATTTTCCATGAAATATACTATGTTTATATGTTTTTCAAAAACCACTACAATTTATAAAAGTAGCATTGTTTTCTGACTCCTTATGTAGTTCAGTTTTTTAGTTAACTGTTTTTCTATAGTTTGAGAATTACTTTTAGATGTGGAAAGTTGTGATAAAAATATGGAGAAAAAACTTTTTTCTTAAGTTTTCTTAATTTAAAGCGTCCTAAAATGGAGATTTAGTTGTTGCTCCCAAAATAGTGGTAGTTATTTTCATAAGCGATATTGCTAAATACAGTGAGTTTAAGTGTATAAAAGATAACACGAAAAGCCCTTTTTGGTGTTCATCATGGCATTAACTAGATACTATACGCTTCCACAATAGAGGTAGGTCTATTTGTCTCCTGTTTATATATTCTTCCTTCATTCTGCCTAGTGTCACACATTTTCAAATATCAAATGATTTCTGGAAAATCTAGGTATAAATCTATACACACGTATGGTTCATCCTATGTGGAAAGATGAAGTAGACAGCTTTCTGCATTTGAGCTCCATCTAAGCAGTGATGGTCAGCCACTCAACTACTTTAAAATCAAACATCTGGGTTATCTAAAGTCTTTTGTGTCTACACAGTTACATTATTTTTTAAAGGACTATTTATTCACTTAGGCTTCACAACATTTATTGAGTGCTACAAAATTAGTTCAGTATTAGAGGGGTTTCCTGATATGTACTAAAATAAGTTAAAAATTAACATACGTCTTTGGGCTTATCATACAGCTATTTAAGTCCCATTTTACTTATGAAGCATAAATTCCCCAAATTTAATTTCATTCATTGGATTCCCCAAAACACAACAAAGGAATAAAAAGGCAAGATTTTTAAATTAAGAAGGGCCTAGATTTAATAGTAAGAGATTCTAAAATTATGGTAATCTCCATGCATTATAAAAGGTATGCTCTAGAGTAATACATACTTTTAAAAGAAAATGTATTGCACTAATTTAAAAACCAACTAAAGATTTCACAGTTTCTTATTGTGTTATGTTAGACAGCTGTTTTCCAAAATCACTTGTCACTTATATACTTGGAAATTATCTTAAATTGATAAATTAATGTTCTGTGATATTTTTCCTAGGAACCCCCAAATCAACAGAGAATAGGAAAATATAATAAAAAGAGCCAAAGGGTAGAAATGAGACTGGGGTCTAGACTATGTCAACAGAAAAATATATATTTTTTTCAAAGCTTTAAAATTTTGATAAACTTTACAGCTTTAAAAACAGTGGAGATAGTGAAAATGAAGTATAATCACAATATTCCCCCAGCATAAATGAAGCTGCAGGCTTTACAATCCTTGACATAATCCACTTGTCAAGAAAGAAAATAATATGTTCCAACCCTGAGGAGCTGTGTAGAGAAAAGTCACATTTATGAAACTTTCTGTTTCCTACGGCGAATACCTGACCTGCTAAACAGAACCTAAATTAGGTATGATCTGTCTTTAGGATTGATAGACTTCTCTCGGTTATACTAAATGAGGAATCAGGCATATTCATAGAAGTGCCATATTTATGTATTTTAGGTTTTTAGAAAAATGATTCCAAGTGTCTATTTTTATATATTTGAAACAACATGACTTTTAAATCACTTCTGCAGGTGTAATCACAAGTAGAAAAAACGAAGAAAACTTTTATTCAAACATGTTATAAAATTCACTATTAAAAAGGGAAATGTTGAAAACTGCTGATATAACAAACTGAGCACAATGTCCCACTCTTTCCATTTCTCCACATACCACATTTTTCTTCTATGTCATGACCATGGGTCCCCAGCATTTATAGTGACTACTGTTAATCCCTGAACTGATGGATCCATTCCATTTTTTAAACATCTTTATTAGAGTATAATTGCTTCACATTGTTCTGTTAGTTTCTGCTGTATAACAAAGTGAATCAGCTATATGTATACATATATCCCCATATCCCCTCCCTCTTGTGTCTCCCTCCCACCCTCCCTATCCCATCCCTCTAGGTGGTCACAAAGCACAAAGCTGATCTCCCTGTGCTAAGATCCATTCAATTTTCATTCATATTTAACATGCCTGTTTGAAACAAAAGTTTGAACTTCTGAGGTTTCCAATGTCTGGTCAATGCCCCTTTAATTGTATTAAATAGAAAGGAGAAAATCATGGCAAACTGTATCAGCAAGGATGATTATATCATTTTCCATTAATCCAAAATGTTTTAAAAATTCAAACAACAAACTCAAGAGCAACTATGATTGGAGTTTATATTCTTCCTCCAATCCGAGTCCCTTTTTTTTATTGCTTCCCCATATACATCCAGAGAAAAATTGTCTCTCCTCCTATGATATGTGTTTTTCTTTTAAAAGTATTTTACAATGTATTGATCCTTTGAAAAAAATGCAATGTACAATTACAAAACATAAAAAATAATTAAAATGATATAAAATAAATATTGATGGAAATTCTAATATTTTTTATCTCTACCGTGGTATTGTTCACTCATTTTGTGGCTTACACACTACAATCGGATATATCGAAATCATAATTATAATTTTATTACGTTTCATTACTGATGAAATGTGGATAACAATTCCCATGTATCCTAGCTAAAATATTCTTTGAGAATCATATATGAAGGGTACTTTGGGAATTCCAAGACATTGTACATATATTACTTTATGCTCACTTTGCTTATAGCTACCTCTCATTACTCATCATCTGTTTATAGTATCTTCTTTTAAAAAACTAGAACTTCTTTTACCCAAAACCTTCTTAGATTTTAGCAAGTATAAATATTTGAATAGTGTTAGCATACATGAACTAGGATGCATAAAGTAACTGTAAATACATGTTTACATTTTACAAGTATTTTTTATTGTTTTTGATAAACACACTTCATTAAGGCCTAAGGTTTAAGTATATTTTCATTCTTCTAGTTTTAGATGTGCATTCCACTATGACCAGAAGTCAAGAAGATTTTAGTTTAATATCATTTGTTTTAATTTATTAATTATTCATATCATAAATTATTTTTTGGTCCCTCCCTTACTTCTACATGTCAAATTAAATTGTTTTTTGAACTTTGAAAGACTGATGTTAAAATGAATGACAGAAAGATAATTATTCATAATGCTCTTATTGTCTCTGACAGGTGACATTGACTTTTGCTCAGTTCGGGGACAAGGATATCTATACATATATTTTGGTATTATTTTCTTCTGTAATTCATTTTGTCCTCTTTAGCTCACCATTAATTTTTAGTTTTTTGGTTATCTTTATTGTTACTTTTATTGTGGTGGTTATTTTGCCCAATATTTTAGGCACATTCATCTTCATTTAAGTAAAAAATAAGATTAAAACTCTCAAAAGATTATTACAGAGTGGATCAAAATCTCCTTCTTAAATTAAGACTACTTTCTTTGTGTTCAAATCTTTTACTCTGAAATATCGGTTTCCTTTTGGACAACTCATAGTATTTATGAGATAAAGCATTTACATCATTCAGCTTTCTGACACAATGCACTTATTAACAAATTTGTAAGTGCATTTATGTTCATTTTATTCAGATATTTAATTGCTTACTGAACTAACTGTATGAAAACTGTGTGGGTACAATATGTAATCTCACATGTTTTACAGTGAAAAATTTAAAGAAAAAAGTACATAATGCTAGTAGATCTGTGATGGCTGTGAAGAGTATTGTTATCAGTGAAGAGAAAATTGCAGCGTCTTTTATAAAGGATTGCATTTTGGGAAAAGAATATTGGAATTTTAAAATGAAAAATCTTTTATTTTATTTTATTTATTTTTTTTTAGTTTATTTATTTTTTGGCTGTGTTGGGTCTTCATTGCTGCGAGTGGGCTTCTCATTGTGGTGGCTTCTCTTGTTGTGGAGCATGGGCTCTAGGCATGTGGGCTTCAGTAGTTGTGGCTCGCAGGCTCTAGAGCACAGGCTCAGTAGTTGTGGCACACGGGCTTAGTTTCTCTGCAGCATGTGGGATCTTCCCGGACACAGGGCTCGAACCTGTGTCTTCTGCATTAGCAGGTGGATTCTTAACCACTGTGCCACGAGGTAAGCCCAAAAATGAAAAATCTTAAAAAAATATTAAAAATCAAAACTGTTAGAATCTTGAGAAAAGTACATACTTATATGTAATTACACCAATTTATAAGTGCTTTGTGACCCGTCTGAGGGATTTTTAGTTTTTAGGATCACACGAAGGTAATTAGCTCTGTTTTAAATTAACATGTATTGAGTTCATTGGAGCTCTTTATATATCTAGAAACAAATTATAAATGTCATGCCGGAGATTAATACTTATGTGGAAGTTCATTGTATGTTATTTTCTAGCTTTCTGGTTCTTTGATAAAACTCTTTGTAGTATCCACACATTCATTTAGCAATTTTAAATTTTCAGATTTCAAAAGATATAAGTAAAATTCACCAATAATTTTTCAACATTACTCAAATATATCAATAAAGACTTGTGCTATTGTTTAGATATGTTTAAAATCTTCAGGCTATTTTTGGTACATCTTAAAAAGGTGGTCATATCTTTTCTGTGTGTACTCAGTTAAACAATATTGATGTAGACAGTTTATTGCTTACTTCCAAATTTCTTTTCATACAACCCTATTATTTAGGGAAGGGGTGAAGATTGTATTTTACTTCACCTATTCCTTACTACTGTGTCTCTATTCTCTAGTCATTTTGATGTTTTTGTCAGAATGATTTTATGTGTATAATTAATTTTTTAATATAAAAACAATGTTAATCCAAAATTTCCCTTCAAGTCACTTCTCCCTACTAAGAGGTATTCTTTGGAAGAAGATGGGATCAGGAGGTAGCACTGATAAACCAGACTTTTTTTTTAAACTAAATATCTGATTTGGGGGAAGAAAAAATAGCTAAGTGAGGATAATTGGTTTAGTAATGGAAAGGGAATTATAAATATATTTATATATAAATGACATGGATAATTGTAAAACCTTATACTTTTTTTTCTAAAAGTGTCTTTCTATAGATGTTTGTTTACAAAGGGGGGGTTATAACTTAAATATCTTTTCAAAATATCATCTAGTCTTTTATATTACAAAAGTGATCTTTTTGCCCAGGGATAAATTGGTCAAAGATATATAATCACCCTTCAACTTATCATAATGTAATTAAACAATTTTGTCAAGCAGTTGTGAGAATAAAATAAGAAAAAGGAAAAGGACTCTCTTCTCTGGGAGTTCTTAATGTATTGAGAAGGGTGAGTAAGACATGTACAGTCAAATGCTTTCCTAGTGGTGAAAAATAATGTAACCTGAGCAAACAGGTGGAAGAAGCCTGTAAGTTGATGGTTAGTGGTCAAGGAAGGCATGATAGAGAAGATAAATTCTAAGATGATGTTGAACAATAAGAAGCTTTCTATCTGATGATGAGTCCCTTTTAGCCAGAACATGATGTGAGCAAAGATGGAGATGTATGCGATAATACAGTATATTTTGAAATTAACAGATATTTATGGATATTAGAGATGATATTGGGGGTAACTGGTGGAGGATGTTGATAAAGTGATAAATGATGAGGTTAAAAATAATGGACCCTGCAATTGAATAAACAAATAAATAAATCAACAAAAACAAAATAAATAAACACCACTAACAACAAAACCTAATTGTGATCTTTCCCTAAAAGATGGTAGGGAGTTGCTAGAGATACATAGGGAAATAGAGCCTGTTGCAATGGTTAGTAGGGAGCTGGTAGAGGCCTGGGCTATGGCTGTAAAATATCTGTCCAGTCTTCCCTGTCTCTGATTCCATACCCATTTCCATAATACATGTAGACATGTGAATCCCTGCTTGATGTTTAGATTTAAGAAGTTAGGAAATAGACTCAGTCTCTTATATGTGCTTAGTGATTGAATTAACATTAGACAATTTATGTCTATTAATATATTTCAAAAATAGACACTGTATAATAATATAAATTTATATAAAATATATTTATAATTAGTACAGTGATTCTATATACTTCTAAATGGAATGACATTTCAAGTCATTCATAATTTTCACCGTTAGTTGTTTTTTTTTAATATCCACCCAATCCCCCTTAAGGTTTTAGTATCTATCTTTATAAAACAATTCCTTGTTAAAAGTGAATAATCTAGGATATAAAATTATTATTCTTCTATGGGAATGTTGATCGAACCTTGTCAAATTTCAGTATGAGGTAAAATAACATAGTTTAATGTAAAAAAGGAAATTAAATAAAATAAACTGTGCTATTTTTTTAAAAAAGTTGGTTAAAAAGAAATAATATTGTAGATAACAGCACTTTCTTGATAAATGTTTCAAATAACTGAAAACTTAGAAATGAACGTTTTTAATAATTGTTACAAATCTTGTGCAACTATAAATTGTGGGAAATTGCGAAATATCTATAGTCCTTGCAGAGCAGAATATGTAGGTTCTTATCTACACTGACATTTCAAATTGCTAAGTATGTTGGAATGGAGAAGACTTGCTACAAAACCCTGTCAAAAAATGGGATAAAGAGATATAATATATTTTATATGTGATACTTGTTCAAACTGATACATTTGAAGTTTATTCTCACCTCACTAACTGTATACTTTCTCCATATGCAGTTTAAATCTTATGGTATATGTTCAGTTTGCTATGGTGGAATTGATTTAGTTATTTCCCATAAGATAATGAAATTTTTATTTGTTAGTAGGAAAGGGAGCTTCTTAGATTGAAGTGAATATGATCAAAACAGATATTGGCAAGTGTTAAAAAATTGAATAGTTTAAATTTTAGGTCCTTGTTTCAACAATTAACTGGCCAATTTCATTTTTTTCTGTTAATATTAAAATGCTATCCCATATATTTAAAAAAAGGGAAATTAAATTTTATCTGCACAAACAGAAAATACTTTTTTCTTAAAGACTATATTACAAAATTGAATTACACCCATATAAGATTAAACTACAACTGATATTTTACAAATTGCTTGTTGAAATTCCAAACTGTTTAACCTATTTATTATAAAATTATTAAATATACATACCTTTGAATTTTATAAATGTATAAGACAATAAATGGAAAATGTGAACAAATAAATGAATGGTATTATTTTCTAAGGAATTTATAACATATTAGGTTTACAAAATTTCTGTTTTACACGCTCACTTTATTGTGTCTTAGAAACTTCAATATCTGCATTGGCGTTTAATAAAAAATTAAGTTACATTACTAAAACTAAATATTCTAAACATGTAAGACCACATATATATTATTACCCACTGCATCTGAATGAATATATTGTATACCATCAACCATAAAATAGAAATGTCGATTTTCACTTAAGAAAAATAGAGGCAAGATATTATTCATTTGGTGAATGGATAAAGCATGAGACAGCGGGCAATAGAATATCATTCAATGCTAAAAAGAAATGAGCCATAACATCATGAGAAGACATGGAGGAACTTTAAAGGCATATTAATAAGTGAAAGAAGCCAATCTGAAAAGACTACTTACTGTATGATTCCAACTATATGACACTGTGGAAAAAGCAAAATTATGAAGACAGTTATAAAGATCAGAGGTTGCCAGGGATTAGGAGAGAGGGAGAGATAAAGGGGCAGGCAGAGCACAGAGGATTTTCAGGGCATTGGAACTATTTTGTGTGACACTATAATGGTGGATGCATGTCATTATACATTCACCAAAACCCACAGAATGCACAACACCAAGAGTGAAACTTAAAGCAAATTATGAACTCTGGGTAAAAATGGTGTGTCAATGTAGATTCATTGATGGTAACAAATATACCATTCTGCATGTTAATAATGGGGGAGGCTATGCATACATCGGGATTGGAAGTATATAAGAACTCTGTACATTCCTCTCAATTTTGGTGCACAATTGGAACTGCTTGAAAAAATAGAGCATATTTAGGAGCAGAAAAGAAACCAAACAAAGTTAGTATCTTTAAAATCTTCATGGGACTGGCTAATGTGCCTGAATCAACTGAGAGTATCCATAAGTACAATATTCATAATTACTAAAAAAAATGACATATTAAGTTATGAATAACACACAGGTAAGTCAATTATTTTCAGCTACCTGTTTTTGTATGAAGAAATACACCAGTGAACCATACTGGACCCTGCTGTAGAGAAATATTTCTATTTCCTTAAATAAACCTTCCTTCATGTCTGAGCCATTGGGTGGAACAGTAAGTCTCAGGATAGCATATGAAAATCCAATAAATTGTTTTCTGTTTTCCACCAATAAGCACCAAGAAGTAGAATATTTTTCCTGTCATTTTTCAAGAGCATCAGTGAGCTTTGCATCTAGTCTTCCATGTAATATACATATCCAGTTTAGCTGTGGTGAAATTATATAGAAACAACAGCAAATTGAAGTTTGTCATTCAGAGATTCTTCAAAACATAAATGCTAATTTGAAGAGATAATTTTTAATTTTGTTTTAACCACATTTAAACAGAAAAAAAGGCTACATTTTAGTATGACTTTTAAAATCATTTAATGTTTCTCTTTGTAATAATAAATGAGAAATCAGTAGAGAAGCAAGTATATAGCCACTATGCAAATTATGTATTGAAGCTGTTTATTATGATTTCTTAAAATGAAAAAGATGTTGAAATGGAAATATTTATCTTGGTTTTTATTAGATAGTAACTAAAATATTATTTTAGATTAAATATAATTTATTTCTACAAAAATATAAATAAAGTCGTTTTATAAAGTATTTTCAGGCAATGTGTAAAAATCAGAAAATAATAAAATTTAACTTGATATTCTTTTAAGGCTATAAAAAGTTTATATACTATAAAGTTTATTATACTGATCTTGGGAATGCAGCTATACGTACAAGTTGACCTGAGAGCCATAACAGCTGCTTAAGAGAAGTACCATGACTACTCAAAGGAATGGTAGTTGGTGAATACACAGCCTTTCCTTTGTCACAAAGATTTTTCTATTGTTCAATCAAGAAGAAATCAAAGAAACTAGGTTAAAGATATAAGACCATATAAGTGATAGACAAGAGACTTAGGTATGCCTTCTTTAATTCCGTGTAATTTGATAAAACAAACATATGAGGAAAACTGAGGGTGTAAGTTCCTTGACTGTGTCAGTAACTAGTCATTCTTCTTCTCTGATCCTCAGATTGTTGATATAATAAAATAATGGCGTTTGATTAGAATATTAGAATAAATTTTCTCAAATCTCTTTAGTTTCCTCACAGTGGCCCCAAACAACAATGTAATATAAAGCTAACAAGGTAATATAATACTGTGACAGTCACCATGAAAATTTCCAACAATCCTCAGATAGTTCCCATTTGATACCATATCATTGTTAAGGAGCTTCAGGAAAAATAAATACAAGAACAACAGAAAAAGTCAGCTTACCTTTCTCTCTCCCCCAAGATATAAGACATCTGTAACTAATGTATCAATTGAAAGAAGTTCAATATTATAACAACATATAGATATTATATGAAAATTTTCACTTTGAAATGTATGCAAAGATTTTTAATGAGTGTTATATATATTAAGACATACATTTGGGAGAGAACTCTTCTGGAGTAAGGAAGATTAAGTGTGCCTTAAAATAATGCAAATCTTGAAAACGAGTATTATCCATTCTGTAATTTCTACACTATTTAATTTTTAACTGACAATGCAACACTTGACTCTGTTTGTAAAAGAGAAATATATATTCATGTCTAAACCACCAGTTTTTTTTCACTTTATAAAAAATAACTGAATAATTTACTTATTAAAGAATTATCATTAGAGGGACGTCCCTGGCAGTCCAGTGGTTAAGACTTTACCTTCCACTGCAGGGGGTCCGGGTTCGACCCCTGGTCAGGGAGCTAAGATCCCACATGCCTCAGGGCAAAAAAACCAAAAACATAAAACAGAAGCAATATTGTAACAAATTAAATAAAGACTTTAAAAATGGTCCACATCAAAAAAAAATCTTAAGATAAAAAAGAATTATCATTTGAACCCAGGTTCAGCACTAAAACAAACAAACACAAAGTAATATGATGTTTTATAGAGGGCACTGGAACTCCGTTCTAACTGTGACTCTTCACTATGTAAATTCCTCAACCTCTTTAAGTCTCACTTTTCTCATCTAAAATATGGGAGAAATGCTACTTCATAGTAAATGAAATATTGCACTTAAGGCATTCCATACAGTGTGTATCACAGTACATGTTAAAAAATAGAAGCTGCTCTGTTTTCATATTATTGTTATTATTTGTAAACTTCCAAAGCCATGTTTGTTTCATACTTTGGCTGTGGATGAACTGAGACCCTTAATGGTTTTCTACAGCTTTATTCTCATGGTGCTCAAACTGAATTATAGTAATATGTTAACCAAAGGAATTGGAGAAAATCACTTTAAGGATTTATGTCTGCTTTCATAAATTTTTGCTGGCAAAGGAGACTACTCTCCAATTATTACATTATTTAAATGATTAACTATACTAATGTGTTTTATTAAGATATTATCTGATTATTATGGTCTCCACTAGTAATAAAAGTTTCTAAGAAGACCTTAGAACTAGTTTACTACAAAAGTAACAGTATTTGGTATTGTTCCTAAATTATATTTCCAGTATGAGCCTGTTGCTGATTTATTATTTAAACCAAAAGAGAAATCACTCAATGATCATATGTTTATTACACTGAGATATTGAATCTGATCAAGTTAGAAATGAAAACACACAAGACAGAAAACGTTTGTACCAGTAATAAAGAAAACACATATAACAAAGCTTTTCCTCAGTTTTCTTTATTACAACAATGAAGACATAGAAATACAGAAAATAAAATGACATTTAATATAATATGAAACTCATGCATAGGATTACACATAGTGCTGGATATTATGTCAGGGATTTTAAATAAGAGATGATACTGAGGACAATACATATATAACATACATTTTATTTCAAGAAAATAAGCTATGATGAAAATGAATGCAATTAAAATGATCAGCAATAGTCACTTTAAAAGAGAAGTGTTACACATAAAATCAATGTAAGATGTGAGATAAAAATATTCTTGAAAGAAATTCATGAATTATGGATGTTCTTAGAAACAGTAAATTTTAATTGCTTGCTTTTAGGGAAAAAAAAAGATTTGCTGGAGATTTATTTTGTAATCCCATTTAGTACATAGATAAAATAAAATAAATATGGTATAATTAAAAATTATGCTACCTCTGAATATTATGCAATATTTGCAATGTGTAACTATATTTCTATTACTTAACATGGAGTGATAAAGAATAACTGAATTTAATTTGAACATACACAAATTAAGAAATTTTGCAATATATCTAGGCTTAATACAACCAACATTAGATTCGTTCACACAAAATTTAATTACACTTGAATGAGCATATCTTTAAAAAGTAGGTCAAATAATAGTCTACTAACAAAGGCATGAGGACATCTTTTGCAGTTCAAATCACCTCAGATATACTAAAAGAACTTTTGAACATATGTGCTATCCTTGAATATTTTGTTTTTCAATTTTGCTAAATAGTAGCTAAAAATTGATGTTATAGAATAATCCATTATTTCTGTAATATTTAAGGACCAGTATTTTAGGCTTCCAATTAGTTAATAGCCATGAAAGAGGAGAGGATGACTTTAAGAGATGTTTATCTAGTTCATAATCTTAGGTAAGATAAAGAAACTAAGGGTATTTGGAAAACAAAGAATTGATATTAAGCTCCCATCTCTGCTTTATTTCAGAACAATTAAATTAGATTTATATTTACTGAATCCATTCCCTTACATTAATATTGAGATGCTGCTAATTTTTATAATCTTTATGTATTATAACAAGTTTTTAAGCACCAGGTAGTAAAGACAGATACTACAACTTTTAAACATTAAAAATGTTAACTCTAGAAAAATACTCTAGTTTAGATTGTGATTTGGAAAAGAATATGTTAATTAGATATTAGATTTTTTTCTTTAGTTAAGACCTAAAGTTTACTCTGTTAATATTTTCTGAATTCTAAGATTTTCTATTGAGTGTTGATAGTGATTAAATAATACTCCTTTTTAAAAATGACATAATCAGCCGATTTAGATATAGTTTTTAACAATTTAAATTTATTTTGAAATTATTTCAGTGCTATTTGTAAGATATTCATATCACTAATAATTTGAAATATATAAATTTAAGCTACCCATTCAACGCATTAGACTTGTTGAAGGATTTGTGACATATATACATATCACAAATTCTGAAATTTTACAATTTAACAGAGATTAACAGAAAAAGAATAGAAGAAATGCATCGTATTTATTCATGACCAGAAATTGAGAGGGAGGAAGAGAGAGAGGGAGGATAGGGGGGAAGGAGAGTGGGAGGGAGAGAATATTAGGAAAAAACAATTGGAAGGAAGAATGAAAGGATATAAAACCAAGTAAGAGAAAGCCTACTTAATTTGTACTTTTTCAAAAGCGGTTTAAAGGATATAACATTGTGCCCCACAGATTTGAACCATAATAAAATACATAAAATTACACACTTAGGTATGAACTTCGTGATCCTGTATCTTTATTCATTGAGCGAAATCCTAATGCATAAGGGCTAAAAAATATATAAATGACAATATTTAATTTAGGTCGTGTCATAACAGCTTATTTATTTAAAGCTATTAATGCTGCTAATATCATAAGCAAAAACAAATGGGTGGAGATTTTCAGATAATTTTACATGACTAGAGATATTTCTTAGTTAACTACTATAAACTGAAAATATTATATATATTATTAGCTATTTTTGAAAGCTAGGTCCAAACACACCTGACTATTGTATTGGTGATGTAAATATCCATCTTGAATTACTAAAATGATTTGTAATCTAAAATGATTTGTAAGTAAAAATTTTATTCCTTAGTGTAGTGTATTCTTAGTGTAGGTATACCATATGAATAAATAAAATACTTTGCATGTATCTGAAAGTACTCATCCAGATCTAAAAGTACCTGGCCTAATTCTTCCTTGCATATTCTATTTTGTTCAATATAAATGAATAACCATAAATCCAAATGTCCAGACTTGAAAACATTGTGGAATTTTCCTTATTTAAGTTTTAATTTAAATTAAATATAATTAATGGGAATTCTTAAATAGAAAATGTTTGAGTTGTATAATGATTTCCAAATTAACCCAAATTGTATAACCTATGAACTACTATGCATAGTTGTAATTTTAATAGAAATGCTGAATACTTTAAAAGTCAAAATTATCTGCAATAAAATTATTTGTGCAATTATTTGTTTTATGTAATTGACATACATAATGTTAATCAAATGTCTAGAATTTATTTATTTATTTAAAATTGTTAAACACTTGAGATAATTTAGGCTAAGAAAAAAATAGGAAAAAAAATTTTTTAAGAAAAAGAAAGCAATTCTTTAGGTGTTTCAATCTTGCTCTTGTCTACCAGTAATTGATGCACATATGTACACTTTCATAATGGCTTGGGAAAGAGGATGGGTATAGAGTTTATAAAATCTACTTATTCCCAATGAATAATAGTATTAGGACATAAAAATAAAAATGACAATTTACTTAAGGTTCTTCCATGTAAGAAAAAATTTCATAGGAAAGAAGATTTTACTACTACCTCCTAGTCTTAATCTGTTAGCATATCCAAAATGTGGTTTGATGGGCCTTAGACCTATATGATAAATAATTAGAGTTTGAATTGGGGTAGAGAGACATGTAAGGCTGAAGGATAAATTGAGAAAATGATAGACTTCAAAAAATTGGGAGAAGAAAAAAGGAGATTTCAGGTTTACATAAAAAATTAATCATGATACTTCACATGCAGATAATGGCGATTATGCATAAGCAAATCAACCTAAGTTTACTACTGGTATAATATGGTCAAAACAAACTTTTAAAATGATTTTAACATTGGATGATAAGATATACATATCAATAAACATAGGTACATATTTCTGATTATACACAATGAATAACAAAACTCACTTACACAAAAGTTCATATTTATACATTTCAGACACAGAATTTTATTTAAAAATCCACTGGGTGAAAAAGAATTATTGGGTGATACTTGGGAGAATTTTTATGTCTTGCTTATCAGTCACATTTACTTAGACCTACAGCAGACATTCATTAGACAATAAACGTGCTGTCAGACTTTATGGTTGCATATAACAAGAGTAAAGCTCAAGTAATAAAAAAGATAATTCAGCAACACTTACATATTATTAAGATATTTAACAAATCCAAGAAGGTAGTTTACAATCTCTATGGTTTCATTTGTTGAAATGCAATAGCTGAATTGTTTATAGTTTTGTGCTTTCCTATTTCTTATAGGTGTACAACAAAGCACAGAGTCGATTATTTTAAGATATCTGATAATTTTTAAAAATTTATGCATATCTTAGAACTGTAAAATAACTGTTAATCTAAGAATAAACATTTAGTCAAAGGATAAATAGCTCATTAATTTTAGGATTAATATCTTGAACTGTACTTAGATATTTAAAAAATCTAAATGCACCACTCATTAAGTGTAAATAATTCTAAGATATTAGAATTTCAAGTTTAGGTTCTTTTCTGAACTGTCCAAATGTTAGTCTAGGTATCATGTAAACCAGACTGTGTTCTTCTTATCACTGTTGGTGAATTTGAGTTATAGAATATAAAATTTCAAATAAAAATCAACTTTTTTATCTTACTAAAGATATATTACATGTTCTTCACAAAAGCATTTTGTAATCATGAACTAAATCAAGATAATTTATATGACTTTCTCATGGAAGTATTTACAATTTATTGGAGAGATCCAGTCAGGTTATAATGAATGGGAAAAATTGTTCATGGAAATGTTATTGGAACTCCTTTCTTTCCCAGCACTTGTTACATGTGAGTAATCAACATATCTACAAGTCTTATCACAACTCATGGAATGTGATATGCAATCATGGAGCGTAGTATGCAATTATAATTAGTTCTTCAATAAACAGAACATTGGCTCTTTTAATTTGAAAAATCAAACATTCCCAATAAATAGCTTAAATCCCCACACTGCAAAAATTGGAATTGGGAAATCCATTTGTCTCAGCAGGGGAGAAATAAGTGTGTTTAATCTGTGGATGGGTCACTTCTGCATTCTACAGGTCTGTTGCTAGCTCAAAAGAAAAAAAAAGTACAGCAGTGGACAGCAAAGAGTATGGAAAAGATAAATTACAGAAAACATACTACCAAAGGCAGGTCTATCTCTAGACGTTACATGATAGGATCCTGTAGGTATTTCTTTAAAGACAGAGAATACTTTCATGCAACCAAACAAATTGATTTTGTTGAATGAATCTCAAAGCCCAGAAACCAATAATTTGATTTACCATGTAAGTTACAGACACTCTTGTTAATATATATAAATCTGATTGCCTGCTAATTGTCCTGAGTGAGTAGTAAGAATCACTTGCTAGCATGTGGTTGGGAGTAAAAAGCACAAAACACTCTTTTCTCATTTTGTGATGAATGAAAATGTGAAAAAAAAAATCATTACTCATGTTACTCCCTCAAATCCAGAGGAATCTCCTCTGAGAGCTGGAATCTAGTAATACCTCCCTCTCATCTCAATTTCCTCTTCTTGAAAGTAGTAGCTAAAATATTTACTTCTCTCTCTGATCCTTGCAAAGAAATTGACTCAGGTGTCAAGGAAAAAGTAATAAATAAGTATACATATTGTTAGAACATGAATACTTGATGCCACCTCAAAACACAATTCCAATCTAGTGCACAGGGTGCAACTTTTTAAACATATGCAAACTTAAGTTTTATTTATTTTGGGGCAACTGAAGAAGATATTTTCACTTAATGAAAAAATTCTGGATTTTTAAAAATTGGTTTTCAAATTGAAGAAAAAAACATCCGTTTCACTTTTATTCCTTATGACATTTTAAGTCAATAAAAAGAAAATAAGGCAGCACAATAGGATACACATCTAATATAATAAAAGTTATCAGGTTTATATTTTATATAAATGGTAAAAACAATGAAATATTATAAATGTTTATAAAGTTGGAAACTTATATTTAAAAGAATAACAGTCCAAACCAGTATAAAAGATCTACAATTCTACATAAAAAAAATTTCTACTTATACAATGTATGGCCATGGATATTGAGTTATATTTGTAAAATAATCAAATGAAAGCTAAGATATAGCAAACGCTTAAGTTCCAAATAAAAGTGACATGATATTTAATAAGCTCAACTTTAGAAATTAAAGAAAAATTTAGAATGAAACAAGTTACGCTGTGAACTAGTACTTGGAAGAAACAACCCTGGTTCAGTTTCCTTCTGTGATTTTCTGACAAATTATCTACTTTAAAGGTCAACAATTTGGGGAAGGGAAAAAAGGCTAACTATTCATGGGTAAGGATAGGTGCACAATTAGTTGGAGCTTAGAAAATATTTTATTATAATTTTAGATTAGCCTTGAAAATTTGCAGGGAATAAAAGGAAATAGATGATATAGCAACATTAAAACATGCAAGACAAACTTATGGCTATAATGAAAGAAAACCCAGCAGCATTCAGCTGCCATGACTGGCTTCCATTTTCACCTTTATTCGCTTCACAGCATTTATCTGCATGATGAAAATTATTTTTGAAAGTAGAACAAGAATAAAATAATTAAGGAATAAAGAATAGAGTTACAAACATGAAAATAAAGGAAAAGAAAAAAGTGACAGTAGGAAAGAAAAAAAGAGAAAATAATTAATACAAGATGTACACAAAGCCATTACTAATTACTTACAAAAATTATTTTGATACAAGACAAAGAATTTTAAAAATCTAGTATAAAACACTTCTAAATAGTTGTCACATATTAAAAACATAACTCAGTTCTATCATTGATTTCTTAAATGTGAACATCTTAAATATTTTTTAATGAAGATACAACTTATTAGAAAACAGTCACCAGTCATTCCACTGTGCTACTGATAAATTCACACTGTTACTTAAATATGAGCTCATCATATTCTGCAATGTTTGCTGCTAGTTTTTTTTTTCTGCTATTGTATTTTCCTATAAAACATATTTAATAAAAGTAGTTATATTTTTAATAATGAATGAAGTACCAAGAAATAAAATTGAAAACGATAAGTTCACACAGTGAACATTTTCAAAAGAATAAAAGCAAGGGACATTAATTCAACTGGCCATAGGTGTACTCTAGACATACGTTATTGTTGTTCATTTAAAATAATTTTGAGAAACAAAGATCATGAAAATAATTTACAGAAATTTACTTTCGCATTATGTACTAAACCAAATAAATATTGTTTTGCATGTATCATTAGTATTTAGATTTGACTGAGATTTTCAGAGTTAAAATGAAGTTTTTCCCAATTAACTGAACTTCAATTTCACCACTGTTTCAGAATTTCTTTAATTTAAATTCTAAAACAATCATAACCTTAAGAAAGCATTTTAGTATTTGCCATGCACTTGACTGTTTTGTTTTCCATTCATGTTGAGTTATTTGGAGATGAAAGGGTATACTAGTCTTGCTGGAACTAGAGTTGAATGCTATCAAAATAATTTTACTCTACTGTTCATTATAAGTATAATCAAAAAAGTCCATTAAAATAAAAATTAACGGAAAATTTTTAGCAATATATTTATTGGTAGTGATCTATGTCACTTCTTGCTATGGATGCAATTATTTTCCATCAAATTATATTGAGAGTTTATGTTAAAATTAGACATGTTTTCAATTCAAAGTAACAAGAGAAGAAAAAGGAAGACATTTACTAAGGGTTTTGTTTTGTTTTGTTTTTGGTTAAAACAAACAATATTAAACATGTCCTAAAGCCAAAAGAAATGGTGAAAATTTTTTTCAGAGTCATTTTATCTCCAATAATTTTTTATAGCATTAGATTATACTCATTCTACCGAGTTAGGAATATTTTTAGTCATTAAAATTACACAACAAATCAATAAATATCATTTTAACAGCCTCTAGTTCCATAGATGGTTCTGTAATCAGTTTTACAAGAATTAATTTGTCATCACTACCCAATATTTTCATTGTTTATAAAATAAAATGAGATGTAATTATGCTGTATGAATATTACAAAAGATAACATAATTGTGATTTTGCACACTGTTTCTATGTGAATCAAGGAACACAGCTTTCAAAATAAACACATTTAATAAGTGAATAAAGGAAAATATTATTAATCATAAAATAGTTTCAAATCAGAATCATGAACTATGGAGAAATGCGGTATCCACTAAGATACATACATAGAAAAGCCATTATTATCAATAGAATATATGACATAAGAATGTAAGGTAAGCCTATTGTTAAAAAATAGTCCCTCAGTCCAACAAATAAATGTACTCTAGATTTAGTTTGCTGCTTTACTCAAAGAGCTAAATATATCTGA
This sequence comes from Mesoplodon mirus, assembly GCF_964341445.2. Taxonomy (NCBI): domain Eukaryota; kingdom Metazoa; phylum Chordata; class Mammalia; order Artiodactyla; family Ziphiidae; genus Mesoplodon; species Mesoplodon mirus. Next base: position 124,641,587 of record NC_138982.1, on the reverse strand, counting down.
ATGCACATAAGTAATGGGTTTTTAAATTCAAAGTCCATAAACTTTATTTGGACAGTTTAAAATGCATGCTAATTAAAACGAAATTAACTTTTAAACTCCATATATTCTCCAAATTAAATAAGGCTTAAGAGTTGCTAGTTTATTATACATAACTAATTTAAAATGTTTGAATTTATAATGTGTATTTTAAAATGGAATAAGAAATTATATAACTATAAGAGTAATTATGATGAAGGTATATGAGGATCATTTTTTTCTTATTTTGCTGATACGTAATTTTAACTCTATAATATTTTGTGGGTTTAAAGGCTCCCAAATTCACCATCGACTATTGCAGCTTCTAAAATTGTCCCAAGAATCCTCCCAGAGCTAAATCAAACAATTCTTGAACTATAAGTGTACGTCTTTGATCTGGCTTTCCATGAGACCTTAGCAGTCTCTGGATTCAGTCACAGTAAATTAGACATTATTTTGTGACATTTTATAGATAAAATAATTATTTTATCTTTCCCTTTTCCAGTAAGATACTCTGTTTTTGTGTCATCTGTATAGTTTAGAGGGGATGAATTCTATCTCCTACCTTCTCAGATAGCTTTGTCTGTACATCTCTATGTCTGACTTTTCCTTGACTGCTTGATCTGTTTCATCAGATGTGAAACACGTGCTAGCATTTTTCATCATAAAAGTCCTTCTAACACTGACTATTTTTCCCCCTCTGCTCACCTTCATACAGAGCTTCTTGAAAGTATAAATTAACATGGACTCTAAACCTGCTAACCTCCCATACAATCCTCAGTTCATTCCTACCTAATTTCTCTCCTAAGCACTTCAGCAGAGATGTAATAAGCACATTTCACATCTCTTTCAGTTGATTTGTTGACCTCCCAGCAGCATCTAAAGGGGCAAATGTGATTGATAAATTTCTTCTGGAAATATGACTGTCTTTTAACTTACAAGATACTACAGTCTTATGTTTTTCCAGGAACTCTAGTCTCATTGGGAGAGGGAGGGGTTTCCTCGTCCTGTATAACATGGTTATACAGGACATGGTTCTTAACACTCTATTCTTCAGTAACTCAAGAAGCACCCCCTGAACATTAATGTTGTGCCAGTCACCCTTCTAAGTACTGGTATTGGGTACTGGGAAACATCTATGAGTATCACAGACATCAACCATTTCTCATAGAGCTTAGACATTACTCACTCTATGGTTTTATCCCCACCCAGGCTTTAAATACCAATTATATGTTAAGGCTGAAAATATCATAATGTATTTTCCAAGCCATGGCTGTCTTCTCATCTTCATACACACATATCTAACATCTATTTGACATTTCAAACCTAACGAATACCAAACCAATTTATGTTTGATCCTTACTCTCCAGATCCTGCTCTGTTTATACGATTCTTCATCCTGAGAAAGTCATCAATATCTACTGAATCTATTCTGTTACACAGGCAGGTTAATCTACATCTACAATGTGTCTGGAATTTATTCATTGCTTTCTTTTTCTATGGTTATCATATTTTTTCAAGCATTCATGTTCATCCATCTCTTGCTTCTATCCCAATGAGCAAGATTAATCTGTCTGTAATGTCTATCTATTCATATAATTTCCCTGCTTCAAATGATTTCTTATGACTTTCGGATCTGTTTTAAAATTATTTACATGGTTTTTAGAAGACCTTGGATTGGTTGGGTCACATATCTCTCAGTATCCTTATTTTTGTTCACCACCTCCAGGTTCTCTCCCAGCCATTTTTTTCCTAGTTCTTAAAGCAAATCAAATTCCTTCTTCTTTCAGAGACTTCTTCCATATAAGACACTTTCCCTGGAAGTCTACTTCCTTACAAGTTTCTTTCAGAAAGTCACTTTCCAAGGGAATCCTTTCTCAAGTCTCACCTACCCCTATAAGTTAGGTATACTTGCCAAAGGCTCTCATGGCAGCACACTGCACCAGCATGTCTCTTAGTTGTAATTACTTGGTGGTTTTTCTAATTCTTGATTAATGTCTATCTTCCCTACTAGATTGTATAGTCTTTGAGTACAAGAACCAGTTCTGTACTTTTCACAAATAATTCCTCTGCACTCATCACAGTACTTTCCACAAAGCAAGACCCCAGTGAATAACTGGAACGAATGAATGAATAAATATTAATATTGCAGAACCAGAAGAAACTAGCTTAGACATTAGGAAATACATATCAAGAGAAGTTAAATGACAAGAGCAAAGTTGAAACTATAACGCATTTTCCTTCTAAGCACTGTCCACAAACTAACTTTCCAAAACTGAAACAAAATATTTTTATAGTAAATGCATCATAGCATACTTTAGTTATTTTTGTGCCTCCATATATATATATATATATTATATATATATATATATTATATATATTATATATATATATATATAATATATATATATAATATATATATATAATATATATATAATATATATATAATATATATATATATATATTCTTCATATATATGTTCTTCATATATATTCTATCTTTATTTATTTATCTTTTGGTTTATACTTACTATTGGTTTTATTAACAGCAGTTTCTTATAAAAACAGCATAACAGGGACTCTGGGAGTATAATGTAAAGTAGCATGCCTGAAATCTATTTTATTTACAGTTTGCATTTTATCTATAAAATATAACTAAAATATTGCCTTCCATTTCAAAAAATATTCATTTTTATCTTGATAAAAATAATTATTCCCTCCAAGTGTATGAGCTAAATAAAAGATGTAGGAGGATGTTGTAAATAGTGCTGCAATGAACATTGTGGTACATGTCTCTTCAGCAGCATAGCACAGGGAGATCAACGCGGTGCTGTGTGATGACCTAGAGGGGTGGGATAGGGAGGGAGGGAGGGAGGCTCAAGAGAGAGTGGATATGGGGATATATGTATGCATATGGCTGATTCACTTTGGTGTACAACAGAAACTAACACAACATTGTGAAACAATTATACTCCAATAAAGATCTATTTTAAAAAAAGATGTAGGAGGATGAAGTTTGCTCTTGCAATCCTCCTTTGAAGATTCTGACTCAGATTAAAAATCATATTTATATCATGTTCCTGATATCTGCATAGAGGATAATTACTACAAACATAATGCATTATAATTGTAGAAGCATTTATTGATGTTTAAAACTCACAGAAACAATGAAGTTAATAGCTTATTCAACCATTCTTTTTATTAGGTGTATCACCTTGTAAGGAAATGGGATTTGTCATATGATTTAATGTAGCTCTGACATTGAACAAATATTTTAGCCTCTCAAAACTGCATTTGTAAAATGAGGATAACTCTAACTCTTTGTTGCTCAACTCAGATTCAAGAATAAAATGGACAATAACTGCAGAAATACTTTGTAAATTATAAAAAGTACCACTACAATATGATACCCAGCTATCCATATTATTTCTAGATACTTCCAACTTCCTAATTTCAAATTATAATTGGAAGCACTTATTAATTAATACTAGCAATACAAAGCCATGATATAAATTACTTTTAAACCATAAAACCAATAGTAATTACATTTTTATAGAAAGATTAATTGTATAAAGCTGCTTTCAATTAAAAGATGATGTATAACAAAGTCATACTAATTAAATTAATATTAATTTGAAATTACAAGAGGATTAAATAGCATGACTGAACTGACGAATTTTTTTCCAGTCTCAAAAATATTATGTAGTATTGATACTCTATTATAATATGACTTAAATAAATCTTGTTTATGAATATGCAGCTCTGATGTCTCTATCTATATATAAAGAGTATATGTGTATATATACATGTATGTATAAATTTTAAATTTAAAAATTTTAAATACATAAAGGAATGATGAATGTTAAAATATGACCAATATGACAACTCATTAACAGAGTTAACTGACTATGAATCAGAACAAATTCTTGCATCTTCACCTCTATAGCATGTATCTGAAAAAAAAATTAATATCCCTCCTGTAGACTTTGACAATATCACTAGCATAAAATAATGTAAGCACTATTCCCTAATAAAGGTAGCCACCAGTGTGCTGTGGCCACCAATAATGAGTGTCCTGCAACTTTTTGAGCTTCTTTGAAACTCTATTCATAGTTCTTTCTGCGGGTGTATCTGTGGTTGTTTCTGCCTCATTGTGTGATAAATTTTATCTTTCCAAACTCAACTTGCTTAGTCAGGCATGAATGGGCTCATTTTCCCAGAAGTGGAGGACCAGGCTCCATGTATTTGGCAGAGAAGTTTTCTCCTTTGCAAAAGTTTTTTTCTGGTCTCAACGAATATTTTTCATGTTGATTTTCAACAGTTTCTCTTATCCTCCATCCTCCCCCTCTGCTCATTCTCTCTCTACCACTTCAACCACTAAAATTGTCGAAGTGCATTTACAAATGAACCAATCTTTTATGGCAAGAGCAACTGAGAAATCTTTATTAAGACATGTAAATGATCATGATTAGAACCTAGAATTTATACTTCCTTCTATAAAATTATGTTTTCAATATTAAGAAAAAATCCAGAGGGGTAATAAAAGATACCATCATATTTATTTTCAGCCTAAGAAAGCATATAGTTTGCTTACCTTTAATAATGTTGGGTTTTGGTGGCATGCTGAACTCATAGACTGTTGGTTCTGAATATCCCAATCTATTGGCAGCTGTAATTTGAACTTCATACCCCATTGTCCACTGTAGATGCTCTAAAATAATGTGGTCTTTATTCCCTTGCACTTTTTTCTCTAGCCACTGGTCTTCTTTATCTTTCTGTAAAGGCAATACAAATATATTTTGTAAATACTCATGCACTAAAGTTGTGATCTTTAAAAAAAGTTATCTTGAAATGGAACAAGTGGGTTTATTAAATCAAAAAAAAAGGATACTTTCTCATCCACTGGGATAAATTAAGTTGTATATAGATGAAGTTATTTCTAAGATTTTCCCACAAAATTGTAACTGTTTTAAATTAGCTGGAGTGAAAATTCATAAGTAATCCTTGATGATTCAAATGATAATTCACCTCCATTAAGATTTTTTTTTTAATTTCACATATATCAGTTTGCTGTTTAGCCACTTTGTTGATTATTAATAATCATGTGAACAGGGAAAACAAAATATTATATATAGAAAAAGCTTAACATACCCATTAAAATAATTTCCAGAGACTTGTTTAATGTTTGGAGCAGGGCAGGCAGTGGGTAGTAAAGTGTCTTACAAATAAAGTCTGGAATTTTAAAATATGTTTAAATTTCCATTATCATTTTTTTTATTACTATGATGTTTTGGACTTATAATGAAGCAACATACAAGAAAAACTATTACCTGTTAAACAAATTATTAACATAAGAAAATAAAATATGTTATCCTATCCTGAACATTCTACACTTAAATCCAGACGCTTTTTCTAAAATAAATGTTTTGGACAACATGCTATTTGAATAACCCTTTAAAAAAATACTATGACTACAGTTACAGATAATTGAAATAATTTTATGGATTAAACTATCCTAAGCAATGTGAGCATTCAGCTGAGCCATATGTTAACCATTTAAAGTTTAAATGGTAACCTCTGCCTGTGTCCCTCATCTACATTACAGAAATGAGGGTAGCAGCTGCCTCTGTTAGCTTTCATGAGGAAGCAAAGAGGAAAACTGAGTAAATTGTATATTCCAGGGCATTAAGAATCATAAACACTTAACAAATGACAGCTATTATTAAAAAGAAAGAATTTCCATAATAACTATACAGAAATGAAATTATATTTTCTCTGAAATCACATATCTAATAATCCAATAATCCATCACTGCCACTGAAAATCTCAATTTCCCAAAGGTGTAATTATAAATAAATTGTAACCTGGACATAGTGATAAATAGAAATATAGATATATAAACAGATCAATAGATCGATTAGTCAATCTTTTTTTAACCTCAGAGCTCAGCCCCGTATTACGTTAGGTTGAGCCAATATTTTATAATGTTTATTTGACTAGAAAGAATAACAATGTTTTCTACATTTATAGTGAAAAATTAAGATTTATTATCTAAAATCAAATTGTGGAAGTTCAATTCATGATTGCATTAAATTGATGGTACTACAAATATTAAGTATCCTTCAAAAGGAAATAAGACCACATTACAGTTTTGGTACCATACTGTGATTTTCTTTTCCGACTTAATTGGTTCCATAGAACTTTTATTACAGAGGAAGTCGGCTGGCCTCTTTTGTTGCTTCATCTAAAACTGGAGATACTACCCCTCTCCAAGTGTTTCGGACAAGCACTTAAAATTATCATATAAACAAGAGGTAAATTCCCTTGCTTTTTGAAACTTATAAACTGACTAATTTATTAGACTGGGCTGGTGTCCAGTGTTATGAAATGTACTGAAAAGCCACTGGAAAACAACAGTTTGGACCAGAAACCTTGTAACTTGTCTAAGTCATTAAATGACTAGTAAAGTTAAGAAATAAATTTAGGTGTGTTTTTGAATTGCTTAGAATAGCTGTGTCATTAGCCAGGATTGTCCCAACATCCCTTTCTTCATCAGTTCATTCATCAATTATTCAATCTTTAGTGGATAGTGAGACTGTTCAGGAACTATGAACACAGCAGTGAATAAAACATGTACAAATCCTTATTTTGGAGTTTACAAACCAACACAGAAGGAAGACATGAGTTCTTTGAAAAACAAGAGGGTGTTTTGGGAGCATATAATAGGGAGAACTAATAGAGTCGAGGAATCAGGAAGGTTTTCTCTGGGGAAGTAATGTCAACTTTGCTGGAAATAAGAAATTCCAGTACCATTTTATTTTCATTCATCCTCACCTAGTGAATGAAGATGTGATTCCTTCACAGAAGTTTTGATCCAAAAAAATAGGTAAAATAATTGAAAACCTCAGAAACATGCACAACCACTGGGAGATGTAAAAACAGACACTGTATGTGTATTGTTTTAAGTACATGTAAAAACACTTCATAAGTATTGACCAAAAAATATATATAAAGCTAACAAAAATCTCCACTGAAAAATAATTTTAGATCATATGATATATGACATATATATACAAACATACATATAAACAGTAAAATACATATATAAATCTTTGATATATTGTAAATTGTATATAGACACATATACAGAAAGGAGGAGATGAGGAGTAGGAAGACTGAATGATCAGATAAGGACAAAGTTACACAAAGTGGTAGAGAGTTGCCCCTGTGGATGTCCCCTTACGTCAATAATTAAGTATAAGTTCTAATTTATTATCAAATGCTTGGTGAAAGTGAATATTTGTGTGGAAATCCAGAGTTGAGTTTTGCTTTGGATCTGAGTGGAGATGTGGGTGAAAGAGCCAGAATTAAGCCAACAGCTGATATCTGGATTACCCTAGCATACAATTTATTATACAGAGGGACGAAGAGACTTCACGTCCTTTAGGTTATTCTCCAAAACTACTATTTCTGAGAACTGAGTATTTGAAGTGAAGCTTCCTGACAAGCCCAAGGTATGCAGATAGTCTCTTGTGAATTTCCAGTCACTTAACTTTCAACTGTTGAAGCTCTTAGCCTGATAAATAAAAGCCCCTCCATCATTTTAGATAGTTGGGCTGATGGCATAAGGAACCGAAAGGAGTGCTAATAATTTCCCCAATTTGAATCAATTTCATCTTCCATTCACCATTAGACAAGGAGGCTTTTTAATCCCTTAATTGCTATTCCTAGCGAATGGGGGAAAAATAAAGTGGGTGTTACCTTATACTTTCCTAGGCATCAAAATCTCATTTATGCATTTGTAGAGTGCCTCATTTACAGAACTTAAATGCTGAGGGAACAATTTAAGATAATCTAGATGCAAAAAGTTCCCCTAGGTAATTCAATGAGATGATTTGCTGAATATGTCTATTATTAATAAGCCAGTTAAATGTTGAAGGGCAGCTATTGCAAAAAATATGGTCATTTTGCTTTGATATAGTTTCTTTTAAGCAATCCTTTTTGTCGAAACATCGATAGCAGGGCCATATGACCATTAAGGGGACTCCTTAAAAGTTATTCTAAAATCATAATGTCAGCATATAGGGAAATATCTGCTATCAGCTGTATAGAGAGAAGAGTGGAGGAGAGATGGAGATGGTTTTGGTTTGCTTATCTGTAGATGACTCCTTGACTGCTTTTATTCATACTAAGAAGAAATCTACTAACTTTCTTTTCAAAGTCTCAGGATATATATGGTCAACATCATCTTAAGTAAAAACTGAATAATTATAAAAAGAGAGGACAATAGAGGAGGTGAGCTTGTATTAACCTGATTAATTTTAAAGTTCCTGTGATTGCACTGTGTTATGATTTAAGATTGTGTGTTCCCATGCAAGGCAGTTCCTTGTTCCTGGACTTCCAGTAGCCTGGTTCAGGTATTCACTACTTGTATGACCTTACAGAAGGCCCCCGAATTCTCTAAAGCTCTGTTTGCTACTCTGAATATGAGAGGTGATTTAGCAATCTGGATAATTTACACACACACACACACACACACACACACACACACACACACTCTGCTGTGATTGGGAAAACTGCAAGGTTTGGAAGTTTTTAGGAGAGTTTCAAATTCTAATCTCTTTTTTAACATTATTATAGTTGATTCAAACTGCCTTTGTTCCAGGTCCTGAAGCTTGGTAAAATTTTGTAAAGTGGACCCTACTTTATTGATTCCTACTCTCCATCATCGAGGTACTTCTTTAGGGAAAAATAAGATCTAATTTTTCCCATTCATCACCTTCTGTGTTCTCACATCCCATGAAAATTCACACAGTGCAAGTGTTTTCCCTTGCATTTATTAATTCTTGTATTTATTCATCTAGATACAGGATCATTTGTAATTGCACAATATAGACTAACTCATTTATTGTCATCAATGCATTTATTCATTCAGACAACAATTAGTCTATTTGATGCTAACGATACAAGGATTAATAAAAATCATCATTTTCACTAACAGCAAAGAAAAAAAAATACCAAAAAGTTCAGTACTCTTTAATGTCCATAGCTATTCAAAGTTGGAAGATATTTCAAAACTTAAACTGTTGGCTTTAAAGAAATGTCAATATACACACCTAGACATAATTAAATGAGAAAATAAGTTATTCATAAACTATTAATAATTTATTAGAAAATAAGTTCCCGCAACAACAAAAACCCAATACTACTTATTTATTATTTTAATACCCTTTTCAAAATTAACTTTTCTTTTTTTTTTGCCTTATAACAAATTTAATCAGTTATACATATACATATGTTTCCATATCCCCTCCCTTTTGCGTCTCCCTCCCACCCTCCCTATCCCAACCCTCCAGGCAGTCACAAAGCACCAAGCTGATCTCCCTGTGCTATGCGGCTGCTTCCCACTAGCTATCTACCTTACGTTTGGTAGTGTATATATATCCATGCCACTCTTTCACTTTGTCACAGCTTACCCTTCCACCTCCCCATATCCTCAAGTCCATTCTCTAGTAGGTCTGTGTCTTTATTCCTGTTTTACCCCTAGGTTCTTCATGACATTTTTTTTTTCTTAAATTCCATATATATGTGTTAGCATACAGTATTTGTCTTTCTCTTTCTGACTTACTTCACTCTGTATGACAGACTCTAGGTCCATCCACCTCATTACAAATAGCTCAATTTCATTTCTTTTTATGGCTGAGTAATATTCCATTGTATATATGTGCCACATCTTCTTTATCCATTCATCCGATGATGGACACTTAGGTTGTTTCCATCTCCGGGCTATTGTAAATAGGGCTGCTATGAACATTTTGGTACATGTCTCTTTTTGAATTATGGTTTTCTCAAGGTATATGCCCAGTAGTGGGATTGCTGGGTCATATGGTAGTTCTATTTGTAGTTTTTTAAGGAACCTCCCTACTGTTCTCCATAGTGGCTGTACCAATTCACATTCCCACCAGCAGTGCAAGAGTGTTCCCTTTTTTCCACACCCTCTCCAGCATTTATTGTTTCTAGATTTTTTGATGATGGCCATTCTGACTGGTGTGAGATGATATCTCATTGTAGTTTTGATTTGCATTTCTCTAATGAGTAAAGATGTTGAGCATCCTTTCATGTGTTTGTTGGCAGTCTGTATATCTTCTGTGAAGAAATGTCTATTTAGGTCTTCTGCCCATTTTTGGATTGGGTTGTTTGTTTTTTTGTTATTGAGCTGCATGAGCTGCTTATAAATTTGGGAGATTAATCCTTTGTCAGTTGCTTCATTTGCAAATATTTTCTCCCATTCTGAGGGTTGTCTTTTGGTCTTGTTTATGGTTTCCTTTGCTGTGCAAAAGCTTTTAAGTTTCATTAGGTCCCATGTGTTTATTTTTGTCTTTATTTCCATTTCTCTAGGAGGTGGGTCAAAAAGGATCTTGCTGTGATTTATGTCATAGAGTGTTCTGCCTATGTTTTCCTCTAAGAGTTTGATAGTGTCTGGCCTTACATTTAGGTCTTTAATCCATTTTGAGCTTATTTTTGTGTATGGTGTTAGGGAGTGATCTAATCTCATACTTTTACATGTACCTGTCCAGTTTTCCCAGCACCACTTATTGAAGAGACTGTCCTTTCTCCACTGTACATTCCTGCCTCCTTTATCAAAGATAAGGTGACCATATGTCCGTGGGTTTATCTCTGGGCTTTCTATCCTGTTCCATTGATCTATCTTTCTGTTTTTGTGCCAGTACCATACTGTCTTGATTACTGTAGCTTTGTAGTATAGTCTGAAGTCAGGGAGCCTGATTCCTCCAGCTCCATTTTTCATTCTCAAGATTGCTTTGGCTATTCGGGGTCTTTTGTGTTTCCATACAAATTGTGAAATTTTTTGTTCTAGTTCTGTGAAAAATGCCAGTGGTAGTTTGATAGGGATTGCATTGAATCTGTAGATGGCTTTGGGTAGTAGAGTCATTTTCACAATGTTGATTCTTCCAATCCAAGAACATGGTACATCTCTCCATCTATTTGTATCATCTTTAATTTCTTTCATCAGTGTCTTATAATTTTCTGCATACAGGTCTTTTGTCTCCTTAGGTAGGTTTATTCCTAGATATTTTATTCTTTTTGTTGCAATGGTAAATGGGAGTGTTTCCTTGATTTCAATTTCAGATTTTTCATCATTAGTATATAGGAATGCCAGAGATTTCTGTGCATTAATTTTGTATCCTGCAACTTTACCAAATTCATTGATTAGCTCTAATAGTTTTCTGGTAGCATCTTTAGGATTCTCTATGTATAGTATCATGTCATCTGCAAACAGTGACAGCTTTACTTCTTCTTTTCCGATTTGGATTCCTTTTATTTCCTTTTCTTCTCTGATTGCTGTGGCTAAAACTTCCAAAACTAGGTTGAATAAGAGTGGTGAGAGTGGGCAACCTTGTCTTGTTCCTGATCTTAGTGGAAATGGTTTCAGTTTTTCACCATTGAGGACGATGCTGGCTGTGGGTTTGTCATATATGACCTTTATTATGTTGAGGAAAGTTCCCTCTCTGCCTACTTTCTGCAGGGTTTTTATCATAAATGGGTGTTGAATTTTGTCGAAAGCTTTCTCTGCATCTATTGAGATGATCATATGGTTTTTCTCCTTCAATTTGTTAATATGGTGTATCACGTTGATTGATTTGCGTATATTGAAGAATCCTTGCATTCCTGGGATAAACCCCACTTGATCATGGTGTATGATCCTTTTAATGTGCTGTTGGATTCTGTTTGCTAGTATTTTGTTGAGGATTTTTGCATCTATGTTCATCAGTGATATTGGCCTGTAGTTTTCTTTCTTTGTGACATCCTTGTCTGGTTTTGGTATCAAGGTGATGTTGGCCTCATAGAATGAGTTTGGGAGGGTTCCTCCCTCTGCTATATTTTGGAAGAGTTTGAGAAGGATAGGTGTGAGCTCTTCTCTAAATGCTTGATAGAATTCGCCTGTGAAGCCATCTGGTCCTGGGCTTTTGTTTGTTGGAAGATTTTTTATCACAGTTTCAATTTCAGTGCTTGTGATTGGTCTGTTCATATTTTCTATTTCTTCCTGATTCAGTCTTGGCAGGTTGTGCATTTCTAAGAATTTGTCCATTTCTTCCAGGTTGTCCATTTTATTGGCATAGAGTTGCTTATAGTAATCTCTCATGATCTTTTGTATTTCTGCAGTGTCAGTTGTTACTTCTCCTTTTTCATTTCTAATTCTATTGATTTGAGTCTTCTCCCTTTTTTTCTTGATGAGTCTGGCTAATGGTTTATCAATTTTGTTTATCTTCTCAAAGAACCAGCTTTTAGTTTTATTGATCTTTGCTATCGTTTCCTTCATTTCTTTTTCATTTATTTCTGATCTGATTTTTATGATTTCTTTCCTTCTGCTAACTTTGGGATGTTTTTGTTCTTCTTTCTCTAATTGCTTTAGATGCAAGGTTAGGTTGTTTATTCGAGATGTTTCCTGTTTCTTAAGGTGGGATTTTATTGCTATAAACTTCCCTCTTAGAACTGCTTTTGCTGCATCCCATAGGTTTTGGGTCATCGTGTCTCCATTGTCATTTGTTTCTAGGTATTTTTTAATTTCCTCTTTGATTTCTTCAGTGATCACTTCGTTATTAAGTAGTGTATTGTTTAGCCTCCATGTGTTTGTATTTTTTACAGCTCTTTTCCTGTAATTGATATCTAGTCTCATAGCATTGTGGTCGGAAAAGATACTTGATACAATTTCAATTTTCTTAAATTTACCAAGGCTTGATTTGTGACCCAAGATATGATCTATCCTGGAGAATGTTCCATGAGCACTTGAGAAAAATGTGTATTCTGTTGTTTTTGGATGGAATGTCCTATAAATATCAATTAAGTCCATCTTGTTTAATGTATCATTTAAAGCTTGTGTTTCCTTATTTATTTTCATTTTGGATGATCTGTCCATTGGTGAAAGTGGGGTGTTAAAGTCCCCTACTATGAGTGTGTTACTGTCGATTTCTCCTTTTATGGCTGTTAGTATTTGCCTTATGTATTGAGGTGCTCCTATGTTGGGTGCATAAATATTTACAATTGTTATATCTTCTTCTTGGATCGATCCCTTGATCATTATGTAGTGTCCTTCTTTGTCTCTTCTAGTAGTCTTTATTTTAAAGTCTATTTTGTCTGATATGAGAATTGCTACTCCAGCTTTCTTTTGGTTTCCATTTGCATGGAATATCTTTTTCCATCCCCTTACTTTCAGTCTGTATGTGTCTCTAGGTCTGAAGTGGGTCTCTTGTAGACAGCATATATATGGGTCTTGTTTTTGTATCCATTCAGCCAATCTGTGTCTTTTGGTGGGAGCATTTAGTCCATTTACATTTAAGGTAATTATTGATATGTATGTTCCTGTTCCCATTTTCTTAATTGTTTTGGGTTCGTTATTGTAGGTCTTTTACTTCTGTTGTGTTTCTTGCCTAGAGAAGTTCCTTTAGCATTTGTTGTAAAGCTGGTTTGGTGGTGCTGAATTCTCTCAGCTTTTGCTTGTCTGTAAACGTTTTAATTTCTCCATCAAATCTGAATGAGATCCTTGCTGGGTAGAGTAATCTTGGTTGCAGGTTTTTCTCCTTCATCACTTTAATTATGTCCTGCCACTCCCTTCTGGCTTGTAGAGTTTCTGCTGAGAGATCAGCTGTTATCCTGATGGGGATTCCCTTGTGTGTTATTTGTTGTTTTTGCCTTGCTGCTTTTAATATGATTTCTTTGTGTTTAATTTTTGACAGTTTGATTAATATGTGTCTTGGCGTATTTCTCCTTGGATTTATTCTGTATGGGACTCTCTGTGCCTCCTGGACTTGATTAACTATTTCCTTTCCCATATTAGGGAAGTTTTCAACTATAATCTCTTCAAATATTTTCTCAGTCCCTTTCTTTTTCTCTTCTTCTTCTGGAACCCCTATATTTCGAATGTTGGTGTGTTTAATGTTGTCCCAGAGGTCTCTGAGACTGTCCTCTGTTCGTTTCATTCTTTTTTCTTTATTTTGCTCTGCAGCAGTTATTTCCACTATTTTATCTTCCACCTCACTTATCCATTCTTCTGCCTCAGTTATTCTGCTATTGATCCCATCTAGAGTATTTTTTATTTCATGTATTATGTTTTTAATCGATGCTTGATTCATCTTTAGTTCTTCTAGGTCCTTGTTAACTGTTTCTTGCATTTTGTCTATTCTATTTCCAAGATTTTGGATCTTGGAAATAGAATCTTGGATCATCTTTACCATCATTATTCTGAATACTTTTTCAGGTAGACTGCCTATTACCTCTTCATTTGTTAGATCTGGTGGGTTTCTATCTTGCTCCTTCTCCTGCTGTGTGTTTTTCTGTCTTCTCATTTTGCTTATGTTACTGTGTTTGGGGTCTCCTTTTTGCAGGCTGCAGGTTCAAAGTTCCCGTTGTTTTTGGTTTCTGACCCCAGTGGCTAAGGTTGGTTTAGTGGGTTGTGTAGGCTTCCTGGTGGAGGGGACTAGTGCCTGTGTTCTGGTGGATGAGGCTGGATCTTGTCTTTCTGGTGGGCAGGTCCACGTCTGGTGGTGTGTTTTGGGGTGTCTGCAGACTTTTTATGAGTTTAGGCCACCTCTCTGCTAATGGGTGGCGTTGTGTTCCTGTCTTGCTAGTTGTTTGGCTTAGGGTGTCCAGCACTGTAGCCTGCTGGTCGTTGAGTGAAGCTGGGTGCTGGTGTTGAGATGGAGATCTCTGGAAGATTTTTGCCGTTTGATATTATGTGGAGCTGGGAGGTCTCTTGTGGACCAGTGCCCTGAAGTTGACTCTCCCACCTCAGAGGCACAGCACTGACTCCTGGCTCCTCAATTTGGGATGATGTGTTGTCTATTCATGTATTCCACAGATGCAGGGTACATCAAGTTGATTGTGGAGCTTTAATCCGCTGCTTCTGAGGCTGCTGGGAGAGGTTTCCCTTTCTCTTCTTTGTTCTCACAGCTCCCGGGTCTCAGATTTGGATTTGGCCCCGCCTCTTCG
Source organism: Mesoplodon mirus (assembly GCF_964341445.2). Taxonomy (NCBI): domain Eukaryota; kingdom Metazoa; phylum Chordata; class Mammalia; order Artiodactyla; family Ziphiidae; genus Mesoplodon; species Mesoplodon mirus. Next base: position 124,626,567 of record NC_138982.1, on the reverse strand, counting down.
TGTAGGTCGCCGGAGGGCGTCTGTTCTTCACTCAGGCAGGACAGGGTTAAAGGAGCAGCCTCTTCGGGGACTCTGGCTCACTCAGGCCGGGTGGGAGGGAGGGGCATGGAGTGCGGGGCGAGCCTGCAGCGGCAAAGTTCGGCTTGACGTTGCACCAGCCCGAGGCGCGCCGTGAATTCTCCCAGGGAAGCCGCCCCTGGATCCCGGGACCACGGCAGTGGCGGGCTGCACAGGCTCCCGGAAGGGCGGTGTGGGCAGTGACCTGCGGTCGCACACAGGCTTCTTGGCGGTGGCAGCAGCAGCCCCAGCGTCCCACGCCCTTCTCTGGGCTCCGCGCTTTCAGTCGTGACTCGCGCCCATCTGTGGAGCCCTTTTAAGCAGCGCTCTTAATCCCCTCTCCTCGCGCACCAGGAAACCAAGAGGGAAGAAAAAGTCTCTTGCCTCTTCGGCAGCTCCAGAGTTTTCCCGGACTCCCTCCCGGCTAGCTGTGGCACATTAGCCCCCTTCAGGCTGAGTTCTCGCCGCCAGCCCCAGTCCTCTCCCTGCGCTCTGACCGAAGCCCGAGCCTCAGCTTCCAGCGCTGCGCGCCCTGGCGGGCGAGCAGACAAGCCTCTCGGGCTGCTGAGTGCCACTCGGCACTGATCCTCTGTGTCGGGATCTCTCCGCTTTGCCCTACCCAGGTATGTGGGGAGTTTCTTGCCTTTTGGGAGGTCTGGGGTCTTCTGCCAGCGTTCAGTAGGTGTTCTGTAGGAGTTGTTCCACGTGTAGCTGTATTTCTGGTGTATCCGTGGGGAGGAAGGTGATCTCCGCGTCTTACTCTTCCGCCATCTTACCCGGAAGTCCAACTTTTCTTTTTTGATGGCCATTGAGATACAAATTTCCAGACTTTAAGTCAGGCTAAGAAGGTCAATTATGACCTAGCAACACATACTAGAGCAGTCTTTCTAGTCCCTATAGTATATTCCTCAAAATTGATGTTAGGTCACTAATTTTATTTAACCCTTCTTAGCTCAGAAAATCTATTTAATGTACCAACACTAAACGATAGTTATGATCCAATACTTATCATCAAATTAGAGAGAAAACAGTGAAAAACTAATGGAAACATGTAGAAAAGTATTTATTAAAATATATAGAGTTATTTTGACATTACAATGTGAAGTAGGTAAGAGTATTCTGTACATAGAATAACTACTTTAATTTTTTCTATACACGTTATGAGATTAATGCTTGTCTTTATTCTCCAAATACATTGTTTAATCTCACTGACTTATTAGAGATGTTAATTTTCACAATAGGTCCATGGAGGCATCTAATTCTGCTTTTATGACTCTAGTTCTGTTCTAATAGATTCTGTCTTCTTAATAAGTCACTGAACAAAGTTGTGTGCTCTATCTACTACAGGATAACACAGAATAATGTGTTTCCTGATTCATAATCTATAGGAAGTTAAACATTCTCTATATTACAATATGATTAGTCTTCCTTTTCCAGTGAAATGCAGGTTTAAATATTCAGATTCAATGTCTGCTATAAATCAACACTCACATAAGGAACATATTATCTCAATTTTGTTTCCTAGCTTATAAAACATATAGTCCTGTGCACAGGGGAGTTGAAAGGTAGGGTCAAAGAAGCAATCAACTAAAACTCATAAGAGTGTTCCTTACTTTCCAAATTTACCTATTTTATTTCCATAGAGGTTATCCAACTAAAAAATGCATTACATATAGATAAATAAAATTTTAAGTTGTTCAGCTACACTTTATTCCACTGTGGAATTCATGCAGTTTGAGGAACTAATCAATGAAGTAGCTTGGAATCATAGAAAGAACAGTAATAAGTTATTTTTGAAATAGTTATTATTTCAATTACAAGTGCAAATATCAAGGTAGTTGCAGCTATAAACATTTAGCAACTGAATCTTGAACATGAAAGTTTTTAATATGAAGAAGTAACCTGTTGAGAAAAAAAATGTGGAGAAAATTATTCCTCCCCAAGATGGACTGTTGTTTGACCACATAAATATAACTTTATACTGTATCTTGGAATTTGCAATTGGGCCTGCAGAGCATGATATTTGCAGGATGGAGGAGATGGTAAAGGGAGAGAAAGAAAAACATAGGAATATGGAGATGATTTTAGTGTATTGGAGTACAAGGCATACCACTAAACCAAATGGTAAAGATGAAGTGGATCAGAATGGTTGTATTTGGAGGCACAGGTCCTAGGCGATTGAGTTAAGATGGGACAGTGGATGAGGAGTCAATATAATCTCCATAGGCAAATTTCAATTCAGCCCTTACTGCTGCAAAAGTGTTTCTGCTATAAAGTCTCATGTTTTGTTCCCCATCCCCACAGGTGACCAAGTCACCCAAATTCTGTAAGGTTCAGTTTGTCCATTAAAAAATGTGAAAAAAATCACTTTATGTATGATTATATATATTTTTTTCTTCCAAGAGTTAGCAATACCTTCCTTGATATACAAAGGATATGAGGAATTACTTTTACAAATCTTACCGTAGAAGCCCAAAGTTCTACTAATAAAACAATGTTTCCTGCTAAAATGCTAATAAGCTTTAGAGCAGTAACCCAGTAATTGATTATCAATCAATTATAGCTATGTTTGAATTATGCAACCAATCATTTTCATTACAACATTTAAAATGAGATCCACTAGTAATTTTTGTAGTTAGATAAAGCTGGCTCTTAGAAATTAAGAGGAGAGGGTTGGCAGGACAGAAAAAAGATGGAATTGGGGAGAAACTAAAACTTTCTTTTATTGGTAGAGTAAACACAGATATTGAGTAAATAGGCAAAAGCAGGACATTGCTAACATTAGGCTGGTTGGGGGCGGGGTGGGGAGAAGAAAGGCAAAATAATGGAAGCTAGAGATTTACTGAAAACAAAACTTTTTCTTTTTCAAGTTTTAATCTGAGGTGGAGCCACATTTACTACATGTAAAGGTAAAATATATTGATGATCTATCTAAATTTGAATCACTCAAAATTTTCTAATCTTATTATAGTTAACAATTTACTTATCTATAACACTACTTATCTGTGTCCTTGTATGTTTCACACATAATTTCTCATAGAAGACTAATTCTAATACACATTAAGGAAACCAAAGTAAACTTGGTCAGCATTTTAAACAGCAATTTATGTTTTCAAATATATACATATATTTCCCCTTGAATGTCTATTTCCATTTTGTGAATCTAATTGGCTCTAAACAGATGTAGTGATACTCCAGTGAACATTTTCATTTCAACAATGACTGGGACCACTATTTGCAATAGAGTGAGTGGAGGTGGGAGATGCTAAACATACTGTAATGGGTGGTTCTGGATGGACCACTGTTATGCCACCCAAAGTGCCAATAATGTGTTTTTTTAGATACATAGGATTCATGACAGGGGCACTGTTATGGACTAAACTGTGTACACCCTCACAAATTCATATGTTAATGTTCTAATCTCCAATGTGATTCTATTAGGAGATGTAGCCTTTAAAAGAGGTAATTATGGTTACATGAGGTCCTTAGGATGGAGCCCTAATCCAAGCCCTAAGAGGACTTGTATTTTCATAAGAAGAGGAAGAAATACCAGAGATGTGTGTGCACAGACAAAAGGCCATGTGAGGACACAGCAAGATGGTAGCCATCCAGAAGCCAAGGAGAGAGGCCTTGGGAAAAACTAAACCTGCTGAAACTTTGATCTTGGTCTTCCAGACTCCAGAAATGTGAGAAAACACATTTGTGTTGTTAAAGCCACTTGATCTGTGGCATTTTGTTATGGCAGCCCTAGCAGACTAAGACAGCCTTTATAATAATATAGGTAATTACTTTAACAGTATGTTGAAGACTCCATTGTTTAGCTGACCCAACTCCCAATTATAACACCTTTCTTTTAGTGGTGGTCATGAGACATATTCTATCTAATGAGACATAATTCTAATTCTGCTTCGTGGAGTTTTTGAAAAATGTGTATGGTATTGTTGGAAAAACAGACAAATTAAGCTTAAACAGCCTAATGCTCCTTTTGTTCTTTTTGTTCTCTTCATGTTCTAAAGGTAGATGTTAGGGCAACGTCTTAGGAACACAAGATAATCTATATGAAGACAAAAGCCAACATGTTAAGGATGAAAGAATATCAGGAAAAACAATTTGGACACCTGACTATATAGCTGAACAGTCACAGCATTCCGACATATGCATGCTGTATTAATAAAACTCACTAATAGATGCAGAAAAGATACAATTTGAAAGAATAAATATTTGCCATCATCAACTGAAATTAATGATTCTGGTTAAAGTCAATATAACATTTGTGTTATTTCCAATATCAACTCTTTAAATGGCCAAGACAAGCACAGCTTTTAGTTTTAGGTAGAAATTATACATATAGAGAGTATATTAAGCATATTTTTACAACTTGTCATTGAACTTCAAGGTTCACCATGGGATTTCATTGAGGTTACCTACAAATTCTTACCATTCATCTGGATTTTGTGCCATAAAATTTTCTGGGTGCAACTGTAGGCCACAATCTGCATTCAAGTTCTTTTATTCCAGTTTAATTCCCACTAATTTGATTTAAGTGTATGACCCTTACAGAGAGACTCTTTCCCTTCCAAAGAGTTTCCAGATGGTCAAATAAGAATGACCAAGAAACCTGGTTTGACTACTGAAACACCATCAGATTCATAGAGAGACAAGTGAGCCTTTCAGAGTTCTTTTAGAAGGGAGGCATGAAGTCTCCATAGCAGATTACCCATAAGACACACACAGCTGTTCATCGTCCCCAGCTTGAAACCTGCAACAAAGAGTGGTCCTAGGAAGGGGATATCAGTTGGAAATGTAAAAGACTGAACTGGTGTCTAAAATTAATTGTTGACGTATGCTACTCAAAATTAGACTCCTTTTTACTATCCCTCAGAATTGAGATGTTTGGATACTACGTATAAAATAGACAACTGATGGAAACATATTGTACAGCACAGGGAACTCTACCTAATGCACTGTGGTAACCTAAATGGAAGAGAGGTCCAAAAGGGAGGGGATATCTGTATGTGTATGGCTGGCTCATTTTGTTGTGCAGTAGAAGCTAACACAATATTGTAAAGCAACCATACTCCAATAAAAATTATTTTTAAAAAATGAAAATATTTAGATGTTTGTGTTTAAAAGCAGCAACATTATAATTTAGAAAATTGTGGATTTGTGGGAAAATAGTTAAAATTCATTAAGGAGCAATTACACTATTTTCTAAAATATAACAAACTTGGAAAGTATTAATAGGTGTTCAATAAACATAAATATGAAATTGAGACATTATGGGCCTAATCATAAACATTAGTAATCAGAAGGGAAAAAAATAAATTAAAAATAAAATGATCACCTAAATTTCCAAGGTTTGCCTGATGTGGAGAAAAAAAATGAGGAATATTTTTCAATCTGTTTTGTGAGGCCACCATTACACTGACACTATAAAACAAACAAACACAAAAAAGTAATCATGCCAACTAGAAGCCAGAAAAAATTTTAAATTCAGTGTTACATTTCAAAAATTGCAAGAAATGAGTAAGTGTTGGAATACAAAAAGATATATGTGAATTAAAAATGATAGCTGCACATAATTTTGTCACAGAAACAAATTTAAGGGAATTTATTAAACATATTAAAGTGAATTTTGAAAGGATGGAAAATGAAACAAAATTAAAATAAATAGAACTGACAAAGTATTATGGAGATAATCATAATCATTAGTAAATAAACCTTACAAATTTTAATTAAAATTGTCTTCCACTTTTAACATATTCCATAGTAGACACAAATACTCAATGGTTCTTATGGCAAAGTTGTTAACAGAAATCACTTCTAGTGGACTTTGAAGTCATTTTCAGATGAAGGCAAAATCTATCAGGTGACTTCCTTCATCACTCTGCAACTAGAGGACACCCTTAATCCCCTGCATAGAAGACAAGTCCCAAGGCAGCTTTGAGCTGTCCAAAGTCCCATATTAGTGCTAATTAAACTTGAAGAAATCTATTCCCTCTTTCTCAAGTTAAATGTGGCCATTCTTTTTAAAATGTCGATTAAGGTGATTTATATTGTAAAATCCATATTAAATAATAAATGTATTTTGAGTTAATAATAATTTAATAACTCATGAAAATGAATAATAAAGTAAATTTGAGATGTGATTTGTTTATCCTACCTACAGTAACTAAAGTTGAGAAGATAGCTTAGCTTGAAGTTACCAAAATCAAGCAGAGTGGAAGGTGAAATATCCTGCTAACCTTGTCAGAAAAACAGGGAAAATGATATCTCATTGCTGAAATGTTGCTAAGTTTAGAAATCACAAGATGAAAACCATAGCATTATTTTGATTATGTACACTAAGATTTTACAAAAAACAAACAAACAAGCAAACATTCTACATCATATAATGATGAATTTCAGCAATGGAAAATTAACATTTGAATTCCTATGAAAACACGTTATCATTATTGTTACCTAATATGCATTCACTTCTGATATGTCTATGAATTCAATGCAAATTTAATGCAACTTGAAAACACTGTGCAAAATGATAATAAACAGGGTACTTACACTTCTATATTTCACGATGTATTCCAAAATAGGGGCCCCTCCATCATCCTGTTTGGTGATACTGAGTTTAAAGCTCTTCCCACTGCTTGGCTGTCCATGTATCGATGGAGGACTTGGTTCACCTATATATGCAATACAACATTCTTAATATTTGCACAGACCTCATATATGTAGAGAACCTGAATTTTAAGTAAAAAAACACTGTCATGTAATCAAAATGTATGATGTTATCCTGGGTTTATCACTTTCTACTTGCCCTTTGTTGTGATATAAACTCTGATCCTCTTTTTACCCATCCAAGAAATAGAAACATTCATAAATCTGGAAGTATCATGCCAAAATTGTGAAAACTCAGAATTAAATATAAAGTTTATATTGCAAATGCTCTGAGAATAGAACTCATTACATTACACAAGTGTACAACTTTATTTCTTGTATTAAGAGTCTACTCTCATTTTTTTCTAATATAAATAGTTTGTAAACATTTTGTAAATATTTATGAATATAAATATATTGTCATCAAACTATATAAAATATATACCTACCAGGAAATACAATAGCTTAGCAATTAGTTATCTGCTTTAATAAACAGTTTTTAGCTAGATGCAGATTTTAACAAAGAAATTTTGTAGTATCCAATCCATAGGCGGGTTACAAATCTGTCTTTTTTCTTTTTTTTTTAATTCTAGTTTCATGAAAATACTTCCTTTTAGAGTTATTATTCATATGGAGATGCTCTTATAATAAAGATATTTGTAATATTTTTAATATGAACAGGGATCTACTGAAGTGGAAGAATTTTCTATATGAAGGATGCCATCACTGCTTGGCAACTTGGAATGGGAATTCTCTGTCCTGTGTCACTTATGTGATGTCCTTGGGCATGCACTGGCATACTTTGCCTCTGTTTACTCTAATTCCCTATGGATATGGATATGATAAGGTAACACTAAGAAACTTTTAGTGGACATGATTTAATTTGCAAGGTTTCAGAAGACTGTAGTACCTGGCCTACTCAGAGGAATGCCAAATGACAGACAAACTAAGCAGAATATAGTGGAGAGGATGACATGCCTCCCAAACTAGAGAATCTGGGGTTTTTCTCAGCAGATTACCTTTATTTCCAATACAGCATTTATAAACTTAAGCAAGTGAGTATTTTATTTTAGAAAAGGCAAATCATTAAAGAAATATGACAATTGAAAGTGTTGGCATGCAAGTAAATAGTAAAATAGCCTTGTATATATAGTACAACCATATAGAAATAAGGTAAGTGGAGAAATTATACAGTGATTGTTCATTAAAGTTCATTAAATTCGTGTGAAGGTATTATGACATGACATGATTTACAAGCAACATAATGTATTTTCAATAAATGAATTAAAACTACTCCACAAAACAGTACAATAATGTCTTAAACTAATTCAATAAGAGAATATGAGAAAAAACTACGAAGGGTGGTGCTGCTGAGGACTATAAGCAGAGAAGGGATAGATCTCCATTTAAATAAGGCAAAGTCGTTCTAGATTCATTTTAGTCTGAATGTAGGATTAGGAGTCAAGATGTACTTGCAGTCGTCCTGGTGATAATAATAAAGAGGAACTGAAAAAGACACTGGCATCAGGAACGGAGACAAGAAAACACATCTGACATTTTTCGATAACCAACAGAAAAGAACTGGTCACAAATTAGGATAAGATAATTATTGCTGCCAATTTGCCTACCCTAATGTAAGTATATGATAGACAGGGTTATGTATAGATTATACGGCGTTTGTTTAGTCACACTCAAGTTTTCTCACATTTTTAAACAATTTATTCAACATAAAGGAAATCTATACTGTTTTAAGTCTATCTAACTTCATGTAAATGCAGTTGACTTCACTCCAAAACAATATAGTAACAAGAAGGAGGCTGCAATAGTTATTCTTCTGCAGTCACCACTGCAGTGGATTAATTTAGTATACCTTTTTCTCACACTTAGAGTCTACGTAATTCATGGAATAAAGGCAATGGTCATGCTTCAGCAAAAGACTAGAACATTAAAGATGTTACATAGATACTTTTCTACTCTCTCACAGAATATAGTCTGAGCACTACAATTTAATTAATCAGACTGAATAAGTAAGATACCTTCCTGATTGGACAATTTCCTGAGAGCAATTTTACTGTATATATTGCAGTGCACTTTTCTTTTTCCCTTGCTCCAGCACAATGTTACTTTTTATAAATCTGAGATGCCACCATCTTCAGAAACCACTTCAACAAGGGCATAATTCACTTCCTCAAAGTGTTGAAATGTCTCCCTGCATTTTAAAATTCCACTTAAATTTGCAAGTGAAGAGCACAGCAACAAAGAGCAAAACAGAGAAGATTACTTACGAACTGGCAATGTTTGGAAAATTTCTATTTTACTGTAGTCTCCTTGTCCTTTTCCATTTACAGCTGCAACTCTGATTTCATAAGTTGTATTTGGTTCCAGGTTGCTCAAAACAACAATTGCTAAAAGAAAAAAAATATGCCTATGATTAATGCATTTTAATAAGTAAAACAAATCAAATTATTACAAAGCTGAGTGAACAATATCACTGTAAATCTTTCCACGAAATACCTGAAAAAAATAAGAAATACACATAAGAAGACAATGATTTGTGAACAATCCTCTTCTTCATCTCTATTTTAGCTCTCTACCCACATGGAGTAACTTTCAAAGAAGAAAATTAGTAGCTCCTTTTGTGATACTTACAACTCACAAGGTAGAAAGTAAAATATTTTCTTTTGTCTTTTTAATATTCAATTTAAAAAAGGATTTAAATAAAACATCTTTACAGCATGCATTCTCAAATACTTTGCCTACTCAAAATAGATGATTTCTACAGAAGTTAATGGAGATATAGAATTCAATATCTAGAAGTCTGGCCTCCAGTATAAGGTGTTTGAGTCACATCAAAGAAGTGTCACTAAGTTGACTACTGTAATAGTGGATCATTTGTTCAATAATCTCAAATCAAATTAAATTATTTTTAACACTAGCTTGGAGCTTGTCATCTCTTGTATTTTCTCTCTGAATTTCTTCTCAATTATATACCATAACAAGCCTGGATTCAATATGACACAAAGGAGAAGAAAGAATCTGAAAAAGTACAGGGATATAAAAGTTTATTAGAAACATCCCTTGGGAGTGTCAGCCCCTTTAATTTGCCAGAAAGTTTTAAATACAATTGCAGATTTCAAAATTTCGCATCTTTAAAATTCCTTTGGTGGAGCTAACAAAATTTCATAGTTGCTTCTTTCCTTACTGTTTTTGCTAAAAAGGGCAAAAATTAACTAGTGGAAATGGCAATGCCTTGATGAACAATCAAAAGGAAGTTATGTCTGGCTTACATAATAACTTAAAGTCAGATGATCAGTTCATAATAGAAGACATAATCAATCATAAAATAAAAGACTAAACCATAAGTAATCAGGATCATGTTTGTAGGACTATTGATTAACATGAACAATGACTGAAGACGATACACAGTCAATAAAATTCCAATATAATTTATTAACATGTTTCTAATAATTAATATATATTCACTAAATAACATTTTTCATTTTATGTTGAATGAAAACACTTAATGAATTTGTTTTGATACTTCCTTGTGCTCCCTTCTTTTCCCTAACATTATCATATATACCAGATAAATATTAATGGCAAAAATATGGTTCAGATATCAACCAGACCTTATTTAATCTAGTATAGATGTTTCGAAATCATTAGAAAGGATACATTTCCAATTAGTGAAATTTATGTTTGTATTTCTCAGTTTCTATACCTTGTAAGAAAACTGAACTTGCTTTTGAGAGTGCATGACCTTGTCAAGCCTCAGATGAAAACACATCGTGTCAAAGTTAAGGAGGCCAACTGGGGAAAAACGGATTGGCAGGGAAATACAACTGATTAGAAGCTGCAAGGTAAATCAGAAAATTAAGACTTGAATTCAATTAGTTCTGACAAGCTAACAACCTGTGAGCTTTTTCAGGAAATCCAAACCCAGTTGTCCTGGAGTCAGTGAAATACATAATATCAGCCCAAGAAAAGAAGATGACTACAATGGAGAAACCGTTAGTGGACAGATGACGCTGGTCATGAAGATTATGGAAAGGGAGAGGGAATCAAACTAAGAGTTAGGCAGCTAAAATGCTAAGAAGTTGGAATCCTATTGACCTTACGAGAGAAACTTCTGCTCAAGGTCAGCATACGAAGGAATTCGAGAGTTAAAAAATTCATCATATTTTATCATTTAATCAGTTAATAAATATAGCAAATTTAAAGCCAAAGTGAGCTAGACCTGCAGAAATTAATGCCTTATGAAAGTGTGTTTATTCTTCAGGACTTGTAATAAAAATGCTTGGGCCATTGGACAATAAATACTGTAATGGAGTAGTTTGTATCTGATTATCCTCTTCTTTACCCTAATGAAGAATGACTTGATGTAGCATGGACATATGAGAGACTCCAGCAGGAAGTAACCAGACTGCAATAACCTTTGTAATAAGATACTTAGTGATGAAGACTTTAGACTCATGAAAGAAGTCATGTGGCTCTGGGCCAGATTCCACCACTGACTGAGATTCAACCAAGTCTTAGGACTGAGGTGGTCTCTCAACTTCTAAAAAGACACTTTTATTAAATGTAATAGAAGCAAAGTATAAAAATAAGTTGAAAGAAGGTATAGATAAAAAATTGTGATTCATGAAATAATCACCCCTGTATATCAATTATTTATGCAAGTGGGGATATTATCTACAGACTGTGAAATGATACAAAATAATGGATCATCTAAAATTTATTCATCTTTAACTTTCTGTTTAATGGAAAAATATTTTATGTTTACAGGCAAAATAGTCTTAGTGATACTTATAAATCCTAACATTTACACAGATAATCTATACAGACAGTAGGGTACACAAGAATATATGAGAGTTTGCCACAGATGCTTTTACTGCTACAGATAACTTTGGTATGTGACATGCTCTATGATGTAAAGATGCAGCTGCTACCATCGTTTTAATATCATGAGATAGACTGTAACTCAGCTGTGTGGAACTGGTAATGCTTAGATTCAATTGTTTGTCTTTATGTAATCAAACAAGAAAAGCAACAGAATTTAAATCACACAATTTTAATAGTAAATAAAATTCTTCATTTCATCAGAAGTGTGGAGATCAGACTCTTCATCCTTTTAGGTTAAAAATGCATAACAATAGAGCTATCAAAGTATCAGAGCAGATCAAATCAGGGAAAATTGAGGAAATTACTTGGATTAAACAATTAAAACAACACACACACACACAAACACAAAGCAAAGCAACTCCATATTTTACTTGAATTATCTGAGTGATTCTAGTAAAACCTCTTTCTGGCTTGGATTGCCAGCATTCCTCTTTCTCTAGCATTTCATAGGAATTGTGAGTTTTGGGTGTCCCTCTACCTCTGCCAAGGGGAAACCTATTTCTTTAATTGCGTTCTGATCAAGTCAGAACTGATTTTCCCCATGTTTCCTTTTATCTTTCTGTTCTGTGTCAGGAGTCTCCTCTTTACTGACTGAGTTTCACATTAGGGCAGTTTGCCGAGGAGAGGAGAAAAGAGGGCAAAATGATGACTGAGCCGTTATTACAACATTGGGCTAAAACACTTAAACATAAAGTGGATGAGGGAGGCCTTATAGAGGACCTTCCAAATGATAGGGGAGAGGTGTGGAAATAAGCCCATTAATGCCAGTTTTACAAAGTGATATACAAGAAATCAGTCTGTTTTTGAGTTCTGACTCTAAAGGTTTTGGTACAATAACCCTTATTATGAGGCTTATTAACATTGTATGAACATAAAGATTACTGTGTGAAATAGAAAGAACTCTATAAATTGGGACTAATTTAAAGAGAGGGAAAGGAAAATATTCAGGGGAGGCAAAGCCTACGTCTGTAATTTGACTTGCCTTTCTTTAATGAGAGGATGTATACATGAAGTCATCCATAATTTACTGGCATATTACCAAACATAGGGTTTCTGAATACACAAGGTAGGGCTTGAAAGCAAACCACCAATTGAAACACAAATTCTGTGTACTCTATAATAGAGCACCTCAAATTATGAAGTTAGTTAATTAAAGACGTTCTTTTCCCAAATGTGTCCATACAATAGAACAACAGAACCACAAACTAAGGTGTGGGAATGGGTTCTTTCTCTACAATTTATTAGAAATTCAAACTCAAAAATTAGGTGGAAGTAGGTCTAGATTACAAACCATTAAAAGTTCTCTAAGGACAAATGGCGTACATTAAGGTCTTTCACAGTTATATTCAGTCAGCATGATTTGGAAACCATACTGCAATTCTTCTGAAAATTATAAACAATAATGAATTTTTCTTTGACATGGCAACAGGGACAGGTTCTATTAAAAAGCTAATTTCCCTCACTAATATAATGTTTCTGTTTGATTTAAATATAATTAAGTTTCATAAATGGCCATTTTGTCACCTGGCTATAAATGTAAAAAGTACAGCAAAATACTGAAATGCATAAAAACAATGGCATTTTAACTGGCAAATGAAAGGGAAATAGGAACTTTTTAAACTTTATTTTTACAAGTATGGAAATTATATTACTAGAGAAAAATCTGAAGTTGTATTCTCTCTTTAAGAAGGGAATCAAACTTTATTAAAAGAAGTTGAACAAAATAAGTTTAGTTTGATCAGATAATGAATTGTACATTCCTCCATTTGGCTGTCAAGAGAAGCAGAGGCTACAGAATATTTACAACACTTGGAGCAAAATAAGTTACATATTTACAAACTAATTATGCTGAGCAAAGGTCTAAAGTGAGATTAAATTTAGCCATGTTTTCTTAACTCTCTTAAACACCAGATGTCTCCATGCATTTTTCCTGTCATTCAATGTAGGGAGATAAGGACTCCCTCGATGTAGAACTGCTGTATCATCCACCTAAAATGAAACTGTTCAGGTTGTCAAGAACTGTGAAACATGTCAGATAGCTATGGGAAATCACAAAGCTTGTCTAGGAAAGAAGTGATCATTCGAAATAACACTTGTTGTTAATCTCCTTAGATAAATCTGAAAACATAATGAAATCCCCGAAGTTTCTCAACTGAGATTCAGCTTTTGTTCTCTAAACAATTAAAACGAGATTAAAAAAAAGCTTTCTTTTTGAGGGAGAGAATTCTGACTCCTTTCTGCAGAAGTTTGCAATAGGCATAAAAAAAAATAAAAGTAAATTTTTACCTTTTTATTGCTAATGTAGAATTTTTTAATACTTTGACTCCAGTTATTCTTTACATACATAAGAATGGCTTCAGGGATAGTTTCATTATTAATGACAAGTGTCTTTAAGTTTTCTTAAGCAGTTTATGTAAATAATCATCTCAGTTCAATTGTATTTTCATTTATTTTTGAAAATATAAATTTTTATATTTGTACAAATTATACTGTGTTTCAAGATTCCATTAGTTGCAAAAGAATATGATCTCACCTTTTTAAAAGTACCTTGGAGACTTTTATGGATCATAATATAGAACTTGTATAAATATATATTATAATATAAATAACATTTGTGGATATATTTTTGTAATAAATAATTCATATGAATATATATTTTGATGAACAGTAGAAAGAAAAATTAACCAGATGATTATGTGTTGTTTGTATGGGGCTTTTATTCAATGTATTAATGACACTATTTTAAAATCACAGCTCATCATTTCTGAATCTTCATAATTATTTCTTTACTATATTTCTATTTATGTTCTTTTTCATCAGAGTATAAACTATGCATAAAAACAATATGGTCATTTAATATTTAGTTTTAACTGATGCAAGATTTTACACAGAAGTACTTGTTGTCCCTTGAAATTAAATGGCTTCTTCTTGAAATATACTCTCTTTGTAAAAACCTTGATTTGAAAAGAGAAAAGTTCCATCAAAATTATTTTCATAAACTAATCATACTTTTTAAATTTAAAATATAATATTTCTTATCAAAGAGAAATTATTCATTAAGGGGAGCACAATTGATTTTTTTTTAAGATCCACTTAGTATGTAAAATATGAGAGATATATAATTACAAAAAATTTTCTTCTATAATCTAAAACAATAGGTTTTTATAAAATACCCATGAAATCTCTTGATGATTAAAAGTAATCAGAATATTATTTTTCACTCACAAATATGCTAATTTCTCAAAATGTCTATATGAACAACATTCTTTTTTATGTTATAAGCTTTTTTTTTTTTTTTTTTTTTTTTTGTCAGGGAGCATAAGTTAAGCTTTTGTAATTAAATACTCCTCTCCGTACCATGGCTATAAAAACTCTAAGCTTCGTTTTAGTTATTTAACCTCTTAATAATATTTATAAATATATTTCTGTTATTGATTGTGCCCCCTATTTTTGTATTTGAATGTTCCACTGTGAGAAGATTTTATTGTAAGTATCTTATGAACAGAACACACATCATACATATCATATATGTTATCTCCAATCCTCACAAAGCCTAGATATTTCAAATGCAGAATGAGAAGTCAATAAAGAGTTTTTTAATTGACATAAAAATATATGCTAAACAAAAGGTCATTTGAAAAACTGATTTGGGGGGGATCTTCAGGATGGCAGAGGAGTAAGACATGGAGATCACCTTCCTCAACAGAAATACATCTACATGTGGAACAACTCCTACAGAACACCTACTGAATGCTGGCAGAAGACCTCCGACTTCCCAAAAGGCAAGGAACTCCCCACATATGTGGGTAGGGCAAAAGATAAAAGACAAAACAGAGACAAAAGAATAGGGACAGGACCTGCACCTCTGAGAGGGAGCTGTGAAGGAGGAAATGTTTCCACACACTAGGAAGCCCCTTAACTGGTGGAGATGGGGGGTGGCATTGGGGAAGGCTTTGGAGCCATGGAGGAGAATGTAGCAACAGGGGTGCAGAGGGCAAAGCAGAAAGATTCCTAGAAGGAGGATCAGTGCTGACCAGCACTCATCAGCCTGAGAGGCTTGTCTGCTCAGCCGCCGAGGTGGGTGGGTGCTGGGAGCTGAGGCTCAGGCTTCAGAGGTCAGACCCAAGGGAGAGGACTGGGGTTGCCTATGTGAAGACAGCCTGAGGGGGTTAGTGCACCACAGCTAGCCTGGAGGCAGTCCAGAAAAAATTCTGGACCTGCCTAATAGTTAAGAGACCATGGTTTTGGGGTGCACCTACCTTGTCTGCCCACAGAACGCAGAGCACCATCTTAAGGAGCTCCAGAGATGGGCGTGAGCTGGAGCTATCAGCTCAGACCCCAGAGATGGGCATGAAATGCTAAAGCTGCTGCCAATGCCACCAAGAATCCTATGTGCAAGCACTGGTCACTATCCACACACCCCCACCCCTGGGAGCCTGTGCAGCTCACCCCTGTCAGGGTCCCGTGATCCAGGGACAAATTCCCTGGGACAACACACAGCGTGCCTCAGGCTGGTGCAACGTCATGCCGGCCTCTGCCGTGTAAGCTCATGCCGCATTCAGTACCCCTCCCTACCACTGGCCTGAGTGAGCCAGAGCCCCCTAATCAGCCACTGCTTTACCCCCTCCTGTCTGGGTGGAGAACAGATGCCTGAGGGCAGCCTGCATGCAGAGGCAGGACCAAAACCAAAGCTGAACACCAGTAGCTGTGCAAACAAAGAAGAGAAATGGAAATTTCTCCTTGCAGCCTCAAAAGCAGTGGATTAAATCCCACAATCAACTTGCTGTATCCTGCATCTGCGGAATACCTGAATAGACAATGAATCATCCCAAAATTGAGGTGGTGGACTTTGGGAGCAACTGTAGACTTGGGGTTTGCTGTCTGGACTGATTTGTTTCTGATTTTTTATGTTTATCTTTGTTTAGTTTTCAGAGCTTGTTATTACTGGTGGATTTGTTTATTGGTTTGGTTGCTCTCTTATTTTTATTTTATTTTAATAGGAACATGCACATTGATAATTACCTTAAATGTAAATGGATTAAATGATCCAACCAAAAGACATAGATGGGCAGAATGGATACAGAGACAAGGCCTGTATATATGCTGTCTACAAGAGACTCACTTCAGACCTAGGGACACATACAGACTGAAAGTGAGAGGATGGAAAAAGATATTCCATGTAAATGGAAATCAAAAGAAAGCTGGAGTAGCAATTCTCATATCAGACAAAATAGACTTTAAAATAAAGACTATTACAAGAGACAAAGAAGGACATTACATAATGATCAAGGTATCAATCCAAGAAGAAGATATAACAATTGTAAATATTTATGCACCCAACATAGGAACACCTCAATACATAAGTCAAATGCTAACAGCCATAAAAGGGGAAATTGACAGTAACACAATCATAGTAGGGGACTTTAACACCCCACTTTCACCAATGGACAGATCATCCAAAATGAAAATAAACAAGAAAACACAAGCTTAAAATGACACATTAGACAAATGGACTTAATTGATATTTATAGGACATTCTATCCACAAACACCAGAATACACTTTCTTCTCAAGTGCTCATGGAACATTCTCCAGGATAGATTATATCTTGGGTCACAAATCAAGCCGTGGTAAATTTAAGAAGATTGAAATCATATCAAGTATCTTTTCCAACCACAATGATATAAGACTAGATATCAATTACAGGAAAAAAAGACTGTAAAAAATACAAACACATAGAAGCTAAACAATACACTACTGAATAACCAAGAGCTCACTGACGAAATCAAAGAGGAAATAAATAACTATTTAGAAACAAATGACAACAAAAACACGAGAACCCAAAACCTAGTCCTCTCACTGGAATGCAGCAAAAGCAGTTCTAAGAGGGAAGTTTAGAGCAACACATACCTACCTCAAGAAACAGGAAACATCTCAAATAAACAATCTAATCTTACACATAAAGCAATTAGAGAAAGAAGAACAAAAAAAAACAAAGTTAGCAGAAGGAAAGAAAACATAAAGTTCAGATCAGAAATAAATGAAAAAGAAATTAAGGAAATGATAGCAAAGATGAATAAAACTGAAAGCTGATTCTTGGAGAAGATAAATAAAATTGATAAACCATTAGCCAGACTCATCAAGAAAAAAAGGGAGAAGATTCAAATCAACAGAATTAGAAATGAAAAAGGAGAAGGAACAACTGACACTGCAGAAATACAAAGGATCATGAGAGATTACTACAAGCAACTATATGCCAATAAAATGGACAACCTAGAAAAAGTGGACAAATTCTTAGAAAAGCACAACCTTCCAAGACTGAATCAGGAAGAAATAGAAAATATTAACAAACCAATCACAAGCACTGAAATTCAAACTGTGAAGAAAAATCTTGCAACAAACAGAAGTCCAGGAACAGATGGCTTCAAAAGCGAATTATATCAAACTTCTAGAGGAGAGCTAACGCCTATCCTTCTCAAACTCTTCAAAATATAGAAGAATTTTGAAGAGTTTGGTATCACCCTGATACCAAAACCATATAAAGATGTCACAAAAAAGAAAACAACAGGCCAATATCACTGATGAACATAGATGTAAAAATCCTCAACAAAATACTAGCAGACAGAATCCAACAGCACATTAAAAGGATCATACACCATGATCAAGTGGTGTTTATCCTAGGAGAACAGGGATCCTTCAATATACACACATCAATCAATGTGAAACACCATATTAAGAAACTGAAGGATAAAAACAATATGGTAATCTCAATAGATGCTGAAAAAGCTTTTGACAAAATTTAACACCCATTTATGATAAAATCTCTCCAGAAAGTAGTCATAGAGGGAACCTACTTCAACATAATTAAGGCCATGTATGACAAACCCACAGCCAACATCATTCTCAGTGGTGAAAAACTGAAACAATTTCCTCTAAGATCAGGAACAAGACAAGGTTGCTCACTCTCACTACTATTATTCAACATAGTTTTGGAAGTTTTAGCCACAGCAACCAGAGAAGAAAAAGAAATCAAAGGAATCCAAATTGGAAAAGAAGAAGTATAACTGTCACTCTTTGCAGATAACATGGTACTATACACAGAGAATCCTAAAGATGCTACCAGAAAACCACTAGAGATAATCAATGAATTTAGTAAAGTAGCAAGATACAAAATTAATGCACAGAAATCTCCTGCATTCCTGTACACTAATGGTGAAAAATCTGAAGGAGAAATTAAGGAAACACTCCCATTTACCATTGCAACAGAAACAATAAAATTCCTAGGAATAAACCTACCTAAGGAGACAAAAGACTTGTATGCAGAAAACTATACAACACTGATAAAAGAAATTTAAAATGATACAAACAGATGGAGAAATATACCATGTTATGGGATTGGAAGAATCAACATTTTGAAAATGACTATACTACCCAAAGCAATCTACAGATTGAATGAAATCCCTATCAATCTACCAATGTCATTTTTCACAGAATTAGAACAAAGAATTTCACAATTTGTATGGAAACACAAAAGACCCCAAATAGCTAAAGCAATCTTGAGAAAGAAAAGTGGAGCTTGAGGAATCAGGCTCCCTGACTTCAGACTATACTACAAAGCTACAGTAATCAAGATTGTATGGTACTGGCAAAAAAAAAACAAAAAAAAAAACAAAAAAAACCCCCCAGAAATATAGATCAATGGAACAGGATTTAAAGCCCAGAGATAAACCCACACACATATGGTCACCTTATCTCTGATAAAGGAGGCAAGAATATACAATGGAGAAAAGACAGCCCCTTCAAAAAATGGTGCTGGGAAAACTGGACAGCTACATGTATAACAATGAAATTAGAACACTTCCTAACATCATACACAAAAAATAAACTCAAAATGGATTAAAGACCTAAATGTAAGGACAGACACTATAAATCTCTTAGAGGGAAACATAGGCAGCACACTCTATGAGGTAAATCACAGCAAGATCCTTTTTGACCCACCTCCTAGAGAAATGGAAATAAAAACAAAAATAAACAAATGGGACCTAATGAAACTTAAAAGCCTTTGACCAGCAAAGGAAACCATAAATAAGACAAAAGACAACCCTTAGAGTGGGAGAAAATATTTTCAATTGAAGCAACTGACAAAGGATTAATCTCCAAAAATATACAAGCAGCTCATGCAGCTCAATATCAAAAAAACAAAAAACCCAATCCAAAAATGGGCAGAAGACCTAAATAGACATTTCTCCAAAGAAGATATACAGATTGCCAACAAACATGAAAGAATGTTCAACATCACTAATCATTACAGAGATGCAAATCAATACTACAATGAGGTATCAACTCACACTGGTCAGAATGGCCATCGTCAAAAAATCTACCAAGAATAAATGCTGAAGAGGGTGTAGAGAAAAAGGAACTCTCTTGCACTGTTGGTGGGAATGTAAATTGATACAGCCACTATGGAGAACAATCTGGACCTTCCTTAAAAAATTAAAAATAGGACTACCCTATGACCCAGTAATACCAGTACTAGGCATATACCCTGAGAAAACCACCATTCAAAAACAGTCATGTACCACATTGTTCATTGCAGCACTATTTGCAATAACCAGGACATGGAATCCACCTAGGTGTCCATCAACAGATGAATAGATAAAGAAGATGTGACATGTATATATAGTGGAATATTACTCAGCCATAAAAATGAATGAAATTGGGTCATTTGTTGAGACGTGGATGGATCTAGAGACTGTCATGCAGAGTGAAGTAAGTCAGAAAGAGAAAAAAACAAATACCATATGCTAACACATATATATGGAATCTATAAAAAAATATATGGTTCTGAAGAACCTAGGGGCAGGGCAGGAATAAAGATGATGACATAGAGTATGGACTTGAGGACACAGGGAGGGGAAGGGTAAGCTGGGATGAAGTGAGAGAGTAGCATTGACATATATACACTACCAAATGTAAAATAGGTAGCTAGTTGGACGCAGCTGCATAGCACAGGGAGATCAGCCCAGTCCTTTGTGTCCACCTAGAGGGGTGGGATAGGGCGGGTAGGAGGGAGACACAAGAAGGAAGGGATATGGGGATATATGTATACATATAGCTGATTCACTTTGTTATACAGCAGAAACTAACTCAACATTGTAAGGCAATTATACTCCAATAAAGATGTTAAAAAAAAGGAAAAAAATGATCCAATAAAGGACACTTGCTAAATCTACAGTTTTTATCCTTTATCACTAATTTATTGAGTCTCTTCTTGTGTTGCTGAATAATTAAATCACATTTTACTTCTCCAAGTAAAACTTTTTGCCTGTGCAAAAAGTCCACCATTCAATTCCCATTTGATGGTGTGTCATTGAATACTTAGACTTGGCCAGTTTGGGTGTACTCTACATTTCATAGATAAATAAATGGAGGCTCAGAAGATCAACCAGCCAAGAAATGCAAAGCTTGGATTCTCTATCTTAAAGTTAAATCTTTGTATTGTCCCACACGTGTATCCCAGCCTGTAAAACCAGAGTACAGAAAATCACTTGTAAGCAAGGAATCTAAAAAGTCCTCATAAACCTGAACATGAGGAAAATGTATTCTCTCTTCTCAAAGACATTAATTACATATAAAAATAAAAACTATAAACTAATAAAAATGATAACTCTGTATATACATTTCAAGATTTAACCTAAGCTTTTAGAGGGCACAACCTCTTTCTTGGAATATTTTACTTATTCCTGTATTCCTGGATTCTCATCTGAATGAACAATGTAAATCCGTGCTGATGATCTTCATAAATTCTCATCACTATAAGCTGGATAAAACTCAGTGATTTTTCCTTTAGTTCACAGGAGCACATTATATTTACAGCAAGATGCAATAATGAGAATTCAGAGCAAATCAGATTAAACAATCTGATTATTAATAGTTCTGATTCTTAAGCCTTTCACTTTAGAAGAGAGACATTTACCAGTCACTTTTGCCTATTGTGCAGAAGTGTAAAATATGAAATGACTGTGGATTACATTTTTCTTCCTTTTTTTTGCAATTCATAAGAGCTTATTGCACTTGTGTTTAACATAGACAGATAATTTTTGCAATCAATTTCTCTTTTGCCTTTCACCATGTGAAATATAGCCACTTAGAAATGATAGCCATTTTTATTTAGGCATATTTATGTTGGAAATTGTATAATCATAAAAAATATTTATTGTAAAGAATCTTAAAAAATCATTGGAGCTTATTAAATTTTAAAAATCTGTAGCAGCTTAGATCTAACACTAAGTAATGATTATTTTAAATTATTTCTAAAATTGTGAAACTGAATAGTATGACATGTGGAGGGAAATCCAGTTTCACTCAGGCAACTATAAGTAACATGGATTCAAACATGGAATAAAAATCTTAAAGTGTAACTTGAAATGATGTTAAAATATCTTTTAGCTATTGGGAAACTACAAGATAATTTTTAAAAACCCACAAAAAACAGAAAACAAGCAAACAAACCAGAACACCTTTTTAGACCCATTTCATTACAAGTGGTAGGCAAAGAAGTTTGTTGAGAAATGATATATTACATGAAGTAGCTATCACAGATTCATATCATTGGATCACATGAATTCTTTAATCATTGTTTATGAAAGATATCTGCTAATAAATCACAAAAGAAAATGTATAGCAATATGTGTTTTGAGAACACCCATAAAAGAAAAAAACACAAAGATAAGAGAAAAATAAAAAAAAAGAAAATTCATTTTTATAGTTAAAATAAACCACTCTATGTGTGTGGTTTGAAAGGAGGGGAGACAGAAAAGACCTAAAATTATCATCATGTTATATGCAGTGATATCTTCTGAGGTGCATTTCCAAAAAAAATTTAAAAAGGAAGTTTTTAAGTAACATAAAGACATATTGATTATTTCTTTATTTTTAGTGGCACCATACACAACATAGAAAATTCCCCATAAATTTAGGAAAGTCACAACTTAGAAAACATCATAATATGGCAAAGTGCATGTGAAGAAATATTTGTATGGGCTTACTTTAGTTAAAGTTTGATGCTCATTCTCATTATTTTTACTCTATATTTTATTTTATTTTATTTTTTTGTGGTATGTGGGCCTCTCACTGTTGTGGCCTCTCCTGTTGCAGAGCACAGGCTCCGGACGCGCAGGCTCAGCAGCCATGGCTCAACGGCCCAGCCACACCGCGGCATGTGGGATCTTCCCGTATGGGGGCACGAACCTGTGTCCCCTGCATCGGCAGGTGGACTCTCAACCACTGCACCACCAGGGAAGCCCTAATCTATATTTTAAATATCACTGGCCTTCTTTTTAAATACTAACAGAAGCAAAATGTTTCATACTCAACAATGATCAAGGAAGAAATTTTATAGGAAATAACTTTAACAAAATGTTTCCATTAACAATTACTTTCTTTTTGAATTTTGTAATTCAGATTAAAAGAAGCCCAATCCTGTATATTTTCATTAAAAAATTAATTGACAATTAATAGAAATATGACCTCTTTCAATATTATGTACTCCATTTAGAGATGTAGCACTGCACATATACATGTTCCTCAAGTACCAATGAAGAATCCAGGAGCTATTGAATAACCTGAAATCTATTGCATAACTAGTGGGGTTTTAAACAATAAAATTTCAGGTGGATATCAAATAACATGTGTCCCATTATAGAACTGGTTGGATCAAATTACTTTATGGATTCTAATAGGTTCTTTTATGCAATGAAGAAATATCTACCAATAGTCAGAGCTGCCATATTGAATAATACTGACCTCATAATAAATGTAAATAGCTCTTCTTGTAGTTGTATATGATACAATATATGCAACCTTACACTGTGTCCATAGTGAATGGCCTTTGTTATTCTGGTTCTTGTTGAGAAAAACTGTCAAGTTTTGAAGTTTAAGCTTATATTCAAAATTTCCTCTGAGTATGCATATGGCACTAGCCAGTTTCCAAGATAACTGTGATAGTTTTTCCTCACTAGCCATGGAATAAAGCTTTAAAAATAAAGCTTTAAAAAAATAAAGCTTTAAAATTTAGCTTATTATACGTACTAATCATTACTCAGTAAGAAACATTGATATGCTCATTTTTCTAAAGGGGTATTGTCAATATTATAGCCATCAATATATTAATGAATTAATTTTAATATAATATTGTCTGTGCTTTAAAACTTGAAAAAGCCCAAATGTAAAAAACATTACACAAAACAATAAATATATGTATATAAAGATGAGATGGCAAGTGGAGGTAAACTGATTAGACCTACAGAACTCTGGAAAGTCTCAGAAATTTCAAGTCCAAAACATGGGAACAAAGAAATGGATGATCACCAAACATTTGAACAATTGTACTTTCACATTCTTGTCTCAGATTTAAGGGAAGATGAATTCCTCTCTCTCAACAGAAGATGAAATGTTTATTATCTAGATAAAATGAACCAAGGAAGCTTAGACTATGGGGTTATAAATATGAGGGAGTTTGGAACTGATGAGCTGGCAAAAATTTGTGGGATACCATCTAACATAAACTGCTTTTCTGCAAAGCTCCAGTAGTCAAATATGTAGATAATAACTAAAAATCCTAAAAAAAAAGATATCTACAAACAGCTGACATTTCACAGACCTTTGTTGATGGAGAATCATAAACCCATCTGATCACAAAGCTTGAGAAGCCCTGCCCTTGCAAACAGAGCTTAGTGGTGTTTTTTTCTCACTTTGAGGTATACACATCCAGACAAGGATCACCAAATATTTGAGAAAAGTTTCCAATATGAATGACAGAGAATAAAATTAATAACAATAATAACAACAAAATAAGTCTAGGAAAAAAATTAGGGAGCAGAAGCAACTTTGAAAACAGACTATAATTACAATTATCAGAGAGAGAATATATAGTACTCATGAAATATGAAATGATCAGAAAATGAAAGATTTAGAAATTATAAAATTGACAGAAAAATTGAAAAATATAAATGTTAAAATGAAAAAAATATATAGTAGAGTAGCGCTAATCTTCAATCTATTTCAATTTAAACTTCTATTCAAAATCAATTTGCTGATCTATCAGACACAGGCATGTATTATAAAAATCCAAACACACACTTCAAAACAATCTTGGAAAAGATGCTTATTGAATACTACTTTTCTTAAAAAAATGAAAATGGCTTTCTCTACCATATAAATTGATTTTTTTTTCTTTCAAATTTTAATTAAACAGATCCTTTGCTAAAATTAAAGCCTGGACAAAAAGTTTGGAATTATATGTAATAATGAAGCATGCTCATAATTTTAACTATAGTGTTTACAAACTAAATACTATAATGTTAAAATTACATCTAAAATTTAAATATACACACTGAAATTGCATCCTGCAAAGCCATATTGAAGGTTCAGTGGAACTACACAATGACAGGACTAAAAAATCCAACTGTGTATTTATTTCCAAATTGTAATCAATAACTACATTCCTTGATTAGTGAAAATGGCAAGAATTTGGAAAAATAAAAGTTTCAATGGAATTTTATTTAGATAATGCTCTTATTTTCAAATAAAGGTTATCTCCCTTATTTTCAGGAACAAAGGGAAATTCTACTATAAGCTTAGACCCAAATAAAGCAGAGCATTTAATAATTTTGGTAGACATGGAAGGACTTCTATGTGTGATTCTAGCTGGCTAAACATTTCACAAATCAAAAGAAAGAGATTATGCTATTTGAGAGAACTGTTTCATGTTCTGTTAAAAAGAACTTGATATTTTAAAATATTAATTTTTCATTTTGAGTTTGAAGACTGAAAAATGAGTAGCTGTTTTGTAAGACTATTATTTTCTCTTCATTTGTGCCCAATGAGGTGTATAGAACACACTTACAAAATGTTAAATGATACGGTAATGAATGTCATGTAGCCCTCCCAGCCAAACAGTGCTACACCTGTATACATGATTTTCACTCAAAATTAAATGTCAGAATGACTCACATTCTATATTTGAATAGTTTAAGTTTTTGATATCTGATTTATTCACAATTCTCTATGTTTTGAAAATTAGTTTTGTGTCACATCAGTGATTGGGATGATCAGTAAGGTTTCAGCTAAATCTTGGAGAAGAATATAATAATAGGTCTAGGCTTCAACTGACCCCTAAGCCTAGGACCAGGTACGGAGTGAGCAAGTGTAATTCATAGGAAATTAATTAGTGAGTCATTTAGAATCAGAATCTACTAACAGGAAAATTATGATGCTAAAATTTTCCTGCTGAATTACATTACAATCAAGTGAGAACTGATATTTATTTATATGTCATGATATCAGCAATTAGAAGCAGATACATGAATAGTATATAATGAATTACAGATATTTATGAACAAGGAAAAGTAACTAAAGATCCACTAAACTAACATAAATTAGAAAAACATAAAGCCACTCTGAGGTCAAAAAAAAAAAAGTAGTAGCTGAAACGTTCATGACCATATGCACGTGTCTTTTCATAGATAAACCTAAATCTATCTCTTAACAAATGCCTCAAAGGCAATGAGTATAATTATGTTTTAAAGAGCTCTTAAAGTTTAAAATGAATGATTAGCAGAAACTATAAAACAAATACACAAAATTAGCATTTTTTTCACTATTTAAAAATATATGAGGGCCTTAAAATATATCTTCAGAGTTTCAGCATAGGGTTACTTACACAGTCAGAGAAACAAGTTTTCTAAGTACAATTACAGATTATACACATCATTTCCAAAAATCTGTTTAAATGTACATATTATCTCACAGAAAAGAAAGGCAAACTCTAAACTATCAAAAATGAAGTGGACGGGGAGATACAAAACTAGAGGAGTAGCCATGGAACTGCATTTCTATCAATTCTGCAGTCCTGTTGAAGACATCACTGGTACTCAGATAACTGAGAGCTTTCACACAGACTGATGTTGAATATCATCACTGGGGAAAGAAGATATGAGAGAGATTTGAGGATGGGGCTCTTGCATGGAGCAAGGAACGTCTGAGTTATTGGATGAAACTAAAAGTGTGAGCTAGAAAACACACACACACACACACACACACACACACAAGACTACTGGCAACTACAGTTTGTCTGGCTTGGCCTTGAACCAAATCCTAGTTTGATTGGGCGGGGTGAGGTGGTAGATAAATATTTGTTTGACAATCACAATCAGTAACTATAAACCTGCTCTCATAGTACTCTCATAGAATACCCCAAATCAAGAAATTAATTTAGGGTGCTCTGGTGCTTCCAGCTTTGTAATGCTCCAGGGTAACTTCCAGAGGCAAACAGATATCTTCTGTGGAAGAATACACCCAAACCTAAGGCCTTGTAGGATTCCCAGTAAAGAAGATGAGCAAAATAAGAGATCACAACCTAAAACCATAAAATATACTAGTAAATAAGCCACTCTGAGTGAGATTCTGCTGAAACAAGCCAATGAACTAATAGAAATTGTGTAACTTAAAATGTGAACATTGAATTAAAAACTTAATAAGAGGTTGAATGGCAGATTAAACATAAGTGAACAAAGAATTAGTGAGCTAGTAGACAGAGCTGAATATCATAATAAAAGAATGAAACATAATAAAATATATGTAAGGAGAGATGGTATTCTAAGCTTTCAAATAACAAGTTTAGCATGTTACTTAGATTTTCAGAATAAAGGAATAGAAAGAATGGGTGAAGAGAATATTCAAGAAGGTAATGATATAATATTTTCCACAGCTGATGAAAGATAGGAATTTTCAGATTCAGAAATCAAACTGAACCCCAAGCAGAACAAATACAGAAATCCACATTAAGACCTGTACTCTTTATTAAAAAAATGACAACTAACAGCAGACTTCAAAACAGTAACAACAGAAGCCAGAAGATAATAAAATATTCTCCTTAGATTACAAAAGAAAGTAACTATCAAGTTTGATTGTATACTCAGCTGAACTGTAATTTGAAAACAAAGTTGAAATAAGAACATTTTTAATATAAATCGTTTGAGAATGAATGAAAGCTATGGATCTCCTCTCCAGAATATATATATATATATATATATATATATATATATATATATATATATATATATATATATATATATATATATATATATATGGACAATTACGAAGTTGAATACAATTTTTGAGATTCTCACTATCTCTGAAGCCTGTTCTCTGCTTCAGTTCATATAACTTTCACCCTTAAATCAAGCTACACCCGAGAGGGTGTACTTGGGCCACATTCTCTAGCTCCCTTATAATAATGTTTTTAGTAAATTACCCTGATTCTTATGTCTGTAATGCATTGAAGCACAAAGGAAAGAAGCTACTATGTAATTATTTTTGTCTCAATTGATATTCTTTTGAAATAATCAATTACTACATCATATAATCTCACAACTCACGCACACATAATATTTATCATATATTTTCTGGACTTTACTGTCATGCTGTAGTCTAGTCAACCATCCATATATGGGGTGGAATAAACAAACATGCTTAAAATGTCTGCCTTGTTTTTCCTCCCTTCCCTTCCCTTCAGCTTTATTATTTTCTAATAAGAAACTTTCAAATAACAGTGATATTTCACCTTTCTAATTCATATTTAACTCTGTCAGGCAAATTACCCCTTAAATTATCTATAAAACTACCTCCCATTAGCTATCAAAAACACATCACAACAGTTCACACACACACACACACACACACACACACACACACACACACACATATATATATATATATATATATATATCTCATATTCTACAAGGCAGTAATTTGTGTTCCACTTTCTCAACTCTTAACTGAATAAAAGATACAAAGTCCATAATAGTTAATAGTGTAGGCTTTGAAATCAGATTTCCTATCTGGGTTTGAATTTTAATTTCAATGTTATTCATCCATATGACCTTAGGGATAAGACACTACACATTATAGTCTCAGTTTTCTCCTTTATATCGATTTTCCTCAGCTTTATTCTCTGTAAAACAGAATATATTGATACTACCAAATTCTTCAGTTTGTTGACTATTGACTTTATTTTCAGTTCTCACCACAATGATTGCAAAAGAGTGAATATTTGGGACTGAATTGTATTCCTTCCCCCCCAAAAATTTATATGTTGAAGTCCTAATATGATCCTTTTGGAGGTGGGGTCTTTGGCAGGTAACTAGGTTTAGATGAGGTCATGAGGGTGGAGAGATTAGTGTTCTTATAACAAGAGGACTAGACACCTGTGCACTCTGCACACTTTATCTCTCTTTCTCTGTCTCCCTCTCTCTTCTCTGTTTGGACATGGTGAGAAGGTGGTCACCTGCAGGCCAGAAAGAGGGTCCTCCTAGGACTCAAATTATATGGTACCTTGATCTTGGACTTCCCAGTCTCCAGAACTGTGGGAAATAAATATCTGTTGTTTAATCCACCTGATTGAAGACATTTTGTTACAGCAGCCTAAACTAAGACAGAAATGTTAGTTATCTTTAATGTTACATTAATTGCCTGATCACTGATATTTTGCCTCAGCAAGGAGGAAGAACCTGACCATTTTAGAAGACTATATATAGTGTGAGGTGAAATGAATATATTTTCAGAGTAATTTCACTCAAAACATCATTTAGTACATCTTCATGTACTAAATGAGAATTTGCTCACTTATTAATATAAACCAATGTTGTTTCTCAAGTCAGCTAACAGATGACTTTGAAATATCCTAGAAAACATTTTGAGGGCAAAGGAACCATACTTAAATGTGATGATGACTTATTTGACAGAAATATTTTGCAATAGAAAAAACTGAGAAATAGTGCTAAATAAATGAAGATCATAAATTCTTAGGTGTGTGTATACACATATTCATAACTATATATAAAT
This sequence comes from Mesoplodon mirus, assembly GCF_964341445.2. Taxonomy (NCBI): domain Eukaryota; kingdom Metazoa; phylum Chordata; class Mammalia; order Artiodactyla; family Ziphiidae; genus Mesoplodon; species Mesoplodon mirus. Next base: position 124,597,051 of record NC_138982.1, on the reverse strand, counting down.
ACATGCATTGCAGAATTTATTATACCTCACAATTCAAACTTCAACAAGATTTTGATATATGAAATTAGATCAGCTTTGGGGATTTTATTTAAAATAGATGCATAATAAAGAGGATACTATAGTAAATATGGAGATGTCAGCTAAGATTCCCATTTGCTGCCTAGCTGGGGATAATTCAGGCTGCAGACGGTTAGGGTTTGCCTCAGGTGCAAAAAGCTGTCTCTAACACAGTTGTACTGTTCCTGGAGAAGCTTGCATCTGACTAAAGAAGGAAGCAAGGGTATAAAGGACTGGCCATTTTAGCCTAAGGTGGACATTCTACAGAATGTAATACTCCTCATTCCAGACTTCCTTGATGGGTGGGCTGAGGCATTATCATGCCTCCAGTACAGTCCAATTTCCCTCCTGCCTGATCAAAGCCCTAATTCCTTTTACAAGATACCTTGCAGTCCAAACTACATCTCTGTGTCTGCTACTGGATAATAAAATATGGAACAGTTGATACCAAAAGTAGGGGTCTCTGATGAGGCAGGAGATTTGATAGGGTATTCATCAGTGAGTTTGATGCATTAGGCTTTTGAGATGTACAGAGGAAAATGGAGCCTAGGCACTAAACTGTGCACAAGGGTGCCATGCCAGCATTGAACTGGGACCACAGCAGAAAGGGGCACTGCAACAGGTCCAAGCAGTGATTCAAGCTGCCCTGACACTTGGGCCATATGACTGATGCAGTGAACCGAATGCTGTTTGATGTATTAGGGATGGGAAGAAATAGTCTGTGGAATTTGTGGTCATTCCCAGGGGAGAATCACAATGAAGTCTCCAGGTTTCATGAGCAAGGTAATACTATATTCTGTGCAGAATTACATACCTTTAAAAAAAATTCCAGGCATGTAATTGAGCAAGAAGAAATGACCTGCTAAGGGATCACAATCAGACATGGCCATGTAACTGGAGCTGCCCATCAAGACCTGCCTACTGACCCACTACATCTTAAGGTCACGTTGCTCAATAACCATCTATTATAAGTGAAGTGGTCCATCCAAGATGGACAATGTTGCCTTGAGAGATCCTCATCCAGTTGACTGAGGTTTTGTGGAGCCTGCACTAAAGTTCAATTATTCCATTTCCCCAGCTTTGTTTCTCCCCTCTTCTTTCAAAGATGTCGATCCCTAATAAACACCTTGCTGCTTCTGTAGACACAAATGTATTGAAAGGGGGATATATAACAGATTCACCTTATAGAGACTCAATAATAAGGTGCTATAAAATAATCCTTTCCCTTCTCCCACCTCTACCAAATTTCATCATTCCCTCTACCCTCTAGTCTCGTATATTTTGGCACTTGAAATACTGAAATGAATGGGCATACTAGTTCCACTCATGGAATTTATAAGCTAAGAGAAAAGATAAATCAGAGATTTGTAGTATAAGAAGTAGAATATGATATAATGGAATATATTAAAATATAAATACAATATAATGTAAGAAATATGTTGTTGCTTGCTGGAGACTCATTCTGGGGGAAGAGAGAATTTTAGTGTGAAAGCACTTCCAAGAAGGACTGATTGTGAGAGCACATTGTAGGTTGGCCAGGGTAAAAGGGTAATTCTAGGCATTGTTAAAAGGACGTAAGCCTGTCTGGTTGGAAAAATGTGAGCAAGGTTGAAGTATCACTTTTAAAGGAAACCGTAGTGACTCAATGAAAATATGTGTGCTTAAGGTAGAAAGTTTAAATCTAAACGATGTTATATATTCTAACATTCAAATTATTGATGTAAATTTTACAGAAAACATGACTATGATTATACATTCCATATTTCGTATTTTTATCAGTATAAAGCATTTGTTATTCTGATCTTTACTGTATCTCTTTATGTTACTCCCATCTTTACTATATCTTTACAAAAATGGTACATCTCTTTGCTAAAGGAAGAGCAAATGCCAGATACACATTTTCTAGATCATTAGGATTGGTTCCAGTGGGATTGTCCAGCTCGTCCCTGGCTACCCTTTGCATTTATGTTTTTCTCTTTGTTACATATTTACATTCCTGCCTGTTAACCAAATACTAGGGCTGCAAGATGAAACACTTAAAGATTTGAGTCTTTATACATGAAATGAGATCACCTTGTCATTTGAGATATAGAGTGTAAATTCAACATTAAATAAATCAGATTACTAAAGTGCACTTAATCACAAGGAGAAAAAATGACACCAGTCCAGCAACAAGAAGTGGTATGGAAATGCATGGGCCTGCTTCTGCTGTCTTGGAATTTTCAACTGCGATAAATCATAAAGAGAAGAAAGAGAAGGAAAATACTAAGCAATTGAGAAAATGTTAGGCATCCCCCCGCAGAGTTGAATAAGAAGAGGCTGAACTGGCTCTGGAACCTCAGTCCCAACATTCCAACCCCCAATCTCACTGCATCACATTCTGTATATCACTGCATCACACTCTGTATAAGCAGAAGACGACACGGAGAAGAATATCATTCTATTGGAGTAGTGCACCTTCCTCCTAGGAGAGGTTTCTCTTCCCTTCTGGCAGGTGAGGATAATGCAAATGGATGAAAAGATCCATTGGATTTGTCAGCAAAAAGTGGAGCTGGAGGGACTTTGGCATTTCCATCCTCATTTGGAATTCTTGTTTTTACAGAACATTAATCTGTCTTCTGGAAGAGGAAACCTGTGAGGCAGTCTAGGTTCTTATATTTCAGCTAAATAAGGATGTGGAACTTTTCCCCAGGTCAAATGGATGCTCCATAAAGTTGATGGACTATAGTTACACTCAGAGTGAAACCTACTGAGACAAGGGCGAGGAGGTCAAGCTGAGCACTGTTCCATCTGAGGACACTCTCTCTCCAAAAAGTCTTCTGGTGTGCTTGCACCCCACACATGCATCCCCAGGAGACAGGTACTTAGATGTGGTATCACAGAGAGCACAGGTGGCAGGCACAGCCAGAGGAGAATTACAGCACCAGAAAAAATAAGAGGTATTTGACTTCTTTTTTTTTTTCCCCAGAGAGAAGATGTAGTTCATGCCACCTTCCCACTCTCAGCTCCCCAGGATAAGATCCAGCTGTATGGGGGCCAGAGAAAATATGAGTGCTAAATTGGACTTTATAAGTTTTAAGTTGTGTGGGACTTAACTGAATGTATTTGTACTTGAAGAGGACCATAAATCTATAGTGTCTGCTAAAGATGTTAAATAACAGAAAAGGAAATTTCCCCAAAAATGATGAAATGAGTAATTGGATTAAAAAATCGCGTTTGTACTACACTGAGTTGAGATCATGCAGTAGTTTGGTTACATGATTGTAACCTGATTCAAGGAACTTATTAACATATCTTTGAAAGAAGAGTAAGCCGTGAAAAAGAAAAAAAAATGTATCAGTGCAGATATTTCCCTCATGTAAAGGGGAGAAAGCTCCAGCCATGGGACTTAAAGTATTTTGGTCGTATTGGCAAGCTTTAAGTTGTCCCAGTCTGAAGCCATTAAATGCCATATTCATGTAACTTCATTTTCTGACATTAGAGACTCACCAAAACACACTTCTGACTCACATTTTCTTGCCTATGTAATATACATACGTACTCATTGTATAGACTCTGAATGTCTCATTTCTGGGATAGTGATTTCTCACAGTAAACCACCAAATGTTCTTTGTTATTATATACCACTGTTATAAGCATGGAAATTTGCTTCTGAGCGATGTATACATGGGGTACAAAATCAGGTTTTTGAACTTGAAAAACTTGGCCAGTCCAAAGCCATGATAAATTCTCCATGGTGTTGCAAAGTTGTAAGAAGTCTTGGGAAAATCTATTCACTTCCTCCCTCTAACCCAGGGTGGAGGGGCAGGGTGAGGCAGTACTATTCTGCCGAGTGTAATTTGTATCGTGTTCAGACCTCACATTCTGTTTCTTCATGTCTGTGATGGAGTGCCCACTATCAATGTTCTCTACTGTCAGAAATATCTTCTCTTTCTGTCTCTCACCTTTCACCCTCTCTTGTTTTCTCTTTCTTAAAAAAATATGACTCCTGCATCTAGGATAATGTTCTCTTTTACTAACGTCCTTGAACTCACTCATTCATTTTTTTGTGCATGAACTTTATGCATCTTCTCTCCTGAACCACATAACATGTGCACAAATAACATTAACTATCCAGAATTTCTCATCATTAAAAGCAGTGATAAGAGCTGACCTGTTTGGAGGCATTACTTGAAGAATGTGTAAATGATTGATGATTGATTGACAAAATTCCCAACACTTCTATCAAAAACCTATAGTTACTTTTAGTCAAAACTGAACAAGCAGGTGCCAACACAGGTGAGCCTCAAATGATTTTATCTGTTCTGTCTCCATTGTCCACTAGGACAATTCTTCCCAGGAGGGCTCATGCCTTTTATAGAACCTTCAAACCATACATTTTAGGGTCAAGGCAGAGCCAGCAAAGGAGGAACACTCTGCAGCAGTACATTCCTCGCTATTTTATACTATCGTTTTGGGCCACAAGATGTAGTTCTATGTCACAATTAACAGAGTCCAACTCTGGTAATTTAGTATTATTCCCTAATTTAGTTTCTTCTCCTAATAATGGAGAAAAAAATCACATATTCACATGATGAAATTCTACATAAGTGAAAAGAACTGTTGCAAACTGTTCTAACTTCTCATAGCTAGCTAATTCTATTATTCAAAATCTTATGACATGCAGTAAAAATTTGAGTTTTCAAAACATAATTTTGAAGTAAATTTTGGTACACAAGGTCAATTTTTACAGATGGCTTCATGAGTATATATACAAGACATACATTTTACAGTATGACTTTCACACCTACTTATGAAAGAAATATTATTAATAAATGGAAAACACACACTTGATAATATTCAGCCATCAAATGTAACCTGTCAGCAATTTGTTTTCAAACACCCAAATTTTAAATACTAAATTTTTCCCCTGGAATTAAACATTGGTGATTTTGCTAAACCTTTTTTTTTTTTTTTTTTTTTTTTTTTATTTTTGGCCGAGCCAAAAGTCTTACAGGATCTTAGTTCCTTGACCAGGGAATGAACCCAGGCCCATGGGAGTGGAAGTGCCAAGTCCAAACCACTGGACTGCCAGGGAATTCCCAAAACTCTTTAATCTTTACTAAAGATGGAAACTTTTCTACTCTTTATTAAAGTATTCTTAAGAAGAATAAGACAGTGGGAACCTCTTTCCAATCCTATCTCATTAAAAGAAAGAAAAATAGCATGTTGAAGGAAAATAAAAAGCTAATCACACAGGTATGTTGAAGATCAGCTTGAATTAACCAACACACTTTGAAATCATTGACTCACTTTGAACTCCATGGGAGCGTACTATTTTCCAGGTTTCTGATGCCACTTCTTTAACATCCACTTGATAGTGATTAATAGGCACACCTCCATGGGAGTCCGGCTTGCTGAAGGAAACCTTGGCTGTGGTCTGTGACAGCTCTATAATCTTCACTCCATAGGGATTGGATGGCACATCTACAAAGGAATAAAAACAAAGGAAATATAACCCAAGTAATGTGGATGTCCATTATTAAGACTTATGGTGCTCTGAGAACTAGGAATAAAAGAAAATTGATGCATATATCACTTAATATATTTGAATTACAAAGCTTGCATAAACCGCTGAATGATCTCTTCAAATTGCAAGAAGGTATATATTAGTCAATCTTTATTACTATAGAAAATAAAGAGTAAACTATTCAATATCAAATTTCATTTATTGAGAGAATAATTTTACTTCTGCCTTTACTATACAATATACGCATTCTATTTCCATTCAAGGAAACAAGCTCATTAGTGTGTGTCTGTGTGTGTGTGTGAGAGAGAAAATGCAGGCACAATTAAAATATAAGAATAGATTTTACTGAATCATGAGCATAAGGAATTAGCTTTTGTGAGAATGTGAGATTTATTTCCTTTTTGTTTATTAAAATTATATTAATAACTTGGTGGCAAGTGTTAAGTTTAGATAAATTGTCATTATGAACTAAATAAAACTGTAAACTATCTTTTAAAATTTTACTTAAGTATCAGTTAATTAAAATAAAGTTAGAGGGGCTTCCCTGGTGGCACAGTGGCTGAGAGTCTGCCTGCTGATGCAGGGGACACTGGTTCGTGACCCGGTCTGGGAAGATCCCACATGCCGTGGAGCGGCTAGGCCCATGAGCCATGGCCACTGAGCCTGCGCGTTCAGAGCCTGTGCTCCGCAACAGGAGAGGCCCGCGTACCACAAAAAAAAAAAAAAAAAAAAAAAAAAAAAAAGATATTTAAGTTTTAATCCCTGTATTTCAGGGAGACAGCTACAAAATTCTTCTTCTATGTTTTTTTTGTATTAATCCATTACTAACATTATTTCAAACTCAAGAAGATATCCTGGGTGAAATTTCATTTTATTTTCTAGTACACAAAGCTTTATAAAGAATTATCTGAGAGGTCAAACAGGCAACAGGAGAAAATAAGAGGGAAAAAAGTCTTGATGAGGAAATCGATGAAACCTTTGCTCTGGAAACATGAGTAATTAGAGGCATGTTAAACATTAAAGGAATTTCTTTCAGTCCCTTCTGTCTCTCAATCTCTCCCTCTTTTTCTTCGATATCACATTTGAAAAAAATCATAAAGATTGGAAATTTACACTCAGTTTATGTAAATTATATGCATGTGTTATATAAATATGTAAATAAAATATACAGTTCCATCTCTGGAATTAGCTCTACAAAAACAAAAAGAAAAAAACACTTGATTGAAAATAATGTAGTAAACGTAAATTTTTGTTCTGATATAATCAAACATTCATATAAAAATCTACAATGGCTGTCAAAAGTCAAATGTGTTTTATTTGCTAAAGTTAAAAGAGAGCACTGTAGGTCAAATAAAAATATGCCTTATGGGCTTCCCTGGTGGTGCAGTGGTTGAGAGTCTGCCTGCCGATTCAGGGGACATGGGTTCGTGCCCCGGTCCGGGAGGATCCCACGTGGCGTGGAGCAGCTGGGCCCGTAAGCCATGGCTGCTGAGCCTGAGCGTCTGGAGCCTGTGCTCCACAATGGGAGAGGCCACAACAGTGAGAGGCCCACGTACCGCAAAAAAAAAAAAAAAAGCCTTATAAATGATACTGGGCAAGAGCCAAGAAGGCAAGTTTACGGCCTTTTAGATATTAATATTGTAAAAAATGCAACAGTGTACATTTCAGCTCTAATTAGTAACTGTAAATTATTTGGAGATCCTATGAAGTGCATTATGCTGTAACTCTAAGGTTCAGAAATAAATGTGCAGAATACTGATGCATCTCAAAGTCATGCTGCTATTAAAATCTTATCTGGAAGTAAACATTTTAAATTATCTTAATAATTTATCTAAGTTGTGATATATAAACATGATCATAGTTTTACAAGTTTCTTTAATCCCTGGGTTATAACTATAGGTTCTTTTCATCTGTAGGTTTGATCTAAAGTTTGAAGAGGGGTAAAAGACACACACACATTGATTGTTCTGAATAAGACGGCCAATTTCTCACCTCATGCTGAGTGACTCTCTAATGTCAACTAGGTCTAGGTTGGACATCACAGCAATGCTAACCTTTAGTTTGAGGATGCACTTCAAAAGGAAAGGTTTTTTGTACTAGGGAAGGAGAAAGAAATGTGATTCTTCTGGGTTCTTACTTTTGACCATATGACATGTATACGGTTCTGGGTTCTTACCCTCAGGGCAGAAGTATACACCATTTGCTAAGCTGTACACCCTGACATGGTACACCAACCAGGTTTTTATTCATAGCACAAAAGTACCATCACCAAAATATAAGCCAGTGGGCATCTTTTTCTAGCCATATAGTCTATTTTCAGACCTGTTGACTTTTACCTTGGTTTTTAATTTACATTTATTTATTTGTTTATTTATTTTTTGCGGTACGTGGGCCTCTCACTATTCTGGCCTCTCCCGTTGCAGAGCACAGGCTCCGGTTGCACAGGCTCAGTGGCCATGGCTCACAGGCCCAGCCGCTCTGCGCCATGTGGGATCTTCCTAGACCGGGGCACGAACCCGTGTCCCCTTCATCGGCAGGCAGACTCTCAACCACTGCGCCACCAGGGAAGCGCTACATTTATTATTTATTGGCCTCTTCTTTCTGTTACCGGACTAAAAAGCAAAGTGTGCCTATGATTTGCAACTCTAAAATCTTCCTAAATATTTGTTTCCATTCTGATTTTACATTTCCAACCACCCACTGACTACTAAATTATGAATTTCTTGTAGAAAGGGACAAAATATTTGATATACACAATTTATACATGCATGCATACATACATACATACATATATACACACATGTATCATTGAAAATACTGATAGACTATGCTCAGTCCTCAGGAAATACATGATACATTAAATATTTCAGTAATTAAAAACAGTACACAAAGGTACAGAGTATGTCCAAGTGAATAGAGCCTGATGTAGAACCAACATCTCTAATTCTTCTCTCCACTTTCTCAATTGTTTTGTAATCACATTCATCCTTGATTCTACCTCTGATATACATCAAAATTAGTCACAAAGTTATTTTCATCTTTCCTGCATTATAATTCTTATATCCATCTTTTCCTTCCTGTTTCCACTGTTAACTCCCAAGCCCAGGCCCTATCTGCTTCTACCTGCAATGCCATTGGGGCTCTCAGCTTCCTTTTCTATGGACAGCCCACCAAATTTCAACCCATATGGCATGTAAATGCAAAATCAATTTTTCTAAAGTACCATTCTGGTGACGTCACTTCCCTGAGGAAGATATTCAGAAGCTTCCTCCTCTTTACAACAGCAAAATTAGACTTTTCAGTCTGGCTTTCAAGATCCTGAGATATCTAACCTCACTGGGTGTATGCGAGCATATTGTAAAAGATAATCAAATGCAGTCCAGTGTTTCAAATACGGCTTGTGGATGTGAATTCCATACGCAATGTTCCCACCATTGTTAACATACTTTTCTAAATTACTTCTTAGCACCTTCCATCTTAATAATTAATGAATGCCACCTATCACTGAATGAATAAATAGGACAATGGTGCAAACATGTATTTATTTACTCTTCCTTTTCACCTCGACTGGTACCAATATAGGGTTTGATGAAGAGCCTGGATATATATCATCAGAATCTATGGATCCAAAGTCTGGTCTTGCTACTTTTGTCAACTTCAGCCTTGGACAAGTCTCTTAATCTTTTCAACCATCAGCATTTTTCTCCCTAAAATGGAGATTAGAATAATATCCACTGCTAGGATGCTATTATTAAATAATGAAGAACACATAAAACAGAACTTGAAATATACTAAGCACTTAGTAAATATTAGTCATCATAGTTTTTGCTATCCTCTGTAACCATCCTCTTACTATCACTTTATTTTGTATTCATTGACATCTATCAATATTTTAGTCAAATGGTAGGTAAAAGATACAATACTGAGGTTCAGCTTAGAAATGTTTGCTGTGTATAATAACAAAGACATGGTGTCAAGGTCTAAGAGTCAAATAGGAACAGACTCTGGAGTTGCTGTATGATTCTAGGCAAATTAAACTTATTAGGTATCAGTTTTCTTATAAGCAAAATGTTAATAACAATGACAACATTAAAGTTGCTGTTGTAAGGGTGAGTTGATGGATATACATCACAGGACATTTCCAAATATTATTCTCAGTTACCCTTTCTTTAAAATGACTCTCAGGGTCTAAATAACATTAATAAGCATTTTGATATTTAAACATATGCCTAAATTCATAGTTTGATCAAAGTATAAATGAGAAAACTTATAAAAAGTCTGCCTTGGTAATTACTTTATCTTGTAACAGGTAAAGGAACAATAAGAGGAGTTGCTCCTCTGACTCTAATTCTGATAAAATAAAAGAATACAATTAAATAAAAAATAACTAATAAGTAAAGTAAAAGTACAAGAAACTTTATAAAAAAGGAAGAGGACAATAAACAGATAAATGCATAGATGTTTGGAAATAAAGTGAAAATAATACATCAAATATTATGTTCCCCTGTCTAACAAAAATAAAGTATCCTAAAGTGAAGATGCCCCCTATAAGGCAAAATTCTGAAAGCATAGGCCCAAAGATATTCATGTAGAAGAAAAGAAAGAGAGTTGAAGAATATAATGCACCTGCAAAGGATATCTTGGATGAGTAAATATTTTAAATTAAAAAATTTCAAATTGAAGATGAATCATGGGATTACAAAACAGTATTTCCTCAGGATTCAGGATAAAGTGAGAGTCAAAAATGTTGGATACAACAGCAATATACAATGATTTGTGGATGTGTGTGTATTTTAGATCTTTAAACTCTCTTCCTCAACTATGTCCTCAATTATCAGAGAATAAATAGACCTTGATATCAAAAGTGAAAAACCGAAGTCATCAAGTGAGTTCACTCAAATTGTATTCTATCACTTTTGGATTAATGTAAGTTCACCCTCCTCTTTCCCTAGGCTAAATCCTCCATCTCTGAATGACGTTTCTTTTACTTTTTTCTTCTGCAGAACACTGCATCACCAGGAAGCTCTTCTCTTCATTTTTTCTTCTCTTTTGGAGTTTCAGTCTCTCTTTCTTCTCTGCCTTATTACCATGAACTATAAAAATCTCCCAAATGACAAACTTTCTTCTGTTCTACTCTATTCTCAGGTAACAAACTCTTTTTTTTGTTTCCCTGGCACACTGCTTGAATAGATTGTTCCTAATTTCTGTCCCAACATCTTTACTCTGGAACTTTGGTTTCCTAGAATGCTGGGAAGCTGGCAACTAAGGTAGGGTTCAGAGTCACTGACTCAGCTCTTTCCCCACAGGTGAGGATGTGGTCTCGCTAAACTTAGATCAATAGGAACAGTTTGATATTTGTCAGCCTTTGTAAGTGAAAGTACTGAAGTGAATATTTTTCTAGAACAGTGTTTGAAATCTTACCTTAAATATTTTCTAATGATACTCCACATCCATTTCTATCATCTATGCTACTCCCCTTTATCATAAGAAATGGAAGGCTCAAATCTTTATTTCCCAGGTTCACTTGTTGCTATGGTTGTTAGAACCATGAAGGCACTTAGGATGAGCTGCACGTCTTAGTGGTTTAACATGCTGAAGGAGCGTGTGTGACATCCCTACTCTTCTGAGAAGGCGCCCGTGGACAAGGAGACCTACAGATGTGGATGATGGATGCAGCTGGACTCCCTATTCTACAGTCTAATCACACAGTTCCTGGTGCTGGTGGCTGTGATATCAGCAGCAGGGTAGCTTGGCTGCAGGGCTTTCTGACCTCTTATTAGCAGTTGCAGACTTGACCTTGCACCTCACTTGAGGTATGTTATGACCTCGAAGCCAGAAGATTGGTGGCCATCTCGTGCCTTCCCTTTTCCCTGCTTCTCAAATGACTTTATAACCACCCAATTCTCTATATTAAATTCTTTTCTCCTAGGTTTGTTCATCAGTCTCCACCTGATAAAATGTCTCAAATATTAAGAGAATTATCATATAAAGAATTGAACTTCCTAGAGTTAGCAAGACCCTAACATGCAGAGTGTAGCTATCTACTGAATGCACCTCAGGGATGATGCTGAGATGGGTTCCATCTGCTTCTGCTCTGAGCAGCCTCCTTATTTCCAATAAATTTTATGTATTTTTTCCTACTTCAATTGTGAGCCTAATCTAATGTTATAGCCAATCTGTAGCACATCTAAGACCCTACAAATTCCTCACTTCATTACCCAAATGCCAAATCAAATCATTATCCTATTGATCTTTTAACAGCATTTGATCACATATGTTTAAAATTTTCTCCTCGCAGGTAGTTACACTAACTCCCTAAATAATTGTTTTCAATTTTATTTGTTCATATACCATTAATCCGAGGTAATCCATTTAATAGGTAATCCATTTAATCCGAGGTATTAATTATTAATTATTTCCTCAATTATACCCAAGTCTTGACCCTTTTCAAAATTCATGGAGTCCCATGTCCCATTATTAATTGTGCATTTCAACTTATTCATAGGCAAATCAAATGAAACACATTGAATCCTTTATACATTCAATAATTCATGTAAATCTACTATAGGCCAGGTAATTTTCTATGTTCTGGGATAAAAATTGAGACAGCCATCACTTCTCTTATAGAGATTACATACTAACTACATAAAAATAATTGTAATATATAAATAATTTTGTACAAATACTGTGGTCAAAATTAAGAGGACAAGTGAGATAGTTTAGGTGGGGATGGGAGCAGAGTGGAGTGTTATAATTTTGAATTTTGTGGACGGAAATAACTTTGTTAAAAAAGTAATATTTGATCAAGGACTTAAAGGATAAGAAAACAACTCATATGAAACTGCTATGAAGAGAAAATTGTAAGTACAAAGATGAAATGTACCTTGAGGGTTTAAAGAAGGGGGGCAGTCTGTGGAGAACAGGATGACCAAGGTGTGGGGAAAGGAGATGGAGTTCAGAGAAGGCCACTGGAGGTGGGATGAAGAGAAACCTTGTGAAGCATGATAGGTCTTTATAATCACTATGGCTTCATCTCTGAACAAGATAGGAAGCCACTGAAATGCTTTCAGCAGAAGAGAATTATGCCTTAATTACTTAACCATTTGTTTAATAATAAGAAGCCCTTGTGATATTTTATTTAGGCTATACTGCATTGGGTGCATAAGCCAAATAGGAAAGCCAGTTTAGGACTTTATGCAAAAATATACATTAAAAGGAAAACCAAACCAAACCAACAAAAACAACTAGACTATAGAATATAGAATATAGAAATTTCATGAGTATAGTAAGACCCTGTAAACACCTTGTTAGTAAAAGAGTCAATAAGACTTGCTAAAGTGTTGGGTGTATGGTCTGAGTAAACAAGTTGATCAACGATGACTGTGAGTCTCTTGACCTGAACAACTGGAGACAGTTGCCACTTACTGAGATAGGAAAGAATGCCAAAGGAAGATATGTAGAGGTGAATACAGATTAGCTTTTGATATCTGGACATTTGGAGATTTGCATTGGCTCTAGAACATCTTTGTGGAGAGGGAATTAAGCTTGATATAAAAGTATAGAATTCAGGGAAAATATCCAAGCTGATGACATATTTTGGAGTTTTAGAGTATAGGTGGTACTTAAATCATAAAAAATAGAATAACAAAGGTGTGAGTGTAGATAAAATAAAAGAGACCCCCAAACTGAAGTACAGTGATTTTTAAAGTTCAGAGAAATATGGAACTACTAGGAAAGAAGACCAAAAAGAACCCGATGAGGAAGGAGAAAAACCAGGAAAACAGGATAACATGACTGCTATGTTGTGGGTTAGGGAGATGACTCAAGGAGAAAGACACACTAAATGGTGTAATCTGCTGCTAGATGAAGAAGTATGAGGATTGAGAACTGACCACTGGATCGAGAATAAGAAGGTCAATGGATACCTTGATAATAGTAGGTTTTACAGAGCAGTGGAGGTAAAAACAAGACTGAAAGTGTTTGTGACAGAATGAGAGGAAAGTAATTAGGTGTAGCAAATATAGTCAATTATTTTGTGAACTTTATTAACAGAAATGATGCAGAAGTGGAGAAATGATGCAGTAGCCAGAATGATTCATAAGGTCACAATAATTTTATTTAAGACAGAAGGAATTATTTTCCACTCTAGAATAAGAAAGAAAGAAAGGAAGGAAAGAAGGAAGGAAGGAAGGAAAGAAGGAAGAAAATGACTTTCCTGGTGGTGCAGTGGTTAAGAATCTGCCTGCAAACACAGGAGACATGGGTTTGAGTCCTGATATGGGAAGATCACATATTCTGCAGAGCAACTAAGCCTGTGTGCCACAACTACTGAGCGTGTGCTCTGGAGCCCATGAGCCACAACTACTGAGCCCATGCACCACAACTACTGAACCTATGTGCCTAGAGCCCATACTCTGCAACAAGAGAAACCACTGCAATGGGAAGCCTTTGCACTGCAACAAAGAGTAGTCCCTGCTAGCCGTAACTAAAGAAATCCCATGTGCAGCTACGAAGACCCAACACAGCCAAAGATAGAGAGGTAGGTAGATAGATAGATAGATAAATAAAAAAATTTAAAAAAAAGAAAGAAAGTGAGGGAGAGAGGAAGAAGAAATAAAGGAAATCAGAAAAGAAAAGAAAAGAAAAGAAAAAAGAAAAGAAAAAAAGAAAAGAGAAAAAAAGGCTTATTTTTTATATTGACATTTACCAGAGCAAAAGAAAAGCAATCAATTTCCCTTATTTTATATATATATACTCTCTCTCTCTCTCTCTATATATATATATATATATATATAGATAGATAGATAGATAGATAGATAGATACATTTATATATTAGGTTATATAGAGAGAGATAGAAATAGAAACATAGAAATACGGGAGGGAGTCCGGGAGAACTCTGGAGCTGCCGAAGAGGCAAGAGACCTTTTCTTCCCTCTTGGTTTCCTGGTGCACGAGGAGAGGGGATTAAGAGTGCTGCTTCGAGGGGTTCCACAGAAGGGCGCGAGTCGCGACTGAAGGCGAGGAGCCCGGTGGCGGGCATGGGACGCTGGGGCTGATGCTGCCACCGCCAAGAAGCCTGTGTGCAAGCGCAGGTCACTGTCCACACTGCCCTTCCGGGAGCCTGTGCAGCCCGCCACTGCTGGGGTCCCGAGATCCAGGGGCGGCTTCCCTGGGAGAATGCACAGCGCGCCTCGGGCTGGTGCAACGTCACGCCGACCTCTGCTGCTGCAGGCTCGCGCCGCACTCCGTGCCCCTCCCTCCCGCCCAGCCTGAGTGAGCCAGAGTCCCCGAAGAGGCTGCTCCTTTAACCCTGTCCTGTCTGAGCGAAGAATAGACACCCTCCGGCGATCTACACGCAGAGGCGGGGACAAATCCAAAGCTGAGACCCAGGAGCTGTGAGAACAAAGAAGAAAAAGGGAAACCTCTCCCAGCAGCCTCAGAAGCAGCAGATTAGAGCTCCACAATCAACTTGATGTACCCTGCATCTGTGGAATACATGAATAGACAACTAATCATCCAAAATTGAGGAGCCCGGAGTCAGTGCTGTGCCTCTGAGGTGGGAGAGCCAACTTCAGGACACTGGTCCACAAGTGACCTCCCAGCTCCACATAATATCAAATGGCGAAAATCTTCCAGACGTCTCCATCTCAACACCAAGACCCAGTTTCACTCAGCGACCAGCAAGCTACAGTGCTGGACACCCTATGCCAAACAACTAGCAAGACAGGAACACAATGCCACCCATTAGCAGAGAGGTGGTCTAAAATCATAAAAAGTCCACAGACACCCCAAAACACACCACCAGACGTGGACCTGCCCACCAGAAAGACAAGATCCAGCCTCATCCACCAGAACACAGGCACTAGTCCCGTCCACCAGGAAGCCTACACAACTCACTAAACCAACCTTAGCCACTGAGGACAGACACCAAAAACAACAGGAACTACGAACATGCAGCCTGCAAAAAGGAGACCCCAAACACAGTAACATAGCAAAATGAGAAGACAGAAAAACACACAGCAGGTGAAGGAGCAAGATAAAAACCCACCAGACCTAACAAATGAAGAGGTAATAGGCAGTCTACCTGAAAAAGAATTCAGAATAATGATGGTAAAGATGATCCAAGATTCTATTTCCAAGATCCAAAATCTTGGAAATAGAATAGACAAAATGCAAGAAACAGTTAACAAAGACCTAGAAGAACTAAAGATGAATCAAGCATCAATTAAAAACACAATAAATGAAATAAAAAATACTCTAGATGGGATCAATAGCAGAATAACTGAGGCAGAAGAACGGATAAGTGAGGTGGAAGATAAAATAGTGGAAATAACTGCTGCAGAGCAAAATAAAGAAAAAAGAATGAAAAGAACAGAGGACAGTCTCAGAGACCTCTGGGACAACATTAAACGCACCAACATTCGAATTATAGGGGTTCCAGAAGAAGAAGAGAAAAAGAAAGGGACTGAGAAAATATTTGAAGAGATTATAGTTGAAAACTTCCCTAATGTGGGAAAGGAAATAGTTAATCAAGTCCAGGAGGCACAGAGAGTCCCATACAGAATAAATCCAAGGAGAAATACGCCAAGACACATATTAATCAAACTGTCAAAAATTAAACACAAAGAAATCATATTAAAAGCAGCAAGGCAAAAACAACAAATAACACACAAGGGAATCCCCATCAGGATAACAGCTGATCTCTCAGCAGAAACTCTACAAGCCAGAAGGGGGTGGCAGGACATAATTAAAGTGATGAAGGAGAAGAACCTGCAACCAAGATTACTCTACCCAGCAAGGATCTCATTCAGATTTGATGGAGAAATTAAAACCTTTACAGGCAAGCAAAGGCTGAGAGAGTTCAGCACCACCAAACCACCTTTACAACAAATGCTAAAGGAACTTCTCTAGGCAAGAAACACAACAGAAGGAAAAGACCTACAATAATGAACCCAAAACAATTAAGAAAATGGGAATAGGAACATACATATCGATAATTACCTTAAATGTAAATGGACTAAATGCCCCCACCAAAAGACACAGATTGGCTGAATGGATACAAAAACAAGACCCATATATATGCTGTCTACAAGAGACCCACTTCAGACCTAGAGACACATACAGACTGAAAGTGAGGGGATGGAAAAAGATATTCCATGCAAATGGAAACCAAAAGAAAGCTGGAGTAGCAATTCTCATATCAGACAAAATAGACTTTAAAATAAAGACTACTAGAAGAGACAAAGAAGGACACTACATAATGATCAAGGGATCGATCCAAGAAGAAGATATAACAATTGTAAATATTTATGTACCAAACATAGGAGCAGCTCAACACATAAGGCAAATACTAACAGCCATAAAAGGAGAAATCGACAGTAACACAATCATAGTAGGGGACTTTAACACCCCACTTTCACCAATGGAAAGATCATCCAAAATGTAAATAAATAAGGAAACACAAGCTTTAAATGATGCATTAAACAAGATGGACTTAATTGATATTTATAGGACATTCCATCCAAAAACAACAGAATACACATTTTTCTCAAGTGCTCATGGAACATTCTCCAGGATAGATCATATCTTGGGTCACAAATCAAGCCTTGGTAAATTTAAGAAAATTGAAATTGTATCAAGTATCTTTTCCGACCACAATGCTATGAGACTAGATATCAATTACAGGAAAAGAGCTGTAAAAAATACAAACACATGGAGGCTAAACAATACACTACTTAATAACGAAGTGATCACTGAAGAAATCAAAGAGGAAATTAAAAAATACCTAGAAACAAATGACAATGGAGACACGACGACCCAAAACCTATGGGATGCAGCAAAAGCAGTTCTGAGAGGGAAGTTTATAGCAATACAATCCCACCTTAAGAAACAGGAAACATCTCGAATAAACAACCTAACCTTGCACCTAAAGCAATTAGAGAAAGAAGAACAAAAACATCCCAAAGTTAGCAGAAGGAAAGAAATCATAAAAATCAGATCAGAAATAAATGAAAAAGAAATGAAGGAAACGATATCAAAGATCAATAAAACTAAAAGCTGGTTCTTTGAGAAGATAAACAAAATTGATAAACCATTAGCCAGACTCATCAAGAAAAAAAGGGAGAAGACTCAAATCAATAGAATTAGAAATGAAAAATGAGAAGTAACAACTGACACTGCAGAAATACAAAAGATCATGAGAGATTACTACAAGCAACTCTATGCCAATAAAATGGACAACCTGGAAGAAATGGACAAATTCTTAGAAATGCACAACCTGCCAAGACTGAATCAGGAAGAAATAGAAAATATGAACAGACCAATCACAAGCACTGAAATTGAAACTGTGATAAAAAATCTTCCAACAAACAAAAGCCCAGGACCAGATGGCTTCGCAGGCGAATTCTATCAAGCATTTAGAGAAGAGCTCACACCTATCCCTCTCAAACTCTTCCAAAATATAGCAGAAGGAGGAACCCTCCCAAACTCATTCTATGAGGCCACCATCACCTTGATACCAAAACCAGACAAGAATGTCACAAAGAAAGAAAACTACAGGCCAATATCACTGATGAACATAGATGCAAAAATCCTCAACAAAATACTAGCAAACAGAATCCAACAGCACATTAAAAGGATCATACACCATGATCAAGTGGGGTTTATCCCAGGAATGCAAGGATTCTGCAATATATGCAAATCAATCAGCGTGATACACCATATTAACAAATTGAAGGAGAAAAACCATATGATCATCTCAATAGATGCAGAGAAAGCTTTTGACAAAATTCAACACCCATTTATGACAAAAACCCTGCAGAAAGTTGGCATAGAGGGAACTTTCCTCAACATAATAAAGGTCATATACGACAAACCCACAGCCAGCATCGTCCTCAATGGTGAAGAACTGAAACCATTTCCACTAAGATCAGGAACAAGACAAGGTTGCCCACTCTCACCACTCTTATTCAACATAGTTTTGGAAGTTTTAGCCACAGCAATCAGAAAAGAAAAGGAAATAAAAGGAATCCAAATTGGAAAAGAAGAAGTAAAGCTGTCACTGTTTGCAGATGACTTGATAATATACATAGAGAATCCTAAAGATGCTACCAGAAAACTACTAGAGCTAATCAATGAATTTGGTAAAGTTGCAGGATACAAAATTAATGCACTGAAATCTCTGGCATTCCTATATAGTAATGATGAAAACTCTGAAAATGAAATCAAGGAAACACTCCCATTTACCATTGCAACAAAAAGAATAAAATATCTAGGAATAAACCTACCTAAGGAGACAAAAGACCTGTATGCAGAAAACTATAAGACACTGATGAAAGAAATTAAAGATGATACAGATAGATGGAGAGATGTACCATGTTCTTGGATTGGAAGAATCAACATTGTGAGAATGACTCTACTACCCAAAACAATCTACAGATTCAATGCAATCCCTATCAAACTACCACTGGCATTTTTCACAGAACTAGAACAAAAAATTTCACAATTTGTATGGAAACACAAAAGACCCCGAATAGCCAAAGCAATCTTGAGAACGAAAAATGGAGCTGGAGGAATCAGGCTCCCTGACTTCAGACTATACTACAAAGCTACAGTAATCAAGACAGTATGGTACTGGCACAAAAACAGAAAGATAGCTCAATGGAACAGATTAGAAAGCCCAGAGATAAACCCACGGACATATGGTCACCTTATCTTTGATAAAGGAGGCAGGAATGTACAGTGGAGAAAGGACAGCCTCTTCAATAAGTGGTGCTGGGAAAACTGGATAGGGACATGTAAAAGTATGAGATTAGATCACTCCCTAACACCATACACAGAAATAAGCTCAAAATGGATTAAAGACCTAAATGTAAGGCCAGACGCTATCAAACTCTTAGAGGAAAACATAGGCAGAATACTCTATGACATCAATCAGAGCAAGATCCTTTTTGACCCACCTCCTAGAGAAATGGAAATAAAGACAAAAATAAACACATGGGACCTAATGAAACTTCAAAGCTTTTGCACAACAAAGGAAACCATAAACAAGACCAAAAGACAACCCTCAAAATGGGAGAAACTATTTGTAAATGAAGCAACTGACAAAGGATTAATCTCCAAAATTTATAAGCGGCTCATGCAGCTCAATAACAAAAAAACAAACAACCCAATCCAAAAATGGGCAGAAGACCTAAATAGACGTTTCTCCACAGAAGATATACAGACTGCCAACAAACACATGAAAGGATGCTCAACATCTTTACTCATTAGAGAAATGCAAATCAAAACTACAATGAGATATCATCTCACACCAGTCAGAATGGCCATCATCAAAAAATCTAGAAACAATAAATGCTGGAGAGGGTGTGGAAAAAAGGGAACACTCTTGCACTGCTGGTGGGAATGTGAATTGGTACAGCCACTATGGAGAACGGTATGGAGGTTCCTTAAAAAACTACAAATAGAACTACCATATGACCCAGCAATCCCACTACTGGGCATATACCCTGAGAAAACCATAATTCAAAAAGAGACATGTACCAAAATGTTCATAGCAGCCCTATTTACAATAGCCCGGAGATGGAAACAACCTAAGTGTCCATCATCGGATGAATGGGTAAAGAAGATTTGGCACATATATACAATGGAATATTACTCAGCCATAAAAAGAAATGAAATTGAGCTATTTGTAATGAGGTGGATGGACCTAGAGTCTGTCATACAGAGTGAAGTAAGTCAGAAAGAGAAAGACAAATACTGTATGCTGACATATATATATGGAATTTAAGAAAAAAAGATGTCATGAAGAACATAGGGGTAAGACAGGAATAAAGACACAGACCTACTAGAGAATGGACTTGAGGATATGGGGAGGGGGAAGTGTAAGCTGTGACAAAGTGAAAGAGCAGCATGGACATATATACACTACCAAACGTAAGGTAGATAGCTAGTGGGAAGCAGCTGCATAGCACAGGGAGATCAGCTCGTTGCTTTGTGACTGCCTGGAGGGGTGGGATAGGGAGGGTGGGAGGGAGATGCAAAAGGGAGGGGATATGGGAACATATGTATATGTATAACTGATTAACTTTGTTATAAAGCAAAAAATAAAAAAAATTAAAAAAGACAGTTGTTTCTTGATAAGTGGATCATGTTGCTTCCTGACTAAAAACTCCAAACTTCCCTTGCTGTATATATGATGTAACAGAATGTAAACGTGATTAATGTTTTTATGGAGATCCATAATTTGTTTTCTTACTGACTTTCTATTCATATCATGACCACTGACCCAACCACAGGATATGCCATCCAGTCCTCCATTAAATGCTCATGTCTTTTCCCATCTTGATTCTTTCCATCTTTCTACTACTTCTTCACTGGATCTGTTTCTACTCCTTCAGATTCAGTTCAAAAGTTGACACCTGTTTGAAGCTTTCCCCAAGAATTACAATCATAATTTCATTTTGTGTTCCCACGCATTTGATTCACACTTCTATTGCAACTCATATCTTTTATACTATAGCTTACTTGTGAAAATCAGTTGTTAAGTATTATTCATCTTTGTATTCCCAAGATGTAAACCAGTGCTTAGCACCTACCAGAAACACACTTTATGTATGCTGAGTGAGTAGATTAACAAGTGATTCAGAATTGATACAAGCATGGATCCCTAAAAATAATATCTAGTTATAATAGTTTAATTTTTTCAGAGGAGTATGGGAATGAGGAAATTACAAGGATGTCATAAATAGATTTTGAAGACAAATAAAAGCTTGCTTTAAAATATAGGAAAAAAAAGAGAAAGATGTAGATTTTTCCAGGCTAGACCATAAAACTGATCATGTAGGAGAAATCTAGTTTTATATTCAGTTGAAAAAAAAGTGTGTTTTCAAGTGAACTACTTTTACCCTGCTTTCAAGTTTTACAGAACAAGGGTCTGGATAAAATGCTGTCCAGGTACAAGGGCAAGTAGATTGACTATAATTCCATATCTACAGAATTCTGTTCAATTGATCCAGTTTAACCTGTAAGATGGTCTCTATTCACAAAAATGACTTGTATAGGCTTACCAACGACCTATGTGAAAATACAGATGACTGCTTCATGAGGTTTGTGAATTAAATCAATCTGAGAAAGAGAACAAAAATATTGGATTTGACAGGGTCTCAGTAGGTTAAAATGATGAGCTCAAATGGGCACAATGAAATTTAATAAGGGTAAGTACAGAGTCCTGAACTGAGGTTAAAAAAATAAATCAATTGTGAAACATAGCACAGGGGACCTCATTTAACAGCAGTTTGTGTGAAAAAGATGGAGGAAAAAACACTGGAAGGAAAAATGTGGCAAAATTTGTGAAAAAATGTGAAATTTTGTATTACTTAATAAAATACAGTGTTCAGAATAAACAACGTCATTATCCCATTATCAGATTTTACTGTGCATTCATCTGTGATGTCCAGATCTGGGTATTATATCTAAAGAGACCTCAACAATATGGATCATTGTTTATAGTTTATTTCTTATACCCATAAGAAAATTGACAAATATAAACTGTAATTTGGCTATAATAGTAAGTCACTAACACTTGTCAAGCACACACCGTGTGCTAGTGCTTTGGCTGCATTTCCTCACTTAGTCCTCACAATGGTCTTCTCAGGTAGATTTTGGAGAGGTTGCTGTGGCATGCTGAAACCCCCTTCAGATCCAAGGCTCCCTTTCCCCAGTGCTGGAAGTGTTAACTGCTGACAGCTTACAGCAGAGTCCCTCCCCTGAAACTGCCCAGGAGAAGGTAACTTGATCAGAAAAGGGTGTCATTTAATGAAGCAAAGGTGATATCTCCATATTAAAGTTTAATATGAAAAGTTTACAGTTAAAAATTAAGTATAGCAATGATGAAATGAATTAAGAAAGTTAAGAAAATTATGCATAAAATCATTTGATGACGTTGAAAAGATAAAGTCTTTCTGGAAAAGCTCTTTAAAATACACATGTACATATACAGAATGGCTTGTCAGATTATGATCTGTTGGAAGTAGAAAACTATAAAGAAGAAATGATCATTGTTAACTATATGGTTGCAATTTCATTTATCCTTATGTGTTCTACATTTTTAATTTGCTCCAAGATAGGCATTTAAAAAAAAAAAAAAAGTATGCTTCCTAGCTAGAAAGTCACCAGGAGGTACAATTTTTTAAATTTCATGATGAAATCCTTAAAAAAAATATCTTTCTGTCTCAGTTTCTATCTAATTTTATTTTTATTTAGCATGTTGATAAAACATTAATCTAACAAAATTAGTTATCAATCATGTAAAAAATGTTGTGTTTCCCATAAAATTATAGGAAAAAAACTATTTATTTCAGTTTTCTGAAGATGAGAACTATACCAAAGAGGATTGGACCAATCTTTGCCCATGAATATGAAGCCAGAATTTAATAGAAGGGTTTTTGTGATTTAATCAAAGCACAGTGAAATATCTCTTATTAAAAAAATATTCTAGAAATGAACAATCATAGGTTCCTTGGTATTACTTTTGTGAAAATGTAAAAACAAAGATGGGGTGAAAGAATAGGACTTGACCCACAAAGGTAATACGTAGGAAATGGTACCATAAAAAGGAATGCTGCCCGCTGGAGCACTTTGATCTAGCCAATATTTTAGTCTACTCATTATTTAAATTATTATAATGATAGATAAAACAACAAATGTGTTTTCACATATTTTTTCCTAATTTGTGGATTCAACTTTCTTCTATAAAATAGGTATAAATATCACATGTAATTCATTGAACTACTATGACAATTATGAAGATGAGTACTCATGATTCAATTTAGCTAATCATTTCTATCTCTTCTTACTATAACTTTATATAGCTGTTCTTTCCCAACAGAGATAATGGCAAAATAAATGGGAGGCATGGAGGTGAAATATCCAGCTCATGAGTATGAGTGGCATCCATATCCTATTTCTATACCCTGTTATATTTTCCCTGTTACTGAAGACTGTATCTCCATTGTTAAGAACAATGTTATCATCATACTTATTAAGAGATTTAAAAGAAATGTCTAAAAAATTGCTATATTTTAGAGTGAAATTTATACCTGCATATTTTAAAACATTATTAGTGTGTGAATAAATGGTTATTTAATATAAAAAATGTTCTTCTTAATATTTTGAAGCAACTTACAGGATCATATATCAAAGTATGTATGCACACATGCAAAAAGTATGGCTATTTATTAAGATACTCAGCTGTGTTCACAAGTTATGTTGCTTTTCTAAAGCGGTTCTATCTTATGTATATTTTTTTATTGGCCTTAGTTTCTTCCCTTTTTATTCTTTTTCCTTTTAAAATAAGTGTATATTTATAGAAAATTTGCAAGAATAGTGTATGGAGCTTTTCTTTTTAATCTGAACTATTTAAAGTAAGTTGACATGATGCTAGCTTTAGCATTTACTTTCTGCAACACAACATCCTCCTACATAAGATGTATGAAATAATTAAATTGCCATCTAATCCAAAGACCACAACCAAATTTTACCCTTATTCCAATAATGTCCTTTATAACAAAAGGATGTATGCATGGAATTTATTTGTTATGTGTCTTTTCCTTAATCATTCCTTGCTTTTCATGGCTTTGACACTTGAAGGCTAGTTATTTTGTAGATGGTATCTCAATTTGGATTTGTCTTATATTTCCTCACACTAGATTCTGATTATGCATTTTTGGCAAGAATATGGCAGCTGTTATTCTGTGTTCTTCCCATTGCCTCTTTTTGATAGTATGAAAGTTTAATTTTCTCATTGCTAATGATATTAACTTTGATTACTTAATCGAAATGGGATCTGCTAGTTTTATCAACTGTAAAGTTACTATTTTTCCCTTTGTAATTAACTACCAATTTGGGAGTAGGTACTTTAAGACTATATTGATTTTTTCTCATCTAACTCTCAAAACCTCTTTACCAACCATTGATGTTCCTTAGCTGAATTAATGTATATTCTGATGTTTGTTAAAGTTCGATAATGGATGTTTTTAACATACAGCCATCCTTTTAATTTTTTTTTCTTTCTTTATGGCTCAACACATTATTCCAGGCTTATCTTGTACTTCTCTGTCCCACTCCCAGAATCAGCCAATTTTACAAACAGCCCTGGTTACTCCTAGTGAAGAAGGATACTTAGAAACCAAGATCTGTCTGCCAAGTGTGCTCTTTTGTTATTGGGATGTTGTAGCTCCCAAATCATCTGTGTGTAGAATTTGCTCAGAAATTGTTTTCTAAATCACATTCCTGGCAAAGGAAGCTTCTTGTAGAAGTGGCTGAACACACACACACACACACACACACACACACAACCTTCACTTCTTTTTCTCTATCCATCTATGTACATAAGACCAGAGTACCCCCAATAACCAATCATCAGCCTAGGATCATTCTAATTTTTGCCTTTTCCCTATCTTTTCTCCAAAGATGAAATAGCTATATTAGCTATATTAGCCATGCTAACCCTACCAACTTTGCAGAAATGAATCATCCATCACTGCCCCCACTCCTTTATTTAAAACCCTCCTTACTCTGATCAGGTTCTAATACTCTCTGGGTTGCTGTTTCTGTTTTAAAACAGGCACATCCTTTTCACACAGCCTGGGCTCCAACTGAACCACTGAAGACCCCTTAACTCCATTGCACTCCCTTCAGGGTCTAGCACCCTATGCCAGGCTGCTGTGCCCTACCCCATCCACATACAAATGCCTACGTTGCTCAGAGGTAGGACTTAATTATTCAGGAGGGAAAAGAAGAAGGAAAGAATGAAGAAAGTAAGCAAGAAAAATATTTTTGATGCAAAATAATTTAAAATGTAGCTTTTCATTTTTTCACTGAATATGTGGTACAAAATTTCATGCTAAATTTTTCCTGTTTTAATTTATTGCTCTTTGGGCACAAACTAATATGTTACAATGTAAAATAACATAAGTCAAATGAGCTTGATCGTTTACTAGGTCAAATAGACTAATGACATATTGAATGGTGGTATTAACATATATTTTGAAATATTTAAATTTCTATATAATGTTTCTCATAATATTTCATTTAAAATCACATTATATTTTTAGTCTTTGAATTCTGTAGGAAAGATTTAATTTTATAAGCATTAAATAAAGGAGTCTCCTCAAAGGAATCATATTCATAAATATTGATATTTAAAGGTATGTTTTGCACCTAAGATACAGTGCCTAATTCATTTTTATATCTTCATAACAATTTCAGTTGAATATATATTTTCTGAAAGTTTTAGCCTGTATTAGTCACAAAATCTTAGAATATTAGGATAATTGCAGTATTTGAGAAATATTTCCAATAACATAATAACTCTTACCTTGAATGAACATTTTCTGTTTTTTATTATAGTGGGAAAGAGGGAAACTCACTAATTTCATATCTTCATTAGAAGGATATGTATAAAATATATTTTTAATGAAAATACTACTGTAAGTAATGTGGGATATGAAGGTACACAGACATTAGTATTTCCTTGAATTTAATAAGATTGTTTAAATATCAACAGTATAATGTTATATTTTACATATTTTCTTAGAATTATGAACTCTCAAAAACTGAAAAAAAAATATTTGGTCATTTATCAAGTTTTATCTTATAGAAAACTGGGTCATATATATTGCCTCGTAAAAAAAGGCAATATATAACAGTACATCAGTATTAATATAATTATATATAAATATATATATAGTAATATAATAATCATATGTCTAGTTATTATTTATAAAAAGTTCATACTAATTACAAGAACATTGCCTAATTTACTAAGGCTTGGAATTAATATGAGTAGTGAATTATTCTCACCATTACAGTTGATACTTAAATTTATTGTCAATGAATTTGATGTGATTTAACATGTTTCATTTTCCTAGATTTTAATTTGCTTGTATTATGGTTTATTCAGATGCCTAAATGTGTAGCATCTACTTCCAATGACTTTCACTGAGATTAGTTTTCTAATGACTTCCTGGCAGACAGTGCACAGTGGTTTATTTCCTTCTGTATTTCATCCCTCCAGCCTCCTTTCCCTTCTATCTTTACAACTCATCTTAACTTTTTCCTTCTTGTTTGCTTCCCTAAAACCCTTTCACACAATCCTTTTCTCCCTTTTCCCCCAGTGTAGTAAAATAAAACTTGGAGTATAGCAAGTTTTCCAGTTACATAATAATTTATTATTAGCTTTGTAAACTTTTAAATTTCCCTTTTGATCTTTACAACTAATGATTTATTTTGAGATATATTTACAAATCAAAAGAAATAAATATCATTCATAACAATATAAAAGAATAGTTATATATTTGGACTCTGAAAAAGTTTTAAAATATTTTCATGGAAGGTATTAATTCTATCAAAGCATAAGATTACAGTAATTTTCTGATATTTCTTGACCTGGACTTAGAAGACAATAGATCACATTTTTGCATCATCTGAACTTTGCAAAGCATAAAAATGGATATTTCCAGATTCCTAATCTGTCTTGTAAAACATAATGGCAAATTCTGTAACTATATGTGCGTGTATATATTCACCTGCATATAAATAAAAGCATATCAGGGTTTCTAGTTAAAGTAAATTTTAATCTACATGTTATTATTTTTATACCTTTAAGCTTTAAGGGAAGAACTGGAATGTTTTTATATATAAAAAATAAAACATTTCAGCAAGTTACATAACTGAATTTTCTATTTAGCTTAAAAATAAGGTTACTATTTGTTCTTTCAAATTTAGAATTTTAAAATAGATTAATTTCATTTTCTCTAAAGATATCTTTTATTTTTTGACAAGATTCTTACTTTACATGAAATGTAATTTGATGTCTTAAGACATACGTTTCCTACTTCTTTCATGGATGTGCCATATATAAAGTTGGGGGAATTAGAATCAGGGTTAAAATTAATCTTGAAGTCCTCACTATATATCAGATACAACTGTTCTAAATTGTTAAGCACCAGTCCTTTGTTTCTAATAATAACCTGTATCAGGATTATCAAAATGTAAACCCTATTCGCTTCCAGAAATATTTTATGAATTCTCAGAAATTACTGTGCTATACTTACCAGCCAAAGCAAGAATATATTCTTGAAACCTTGTTCCTATACGGTTAGTGGCTGTGCAATTATATCGTCCAAAGTCATTGTCAGATGTAGGTGCAATCTAAAATAATTATAATAATAAAAATTCACAATTTTAAAACAATATCACAACAATTTTAAAATAGCCTCTAGCATGCCTTACCATCTTTACGCATATTCAATTATCCACAACTCCCTGCCATAACTCTTTCTTCTGTCCTTTTAAGATGTAATCCATGGATCTGTACTACCCATAGGCCCAGGTAAATTAAGGTTATTCTACCCATTTATTAAGTAAATGCCAGTATTTTGTTACATATATTGAATAGAAAAATCATTAGATATTTACATATGAAAGTTCAGAAAGTAGTACACAGTTTGAAAAATATGTATTCTGTAATTGCTGCAGACCTGACTTTGAAAATAGGAAAACGTTGTTAACTCTTTGTTTTCTAGGTTGTAGCCTAAGATCAGGCAGATTTAAAGTTAAGAAAGGCTTGAAATATGTCAGCTTTCTCTTCCTCTTATGACTTTATTGAATATAAAATACTAACAAAATATGAGGACCCATTTAAAACAACAATCTTGCCAGGAGGGCATTTTGCAAGGAAATATTGCCCTTGTGTAACAATTCCTGTAGATAGGCACATTATCTTGATATCTAATAAGAGTATCTTGTCTCCATTTCTGTTCAATTTCTATCATTCTCTTTCAGTTTAGGTGGAAAATAGCTGACCTCAGTCCTTACACATTTGAAATCCATAATTAAGTTAACATTCTGGGATTCTATTGCTGAATGGTGGGACCAACCCTGTAATTATAATGTACCGAAATTCTGAAGTATCAATTTAGAAAAGAGATTTGATGATAGTAAAGATATAATTTTCAATCCCAGTTACTATTATTAAGAGAGAATATGCTTACAACAAGAGTTGCTGTTAATTTCAAGTCTGTCCCCAAAGGGGGAAATGGTTTTGTGATAATGGGAGGCTATTAACTAAAAGTGCAATTTTGAGGTCCATTGAAGATGATAATTCTGAAAGAGTACAAAAAAGCTGTGTCATTCATCTTCTAGTCAGCTGTCCATCTAGGAATAGATCATATATTTAAGGACTAGAGGCTTTAACATCTCTTATATAAGTACTTCTAAGTGACCAAAATATTCATTTTTCATACATTCAGGTTTTAATAAATTAGGTTAATTCAACTCTAAAATAATTTTACTACTGAGAAAGGAATTTGACCAAAAAATATCTTTATTCTACAGGCATATAAGACAGTCATTTGTATACCCCATAGGGAAGAATGTGTACTGAATCAATGCAACGCAAAGACAGGATGGCCGTGACAAAGAATCCTGACTATTGCACAGGTCCTCAAGATTAATGAGGTAACTTAAATATACCTATTTTAACTGAAATAAGACTTTAAAAAGCTCAATTCAGTTGTTTTTCTGTTCCTGGGAGTTTGCCTATCAAAAGATAAAAGCTTTATAATTCTACCTGAAATAATTTCTTTATCATGTTTTATGATTAACAAATACAGAAAATACCCCTATTAGAACAGACTATTAAAAACACACAGATCTAGACAACTGGGCCAAATAATGTGCCCTGCAGTATATTTGGTGTATTTTAGGAAGGAAGTAAAGTCCAATAGTTGTTGTACACCCACTCCCAGCACAGTGAAATAATAGATAATTTTATCAAAATAATATACAACAAAGATACACAATATATATTTTAAACATTTAAATGTTTAAAATATGTAAATTATTTTTTATATTTATCTAATAAGTGCTAGAAACCTTTACTTATGATACCACTTCTTCATATATTAATATGCAGCAAAATAATTCAAGTTTACTTCAGATGTTGGGCTTTGATAGAATATAACAGAATAACAAATGTAGTTTTGAACACCAAAATATAAACTAGAGCACAATGCTAATAAAGGAGTTTGCAAGTCTTTTTCCTAAACCTTCAAAAACTTGATTTCCTCTTTCTGTATATTCCATGGTGAGAAAATCATTTATTTAGCAGTTAGCATTTTTACTCAGGGCAAGGAACAATACAGATGACCCAGAGCAGAATATTATTCCAATCAACCTATTAGAAACCTCCTGCATCAAATTTTGTTCATATATTGAAAAGTTGTCCTCTTACCTCAGGGAAGTGCCTAGGCAAAACAAATGAACAAATTTGGATGTCCTTTAGAAATGCGTTTATTGGCAATAACCCAAAGGATTTATAGAATGTTTTGTTACTTTCAAAAAATCATAATTTAAAAAATGAATATATGTATTTAATCAAAGAACCTCAGTTTTCTGCTATGGTTAAATACCTAAAATTTCAATTGAATCTGGCCAAAGTCTTTGTAAAATTGAGCCCCCTGTCAATTTGCCAATAGTTCCTCTAATACAGATACCAAAAAACAAACAAACCAAAAAAAAGGAACAATTTAAATTGAAATAGATTTAGACAAAGTGGCTTAATTACCAAACAGTCAGCTATCCAAACATTTGGGGGAAGTGATAGCTAAATCATTCTATCAACTAAATGTTTCACTAAGTCCATTTATTGGGTAGAAGTGTTAACATGGCATCAATGCAAATACCTTTAAGTTAATGTGGTATGGATCTCAAATGTTATTCTAAAACATGCATCTTTAAAATTTATGTATATTGAATTAGTAGAGAAAATGTAGCATATTTTTAGCTAAAAAGGTTGTTTGAGGAAGATTCCTAATTGTTATGAAAGCATCATAAATTGGGAGGCTTGATGATCATTGTCATAGACATATAAACTTTGGAAATTGATATACACACATAATCTGCAATTATTAAACTAAAGGTACTGTATTCAAACAGAATTTAAAGGCCAGGCACTTAGCAGTATAAAAACAATCATCTACAATCTTTTTTTTTTTTTTTTTTTTTTTTTTTTTTGCGGTACATGGGCCTCTCACTGTTGTGGCCTCTCCCGTTGCGGACACGCAGGCTCAGTGGCCATGGCTCACGGGCCTAGCTGCTCCGCGGCATGTGGAATATTCCCGGACCTGGGCACGAACCCGTGTCCCCTGTATCGGCAGGCGGACTTTCAACCACTGTGCCACCAGGGAATCCTTACATTATATATTAAGATACTAAGATATGTAAACATGTCCTAAAATAGTGGATAACTGCTAAAATAATACAATTTGTTGATATGTACATGAAGACTTACCTCTAATATTATTTTTCTCCCTGCACTATATGTCTTTAAATTAGTGGTGTTTTTAGCTGGCAACACTAATTTCTCTCTTCTCCAATGGACTGATGCTGGTGGATTAGATTTCACATCACAGCTTATATTGATTGGATTTCCTTCCCAAGAGTAATAAATTGTTTGGTTTGATATGAACTTGGGAGCATCTGTAAAGCAATATAATATAACATTACAGACCTTTTATTTAAGAGAGTCATTTAATTAGTATAATCAATAGTAATCATTACTGACTACAAGAAGAAGCCACAACAATTCTAATTTCAAATATTTAATATGTGATATCAGAAATAATTAAAATATATCATTTGACTGTTTCATCAAATCATTTTAATATTAATATAAAAATATTCAGTCAGCCAATTATTAAAATATGAAATATTAATCCTCAGAGTTCTTTGCTTTTAATAATCTGACAAAAATTTCCATGAAGTAAATTAATGGCTCTCTACATATGTGAAATATATTTCTGAAACAACTCATATTATAAAGTGAGAGTTTAGGATAAAACAAAATCTGTGGTCTTGTGTCATTTTTTTAACTCTGTCCTAGTCATATAATTTCTTCTATAAAATATTTTAAGGCAGATATAAAATCTAAATTGGAATGGCAATATCACAACTAAACAACAAATTTTTCCTGAAATGTCATTTCCCGTTTTTAATAACCAGGTATGTTTAATTAAATCAACAAGAGTTAATTTGAGTTAATTTGAGTCAATTTGAACATTAATCAGTTTCTATAATGCTGTGTCAATTGTCACACCAGACCTTTGTAATGAATGGTAAGAAAAAATAGAAAATACATGATAAGTGCACTATATCATTTTATTGAAGAAACCTAATTTGAAGACACAGACACGGTTTTTAGCCCTGTTCCATTCAAGAACTATGACATAGCCCAAATGCCAAGCAACAATAACTTCTTTGAGGCCCAATATCTTGACTGTATAATTGAGAGGATTCATTTTACAAATTTCTACATGAAAAAACATACTCTTAAATTAAGTGGTAACTAAAATGTTGCTGGTATTTATACTGATTATTGTTGCTACTGATATTATCTATTTAGAAATTAATATCCCTCATAAGTTATCAATTTCAAACTGCTTAAATTAAACCTTTTGTTTTACTACCCAGATTACTTAAAGATGATCTTCTACCAATTTTATTATATCAACAGATTATATATCAGATATGTAATATAAATTATAATCTCCAGTACAAACGCACAAATAATTATTTAAATATTCTTGTCCTATACATGTTTTATTGTATGTTTTCAATGTCAATCTCACATAGAAGTATGAAATGTTTATTGAATGCTTTCTATATGACAGTAAGCTTATACATTTTATTTCATTTAATCTTTTTCATAACTTTGTGAGGAAGGTGTTACTTTGTCATAAGCATGAGGGATCCAGAGTAAGAGCTATCAAGCTTGTTCTAGTACAAAGTTGTAGGCGTGGCATGTGAATCTGAGGCAATTTTAACTAGGGTCCATTGAATTTCTATTCAACTCAGGAATATTATAATATTCACTACTAGCAATGTGTTGGTGATGCAGACTTTATCATACATTATTGAGGAGAACATATTTGGGACAATTCCTCAGGAACACAAAAGCCTTAAAAAAAACTTTGTAATCTTGATTCTGCAAACTAGTCTTAGATATCTCTCCAGAGAAATAAGTAGAAATATTATCAAATGTTAGTATAAAGGACTTTTAGCACATTGTTATTTTAATAACAAAATCTCAAAACAACTTAATGTCCCACAAAAGAGGATCAGATAAATAGTGACACATATTGGCACTTAAATGTGCAAATATTACACAGATGTATCTGCTTATGGTTTTCCCTTAGCTGCAATGTGTCTGTCCTTCCTTTTACCTGGCTGCCTTCAAAACTTGTCTTCAAAACTAAGCTCCACGCTAACTTAACACAGCCTTTCCACAATCTTCAATTGTGGGTTAGTTCCCTTACTTTGTGTTCCCACATATCCTATGCTCTCCCTCAGCATGGTCATAGAAACTGGAATGACCTATTGATATATGATTGTTTCTCCACCAAATGATCTGAATATTATGGGTTTAACAGATAAAGAAGATATGGTATATTGGGGTGGGGACCCTGCCAGCTTCAATGCCACCCTTGCCTCGAGTCGTTTAACCCAGCTGTTAGCATTTTAAAGAGGTCCCCTCAGGAGTTCTGGCCGCTCACTAACGGCCTGACCCCAGCTGGGACCTCCTGGTAAGACTACAACTATTGGTGTTTGTACAACCAAAGACTCTATTTTGTGCTTTAAGGAGAATAAAATTGACTATGTTAAAACAAAAAAAAGAAGATATGGTATATATATATATATATATATATATATATATATATATATATATATATATATATATTATAACTGAGCTATAAAAAAATTAAATCTTGCCATTTGTGACAACATGTATGAACCTAGAGGGTATTATTCTAAGTGAAGTAAGTCAGACAGAAAAAGACAAGTACCATATGACTTCACTTACATGTGAAATCTGAGAAACAAAATAAATAAACAAACATAACAAATAGAAACAGACGCACAGATACAGAGAACACATTTTCAGTTTCCATGGGGAAGGAGATTAAGAGGAATAAACTTCAAGTTATAAAATGAATAAGTCTCAAGAATGTAATGTGTGTATGGATGGCCTGAGGGATATAGACAGTAGTAATAATCCAGTAGTAAATTTTATGATGATAATTAGACTTATCCTGGTGATCACCTCTTGATGTTTAAAAATATCAAATCACTATGCTGTACAGCTGAAACTAATGAAATATTGTAAGTCAAGTATACTTTAATAAAATAAGATTTGTCTTGGTCACAATTATATACCTGATGGCTTAAACGATGTAAGACGCTTACTTGGTTCTCTAAAACTGTACATCAAATTTACTGGATATTAAACTGTCAGTTAATTTTTAATTCAGTGGTTCAGTTAAATTGCACAGAAGGTATTTTCAAGGAGAAAAGGAAAGAAAATACTTTTTCAAGACCTGGGAAGATTAAGTGAAAAAACTAAGAATGTATAACTAATTAGGATGCAACTGCAAGAGAAACCAAACTTCCCGATATTCAAAGTCAAAAGTTAAGCTATATCTATATCCATTTCTAGCTCTAGCTCTATCTATAAGATATTTTATTATTGCTTAATCTATATGAACTATAACCTCTTTATCATTATAATATGCTAGAGAGAGGTTTATAAATAATGTATTTGCGTGTAATATATATAGCTCAGTATGAAAATCACACACATTAATGTAACTATTATTACCTGACTCACAGTCTACACTGTCTGCAATATAGCATCTGTGTGTATGTGTATTATATCATTATAATTTAACCATAAACTTAGGGCATAATTTGGCTTTTCTGTAAAAGTAAGCAATTGCTACAAATTGCTTGCCTGATGATCTCAGTGGGAATTTAATTTGGAATTACTGATGCTGCATGCAAACGTGCTACAGGCAAAACATGCTATACTGAAAGCTACATTTAAAAATGTATTTGAGGTGTGAGGCAGGAAAATACTGATAACTCCTGTCTACAATAAAACAGAAACTAAACTCCTGTATACTGTATGCTTTGTAAATATCAAACCAGTAGCCAGTCAGCCGTAGTCACTGGCACAAGGTTGGCATGTTAATGAAATCGAACAATTGATATTGGGCCACTTTTTTGGAAGAGGATGTGCCTCTGGCAGAGGCAACACGTGAAGACTTCAGGCTAAAAACATGTAGCCAGATCTCGGGTTGGTAAACCAAAAATTGTAATTTTCAGAAAATTAGGCCTTTTCAGAAGAGTAAGGCTTTCACATCATGAGAGGCTTGAAATGTTGTACGGAAGAAATACATTTTGTCAGTTAAAACGAAAAACAAAAAGCCTAGAGGAAGGAAGAGGAATAAGCCATGAGTAGAACTGTGGAAAGACCAGAACTGATGAGATATATATATATGCAGATAGGAAGATAGGCATAGACAAAGTTTCACCTTGAAGTTGCATTCTTTGCATTCTTTGTCTAGGTTTTGTGCCCTGTATTCTATGCATTGGGAAAATTAATTCCTGACTACATGAACTATAAAGTTATGGAAACATCTCTTAAGGTACTGTATGTCCCCTCAATCATATTAACTTCCAAATTAAAATATTTTACAAATTATAATGAATATAAATAACTTTATTGGAAGAACAAATTTTTTATCTGAGCAAAGTTGAGAAGAAAAATAAGAGAAACTTGAAAAGTAACAAAATCCAAATATGCCATTCAAGATCCTTACTGTCTATGTCCATGGCCTGCTTTTAGCAAGAATCCTATTAGGCCAGTTTAGTAAGAATAACATTATCCTTGAAATTTAATCAAGTTCTTGTTAGTAATTTTCCATCCATTGACTCTTGTCATCCTGCTCATTGGCTATAAATCCTTACTTGTCCTTGTACTCAGAGTTGTGTTTAATCTTTCTGCTCCATTGCAGCAGTCTTGACCCCTACTGCAACAATTTTGAATAAAGTTTTCCTTACCATTTTTTAACAAGTGTCAGAATAATTTCTCTTTGACAAAAGAAAGGGTACTCCCAAGAAAGGTAATTAAAAACAAACAAAAGTACTTGCTTCCCTCTCTTTAAGAGGAAATGACAAAGACAGATCTGAAGCAAATGTGACCATGATAAGAACCACTGAGTTGTTTTCTGTAATTTTGTACATGTGAAGTGTTAGAATTATTTTTTAAATGTATCACACACACAATAAAAAGTATACCCCAACCAGACTTTCAGACAGGAAAGATGGGAGATTTATACCCAACTGAGTGAATTCACCAAGTTCTCATTGCAAGAAAAAGAGATCTTTGTATTTTTAGTATCTAAATGTGAACCAAGCTAAACTTGCAACACTTGTGCGCATGGTCATTATAAGTCCTGCAGAACTGGACAGATCTCATAAGATCTAATATCTGGAAAGGAACATAGGAATCTTTATTTTACATACGAGAAACTTTGTTCTGGGATACTTGGGAAGGCTGTGGCAGAGCCAAGATCACAGTCTTTGGCTCTTTATATTTATTTCATGAAATCATACTGCTATGCCAGTTATTATATTACTAAGTATAAATATATTCTCAGGGACTAGTTTCTATAGGTCATTAACAATGTTACTCAACACTGGAATTAATGTTTGAAGTGATTATACCAAGGAACCAAGGAAGCCTTTTATTATGTCCTGTATACTATATTTAAGCAATAAAGTAAAAATGTAATGCAGATTAGAATGATTTTAGTGAAAACACTGCACATTAGTATGCCCACTTATGTCCACGTGATGCCAAGCATGTGAGATAATTAAAATCATCAGTTTTCCAATTTCCATGCTGATGTACAAGAAGCTAAGATATAAAAAGAAATATATTCTGGGGCATGCCAGCCATTTTCCCCACCCTGGATTTTATGGCTAGAACCATGTTTTGGCAACGTATTCATGAATTAATAGTGCTTAGATAAAAACTCAGGAAAATTAATCTTACATATGAAAAAATATAATCTAAAACTAGAGTAGGAGAAAGAGAAAGAGGGAGAGGGAGGGAGGATGGGAAAAAAGGAGGAGGAAAAGAAGAACCAGGACAAGAATACAATAAAATATATTTCGCCTAGTTGTATAATTTACATTTTACAAATATTTCCTGATTTCATCCTATGTTCCCTTCTGGGTATTGGGAATCAAACATTGAACATGAAAGAGAAGCTTCCCTTACCATCTTGGAGTTTTACTCTATTATATATGTTCTCTTAAGATTATTTATTTTATAACTGAAGGTACCTTGAGATAATTCACAGGTATGTTTACATCAATCTCAGCAACAAGACACAAAAAACTGAAATAATAAACTATAAGTTTAAGATTGTGAACAGAGAGATAACACATTTTTTCCATATCAGAATGTCAAAGATAATCCCCTAGTTTCCAGTTTGGTAACTTTAATATACCATCTATTTTGAATTAATAAAAAATATAATGTAGTGAGTGTATAAAGTTAATTTGGTTACTGCTTATATACAAGATTTGTATTTCAAAGGTAATTTTAAAATAGTGCTGCTTAGCTTTCTTGTGATTAAGAAATTATGAATATGCTAACTCATAGTACTTTTGCTCTTGATCATGACAAGTAAGTTCTTGCACTAAAAAAAAATAAATTGCCTAAAGTAAATGGAAGCTATCATCTGACATCTCAATAAAGAATAAATTTCATCCCCAAGTGGGCATATTTACTAATATCTTAAACTATAATTGCCTTTTAAAACACTTAATTATATTTTTTTATTTAAAAATGAATTTACTATATAATTTTTACATCAAGAAACTTCACAGGAATTTCCCAAGTAGAGCCCAATATTCAACTTTTTATTAAGATATTGATTAATAAATTAGGTTATTATCTGTTTCCAAATCATTGTTGAAACATTAAGATGTGAAAATATATTACATTGCTTCCATCATTTTTAATTCCAACATGTGCTGGGCAATCGCCAATTTGAGTATGGTGTCTCCATATATGAACCTGATAGTTACAGTTTATAGATATTTTGTTAAATTATATTTCACATGTATTTTACTTGAGTATATACTGCCCCTATTAAAAGAATGGTCTAGACTATAATGAAGACTAAGGGGACTTTGTTAATAAAAATACCATACATAGGATATAGCAAAAAATGCTAGACATAACTGCAAAAATATCTTCCATATTCTAAAAATGTCAAACATTAATACTAGCATATTTCTCATTCTGCACCTTTCTCAGTGGTGAAATTCTGATTCTTTCATATGTAAATGAATATATATGTATATTCATATATTCATATATATATGAATTCATTCTACAGTGAACACAAATATGCATTATTTCAGGGGAATTTTGAGTTACCTGTTTTATTTTTGGGGAGACATTAATTATTCAGAATGAAATTGTAAATGCCTTAATTTTCATGTTTTAAAAATATGTCACTGCACATGAAGTAATATGCTTGAGTCAAAAAAGAACAGTATTATATTTTTTCTTATGTTTTCAAGAAAGCAAAACTCATCTTTCATTCTGACAGTATAGTGGTATCATATATTGTACTCGATCCCTTAAACAATGGCCTTATTTTTATTTGAATTTCTAAATTAGATCCATGTTACCATGAAAAGGGTGATGCAATTCTGTTTTTTCTACATACCTTACTCTTACAATAAATGGTTTAAAATTTAATTATACTCTATAGGATATTGAGAGTAATTTGCATTTTGTTTATGTTTTGGTTGTATTTGGTTTGATATTTTAACTGTTTATTTTTCCATTTATTCCATCATCCATTTCAAACACTGCTATCATAAGGTGGCTTGTAAAACAAAATATTAAAAATTTTCTAAATAT
Organism: Mesoplodon mirus; assembly: GCF_964341445.2. Lineage (NCBI taxonomy): Eukaryota > Metazoa > Chordata > Mammalia > Artiodactyla > Ziphiidae > Mesoplodon > Mesoplodon mirus. The sequence goes on along the minus strand of NC_138982.1, from coordinate 124,558,636 downwards.
TAATGATTGAACTGATTACACATTTCTAGTCAAAATAATATCAAAGTTTGTGTCTACTCACAGTAAGCCCTTAGCAAATGCTGGATATAATTGTTTAGCTATAAAGGTTTTGTCACCCTTGCTTTTCCTCATCATCGTATTTTGAGTTTATAGGGGAAAGGAATCAGATGCCTAAGGCTTTCCTCTTAAAGATTCTGAATGTGAACCTCTGGGAAGGACGGCCACTGCACTAATTATCCAAAATTATTACTGTGTGTCTATTTTATACTAAGCACTGTTGAAATGTGGGGAATTCAGGCCAACAGGGAATCCTTTCTAGTGAATCAGGCAGATGCAAAAATAAATAACTTTACCGCAAGGCAATGCATAGCACAATTGAAGTGGAATGCATAAGGTTCCTGTCTCAAAAGGCATTAACATTGGCCCTAATTAGGATGTGCAGAGGAGGCACAGCGAAATCTTCCCAGAAGAGGATGAACTTTAACCTCTAACATTTGTGAGCACATGAAATGTGTTGAACACAGTGCTAAGTGCTTCCCATGGATTGTCACAAGTCTTGCAATCAGAATCTGGACACACACACACACAACAGCGGATGAACTACACTGGAAAAGAGAATTTTGCAGTTGCTGTTTATAAGTAAAATACTGTATTAGAAATAGCTTCAGGTCTGCCATTGACTTTAAGTTCCACTTCTGCCAGATAGCAATGAAGTTACCTTTGTTTTCTGTTTATTAATTTGGACTTCAGGTTTTCTTTTCTTTCTTTTTTTGTTATTATAGAATTATTGAGTTGAACTGGTTTCCTTAATCTCTAAGCATCCACTAACATAGAAAACATGAGTCTGGCACAAATTTTAAAAATGTAGAGAGAGTTATAATATTTACCAATATTATATTTACCACATATTGGTAAATATTATCTTTGGCAGTGAACCATATAAAAGGTGACATTTGCTTTTGGCTAGAACTATATAAATCTCTTGGGTAATGCTAATTGTTTCATGTTTTTTAGTCTCTGGTACATGTATTCATATTAATATATATATAGGTATTAAATATATTGAATATATATATGCATTCATAAATATATAATGAAAATGAAGAATAATCCCACTTTACTAAATATCATTTTAATAAGTTAATATCTTTAAAACCAGAGAATTCACAAGAGAAAATAATACAAGAGGTCCTAGGTTCTGAAACCATTGGAAAGTAGATTATTTTTAGGCTTCCATATCTTCTCCTTAATGGTTATATGATTAATAAAAATGTACATATTACTGCATAGATTGTAAGAAGGAGATTTTGTAAAATTGGATGTAAAGTGAACACAGACTTTAAAAATCAAGGAACTATGTTCTCTTCACTATCATCACAATGGAAAGATCTAAGGAGACATTATTTAGATTTAATTAAATGGTAGCAGTATAGACTACATCATTTCAACATACTTCTAATCATGACCTTGACTAAATCTCTGATTTAAAGTTGCCAGCCTAAGAAGAAACAGCAAAGCTTGCCAGGATCTGAATCTGTCATTTCCTCAAAGTTGGAACCAGGAAACTCATATTCCAGTCATATCAGGAGACGTTAAAGAAACTTTTAAGACTTCCTCCAGACTTGATGTCGAGTTACTCCTGTTTTGATAAATGCCCTATCTTATTTTATTTCTTTCCTTTCCTTTCCTTTCCTTTTCTTTCCTTTCTCTCTCTCTCTCTCTCTCTCTCTCTCTCTCTCTCTCTCTCTCTGTTTCTCTTTCTCTCCTTATTACTGAGACTTAGAGTTGACAGCAGTCATCACTGCATTCCTGTCACTATACAGGATTTGCTGACTCGATTACTTGCTTAATACAAGCTTTTCACTTTCTCTTGTCATTTCCTCTGAGGCTCTGAAGTCTTTTTTTTTTTTTTTCCTGAAAACACAGGGTGGTTGGTACCTGTGACCTGTCTTAGATCTTGCTGAGCGCTAGCTGGATTCCTGAATTCTGCCGGCGCATGAGAAGGCTGGAGCTGATCACAAAACACAACACAAGCTGTGGGAACTGAAATATAAAACTCTTTTACTTGAAGTTTTACAGGTTCATAATTACTTAAATCAGGCAGCTCACTTTACAACCTCACTATCTACAGTACTATCCATTTTGTGAATAAAATTGAAAAGCATTATTAGGGTAAGCTTTACAATCAATGAAAAATAAATTTAAGTCTTTTAAAATCATATTGTTAACATAAATATGTATGGTCCTTGTAAAACAGTATTGGGATTATAGCAAATCTGTCTTGCATGCCCTACAGAAAATTTACAGACTTCAGTGAAAACACTGTCCTCTCTTGTAGTCATCATACTTCATGGTATAAACTTTTCAAATTTTTCTTTAATATTAAAGTTTAAGAATTACAAATACTAGCAACAATAATTTTACTTTGTAATAGAATATTCGATTTTAAAAGTTTTGGCATTCATTCCTCACCATAAATCACAGTATATAAAGATACCATTTGCTTCTCTCCATGCTATTATATATCTGGTCAAAGCCACATTCATTACCTGGTCAATTTTAGAAACCCCATCCTTACTGGCTTACTGGCCTACTAGTTTCTATTTTAAGATAATGCTTAAACCTTTCTGAAAGATTCTTTTCACATCTCTTAAATCAAAAACATTTATGATGGTTTATAAAGTTCGACACTAGTTGGCCTATGCCTACTTCTGTGACCTTGTCTCCATCCAGATCCAGATTAACTTTGTTCCTTAAACCCTAACCATACCAGATTCTTTCCTGCTTTCAGCCCTTTGTACTAGCTGTGCCCCCGTCTAATCACTTCTTTTTTAATTTCATCTTAATGTGGTTGTGTGTGTTCCATCCCCCTAATTAAAACATAAGTTTCATGACAGTAAGGATGATGTTGCTTTTCTCACAGTCTGTACAGCAACTGAATTTATATTTGACACTCAGTATTTACTCAGTAAATAATAGTTAACTCAATGAATGAAAACCCAGGACAAGTATGTATTCCAGATACTATCACTCCATTTAACAGAGGAAGAAAAGTGTGCCAATGTTTGCCTGACTCTCCTAACATCATAGAACTTAGGACTTCAATCCTGTGTTAATCTATAGTAATACCTTGCTTTTCACAGACCCTTATTGCCTATTTTGTGAAGAAGCCAGTCCTTTGAATTAGCTAAGAATTAACTGCACATGTTTTTTTCTTTTAAATATCTAAAATACCTTGACACATTTTTTAACAATTTTTTCAGTCATTGAATTTTCTCATTTGATTTATGCCGAAGGAAACTACCAAGGGAATAAAAACTAATGTATCTTTTGGCACATTTAGAGGATAATTCAATTAGTAATTTCATAGATTCAGTTCTACTCTATGTTCACTCATATGGAGAATCAGCTATGGCAATTAACTGGGTTCAGTCCATGTGTCATGGGAATTCTAATGGTTACACGGAACACTAAATTAGATGTGTGCTTACTGCCAACTAACCATAGCACTGGGTGTGCATTTTCTGTACTAAATTTGAACAGCCAAGTTATGCATAAATCTCAGCATATTTTATCACTCTGGAGTCATAAGTGTCATTTATATTAAGATATATCTATATGTGACTTCTTAACATATGCTGGGTTTCTCTTTAATTTGTTGTTAGTGATTTAAGTATTAAATCACTGTTTAACTTTTCTACTGATCATAAGAAAAGTTGGATCATAAGTAAGGTGAATTATTCCTCCTTCTACTATTACTGTTCTTTCTCTTGTCCTAATCTCTTTCCTCCATAAAGCATACATACAAATACTAATAAAATTATTGTACTACTTATGGCTATTCTGTTCCCTATTGTTGCTTTATATAATTGAAATCTCCAGAAAAGGCTACAGTATTTTTAAGATTATATTATTATTATTATGCACGACTTCATGTGTAAATTTAGGATACAAAGCTTAAGTGAATCTCTTTCATAAAAATTTCTGAATTATCAAAAGAAGGATGATTGGTCATATGGATATACAATGTTAAAGTCATTTTACAAATAACAATAATATTAGTTTCTTCAGAATCGGATTTAGCAGTAGCACATTCTGTAACATGTAATTTGTGCTTATTAATGTCAAACAAATTTAAAGTTGGCCACTATCATTAAAATTGAAAAGAAAACTATCAAGTAAAATGTAAATTGTTTATCTATTGATTTAATTTCATGTCTAGGTTGTTAATTTTATATGAGGTAAAAACAGCTCCACAAATTTAATTCATTTCTTAAACTCCCCAAGTCTATCAAACTCTGATGACTTAAAAAAAAAAATCAAAAGCAAATGAAAACACTTCCACTGTTGTATCTTAAAGTCCTTGATTGTGCATTCTAGAATGTTGCTTATTTTATGCATAATGGAATGACTAGGTCACAACAATAGAAAACAAGCAAGAAAAGCTCAGTATTATTGTCTTCATCATCATCATCATCATCAACATCAACATCATCATCATCCTAATAAAAACAAGACTGGAAATAATGGTGCTTAGTTATTATTTTAAGCATGTTATATAATTAGCAAATTTAATCACAATGAGATCACATTATTATTATTATTATCACCATTTAACCTTTAAATTTATCCCCTTTTAACTGAAAGACTGAAAAGTAAGGAATTATATAAACATTTTCTACATCCCTTAAGTCTCTTAATTGAAAATTGGTAACAAATTGACACATATTTTTAACTTTCAAACAACCACAGTATTATTTAATAGGACTTAGATCACAACTTCTTTCTGCTTAACTATTGTTTATGTTGACAAACATTTTATATCTTTAATGCATACTTAATTAGAACACTATTTTACTTAAAGAGGTGATAAACTATCATCAAAATTTAATTTTTTACATAATGGAGCAAAATAATTTGTGCCAGATGGAATAAATAAAGCAATTCAAGTTATGAATAGAAATGAATCATATGTGATACATTTTCAGAGCTTTGAATCATAGTAAATAAAACCAAAAAATGTACAGCCTCTCCTAAAATAGCAGTTTATTGATATGAGTTTCTCCTTTTAACAGTATTTTTTTGAGCTAAAAAATGTATACCATTTTCTTTTCTTTTTTTTGGTTTCCCCACGATAATTTTACTGCCAATAAATATAAAGCAGCTGGTCCTATACTATTATGTACAACATTTATATTACTAATGATTGATAGTTTTAAAAATCAGTTAAATTAAATTAGACTTAGAAGTCAGTTAAACTAAATTAAAAGTATATAGAAGCAAGAACCCATTGTAAACCATAGTCTGAATGAAAAACACCATAGATAACAAAAATTAATCAAGGAAGCATTTTCTTAACCTTTTATGTTTATTTAAAAAATTTATTGTCAGTTTAATTAAATAGGTAACCGCATAGTCTCTCAGTCACCTACAATTTTAATTTACCAAGTGAACAAATCTGTGAAAGTGATTTTGATTTTGCTTTTCCAAAGTAGAACTCTAAATTTAGAAAAAAAAAAAACAAAGTAAACATTTTATAATATCTATTACATGCAAAAACATCTTTGGGATTTCCCCAAGAGCTTCCAAAAAATCACAAATATGTGTTTATTTTTTCTTCAGAAAAAAAGAGAGATGTTAGAAATAATTAGGTTTGTCTCTGTGAACATTACATTATAGTGGAAAAGTTTTTACTCGCTCTGGGAAAGAACATCTAGTTGTGTGAAATCAAAACATTTAAAATAAAATTTCAAAATAAATGTGCATATATTCAAATGAAATTTTTATCTCGGTTTATTAAGATACGAGCTGGAATTTTTACACATCTACTTCTTATTTTTCAGTAAAGATCTAAAATAAGGATTTTTTTTTTAAATGAATAAAATAAGCAATCATATTGAGGAATATTTCTCAGGGCAAGAAAAATGTTTAAATCAATTGTTTTAGCACTGATGACTCAAGAGTACTGGAAAGAAAAATTAGTCATATTATGAAGTCTGAGAAAATCACAGAAAAATATAAAGTATCAAAAATAGGTTATCTTTTATGGTATTGAACTGACTGCATTGGTAATTGCTCTTATTACCTTAAAATACTTTTTTAGGAGGCCCAAGAAAAATCAAAATTTCCTAAACAAACAGGATTGTCATTGACTTATTTGTATCTAACAAGAACTATTTGAAAGTCAACAGCTTATGAAGCATTATGAGACACTAACAGTGATAAAAATAATTGTTTAAAGAGGTTAATTGCTCTTATCAAGGCTTCATCTTCATCACCGGGACAGAAACAGTTTATCTTGCCATCAATACTAAAGGAGAGAGGATATTTTACTCCAGATGACCATATAAATATGAAATAAAGGGATATATCCGAATAAACAGAGTAAGTCAAATGAGCCATATAGGTTTTAAAATTGCATAGATACTGAATCAATATTATCTGATTTTCAGGTTCCACTTCTTTAAGATATTGTGGAAAATTTTACATTTCTAAGAGGATTGTTTTTCTTTATTACTGCTCAGTTGTATAATCTCTATGACGTATTTAATTATATGTGCATTAAATTATATGTTATCTTATACTTTCTAAGCTATTCCATATAAGTAGATTCCAGCTTCCTAGATATATTGCAATATTTTATATCTTTCAAATATTTTGAATCTTTGAAAAGCAATTTAGAGAAATGTGTAAATATACCTATTTTTACAACAAAAATATTATTTTAAAATTAACTATCTGAAATTTCACTCATAGGCATGAACTTCAGATACGGCTTATTTTATTCAGTGAATACTCTCTCCAAAAGCCCTCCCAGTAGAACAGGAGTGCATTTCCCTGCTGGATTGATGTTAGGCTTAACCATGCAACTTTTTGAATGTGACACGAGCAAACGCTTGAAATTTCCTTTCATTATTGAGTTGTCCTCTTGTGCTTCTTCCATCACCATGGTGTAGCTTCCTCCATATAGTTGCTGCCTCTTCAGTCTGGTTTCAAGTGTTACTGGACCCATAACATGGAGTTAAGCTTTGCTGCTTGAAGCAGAGCTCCCTATTCAAGGACCACTTGGGTCAGCTAGTTACAGTTGAGTATGAGATTACTACTGCATGTCACTGAGTTTTGGAATGTTTTTTATGTATATTTATTGTGACATTAGCCGATGATGTATCTCACTGCACTGTTTTATTTTTTTTTTCCTTAGCCATTTTCACTGATTCTTATATATTTTGCTATTTTGTCTGTTTTTTTAATATAAATTTATTTATTTTATATATTTTTGGCTGCATTGGGTCTTTGTTGCTGCATGTGGGCTTTTTCTAGTTGCAGAGAGCAGGGGCTACTCTTCGTTACGGTGCCCGTGCTTCTAATTGCAGTGGCTTGTCTTGTTGCAGAGCACGGGCTGTAGGCACGTGGGCTCCAGTAGTTCTGGCTCGTGGGCTCTAGAGTGCAGGCTCAGTAGTTGTGGCGCACAAGCTTAGATGCTCTGCGGCATGTGGGATCTTCCCGGACCAGGGCTCGAACCCGTGTCCCCTGCATTGGCAGGTGGATTCTTAACCACTGTGCAACCAGGGAAGTCCCTATTTTGTCTTTTGTATCATTGATTTTCCTTGCTAGAATGTAACGTTCATAAAGTCAAGTGTTTTTGTTTGCTTTATTATAATTCTACATACTCAACACCTGAAAAAGTGCTTGGTGTGTAATACATGCCTGATAAATGTTGAATGAAAAAATATAATTAAGATCCTAAATTTAGTATGCTTAAATTCATAAAATAATAAATTTAGATCCATCTTTTCCTCTTTACACATCAGGACACTAAAGCTTGGGTAATTTAAATGAGTTGACCAATGTCCTAGGATTAGACCCAGCAGATTAATTAAAATTTAAGAATAGCTCGTAATACTATGACATTTAAACATTATTTTAGTAAAGCCCAATATATATATATTAAAAAAAAAAACTAGTTTACCTCATCACAAACTGTGAGCTGGCATAAGTCCATGGATAGGTATCAACAATCCATGGACAGTATGAAGAAAAGCTGTCCTTGACTTTGCTCCACTGAAATTAGATAATGAAATTTAGAGGATTTAAGGATTTATGGTCACAGAGTTCTGGCAGATTGGATTCAAGTTGTTGGACTGGTCTTTTTCAAGAATTAAGTACCTTAACTTTGGATGGTCATACTATTCTGGACTATGGTGTCAGGTAATAAGTCCAGCAAGGTAAACCTACTGGCACCACATCCTAAGGAGGGGGAGGAAGGTGGGAGAGCCCTGTTATGGGCTGAATGTTTGTGCCTCCACAAAATTCATATGTTGCAGTGTGATGGTATTAGGAGTTGTGGCTTTGGAGAGGGGATCAGGATTAGATGAGGTCATAGGGAGGAGCTACCATGAGTGGGATCAGTCCCCTTAGGACTCAGGAGAGAGCTTTTTCCTCTGCTCTACTCTCCATCCTATGAGGATAAAGTAGAAGACAGCAGTCGGTAACTGGAAAAGGTCCTCACCAGAACCCAAACATGCTGGTTCCCTGATCTCAGACTTCCAGTCTCCAGAACTGTGAGAAAATAATTTCTGTTTTTTATAAGTCACCCAGTCTATGGTATTTTATTATAACAGCCCAAGCAGACTAAGACAAGCTGTAAGCAGTCTATCACAAGGTCTTAGCACAGTTTTCAGGATCTTCAAGAAGACACAACTCAGTGATGTCAGAAAAGGCTTGATATGATGTGATCGCAATGTGCAGCCTCACCCTGTGAAGTTCTGCATTAGTTCCATCTGTGAGGTGGTCTTCTCTGTCTAATACAGAAAGCTCATTCCTATGAATGAATTTTTGTATCTCCTCCAAATTGATCAGTTGATCCTTAATTCTCCATGTGATGGTATTTGGAGGTGGGGACTTTGGAAGTAATTAATTTTAGATGAAGTCATGAGAGTAAAATCACCATCATGGGATTAATGCCCTTAGTGAAAGAGGAAGATAGAGGAGGTGTATCTCCTGCGAGCATGCACCAAGGAAAGGCCATGTGAAGACATACCAGCAAAAGAGTGCTCACCAGGGACTTGACTATTCTGGCATCCTGATCTTGGTCTTCCAGCCTCCAGAAAAATGAGAAATAAATAGTTCTGTGAAAGTCTCCTAGTCTAAGATATTTAGTTACAGCTGCCCAAGTTAGAACATTCCCTATGCTAGTGAGAACTGGGATCACTGTGAAAGGTCTTCATTCCAGAGGAGGGGCAGAAAGCTGTGGCAAACTGGATATAGAGATTGATATTTCTGGACAATTAGGTTAAGTAGGTGCCAAGAGGTAGTGATAAATCCAATAGTTAAACACAATGACTATTTCATTTGTTTGTCTGATATTGATTCATTTATAAGATTTATCCTCTCAAGGGTTAGATATTTCCTAAAATTCCTTAACAACTTTTCATCATCATAATCTCTGAAATACATTTTCACAAAATTTAATCTGAATCAGATTATATCTGTCAGAGACAGACAAAATGTGATAAAACTAGAGTAAATTATAGTATCTGTACACATGAAGAATGTGATATTTCAAATTTCCCCAGAAGGTCCATGCAAAGTCTGGGTTAAAAAAATACAGGTGAGCAGTAAAAGATATTTTCACCTTTCTCTTTTAATGATCTATTCTTTTTATCTTCTGGATGTAGACATAGACTTTATTTCTTTCAGATGTTCCTTGAAATTATCATGAAGGGTATAAAATGTAAATAATTGCTGACATTAGAACCAATTTACTTCTGCAAATAAGCCATCTTCTTTAAAGTCTGAACAATTTAAATGTATTATGGTGAGTGTATAGGGTAGGTTCATAAGACAAGATTTTAATCACAGAAATAAAATGTTTGTCTGCTATGAATAAGGAGTTTTCCTAAGTGTTATTGAGATACTCTCTTTAAATGTTAAAATCATGGTCTCACATCTTACCTACCTCATCCTGTACATGTAGCAGAGCATGCTACTGGAATTAGTTATTTTGAAAGACTGCAAAACTTGAGGAAATAATTGTGTAATAAAACAAAGTTTTATTAATTATATGGAATACATGTTAAGTCTAGAAGTAACATGAAAATGTGTTATAAGGTTATTAATATCTCTATATCCTTAAGAGGTTTCTGATTGCTAACAACTTTTATACAGGAGAAAATTCATTTGAATATTGCTATTATCTCTAACAAGAAATAAAAGAAGGTGCAGAGAGCTCAATGAGAAAAAAATGTAAATGAAAAATTCAGTATTTCTTAACAGGCGTTTTTACCATGTTATTATTAAATTAATCACATAAAATAATTAAGTCTAATTAATAGGTAATAAGTAATGAGTACCTACTCACAAAACTTGATTCTAATTGCCATCAAATGTACTATGTAATCGGTACTTATTGCATTCAACTACATATCACATGCTTGTTATCTCCTTTGTTTTATAAATTGGAACTTTAGTTCAACTCATGCTTCCTAGAAAGGGTAATGCCTTTGGAATGTTGAAAATGAACTGGCAGGATGCCAAGGAGTCTGCTTAAACTGAAACACAAAAGAGGTTTTGAACAACAACAAAAAAAGGGATAATCTCCTAAGCACCTTAAATTTAGTGGTACTATAATAAATGTGGTTGGTATCAAATTATAAATGGCTTAGTTCTTTTCCACTCATTCTTAACAATATTACGCTGTAGTTTCTTAAATCACATAGTAAAGAATGGTAAATGTTTTGTGACACTGTATAATTTCTTTGTAATGTTAATAATTTCTGTACTGTTTTGAATCAAAGATGGAGAATAAAAACATTCTTACCATTTCTAACATACAAATATTTATTTACACCAATAACTTTTCATGGTATTACATGCCATTGCATTAAATTGTTATTACTACTATAAATTTGTCACTAAATAAAATATCCTATTTTATAACAACACAGGCTTTAATTATCAAGAAATAAGCGTATTTGATAAGCTAAGTATTTACCATGGTTGTTATGTTGCCCTATCCAACCAAAATTTCTACTAATCTTCATATGAGAAGATAATAAGATATTTTACAAATAGTAGCATTGCAGGCATAAAAAAGTGTTCCGACCTTCATAATACAATGACACTAACAAGGAAGTTACTTACAAGTGAAAAAGAAGAACAGGCTAAATTTTAAATTACAACCATGGTCACATGTTCCAAACGATTATTTAATTCCATACTCAAAAATAATAATAACTATAGACAAAAGATAACATAACGGCATTTACTCTGCTCCTACCACATGAATAAAATCTGAATTTTAGTTATTAATGATATTAAGATGAATAATTATTTTATTTTCTACTTAAGTATAAATTTATCTTTTACTAGAATATTTATATAACATAATAAATTTTCATCATAATATTCATCCACTTTAAGCATTTTTTACATTATTCAATTTTAATAAATTGTAGTAAGTACCTAGAAGGTAATAATCTCATTACCTACAATAGAGTAGAGATTGGGCACATATATGGGCAAAATTATATCTTGCTAAATGTAACATAAAGTTTGAAAAGTGAGCTGGGCTCCCAGCGTTCTGGAATCCATCAGTAAATTTGATTGTGAAAAATAGAGCATCTTGAGTAAGGCATATGAAACAATACTGTAAGAGTCTGGGTTAATCAAAGAGGAAGCTAGACTGTCAGAGATGTTCAAGTAATTTGTAACAGATATTTAAAAGAGATTCATCATGGGGAGAAAACAAGAGGCCATAGCATAAATATAGGATTCATGTATAGGTTAAATCCACAAAAGAAACTCCTTTCATTTAAAGATTGAAAAAACAAAAAAGGAAACATGTCAATAGAATGCACGAATAAAGTTTGATAGTGTTTATTAATCTTAAAATATAAAACATTTTCCTTTGCTTCACATGAAATTCAGCCTATATCAGGAGAATTATTCCCTTTATAGGTAAAGGATACTATTAAAATTCTGAACCTCAAAACTCTAAAACTCAGCTAAAGACATCCTATCTATCTATTTATTTAGTTTTAATTTATTTTTATTATTATTATTATTTTGACCATGCTGCAGGGCTTGCAGGATCTCAGTTCCCTGACCAGGATTGCACCCAGGCTACGGGGAATCCTAACCACTAGACCTCTAGGGAAATCCCTTATCTCTCAATTTAAAATTTGAAAGGATTCACATATGCAGAACTTACAATACTTTCTAGGTAGATTAAGTGTGGGTATAGATAAAAATTTCAAAAAAAAATAAAATTGACTACACAGAAGATTGATACACAGCAGGAGAAAAAAGAAGATCAACTTCTTACTTTTCAGGACTTTGCAACTGAACAATCTTTTGATCAGGGTAATGGTTTCTTTAAGGATGTATGATTATGAAAATAAAAATAAAATTTGAAAAAAAATGAAGGGAGGAAATAAATTAAAAATTGCTGAAAACTGAAACTAAGACATTCATACTCTTGTTTCCAGGAGCTAGGGAAACCAAAAATTCTTATGACAAAGTTTTCTTAAAAACAGAATATATATACCTTTCTCTTTCCATAATGGCAGGACAAGACTGTGATAGCCCAACTCCCCTACTGGTAATAATTAAAAGGACTAGAAATAGCACAAATCAAGCAAAACAACAACAACAAGACTACCCTAAGGCTTCTGGAAAGTAAACAAAATCAGGGATTGTGGAGGGGAATGAAAACTAGTTTCTTTTTTGTTGTTGTTTTTGTTGTTGTTCACCCTCATTGTTTGTCTAGAGAGCAGGTACTAGATAAGGAGCGTCGAAGTGATTCCGGACCTAAAACACATCCAGAAATATAGAGGGTATTCTGGAAAGAAGCCAATACAGGTTGAATACTGTGGGGGTAATACCAGACAGGAGTCAGAGAAGGAGATGCCATAATTCTGTATATAAAACCACAGAAATCTCAGCCTAAAATCTGAGCTTGGCATGCATAGAGCAGATACAAAAATGTATAGCAAAGACATTAAGAAATCAACTCTGAGATGTGAATCCCTGATTACAGGAGGCAACACAGAACTTAGAGGTGATTATCTACTTAAAAATACTTTTTTTCCATATGGTTGTCAAGACCCAGAGTCTGCACAACATAATATTTACAGTGTCCAGAACACAATGCAATATTTCTCAACATTCAACAAACCAGGAGAATATGACCAATTCTAAAGGGAAAAGACAATTAACGTATGCACATCCTAAGATGATTCAGATGTTGAATCTAACAGATAGAGATTTTAGAGCAGCTAATTTAACTATATTACATGAGGTAAAGAAAAAACACATATAGAATTAATGAATATATAAGAAATCTCAGCAGAGAAACAAAAAATATAAAACAGAACAAAATTAGAAATTTAGAGCTAAAAACTTAATATCTTAAATAAAACAAAAACCTCACTGGATGGACTCAGTAGCAGAAAAAAAATGATGCCATAAAGAATCAGTCAACTTGAAAAGCAAACAACAGAAATCATCTAATCTGAAGAACAATGAGAAATAAAATATATAAAACTGAACAGTATCTCAGAGATCTTTGAGCCAAAAAGTCTAATGTGTGTAAGTGAAGTCCTAGAGATGAAAAAGAGATTAGGACAGGACAAATGTTTGAAGACATATGATACAAAACTGCCAAATATATTGACAAATATAAATTTACAGATTCAAGAAATTCAGTATACCTCAAACAGGATAAACACAAAGAACACCATACCTGGATATATCCTAGTCAAAGCTATGAATAACAAAGATGAATAAAATATCTTGAGAGCAGCTTTAGAAAAATGACATATGGGCTTCCCTGGAAGTGCAGTGGTTAGGAATCCACCTGCTAATGCAGGGGACATGGGTTCAAACCCTGGTCCGGGAAGATCTCACATGCCACGGAGCAGTTAAGCCCATGCACCACAACTACTGAGTCTGTGCCCTAGAGCCTGTGAGCCACAACTACTGAAGCTCGTGCGCCTAGAGCCCATGCTCCACAACAAGAGAAGCCACAACAATGGGAAGCCTGTGCACCGCAACAAAGAGTAGCCCCCACTAGCCGCAGCTAGAGAAAGCCCGCGCACAGCAACAAAGACCCAACGCAGCCAAAAATAAATAAATTTAAAAAAATTTAAAAAAAGACACATGGCATAGAAGGGGTAAACAATTCAAATTACCATGGATTTATCATCAGAAACCAAGGGGGCTAGAAGACAGTGGAGCCATATCTTTAAAGAAATGACAACCCAGAATTCTTTCCAGGGGAAAAAAATTTCATCAGGAATGACAGAGAGAACATTTTCAGATGAAAATTTAAAAAAATAATAGACTCTATCCCCAACAAATATGCTCTACAATAAATGGGGAAGAAATTCCTTCAGACTGGAGGACAATAATATCAGAGGAAAATCTGAATCTTTAAGGATGGAGGAAGAGTAAAAGGAAATGGTAAAGAGATGAGTAAGTAACATAGTTTTCCTCTTCAGTTCCTTACTATATCTATAATTCTTAAAAGAAAAATCATCATAATTTCTGGTGAGATTCTCAATTAATATGAATACAGATATAATACATATGATATTAATAATAAAAAAGAAGATCAGTGTGGAGCCCTTGTAAAAACACCTAGATGGTTGTCAGGTTTCTATATTTAATGTAAAGTGTCAGATAATTAACTGAGAGAACATGAACAGATATTGAACATTAAAGTACATTGAGTCAGAGATTAGTGCAGAAAATGAATAATTCATGAGGAAGACATATATGGGAGAGAGAATAATGACCCCCCAGTGATATTCACATCATAATCTCCAGACCTTTTTTTTGAGCATGTTATTTCACATGGGAAAAAGAACTTTGCAGCTGTGATTAAGTTAGGATGCTGAGTTGAGAGAATGATCCTGGATTACCCAACGTGGGTCCAATGTAATTGCAGGAAAGTCAAATATAGAGAAGATGTGAGGAAGGAAGCAGAGTCAAAGTGATACGATGTGAGAAAGACTCAATCTGCCAAAGCTGGCTTTGAAGTCGGAAGGAGACTGCAAGCCAAGGAAGGTGGGCAGATTCTAGAAATGGAAAAGACAAGAAAAGGGAATCTCCTGTAGGGCTTCCATAAAGGAACACAACCCTACGGACACTTGATTTTATCCCAGTGAGAATCATTTCCAACCTCTGACTTCAAGAACTTAAAATAATATATTGTGTTGTTTACAGCAATAAAATTCTTGGTCATTAGTTATAGAGACAACAGGAAACTAAGAGAAGATAACTATAAATGTGTACTGTGTCACTGAGCCTCAAAATATATGATGCAAAAATCAACAGGATTAAAGAGAGAGAAAAAAGTTCACAATCATGGTGGAGGATTTTAACAACCATCACTCTAATA
The DNA here is from genome assembly GCF_964341445.2 of Mesoplodon mirus. NCBI lineage: Eukaryota > Metazoa > Chordata > Mammalia > Artiodactyla > Ziphiidae > Mesoplodon > Mesoplodon mirus. The sequence continues at coordinate 124,543,233 of NC_138982.1, read as the reverse complement.
GAACAAAACAAATTCAGTAAAGACACAGAAGATGAAAGAACACTAACACCCATCTTGATCTAATGTATATTTATAGAGCACAATATCTGCAGAATACATATGTTTTTCAAGTACACATTATGTATTCACTAGGTAGATCATATGCTGGGACAGTAAATAAACCTCAATAAATATGAAAACAATCAAAATCATATAGAGTGTGTTTTCTAAGCACAACTGTATTAAATTAGAAATAAATAACAGCAAAATATCTATGAAAACAATAAATATCTGGAAGCTAAACATATCTTCATAAATAACTATTGACCAGTGATGAAATCACAAAGAAATATAAAAAATATTTTCAACTGAAAGCCAAGAGAAAGACAACATATCACTATTTGTGGCATGCAGTTAAAATGCTACTTAGAGAGAAATTCCAGAAAAAGCTGAATAAACCAATATGCAAGACTTTAACAGCACAGGACGAGTGCATCTGTGATCAGAAAACAACTTATAGTTTGTTAGCAATCAGCCCTTGAAAAATAGAGTATCCTAAGTACTGTATTTTAAATACTATACAATAACTTATAAGGATGTAAAATAATTAAACAAAACAACTTGAAATGAGAAATGAAATTCTCACTACATATGTGAAACACAGGACCATTAATATTAGGAATACACAGATAAAAATCTAAGGTGATGTTGATCAATTACTGATAACTAATATAATTCAGTTTACATTGCGCTTTGGGTTAAACACTGTGTAATAAAAGGCCACAATTTTCAGGATAAGCAGCATTAATACCATTAAATACATAGCACTGTGAAATCTCCCATAACCGCCACTAGATGTCTCTAATAACTGACTGTGGCTGCATTCCTTCTAAAGTTATGCATTAAATACTGCAACATGAACTACTGTATTTTGATTTTCCCACGAAAATACATGTTTTTCAAAGCAGAAAAGTTGTTTTAATAAACATACAAAATGAAAATAACTTACATTCAATATCAAGGTACATGCTTTTTTGGTGCCCTCCAATTCTACTTGCAGCTTCACAGTCATATCTCCCTGAATCTGACAACTTCACATCTTTAATATGCAGTGATGAGCTTCTGTGCTGCCCTCTGACTTCGATACGTCCGTCTGGGCTCTGTTTACATTGATTCAGGAAAAAGAAAAATTTTATGCTTATTTTGTATAAAATGATGATGAAACATATTGCATTTATCATAGACACAATAAATGAAAATAAACTCTTACCTGTATTCATTTTTTATTTCAAAAAAGCAGTGTTTATTTATACTTTACTGTTTTTAGCTAATCCATTTTACCAGCCCACTTGCTTATAGGAACACTGACTTGTAAGTAGTAAAAATGTAAACATAAGTTTTATCAACCTCTTTTATTTACTATGTTTTTTGCTTTTTATAAAGCTAGTATGTTCTTCTAGGAAGGATTTGTTGTCTTTCAATTGTGTTCTTCACAAATATAGCAAAATGACAATAATGCCTATTCAATTCTGGTTAAAACCTACCAGTGAAAATGATATTCCTGCTGTATTTTAGTTTTCTATTTCACTACATAAGGAGGATATATCAAGATGTATGAAAATTAAGGACTTTAAGAGGAATTTATACTTTTCAGTTTTGGATGAATGCAACAGCATTGCTCATAAGCATAATTGGTACCATATGCATCATAGATACACTATTAAAAACACAGCATTCTTAGGAAGGCATTGGAAAAAATATGGAAATTATTAAGCACTTAACTCCACAAATATGACTCAAATCAAGGAATTGCTTATAATCCAATAACATATAGATTATATTTCAAATAAGAATTATTGTGTGCAACATAATTATAGAATTTTCTTAAATCAAATACCTTTATAGCACACATATTTCAAACAAGAATAGTTTATTCATTGAATTTTACTCTGTACTATCAAGAAATATAGTGAACTTTTAGCACTTTATAACTCATTGGAAACATCTACTCTACCATTATTGAATTGATTCTTTTTAATATTTGAGGTTTTAGTGTTCAACAAAATATTGTATATCATACATTCAATTGAAATATGTATGTTATTATAAACAGTATAATGGTTGTTTAATTTTCTATATGGCAGATTTGATTTGGTTTTGCAAATTTCAATACATGTGTGTACTTTGCATTATTAAAATGATGTTTAACTATTCCTTTATTAATATTAAAAGACTATCTTAAAGCTTTTTTTCAAACATGTTAATTGGGGCAAAATATGGTTACTTTGTGTGCTTTTTAATTTTATATAGGAATGCAATCATTATACAATCCTCTCACTCACTCATAATTCACTATCTGGAAAATGGTCTTCAAAAACAAAGAAATAAACAAAAGCATATTAGGGATGTATTATGTAACTTAGATCAAGATTTCTATGTCAAAAATATGTTCCCCACCTCCCAAGTATTGCTAAAGAAATAGTAAGGTGAAGATTTCAAGCAGAAGGGTATTCTCTTCTGCCAATTTTTAAGATGGTCAGCTGCCAAACCCATTTACTTAATTGAAAGAAAAGAAAACAAAATGTAAGAATCCACAGAAGTTAAAAATCAGAATGAATAAACCCAAAAGCAAAATGGCCAATTGTTATACAAGGTAACTAACTGCTGTTCCATAACTAAATAGGTATTCTTTGGTCCTTATCTCATTGCAACTCTGTTCATCATTAAATCCTATTGAACTATACCCTTCCTTTCTTGTGTGCCAACTTCCCTTGGCTTTCAAGACACCCACATGATCCTGATTTTTCTCCCAGTTTTGGTTGTAGTTTCCTTGGGCTTGGTTTTGGTTACAGCCTCCTCTCTTCCTCATGCCCTCTGTATTCTGTCCTGGACTCTAGTGTCTTTTCAGTCAATACAATCCATTTAGGCACTCTTATCCCTGCCCACATCTACACTGATGATCTCTAGTCACTCTTTCTCCACCCAGGATCCTTCTTTCCCTGGAGCTACATAACTACATAAGTAGTATGTAGTTTCTAGAGCTACATATCACGTGCAGGGCAAGTCCATTTGATATATATCTCAAACTAGCATGTGCAGATGAATACATCATGCCTTACCGAGCATCACCTGCCCTCTCCCAGTTGTCTTTCCATGAATGATACTAATTCTTTCCCATGCCCCATGATATACCATGTCCTCAGTCTTGGATCAGTTGCTGAACATTTATTCATCTATTTATATTCTGAATAATGATAAATCTCAGTTTATCATCTTGCTCGACATTATGATTTCCAATTTTCAGCAACTGTGTTTCCATAGACCTATCTGCTCTCTGCCTCTCCATTTACAGTTTTAGTTGTGCTGGTAAGTCAGAAGGATATTGACAGGCGTCTCTGGATTTCAGAGAGAACAATCACATCCAGGCTGAATGTGACCGAAAAAGACTCCCTGACTCTGCAAAAGCCTTCAACATTATGCTATTTCCTACGTTTCTCTTAGCAAAAACTCATTCCAGCTGCAGAAATTATTTCTTGTGTAACTAAGAATAAGTCTTCTTTTTTTTACAACAAACTTTTATTTCTCATAACAACTTTATGAAGGTTTCACATCCCTGGACCTCATACCCTATAATTACAAATAACATTGTATTGCCTCCCAAATAAAACCCCAATCTATTAGCCTGATGCTTACGGACTTCCATATGGTATTACCTTTCTGTTTAAGCACAGTTTACAATTTGGATACTGTTAATTTGGATTCCATTTAATGTGAATTATTTGTATTGTCATGAATGTCTTGTGTTTTCTAAGCAGTCTTCACACATCTTTCTCAAATCTTTCCCCCTTTATCTCTTCCATATTTACACAGAAGTATTCTACCATCATTCTTTCAATTTCTTGTCCAGATATCAATTTATTTTCAAAATAATCCCTGGTTGACTGCTATACATACATATATAATGTCCCTGTGCTTTTCTTGGGACACATTGCTTTTTCTAGTCTTACTGGAACTTCAGATTTTATCCTGCAGTTTGATATTATAGTTGTACAAATGCGAGAATATTTTTATGGTACTTTGTGTGAAACTCACCTGGACTAGTACCTAGGACAGAATCATTACATTCTAAAATTTTTATAAAGCAAATTAAGTTATAGTGAAATGTACATATAATTGAATAAAGGAAATGTAATACTTCAGCTATACTTTACTATGGATTAAAAATGTGACATTTAATACCTTAATTAGAATGTGACAAGAGATGCGTTAATAATGATGTGAAGCAAACTGTTCCTTCTTTCATTAGGGAAAATATCGTTCTTTTGTACATTAAAAAGTAAATTTACCCACCTTAAAAATCAACAGGTACTTTTGTTATTATGATATGGTTTTTGACTTGTGGAAAACTATCCGTGTGTGTAAAGTTAGCATGCTATTAGTAAAAATGGTTTTATTTAAAAGTGTTTAATAATATTTCTAAAAGTAATAGAAATACCAGAAGAATAGAATTTCTTCTGGAATGTGTGTGATTCATTGAGAAATTGTAAGTCATTTTCAGAGTTGACATTGGCTTTGTAATAATGCACAATATACATTGACTAGAAGACCAAAGTCATTTATTCTCATTTCTGACATTCCAAAGGACATCTTTCTCTTTGTGCTACAAAAAGGCATTACACATATCTGAAAGAAAATTCATTATATCTTGACTTTGATTCACCACCTACTGAAGATTCATTTAAGACACCTGATATTTGATTGAGACAGGTTAATGGGTGTATTAGCTCTCCATCTAGTATTTTCAGTTTCTATCACTGCATTAACATGATTAGAAAGTGTCTGACTGTACATTATTATTCCAATCCTTTACAGAAGGACTCTCTGGAATTTAACTTGATATTATATATTTTGCCTTTCTGGAAGGTCAGCTTAAGAGCTGCTTGAATAGTATTTCAATATGGGAACATATGTATATGTATAACTGATTCACTTTGTTATAAAGCAGAAACTAACACACCATTGTAAAGCAGTTATACTCCAATAAAGATGTAAAAAAAATAAAAATAAAAACATAAAGTCTATTTTATCTGAAAAGAAAAAATATATTGATAAAATGATTATTTATAGAGTTTATTGTCCTTTCAATAATCTCTTAATCAAATTTCTATGTGATAACTACCATCTTCAGTTTAGTTCAAACATAAATATTTTGTTGTAAATTTTAATTGTTGGGCATTTGAATTTATATAATGTGTCATGTTTATTTTTGTAGCTTTACCTAACTAGACATTTAGTGCCAAATTTGGGATCCAACTGTAGTACACAACCCATCTGAGTTGGGCAGTATTCCTTTCTTTCTTCTTCCTCACACTCTTGTCTTTGAACCTTTTTAGAGTCATTGACCCTTTGGCCTTTTGAGAAAATTGTGGATCATGTCACTTACTCAACATTTTTTCTATATATGTGCAATTGTTTCACAATAAGCATCCAGGCGCTGGGGATATAAGCTGAGCAAAATAGAATAATTTCCGCTCTTTATAGAATTTAAGTTTAACCGAGAAGACAGATATTACTTCTAAGATATAATACAAATAAACTCAAAAATACCATGTGGGAACACCACAGTTTCATTTTGGGGATGTTAATGGAAGGATGGGTTAGAGTCAGAGGTATGTTCCTTGTTAAACCGAAGTGTGGATTGGGATCTGGAAATGGTGAAAGAGGGGCAGTGTTGTAGAGAGAATTCTGGGCATATGCCACCAGAAGGCTTATGAGAGAACTGAGAGAACCCAGTAGGTGCAGAGAAGAGACTGTGAGAACGTGGACTCCCCTGACATTGGACAGGCTGATAGAGAACACGTGCAGGACCCAAGACACATGCAGACACACAACACATTTGTACCCTTTGACTATATGTTATTTTTTTCTCATTGTATGCTATGCAGTTTTGGGGGAGCAATTCTTTTTATTATATATTATGTTTGCATTATTTGCAATGGCATTAAATCTCTATTGAATGTAAATTAAACAGCTTCAAATACATAGATGTAGCAGCAAGGCATAACTGCTAAATGTATAAAAAAAGAAAGCAGACTCTTTCCAAACATTATTGGCATTAATTTACCCAAACTGACTTCTCAAAATCATGATAAAGTTTCATTACATTCACTAATTTCTGCAAAGAAATTTAAGCAGAAATATTGTTTTGCTCTTATAAGAGTTCTATATTTACTCTTAGTTTTAATGTCTTTTTCCTCTGGGCTTGATCCCGCCTTCCTAAGTGTACTCTTATTTTGATGTCATAAAATAAACTTTTGTACAATTACCATTCCTCCTAGCAATGTAAATTGATGAAACAAAGAGTAATATGTCCAATAAAATTTCTTAAGTTTTGTAGTTTCTTCACTGGTTCTAGGACCCTTTTCTTCTCTTTGCACATACAGTCAGTAATTTATTCAACAATAGGAATTTAATATAGGAATGAATAGCTGCTAACACATACAATAGGTGATAGTTAGATACATACTAAATATTTTACATTTATTAGTTCATAACACTGCTATGATCCTCATAATAGTGCTATGAGATGGGGACTAATATCATCCCCATTTTAAAGATGAGCAAAATGAGGCACAGAAACATTAGATAACTTGCCCAGGTCCCACACAGCTTATAAGTGATAACAGTGGGATGCCCAGGCTGTCTGGCCCAGGAGTTCATATTCTGAATTACTTTTGCCATATGGCTCACTAGCTGGGACATAACTATGTGGCTGAGTTACATACTGTACCATAACTATGTGACCAGCAATCTGCTGGGTTCTGAGGACAGGAAGATGGATAAGAAAGGCAAAGCCTTTAGCCTCAAAGGTTAAAAGGCTTAGAGGAAAATCATAAATTTCATCTGACATAGATGAAATTAAAGAAGAACACCTAGTAAAGTCTACAGAGGTGAGGAACAATTACTTGCAGATATTTCTGCCTAAACAGGGTCCTGAAGGATAAGTAAGGCACCAGACTGGCTGCGTAATTTGCAGGGCCCACTGAAAACTGAAATGTGAGGTCTTTTGTTCAAAAGTTACTATGAATTTGAAGACAACCACAGCAGCACTTTAAACCCAATGCAGAGCCCTTCTGAGTGTTGGGCTCTGTGCAACTGTACATGTCACATATCCATGAAGTCAGCCCTGGCCAAGTAAATAGGAGGAAAGTTAGGAAGGAAATGGGAACTACATAGGTCTGGACTAGAGGGGAAAATGACATGTTCAAAGAGTTGAAAGAAGCTACCTAGAGCTGGCATATCCGATATAAGTTGGAGGGAGGTAAGACGTGAAGTGGCTGGGGAGACAGACAAGAATGCCACAAAGAGCCTCAAAAGTCAAAGCAACATTGACAAAAACATGAAAGCATGCTCAACATCCTTAGTCATCATGAAAATGCATACCAAAACTCCATACTACCTCATGCCTTCAGGGATGGCTATAAACAAAAAGACAGGTAATAACAAGCACTGGATAGGATCTGGAGAAAATGGAACTTTAATGCACACGTGATAGGAATGTAGAACGGTGCAGGTGCTTTTGATAAACTGTCTGACAGGTACTCAAAATGTTAAACACAGAGTTACCGTATGATTCAGCCATTACACTCCCAAGAGAATTAAAGATCTATGTCCACACATAAACATGTACTACATAAATGTCCATAAGAGGATTATTAATAAATCCAAAAAGTGAAAGCAACACAAATATCCATCTACTAATTCATGGATAAATAAAATGTACAATTTCTATATAATGAAATATTATTTGTCAATAAAAAAATGAGGTACTTACACAAGTCACAACATAGATGAACCTTGAAAACACTATGCTAAGTGAATAGAAGTTAGTAACGAAGTATGCATTTTGAATGCTTCCATTTTTACAGAATTTCCAGAACAGACAAATCTATAGATACAAAAGTGATTGCCTAAGGCTGGCAGGTGGTGGTAAGGTGACAGGGGAGTGACAGTCAAGTGGAGCAGGACTTGTTTTTGAGGTGATGAAAATGTCCCCAAATTTATTGCATTGATGATTGCACAACTCTGTGAATATACTAAAAGGCAATTTATTTAATTTTACCCTTTGATGGGTAAATTGCATGTTGTGTGAATTATATGTTAGAAAATATTAAAAATTAAAGCCAAAAGAAAGAATGAGTGTTCTATAAAGAACTGGAAAGGACAGGCAAGGTTTCAGGCAAAGGAGTAGGGAGAATGCATTTGTTGTTTGAGGGCATCATTCATGCCTCAGGGTAGAGAATAACTTTGAAAGGGGGAAGAGAAAACACCAAGAAACATACTGCAATGATAGTGTTCTGGGAAAAGGTAGAGGTAGATGAGATGGAGAGAAGTGAGTGTATTCTAGAAACATACTGAGGAAGAATCCACAGCATTCAGTGAATGTTTAGATGGGAGCTGGTGATGGAAGAAAGGAGGAAAAGGATATTTTCAAGTTTCTGTCGCAGATCCCTGGATGAGAAATCGGATTCATTATTTGTAGATTGCTGTAGATATATAAAATTATACATATATATGCATATATTCACATTTGACCATAACAAATCATATTTTAATAACCAGCAGACATTATTTTCCATATTATATACCCAGTACTTTACTATTTGAAATTGAAATGCTATGATAATCAGGCCCAAAGCAGAATAAACTTTTCAGAGATTTTAACTTAAAAAATTAGAAAAGGTGAATTCCAACTGATAATTGTTAAAATGCTGGTTTTCAGAATGTGACTTGAATATTTTGTATTGGTGTCTGTGCGTGCTGCCTTCTTTACCTTAATAGTAGGTAAGACCAGAGACTACAGAACCAAATGGGAAACTTTACATCCTGTTTGTGCCATCTATAAGCTTTGTAACCTGGAGTCAACTACTTAATTTAGCTGTACCTCAGTTTCTCACTCTGTATAATGGCTTTAAAAGTACAGCCTTTATAGTATTATGAGGGAGATTAATGATTTGAATATTTGAAAAGAGCTCAGCCCCTGTTAAGTAGTTGGCAAATAAATTGGCACAAAACATCTGATATCCAGATCTAAATGATAAATATGTGAGTTTACACAATATCCATTTCATTGTGAGGTCCAAAGGCATTCTGTCTCAAAGGGAAATGGCACCTCTCCTATCTTCTTACTTAACAATGCATTATTGTTGCTAGACTTTTCTCATGATTCCTTGAACCACATGCCAGTTATTTATTTATAACATTATAAAATATTTATAATATTTTATCAATGAAAATATGTAAGATATTCAGTAAAAACAAAATTAAAATTAGGATGAAAAGTTACTATAGGACAGCAAAATTACTAAATAAATAATAAATGATAAAACATTTCACATATAAATGATTAAATTGCCAAATAATGAGATTTATATTTTATTTCATCCATAATACTAATAACAAATCCCTAGATATTGAATTTATCTGTAATTGCCACTACATTTGTGGATGGTTTGGCTGTATCCTTGATCCTGCCCTTCATCAGAAGTACGTTCCTTGCTCAAATGCCATGACTTTGGTGTCAAAATCCTTGTCTTGTAGGCTTTATACAGACATAGGATCTGTGTCACTATTCAATGGTTTTAAATTTGTGGATTCTAATGACTATGTATCATTTCCAAAATGTATATATTATTTAAAGCTGTATTAAGTATCCTGACCCCATGTCTATATCACTATTACTTATGGTCATTCATTGTGATTGGAGTTCTAAGCAAATAAATTAGGAGAGGAATGTGCTTGTAGTACGGCTGATCATTTTAATTTCGGCAACACCGTTGTTGACTCTGAATGACAAGATACTTATTTTTTGTTGTTGTTTCTTGAGTGTATGTGCAATTTTAATCAAATATGAAGATAATAGAACAAAATATTTGATATCAGTGTTGTTCAGAAAACTCAGGACATAGGAATTCAAGCCATAAATATGTGCCTAGCGTAGAAAGCCAGGAGGCTTTCGATCCATTTAAAATATCATTGCTTTCCCCAAGGTTAAGAAACCATGAAAATACGTTGACCGCTATTGTTTCTGAATTTCCAATTTTTCTGCATATCCTTCATAATGGAAAATAAGCAAAGAAATAAAACTCCTTATTAAAAAATCAATAAGGGATAAAGAAGCCAAGAAGAAACTTAAATCTAAAAGTTACATTCTATCTTGAGCTAAAATTTAGTTTCATGGCACACAAAAATGAGAAGATAGAAAGGAAGTCTGAAAGAATCAGGCACATTATACACTGAAATTCTTCCTATTCAACATTTATTATAAGATGGTCAGGTGTATTGTGATGATTTATGCACATAATTGAACTTACCTTGTGAATATTGATATCACATTATTACACCAGACTGCTCTGGAAGTAACATAATGACTAAAATATAGACTCCATTGTTTCAAAGCTTTGAAAAAGCCATAGGTTTGGTTCAATGTCTTTTTAATTCAGATTTTAAAATGTTTTTCTTTATAACATAAACATAACCAATTGGAAAACAGATGAAGTGCAATACTAAAAATATTAGAATTGGAATGGCATAACACTGATAATAACTGAGGCTGTGTTAGAACGTAGGGTTTCATTATACCATTCTCCAATGTTTGTTTTAAATATATGTCACACATTTTATCATGGTAATTTTTAAACAGCATAACCAAGATGGGATGTGTTCCTTCATCCGATTTTTTCAATTGTTAGAACATACAGAGCAGAGCAGAACCCAAATTAAAGTCTAGAGCATGCTGCTACAACCTACTTACAAACCCATAGATTTTTGTATTGAAAGCCCTGAGGTTTTGCTGTCATTATTTTGCAGAGTTATCACAGTGCAAGTTGGCTAATACACAGTACATAACTTTTGTTGCTTTTCCCTAGGTCTGGTTAGAATTACTTAAGTTTGTGTAACCTCAGTGCTAGATACATGATAAATGTTATTATACTCTGTGATGTAGTTAGTAACAAATGTCTCAGCGGTATGGCAATCTTGTCCAAATTAGAGACAAATGAAAGATTTTTGCAAAGCAAAAAGCACGATATGCAACAGCAATTAGTAAAATAATGTTAAATGAAATGTTTAAAAAATGCCTGACACATAGTATATAATCAATGTTAATAGTTATTATCCTTTTCCTATAGTATATCTTTATACAAATTCCTACAACATGTTCTGTAAAGGAAAAACTACAGTGTGAAGAAATACAAAATATTTTGGGAACATTCTTTCTTTGCTCTATCTAGTGAGACAAATAAGGACCCTGTTCTGAGCCTTCTTTGGCCAACACTCACTCAAAGCATGAAAAAGACACAGGACTGCTCTAAGTATATGTATGTTTTCTTCTTGTCTATGTTTCATTTGGATAAATTGTATTTTTCTGTCTTTGATTTTACTAGACTTTTCTTCTGCAGTATCTAATCTTCTGTTAATCCAATCCAATGTCTTTTTCACTTGACATTTTTCTTGATCTCTAGAATTTTGTTTTAGCCTTTACTTTGTCATGTTTCTCTGTATTATGCTCATGCTTTCCTTTTACCTTGTAGTACATATGCAGTATATGTAAAAAAAAAAAAAAAAAAAAAAAAAAGATGTTCCTATCTACTAATACTGTTATTTGTGTCAATGGATCTGTTTCTATTGATTGATTTGTTTTTTTCCCTATTATGGGTTATATTTTCATGTACCTTGTATACCTCATAATTCTTTATTGGATGCCAAACATTGTGAATTATATACTTTGAGTTATATGAAAACAGTTTTATTCTTTTGAGGCTTTTAAACTTTGTTAGGCGAGCTGGGAGCAATCTTTAGGTTAGGGCTAATTTGACCATACTACTGAAGCAACATACTTCAGTATTCCAGTGGTTCTTTCTGTGGCCTTGGATAGTTTCCTCACACACACATACACTTATCAATACTCAGCTAAAGACTCTTGGGGAAAGTGATGAAGATCTCTGGAGCTCTCTCTGTGTGAATTTCTTCTCTACAGGGCTCTCCGCTCTCTGGTACCCCATCCTGTGATTTCTAGCACCCTAAGTCATTCAAACTCAGAACACTGTCTCCTCAAATAAAAGAGTCAGACTCTTCATCCCTGTGCTACAGCCTGGAAACTCTCTACAAAGTACGCTCAACCAATCATAGGGGTCACATCATTTGTTTCTCTCCTCTCATGGATCAATATGCTATCCATCATGACATAAATTTTGTTTGTTGTCATTGTTTAAAGTCAGAGTATAAATCAAGCCCTTTTTTATCTAATATGTCTGGAAATATACGTTTTAACAAGTATTTTAAATTGTCACTAGTCCCACACTTAACATCAGAAAATGCAATGCATTTACCATCTAGTAATCAACTTTTGTCACATATATGAGAATTCTTATGGTATACAACACATTGTTATTAACAGCATACTTTTATCAGACTAATACCACAAAGTAGAATAGTACCTGGAAATGTATGTGTATATTTTTCCTTCTTTTAAAAAAATCACATCATTTCAAATACATATTAAATTATATACAACATAGGATATATAAGAAATGTTATGAAATAATGTGTATAATTACTGCCATATGTACTGGCAGTGTTATAGCAAATATATGCTCCTTTTATAACACAGCTATGCTGAGTGACTCATATACTTTACTCCGGTGCCTCATTTTAGGTGGGAGGATCAAGAGGATAAAAATATTTCTTATCTCTGTGTTTTGAACTCTTCTCAGGCTGTCTTACTGTCTGACAATTATGCAATTAACCTAATTATTTTAAATAAAAAGCACTTTATTTATTGGAAATGTTTTATATTACACATGCACATAAACACCAAAAACTAACAATACATAAAAACACAGTTTAATCAACTCATTTTGCTGCATAGACAAAGAAACAAACTACCTCTAAAAGATGGCTAAAGATTAAAACTGTGTATAATATACACGAACTCCAGTGAACTGCTTTAGTTTGGTTTTGGTTTTGGATTTTGTTTGTTTTGTGGTAAAATATCTATTCATAAAGAAAAGACAAATTAAAACAAATACTGCATATACAAACTAAACTTTTTATAGTTTAGAAGTCTTCAATTAAAAGAGAAGGTACTCTCTAGAAAGGATCTAAGTTATCAAGATAATAAAATAATGCATAGGAGAAAGAAAGGTGGAAATGTTAACAAAATTTATTTATTTTTTACCAAAAGCCAAATGGTGTATTAAGACAGTTTCAAAGTGTGGAATAAATGAATCAGTGATACAACTATAAACCATAGAAAGGAAAAGATACAGTGTGGTCTTTGTCAAAACATTAAAAGAGAAGGTAAAGCCTATATTCTATATTATATCTTTTATAATAAAAGAAAATTATGGCTCAGACATGTCTGTGATGAATCTTTACATCTATATGTATCAATCACCAGGCGATAAAAATTTATAGACATTATCATTAAAGGGGGGCATGGTGTAAACAGAGAGCCAAGAAGCAGAGATGGTCTGGGAAGTTATATTACCTTTGCTACAACAATCAAAAATGATAAGAAACAGCCCTCAACAAGTTTCTAATTGTGTGCTGGGATATGCAGGTATGGGATGTATAGTAAATAATTATACTACAGGGCAGATTGTTGCAAATTATATGAGAAGGTGTTAGAATAGTATACTTCTTAGCACAATGTGCTGTCTCAAGATGCTGATCAAAACAGCCAGCCAGTGGCTTCCCTGGTTGTGCAGTGGTTGGGAGTCCACCTGCCGATGCGGGGGACACGGGTTCATGCCCCGGCCTGGGAAGATCCCACATGCCACGGAGAGGCTGGGCCTGTGAGCCATGGCCACTGAGCCTGTGCGTCCGGAGCCTGTGCTCCGCAACGGGAGAGGCCACAACAGTGAGAGGCCCGTGTACCGCAAAACCAAACAAACAAACAAACAGCCGGGCATGTTTCTGTAATATAGGAAGAGGAGATCCAACATCTTTCTATGGTACACACAGGAAATGTGTGCAGTTCTATTGCTTGCTAACCTCCTGCTTCTATAAAATTTGTTTATGGAACCTCCTTAATTATCACCATTTCTATCATTTGGTCTCAGAGGATATTTAATTTATGAATTAGCAAATTATTAATTCACTAAGCAATCAGAGGATTATATAAATGTATTCAAATTGTTTATCACTGAGTATGCTACTATTTCTATAGCATTATGGTTTTTTTTTCTTTTTAATTTTTGTCCCAGTAGCTTCACACCTCCTATGACTCAGATAGCTGCAGTGTACTTCAAAACTGAATGCAAATATCCATATAGTAAGTCAATTCTAGTGTTCTGTACACAGTTTAAGTTCTTATCTGGTTTCAGATTTCATAATTAAAAGAATAGTGGTCTGCAATTTATTCTTAGCTTACCTAAAGAATTCAACAATTAACCTAAACACACACATAGTTAAAAATCAATAGTCTTACTACATAGACCTCAGGTTGGCAATCAAAGACTCTCTCAGCACACTCAAAAGTGCTGGAAACTGCAATTAGTACATCAAAGATTTGTGATAGTTTTCACTACACTTATGACTCACAATGTACATTCAAAGTTGTAGTTAGATAAAGTACACACACTATTGAAAATCTTCCAGCACAAATGATTGATGGAGGAAATGTGAAATCTTATTTGGTTGAAATTAATTGATCTTAATAGTAGGATTTGAGGAAAAAATGAAGGTAATAGAGATTTGAAGAATGGCCTATCATATAGAGAAGTATAGGTAATAAAAGGGATTTCCAAATGATATGAGAAGGTATTGGAGTCTTCTGAACAAAAGAGTGATATTATCTGGTGTATTTCAAATGGACAAATTTAGCTATTTTAATGAGAATAACAGGGGGCAAAGTGAATGCATTAAAACCTCTTAAAAGTTATTGCAATAGTCTAGGCAAGTCACTATGCTGGCTTGGACTAGAGCAGTAACAGCTGCGTTTTGAGAAATGATCAAAATTTTAATATATTTAAAATAAGGCTAACAGGATTTACAAAATTTGAATGTATGTATAACAATCAATAAGTCAAAGATTACACAAATAATTTTAGACTATATTACTGGAGGGAAGGAATCACCACTTAATGAAATTTGGATGACTGATGGAGAAGCAGAAGTAGAGATAATGTATAGAGTTGGACTGGATACTCTCAGTTTAAGATACTTATTTAATATCCAGATGGAGCTACCTGGTAGAACACTGTATACAGACAACTAGGATTTAGTGGACAGGTCCATGTTTAAAATTTGGATTTTACTGAATCCAGCTGGTAATTAAAGCCATGATGAGACTAGATGAATAAGTCAAGGGAATAAACATAGTTAGAGAAAGGAATCCAAGAATAGACCCCAAACTAGGGCCCTTGATAATTTAGATATCAATTAGAAGACAAAGACAGATAAGAGAAAAAACAGGAAAGTATACCATAAGCCAAAGACCATGCAACAAGCAGAAAAGATCATTTAATTGGATCAATGCTTCTCTTAGGCAGAAAAGTAAAATCAGGAATGCTAATTTGTGATAAAATTTAGAAAAGTGAATGTTATTAGTAACAAGCTTTCCAAAGAGTTTTAGTAGAGTCATGTGGTCAAAGCCTGACTGGAGTATATTCAAGAGATACTTCTAGGAAGAATTTAGAGAGAACAAGATTAAACAACATTTTCAAGGGATTTTGCTATGAATAGAGGATAGAAATCAGATGGGATTTGGAAGCCAAATGTAGTAGCTATCTACCTTTCTAATATTTGCACAGACAAAAATATATACTCATATATGAAGGATATGTGGGTATAACTATAATTAACCATACTGTGCATTTCATATCTATGACTCATTTATTTTGGACTGGAAGCTTGTACCTCTTAATCTCCCTCAACTATTTATTTCCTCCCGTCACCCAATTCCCCTCTGGCAACCACCTGTTTGTTCTCTGCATCTGTAAGTCTGTTTCTGTTTTGTTATGTTTGTTCATTTGTTTTGATTTTTAGATTCCACACACAAGTGAAATAGTATTTTCGTCTTTCTCTGTCTGAATTATTTCTCTTAGCATAATACCTTCCAGGGCCATCCATGTTGGCAAGAGTTTATTCTTTTTTTATGACTAAGAAATATTGATATGTCATGTCTCCTTTATCCATTTATATATGGATGGGCACTTAGGTTTCTTCCAGATCTTGGCTCTTGTAAATAAAGTTGCAATGAACATAGGGATGCATATAACTTTTCAAATTAGTGTTTACATTTTCTGTGGATAAATACCCAGGAGTGGAATTGCTGTATCATACAGTAGTTCTATTTTTCGTTCTTTGAGGACTCTCCATACTGCTTTTCATAGTGGTTGCACCAATTTACATTCCCACCAACAGTGCACAAGTGCTTCCTTTTCTACACATCTTCTCCAACACTTGGTATTTGCTGCCTTTTTGATAATAGCCATTCCAATGTGTGTGAGGTGATATCTCATTGTGGTTTTGATTTGCATTTCCCTGATGATTAGTGATGTTGAGCATGTTTTTATGTGCCTGTTGGCCATCTGTATGTCTTCTTTGGAAAAATATCTATTCTGGCACTCTGTCCGTTTTTAAATTGGGTTGTTTGGGTTTTTTTGATGTTGAGATGTATGAGTTATTTGTATTAGATATTAACTTCTTATTGGATATATGGTTTGCAAATATCTTCTCCCATTAAGCAGGTGACCTTTTTGGGTTTTGATAGTTTCTATCTCTGTGCAAAAGTTTTTGAGTTTGATATAGTCCCATTTGTTTAGGTTTGATTTTGTTTTCCTTACCTGAAGAGACATATCCAAAGAAATATCCAGTGTCAAAGAGTTTACTGCCTACATTTTCTTCTAGAAGTTTTATGACTTCAGGTCTTACATTTAGTCTTTAATCCATTTTAAATTTATTTTTGTGCATGGTGTGAGAGAGTAGACCAATTTGATTCTTTTGCATGTATCTATTCAGTTTTCCCATCGCCATTTAGGATATCTTTTCTGTATTGCATATTCTTGCCTACTGTGTCATTGATTAATTGACCATATTAGTGTGTGTTCCTTTTTAGGCTCTCTATTCTGTTCCATTGATCTATGTATCTGTTTTTGTGCTAATACCATATGGTTTTAATTACTGAAGCTTTGTAGGATTGAAATCAGGGAGCATTAAAACTTCAGCGTTGCTATTCTTTCTCAAGTTCATTTTGGCTATTTTAGGCCTTTTGTGTTCCCATACAAATTTTAGAATTATTTGTTCTAGTTCTGTGAAAAATGCCATTGATATTTTGATAGGAATAGAATTGAATCTGTAAATTGCCTTGGATAGTATGGTCATTTTAACATTATTAATTCTTCCAATCCATGAACCCAGTATATCTTTCCATCCGTTTGCATCATCTTCAATTTATTTCTTCAATGTTTTATAGTTTTCTGAGTACAGACCTTTTATCTCCTTAGTTACACTATTCCTATGTATTTTATTATTTTTGATGCAATGGTGAATGAGATTGTTTTCTTAATTTCACTTCTTGATAGTTCATCGTTAGTGTACAGAAATGCAACAGATTCCTGTATTTAATCATGTGTCCTGTAATTTTACTGAATTCATTGATGAATTCTAGTAGTTTTTAAGAGGCGTCTTTAGGATTTTCTATGCATTGTATCATGTCATCTGCAAACAGTGACAGCTTAACTTCTTCCTTTCCAATTAAGGTTGATCTTATTTTTCTTTTCTGATTACTGTATCTAGGACTTCCAGTACTATGTTGAATAAAAGTGATGAGAAGGGGCTTTCCTGGTGGCACAGTGGTTGAGAGTCCACCTGCCAATGTAGGGGACATGGGTTCGTGCCCCAGTCCGGGAAGGTCCCACATGCTGTGGAGTGGCTGGGCCCATGAGCCATGGCCAGTGAGCCTGCACGTCCATAGCCTGTGTTCAGCAATGGGAGAGGCCACAACAGTGAGAGGCCCGCATAATGCAAAAAAAAAAAAAAAAAAAAAAAAAAAAGTGATGAGAACAAGCATCCTTGTTTTGTTTCTAATCTTAGAGAAAATGCTTTCAGCTTTTCTACTAGCTGTGGGCTTGCCATATATGGCCTTTATTATGTTGAGGTATGTTCCCATGAAACCCACTATATTAAGAGTTTTTATCAAAAATGGATGTTGAGTTTTTTTCAAAACCTTTTCCAAATCTATTGAGAGAATGTGATTTTTATTTTTAAGTTTGTTAATGTGGTGTATCACATTGATTTGCAGATATGGAACCATCCTTGCATCCCTGGGATAAACCCACTTGATCGTGGTGTATGATCCTTTTAATGTATTGTTAAATTCAGTTTGCTAATAGCTTGTCAGGTATTTTTGCATTTATGTTCATCAGTGATATTGGCCTGTAATTTTCTTTTTTGTGATATCTTTGTCTGGTGTTTGTATCAGGCTGATTCTGCCCTTGCAGAATGAGTTCAAAAGCTATCCTCTCTCTGCAAATTTTTGGAATAGTTTGAGAAGGATAAAAGTTACCTCTTCTCTAAATGTTTAGTAGAATTCACCAGTAAAACCATCTGGTCCTGGACTTCTGCTTGTTGGGAGCTATTTTATTACTCACTCAATCTCATTGCTGAAAACTGGTCTGTTCATATTTTCTATTTCTTCTTAGTTCAGTCTCAGAAGATTGTACATTTATATGAGTTTGTCCAATTCATGTTGTATATTTTATTGGCATACTTAATTGTTCTTTATAATTTAATATTGTCCCTTGTATTTTGATGGTATTGGTTGTAAATTCTTTTTTCATTTCCAATTTTATTTATTTGGGCCCTCGCTCTGTTTTTCTTGATGAGTCCGACTAAAGATTTATCAACTTTATTTATCTCTTCAAAAAAACAGCTCTTAACTTCATTGATCTTTTCATTTTTTCATTCTCTATTTATTTATTTCTATTCTGATTTTTTGACTTCTTTTCTTCTGCTAAATTTGGTTGTGTTTGCTCTTATTTTTCTATTTTCATTACAAGTAAGGTTAGGTTATTTATTTGAGACTTTTCTTGTTTCCTGAGGTAGGCTTCTATTGCTATAAACTTCCCTCTTACACTACTTTTGCTCCATCCCATGGATTTTGGATTGTTATGTTTTTGTTTTCATTTTTCTCCAGGTATCTTTTGATTTCTTCTTTGAATTCTTCAGTGATCCATTAGTTGTTTAACAGTGTATTGTTTAACTTCCACGTGATTGTGTTTTGTGCAATTTCTTTTCTAGCTGATTTCTAGTTGTGGATTTTGGTTGGAAAAGATGCTTGATATGATTTTAATTTTCTTTAATTTACTGAGACATTTTTTTGTGACCTAGTATGTGATCTATCCTAGAGAATGTTCCTTATGCCCTTAAAAAAAAGTGTATTCTACTGTTTGTGAATAGATTGTATATATTCCAATGTCATGTTTTAGTCCAGCGTTTCCTTATTGATATTTTCTGTCTGGATGATCTGTCCATTGAGCTAGGTGAGGTGTTAAAGTCCCCTACTATTATTGTGTTATTGCAAATTTCTCCCTTTATGTTTGTTAATATTTGCTTTATGTATTTAAGTGCTCCTATGTTGGGTGCACATATATTTACAATTGTTATCTCTTCTAGCTTATTTATCCTTTGATGATCATTTAATGTCCTTCTTTGTCTCTTGTTTTAACCTCTGTTTTGAAGTCTATTTGTCTGATAAAAGTATTGTTACCCCAATTTCATTTCAATTTGCATGAAATAACTTTTTCATCCTGTCACTTTCAGTATGCATGTGTCTTTAGATCTGAAGTGAGTCTCTTGCAGGCAGCATATATATGGGTCTTGTTTTTGTAACCATTCAGCCACTCTATCTCTTTTGATTAGAGCATTACTGCATTTACATTTAAAATAATCATTGATACATACATACTTATTGCCATCTTGTTAATTGTTTTGGGGATATTTTTATACTTATTTTTTATTCCTTTCTTCTTCTTTAGTCTTTTCTCCTGGGATTTGATAACTATCTTCAGTGTTATGTTTGGATTCCTGTTGCTTTTTGTGTATCTATTATAGATTTTTTTGGTTTGTGGTTACCATGAGTTTTATATATAAATATACATTATTTTAAGTTGATGATCTTTTAAGTTCAAATGCATTTTAATAACCTTGCACTTTTACACCCCACCCCACATGCTTACTGTTTTTAAAATCATATTTTAAATCATTTTGTTTTGTGTAACCCTTAACTACTTATTGTGGATTTAGATGGTTTTATTACTTTTGTCTTTTAACCTTCTTAGTAGCTTTATACATGGTTGGTTTACTTACTTTACTGTATAAATGTCTTTACCAATGAGATTTTTTTTTTCCTTTTAGAATTATCATATTTCTAGTTGTGAACTTTTCTTTTTTGCTTAGAGAAGTCCCTTTAACATTTATTTTAAAACTGGTTTGATGGTGCTGAACCTTTTTAGTGTTTGCTTGTCTGAAAAACTTTTGATCTCTCCATCAAATCTGAAAGAAAGCCTTGCTAGGTAGAGCATTCCTGGTTGTAGGTGTTTCCTTTTCATCACTTTAAATATTATGCCACTCTTTTATGGGCTATGGAATTTCTGCTGAAACTCATGTCAGCTGATAGACTACATGAGTTCCCTTGCATGTAACTTCTTACTTTTCCCTTGCTGCTTTTAATATTCTCTCTTCATCTTTAATTTGTGCCACTTTTATTGTAATGTGTCTTGATGTGATCCTTTTTGGGTTTATCCTGTTTGAGACTCTTTATGCTTCCTGGACCTAGATATTTGTTTCCTTTCCCAAGATAGGGAAAATTTCAGCTATTATATCTTCAACTATATTCTATGCCCATTTTCCTCTCTCTTCTCCTTCAGGAACCCCTACAATGCAAATGTTAGTACACTTGATGCTCTCCCAGAGATCTCTTAAACGGTCCTCATTTCTTTTTATTCTTTATTCTTTTTTTCTGTTCTGCATCAGTGATTTCCACTATTCTGTCTTCCAGCTCCTGTTCTGTTCCTCTGTATCATCTAATCTACTGTTGATTCCTCTATTGCACTTTTCATTTCAATTATGATATTATTCATCACTGTTTGGTTCTTCTTTATATTTTTTAACTCTTTGTTAAAAACTTCTAACTTCTCATCCTGTTCATCCTATCTTCTCCCAAGTTCCTTGAACACCTTTATAATCATTAATTTGAACTCTCTATAGGGTAGATTGCCTATCTCCACTTCATTTAATTCTTCTTCTGGGGTGTTATCTTGTTCATCTGTTTGGAACATATTACTCTGTCACCTCATTTAGTCTAATTTTCTATTTTTATTTCTATGTATTTGGTAGGTTGGTTACATTTCCTGAACTTGGAGAAGTGGCCTTTTGCAGGAGACGTATTATGTGTCCCAGCAGCACACTCCCCTCTATTCACCAGACCTATATGTTTTAGGGTTGCCCCCATGTGAGATGCCTGGGTCCTTCTCTTATGGTGGGAATGACTACTGTGAATGGTCTGGTAGGTGTGTCTGGCTTGGGTCTGGTTGGTCGCCAGGCTCTGCCTTGTGCAGAGAATGCTGGCCTCTGGGGCAGGATGGGTCACAAGGTGGCTGGCTACAGAGACCCAGTGGTTTCTGAGGGTAGTTCTGATCTACTGATTGGCAGACCTGGGTTCTAGGGTGAGTGGTTGTTGAGCCAGGGTCCTGGATCTTTATGTCAACTTGCTGATGTGTTGGGCCAGGGCCCAAGGTGTCCTAAAGTTGGTCTTGGCATGCTGGTGGGTGGGGTCAGATCCAGGGGTGCCTGTATAACTATGTAATATCTAAGTATGGGTACAGACATAACTAGACTTATTATGGAGATAATTGTGAAATGTGTAGAACTGCTGAGTCACTATATTGTGTAACAGAACCTAACATAGTATTGAAGGTCAATTATATTTCAAAAACAAACAAATTCATAGAAAAAATGTTCATATTTAGATTTGTGGTTACCAGAGGCAGGGGTGGATGAAGGCAGTCAAAAGGCACAAACGTCCAGTTATAAGGTAAGTACTAAGGATGTAAGATACAACATGATAAATATAATTAACACTGCTGTATGTTATATATGAACATTAAGAGAGCAAATCCTGTGAGTTCTCATCACAAGGAAAATATTTTTTTCTATTTCTTTAATTTTATATCTATATGAGAAGTTGGGTGTTCACTAAACTTATTGTAATAATCACTTCATGATGTATACAGGTCAAATAATTATGCTGCATACCTTAAACTTATACAGTGCTGTATGGGAATTATATCTCAATAAAACTGGAAGAAAAAATAAAATTAGAAATACAGGAAAAGGGGCTTCCCTCATGGCTCAGTGGTTAAGAATACACCTGCCAATTCAGGGGACATGGGTTCGAGCCCTGGTCCAGGAAGATCACACATGCTGAGGAGCAACTAAGCCCATGTGCTGCAACTACTGAGCCTGCAATCTAGAGCTCGCAAGCCACAACTACTGAGTCTGTGTGTCACGACTACTGAAGCCCACACGCCTAGAGCCCGTGCTCCTCAACAAGAGAGGCCACCACAATGAGAAGCCTGTGCATGGCCAAGAAGAGTAGCCCGGCCCCACCATAACCAGAGAAAAGCCCGCATGCAGCAACGAAGACCCAATGTAGCCAAAACTAAAATAAATAAACTAAAATAAATTAATTTAAAAAAAAAGAAATAGAGGAAAAAAGGATATGTAGGTATGTATGTACTCATTTTATATATAATATATACATAAATGTATGTTGTGTATAAGTTACATATTATGTTAATTATATATTATATGCTATAATATATATAAAATAAATAAAATATCTTTGAATGTTGATGGGAATAATAAATAAGGTGGAGAGTAAAAAAAATTTGGAAATAGAGAGATAAATTATTGGATTAATGTCTATAATTTGTTAGAGAGGACTGGAACTAGCATCCACATAAAAACTTGAATATTACCTTCATAGTAGTATATAGGTTCAACTATGTTTGATGTAGATGTAGTAATAGGAATTAGTTACATTTTCTTTTGATTGCTTGTATTTTCTTAGTAAAGAGGAACCAGTTCACCAGCTGAGCTTTTTTAGAACAGAGGAGGTTTATGAACTTGAGGATAGAGGAAATGTATGAGGTAGTTATCTAAAACTGGTGAAGAAAATGAGCCAGGAAAATGTGGCAAGAGTACTGCAAAACACAAAGAGCATGCATTAAGCTATGGGTCACAATTTTAGAGGGAGATTATTCAGAATGATTCTAGTTTTCCTCCAGCTAACTTCAGCTGTCTCGCAACATGTGTGGAATAGGCATTGAGGTTAATTAACCACGACTGACATTTTGCTAGGAACAGTTCACAAAATAAAAAAAGATCCAGGAGTATATATGTGACAGTGATTATAATAGACAATGAAATTTAAGGTGGGGAATAAAAGAAGTGAACAAGGTGGGTGATTTGGGCAAGGGAAAAGATGGTAGGATCCACAGATATTAAAATTAGATCATTTTTATATATTTGATAGAGTATAAATGTTTTTCTTATAAGTAGATACACTATTAAATATGCATCCAAAATTATCTGGCTTCCAAGAATGAAGAACTTAGAAAGTTGAATAAGAAACTTTGTGGATTACAAAACAACAGCAATGATGCTGCTCCAAGATATA
This sequence comes from Mesoplodon mirus, assembly GCF_964341445.2. Lineage (NCBI taxonomy): Eukaryota > Metazoa > Chordata > Mammalia > Artiodactyla > Ziphiidae > Mesoplodon > Mesoplodon mirus. The sequence goes on along the minus strand of NC_138982.1, from coordinate 124,519,508 downwards.
GATCATGACAATACAGAGTAGCCAAGGAAGAGCCTCACTAAGAAGGTTTTTTCCCCTCAGTAAACACAACTACTCAATAGATGGCTGAACAGAGTTACTACTGAAGATCTTTGTTTAATATACTTTATTTAAATTTATTATCTGTCAATCCATGAGTCAAAACAATGAGGGCATTATAATAACTGTGTTAAAGTACTTTTCATGAAAGTGTATTCAATTTTACAAATTAATTATTGTGTAACTCACATTTTTTATGCACTTGTTTTTGCTTCATGCTTAAACTTGACAATGGGATTCATCAAATGTTTTATTTTTATGCAAGTTATTTATTAGAATGTTTATTGAAATATTTTCAGATATACTGTGTCTATTTGTACAGCAATTCATTCAAATTTATTTCGTTTTTTGAATTTAGTTACTGTTTTCCACTAAAATTTCACATAAATAAATCAAAATTACATTTACCAGAAACTTTGTTATTTTTAAGTCAATTAATATTCATTGAAATCTACATTTTTTGTAGCTACATTATTTTATATTTTCCTCAGTGGTAAATTTCTTCATAAAATAAAGTAAGTACCACATGAAGTCTGTAACAGAATATGGTATTTACAAGAAAAAATAATATATTTTCTGCTACAAAGTCAAAGAAAAATCACTTTCAGTATGTAAATAATGTTTTTTTTTCAAAGCAATTATAGTAAAAATGTGAACTAATATCATATCATTATACAAAATAGATGATAGTTTCTTTCAAGTGGATATACTTATATACATTCTAAAATAATAGTTCATTAATAACTGATTTTTTTTAAAAGAACAATGAAATTTTTATTTTTTAAGTTTATCCCAGAATTTTCTCAAAAATATTTTTTTTAAAATTACACGTTGAACTTATGATTAGACTTCTTTGATAATTTTTATTTGAGGTGTGGGCTGGAAAAGAAATTTCTGAGAGTTGTAAATGATTGAAAACCCACCTCTGAGCAAGCTCAGAAGCATCCAGGAAGATTTCCAACATGCCTAGTTATAATCTATGCCCTACTCAGATGAGGAATAGAAGTATCCATTTTGCCTATTGCCCAGCAGGGATCTATAATACTGCTCTCAGAACACTAGTAGGAAAAAATGCGTTAGAAAGACCTTAAAAATGTCATTCAAATACAAAACGCTTCAGAAAAGCCCATTACCTCTGAAAAGAAAAAAAAAAAATACAGGCATTAAAATCTACAGGTGCCAGGAGTATGCTCTTTAGCATTCCTCTCTACAACCAGAAACTGACATTTTTTTTTTGCAATGTAAAGACATTGCCAAAGTAACCTTAGATTTCTTTTTTCTTTTTTCTTTTTCTTTTTTTTTTTCGGTATGCGGACCTCTCACTGTTGTGGCCTCTCCCGTTGCGGAACACAAGCTCTGGATGCGCAGGCTCAGTTGCCATGACTCACAGGCCTAGCCTCCCTGCGGCATGCGGGACCTTCCCAGACTGGGGCACGAACCTGTGTCCCCTGTATCAACAGGTGGACTCTCAACCACTGCACCACCAGGGAAGCCCTCTTAGCTTTTCTTATAATTGTTATATGGAAAAGCTCTATAGAAAAAGGAAATTGCAAACACACTGTCTCACTATATTAAGTTATTAGAAACTCATGAATTGAAAAATTAGTAAATACGTAAATTTATAAAGGGCTTAGCATGTAAATAAAAACTGTATCTTAAAATATGTGATTATCTACTGAATCAATAGAAAGATTTATAGAATAGGGAAATAGAGTTTGAAGGGGATTTATTTTATCAATGATGGAACTGAAAAATACATCAACTTACCTGAAGTCACAGAGAAGGTAAATGGCAAATCCAGAAATTGAAACAAAGAATCAGTGCTGCAACTACCACATAATTTCAATTCATTAAGCTCTGTTTTATATGAACTGGGAATACCAATGCTAACATGACTAGAAATCCATGAGTTAGACAAACGAATTCCTTTTATATATCTTATATATCTATTGGATATCAAGATCACATTAAGTTGACTATGTGTATTTTTATGTGTGTGGGGGGGTGGGTTTGTGATGCAAGACACATAGTAATTTTAAAGGTAGTGGTTCTCCTCAGGGTACAAACACAGGAGTAATTTCTGGGGCTTTTCAAAATATAACTCTCTAATCCCTGTCAAAGATACTGGATAAGAACATTTAGGAGCCAGGTGCAGTTAGAACTCTGGGAGAGAGGCTCAGACATTTCCCAGGGAGTAAGGCTCAGTCAGGTACATGTGTATACAGCTCCTTATGTGATTCTGATGTACAACCTTGGTTCAGTACCACTCATCCCCTTCCCCGAATGTTAACTCAAAGATTTAATTTCACAGCAAGGCAGAATATCAGGTTAACAAAGATTATTTAACATCTTCTAATATAATGTCATATCAAATGAAATGATTTTTTTTTTTTTTTAGACATTGATGATCTTACAAACTGTGATAGAGAAGTTCATGGGACTGGACATTCTGTCATTTGGAATTTAATACATTCTATTATCTATAATCCCTGAGTCTTCTAAAGTCTGCATTTTTGTAACTTCCATCTACTATTTTGTCATACTACCACCCACAGCAAGCAATCTGTCTAGTTCAACTGTACATGACTGTCTTTAAAATATTTGAACTGGAGCTTTTATAATAATTTACAGATACCAGAAACACTACAATCTCTCTTTCTTAAATCAGTAACTGTGGATTTGTTACTCTCATTTTGTAATTTCTATTTAAAGAGAAAAAAGTTGAAAATCTTAAGTTGTCCCCTATAATACAAAGGTGTTGCCAATTAGACCATTAAATATTTTTTAAAGTTTCTTTTGAAATCAGAGTCGAAGCAATTTTCAGCCTAGAACAAACTGAAATGAGATATTCTAATGAGAGTAGATAGATATACTTTCCAAAATGCACCAATACAGAGGACCGTCAGAACAAGTTGAACTGGGTCTGTGATAGCACAGAAAAATATGCCACAGTTATATCTATAGCCTTGTAGAAGTCTACTTATATACTTAAAATTGATATTTAGCATATGAGTTTTCATATTTCAAAATTACATATTCATAAATAAAATATTGCTAATTTTAAATATGCTTTGATTCCATCTCCTCTCCTAAATTGTATGCACTATGAATCAGAAAACTTTTTTTACATTGCTGTACTCTTTGTGCATAGAATAGCACATGTAAACACAAAAGCCCTCAATAAAATTTGTTGATGGTTGTTAAAAGAACTTGGGCAAATGATAAAGAAAACATTAGTGACATAGATTCCTGTCACTGTAAAGATAATTTTACTGTTACATTTTATTAAATTTAATTTTCAAGAAATTGTATTTACTTTAGAGTGAAAAAAGGTAGAAATACAGAAAGGCTAATGTAATTTTCACAGTTTATATATAAAAATATCTAAGAATTTTTAGTAGAGATTTTCATATAATGTGAAAAGTTTACTCCATTATCCTCTGCCCTCTATTAAAAGTGGTTTAAATAAATCATTTAAAAGCATGAATTTTCCTTAGGTCCAAAGCTGTACCTATGCAATAAAAAATAATATCCTAGAGCATAAAACAACAATATAATAATGAATGCAGTAATGTAATTATAAATATTTTTACACTAGGAATTTAATTTGTTATAAAATTTAAAACATATTTTATTCAGGTGCTTGTATCAAAGAACTACCTATCTTTATTATTACTAGAAAGTCCTTTTGTCTTGGTAGTTTATTCTGCAAGAACATTTGAAGTAAGTATTGTCCAGATCATAGTGCCCCAATTCATGGAGAAAAATGTTTACCACTTATATACAATTAAAATAGAAACACTCTGGTACAACTATGACTTCTGTATGTAAGTGCAAAGCTAAATGTTAAAGTAGACTCTTTACAGTTTGTATTGTTTTCTTTTTTTATCTCAAATTTCAGTTTAAATAAATCTATTAAATCTATTTATTCAAAGGAACAGAAAGCAAAATGGACTTAAAGTACTAAAGTTAATGTTGAATCAGTAGGCTTGAAAAATGTTCAAAATTAACCAGTTTTATCATATGAATATGAAATCATATTTTGAAAATTGATGAAGAACTAGCATTCTTAAGCAACCTGGCTTTGTGGGGTGTACAATTTCTTTTTCCTCCTATTTTAATGACTTGTTTAGGTACTTCTTAGAATATGGAAGTGTCTCTTCCAAATCAATATTTATTGCTACATAATATTGGAGGTAAAAAAGGACCCAAAAGGAAGCAAAAAAAAAAAAAAATGACCTACTTCCTACAAAGGAAAATTCTGGGGAGAGTGGGAGAAGATAGACCTGGGAGAGAGGGAAAAAGAAGATGATGATGTAATAAATCTGTGGTATTTCTAGTCTGATATTGTGTCTCACCGAGTAAAGACCAGGCTTTATCTCTCAGAGTAATCTGAAAGCCTATCCTTATGCAGGATAGGAAGTTACAGCCCTAACCTGTAGTATTTCCCTGCAAAGATAGAGACTGACACATACAGTGACTGAGATGACACTCAAATGCAGATTCCCAATATTGTCAACTTCCAAGAGGAATGCAATATATAGTTACAAGATTTGGAATTTAGTATGGTAAGACAAGTTCATATATGAGTCATTGAAATGACATTGCTAGAGATTATTTCGTAGTAAACTTCTACATATAGCTATGTCAAAGATGCACAGTCTACAACAATTGTAACATTCTATTGTTTTGTGGATGATATTATTCATACAGTACATATGACTATGCTCATATTAGTTTTTATCTGGTTTCTTTGGGGCAGCAGTTGTTGTCACAGAATTAATGTGATCATTATCTAATTTCTAAAGTATCTAAAGACTAAATACCTCCAAGGAAAAGAGAAAATAACACTTTTAAGTTCAATTTGGGTCTGAGATATTGATCCACATGCTCTCATTTCGTCTTTAGAAACTTTTCCGGGGGGGGTTTATTATTACCTGAATATAGATGTGCAGAAACTGAAATCAGGCAGGAGAAGTAACATGGTAAATGACACGTCAAAGTGACAAATTTGGGATTAAATTTTGACTTGAATGACACTTCATGGCCGCCCATACTAATTTAACAATACCTATAATTGTACATCTACTAACATTTCTTGATCAGTAAGAATGATAGGGCTTCCCTGGTGGTGCAGTGGTTGAGAGTCCGCCTGCAGATGCAGGGGACACAGGTTTCTGCCCCGTTCTGGGAAGATCCCACATGTCGCGGAGCGGCTGGGCCCGTGAGACATGGCCGCTTGACCTGTGCGTCCGGAGCATGTGCTCCACAACGAGAGAGGCCACAACAGTGAGAGGCCCGTGTACTGCACACACACACACACACACACACACACACACAAAAGAATGATAATAAGGGATCATTTAAGGAAAATGATTCAAAATAGATGACAGAGGTTTATACCAGGGACGTCAAAACACTCTAGTCATACAATCTCACATAATCCTCAAATCAACCTTGTGATAAAACATGGTTTTATTTAGAAAATAAAGATTTTTAATGTAAAAAAATTAGATTGCCTAGTGTTTAAATTGAAAAACAATTTACAACTTTTGAGTCATAGCTGAATTAAACACATTCCACGATAATAGCTTTGGTTCTTTCTTAAACTTTATTGTGTGCATTTAACTATTATTACAGTTAAGTATATAACATCTATTAAATGAAGAGGCCAGGGCTTTCTAATACACAAATGTATACACAAATGTATCTTTTTGATTTTATTTGATACACAAATGTATACACAAATGTATCTTAGGATGACTCCAAAAAAAATAATGTGCTAAAATTAAGCTATCAATTTAATAAAATTTTTGATAACCCAAATAAATTGATATTTTAATGAAAAATTATCATTGTCACTAAAATAAATTGCCCAATTTTTAAAATAAATGTATAATTAAAAGTTAGTGAGGTAAAACTGTGAATTTTTTTAAAAAGTAAAATAAAGAACAAAATATCTTAAAATAACAATGGATATTAAGAAAATATTTCTAAAGCAAGTGCATACTGTATTATTCTTACATATTACATGTATTTTTTTAATTTTTCATGAGAGTTTTTTAAATTACATATATTATTTTAAATGTAGGGAAGATGCATTAAAGTAGATTATAGATAAAAATAGTTATGAGTTTAAAAGAGTTCTGTGTTTAAGCACTATACTTTTTGTTGTTGTTTCTGAAGGATATATTATGCAAAGATATTTTACAGTACACCATTAACATGCATAGTCCAATAGTGCTACAGAACTATAGTTGCAGAAAATATCTACATGTGAGCACATTAATTGAGACCTCTTTCTGTGAAAATCTACAATGATGAACATATTTGCTAAATATATTTTCCTATTTTTGGATGGAGTTATTAGTTTGAAGTATATTATTGATGATATTTCACTGTCTATGACCTACACAATTATCATTTTCATTGACAGTAATGAAAAGTTTTGATTGTTTTATTCTGTGATTTCCAAGCCCCTATCAAGGTGCCAAGGTGCAAAGTAATTTGTCAAGAGCATTTTTCTGTTGAAAGGATGAGTTGTTCAATTTCATTTGACTTAGAGCTCGAGAACTGCTTTCCAATGTATGGATGACTTGGAGAGCATCCATATAACACCAACTGATGAGTTTATTAAAGTACTCCTAGGTCCTGTGCTTGACATACTAAATCAACCTCAGAAAGTAGTATTCTAGAATCTGCATTTTAACAGGCTCTCCAAGTGATTCTTAAGGCAAATACAATCTCATGCTACTTTTCATGACAAGAGAGATATAATCACAATATACTCTATGGCAATGTTTAATCAGACTTTAGTTATCAGACTTTATGGAGTCTATTAACAATTTGAGTTTACTCAAAATAATAGAAACAAGATAAACTATGCTTCAATATTTATGCAATATGATAAAGAAACAATAAAGTTTATTGAATATTTACAATATCCTAAAGACTTTGATATGCATTTTACAATGTACTCTTCATCTAATACCAATAAGTGAAATAAGTATTGTTATCCACATTTTAAAGATGAAGAAACTCATATTAAAAAGACTTCACATAATATTGCCAAAGCTGAAGCAACATAAATGGCTGAGTTGAGATTCAAACCTAGATGTGACTTACTTCAAGGCTCAGCTCAACTCTTCATTTTTTGAATTTCGGATGTTGAAGAAACTAGAAAGGTTAGGAGAAAGGAGGCTTACCATCCAGGAAATAAGGCAGTGTTCTTAAAATAATTTTGGAGAAAAGTCAGGATAGGAAGTGAGTAGTCTTAATTTTTATATCTACAGGATAATAGTTGTGTTTACAAAAACAAAAGTGTATTAGGGCTTCTATAATGGTTTTGTGACAAGCAAAAGAAAAACTAAAAGATGTGTGCTTTAATAGACATAGTTTTAGCAAACAAAAACTAGGTGATTATTTTTCACAACTGTTATCAAAGAAATTTCTGTATGTAGTTTTGGTGGCTTGGGGCATAGAATAAAATATCATGGTCTTCTGGTTACTTGATAACTTTTTATTGATAAAATAACTGAATATAATGTACCTCTCATTATTGGTATGAACATAAGGAAACATCTATTAAATGAAGAGTAAAAGCTATGTTTGAGAAGAAAACTTTCAGGAAATATATAGTACAAAAAAAGTAATGAAAGTATGAGTTAGGAATGTGAACATATAATTAATAAGGGTGCCTAACATGAAAATCATTATTCTTGAGTGATTTTGTACAAAGAAAAGTACTAAACTGTCAATGAAAACAGTTATCTACAGTTTTATATATCTAATTTTTTTGGACAATTTTAAAGAATTTTATGGAGATATAACTCCTTTCCAGAAAGCAAACTCTGTAATTTTTCTGGGTTGCCAGAAGAATGCCAATGTCATTCACATTTTATAAATTTGATTTTCAACTTTCATATATAAAACAAGTATATCAAAATAGTGTAACTATTGCCAAGAGAAGTATACTCTTAAAAATGCCATCATGAGGAGGAAATGGGGCTAAGAAGGGTGATATACAGGAATACATTATTTCAAAAGATAAATAGTAAATGGCCAGGGAGAAGCCTCTTTTGTCAATTTATGGAGTTAGCATTTTGTTAAAATTACATGATGAGGTGGAGGGATAGAAAGCATATTTTGAATAAAATGATTTCAAATTTTTCTGCTATCAATGTTGGTAAGTCAAAGGTACTTATATTTTAGAAATAATTTTCTTCAACAGAAATTGATTTGAACAAATGAAAGAGGTTTTAAGAAGGTTGCTCTTTAACACTAAGAAATAAAAGAGATCTATGTGTTTAATCTGATAATTTTTACATGTGTGAAAATGTCAATTCCATCATATTATTAATCCACTGCCTTTTTCTTTGTGTTTCAGTTTGGTTTATACTTGGGGCCTTATATAAATAGTTACAAAAAATAATAATGAAATATTATATATTGAAAATGAAATCTATGATAATGAAAATCTATGGAATGCAGTGAAATATATGATAATGTTTACTTGATTTCTTAGGAACTTGAATGCATTTGATGAAAAGTCACCAATTTACATGGGACTGACATTTACCAAAATGCTGTATTTTGTTGTGTTTGCACTTATTGGTCTTTATTAGGTTATAGGTTGTATAAAGGCAGAATCCTACTGTCCTACTGCATAAAGGTAATACTAAAGAGTTAAGAGTTAAATGACAGCCAAAATTTTGTGAATTTAAATTATTTTCATTTTCACAGCACAAGGTGGAGGAATTGAAATTGCAATAAAATATTTTATAGATACAGTATATACCAAAAGTTGGCATGTAGGCAAACTTAAGAAACAATATTAAAAACCTAAGATTTTTGGCTCAATGAAAAACAACTTTAAATATTAAAATTTGACTTTTTTCTCCTCTGAATTTACTTTTAAGCTAACTGTGGTAGAGTCACCTTTTTAAGAATTAAACCATTTATTGCATTCCTACAAGTTACTTGATAAATTAGAGTCCAATGTGATATTTAATTATATGCAAAACACTGAAAATATTGGTTTCACCCAAAAGTTCCATAAGATGGTATGGAAAAACCTGAACGAACTTTCTGCACATTCTAATGCAATAGTTGTGAAAAACACTATATATTAAATTGCTGTTACCTTATCGCCTTCGGAAAAAGTGATACCATCCACTGCTCTTTTCCAAGTGATTTCTGGAATAGGCTCCCCTTCTGCTTCACATATTAGTGTGACTTGACCATTCTCATATGTAGTCTCATTTTTAAGCTGTATTATGTGAGGCTGTACTGTAAAAAATATATACATTACTCAATCTGTATTGGAGGAAAATATTACTATTCATGGTGACCATTTAAGTACCCTTTAGCATAGTATGGAATTATTCACTTTGAGCAGGTATAGTGTCATGCTTTGCCTTATAAGAGTGCCAGGAGAGTTGCAAATTATAGGAGAAAAAACTAGAAAATAATGCTATTGATTATGATTACAAAAATAATTTTAAGTGGTTTAGAAACCAACATAAAAAGTATAATTCCTTCCAGGATTTTGTCAATTAAAATCCACTTTATTATTTTTTCCTCAAGCTAAAAAATAAAATTTTCCTCTTTTAAAATCACATGAGTATTTCTGTGTGTATGTCTGTGTACGACATCTGCTTATGTAGTGATTATCTCTTAAACTTTAAAAACAATTTCACCAAAGAGGAAAAATAATGACTGTATTCTGAATATGTAGTAAGTGTAATTATGTGAAATGTTTAAAATATTTATCAAGTAAATATATATACATACTATTTACCTTTATTATTCTAGCTGATTTATTTTGACCTCAGACTACCTTAATATTATTCCATATTGTAGATAATTGTTTCTTTACAGTTATGGCTTCTATAAAAACCAAAACATCATGTCTAGTAATTTAAATTATATTAATATTAAAAATTACGTCCCTCCACAAATTTACATATAACAAATAGCTTTAAGTTTTCAAATTCTGTATTATTGGCATTTCTTAAGTTTTTATTTGTTTGAACCTAAAAGTGATAAAAGCCAGCACTTATTATTTCGGAACAAGTAACAGGTTTCTTTTTAATCACCAAATGCAATCAATTATGAAATATAAATTAATTTTTCTTAATTCTAGAAAATTAGATTCCTGATATCAGAAACATGGCATATATATTTTTACAATTCAGTGTTTACTCCATTGACTTTAATGGATTTAGTTTTATTTCCACTTTATATACATGCTTTTGTGTCAAACACAATACAAATCTGTTCAGTTTTACTATACAAAATGATTATACAGTGATATGGTATATTATATTTCATTCATTATTTTCAATTTGAAAGGACAAAAAATTTTAGAAACTTTATTTGTGTATGTTCTTACTGCCAGATTAATTTTTAAAAGTAAATAAATATTTCATATGAGCTCATTGAGATAGATTGAGATTATTTATCCTTTGGAATTATCTCAAACACTATCATGTCTAATTATTAATTTATTTTTATACTGAGTCATATTTACGTTTTAAAGAGAACATTTTCTTAAGTGGGTAATACTGATGGAACAAATTAGATGTTTTCTATAATTTCTAATAATTTTAAATTTGTTTACTCTTCCCTCTATGTGAACAATTTTCTCCTGGCTCATAGCTTTGCTGATTTCTCATCATTAAAGAATTTTATGTAAACACATCTAAACATTACCCTTCTGAGTAACTTTCCAACACCATGATCTCCAAAATAACAGCTCTTTTTACCCAACACTACCTGATTAATCTAGTTTCACTTTCTTCTTAGAACATCTTATTATTCCAATTTTCTTTTTTAATATACTTTGGTATATTCTTTATTGTCTGTCTTATTTTTTTTTTTTTATTTATTTTTTTTTTTCTGTACGCGGGCCTCTCACTGCTGTGGCCTCTCCCGTTGCGGAGCACAGGCTCCGGACACACAGGCTCCGCGGCCATGGCTCGCGGGCCCAGCCACTCCGCGGCATGTGGGATCTTCCGGGATCGGGGCACGAACCCGTGTCCCCTGCATCGGCAGGCGGACTCTCAACCACTGCGCCACCAGGGAAGCCCTGTCTGTCTTATTTTGTTTGAATATAAGCTTTATGAAAATCTCCCTAGTATAGAAAACATTTCTGTTACAGCTACTACAGGACCAGCTGGCAGAGGGTGTGTCCACACATGTATTACCATTCATCTTTTGGTCTAAGTAATATGCCTGTTTCTGCCAACTGCAACCACTGGTCCTTCTTACTCTTTTTGTTGTTGTTGTCATAACACATAACACAACTTTATTAGTAGTCAATTACTCAGTGTTCAAATTTGCCTGGTTGCCTCATAAAACCTTATACAGCTGATTTGTTTGAATCAAGATCCAAATGAGGCCTATCAACTGTGGTTGGTTGAGGTTTCTCTTATGTCTATTTTGACCCATATTTAGTTACTGGCCCCACTCAATTTATTTGTTAAAGAAATCTTATAGTTGTTTGTCTGTCCTGTAGTTTCTTTTTTTTTTTTTTAAGTTCAATACTAGATTCATGTATTATATAATTCTTTTTTTTTAAATTGGAATATAGTTGCTTTACAATACTGTTAGTTTCTACTGTACAGCAAAGTGAATCAGCTATACATATACATATATCCCCTCGTTTTTTTTTGATTTCCTTCTCATTTAGGTCACCAAAGAGCATTTACTCTTATGGAGTACTCCCTCCTTCCTTCCTCTTTCTTTGTTGTGAAAACTTTTTGATAACAATGTTTTTAAAAATGGAGAAAGCATACTAAATATTAGTAGTGCCTATAATTTTTAGTGTTTGCTTTTTAAAGAGAATAATCACATTCTAAATATTTACCAGCAAAATTTTTTCCTCTTGCAAATATAATAGGGGCTAAATCAATAATTAAAAATTAATTTACCAGTTTTCTACTGTCTGTAAGGTCCCCAAAGAAGGCAATATGGCTCTCGGTAAATATGGAAGATATTTATGTACATTTCCTTTTAATAAAATGAAAAGGGAGTATTTAATTATGGTTACATGTCAATGTTTCCAAATTATAGCCTTATAGGTGAGCTCTTTTGAAGTATTAATATATTAAAAGTAAAACTGATCCCAACATATGTCATTTAAAGATTTATGAAGATCAACCCATATATAATATAATAGATCTGAATACGTGTAATTTAAATGAATTTTCTTTCAGCCTCTGTTATTAGTCAGCAAATATTTTACAAAAATTTACATGTATAATCTCATATAATTCTTAAAATAATTCTATCTGGTTGCTGCAATTTTAAAATATATTTTAGAGATGAGAAAACTGAGACTTAGGTTTGGAAATTTAAATAGCTCATATAAGTGACAGAGTAGAATTTGACTCAGACCCCCCTCTAGACATTACAGTTTTAACTACTATGCTATAATACTTACCAAAGACTTGGAGAAGTACCTGTTTTTCATCTTCGCCTGCCTTGTTTGTGGCCCTGCAGACATACGGGCCCCCATCACTATTGATTATGTTCCTGACAGTGAGTTCTTTATTGTTTCCTTTCAGTATGTACTTTTCATTTTCTTCAATAAACTTGCCATTCCTAAAGAAGAAAACAGAGGTTGATCTTCGTAAATGTGACTTCATAACTTAAGAGCATATCATACTCAACTTTTTGACCTGTAAATATCAATATTTCATGGCTACTGTCATTGACAGATAAAGTTATATTCCAGTCAAACATACATTTTTACTAGCTGAATAGAATTTAATGCATAAATATTCAAATTATACTTGAAAGTTGTTTTGACTTTAGAGACAAGAATAACGTTTGAGCTGTGTTGAAATCTTGACGCTCATCTTAGGCAAAAAAAAACTTTTATTCAATTTTCACTTTGATTATTAGCAAAAAAGAAAAAAAATATTTACTGATTTAAATTCCAAACACACATTTCATGTTGGTGAGTCAACACATATTTATGAAATGTACTTCTTTACTAGGTTCCAGGGACATGTTTAATATAATTTCTACAGAAACACCCTTCAAAGACAAAGTAAATGCAATTTAAATAAATAATGAATTATATTGCACATAGGTACTGCCAATAAAAGGGTAAGAGGAAAGAATTACCTGAAAACAGTTATAGAAATTATGCTATGTGTAACAATTTAATTCATTAGTGAGGAGAAGAAATTTTTCTCAGATATAAGTATTTTTAAGTAGTTTCCAAGGTCTTTCTGGACTGAAATAGTGTTCATTTTTTTTTCAATTCTAGTTTTGTTGTCCATTAAAACAACATCTTTCAAACTTTTCAATAACTTACAGTAAAACTTTACAATAACTTACATTAAAAAAATATTTTACATGCATTTAAACCTGAAACAATTTCTACAATTCCCCTTAATATGTGTGAAGTCTTATATTGTACATTCTTTTCCATGTTATTTTATTTTCCTCATCTCCACTTCCTCCTTCTCCTTTTCTTTCTCCTTTTTTACTTGTCAACATGGTTAAATGGACGATTAATTGATTTAAAGACCCACTAATGTAAAAACTTAGGATCTATCTTTAGGGGTAGGGAGAATTTACTTGTCCCTACAAGTGTAAATTAAAAAAGAGGAATATCTAAAAGGATTATTAAAAATCTTACATAGAATGAAACAGAATATTTTTCTGATACTCTAAATGATCTTTGCAGTGAATTCTAGTTCTGCTTTCTAGAAAGTACTGCCACATATCTTAACACAGTCCTTGTCTTTCTATGACTCAGTAACATCTATTTTTCCAGTTTGTATTGACATGTTTAAATACAACATGAAATGTGCAAAAATTCATGAGTGGTGAAAAATTAGGCCTTAAAAAATACTAGTGACAAAAGTATATAGTGTTCTGTACTTTTCTGGTTTTTTTTTCATATTTTCACTAATCAAATATTTAGAAGTATAAATAATGACAAGATTTCAGAATTTTTGCCTAGAATTTTATGTATGGATAAGGCTTTCACCACAATTAGTGATACAATATATTTCTTAATCTAGTCAAGAAAAAAGTATTTGTCTCATTATCATCATTATCATCATCATCTAGAAGTTTCAGCAATTTGTGGCTTAGGAAACATTTTTCCTATATTATTACCTGGTTAAATACAATTAGCTTTCAGATGTGCATTTTCCCTCTCCACCCTCATTCACAGATCAGAGAACTCAATTTTAAGTATGATTTCCCCACCCATCAATTCACAGATGAAGAGACTTTTAGGTTTAGTTTGTAATATAAGCAGCAGGTTAACTAAGTTCTAGTGTTCTTTATGATAAAGAGATTATTTCTGTACTTCATGTGAAATATTGTGCTAAAGGTTTGAAGTATAGCAAATGAGTGAGACAGGGTCACCTATCATGAAGAATTCATAGTCTGATTGCTAGTAATACATGGTAATATTGATCCCATTAATGCATTTATTCATAACTTTGTGTGTGTGTTGGGAGGGGTGGGGTAGGGTATCTATTATAATAGAAGATAATGGAAAGGATGATGGCTGGAATACTCTGGGAATTTTCATGGGAAAAAAATCCATGATCTGAGCTTTGAAGTGGATAGGTAGGTCTTGAAGAATTTAAAGGAAGTCAGGTTGTAAAGATTATGTTCCCTTAAAAAGCTCAATTTAAAAACATCATTAAAGAATAATAACTCAGGTAATAGGTCTTAATACTTCTCTCTCAACAAACCCATAATATAGAAAGTACTCATTGTTATTCATAGTGCATTTCTGTGGAATGTCAATGTCTGAAAAAGACTCCCAGAGGATTCTGATGAAATTCCACTGGGCCATCCTTTGAAATTCTAACCACTTCTCTAAATGCCACTTTTCCAGGCAAAAGAAAGTAAGGGTTAGTATTAGAGGATTCATGGAAATGATAAAAAAGGGAGAACAATTCCGCTCTTGACCATAGTGGAGTAACAAAACCATATTTACTCTCTCATTTTAAACAACACAAACACTGGACACAGAGATTAAATAACAGTTTTCAACCATTGGTCAACAGGTAGCACATGACAGTGACCTCTGAGGACCACCATAGTTTACTACCTGAAGGCAGTTTCCAGGCTGCCCCTTAGAGAGGAAGAACCCATACAGAGTCAAGCAGTCTATCTGAATTGGAAGACAGAATTCTCAGTTGATAGAAGTTAAAGTGGCTAGAATTTGCAGGTAAGAAAATGTGAGAAGAAGGCACAAGAAAGAGAATTACAGAGATATGCAGAGGTTTCCAGCCAATCTTTAACTGAGTATTAATCAGTGAGTGTACTCTAGTAAGGTTTTCCAAGAGTAAGGAAAGGACCATTGGAAAAGATAAAGCACAAAAATCCCAGGATCTCACAAAAGACCAGGAATAATTTGCATACTTATCATCCAGAGTAGAAAGACCTCCTAAAACACAAATTTAAACACATTAAATTGCATCCTTACAAGAATACTGCTTCAGTAATGAAGCCAAGTTAATCTTAGACTGCAGCTTGTTCTGTATCCACCTAAGACAGGCTAAAAGCAACCTCCAGAAGATCAAACTTTCTCCATGTAACTTAACTCCATTCAAAGCTAAAGTAAAAGAACATGAAAATATCCAACACCTCAAAACATAAAATTCTCCATGTCTGAAACCCAGTAAAAAATTTACAGGATAGTAAATAGGTAGGAAAATATGACCTATAACAAGGAAAAAAAGTCAATCAATAAAAAACATCCAGAAATGATACAGATGATAGAATTAGTAGACAAGACCATTAAAATAGCTATTAAAATATATTCTATATGTTAAAGGAATTAAAATACGGGTGGGCATGGTAAGAGAGAAATGGAAGACGAAAAAAGGCCTCCATCAAACTTATAGACATAAAAAAATAGAATGAAGAAAAATACTCTGGTGAGATTAAAATCAGATTAGACATTACAAGTGAGTTCATTCCAAGCAACTCAAGGTTGTTTTAGCATTTGAAAATCAATGGAATTCACCAATTTAAAGGGCTAACAATAAAAATCTATATGGTATTCTCAATGGAAGTAGAAGAAACATTTGAATGGAAATGAAGAAAGTGATATTAAGAGTTTCTGTATTTACTCCCACTTTGGTTTCCATGTCACCAAGTGTTCCTGGTTCTCTTTGTGAAAATTTCTTATTTTTCCTCAATGTTTGATCTTCAACTACCTTCTTTACTGGTTTCACTCATACCTCTTGGAAATATTATCTCTATGCAATGGATAGTGTCTGGATTTTTATCTCTGCACTGCTGCCCTAATACATTTTGGAATTTTTTTCACAAAGATAACACGTCTATATCTACAGATAAATATGTCACAATGAAAACTTCCCTCTGATACCAATTTTACCTCTGTTAAGAACACTATCACATACTCCCATTCTCGCATTATATATTATATATCCAGCTACTAGAATAATTATTATTTTATTCCATCCAAATGATGAGGCTAATGCCATATGAAAAAATGGAGGTGCAAAATCATGATTTTAAATTATTCAATTATATTAGTCTCTGAATCTGATTTATTCTAAGCTGTATGATAATTATATTTCTACTTACATATGAGAATTTTAAACAAATGTTAAACTTTAAGAAAATAGTCTAAACTGAAAGTCAGTCTCTCCGGAAAGATAAAATGATGAGGATAAAACTCTAGACCAATATTTGTTCATTGTAATGAATGATCCAGGAGCTTTTGCTTGCTGTGATTAGAGCTAATATTGGCTGTTTAGGATACACACTAGAAACCAGAAGTCTCTGAGATACATGATAATTATCTGGGGTGAATGTGTTAATGTTTGACGTGTAATCCCTTTAAAAATACCAACCGTGTGTCAGAAAGGAATTATTGTCTGCAAAGAACTTCTAAAAAACCCTGTCTGAAGAAATATCTTGTTTATTGCTACCTGCTATGTTAAAGCAATAAAGGTTTGAAACTTGAAGATACTATCAGTAAATGTTCAGAAAGTAATAAAAAATAGTTTTGAATTTCAATTATTCTCCTTAAAATATTTTTTTTAAAACCTAATCCTTATTATGGACACTTTTGCCAATTTGAATATAAATTTCTAATTGTTTTCTTGTGACTATTCTTATAGTATATGAATTATGAAGTATAGAAGTGATTCTATAAATGTTTAGAGATTTGCTTGAGTAGTAACCTCAATTAATAACTAATACATATTTAAAAACTGTCCATTTTTAAACTTTAATTGTCTCACTTTTAACAGTGTGAGACACAACCTAAAAGAGTGGAATATTTTGATATCTGTTTGATGTTAATAGAAATCAAATAACGTTTAAAAATTCAAAAAAAATATAAAAGTGAACTGTAAAACAATAGATTTAGAATAGAGAATTTATTCATTTGAACATTTTGTTACATAACATTAAATTTATTGAAATTTAACTCTACATAACTAGCTTTTTCTGTAATAATATGGTACGCAAATATAATATACAATTATATTTAATAAAATATAATTTTGTACACATACAACAGTGGTGTCATCCATACTAGAATTCCCACTTGTGGGTACTCTCTAGTAGGAACAATAAAATGGCTGAATTTGTCACAGGGCTCGTGGCCCATTTTGGCCAGAAACACACCTTTTAGATAAAATGACCAGGGCTATAAGCACAGCCTTTGACTTGTGTTAAATCATTCTGTTGCTCTCTTTAGCAAGTTAATTTAACCAACTTAACTGAAAACGAAAATCATTTTCAAATGAAATTCATAAACAATGTTTCCATTCCGGACAGAATTATAAGACTGTAAATATTTTTCCAGAAGCCTGACTATGGACACAAGCCAAAGGGATGTGGGTGCATAACCTACCTGTACCAGGAAATGGTGGGCTCAGGAGAGCCAGAGGCTCTGCAGGAAAATGTCATCTCCTCTCCTCTCTCTGCTGTGGCATTAAAGGATTTCTGATGCATTGTGATTGCTGGCGGCACTGAAAAACAGACAAATGTAGATTAAATAGAGATGAAAAACATTTTGCCAACACCACTGGAACATTCTTACTGTTGTTAATTTTCTTTTAAAGCTAAGCTTTACAACTTCTGTACTTATATCAAGAGGACTGACTTGGTTGCATAGTAAAATGACTAAAATCACTGATCTGTCTTCTAATGTACAATAATTAGATAATTCACTGTAATGCAGTTTTACTATTTTTTTTTTTTCTTTTTGCGGTATGCGGGCCTCTCACTGTTGTGGCCTCTCCCGTTGCGGAGCACAGGCTCCGGATGCGCAGGCCCAGCGGCCATGGCTCACGGGCCCAGCCGCTCCGCGGCATATGGGATCCTCCCAGACCGGGGCACGAACCCGTATCCCCTGCATCGGCAGGCGGACTCTCAACCACTGCGCCACCAGGGAGGCCCAGTTTTACTATTTTTAATCTATTAAACTAGACTAAAAATAAACTAGACACTTTAGCAAATATATATATATATATATATTTACATATATATATATTTACATATACACACACTTTTTTTTTTTTTCTGCGGTACGCGGGGCTCTCACTGTTGTGGCCTCTCCCTTTGTGGAGCACAGATTCCGGACGTGCAGGCTCAGCAGCCATGGCTCACAGTCCCAGCTGCTCTGTGGCATGTGGGATCTTCCCGGACCGGGGCATGAACCTGTGTCCCCTGCATTGGCAGGCGGATTCTCAACCACTGCGCCACCAGGAAAGCCCCAAACAATATTTTTAATGTATTTGATTTAGAATTAATAACTAATTGGCAGGTGTTTTCCACATATTTGCTCCTAATTTTTGAATACAGTAAATCAGTAACAATTAAAATTATCTGATGAGCACTGAGTTTTAAAATCAAACCTATCTGAGGAATGCAGTAAGAGTTCTGTTTGATCCATCATATTAAAAGATAGTGAGGGGGCTTCCCTGGTGGCACAGTGGTTGAGAGTCTGCCTGCCAATGCAGAGGACATGGGTTCGTGTCCCTGTCTGGGAGGATCCCACATGCCATGGAGCAGCTGGGCCCATGAGCCACGGCCACTGAGCCTGCGTGTCCGGAGCCTGTGCTCTGCAACGGGAGAGGCCACAGCAGTGAGAGGCCTGCGTACCACACACACACAAAAAAAAGATAGTGAGGATCAAATTGACCTATTATGTTGCCTTTTAAAAACATTCAAGTGAAAACTTTCCATTACCATCTTAAATTCCATTCTTAGTGAACCGTAATATGAAAGCCTGAGAAACGGTGGCAAATAAATATTACCTTCAGTGGACAAGTACAAAAGACTGAGAAAATGTTAACTGAAGATTTGGTACATTATCATCATTACGCTTTTCTGTATTTTTTTTCAAGTTTTAGCCAAATAAATCTGATTTTTATGTTCTTTTAATATGACTTTTAAAATAGATCATATTCATGTGTTCAAAAATACAATAAAATAAAAAGATACATGCAGAATTCTTGACCTAAACCCTTTCCTCATTAACCACTTTATTAATTACTTATATTTCTTTATGCAAATATTAACACACATTTTTGTTTCTTTTTTCCTTTTACAAACTATACCCTTTTCTGCACCATGTTTTTATTCTCAAGTTAATGATACATGTAAGGGATATATTCATGTCACTACATAAAGAATTTCTTCACACTAGTTCAAATTGCACAGTCTTCTACCCTGTGGATGAATTATTGGTCACCTGTATGTATGACCAAAGAGCTACCTATTACAATCTTTATCTTCTGCAATCAATGCTGCAACTAATTATCCCAAAGTTAAATTGATTTGTCAAGAAGTAAATTGATATATAATTCTGACTAAAGACTAAATTAGATGTTCCAAATTACCCTTGGTGGTAATTATGCAATATCCTAGTTCAACAATGGATTATTTTTATTACCAAAAAATATAAATAAGGAAATAAGAAAATAAAACAATAAAAACTGAAATGAATAATTTTCATATAATTTAAGAAATTTAATTTATAGCTGAATGTCGACAAACAATATAACCCCAAAATAAAATCTTATTAAGGAAAAGGCACGTGTAAAATTGCAGTTGAAAGCATGGACAACATTACTTTCATTTTCTTTTGTTTCCACCATAAGAGGTAATAATTAAATAAAAGGCTAACATTAATATGGAAGATCCATCAGCTCAAAACAAATCCAAAGATTTTAGACATCTTGATGAAAAATTTCACCATTAAATTTGGCCATTTTGTCCTTTTTCAGTGTACATTTTATGATTAACAATATTTTATAGAAGAGGTCCTCAAAGGATGTTTCAAGGACACCTGAGATCCCCAACAACCAATTAGAGAATCTACGAGACCCTGTCTCTTCCAACATGTGTCTATGTGATAATATATTTTCTCCTGCAAATATAAGTTATTTGATTATGCTAATGGAGGAAAAGTTCAATAATCTCTTTATCTAAAATATTCCTTACCACACATTGAAAAATATGTCACAAAAGTTTGCAGCTGGAAATATGAGAATCCACCTGTCTTCTGTTCAAGCACACATTAGAGAAACTCACAAAAATGTAAAAATACAAGAAGCTACTCTTTCACTATTTTTCAAAATGTAGTTATTTTTTGTAAATACATTATTTAGATTAGCATGATTATTTTGACAAATAAGAAATTAACTTTTTTAAAATTTAAATGAATTAAATATCTTAAAAAGTCTCAGTTTCCATGTACAATATAATATGATATATATCTATATATCTATATAGATAAAAATAGAAATGATCCACATAAACAAAACTTTTGGGGATTGTCAATAATTTTACAGGTGTAAAAGAGTTCTTAAGACAAAATTTTGTGATCATCTGGGGAACAAAATGAGGTGGAATGCAATTTAGTAATTTAAATTAGCATTTAAAGAGAAGTCATATAAAACTGCCAAGAAAAAATAAATTTAAAATAAAAGCCATACTATATGCTTAAGATTAATCTAAATGGATAAAATTTCAGAACATATTCCTAGAGAATTAATAATGATCATGTTTGAGAAATTCTGGAGAAAAATATCTGTTGGGAAGTGTGAGTTCAAGGGTTTCAGGACTGATCAAGAAAAAAGACACAACAAGGTGGCAGCAGTACACAATGGGCTTTATTTGGGTGGCACTTGGACGGGTTGCATGAGAGGATAAGTTATCCACAGCAGGAGACCTTCCAGAGACTGTGTGTGTGTGTGTGTGTGTGTGTGTGTGTGTTTCAGGACACCACCCATGTCCCTAAAGGGGAGGAGAGCAAGGAAATTCCTCAGAGAAAGTGGAACTTGAGTAGTGAGCTTATGTGTCTATGTGATGTCACTCATCAGCATAGCATGGTGTCTTTCAGTTGGAGAGCTCCAGAGCGCAGCAGTAACTTGGGATCCTGCATAGGTCCAGAGTTAGTTTTATCTATGGCTAGCAGAAGGTGGGTACATTTTTGAAGGGTGTGCAAAGCAAATTGATTCTAAATGGTTAAAATATGCATATTTGGGGCTATATTTAAAACCACTGGATTTTTAATATAAAATACACAAAATCTTGAATTTGGTGCTAGTGAGGTTTTTGAGCTAATGGCCCCAGCCTGCTCTGAAGAAGAAAACAACAAGAGCACCAATATAAAGGACCCTTCTTTGGCTCATTTATGTAACAAGAATGAAAGTAATGTTGAATGAGGGTGGAGACGTTGGAGAGAAAGGGTTATCTTTCTATTGAAAACTTGTCAGTTTACTATAATATCTGAGCAGATACCAGACTAAATCATCAAATGATTATATAGCTCATAATTTTGGGAAGTTACTATTACATTTTTTAAAAGACCTACATAATTATGTTTTGTAAGCTCAACATAATTTTCATCTGTGATAGCAGAAAGGAAGAAGAGTTGAAGCCTCTTTTATTTTTTCCCTTATGAGTCTTTTAATTTTTCCTCAACTAAGTTAGAAATATTTGATGTTAAATATACTACTGTCAAAAGTCAATAAGTAGCCTGAACTTATTCCTAAAATGTGAGCTAGATATTCTGAGTAACACTGGAGTGATAGAGTAGCAATCAAAAATGAGCTGCTGTACACCATTCCTGTTAATGTCTTTAATAATTCTTTAGAGTTAAGAAATGAGAGAAAAAAAAAAAAACGATCTCATGCATGTCAATAAGATTAAAAATAATATTACAGAATTCCAGTTCTGGGTAAATTGGAGAAACTCCTCTACATTTGTCTCTATCACTCAATTTGTCTGTAACACTTAGACAAAATGCATGGATAATCTGTTTGAGGATTCTGAAATATAAATGGTAGCAAGCATATTGCTAATAGAAAAATATCAGAATTTGAAATAGTAGGAGACTATCAGAGAACTTTTTTTTTTTTGCTTCAGAATTCCTGGACTGAACTGAAGGCAGTCCAAAACTCAGAAGTGGGAATCAGCATGGCCTGAGAGAGGTCCAAGAGAAGCCTTCGAGTTCAGGTTCAATAAGCAGGAAAGAGGTCTCCTGGTAGCGACAATGGCAGCAGGGAGGGAGCTTGTAAGTGTCTGTCTGAGACAGGGCCATCTTCCTCCTTAATCAGAAGAGTTATGGTCCCAAGATGGCAAAGCAAATATATCTACAGCTTTTATCTCTCTCTTTCCTCTGGCTAACTGACCCTGAATGAGGGCACATTGGTGGTAGAGAGGGGATAAATAAACCCCAGTTTTCTGATTATAGGACTGAAAAATGAAGACTCAGAAATAGGTAAGTAGGTGAGAGTTGAAAGAGTAGGAAGAGGTTGGAAAAGGAATCACATCAAGTTATTTATGAAACCTTGAGCTCAGCCCTGAGCTATCAATGTGTGGGTGTAATCTTAAACAGCACAAAGACGTTGAGAACTGAACTAAGAGACATCCTACCCCACAGGTCCTGGAATGACCATTGGTTCATATGTGAGACAGATCTGAAAATTAGTGCAAAATCTTTGAAAATGAAACTGATTTTGAATGCACAAACCACAGAAGGCTGGTCACAGTAAGTGGTCTGAATTTAAATCAATTGATTGCCTGTGAAAATAAAAATATCAACATTCTCCAAAGAACTGAAATAAACCCCAGAATCTCATGATATTAAAAATCCAGGATATAATCTAAAAAATGTTGGCCTATGAAGAACTAGGAAAATCTCATGTTAGTATTAAATGCCAATGACACTGAAACATGCTTTATTATCTAAAAACTACTTTAACTATTTTAAACATTTTCCAAAGGGTAAGGGTGAACCACCTCAGAATAAATGGAAAGACAGTTCCCTTAAAGACACACAGTATATTAAAAATAAATGAATAAATATTAGAACCAAATTTATAGTAACAAAGATATTCTTGGGTGTGATAAATGGGTATGACAGAGGGAAGAGTTTCTGAACTTGATGAATTACCAATAAAAATTGTCCAATCTTCAAAACAGAAGGAGAAAATATTAAAGAACACAAAAAACAAAAAAACAAAAATACCACAGAGCTTCAGGAACCTGTGAGACAACACCAAAATGTCATCAAATCTAAGAAGGAAAGGAGAAATAAACATCATAGAAAATGTATGTATCTACATTTGTATATGTATACCTATGTATATGTATCTATAGAACTAATGTCTGAAAACTTCCCAAATTGGCAAAAGATTTTGAAAACACAGATTCAAAACCAGCTGTAGCCTTGAAACCCAAACAGATAAGTCCAAAGACGTTCATGCTGCAGGCATGTCATAATCAAACTGCTAAAAACTAAAGATATACAAACACAAAAGTGTGTTATTTATAGTACAACAATAATTCAAATAACTGTGGATTTCTTATCAGAAACAAACAGACGCCAAAAGAAGGTGAAACAATATTTTTAAAGTGTCAAAAAAGACAGATCTGTCAAAATAAAGATCTGTGTTCAGCAAAGATATCTTTCACAAATGAAGGTAAAGACATTATAGTTCTCAGATAAAGGATGAGTAATACAATGTCTGCCAGTAAACCTGATCTGAAACAATTGCTAAAGGGACCTCTTCAGACAAAAGAGAAATTCATACAAAGAGAAATTCTATCAAAGGAAACATCAGACTTCAGGGATGAAGAAAGAGCAGGAGAAATGTTAAATATCTAGGTAAATATAATAGACTGTTCTCCACTTGAGTTGTTTAAAATACAGTTAATGATTGAAATAAGAACGCTTAACATTGCCTATGAGGTATTCACTAAATTCAGATGTAACATAGAAGACTACTAAGACATAAAGAAAAGAGGAGTATGAGGATCTATATGGTGCTACAATTTTTACAATCCAATTATAGTGGTAAAACTTTAGCTCAAAGTTAAAGAGGCACAGCATATTCACAATAGCAGGCACAATCACAAAAAAAAACAGAAAAATGTATAGACAGAAACATAATAGATAAAATAAAATAGAACACTAAAAATATTCACAAAGCCCAGGAGAAGGCAGAGAACGGGAAATAGAAGGATAGAAAACAGAAAGAATAAACTGAAAACAAATCAAAACAAAAATTGCAGATCTAAGATAAATGTAAATGGTCTAATCTCATGAATTAAAAAATATATACTGTCAGAATGAATAAAGTAATTAACTCAACTGTATGCTCTCTATATGAAGCTACTTAAAATATAATAATATAGGTAGATTAAAAGTAAAAGAACGGACAAATATATATCATTCAAACACCAAGCCAAAGAAAGTTGGAGTAGTTATGTTAATATCAAACAAAGTAGATTTCAGAGCAAATAAAATCACATGATATAAAGGGGAATACTTCATAATGATAAAAAGAGCCAATATTCCAAAGGAAGAAAAATGACAATCTTTACATGTGCATTCATCTCACAAAAAAGTATATGAAGCAAAAACTGACAGAATGGAAACAAGAATTAGATGAATTCACAATCACTCTTTGTGACTTCCAATCTAAGAAACTAGAAAAAGAAGAGCACAATAAATCCATATCAAAAAGAAGGAAAAAGGAATACTACAAATAAAAACAGATATCAGTAAAATAAAAAAAAAAACAGAAAACAAACAAGGGAGAATTCAAAGAAACAAATGAAGATTCTTTCAAAGATCAATACAATTAATAAACCTCTAGCAAGACTCACCAGAATAAAAGGAGAGATAACACAGATTGCTAATATCAGGAATTGAAGGTATTTCACTACAGATGCAACATACAGTAAAATAATTTTAAAAAAGGAATAATACAGACAAGGCTATGTACACAAATTCAACAATGCTGAAGAAATGGAATGTTTCCTTGAAAATCACAAACTAGTGAAATTAACTCAAGATGAAATAGGTAACTCAAATAGTTCTTTAACTACTAAAAGAATGTAATGTGTGGTTAAAATCCTTCAAAAAAATCTATAGAAGCAGATTGTTTATCCTCTGAACTTTATCAAAAAGTTAAAGAAATAATACAATTTCTACACAATCTCTTTAAAAAAACATGAGGAGGGAATATTTCTTGACTCATTTTATGAGGCCAGCACTATAAGGATAACTTAACCAAAGATAGTACAGGAAAAGAAAACTACACAAACTAATATCATTCATTTAGGTAAGCACAAATGTATTCAATGAAATTTTAGAAAACAAAATTCTGCAATACACATACAAAAAAATACATCACCACCAAACTGGCAGTGATGTATTGGAAAATATGTACATATGTAAAATATGTACAACATGTCAGTTGTAAAACTGGCATGATACTGAAAAATAAATTAATATAATTCAACATATTAACAGTTTAAAGAAGAAAAAATATTCAATAATATGAATCGATGCTGAAAAAACATTTCACAAAATTCAACATCCATTCAAGATAAAAACCCTTCACAAGCCATGAATGGAAAAGACTTCTTTATCCTGATAAAAGATATTTTGCCAACAATTTCCAGCTAACAGGCAACATTCAGGTAAAAGAATTAATATTTTTTTTCTAAAATTAGGAACAAGTAAGGAAGTCCTCACTCAACCCTCCTATTTAACATCATACTGGAAGGCAAATGCAGTCCTAAGAAATAAAAATAAAAAAAACATACAATTGGAAAAGAATAAATAACTTTAATACAATTTGCAGATGCACTATTGTTTTCATTGAAAATCCAAGAATCTACAAAAATATCCCTAGAACTAAAAAATGTATGCAGTACAGTCATAGAATATAAGAAAAATACAGAAAAAAATCATATTTCAATATACATATTTGCAAGAAACAACTGAAACCAATTCTTTTTTTAAAAAAACATATCAATAGTTCCAAAAATATAATGCTTAGATACTAATCAAACAAAACTCATGTATGGGATCTGAATGCTGAAAACTACAAAAAGTCAAATGAAGAAGCAAAAGAACAAAATACATTAATAAATGGAGAGACATACCTTGTTCATGCATTTGTAGAATCAACAAGAAAAGTATAAACTTTTCCAAAACTGATATCGACTCTATAGAATTCTAATGAAAATCTCAGCAGTATATTGTTTTGTAGACAGACATGTTCTAAAGTTTAAATGGAAGGCAAATAAACTAGATTTTGCAAAACATTTTTTGTAGAAGAAGAGCAAAGTCATACAAATCATACTACTTGATTTTAAGGTATATGTAAGCTTACAGTAATTAGGGCAGTATGATAATGGTACAGGGATAGACACATAGATTAGTGGAATGGAAGAGTCCAGAAATAGACGCCTATAATCCAACTATGTTTTAAAAGTTTTATTTTACAAAGTGCAAAGGCAATTCAATGGAGAATGGATAGTCTTCTAACAATGGCTTTTAAACAATTGGATATCCATATGCAAATAAGTGAATTGAAGCACAGAACTCACTTCTTATATAAACATGAGCCCCAATCATATATTAACACATATATGTGGAATCTAGAAAAAATAGTACAGATTAACCAATTTGCAGGGCAGGAATAGAGACAAAGACACAGAGAACGGACATGTGGACACAGGGAGGGGGGAATGGGGGGACGAAGTGGGAGACTGGGATTGACATATATACACTACCATGTGTACAACAGATATCTAGTGGGAACATGCTACATAGCACAGGGAGCTCAGTTCAGTGCTCTGTGGTGACCTACATGGGTGGGATGGGGGGGAGAGGTGCCAGAGGGAGGGGATATATGTATACATATAGCTGATTCAGTTCGTTGTACAGCAGAAACTAACATAACATTGTAAATCAACTATACCCCAATTAAAAAATAATAATAATAATGCGTGAGACACGAGTCCTGCTAAGTTTTCTACAAAGTGGCCCATTATATGCATGTGAGGAAGATAAGAAACTACCACTCTGGAAGACAAAAAAAACCAAAAGGCTAATCTTAATTATTGAACTGTCCCATATTGGTCTGAAGTTTTTTTAGAGTGGATCGTGGAGTCAACATTTAGGGAGATTATCAGTCTCACTGGCTGACTGTGTTTTATTAAAATCATTGAAACATTAAAAAATGAACCCCAAATGGATCAAAGACCTAAATTTAAAACATAAAAGTATAAAAAGTTTAGAAGAAACTTGAGGAAAAAGTCTTTGTAACTTGGGGTTAGGTGTAGCCGTCTTAGACATGATACCAAAAGAATGGTCCATAAAAGAAGAAGATTAATAATTGGACTTCAAAATTAAATTTTTTCTTGCTTTCTGAATGACACTAAGAGAATGAAAAGATAAGCCACAGTGTAGGGAAAAAGAACCTACAAATCACAAATCTGAGCAAGGAATTGTATTTAAATATATAAAATAATCTAAATTCAACAGTAAGAAAATGTGCAAAAAACGAACAGAAACATCACTAAACAGGCTGTTTGGAAGGGAAAAATGCATTTGTAGAATTTATAAAGGACTCTTGAACTATAATAGTGAAAAAATCCAATTAGAACATGGGAAGGATATGAAGAGACATTTCACTCAAGAGGATATATAAATGAGAAATAAGCACATGAAAAGATGCAGGAAACGTGCAAAGAAGCAGGAAACATGAGACATGATGAGGGAGGAAAAAATAGTCAACCAAAACTGACCCAGAAATGATATAATTGATAGAATTAGACAAAAACGTCAAATTATTATAACTGCATTCCATATGTTCAAGAATCTACAGAAAAACTGATCATGTCAGAGATTTAGAAGATAATTAAGAAATAAATTTGTACATATTAAAACTAGTGTCTGAAATCAAACATACATGAGATAGGACTAACAGTAGATTAAACATTGCAGAAGAAAATATTAATGAGCTTGAACATATAGCAAAAGAAATTATCCCAAAAGTAATACAGAAAAAAAAAAAACCTAAAAGAAAACCCAAGAAACCAAAAATAAAAAAAAAAAAAGAACATCTGGGAACTGTGGAATAAGTTCAAGTGGCCTCAAATATGTGAAATTGGAGTCTCACAGGAGTGTGGGACAAAAACCAATATATGAAGAACTAATGACCAAAACATTTCCAAATTTGGTAAAAAGTATAACTCAAGTTTGTCAAGAAAACCCAAGTACAAGAATGAAGAAAATTACACCAAGGTATATTGTATCCAAATTGCTTAAAACAAGTTATAAAGAGCATTCAAGAATCTGCAAGGACCAAGTGGGTGGTACACTTTATGTACAGAGCACAAAATAAGAATGAGAACAAACTTTTCATCTGAAATCACTCAGGTCAAAAATAATGGCTCAGAATTTTTAACTTACTGAAATTTAAAATATTGTTAATTTAGAATTCTATAGCCAGCAAACATTCATTTCAAATATGAAGGTGAAATAAACATTTTCTTAGACATTCGATAGGTGAAGTTAATCATCCCCAGCAGACTTTCACTGTAAGAAATGCTAAAAGAAGTCATTCAGGCATTTGGGAGCAGACACCAGTTGGAAATCTTGATACACATAAAGAAATAAAGTGCTGTGGAAATGGTAACTCTGTAGGTAGATGTAAAAGCTTTGCTTTATTTATTAAGCCATGTTAAGAGTTAACTGATGATTTAAAGCAGAAACCAACAACAGCAACAACAAGAAACATATAGTATGAAGATATGGTAGGCAGAATAATGCCCCTTCCTCTGAAAAGATGTCAGTGCCCTAAGCTTAGCCATCTATGAATACATTAAGTTACAGGGCAAAGGGGCTTTGCAGATATAATTAAGATCCTAGACGTTGAAATGGAAGTGTATCCTGTATTATTCAATCAATGAGCCCTAAAAAAATGAGAACTCCAGCTGGAAGAATAAGTCAGGAGATGCAGCAGAAGGGAAGTCAGAAATATTACAGGTCTGAGAAGGATTTAAGGCACTGTTTTTGACACTGGAGGAAGAACCCAGGGGGAGGCCTCTGAAAGCTAAGCACAGCCCCTCCAGGTGATAGACAGCAAGGAAAGAGAACTTCCATCCCACAGTGGAAAGATGGTGAATTTTGCCAACAATCTAAATGATATTTAGAAGAGCTTCTTCCCCAGAGCCTGCAGCAAGGAACACAATCTTTCCACCACCTTGATTTTATAAAAAATTGCAAAATTAATTATAGTATTATTATATATTTTAATACCCTGAGCAGATCCCAGCTGAGCCTACTTGGATTTCTGACTTACAGAAACTGGAAAATAATAAAGTTGCATTGCTTCAAGCAACTGAATTTGTAGTAATTTGTTACCACAGAAATAGAAAACTAATACATGATTTGATATAAAATAAATCTGATGACAACAGCACAAGGGCTAGAAGAGGGTATTATTATTCAATGTGTGAAATAGTATCATATCACTTGAAAAATGACTGTGAAAATCAGCTGCTAAAATAACAGAAAAAATAAACTATAATTAATGAGCCAAAATAGAAAATTAATGATGGATTAAAAATACTCTGAAATCTAAATAAGGCAGAAATAGAAGAAAAAGGGAACAAAAAACAGATAAGAAAAATAGAAGAATAACAAGACTTAAATCCAACTAAATCAATAAGATATTTAATATAAATTGTGTAAATATTCCAATACAAAGGCAGGGACTGTTAGAATTAATACAAAAAAGAAATAGACCCAACTATATACTGTCCTTGAGAAACAATTAGGTTAAGGTTAAGATTAAAAGGAAGGAAAAATATATGCCATGGAAATGCTAATTAAAAGAAAGGTGGTTAGTTTTACTGATATCAAAGTAGGTTTCAGAGCAAAGAATATTACCAAGGATAAACAGGATCACTTCTTATTAAAACAGAAGTCAATTCATCAAGAGGATATAATTCTAAACTTCTATGAATATAATAGCAGAGCTTCCAAACTCATGAAGCAGAAACTGCTATAATTACAAGGAAAAATAGACAAATCTATATACTTTCATTAGAGAGTAAACAGCCCCCTCTTAATAACTTATTGAGCAAGTAGACAAGAAGTTAAAAAAGGATAGAAAAAACTAGATCAACATTATCAATTGACCCTAACTACTGATGGTTACCAAAACTCCAACCAAGCCAGCAGATTACACTTTCTGTTCTACTGTACAGGAAATACATTTGAAACCATCTAAATCAAAAAAGTGTCTTTTCGATATCATTAGAACCCAATTAGAAATTATGACAGAAGAGTATTTGAAAAATCCCCATGTTTAATATTTGGAAACTAAATAACACAATTCTAAACAACCTATAGGCCAAATAATAAAAGGGAAATTACAAATGTTTTGAACTGAATGGCAAAGTGTACACAACATGTTGAAAGTTGTGGAAGGAAATTAAAGCAATACATACAGCGGATTCTTGAGCAACAAATGTATTCATTAGAAGAGAAGAAAGGATTCAAATCAGTGCCTTGAGGTTTAAATTAAAAAAAAAAACATAAAAAGATCAAGTTAAACCACAGATAAAATAAAACAATAAAGATCAGACTGAAAATTGATAAAATATAAACAAGTAAAATAAAAAAAATAATCAATGAAACTAAATCTGTTTCTTTGAGAGACCAATATAACTGATAAAGCTCTGGCCACACTGATCAGAAAATAGGGAATAAAGGACAGTGAGAGTGTGGCCGCCCAAAAGAGCAAGAGAACCATTCATGACTTTTATTTTTCAAAATGGGTGGCACTAAAGGGTAACTTAGGAAGCAATATCAGTATTTTATTCACACCGCAAGTTACTTATGACCTGTATCTCTTGCCTTTATTATTTATTTGCATCATATCCTATGACTTTTGTAAAAGTATAAGTATCCAGAGCATGTCTCTCCAAAGTAATTTAGACATTAATTGTACTGAAGGTCAACCATTTCCACAGTGTCAGGTGGTAGGTTGGTAGTAACTTTTAGTTACTGTTTGATTCCATGGAATTTTAAACATTTTCATTATTACAGTATCTCCTGGCCCTCTACAGATTTCTTGAAGTTTTGTTGCTGTTGTTGTTATTGTTGTTCAGATAGTGTTGTTATTATTTTACAAATGACAGGATTCACTTCTGTATTTATTGACCAAATGTTAGAGAAAAAATAGAAAAGAACAATTCCTACATGACCAAGAGGTGCCATTCAGAAGATAGGCGAGTTCAGAGTAGGGTTCTGATTCAAACAATGAGAA
Source organism: Mesoplodon mirus (assembly GCF_964341445.2). Taxonomy (NCBI): domain Eukaryota; kingdom Metazoa; phylum Chordata; class Mammalia; order Artiodactyla; family Ziphiidae; genus Mesoplodon; species Mesoplodon mirus. The sequence continues at coordinate 124,487,829 of NC_138982.1, read as the reverse complement.
AATTCTGCCTTCTCTTTTAATTGGGGATTAAAATTAATATGTTGTAAAATAAATAAATACTTCTCTATAGGCTTTCAAATATGACATTGTTCCACTTTAAGTGCACTCAGGAAATTCTGGGCAGAAGAGAAATAAAGATAGAAGAAAAGGTAAGAAGCTATATTAACTATTCACATCAATTAATTATTGGTGCTGAGGAGAAGACAAAGACGTGCCTAGATCTTTGTTGGTTATCTATCAATCTACCTAATTTTCTATTATCTGAAAATTCTAAAATAATGATTGGATAAGTATTAAGGATAAAAAAATATATTTTTTCTTTCCTTGTATTCCCAGACTGCTAATCTTTAAAATTAAGTGGAATCATTAGGAAGAAAAATGTTTTATCAAATTAGAAAATATTCTGGGTTTGATAAATGCTTACTTTTTGACCTTTTGGTGAATTATATATTATATAGTATTGTTATAAATTACCAATCCTCTCATAACTTGCAGTCATTGAAATGACTTAAAATATCTCTCTCTGGGCTTCCCTGGTGGTGCAGCGGTTGAGAGTCCGCCTGCTGATGCAGGGGACGCCGGTTCGTGCCCCAGTCCGGGAAGATCCCACATGCCGCGGAGCAGCTGGGCCAGTGAGCCATGGCTGCTGAGCCTGTGTGTCCGGAGCCTGTGCTCCACAATGGGAGAAAAAAACCTCTCTGCATGTTTGAGTCAATTATATTACTGATATACAAGAGGTTGGTTTACTGTCTTTTATGTTTGTATATATGTTTTACATTATATAACACTGTATAAAAGTTAAAGAGAAAAATTCTGACTTTTCATTTTTAATAAAAGGAAAAGTATTTTCTCCTAATTTTCTTAACTTTAAGAACTGGCTAGAAATAGGTAGGAATATAAAATACACTGCCTGAGGGAATAGAGGTATACATTCAGATATCTACTTGCACAGATATCTCTGGCCATTGTCATTAACTGTTGATTTTAATGTTCGAAGGAAAACTAAAGACACAGTTGCTTTAAAATTATACTTCTAAGTGTTTTTCATCTATTCTCAATTGTCCCTGTTCCCATTATCCCAAGTCTGAACCAGCAGTTAGTGGATCATTCTTCACAAATTTACAAAAGATTCAGAAAATAATGAATCATTACACTTTAAAAGAACATTTTCAAAAATAACACTCTATTGGCTGTATTTTTTAATTTAAAAGTTACTTCCAGGTCTTTTCATCATTTTTTGAGTAGTTTGGGAGATCATTTTGTTTAACTAAGGGCTAGGAATCTGATGGAGGATGGGCATGGGTTAAAGCAAGAGAAGTAATTTTGATCCTCTTTTTAAAAATTTACCCATGATTTGTGTATAAGTGTGTGTGTGTGTGTGTGTGTGTAGTACAATTATCTAGTAAAAAGAGTTCAGAAATGTATAGAAAAGATGGCCAGCAAATTCAGCAAGTTAATAAAAATGTAATAAGGTATCATAATAAGATCAAGGTAGCCACTGGGAAGTTAATGAAAAGGAAGGTTTTAGGCATTTGGAAAACTTACCTAAGATCCAGTAAAGAGCAGGTATGAACACATATAAATATGTTGAAAAATATTGGTAAAATACCAGTAGTACATCAATGTTTGGTAGATGAGGAAGTCAGTGATTAGAAATAGAATATTGAAGTCATGGGGTAAGATTTCTCTCAAATTATCAACCAGACCTACCTGTAAATTAACCCACATTCTCACCCATTTTTGATTCATTTCCTCCAGGCTCAGCATAAAATATATCCTCTTTATGTTCAATGTATATCTTCCTTACAAACGTCCTAACACTCCAGTCACTTCCTCTGGTCCTCATTCAACATTTTTTTTTTTTTTTTTTTTGCGGTATGCTGGCCTCTCACTGATGTGGCCTCTCCTGTTACGGATCACAGGCTCCGGACGCACAGGCCCAGCAGCCATGGCTCATGGGCCCAGCCACTCCGCGGTATGTGGGATCTTCCCATACCAGAGCACAAACCCATGTCCCCTGCATCGGCAGGTGGACTCTCAACCACTGCGTCACCAGGGAAGCCCCTCATTCAACTTTTTAATGTTTCCTATTTAATAGCTGGTTCCAACAAGCTGAGGTAATAGGTACTGTACCTTCAATATTTTCTTATTCATTGAATGTACATGTACATTTATTCTTTAAGTCATTGCAGTCTGAATGTTACCCAGGCCATGTAAATGACATTGTTCACCATAATGTCTCTTGTAAACTCATAATTGCCAAATTCACCAGATATATTTCAATTCACTACTTATTGATCACTTTTGCTTGCATTTACTACTTTGGAAGCCTAGAACCCACATTAGAAGTCTTGAAATTAAGTCTTTATTGCTCTTGCCTCTGTGACACACTTGTAAACACAACAGCTGTGTTACAAACACTATCTGATTATATAACTTCCTCTTCATTTCTTTGTCTTTTAGCACAGACCCTACTTATCTCTGACTTGAACTCATTTCTTCTCCTTGCCTCCATCCTTCTCTCTCTCAGGTACCCTTCTCTTAAATGGCAGCTCATCTTTGTCTCTTAGAAGAAAGTCCATAGTCCCCCATTATCTGGCCCCTCCTGCTTTGCAGCTACATCTCCACCTAATCCCCAAATCAACTGGCTAACATCACCATCACTCTCTCCCTAAAACTTTCATATTCTGGTAACAGTTAAGGTATTAGATCTTTTTTCACATCCTACACTTCTTTTGCTTTTGCAGATGCTATTTTATCTGTCTACAATACATTTCCCCTCTTTTTTCTACAAAATAATACCTTTTCATCAATAGATTTATACCAAACACCAAGTCTCTTCTTGTGCTACATTAGGTTCCCCTTCTTATTATAAAAGAGGCTGTAAATATCTATAAAAAATGCACTTATTATATGTTCTTGTCTTCAACAACTCCATAAACAATCAGGGAATTTAGGAAAGTTGATTATTTTAAGTTTTTGAGATAAAACTGTAAGTGCCTTGAGGGATATAATGCTCTATTAGATCTGTTAGTATTCTGAGCCTAACAAAGTATGAAAAATATAGCCAGCAGTTCTTATTTACCTGCTGAATAAATATATAAGTGCAATAAAAAATAACATCAAAACTATAGTCAAAAATATTAATTCAGGGCTTCCCTGGTGGCACAGTGATTGAGAGTCCACCTGCTGATGCAGGGGACATGGGTTTGTGCCCCAGTCCGGGAAGATCCCACATGCCGTGAAGCAACTGGGCCCGAGAGCCATGGCTGCTGAACCTGAACGTCCAGAGCCTGTGCTCCGCAACGGGAGAGGCCACAACAGTGAGAGGCCTGTGTACAGCAAAAAAAAAAAAAAAAAAAAGCCACTGGCATTGAATTTGTCTGCTTTTCTGTGATAAAAAATAACTCTAAAATCTCAGGGTTTAGAAATGTGTTTTACTTCTTATTTATGTTATATGTTTGCACCTGCAGATCATCTTTGACTCTGCTCCATGTGTCTTCTCCATTATTCCCAAGGTAAAGGAGAAGTCTCTGTTAGGGTCATGCTATTTTCATGGCAGGAGGAAAGTGCAAGAGAAGTAATATGTGATTCTTCCTGAAGCTTAATTTCAGCCATAGTGTATATCATGCTTGCTTATATGCCAATGGCTACAGCAAGTCATATCATCAATTGGATGGAGATGCATAATCCTTCCACTGTGGGAGCACCACACTTCACATGGCAATGAGCAGTGATGTATAACCTCTTAAAGGGAGGGGAGATAAAGATTTTTGAAAAACTATACACAGTCATTGAGAAATATCATAAGGAATTCATAGAGGGAGTTAAGGGGGAAAAAAAAGATCCTTAACATTTGGTATGGCTGGTACTATAAACTAGCAAGGATACCTTTTAACTAATTGTTGAAAAAATAGACTATGCATTGGAAGAAAGGAAATGTGAGGGAAAAGTTGCAAAGAGCAAACAATGGAAAAGAGAAGAGCTTCTTCCAGAGCCAGGACTTGCCAAGAAAGCAGTGAATGTGAGGAACATTTGACTGGAGTATTTGGTTGTGACTTCAATATACTTAGAGATGAAAGGAGTTGAAAAAAAGTCCACGATAATGTCCAAATTAGCAAGAATAAAAACTAGTAGCAAATAAGAGAGAGGTATGCATTATAAATTGGGGAGAGAAGCATGTAATAAGTCAAATATTGTAACTGAAGAAAAATAAGATAATGTGGATAAAGTTGGTGCTTTTATTTTATTATTAATTTTTGCAACCTCAAAGTTTTCATTGAATGTCTGCAAGAGGTTTTGTAGGAGGTAAATAATAAAGGATACTTTTAGAGAGGGCTCAAGATTTAAAAGGAGTAGGTAAGCAGGGCAAGAGTCAATAAGACTGGAGAGAATGATTTTTTTGACTGAAGTAAAGGCAAAATGTGAGAGAAAAGCACAGCTGTCTGGTGGCATTAGTCAATGCATTGACAGGGTCCAACTGCATCATCCAGAAAGGGGAATAAATCAATGTTTGATTTTGTGGACACTGTTATTTTGAAGAAATTGGTTCCAGGAATTCTAAGATATGGGAGTTTGTGACCATAACAGGGAAATGTGACTAATAAGAAGAAGTGGAGATAAAGCAGTGTTCTAGTAAAGAAGGTCAGATTAGGACATATAACTGATTCTGTTAGAGGAAAAGTGATAGTGGAAGGAGGGTGGTTTGCTTTGGAGGCCAGTGTGATGCGGTCACAACAGGATATTACATACATTATTGATGTGAGTTGCACAAAAGAACACATTCCAGTGTTTATCTCCTTATGAACCCCAAAATAATAAGTATAGACATAGAAATAAATATTCCAGATTGGATGCAGATCATGATAGACTTGAAGGTTCAAACTTTGTTAATTGAACCCACTCATACCTAAATAATCCTTCCTTTAAGAAAAATGTAATCACATTTAAATACTCACAGATAATCTAGTGTGGAGATAGATTAGAACATGTTATAACTATATTAAAGTAGAAATTACAATAGCAGAATGGATAATAAAGGCTTAATATGCTACACCTGCTAGATGACGTTTCCTTTTTCACATCAGACTCAAATTAATGTTTTAGTGTAAAAATATATGCATAATTTTACATATACATACATATATAACATACAGCATAGTACATATTTATATACTGCTTCCTATAAGCTTAGTCCTTTCTTAAAAAAAAACTTTATATTATTAACTAATATTATAACCCACATTTTCATAAGAGCATACTGAGCACAAGGTCTTGCCCGTGACAAAATACACATATATTTCCTACCTTAGATTCTTTCAGAAACAAAGGACAGTAGATGGTTAAGTCAATACTTAAGAAACTAAATAGCCACTGTAAGTTACCTTTGTTCATTGTACATAATAAAGAGGGACAGATATTAGAAATACTTATAGATATAAAAATATAGATATATAGATACAGTTACAAACATAGTACTCATCTCCATATTTAAACCTATTCTTAATGCACTGAAATTTTCCTCTTGGGCTGAAGGCCAAAACTTCCATCGATGATAGCACTCGATAAATACCAGATTCTGCACACCAAAAAAAGGCTCTGAAAGTCTTCTCTCAGGAGGCCTGACACTTTGGACTCACCCATGAGCATGTGCAGTTTCTACCCACCTGCCTAATAACCATCTGGTCTATTCCATTATGTTATCCATGAATCTCAATTAATTATAGACTTAGAGGAAGAGAGAAAAAATTCTCGGTGATTTAATATTCTCTTTACCTTTCAGCATGAATTTTGTGGTTAAAATACCTTCACTCCAGGAAAGGAAAAAACAAATAACTCTTTTAGATCTATATGCTATTCCTGGTGTTGTTCTCCAGTATCTTCAAGAAACTGGAGAGATAGCTCATGGTGGGAGGTGCATAGGATATGGAAGAAGACACTGATTTATGTTTCCCCTTCCCAGTCCTAACTGATAGAAAACTCATGGCTAACTCTTTAAATTCATATTTTGTCTATTCCAGAAAGAACAAATTACATTCTGCTTCTAGAATCCTGTGATTATGGTTATTTCTAATTTATTTTAAAACAGAAGAAAAAAGTCCAAGTGCATTTGTGTAGTGTTACTACTAGTATTTCCATATGGTTGAAGCATGGGTTACCTATGAGCAGATGGTTAGAGAAGGTAGCTGATGATCATAAAAGACTTCCTATACCATGAAGAGTGGTTTTTATTTTGTCTTGAAGGTAATGGAAAACACTGACAATTTTAAGTGTTGAAAGGTTGATAGGACAGAAAGTTGGAATTGTGAAATTGAGAGTACAGAAAACAAACAACTTACAGCCACACAAGAAAAATACAAAAAAAGAAGTGGGAAGGGCAGCACTCATGGAAAGCATGGTAGGGAAAATAGAGTATATTTGATAGATGTTAAAGAAATACAGTGTGCATCTTGGTGACACATTAGATTACCAAAGTGGAGATAACTAGGATAACATTAATCTATCTTCTGCCTCACAGAATGTCATGTTAACCCAGGCATGCAATAGAGTAAAGAAGCCAAATTTGGAGGAAGAAATGTCATCTTGATGTCATAAACTTAGCTATTAACGTCCATTAATATTTCAAAGGGTAACTATGTATTCAATTATATAATTTGGTAAAACCTGCAAATACTGTTAATTAGTTGAAGCAAGTAATTAATATAATTTAAAAGTAAAATCTAGTATCATACTTTACTGTATTTCATTTGACATACTTTCAACAACTACAAAGCCAGAAAAAGGCAACTACTCCCTTATAGACTCTTTGTAAAAGAGGATGACAAATAAGTCATAGATCCTGCCCTTGAGGTTGTAATACAATGTAACAGATGCTACCCTAGAGCTGAGGAGTTTTCCTCTAGGTATAGAAGAGGCTTATTAGGGAAGTCTTGAGTGCTGAATTTACATGGTTGCCCTTTTAATAAACATATTGCTAAATGCAACAAAAAGATACATACTAATTATTATCTGCTTACCATTAACAATAACGATGATATCACGGAAGTCAATTTCTCCCCTAGCCTCCACTCTTCCTTCACACCTGTATATACCTTCATCACTTTTATTGATGTTGAGAATCTGCAGATTATTGTTGGCTAAGATAGCAAACCGATCTGTAAGGTAAGCGAAGGGGAGGAAATGATATCAGTAATTGAAGGCAGAGTCCAGCATGCTTTAAATTGCTAAGTGTTAAAATATGGAACTTGTCTAACATTATCAAACTTTTCATCAACAAACAAATTCAAACTTGAAAGTAAAATATAGTTTCATGACTTCAATTTTTCCAGTCTATACTGCCTGGTTACACATTTTTTTCAAAAATACATTCGAGACTTTATATCCACATAACATGGTTAGGCTATTATTTTGCCCTTGGTACTTTGAACGCAGAAATGATACACAAAAATACAAAGGCAAGAGATCAGATACAGCAGACACAAAGACGTTTTGACTGTAAATATGTAGCAACTTGGGTAAGGAAAAGAGTTAGAAAATTGACTGAATATCCTTCCTCACACAATAATTAAACTAATAATTACACATACCCTGAGGAGGCAGCTAAAATATATAATAATATTCAAGTCATGTAGAGGGCATATAAAATGGTCATATCTCAGATTCATTTGAAAGATTTTTTTTTTTTCTAAATGCAAGATCATCCATTTTAGGAAGGAACAGATTAGACTTCATTAATTTTACCTCGATTCCATTTTATGTGTGAGTATATGCACATGCATAAATACAAAACTAAGCTGTTATAGGGCATGCATTAGCTGATTGATGAAAATAACCTGGCTAGCCTAAGTAGCATCTCAGCCTGACAGTATTTTCCATAATGCCTGGCTTAGTTTTTAATCATCACAATTTTGTTGCAGTCTTTGCAGTCTTAACAACTTTCCTCTTCTTATCAAGTAAAGAATGTTCTCATATCCAGTTCTGTTTTGAAACATGTTATAAATGTAATATCCTAAATTTCATTAATCAATTCATCCATAGATATCATCGAACATCATCTCTTTGCTAGGTACTGTATTTGGATACATTGATGAATAAGAGAAAGCATCCTTGACCCCTTTGGGACCTTTGGTAAGGTAGAAATGTCATTAATTTAAGCTCCCCACCTCTGGATATCTACTGTTAAAGCTACTTCTTGAGACTCTTCCAATATTTATTGTTCTTCCCCTATCTGCTGGCTTAATAGAGATATTAGGGCAAACACAGAAGCCACATGAGAAAATGGTCCAGCCTCCCTCAACCTAGATCACTGAAAGGATGGAAGGATAGAATCCTGCCTCTGCCCCTGCTGTCAATTGGACTTTGTGTGAGTGAGAAATAAATTGCTATGACATTAAGCCATTCGTATTTGGGGTTCATTTTTCACATCAACTCCTTAAGTCAAAGTAGAAGTTTGGGCTTTAAACACAAATAAGGAAGTTATCAGACTATAGTAGGTCATTAAAATAGGTGAGCATGTGGTTATTCATTGTCTAAGATATAGTTAATAAGAAATGGAAATGTGTAGATTCTGAGGCTACCTCAGAAAGAAAATACCAGTTACAAGGCTACAGATACATAATTTTCAGCCCAGGAAGTATAAACTTTCCTCAAATATTTATTTCACCTTTTGGGTAACCCTAAGAAGAGATACAAAACTTTTTATGCAGATGCTTTCCCCTGGTACATTTTCTCACCAAAGAAGAGACTGGAGAGAAAGAAAGGCAATCTGCAAGAAATATAAATTATAGTAAGTCCTGGAATAACTCAGAACTCTTAAAAATGCATGACATTTCAAAGTAAATGTAAAAAAATCTATTCAAGTGTGTTGCTGGAAATTAGAATGAGCAGCAATTACAGTTGACCCTTGAACAACACAGATTTGAACTGTGCAGATCCACTTATATGGGAACCTTTTTCAATAGTAAATACAGTACTACACAATCCGAAGTTGACTGAATCTGAGGATGCAGAACTGAACCACAGATATGGAGGGACCTCGGATAAGGAGGACCAACTATAAATTATACTTGAATTTTTGACTGAATGTTGAGTCGGCACCCTAACCCCTGTGTTGTTCATGGGTCAACTGTATGAATTAAAAAGTTCAAATTTAGAGAGGGATGCAATGAGCCATAACTAAATCATTGTAATATTATGTTTTCTAACTCACTAAAATATGTATCATCCTTAACTAAAAATTCTAAGTATATGTGTAAAGTCCATGGAATGATGTTAGCAAACTCTCAAACCAAAGAGCATTATAAATATGTATTTACAAAAAGCATTTGAAGAAAGCACTGCTTCAATCAATCACACATAACTATGGATATTGGAACTATTTAACTATTAGAGATGATCTATTTATCTCAGTTTTACATACATCCACATTTTTATTATTGCAGTAAGAAAATAAATTAAATCAAATTATACACAATAAGGTGTCTGCTTTATGTTTCTTTAAGCAGGTTATTTTTTTAAAGTCCCCTTTTCTTCTCATTCCACAACACTGAATGGCTTGCCTCATCTACTCCTATGCCTTCAAACCTATATTTTGATGATTCACAATTTTTCTCCAGACCAGATGATTCCTGTGATTCCAGGATTGTGCAAGAGTCAACCAGATGTACGAACTTAGAAGGGTTGTAAATACTTCAATCTCAGCATGTTTAAAATTTGGCTTACTAGCTCCACCTGAAATTTCTCATATGGTACTCTCCAGTTCTGTCTTCACAGGTCTTTACATTGAGCTAGTTGCCCAAGACAAATTCCTTGAGTCATCTTTGACTTATCCATCTCTCTTAGTGTGCATATCCAATCAAACCCATATCCTATCACTTCTCCCTTTATTATTTCTTAGTCTAGAATCTACTTTTCCCTCAGCAATTATTTCATTTGGATTTGAACTGTTCTCATTGCCTGGAGCTTGGCCTTGACTCTCATCCAATTCATTCTCCTCACTGAAGTACTGATATCCTTCTCAATACATATTAGATGATGTCACTGCCTTAATTAAAACCCTTTAGTGATGTCACCTTTGGATAGATTCTAAACTTCTCAATAGAGACGTCAAGGCCATATTGACTTGGCTCAACCTTCGAAGTTTCCAGTTTCCTTTCTTATTAGTCTTTATTTACAAATCCTAGTTATTGTAAGTGTTCTAGTTGTACTTATTCATAAATTCTAGTTACAATGAACTTAATTCAGTTTCTGAAACGTGCCCCTCATGATTTCACCTCTGGGCCATTGTATATGGTGTCCTCTCCTCTTGAAAAGTCTCCACCATTCTCTAGCTGGCTAATCCCTTTTCATCTTTAAAGGTTGCTTTTCTCTCTCAGCAGGCACCTTGAACACTCTCCTCTGCCCTAACTAGTTCAGGTGCTCGCTCTTTATCATCTTCTATCACTGCATTTTCCTTATCATATACCCCAACATACCTTGTTTTCATTGATCGATTTTTTTCCACTAGATTATTAATATGCTGAGGGTAGTGGGCTTGTTCATCGTTTTAACCATGAATTGCCACCTTCTAGTACACTAGATGAAATATACTAAGTGCTCAATAACTGTTTAATGACTTTTTATACTGGAAGTAGATTTCATACAAATTTTATTGAACAAGATGATTTTATCCATAGTTTTTGATGCCCAGAGGGTACTTCATTAGAAAATGCTCAAAACGTTTAGGAAGTTTCAGAGATAACTTTCAAAATGGCTGAGGTAGAATGGGCAACTGCAATAGCATATCCTTCCATCAGGGTGGAGACTAAAAGTCAGGATATTCAACTTTTATAACAAAATGTCATCTTTCCTCCCTAAATACTTTGATTCTTTAGCATATGGATTTCCTTTCAACAAACAACATGGTAAACCTCCACTTTGAGTAGTCTGTGGGAGCATTAATTCTGCATATTTGTCACACAGCTGCTACCAAAAGCATGGTTAATAAGATGGACATTTTCAAACCTTCATTGTTTCATATGGAGACCTTAAACTTTATTCCTATGCTACACTAAGGCCTCAGAAAGTTATCTGTACACACTGCATTATTCTAAATCCCCATATATGTTCCTTTCATGGTTGTAAACCTAATCTTATTTCATTAGTTTTAATAAAAGGATCACATAAAGTATAAAAATCTGAAGAATATTACTTCTTATAAATCTGTTATGAATGTAATAAGTGTTTGATAATGAAGTATGTGGCAAGTTTCTCAAATATTAAAAGGTTAGAAAAGTTTTTTCATCTTCACAATTCCCCTACATCCTTTACATCCCAAAGTCAGAACAAATTTTACGTCCTTTTTAAAAACTTGTATTTTGCCTTCCCTGCAACTCAGCATTAAGTTTCTATGTTTAACTGGTTCCCAAGAATTAAAAACTCAATGAGAAGGAACAAGAAAAATAAATGTTATTTATTGAGAATCTGATATAGAGTCAAATATTTTATTCATTCAGTTAACAAATATTTATGAGCCTATCTTACTTAAAACTCAAACCGTTGTTCAAAATGCATATAGTAATTTACTGTTTACAGATGAAAAATCCGAATTAGGTACAGAGCAGTTAGAAAAGTTGTTTGAAGCTTTAAGGACAAGGAAAGAGTAGAGCCATAATGGAATTCCAACTTCACAGCATTTCATCTTGGGATACTGGGAAAAAAAATGTGTAAGCTGTAGCATAGAAGCATCACTCCTCCATCAGCACTGTACTTGACCATCAATCTTTGCTTTGAGGCTTTAATTGTCTTTTATTATTTTTTGTAATCAGACAGTTAATCATTAGATTTTATCCCCAAATAAATTGCAAAAAGTAGATATTATAGGGCAACCTCCAGTGTTCACGGATGCCAATGAATGAACTGTCTTTAGGCTTGAATTCTATCTGACTACTTAACCGGGGGATCATCTGCTCAGGGAAGATGGAGATGCTGATTGGTGCCCTGGGTCCATTCAGTCAAGACCTTGCCAGTGCCTGCTGCACACACTCTCTGCCCAGAGGCCTACAGTCAGCATCAATTTAACTGTCTTTTAAAAAAAATAAAACTCATTTCAAAACCATCTTGTAATTATGGTTTACAGTAAACGAGATGTACACTTGAAGCCTAAGATGTAGGTAATCTGAAAATGTTTAGACATTGCCATTTAACTGCTATGAAAGAATTGCCTTTTCTTTATTATTGAGGGGAAGAAAGCAGAAAATATACTGCACAACTTACTCATGAAATTTATTAGTAAAACCTAAAGCAGTTATCTGAAAATAAAGTAAGAGGAAATAAAGTATTATATCTCATTAACTTACTATAATAGAAAAAAGAGTTTTAGTCAATAACTGACAAGCAGTGAAAATGCCAAGTCAAGAAAAATTCTCTCAGAATTAAAAAAAAAAAGTACTCTCATGATCATGATACATTCTCTGTACATATTCAAAAACAGAAACCCTCTGTCTTCTCTCCCTTATGTTGTAGAAGTTTCATCTCTTAGAAACACAAAACAAAATCATCCAAGATAGAAAGAATTTTAAAAGATTCAATTATTTTGTACCTCTCTGCAATGCAAGTGCAATGAAAAATATTCTAAATCGAAAATGCTCCCAATTCACAAAGATAAAGTAGCATAATGTAAGCAAATCATGCATCAATTTCAGATGTCATTTTATTCTGGAACTTTAGCTCAGTCTGAATCAAAATCATGAAGACAATTGAAATGAATGTACTCTTCTTTCTATTATCCATATTCATCTTATTATAATATTTAGAATATGTAGGTATCTTTGAAAGAACAGGGACAGAATAATAAATAGGATTCATAGAGATATTATTATAAGTTTACATATAATAAACCCATGGGATTGTTTGAATTATAATATGTAGAATTTCAATAGATCAGGATTGATTCCTTTATTTGTTTAGTATCCTTGAACTGCTTGTATATCATTTTTTCTTGATCTAGAGCAGGAGTCAGCAAACTTTTTTTCTGTAATCTCCAGAAAATAACTATTGCAGGCTTTGTAGGACAAACCATCTGTGTCACAGCTGTTCAGCTTTGTTCCCAAAGTAGCCATAGACAATATGTAACAATTGGGTTTGGCTGAATTTTCATAACACCTTAGAAAAACAGCAAAGGAGCTGAATTTAGACTGAGGGCCATAGTTTGCCAACCTCTAGTTTAGAGCTTTGAGGTTCTCAAAAAACAGGTGTTTGAGGCTTAGGGTCAAACAATCTAATTGCTTATTTACTCAGGTAGATGCGGTCTTTTAAAAAATTGCAATATTGTTAGAACATATAACTTAGAGGGTTACCAAAATACTAACTGTCGGAAATAGCGGTGACTTCCTCATTATGATACAACCAGCTGACAACAGGTGCAGGCGAACTGCTGACTCGGCAAACCACTTCTGCATTCTCTCCTTGTTTGAACTCTTGAGGAGACACCACTTCTCTGAAAGTGAGTTTTTCTGTATAAAGAAAGTAAAACAAACCATACAAGTATTATTGCTTACTTCTTCCAATAGCATATTTCAGAATCCGTGTTTATTGATGCTGTAATAAAATAATTAGGTAAATCTAGATCCTTTAAAACCTTAAACCAGATCATCTAATTCTCCTACCCAATAAATTCCATCTCACTGAGAATAAAATCCAAAGTCCTTACAATGCCACACTAGGTCCTGTATGAACTGGAGTCTGCCCCACAATTGTGATCCCAATGTTTCTTCTCTCCTCCTAGCTGCTGCTTCAGGCAGTTCCTTGAACACTCCATATTTGTTCTTATTCTGGGGCATTTGCACTCTCTTGAATTCCTTCAAATTTCTGTGCAACCTCCACATACAAAATAGTCATCTCCCTACGTCTCTAAACCACTTAATTTCTTTCCTATAGAATCTTATAGCATATATGTCTAGCATTTAAGCATTAGTTTTAGCTTACTTTTTGTCTATCTCTGCCCACTAAAATGTTGGCACCAAGTGGCCAGTGATATTTTCTGTTTTAGTCACTAATGTCTTTAGGAATTAGAATATTGTCTGCCATGCAGTAGACATACAATAAGTGTATTGAATGAATGTATGAATATGGATATTTATGCTTGATGAGAAATTTTCACAAAAGTAATTCATTGTTCTTGCTAAGAAAAAACAATGTTTTTTTTTTTGTTTTTGTTTTTTTTTTTTTTTTTACCTTCACAAATAAAGCACTAGGGTTCGTCCTTTGCATCATTTCAAAGGACACTTCTTTCCAGATACTAGTCTATAAAATGATGATTTTAACTTAATTCTTTGTTATTTATGAAATTGGTACAGTAAATGGTCATATAAATAAGTAAAACATCTTTCCTTAAGGAGCTTAGAAACTAACAGAAGGGAAAAAAAAATCAAATCAGGAAAAATGAGGGCAACAATACTCCAACAGATTGCCCTACTCATCTAAGAGGAAGCCTTGCTCTGGTGTTGCTTTGGCCTTTTTTCCCCGTATGCTGTTTCTAGAATAACAAAAACAAAGCTATAAGGAAGAGATGTCTTATGAGCTAGTATTCTAAAACTCTTTTATAATTTTTCACTGGTAGAAATACCAACTACCACAAATTAATTGTAAGGCAAAGTTCTAAGCACTTTATGCAAGAGGTAATGTAGTCCTCAAAGCAAATCTATGCATGATGTAGGTACTAAAATTATATCTATTTTATAGACGAGGAAATTGAAACAGAGAGGTTACGTGATTGCTCAAGGCCACAGGTGTAATTGATAGACCCTGGTTTCAAACCCTGGGAGTCAATGAGCTTCAGTGTTCCTAAACAGGTTAACAATTCCTAAAAGTGAGAAGTTGGAAAGGAATGTAGGAAGCAATCAATCTCAAGTCGTAAAATGAACTGTTAAGTGTAGAAAACCTTGCTACTAAAAATGCCTGGAGTTGAAGAATCTGGTTAGATGTTATTCTTCATTAGACGAGTTTTCAGTTTTTATTCTGTCTAAAGCCTGTCAGCTGACCCTTCCCCAGTTCTCATTCTAGATTGGTCACTGTTATCACATAGGTAATTTTATTTGTTCTAGTCATGATCTTTTTTTTGAAAGTGATAAAAAGCACTCCCAGTAAATTTTATAGAACTAAATAAAGTACTGATTTCTATTTACCCAACAGATTCTTAATGGCATCAAAAAACTAAAACATTTTCATCTATATTATTTAGCCAACAGAATTGGCTCCACCTATGTATTTATAATCCACTATAATCTATTATCGATTTTATTTTAGAGATGTACTGTGGTAAAATAGAAATAAGCTGATATCTGTAAAGGTCTTAGCACATTGTCCATCACATAGTTAGTTCTTAATGAGTGTTAGTTTCTATTCTTAAGTACATTTTAATTTGATTTTTTTATAAGAACGTATTTTCAATCAATAAAACTTATAAATACATGACTTACGGTAAATTTCCAAAACAACTGTGGCTTCTTGTGTCTGTCCTTTGGCATCTGTTGCTTGACAACGATATATCCCTGCATCTTCTATATTTGCGTTGTAGATGGTTAATCGTGATCTAATACCTTCCTTTTGCACTGATACCCTCTGTGTTGAAATTATCTTCTCTCCTTGAGGATTATACCAGTCTATACTCTCAGGTTCACCAATTACTGCAAAGAGCCATGGAAAAGAAATTTTGAAAATATGTTTCAAGTGTTTGTTTTGACACTGGCATTTATTATCGTGTAACAACTTTAACAATTTAGAAAAAAATGTAAATGGAAGACTGGAAGTCTGAAAATCTTACAATATCAAAAGTAAACACAAATGCTAACACACATGTTATCCTTATTTATCCAACATTGAGGTTTCAATCTCGGTTGAGTAACAAAACCCAGAGGAAACTTCCAGTATGATATTTAAGCTATGATAGTGTAAACTTTACCACGGAAATCTATGGATTATTACTACACAAGTACTGAAAGTGCCTTGGCAACTGAGTCCAACATTAATTCCACTAAATAGGTATAATCTAAACAGAAACATGATTACTAACATAATTTCACCTGCTCAATTCTTTTTGCTAGGGTCAGGAAATAACACTTTTTTCCCTGTTACAGCAGAGCTCATAAAAACGTAAATAATTTATGAAATAAAATTTGGCTTTTGTTAATACAGAATTTTGAATTAATTTCCCAAGTTGTTAAACTTGTATAGATAAGGCCAATGACTATTTTTTAAATGGAGCCCTAATCTTCTCTTTTCCCAATTGAAATGAGTAGTTTCACCATTTTAATCTAAAACTGTTAACTATTTAATCATATGATAATTAGAATGCATTGAAATGATACTTATAGTGCTAGGCAATTACAACCAAATCATTACAGGGTAAACATTTATTTAAGTTTTCCAATTCACAATCTAGGTTATTATCCTCTTCGTAAAAGCTGAAGCTTCCTGTGTTTGCTTTTAGTCACCAAAAGGATGTATTTCACCTAATTACTTGAGAGATAATTTGTGGAAGCAGCATACACTATTAACTCAAAAGTATCAGGAGAAAATGCATAAAGTTATATAACATCTTCAGGACCTTTTTGAAGAGAATTATTCCTTCTCATTTTTTTCCCCAAGATATGGCTTTAGAAACAAATTGTCTTCCTTCTTATATCAAATTAGACATGATGGAGAAAAAAGTATGAAATAAGTTTAGTTAAATCTTAAATAAATCTTAGTTATGTTATCTTCAGTTTTTCTGAACAGAACCATAAAACCATAGTAGTTACAGGATAACTCATTTGGGGGAGGTATTTGTTTTAATTCCCTCCTCTATCGAGAAGTTACAAAAGAATAACTTAAATGTGCATTACTTTAAGTTTCAGCAATAGAAAACCTCACATTATACAGTAATTGTACAGGATATTCTGTGAAATATTTTGGACGTTTTCATTCTTAATGAATGGAATAAAATTTCATGGAGAGTTTATTCTGTATTTTCATAGAGCAGTCATAATTCTCTTTTTTCTGGCAACTCAAATAATTTCCAATAAAACTTTGCATGTTATTTTACTGAAAAGACTGGGCTATTGGATTAATTAATAAGTAGTATTAAACTTATTTTCTTGAAAATGTAATATAAAAATTCATTTGCTATACATGACACATTCTTATTTAGTTCTGTGAGGGTATGACTGAACTAGGCTGGGTCCTGGGAACTGGGACACTTTGAGACAGAGCTTGCACCTGAACAAACCTTTCCTGGAGCAACAATATACAAAGAAACTATAAGGGACTAAAAATAACTGCAAGCATGTCCAGCTGGGACAAATTATGAATAAGATACAAAAAGGCCAAATTCCAACTGCTACATCTGAGGTGCTGGGAGCAAAAGCATGGTGCTACGTGTGAACTAAGCATGATTCCTGCACACAGCAACACCAAGGGGGTGGGCAGACCACTATACCTAAGCCAACCCACCAGCTGGACCCACTGATCCACCATTACCCTCATCCCATTTAAGGGATCAGCTCACTCCACCTCAGGGAGCGAGCAAGGGAACTTGTTACTTGTTTTCACTCCCGTGTGCTGCATCAAGAGTCCTTACAAAGCCCTGCCTGAATTCCCCCTCTGGCCTCATTACCAATTTCTATTGATGAAAGTGTCCAAGAACCCAGGTCAGTAACATGACTAACTTCTAGTTGAATTTTAAGACATATTTATTTTATTGAGTTTTAGATGTCTGTGTTCAGGAAACTTTAGAATCATATCAACATAGTCACCACTGTGACTATGTGATAGTCAACTATCACCAGTGATAGAAAAGTACATGCAAGCGTTTTGATTTGCATTGGTTTCCCACATCTTTATTTTTAGATTTTTGTTTTACTACTGTATTTAAGATAAATAAGGCCACTTCCATGACAACAGTACAGCTCTTGATTATACATCTTTATATAAAAGGAAAAAAAAATGTTTAATTGTTTTGCCTTATTATTAAGAGCAAAACTCAGCACCACTGAATGACGTTAATTCGTACTTTTAAATTATGTCTTAATTTGACCTTATGAATTATATACATCATATAATTTATATCACAAAAATAATGCAAATCCAAGAAAATAATACAATTTTATTTTATTTTTCAATTCATTTTTAACGATTTCATTATTCTGTGATCTTGTGATTTAATTGAGCTGTGTGTGTGCATGTGTGCATATAAAATATGGATAGGGTTTAGAAACAATGAACTATATTCTTATGCCAAGCTGTACTGACATAGTAAATGATGTTGAACCAGTCTCTCCCCTACTCTCTCTTTTTACATTTGCCAATATATAAAAACATGTGTCAACAAGACCTATCAATTCAGACCTTTATTAAGAAGGCAAATATGTGAAGAATCATGGCCTCAATTAGTTGTTCATATTATCTGATATTATTTTTAGATATATTATTATAACTGCTTCTATTTTTTTAATTGTCATAATAATTTAAATAAGCCATGCCATTCTGAAGATAACTTTTATAATGCATTTTATGTCAGAAATGCCTATTTAATCCAGTTTTGAATTGCTAAGTATAATCAGGAATGGAAACAATTTTAAAATATACTAAAAATAAATTTTGGCACTAAATGAATATTCTTAAAACTTTATATGTGAAGGCTTATATGCATGAAAATGAATATGATTATTTTAAATTTTGGCACTAAATGAATATTTGAAAAACTTTATACATGAAGACTTGTATGCATGAAAATGAATACGATGAATCTAAATAGCAGTAGAATGTGCTCATTTGTGAGTTTTACAATATGTTGAATAGGAATTTGTTGCTTAAGTAGTTAATATCTTCTAGAAGAATTCTACATGTGCATGATTAAACTAGATGAGGTCCATAATAATTTCCCATAGACATTATGATATATAATACTTCTAATTAATAGTCACAAAAATCTTGCAAAACCTTTGCTGATTAAATATCTACTTTTTAAAGGTCACTTTTCATAAGGAAGGATATGATATGCTTTGTCCTAAACTTTTCATTGAAGTGAAACTATAATGCAGGGTGCCATATCTAACTTATTCATAGCATATTTATGAAAATGGTTCAATTATAACATTTACATTCATACTAAGGTTATTATTTAGATAGAAATAATATTTAAATGGATGTAAAAGTTATCACGCATACACTATATTTGATAAGTTATTTTCAAAATAAATAATCTACTTTATTTAGTAGTCAAAATTAGTAACTTGAAAGCAACAAATAAAATTCATAGTGTTTAATTGTAAAATATGTTCATTAACACTTTTCCAATCATTATAAGCCCAATGATAATATACAATTTTATTTCTAGAGAATTGACATTTAACTACTTAAATTTAGTCAATATATTATTATTAATAAAGAATAAAACAAGTTATCTGAAAATATTTGTAGAAATACATACCCGTACATGTGAAGAATTTAGATTCTCCCACACTAAGCTCTACTTTGCTAAGTGAAATGGTCACTTGAAGAAGAGCTGAAAAAAATATTTGAGTAAAATTAATTAGGGTTTTAAACATGAATGCTAAGATTTTAATACATGGTGTCTATACCACATGATTGAAATAGCAATTATTTACCCTCTTATGCTTTTATTACCTGTAAAGAGAAATGAAAGTTTTGTAAAATACAATTTAACGAATTATATACATTATATTATTATGCACCTTACAAACAGACCAAATACAGGACTTATTCAAGCTATGTTGAAATTTTTAGTTAAGAAAATGAGCAAATTCATAGACAGCTGTTCCATATTCACAGACTAGGCATTCTGTGTACTACCAGATTGGACAATAGCTACATAAAATTTTTGATCAAATTTTGTAAACTTGCTTAAAAAAAGTAAATCCTACACTGTTATTACAACAATTAAAAATTTAAGTCAAATAGTTTTTGACTACCTACTAAAATATTTCCATGAAAGGAGACAAACACAGGGAAGAGAGGGAGTACTACTACATAAGGAAAGCGGAATAAGCATTTTTTTTCCACATGATAAATTAGTTAAGTGAAGTAACCAGGGCAATGGCAATAACATAGAGATGTTCAAAAAGTTTGTTGTCAAATTTGAAATAAAACAGCTGAATATCCTAAAACTTTAGAAGATAATTAAAATTATGTTTTAACATAAATTAAAAGGCTTATGTTTCTAATAATATGGTGGACAAGATAGTGTTACCACTCCCCAAAACCCTGTTCCACCATCCATTTCCCCCCGAAATACATAGCTAATCTTTCAGGAAAGTAATGGTGCCTCAAGGGGAAAAAAAATGAAGAAAAATCTAAAAATTAGAGTACAAGCCTACACTGGGAATTTGTGGATCATAGTAACTGAAAGGCTCACAGATTGCAGAGAATGGATCCAAGCTTGGCTAGAAGAGGGGATGCTACAGAATACCACCAAACACTAGACAAGGATAAGATTCACCCTTAGTATAAGAAGGGTATAGAATAAATTAGCCTAATGACAAAAGGGAATGACAAGGATAGTTGTCTTTTCTGGCTTGTGTAAAGGACAAATGTTTCTTCTTAAAACGGTTAACCATGGTTCTGCCATATCCCAGGTTTGGGATTTTAAAATTGTAGATACATGTTCCTTGGATAACCCCAAGCTGAAAATTAAAATAAAAAGCCCTCTCACATGTAGGGCTCACAGCTAAGTGGCAGAAGCAAACATAAAATCCCTTCAGAAAATTCAGAAGAGCTATCTAATAGGTCCAGACTCCCCGAGATTTTCATAAATGAACCTCTCTTTAACCTAAACTCACATTCTGATATTGTAAAAAACATGGTGAAATAAGACACTGTGAGCAAGAATTAGTTGAAATAACCTAGAGGAGAAATAGACCCATGAAATTTCAAAACAGGGAATTAGACTAAGAATGTAATGTAGCTATGTTGACAATGTTTAAAGAAATAAAATGTGAAATCAAAAAATCTGAGAACAGAAGAAAATATTTCTCAAGAAAAACTTGTCAAACATGCTATTTAAGCTCTTTAAAATATTTCCTTGAACGTCACATACTTGATTCATGAATTCCTTCTTTTTCTGGAAACCTCCCTGAGAAACAGGATGGGCTGCATGGCTATCTTCTCTCATGTTGGTCTTGGTCCTATTTTTATTGATCATTTCATCAACACTCAGAGAGTACTTGGCACATTATAGGGGCTCAAAAAGTGTTCTAGTAATTCTAACATTTCAGAGAGAAACATGTAAAGAAGAGCAAATAATTTAGAAAGAATAAGGAGAAAACTAGAAGAAACAAGAGAGTGTCTACTATAAACAATGTCAATTCTAGTGAGAACTGACAGAAGAGGACTTTTTCTTTGAGAAGTAACAAATCCCCTTGATGAACTTAGTTTAAGTGTAATGAGGACAATAGAGGCAAATTGCAGAAAAAGTCAAGGAATTTGAGATTGTCCTCTTAAGAAACTTGAATCTGTAAAGATGTACAGGGTTTTGGGGATCCAAAATTCTGGGCATGTGGTCAGGGATTTTATAAATTGGGCAAAGTTTACTCATACTTATGGATAGAAGGGAAAGAGTCAGAAAAGAGGTTATATGGTTGAAAGAAAAAAGGGAATTGTGATTCAGTTTCTCATTCTCTTTTCACTCCTCTTACTATTTCCTTTAAGACATCATCTTATTTCATGGCATCAACTTCCTTTTCTCTTTGGATCTTCAGTCTGTGCTTTCCCAAAGTCTAATCCTGCAATTTCTAATCCTCAACTAGCATTCAATTGGATACCATATTTTAATTTCAAACTCTCCATGTGCAAACTAAACCCCTCCCCTTCCACCAAAATTTGCTCACTGTTCACTATTCCATTTTTGTTTATCACAAATCAATTGTAAAGTCTTGGATATAACCTCTGAAATATTACTTGTATGCGTTCTTGTTTATTTCCAACACTGTTTCCCTAATACACGCACTCATTAATTTTAACCTGAGATATTTCTTTTAATCTGAGATAGTGATGTATCAAATTCTATATTTCTTTTTCTGACACTTATCTCTTCAACGTTTCTCCCTATGGGAGCATTTTTCAGGCTGCTGCAAGCATACATTTCTAAAACTGTTCAATTTTACCTGCCTACTCAAAAATTTTCAAAGTGCATTTGCTTTGTCCAATTAATTATCAATATTATACACATTTTCATAGAAAGAAAACTAACTTTTCCAAGTTTATTTCCAATTACTCCTTAATACTTTTGTGGCTATAGACAGCTACAATTAAGCATCCCCACTTCCCCACTGACTCACACTTCCTCACCAATGTGCGTTTGCTCAAAATATTTCCTTTCTCTTCATCTCCCTTTCTCTTATCTCCCCATCGCTGGCTATATTCTATCTTCAAAATAAAACTAAAATATCAATAAATTTACAAAACATTCTTGGATAGTTCCATCTATAATATCAACAAATAAATATCTTTGATCCAGAGACATGTTCACTAAACAAATGAAATGTACATTGTTATTAATAATATTCACTTCTCTATTATATTTAAATGTGTATTTTTATTTATTTATTTATTTATTTATTATTTATTTATTTTTTTGCGGTACGCAGGCCTCTCACTGTTGTGGCCTCTCCCATTGCGGAGCACAGGCTCAGCGGCCATGGCTCACGGGCCTAGCCGCTCCGCAGCATGTGGGATCTTCCCGGACCAGGGCACGAACCCATGTCCCCTGCATCGGTAGGCGGGCTCTCAACCACTGTGCCACCAGGGAAGCCCCTAAATGTGTATTTTTAGAAGTGAAAGCTTATCACCCTCACTTCTGTTTCTCCTAAACTGATAATATATAAATTCATGGCAGAATAGTTAACAAACACTTACCAAGAGCTTATTGTACACTAGGTACAGAACACTGACAGTACTGACAATATAAAATTTTGGAATTACTTCATTGACTTAAATTGAATTTAAAGATATCAGAGGTTTTGAGGAATGTCTGCCAATTATTACTTAAGTAATTCCCACCTTTGACCTTTGGAGTTTACAGAAAAGACAAAACTTGAAAGATGTAAGCATTTTAAAAGTCAAATAATGTTCTGAACAACTTTACACAGATTTGCTGATGGATATAATAAATAACTTACATTCATTGCAATAAAATGAAATTAAGCTTGTAATTAATTAGTTAATTTATATTAAAATACTTGGCAATTTTTTTTATTCAGTACAAACTATCAATTCACCCATTAATCAAGACCATATTTTTATGGGCATTTTGGTGTCAGGGCACATGGCTATAAATCAGGGATTAAAAGTATATAATAAAAAGAAAATATAATTCTCTAGTTTAATACATTTCCCAAAGGCTAGCTTTGCTCTAATTGACCTCTACAGATACATTAAAATATGTGCATATTAGGAAAAACTTGAAGAACTAAAATTTAAGGTCATGCCTTAATCATTGCTCTAGTGATTTAACATCATTTCTTGTAATCATTCCTGACCTGTGGCCACCTCCAATAGACTCATTTTGGACCCAAATGTCAGAAGAAAATGAAATAATTTTCTAACACCAAAAGTTGTATTCAGAGAAAGCTGGGCAGGACTGGTATCTTTATATCTATTCAGTTAATCTCTCATTCATTTCTAATGTTTCAATTTAGGCACAACAAATGAAAGTGGATGTGATGTGGGGCCTTTACGTCATTTAGAAAAAATATATTATATATTTCTAATCAAAATTTCTATATACGATTGGGTGAAATTCGAAAAATAGAATGGCATTCACTGATGCTGAAAAATCTAATTTTGATATTTTACTCTTCTTAAGTATTTGGAATAGATATAATAACTTTGAAGAAAACTGAGAAGGATATAATGTTATATAGATTGAGTCACTTGATATTAGCAACATTATTGATTAAATGATGACATTACTTAAAACCAATCAATAAATCATATTTTTGTATTAGAATTGGGATTGAATAGTCAGTATCTTCACAAGAGATTCTCATTCAAGTAAGAAATCATTTTAAACCCATAGACTGAAAAGTTAGAGGCATGATAAATCTGTCTTTTTTGAACTATCCTCAAAGAAATATATGTAATAATAACCTTAAATGTAGAGTTGGGTAAATTAAAAATTGTTTACCAAAATCAATAAGTATTTATTGAATATATGAATTTTTCAAATCACTCTTTTTAGATACTATGGCATACAAAAATAATAAGTTACAATTCCTAATGTCAAAGTATTTCTAATTTATTTGGTAAGGCAACAACACTACATAAAAAGAAGAATGATAAAACAAGATGATGTTTATCAATTATGACCATTATGATATTTATGACCAAGAATGCTTTATGATCAATAAAACTTGAAAAAAAAGTTGGAATAGATGTTGTAATAAAAGGACAGAAAGAGGGTAGACATTCCAGATAAGGCAAAAAAGTTCAAGGAATATTCAGGGAATAATTAGTAGATCAATATAGATGAAGTTGATCTCATGTAGAATATTGGTAATATAATTGGAGAAATAGTTTTGAAAATACATTGGAGGATCTCAAATGCCATGGTAAAATTTCTGGACTTAAATTTTTGTCCATTAATTATTGTTTTTTTTTTTTTTTTTTTTTTTTGTGGTACATGGGCCTCTCACTGTTGTGGCCTCTCCCGTTGTGGAGCACAGTCTCCAGATGCACAGGCCCAGTGGCCATGGCTCACGGGCCCAGCCGCTCCATGACATGTGGGATCTTCCTGGACTGGGGCACGAACCTGTATCCCCTGCATCGGCAAGCGGACTCTCAACCACTGCACCACCAGGGAAGACCTGTCCATTAATTATTTATAAATAGAAACCAACATGATAAAATTGGCATTTAGTAAAGATTAGTCAGAAAATAGGATGACTGACAAATTGAATTTAGGGGAAAATTTAGGGTATGTTATGATGGGTATCTGAGTTGGTTGGTGGCAAAGTACATGGAAAGGTAGGAATGGATGTAACAAAAGAAGTAAAAATAGGAGTTATCTCTGGATCAATTAGAACATTACTGAAAAAGGGAAAAAAGTCAAAGATGTTAAAGTTTTCTGCTTCAGTGAAACAAGCGTCACCAACAAAGAATTTCAGGAATTCAGGAAAAAATATGGAGCCATAATTTGTATCATAAATGAAAATTACTTCTCAAAATAGAACATAGACAACATTTTAACAAAGGTACCTGCTATCATAACAAAGCTTAAATTAATATTTGTAATTTAAGTAAGCATGCAGATTAAATAGCAAATATTCAAAGGGGACTTTCTTAATTTACAGGAATATAAATAGAATGAAGTGATTGGTATTTCTAAGTTCCATCAAGGGACCTAGAGAGCCCACTGTAATTTCATACAATATTTAACAGTGGCATTTAAAATGGTCAGTTTATCACCTGCAGAAATTTTAAAGCTGACAACTTAATTAGTCTACTACATGCCTGACACAAAGCAGTGTTGAATTCACTTAAAATTCTAACAGACAAGCACAGATAACTTAAGCCACTGATTTATTTTTGTAGGATGACTTGTAACATTTATTAAGCAAGAATTTTTTTCCTTTGGCTTCCACATCAAGGGAGTTAAGAGAATTAAGATATCTAATAATTATAAAAACTCTCAAAGAGTCTTACTTATAAAAGGTTCTTATAAATTACTGATTATATCAACTTAATATGATTTCCTCATTTTTTCATTGAACACTGTACCCACTTTTAAACTGTACCCACTTCAAAAATTATGTATGTAATTTATTAATTACTCACTTTTTTATTATTAAATTTTCATGTCCATATATTAAAATGGTCTATGTGTGATCTAATTGATTTTATTTAATTGCTACAATGTTCAATAAAATTCAGAACTTTTGGAACATTTAAGAGAGAAAATATTCCACCATCAAACATTTTCAGAACTCTGATGAATGTGAACATTTGATCAAAACTATTTTTTAGGGACTTCCCTGGTGGTGCAGTGGTTAAGAATCTGCCTGCCAATGCAGGGACATGGGTACCAGCCCTGGTCTGGGAAGATCCTAAATGCCCCGGAGCAACTAAGCCCATGTGCCACAACTACTGAGCCCGTGTGCCTAGAGCCCATGCTCCTCCACAAGAGAAGCCACCACAATGAGAAGCCCACGCACTGCAAAGAAGAGTAGCCCCTGCTCTCTGCAACTAGAGAAAGCCCACGTTCAATAATGAAGACCCAATGCAGCCAAAAATATAAATAAATAACTTTTTTTAAAATACTATTTTTTAAATAAATTGCTTCATCTAAGTTTACCAAGACAAAGTTAAACATTTTCATTTAATTCCTTTTCATCATTGTACTTTTTTTGTATTTGAACTCAATTGTCTTCAATCTTCCTGTACGAAGTTAGGAAAATAAAGTCTCAGTTGCTAGGTCATATGGGTCCTTTTAAGAGCAACTGGTCTACCTCCTTAATGCTTCTCTTTCTATTGACTCCTTCCTGTTAAGCTATAGACACTACAGCTTCCCATCCTAAAAAAATATAATAATAATAAATGAAACAAATGAAAAAGAAAACAGAACAGCCAAATAATATAAAGAGAAAAACCATCTTTCCACTTCTTGTCTCTCAAATTACTATGGTATATTCTACTTTGCTTCATTACATTAGTTCCCAAAAAAAAGGGGGAAAAAAAAAAAGAAAGAAAAAATAGAAAAAAAAGAACATTCCAGGTCCCCATTTTTTATTCTATCACAAATTACTCTTTATTCTCCATTCAACTAACAAGCTTGCTGTTCCTAAGGTCAACCACAAACTTCTAGTTTTCAAATCCAATAACAATTTTCAGATTTCTTTATTTGATTTAATAAAGGATGAAATACTGCTGATTATTTTGTTCTTTACTGGTCCCATTCCTTGATCCCTTACATATTTATTCTTGACTCACTTTTCTGATTATGGTATTTCTATTTCAGTATTTTTGGTTACATCTCTTTTTCCACATATACCTTAAATATTTGTGTTTCTTAGTAATCTTTTACTTATTTTATTTTCTTGGAATTCTGTATACCTTCTTCTACTTTTTTTTTTTTTTTTTTTTTTTTTTGCGGGATGCGGGCCTCTCACTGCTGTGGCCTCTCCCGTTGTGGAGCACAGGCTCTGGACACGCAGGCTCAGCGGCCATGGCTCCCAGACCCAGCCGCTCTGCGGTATGTGGGATCCTCCTGGACCGGGGCACGAACCTGTGTCCCCTGTATTGGCAGGCGGACTCTCAACCACAGCACCACCAGGGAAGCCCTACAATCTTCTACTTTGAGCACATATGTAATACTATTTTCTATGTGCAGAGCACTGGTTTAAGTAGGGTACCTAAAATATCTCATTTAATCCTTAATCAGTCCTACTAAGTAAATATTTTCATTCCTATTATAACAATAAGAAAATTGAGGCAAAGGATGGTGTCAGGACTCACTAAAGGTCACTCGTCCAATGTATATGTTGAAGTCAGATTTGAATCCAGCCATTTGTGCCTAGTGTCTGTGATCTTAACTACTTCCTATACCCTTCATTAAAAAAAAAAAAATGCCCAGTATAATCTGGGCTATTATAAGCCCTCAAACAAAAGTCAGCTTCTATTTGCCCACCATTCCATCTTCTATATATTAATTATAGAAAGAATGTGTATGTATGTGTATTATCTCCCTATCATCAATTTTTGAGGTCTAGAAACATATTTGCTAATAGCTATTATGCCTCTTTACTTCAAAAAAAACTTTTATATTTCTCAAAGTCAGCATATTAAAACTCAAGATATGCTGTCTTATCTCATGCTTAATCTTCACTGTAAATTATCCTATTGTTATCTATTTAATCTATTTTGCCAGAAAAAAACAGAAATATCTAAAGTTCTATCACACTCACCTCTCATTAATAGAAAACTCATAAAGTTCAACTCATTCTTCCTTTAAATATCTCTGAAATCTGCTTTTGTTTTTCATCCTCATTGCTTTAGTTTTATTTCTCACCACTGCTAGTCTGGTATAGTGAGTGATCTGTAAGATTGAACAAGGTCAGGTATTGGGTTTATCAGAAAAAAATGAGGGTGTGTGTGTGTGTATGTATGCATGTGTTTTGTTTTTATTTGCTTCTAGCCCCATTACTGAAAATCCTGATTCAATATATCTGATGTAGGGCCTAAGATTTTCTATTTTAAGTAGCTTCCAGGTGCTAAGCATTGCTATGTAGAATGTAGTTGCCAGTCCAAAACCATTGACCTCAATTAGGAACTTGTTTATAATATAGGATCTCAGGTTTTATTTCATACTGACTGAATCATAATCTATAACTTAATAAGATTCCCAACAGTTCCATGTGCACATTAAAATCTGGTCAACACTGGGTTGTGACAATCCAACACGTTTATCATTCATAGTACAATATATTTCCCGTTGAGTAGGATAAAATCCAAACTTTCACACTTGACATGAAAGATATTTAACAAGCTGGATATGACTGGATGTTCAACTTTATTTCCTGCCACATTCCAAGTATGGGAGAAAAATCAAATCAAAACAAAACACACACAATAGTTAAATATCAAGAAACTCTGCAAATAGGCACTATTTTCCTATTTCTTTTTGAATTGTATTTTTTTCTTATTCAATAGAGCCCTTCTCCTTTTTCTCCTCTTAGGGCACGCTTATTACTTTCTATTAAAGATTTATATGAGTCCTCCTCCAGGCAGTAAACCACACACTTCAATGTCTTCTAAAATCCTGCAGTATTTTCTCTTAGAGCACTTAAAATATTACAGTGATGTATGTTAACAAGTATTTTATAATTTTTAATAAGCAGAAATTCTTCATATGCAATTATATAAATATAAATATATGCAATTTATAAAAACTTTATATTCCCTTGTTCAAGTCAACTTATTGCTATTTTATTTAAAATTAATGTAAAACTGAGGAATGTTGTTTGTTTTGATTTTCTGTACTATTTCCCAGTAGCAATTAACATATACTCAATTTTGTTCACGCATCTGTTTCTCCACTGGACTATATATCACCGGCAAAGCCCACAACAATTCCTGGGAAATAAAAATAGAATCTGTGTAATGAAGTCTAACCTTTCTTTTTTTCTTTGTGCTTAGTCTAATTTCACCTGTTCATAGAGTACCCTGTGCATAAGGCTTGCACCTGGCACTTCAGACCAGAATTCCCAGTGTGAAATTGCTGCACCTGACGCTTCAGTTGGCTGACCCTGTGCAGAAATGCTGCACCTAGCACTCTGATCTGGATGTCCTGAGCAACACAGCTGTGCCCAACAGGCAAGAATGTCACCCCCTCCCCTGCTGACAAGAATCCTATAAAGCATCCCCACCAATGGCCTTTTGCAAAGAGTGTGTGCTCTAGAACATGAGCTCACACCTCTACATTCTTTGATCAAAGAATAAAGCTTTCCTTTGCTTCTGAACCAAACTTGATCTCTTCTATTTGCACAAGCAACATCAAGAAGAAGGACTCTTATTGGGGATCAACTCATTGGAGGTTTGGGAGAGGGGACTGGTAACAAATTTTTGACAACCGAGATGGGACTGACTGTGGCCCTTCTGCTTGCACTCACCCACTAGATTACAGATATGCTTAAGCTTCAGCAGGACGATGGCTAAGGTTTGGGCACTTGGATGCCTCCCTTTTTGGTCATTGAGGCATCAATTAACAGTTTAATGCTGGCTCCAAATTTCCCAAACCAAAATCTATTTGGATCAAATTTTGTAGGATTTGCATGCCAACAAATCACTCCAACTGTCCCCTCAGTAGTTGGATCTCTAAATTATATCATCATTTTACAATTGGACCTGCTATGCCAGAGACAAAAGTAATGGGATGAAATTCCCTATGTCTAGTTTTTTTTTATGGTCTTATATCAGAGCACAGGCCTTTAAAATGGCTGTGGGCTCTCCTCCACTGAGGTAATAGCAAAGGAGACTAAGCCTTCCACCAGTCCTTGACCTGCTCCCTGATGACCTTCTTGATCTCCTCCCTAACGCTCCTCCTACTGTTCCCTCCCTAACCATTTGCTTCATATAGCCCGAGTTGGGTCACAGGCCCAAGGAGTCCCTTCCATACCAGTCCCGTCTCCCAGAACCCTGTCCAGTAAGTATATGAAATGGGACTCATTACCAGCCAGTGTCCAACAACCTGCCAGGAAAATACTCCTTGTGAGGCAGGTTCCCGATGGAGAAGGGCTCACACAGATACCTGTCCCATTTACCACTTCTGATCTGTATAACTAGAAGAGTCATAATAAAGGGTTGAGGGAAGATCCAAAGAGTTCCTGAATCTGATTAGGGGAATCTTTCAGACCCATGACCCCACCTGGGCTGAGATCCAGAGCCTCCTCAATGTACTCCTAACAGGGGAAGAAACGGCCATAATCCTTTTAAAAGCCCAAGAGGAAGCAGACAAAGAGACCAAAAACAATGCAGGTCATGCTATTTTCAGACAGAGAATCAAGCAGTCTCAGATAACAACTGAGACAATGGAGAAGGGTGGAAAATAGAGGCTGCCCAATTATAAAACTATGATCCTAAAGGGAATCCAGGCAGCAGGAAAGAAACCTGTCAGTTGGAATAAGAAAAAGGCAGTCAATCACAACCAATGGAAAAGCCTTCTGCATTCCTAGAGAGCCTCAAGGAATGCCTCCGATTCTATACTAATAATCCTCAGTCATTGGAAGGGAATGCAATCCTGAGGTGGTATTTCATTTCCCAAACTGCCCTCAACATTAGGTGTAAACTTCAGAAACTGAAAATACAGCCAGATACCCCTACCACCTGCCTGGTGGAGGTTGCCTACCACGTGTTTAGGAAGTGAGATGTAGAGGGGGAAAAGTCAGAGGATAAAAAGGCCAAGAAGCAAGACTGCCTAGTGGCTGTTGCCCTCCAATATCAACTGGTTGACACGGGAATCTGAATTAAACACCCATGGAGACTATCAACTCCAGTGAGTGACCCCTGGCTCGCCGGGATAGCAAGCCAAGGAAATTAGGACCCAATCAGTGTGCCATATGTAAACAAGAGGGACACTGGAAGGAAGAATGCCCTCACTCCCTCAAAGGGGGATGGAAATGGCAGATTCTGGTTACTATTCTCAAGGGCAGATGGTCCAAATAGATGAAGAATGATGGGGCCAGGGGGCTCCTAAACTGGCACTCCAATTGACCCTCAAGGAGCCCAGACTGACATTGGACATAGGAAAAAAGCCCGTCAAATTCTTAGTCAACACTGTTGCCACTTAACTGGTTCTGAACATTAAATCAGGCAAACTCAGTCACAAGAGTTGTAAAATTATGGGGGTATCAGGGAAGGCCTAAGAACAGGCATTCATAGAGCTATTAGGATGTCAATTGGATGAACATATTCTCACCCATTCCTTCCCACATGTTCCCTATGTCCTATACCCCTGCTAGGAAGGGATATCTTATATAATTGAGAGTTACTATCCACCTAATGGGAGACAGACTGAAGACTATTGTTCCGCTAGACAGGGAGCACAAGATAATAATGTTAATGGCTGAGGACAAACCTCCCATGACATAGCAGGTTGATCTCCCAGGAGTAAATCTTAAAGTCGGGGCCTAGGGTTGGGTGGAACAAGCTATGGGAGCCAGTCCTGTGATAGTCCATCTAAACCCTGGACATCCATGGCCCGACGGAAAACAGTACACTCTCCATTGAGAGGCCTTATTGGGCACTGCCCCTGTTATACAGGGCCTAATTGACCACCCTTACTGGACCATGCCAATCATCCTGTAATAGCCCTGTTCTCCCCATAAAGAAACCTGATGGGGAATACTGGATGGTAAGACCTCAGGGCAGTCAATGAAGCCACCAAAAATATACATTCAGTAGTTACCAATTCCTATACCCTGCTGGGACTCTACTGTCCACCAGGACCCGGTAATGTGTATTAAATTGAAAAGATGTCTTCCTCTGTATTCCATTAACAATACTACTGGACAGTCTTGCCCCGAGGATTCTAAAACACTCCCATTGTCTTTGTGGAAACTTTAGCTAAAGATGACCTAAAAAATCTACATCCTGGAGGAGGCTTCCCTCCTCCAGTATGTAGATGACATTCTGACTGCTAGCTTCACTAAGGAGACCTCTGACGAAAGTACTGTAACCACTCTGAACCACCTAGCTGATAAAGGATATAAGGTGGCCAAGAAAAAGGCCCAAATATCACAAACTAGGGTGACCCACCTAGGCTTCATTCTCACAGGTCACAGAAGCCTACCACAGGAAAATAAGGAAGCCTTTTGCAGCCTTGCCTCTCCTAAAACTAGCAGACAGCTTACGGGTTTCCTGGGGATGGCCAGGTTTTGCTATATCTGGATCCCTATCTAGCTAAGCCTCTATATGAAAAGTTGAAAGGAAAGATGATAATTTTGAATGGAATTCAGAATGTGAAAGGACCTTTCAAGAATTAAAAATGCCATTACTTCATTCCCCTTTCCTAACCCTCCCAGATTTAACTAAATCCTTAGACTTTTATATTCATGAGAGAAGGGTAATTGTCCTTGGGGTATTAGCTCAAAAACGTGGACCCTTACTTGGGTGGTTGCTTATTTCTCTAAACAATTAGATCAAAATGCTAAGGGCTGGCTTCCTTGCCTACAGGCAGTAGCAGCTACTACAACCCTGCTAAAAGAGGCTGAAAAGTTAACGTTTGGTCAGCCAACCATTATGCATGGACTCCACACCAGGAGGCTTTACGAGGAAGTAAGCTCTAAGGGAACAGAATGACTCTCCCCCAGATGGCTGATTCAAGTTCCTGTTATGCTTTTAGACAGCCCAGTGGTTACCATAAAAAACTGTCACAGGCTAAATCTTGCCACCCTGCTACCCACAGAAATGGGACCCCGGAGCATCACTGTGTAGAAACCACAGACATGATCTATCCCAACTGCCCTAACTTAGGAAGTGAGCCTCTCCAAAATGCTGAGGAGGAATTGTTCACAGACAGGAGCAGCTTTATGAGAGAGAGAAAAGGCTGGCTGGATACATAGTAATCGCCTAAACCACACTCATAGAGGCACAAAGCTTACCCCCAGGAACTTCTGCCCAAAAGGTGGAGCTTATAGCCCTCACCTGGCCTTAAAGCTCTGGACAGGGAAAATCTTAAATGTTCACACAGATTCCTGGTATGTGTATGCCATCCTACATGCACCCAGGGGTATTTGGAAGGACAGGGCTATGGTTACTGCAGAGAATAAGCAGGTGAAACATGGCATAAACATACTAAAACTCCTAGAAGCAGTGCAGCTTCCAAAAAACAAGTGTCCGTGATTCACTGTAGGGGTCATCAAAAAGGGAATGCAGAGGTAATAAAGGAAAACAACAAAGGGAACAGAACTGCCAAAAGGGTGGCCCAAAGTAACTTGACAATTACCCCTCATACTAAGAGGCCAAACCCAACCAATTACTCCCTAGTCTATACAAAGGAAGAATTAGAAAAAGTCCAGAAATGGGGCTTCAGTAGAGATCTAGGAAGCCATGGGTGACTAATTAATGAACATGTGTAATACTTCTTTCCCCAAACTGCAGCTTGTCAAGCCATTAGGGAGGCTCATCAAGGAACTCACTATGGGAAGGAAGCCCAATATAATTGGTTAGTTGAGGTCACAGTAACTCCTGGGATGAAAAGCATAATCAGATAGTTGAAACATGCCCCATCTGCACAGAATCTCCCCACACCCCAGAGGCTCCTAGATAAGGTCCATTCAGATCTGAGAGGCATATCCTGGGGAAGACTGGCAGGTTGATTTCACTGTCATGCCAAGAACATCAGGCAGTTTTAGGTATCTCTTGGTGCTGGGGGACATGGTTAGAAGCG
The DNA here is from genome assembly GCF_964341445.2 of Mesoplodon mirus. Lineage (NCBI taxonomy): Eukaryota > Metazoa > Chordata > Mammalia > Artiodactyla > Ziphiidae > Mesoplodon > Mesoplodon mirus. The sequence continues at coordinate 124,453,916 of NC_138982.1, read as the reverse complement.
TTTCCCACTAGAAGTGAAATGGCAGCCAAAGTAGCTAAAATATTACTAAAAGAAATAATCCCCAGGGCTTCCCTGGTGGCGCAGTGGTTGAGAGTCCACCTGCCAATGCAGGGGACATGGGTTCGTGCCCCGGTCCGGGAGGATCCCACATGCCACAGAGCGGCCGGGCACATGAACCATGGCCACTGAACCTGCGCGTCCGGAGCCTGTGCTCCACAACGGGAGAGGCCACAACAGTGAGAGGCCCATGTACCGCAAAAAAAAAAAAAAAAAAAAAAAAAAAAATCCCCAGATTTGTGCTCCCAGGATCCCTACAAAGTGATAATGGCCTAGCATTCCAGTCTCAAGTGACAAAAGGGATGCCAAATTCCCCGGGCAAAAAGTAGACCTTGCACTCAGCCTGGAGACCCCCAATCATCAGAGAAAGTAGAGAGATCCAATCAGACTTTAAAATGAACCTTAGCCAAGTTATGCCAGGAGACTCAAGAAAAGTGGGTTAACTTACTCCTTGTTCCTCTGCTCTGCATGCAGTTAGCTCCAAGAGATAAGTTAAAGTTCAGCTCATTTGAACTCATGGATGGTAGACCCATTACCCAAGCCCAAGAGAAGGGACACCTGAGCCCCCTTGAAATGGAACAACTCAAGTGTGCCTTCCAGGTAGGAGAAACTCTCACGGAATACAGTAACCAGGTGCTGCCCACACCCACCAACCTGGCCCTCCAGCCCTTGCAGCCAGAAGACTGGGTACACCTAAACACCTGGGAAACCAGCAGCTGCAGGGTCAATTCACTCCTACATGGAACAGACCCCACCTGCTGATCCTCACCGCCCATTCTGCCCTGAGGTTGCAGGGATCACTCTGTGGGCACATCACACTTGAGGGAAGAGGCCTCCAAGCCCCAAACTCCAGAGACACAACCTGGGACAATGGAACCCCTTGACTGCTCGTGTGAACCTCTCTCTGACCTGAAGCTTTGCTTCCAAAAAACAAGAGAAGTGGGGCTTTCCTGGTGGCGCAGTGGTTGAAAGTCCACCTACTGATGCAGGGGACACGGGTTCGTGCCCTGGTCCAGAAAGATCCCACATGCCACAGAGCGGCTGTGCCCATGAGCCACGGCCTCTGAGCCTGTGCGTCCGGAGCCTGTGCTCCGCAACGGGAGAGGCCACAACAGTGAGAGGCCCGCACACTGCACAAAAAACAAAAACAAAACAAAACAAAATAAAGAAAAAAACAAGATAAGTGTGACCAGGGAGATTCAGCCCTGAAGTGAGCCTCGACATCAGGGAACACTTCCCTGCAGGCAAAAGACCTAGATAACTTCATTTTTAGGAAAAAATTTGACAGGTGACCATTATTCTTGCTAATATTTGGGCCACAATTCCTAAATCGTCTGGTGTCCTTTGTCTCCAAAAGGTTAGACAAGTGGTGGTCGCTCAGGGAGATGAAGAGTTAGGGCTGAGGTGTGCAGACAACAAAACAGTTCGAAGGAGAAGTTCTGCTGCCCTCCCTGAGGTTATGACCGGGCCTAAAATCAGCAGGGAACAGTTACAGAAGACAGATCTTTTCTCCTCAAGAATGAGGAACAGGATAAAAGACAGAGGGGAGATTTGCCACTGGCAAAGCCCATGAACAATTCCCAGGGAATAAAAATAGGATCTAGGTAATAAAGTCTAACCATGTTTTTTTTTTTTCCCTTGGTGCTTAGTCTAGTCTCACTTGCTCATACGGTGCTGCATGCACAGACCTCACACCCGGCCCTTCAGACTGGAGTTCCTCACGTGAACCGGCTACACCAATACCTACCTCAGCTTCGGGACCACGTGCAGAAGCTGTGCACAACGCTCAATCCAGTGCAGCCACAGCGGCCCTGAGAGAACTCCGCCCCTTCCTCTCCCTGCCGAGGGGATCCTTATAAAGCAGCCCCGCCCACGACCTGTTCAGGAGAGCGTGTGGTCTAGGGCCAGCTTTCTCCTCTCCATTCTCGGGTCAGAGAATAAAGCTTTCCTTTGCTTCTGAGCCAAACTCCTCCTTCTATTGGCACTGGTGCAAGCAACACCAAGCAGAAAGACCCTTGATGGGCCCATAACGTATCTAGACTTGGAAAAGGGAACACAGCTTATCCACCTTAGGCTGTCCGCCCAGCAGACTGTCTGAGAGTCCGTGCTAAAACATGTGTGCATAAATGAAGTGATACTTTGGTAAACTGAAACAAAAACAAATGAAACATTTCTTATTCGTGTCACTCCATGAATGTTTCTGTTGGTTGAATCCAATAAAAAGCATCTGTAAATTAGTTTTATTCTCTGTAGACTATTCTATTTTTGAGAAGGTATATTTTGCTAAATTTATAAAAGTTTGTGTAAATTAAATTAGTGACATATTAAGGGACTTTTGAGTAAAAAGTTTTGCTGCCATGGATTGTTCAGTAATTGTGTGTGTGGGTGTGTGTTTTTCAAATTCAAACATGAATTTCACATGTGAACATAAAATATATAAAAATGTCATCCAAATGACCAGTGCTCAAAAACTAACTGATGTCCAAAAGAGGCCATGTGAATGAAAATAAAGGGCAAATAAGGAACTAAAAAAAGAAAGAAGGAACTAAAAGTGAAGGTGAAAAATTTTGTAAGGAAATGTCAAGAAACGATGAGCTTGGGAAGACCATAATGGTAGGGCAATATATTTTATGATCATTACACTCTCATATGTCATTGAAAAACAGCATTGGGCAAAAATCAATCACTTACGTATTGAGAATTTCCCACACGTCAAGCACTTAAAAATCTGAGCTTATTAAGAAGTCAAAGTGAGTACATCGTAACGGAGAGGAAATATTTGTGAAGTGAATTTCATGCTGATTTAAATATAATTTTGTTTTGAAAACAGACAAAATAATATTTTTTCTTAAAATACATTGTTTAAAATAACATGCAATGAACTTAAGAAGGAAATATAGAACTTGAAACTCCAAACCTAATGTAAATAATTTTATTGCATAGAAATGCTCAGCAGTTTATTAATAAAAAGAGATAATTATATATGGTACCTTAATATTTATAAAACAGGAAGGAATAAGACCATCTGCCTCATATTGTAAAGTCAATCCTTTTTCTTAATTCACTTAAAGTAAATAAAAGTAGAAAATATTCCTTTATGTCAATCAGGTCGGATGTCCTCTGAGTGATGAGTGAAGCAACTTGTGTTTACATGGTAGTGGGGCCTGCAGTCCATTATAAGACCATGAACAGCTCATTCATTACTTATTTTCAGTGTGACACAATTAAAACTAAAATACTGTGAATTGGCAGCTAAGTTCTACATCCAATCCAAGTTTATTTCAACAGATACCACTTAGACATGTAAGTTATTAGCTACCTGACGAAACCAGCATAACACATCATGTGAATTTTGAATCACTGCTAACACAATGCAATAATAAATTAAATTAAGGGACAGTGTTTGCCTTGGAATTTGTTCCTAAGTCTCTGGACGCCTATATATGGGCTTTGTCTACACCAAGTGTGCAGAGTTTTCTCTCCAGATTAAGGCCAGCCTAAACCTTATTTATAAACCTGACAAATCAGAACTCAAACATCTGTTATACAACAGTTCAGCCAGAATGTTCTGGCTTCCTTCCTTTCCTGCATGGTACTATAGCACTAGATATGCAACCCTTACACTGCTTACCAGCATACCTTGATAAACATTATCAGAAAATGTGAACCCCATCAGCCTATTTCAAATGTTACTATGAAATAGTGCGGAAATAAGAAGAAACACATCTTCCACAGCTTTAGGAACAAACATGTTTTAAAGTAGAAGCACTAAAGAACCAATGAAAGATGTCACCCTTAATGTGAGAGTATACAATTTCCTCTGCTCAGTGCAAATCATAAAACTCCTGTAACATGGGCACATTATGTAATACAGTCCAAAATATTTCCATAGGAATACACTCCTTTAAAATAAACAATTTTGAAAGAATAATACAAGGCATGAGCCATAATGTTTTTCTTTAAGATTTGCAGTAGCACTTGGTAACCATGATTACAAGAATAAAATTGACATTTGTAACGCAAAGATATATGCAATGAGTTATTCATTAATTGAGTTGTTCACTCAGTAACCATGTATGGAATCACTGAGTAGAATAGCTTGAGCACATATACAAAGTTTGCTGTTATGTAACTACAGGAAAAATATTTCACTAGGCTGAAAAATGCCTGCTTTCTTGAAATAAGAGATTGACATGTTTTAAAAACCCAACAGTAGTCCTATTTCTGAAGCCCTCAAATCAATTGTAGAATAACTTTATATTATGCCCAGGGGCATTTATGTTTAATACTAAGTATTACAAAAAGAAAGCATATTTTACAAATGATTTTCTCAAATGTGTTCATAAAGATATGGAGAAATTTTAAAAGGGCAGATTAGTTTTGATGTTTAAATACACAGGACCTTTTTTTTCCCCCAGTAAAAACGTTTTAGACATCTCAGAATCTTATATTATTATATCCTGAAGGTGCCTATAGGATTTCTAGTCCAGCAATCTGAGGTTACAGGTGAGAAGAGGCGCCAGAAGGTTTATCTGTTTCTGAAGGCCTTAGGATAATCGAGAGGTGGATCTGTGCTTAGACTACTAATCCAAAGACTGAACTAACTCTATTTTTTAAATTAATTTCTTTGTAGTATAGTTGATTTACAAGGTTGTGTTGGTTTCTGGTGTACAGCAAAGTAAATCCATTCTATATATACATACATCCACTCTTTTTTATTTATTTTATTATTTTCCCATATAGATCATTACAGAGTACTGAGTAGAGTTCCCACATTACAAACTGAAGAATAAAAAACATATGATCATCTCAATAGATGCAGAAAGAGATTTGACAAAATTCAGCACCCATTTATGATAAAAACTCTCCAGAAAGTGGGCATAGAGGGAACATACCTCACCAAAATAAAGGCCATATATGACAAGCCAACAGCTGACATCATTCTCAATGGTGGAAAAACTGAAAGCATTTCCCCTAAAGGATCTCCACCCTTGCCACTTTTATTCAGCATAGCTTTGGAAGTTCTAGCCACGTCAGTCAGAGAAGAAAAAGAAATAAAAATAACCCAGATCTCTACAATTCTATTTTGCTATTTTGCTGAAGAATTTGAGTGAAGGAATGGAGGAAAAGTTGACATGAGGAATCACAGAGAGGAAGAGAGTAGATAACCTACCCCTTCTCTCATGGAGGTGAGTGAATCAGAAGAGAGATGAGAATTATGGAGTTGCCAGGATGCATAGTTATACAGCATGACTTCCTAGTTTGGGCTAAAATAATAGAGTGAGAGGTTCTCCAGGGTTGAGAGGAAGGCTGAAATCAGAGAAATTAGACCTCACAATTGTGTGTGCTCTGTGTGTGAACAGGGTAAGGGACTCTATAGATAGAAGTTAGGCATCAACCTAAGACAGTGAAGAAAAAATCAGTGTGGCACAGTTAGTACAAAAGAGAACCGGAGTTAGTATTACCCTGCTGTCTCTGACTCCCGTGTGGGGTGGGAAGGTGCAATGCCCCAGAAATCCACACATGTCTCATGAAGCAGAAAGCAGCTTTGGCCATTAGGCTTGCTGTAGGGGCTCCCTTGATGAGAGGTCAATCCAGGGGTAGGACAGAAAATGTAGTTAACTCTGAGAAGGCATCAGCACTGGCAGTAATTGAGATGGAGCTGAGGCAACATGAGAGTCCCTTGTCCCTGATCAAGTCATGAGTACGAACCATATATTCACCAGCAGTTTATCTAAAGATACCAGCTCAAGAGGTCAGGAACCCAAAACAAAACAAAACAAAAAAAAAAAAAACAAGAAAACAACCAAAAAACAAAACCCCAAAACAAAAAATCTGTAGCTGAAGCAAGGACCCGAGGATGAGCATGTATCTCAGAGCCCCGCCCCCCCACCTCCGAATAGCGACAAGTTTACATACGTAGGTTTCCTCCCCAGGAGACACACAGATGTTACCCGGGGAAGGTGATGTTAAAGACCAAGAGCTTACCTGAAAGATTACTGAATTAACTGTACATACTGGAAGAAACAAAGATTCAGTCTTTGGTACTTTCTTATATATAATGTGGGTATAATAATAGCAGTTCCATTATATTTGTGAGGATTAAATGTAAAGCATTTCTGTTACTTGAATGTCTGATACAAAGTAAATACACAGTAAATGTTAACCATTGTAATTGTAACCCCTCCTCTTAACTGGCTCTGCAGGTGTTCATAAAAACAAATTTGGTATCTCCTTTTATTTGCTTGTTTTACATAAGAGAAGTGCTCTATGTTGTGTACACAGCTGAGTTAAGATTGCCATTCAAAACTGCATCTATAATTTTTCTTACCAAATAAACTGAAAAATTATTTGCTCAATCCAAATTTAATTTGAATTTATTTAAGCAAACTTTGTTCACCTCTACCTTAGTCCATTTGGGCTGCTATAACAAAATACCATAAACTGGGTAGCTTATAAACTACAAGCATTTATTTCTTAATTCTGGAGGCTGGAAGTCCAAGGTCATGATGCCAGCATGATCACGTTCTGGTGAAGGCCCTCTACCAGGTTGCAAACTGCCTACTTCATGTTGTATTTTCATGTGGTCGAAAAAGAGCGGGGGAGCTCTCTGGGGTCCCTTTTATAAGAGCACTAATCCCATCATAAGTAACTCCATCTTCATAAACTAATCACTTCCCAAAGGCTCTACTTTCTAACACTATCGTATAGGACATTAGGATTCCAACATGTGAATTTTGGGGGGAGACAGAAACATTCAGACCATAGCAGTCCCCACTCAATAATGTTGACTGACATGCTAAATTTTCCAGCCCTACCTGGGAAGGCTGTACAATAAACTTTAGACTTTGTTGACATATTCAAAAATAATACAATAATTTCTGGTTCTCATTTCCATAATAATCTATTTCCCTTGTGAGGGGTAGGAAACTTAGTGCAAAATTTGAAATTTTATTTTTATGAAAAAAGGCTATTGCCTCAGTCACTGTTTGCAAAAAATTGTGGACTACATAAAGCATATTATAATGTAATAAATATACACTTGAAGTAACCAAATTTCTAAATCAATGCTAAGAAGAATTATAAAAGGATCAAAGTGATTCATTTCTGTCAAACTAGTATGGTGATAAACACAAGTTAAATTATGTCATGTGCTTCAAATTCTGTCACATGTAAGTATGACTCCTTCCCCAACTGGTGGCCCTGGAGAGTTGCTATTTATACACTAGAAATCTCATAACTTGTTTCACACGTCCCTTCTTCTCCAACATGGCAAGCTGACAAGCCTCTTATTCCTAACCTTCTCTTTGATCTTCCATAATTAGGTTGTTTTCCTTTCTTTCCCTTTCTTTGCATCTATGGCTCCTTTTTTTTTTTTAACATCTTTATTGGAGTATAATTGCTTTACAATGGTGTGTTAGTTTCTGCTTTACAACAAAGTGAATCAGTTATACATATACATATGCTCCCATATCTCCTCCCTCTTCGTCTCCCTCCCACCCTCCCTATCCCACCCCTCTAGGTGGTCACAAACCACTGAGCTGATCTCCTTGTGCTATGCGGCTGCTTCCCACTAGCTATCTATTTTACGTTTTGTAGTGTATATATGTCCATGCCGCTCTCTCACTTTGTCCCAGCTTACCCTTCCCCCTCCCCATATCCTCAAGTCCATTCTCTAGTAGGTCTGTGTCTTTATTCCCGTCTCACCCCTAGGTTCTTCATGACCTTGTTTTTCTTTCTTTTTTTTTTTTTTTTTTGAGCATACCACTCTATCTAACTTACCACATAGGCAGGGTAATTACTTGTTTACATGGTCATATCTCTAATTAGAATACAATTCGTGCTGAGAAAGAACAATTTCTGACTCAATTTATTACCCCCGTGGAATACTACACGCATCTATTGCACTTCTTAAAGAATAAATGAATACATGAATTGAATGATTTTTTAATCACCATATTTAAATCTAAATTTTCCAAATAAAATGATGCAAATCAATTCTTTACACCTGTCTCCAGACACTAGAGGGTACTTATTTTACTTACATTTTTTAAAGATTTCTTAGAATCAGACAATTTTGTTTAAATATCAAGTAAATGATGAAAGAAGCAAAACAAAACTGAGTATATGCTATTTAATTGACTGATTGATTGCAAAGAAAGATGATCACTACTGTATCAGTGAGTTCTATGGTAGATCTCAAAACTAAAATAACACCCTCACCTATCTATTAACACTTTTCATTCAAACCTACTACATCTCAATCAACTGAGCTAGTTGTGTGGATGATAAAAATCTTTCACTTTGATATTAAGTGATATTCTGTTAAGGTACTAGCTTAGTACCTTAACAGAAGTAAAGATTATTAGTAGTACACATTGAATATATATATATAATATATATATAATATATATATATATATATTATATTATATATATATTATATATATTATATGTTATATATATATATTATATATATTATATGTTATATATATATTATATATATAATATATATACTTTAAAATAGAATGTTAATAGTAAGAAATACGTATCATATAACTCAAATAATGTTCAAGTTGCTTTTCAATATAATTAAATTATGTTAATATACATTATAATTGTGCTTTAAAACTTCATCAGTTTGTCCCTTTAGACATCAGTCTAAGGGATAGGAAACTGACCAGAGCCCAAAACGATCAGCCAAACCAAGAGCAAGAGGATGATACATGCATCTATGGTTCCCCTCAATATCTTACAGCTTACATAGGTGAGTTCCTTCTCCCTACCACACATGTGTGAATGTAGCTGGCTCATAAAAATCAACAGTTACATGTTCTTTCTGTTACATCTCTCATTTTTGGATTCTTGATTTTATCTTCTGTACCATACCATTTGGTCTGGTAAAGATTTATAAGACATTGTTAGATTTCTCAGGCCCTTACAGTCTCAGATGGCTAACAACCTGCTACAATTAGAGTACAAAGATTCCATAGCATATTCCCTGGCTTCAAAGCTTCCTGAAGTTTCTGTCTTCCACACAGAATGGGGAATAAATTCATGTAAACCATTTACCTCACTCTCCACTTCACTGGCAGAAAGGAGTTCTTGGCTGTCAGTTCTGTGATTACTCCAGTGACCAGCTTTTGTTGCTAACCTCTAGTGAAATTTGGTTGTATTCCAACTCAATCCATCACTTAATTTTACAAGCCAAAGTGTTAACAGTTTAATTGCAATCCCAAGCAAGTGGTTTCTTTTTTTCATGACTTGTTTATCTGAAAGACTGGAACAGTGCAAAGTTATCTTCTTACATACAGAAAGCTCATAATAATTACTCATTTAGGACCGGCCATCCTAAATCACTGCAGAGTTCCATTCTACTTTAGTAGCTTGATTAAAAAGATGAATGGTTGCAGGTTCAATTCAGAAAAGCCAAAGAAGGGAATGCAAAATGACCTCTTCAAAGTTGGCCTTGGCAAAGAACAGAGGACCCTTCTAGTGTTAATGAGTACATACCACTCAATATCACTACCCTTTCTGTAATGTTTCATGAAATTAGATTTCCAGGGTATTAGAATCTCCTCTGGATGGTGATCTTGGGTATTCTAACACAGAGAAACGAGTTATTCTAAATGTTCTTTTACAGGTTAGTATTTAAATCTCTAAGCTCAGTAACTATATATACTTGAAATATACTGTGAACTTTGCTCTAGATTGGACTTGTATGAGCCTCTGGTCTCTGAATTTGGATCCATGGCACTCCTTAAGAAATGCACCTGATTGTACAGAGGTGGAACTTTATGTCATCAGCAAGTGAAGAAAGGATTCTATCTCAGTATCCTAATGTGAGAGAGTTTCCAATAATCAAGGGTATCTAACAGTTCATTGTGTCTGCAGGAAGATCTCAGCAGTCCATGATGAACTTTATGCCATTCAGGTAAAATAATTTACCTCTATATGCAAGGAAGGGGACTAGTGTGGACCCCAGTAACATCTATGGTATTCTAGTAGTTGAAAATATTATTTCTGCCCTCATACTGGTCTACCCTACAGTGGATTGAATGCATGTGTCCCCCCTCTCCAAAATGTATATGTTGAAATCCTGATTCCCAATATGATGGCAGTAGGAAGTGGGGCCTTTGGTAATCAGGTCATGAGAGTGGAGCCTTCATGATGGGATTAGTGACCTTACAAAAGGGAGCCCAAACAGCTCTCTTAATTTCTTTCCACCATATGAAGATACAACATGAAGTAGGCAGCATGCAATCTGGAGGAGGGCGCTCACCAGACCTGACCATACTGGCAGCCTCATCTCTGACTGTAAGCCTCCAAAAAAGTGAGGAGTAAACATTTGTTGTTTAAGCCACCCACTGTATGGTGATTTGTTATAGCAGTCCAAATTTGACATACCCTAACCCAGAGTACCCTATACTATTAAAAATTTGGTTTCAAACATGGCCTAGGTAGGGCTACATACTTATATTAAGGAAGCAGTTGCCTCAGTGCTTCCTTAGCTACAGTGTCAGTCGTAACCAGGGCCCACGTTTAAGGGCAAAGTTTTCAATGAAATGGTATTCTTGGGGAAAGGCAATTGTTGAAGAAATATGAAATCCTGGAACATTTAGGCTTCATTGCCACAGCCGGGAGTAGGAAGGGCATAGCTCAGCTTATGCCAAATATAATGGGCACCACAATTATGTATGGGAACCAGCTACATGCCAAGTACTATTCTAGTTAGTAAGGTTACCTCTTTGAAGAAACTAAAGAGAGCTCACTGCCTTTGTGAAGTTTACAGTCTAGAAAGTGTGAAAGGCAGTCAAACTTGTAAAATAGGTAAATTATGTATTAGAAAGTGATCAGGGCTATGGAAAAAAAAGAGAGAAAGTATAAAACACTCTTCTAAATACTTGGACAGGGTGTTAGAGTCAAATGCTTCCAAAGGCATCCTATTACATAAGCTGAAACATCATTGGCTGAAGGATACAATGTAAGGTTAGCAGCAGATTACTCTCTCCCAGCCATAGTGCTGAAGATGCAGAAGTAAATGGAGACAGCTTAGAAGGTTCATATCATAGTGAAGCCCTGCTTGATTAAAACAGCCAGCTTTAGATCCTGGGAGGGAAAGTCTTTAACCAAGGGCAACACCAGAAGTACACTTCAGTGTCTTCAATAATTAGGGCACACTTCACAGGGAGGTCTGGGAGCTACTGATAAGCTATGGCATGTTGCAATATAGAAATGCATCTGATACCAGTGCTAAGACTAACACCATTCCCAAAATGCATAAGGAGATATTACAATCTCAACGTTAAAATGACTGTAGGATACCAACACTTCTGCTGTGTCCCAGCCATGTTATCAATATCGTTCTGATGGCTTGGAGTTTATTCTATCCAATATTTCACCAAACTTTTGATGCAAAAACATTCTTGAAACTCCTAATATAATATATATGCTAACTACTACCAAGGGATAGATTGAGGGAACACATGTTGGGAATACCATTGTGTCTTTTCATAGCAAATATACAAAACCAACCTTGTCACAGGTGGAGACTCCATCACCCTGAATCAGGTGAAATCAAGGAAGTGGTCCTCTCATTCTAACACCCTGCACATACTTCATGCATGTTTATCCTGCCTTAGAGGTATCTTGCTCTTAACTTCAAACTTAGACTGGACAACTGAACAGGTGAAGCTTATTGCATAGTAAAATAGGGCCAAATTCAGCAAATGGCATGGCAAGAAGATTATGGTCAAGATGACTGGTTATAATATAGTCTTTAAAACCAACCTCTTTCCAAAAGATCCTCCACAGAAAGGAACATGAGGAAAGGATATTGCAATTGGTCACCATGCCATTTTCTGATCATCAACCTCCATGACCTAGCTGACAAATAAAAATCCAAGTGACAAATGACAGCTTCAATTACAATGGTCAATCGGCCTAGATTCTTGAGGCAGAGTTACGAGTGACTGGGAGCTTAGTTAGGTTTGGCATCAGACTTGAGCAAGATATCCTGGCTAACCATAAAAATAAAACACAAGTAAAGTAAAAAGAAAAAAATTTGGACTACTTTGGTTTTCAGACTCCCCCAGTTGAACCCTTGTCTTGATTCTTGCTTCTGATCAATGATTTTGGTGTGGCTAAACTTTGTATTCTTATTTTTGATTCTTGGACTTGGGCATCCTGCAAAGGTCTTGGACTTTATAATCCCTATGTGCTTTGAAATTTCTTATATCCTCAGATGTGAGCCAACGTATCCCTTTGAAGTCTGATGTCAAAACATGAGTTTATAATCACTAATAGCTATCTCAGAAATCTCAGTCAATGGCCTAGAACCACAGTATCTAAGCTGGTTCCCAGATATCTACAAGTTAAAAATGTAGGCATTTGGAGATGGAGGAGGCCTTCAAGATGGCAGAGGAGTAAGACGCGGAGATCACCTTCATCCCCACAAATAGGTCAGAAATACATCTACACGTGCAACAACTCCTATAGAACACCTACTGAACGCTGGCAGAAGACCTCAGACCCCCCGAAAGGCAAGAAACTCCCCCCGTACCTGGGTAGGGCAAAAGAAAAAAGAATAAACAGAGACAAAAGGATACGGATGGGACCTGCACCAGTGGGAGGGAGCTATGAAGGAGGAAAGGTTTCCGAACACTAGAAGCCCCTTTGCGGGCGGAGACTGCGGGTGGCGGAGGGGGAAGCTTCGGAGCCGCGGAGGAGAGCGCAGCAACAGGGGTGCGGAGGGCAAAACGGAGAGATTCCCACACAGAGGATCGGTGCCCTCAGGCACTCACCAGCCCGAGAGGCTTGTCTGCTTGCTGCCGAGGCGGGAGGGGCTGGGAGCTGAGGCTCGGGTTTCGGGTTTCAGTCGGAGCGCAGGGAGGTATCTGGCGGCGTGAACACAGCCTGAAGGGGTTAGTGCACCACGGCTGGCCGGGAGGGAGTCCAGGAAAAGTCTGGAGCTGCCTAAGAGGCAAGAGACGTTTTGTTGCCTCCTTGTTTCCTGGTGCGCGAGGAGAGGGGATTAAGAGCGCTGCTTAAAGGAGCTCCAGAGACGGGCGCGAGCCGCGGCTATCAGCGCGGACCCCAGAGACGGGCATGAGTCGCTAAGGCTGCTGCTGCCGCCGCCAAGAAGCCTGTGTGCGAGCACAGGTCACTATCCACACCGCCCCTTCCGGGAGCCTGTGCAGCCTGCCACTGCCAGGGTCCCAGGATCCAGGGACAACTTCCCCGGGAGAACGCACGGCACGCCTCAGGCTGGTGCAACGTCACGCCGGCCTCTGCCGCCGCAGGCTCACCCTACTCCGTGCCCCTCCCTCCCCCGCCCCGGCCTTAGTGAGTCAGAGTCCCCGAATCAGCTGCTCCTTTAACCCCGTCCTGTCTGAGCGAAGAACAGACGCCCTCAGGTGACCTACATGCAGAGGCGGGGCCAAATCCAAAACTGAGCCCCGCGACCTGTGCTCAACATCATTAATTAGAGAAATGCAAATCAAAACTACAATGAGATATCACCTCACACAGGTCAGAATGGCCATCATCAAAAAATCTAGAAACAATAAACGCTGGAGAGGGTGTGGAGAAAAGGGAACCTTCCTACACTGTTGGGAGAAATGCAAATTGGTGCAGCCACTATGGAGAACAATATGGAGATTCCTTAAAAAAATAAAAATAGAACTACCATACGACCCAGCAATCCACTACTGGGCATATACCCTGAGAAAAGCATTAACTCAAAAAGAGTCATGTACCACAATGTTCATTGCAGCTCTATTTACAATAGCCAGGACATGGAAGCAACCTAAGTGTCCATCAAGAGATGAATGGATAAAGAAGATGTGACACATATATACAATGCAATATTACTCAGCCATAAAAAGAAATGAAATTGAGTTATTTGTTGTGAGGTGTATGGACCTAGAGTCTGTCATACAGAGTGAAGTAAGTCAGAAGGAGAAAAACAAATACCATATGCTAACACATATATATGGAATCTAAAAAAAAAAAAAAAAAAAGGTTCTGAAGAACCTAGGGGCAGGACAGGAATAAAGACACAGATGTAGAGAATGGACTTGAGGACACGGTGAGGGGGATGGGTAAGCTGGGACGAAGTGAGAGAGTGGCATGGATATATATACCCTACCAAACGTAAAATAAATAGCTAGTGGGAAGCAGCCACATAGCACAGGTAGATCAGCTCGGTGCTTTGTGACCGCCTGGAGGGGTGGGATAGGGAGGGTGGGAGGGAGGGAGACGCAAGTGGGAAGAGATATGGGGATATATGTATACATATAGCTGATTCACTTTGTTATAAAGCAGAAACTGACACACAATTGTAAAGCAATTATACTCCAATAAAGATGAAAAAAAAAAGTAGTCATTTTAAGTCTTAGTAATTTTCTGGTATTAAGACAGCAGTTTTCTAAAGGTTGGTTGATTTTAGGATGATGCTCTTAAATAGTATTTATTGAGGACTTACCATGTAAAGAATAAATTGTTCTAGGCACTGCTAGATTACAAAACTTAAGCAGCTTGAGTTTGAATTAAGTAATTGGCATTAGTTCATCAACCTCACCATTAATAAGTGAAGGATACATCATAAAATGAAATATTTACACTCCAATAGGAACCTTTGTAAGACAATATCATGAACAGATTCTTTACTACTCAGTGTTTCTGGACATTTTCTTTGATAAAAAATATAAGTTTTAAAAGGGAAAAAATGATGAGATGATTTAGCTTAATCTAATTTAGCTGAAGACATGAGACATACCTACCCATATTGATATTCAGTAAAGAATGTAAGAAAGAGAAGGGACAACAACAACAAAAAAAAAAGAATGTAAGAAAAGTGCAGAATCAAAGTGTGATAGTACTAAAAACGGTTCACATTAATACTGACAGTATTGTGGGATGACTTTGAAAGAAGCAGTGCAATAATCTAGTTCTTCAGCAATCAGAATTGGAGAGAAAACAAAAACACCCCTAGATCATGGAAAGAATACAGTGAAGAATACAAGGAAGGGGGCTTCCCTGGTGGTGCAGTGGTTGAGAGTCCGCCTGCCGATGCGGGGGACACGGGTTTGTGCCCCGGTCCGGGAAGATCCCACATGCCGCAGAACAGCTGGGCCCGTGAGCCATGGCTGCTGAGCCTGCACGTCCGGAGCCTGTGCTCCACAATGGGAGAGGCCACAACAGTGAGAGGCCCACATACCGCAAAACAAACAAACAAACAAACAAAAAAACAAAAAAACAAGGAAAAGCAGGGGGAAAGTCAGTTTTCCAGTGGGTTTTGGCACTGGGAGATTTGACAATTTAGAACCAGGCTGTGACAAGGCTTATAATGCCATAAATAGGTTGAACATCCGTATACACGAGAGCGTTTATGTGGAAGTCTCAGAGCAGGCCTAGCGGCAGGAAAATTACATCTCTGCAGGGATAGGGGAAGGTAAAGAGTGAGGAGAGGAGTGGGAAGAAAGAAAAAGAAAAGTTTTGGAAGTTTGACAGAAGATGACTTCATTTTCACTTTAATTTTGGTTACTAGTTTTCCAGTATAATTTCACAAGTGTTTCTGAACAAAATTAGAGTGTATGGAAATGGGAATTTGTATTTGTTTAATTGCTTTATATAAAATGCATGATACTTAAGTCTTTAAGCAATTCTATTCCTGTCACTCTTCTTTTTTTTTTTTTTTTTTTTTTTTTTTTGCTGTACGCGGGCCTCTCACTGTTGTGACCTCTCCCGTTGCGGAGCACAGGCTCCGGACGCACAGGCTCAGTGGCCATGGCTCACGGGCCCAGCCGTTCCGTGGCATGTGGGAACTTCCCGGGCCGGGGTACGAACCCATGTCCCCTGCATTGGCAGGCGGACTCTCAACCACTGCGCCACCAGGGAAGCCCTCAATCTCTTTTTTGAAAGATTTTCCTGTGCAGCTCTTTTGTGTTTGTTTTGACATCTTCTAGAATCTAAGTGTTTTGTTCTGTTTTTTGTTTGTTTGTTTGTTTGTTTTTCCTTAAAGGACATAGTTGGAGAGCTGGTAAAGCAAAGATAGAGTCAGCAGTATATAAAATTATCTTGTTAAAATATTTCTAGTTACTGTATGTTAGAGAGAGATAGCACTTAGCTTTTCTTTAATGACATATAATAAAAAGAAAAAAAATCACACTGCAGTAATTATTTTTTTTCCCATGAGACAGCATAGTTGAGTTAGGTGTTAAAAAGAATCATGCATTTAGTTTAATCTAGTTCTGCACCTGTGGAGAACATATTATCTCATAAACAATAAGCAATTATAATAATGTAATATTGATAACTGTAGAGAAAAATCTATTATCAAATTTTATGTGAATGAAATAAAACCATACCAGAAAGGGAATTTATTAGTTACTCTTATATCATCTAAAATAATCCTTACAATTATACTGGATGAAATTGAATATACTTAATAACATATTTACAAATTAAGTGAAAATTTGGAGTTGAAATTTTCTATCAGAGATGATAAACATGTACTCTGTGGATGTAGCATGGATATTAGAAATGTTCAGTTTGGTCCACAGCATTGCTTTAAAAAATGAATTTGAATGTCTTCTGAGAAGTCATTCACACTCAGGTTTGCAGGAGTCTCTATCCTTCTTCACTAATGTTGCCTGCCAGGGTCTGTATAGACATTAGACTTGCTGACACATGTATTTTATAGCTTGATAATATGTTTGCTTATTTCTTTTTCTTTGTTGGAAAAAAATGTGAGAAAGGAAAAGATTGATCACTACTTTTATATATTTTTAAATCATTCTTTCCATCAAACGAAAATTTTAAAAATATGTGGCATATGTCGTCACATTACATACAAACTTAAGTGGATTTTTTTTTCCAGTTTGCTAATGAGCAATGGCAATAAAACTCCAAGAAAAAGTAAGCTACTCCCTAGGCAGCAAGCAATGATCAGGATCAAAGTGCTTGTAATAAATTTGCTGAAAATATAATTTATCCTAGCATCCGTTTAGATTTTTGGCAACTCCAAGTCTACCTTCTTCCTTATAAGCTTTGTCTTGCCCAATTAGCTTTCAATGGTGCTTGAAATGCTCACTGGAAATGCCTTATGTTGACCTGTCCATTTTAATCAAGTTAAATATTACCTGGGAGGAAGATATATTAGCTATCACTTAGGCACAAATTAGTCTATCTGAACCTATTACTGCACATTATCAACCAGGATAAAAGAGGGCCTTCGGGCTCTTGAAATCATTCAAATGCCAGACCATGGAGAGGCATGGTACACTTGGTAGAAAACCATACAATATAAATCCATTACTCTTATAACCAGTAAGTATATATGGTTGTGTTAAATCCTATATCATTTTATTCTGTAGTCCAATGCAAGTAGGAGAAACCACAGATTTAAAGAATTTAATAGAAGTAAAAATTCAATTATGAACACTTCATCCAATTTAAATTTTAACAGTTGTTATATTTTACCTGCAGAAAAAAATCTTGTTTCCTGCAAAGGCACTATATTATAGTCCTTAAGAATGGGGGGAAAAAGTAAATCTATAAGGGGGTATTGATGGGGTGCTAAAGTGCTCAATTTTATTGTCCCTACTAAAATATTTTTTTACTGTAGGACAGATCATCATCTTAGCAAAAATTAATCAGGAAACAAAGAAAATACTACTTTACTGAATGTACACATTAGCTCTAAGATACATCTGAAATTCAGAAGTGTGAAAAAATGTTTATAATATAACTGAAGATGGAGTTCTTAATAAGGAGTTCCAATTACTTGCCTTGATTGGCCAAATAAGAAGGGAGGTTTTGTGGGCAGTTACTTTTTAGTATCTGGGGAGTACAGCAGCTCTTCTGAACCACAGTTCTGTGGGAGAATTGAGCTCCACTGCCCTAAGGCATTATATGCATTGTATTCACTTCTCTCTTATTCATCAAGAATGTGTTAGCTAAATACCATGCTTGAGAGGATTACTCAAATAATTTTCTATAAAACTTAATTCTCTTGTGGAATATCAGTTGAAAAGGTTGGAGTATTGGGTTATTGAAGAAAGGATTGGTTCCAGGTGCAGAAAAAAAAAAAATCTACATTTAACAAAATGTACCTCCTGGGTAAAATTACTTTATCAGTTTGCTTTATTATTATTATTATTACTATTCTTTACCACATAATTGGGAAAGATAAGATAAAGGTAGTTAGAAGATCATGGGGAAATAAAGGTTTTCTCAGAAATGACCATTATCCGAACTTGTAGATACTCTTCTATTCAGAGACTCAACCAACCCAGTAGATAACTAGACATTTATTATAGTATCTGAAAAGATTTTTTTCCAAGTAGACTACATGCTATTATCTAAGATGAAGTACAAACTTAATCAAAGTCTTAATTTCTAATTTGAGAACACAGCATTCTGGTAAACGGAGTAAGCCATAATCTAAGTGGACTCTATGCATTCATAAGAGACCAGGGACTCTTAAGCACAACAGTTTGTTCTGTGAATCAAGTAACATTTAGAAGAACACTGAAAGATTATAAAGGGGAAAAGTAAAGTTACTCAAAGACAGTAATATTCTTTTTTTTTTTTTTTTTTTTTTTTTTTTGCGGTACACCGGCCTCTCACTATCGTGGCCTCTCCCGTTGCGGAGCACAGGCTCCGGACGCGCAGGCTCAGTGGCCATGGCTCACGGGCCTAGCCACTCTGCGGCATGTGGGATCTTCCCGGACCGGGGCATGAACCCGTGTCCCCTGCATCGGCAGGCGGACTCTCAACCACTGCGCCACCAGGGAAGCCCCAGTAATATTCTTTAAGTGATAAAAAGGTATCGACAACTAGCCTTAAATGGAGAGAAAACAAAGAAAAGTGACTTAGAGATCATAATTTCAGTTACCATTACACATTCCCTTAGTCTAAAGAAAGATTGCTGTTTTATGAGAAGTTGAAGTCAAAGCATGGGGAAGAGCTAAGCATATGGACCAGAAAGTCAGACTCTCACCTCCTGAGGATTTATACCCTAAAAGTGAAATAATATTGTCTTTCTTCACCTCGGGGAACTCCATACACACATAGGGAATAGTAGTTTCTATTTAATTGCATGAACAAAACCTCCAAAATCTCTCTCTCTCTCATATACACAAGACTTTTCCTTCTCATTATCCCATTCTGTCAGCCCTCTGTCTATCCATTCCCCCTGCAACTGTAGGACAGTTTAAACTCATATTTAAAAAAAAAAAAGAGAGAGAGAGAGAGAGACGGAGAGAGAGAGAGAGAGAGAGAGAAAGAGAGAGAGAGAGAGAGAGAGAAGACTCGTGCAGTAATGAGCATTAGCAGAAAAAAATTCTCCTCAAATTTAATCAGATTCAACTGGACAATCAAGAAAAGCAGGTGTGAATAAGAATGAATTTGCATTTATCCTACTTTATACCTTAATACTGTAATTACACAGCAATATGAATCTACATAGAGCAAGCATTGGTTAAAATAAACAATATGATTACATGGTTACTCATTTCATTCAATGCAGAGTTGCTCAGGGGATAAAAAATAATTCATCATAAATTACAGGGTAGTTGTATTTCACTTTCACAGTAATTATTTTAGGAATACCTAGGTAGATTTTCATTCATCAAAAGCTCAGTTAGTGAAATGCAGGTATTCCAGAATGAAATGGATTTTAACTTTTAAATTAAATTCAAAGATTCACTTTGACTTTTCTTCTTGTCTGTACCAGATTTCTCTAAAACAGTCAAACAACCAAAATCTCTCTGTTTAACTAACATTCTTTAACATATTAAACTCTGCTATAGTGACAGGACAATGGAAAGTGGACCCATTATTCAAAGACTAGAAACATACTAGCTATTTGGCCTTAGAATTCTGAGTTTCCCCAGCCACGAATAAAGTTTGCATCCATTGTACTCCAAAAGATAGACTGAGGTCAAGACTTACATCTTTCAATTCTATACATTTTTAATGCACAGGTTTGATGTCTAATCAATGGCATTAACAAATACTATAGCAAGTTTGAATGTAGTGCTGAAGGTAAAATAGAGGGATCAGAAGATTCAATCACAGAAATGGTAACATTAGGCAGATAAGCTAAAGTGGCTCACATGGGTGATAATAATGATGTCGTCACTAAATGTACAAGCTATTAAAAGTAGTGGAAATATCAGTCAACATCAGTCATCTACCAAAAGTTTTTTTTAAAAAATGTATTTTTGAAATTAAAGAATTGGAACCAAATGCTGAATAAGGAAATTACTCTGGACTAATAAATCTTTTATTGATTCATTGTTTCTTGTAATTCAGTGTAATTACTGTGAATATCCAGAAAAGGTAGGAAATGTGAAATAGGTGAGAAAAAGAAAAATAGTGCAGATTTATGTGAAATTGGTTATTACCAAAAAATGCACTTGTGCTACAACTAATTTATTTAAAAGTGCAGCCAGAGTTCTATTATTACATATGTTTATAAATTTATAAACATAATTCTGTAATATATCTTTCTATTTACAAAGCTGTCTGTATCTTTCCATGTTTCCAACTCTCACATCTATTATCCATCTACTTATCTCTCATCTACTGTATTATTTATTGTTCCATATCAAATAATCCAAACAGAATAGCTTAAAACAACAAATATTTATCAAACAGTTTCTGGGATCAAGAATTCAGGGGTGGCTTAACCAGGTCGTTTTGGCCAAGGTGTTTCTTGAAGTTGTAATCAGGATGTCACTTGGATAATTCGCTTCCAAAATCGCTTACTGACATGGCTGGGGGCAGGGAACCTCAGTTACTGGTTACATGAGACCCTTCATAGGGTGCTTCTGCCCTCCTATGCGGTGGCAGCTAATGCACCCCAAAATGAGGATCTCAGAGAGAGCAGGTGAGGAGGACGTCTCAGTGCCTTTTGTCCCCTAGTTTCCAAAATAGCACATTGTCTTTTCAGCTCTATTCTGTTTGCTAGAAGTGAGTCATTAAGTATAAGCCACTCTAAAAGAGAGAGAATTAGGTTCCATCCCTTGAAAGGAGAAATATCAAAAAATGTATGGGCATATTTTAAAGCCACCACATCTACCGTCTATCTACTCAGATCTCACATCCTACCCTCTACCTACTTACTGTCCTTCCTTTCTTCTTATGTCTCATAAACTATCCACCATTTACCTCTCTACCCATCTTCCCATCTTCCTATCTCTCATCTACCATGCCCCTAACTTCCTTTCTCTTTCTCTCTCTCTCTCAAGAGAGAAAGGAAGTATGCAACTGAGGGTTTCATAGGAAAAATATCTGAGAAATAAAAGTATAAAATAAACAAATAATCTACGATCTCTGATATTTGCAACATAAGTTTGGGCAAGTGGTGAAGTGAAACATTTAGGCACATGTTTAAAGAGGCAACTTCTGGTATTTTGGAACAAAGGAAAAGGAAAACGTGACCCATATTATCTTCATGTCTCTTTCCAATAATCTTACTAAAGAGATGGAATATCTGGCCACTGGAGCTTTATGCCATTTATATGTCTCTTTGGGTGATGAAGCAACTTCTCACGTACACCCAACAACAGGGAAAACATGTACTATTATGTCAAAGGAAAAGGTACATTCATGTTCTCAAATGACGTACAAAACAATACCAAAAACATGATGGTTTAAACATTTAACATATACGTCATCAATCTTATATAAACATACGGTGTGATAAAACTGAGAAAGTTCATGGAAACACAAAGGAGTTAGTCAATTATCTTGGCCATGGAAGTGGAGAGCGATATACAGAGAAGTGTTCATAAGGTTTTAATACTTGATCTCTGAAAAAAGAATGAGTGATACAGGGAGGGAAAAGGTATCCAATCAGAGAGAGTAGCAGAAGCTTGGAGGAATGCATGTCCATGGAATGTCATCATGGTGAATAGTGTGGCTGGCAAATAGAAAAGTAGGCAAACATGCTAAGAAGTAGTCCAAGATGTTTCTCAACACTTGATACTGGGTATTCTCAATTTATTTTAGATGGTGATTGAAGAATTTTGATCACTTCTGGCTCTGCCTGTTACTGAAGAGACACATTACTTGTCATGGATTCAATACAAAAGAGAAGTTGGGGAAACAGTTAATCAATAAAGTTAACAGATATCGCAAATAAATACTGTGATAGAGCATGTCCTCTTTTGTGGCATTTATTTTATTTTATTTACTTATTTTTTTTATTTTTTTTTTTTTTTGCGGTATGCGGGCCTCTCACTGTTGTGGCCTCTCCCGTTGCGGAGCACAGGCTCTGGACGCGCAGACTCAGTGGCCATGGCTCACGGGCCTAGCAGCTCTGCGGCATGTGGGATCTTCCCGGACCGGGGTGCGAACCCATGTCCCCTGCATCGGCAGGCAGACTCTCAACCACTGTGCCACCAGGGAAGCCGTTTTGTGGCATTTAAATATAATTTTAGAATTTCATATGGAGGTTATATGTAAATTTAATACAAAATAAAATTTTTAAAGGTGATATTTTTTCCCTGAAAAATTCACATAGTTCATAACAAAATCCCATCTTCTTCTAAAAAGAAAAACAGCAAAGTGCTTGAGAGTTTACAGTGGCGTACGAGAATATGCACAGATCATATATTTGTCTTACTTCAATTTGTCAAATGTAAACTAACCAAACATTTACAATCACTATGGTTTTTGGTGTGTCTATTCCTTCCACTAAGTTTTATTTTTCTTTCCTTATAGGTAGAAATAAAAAGTTTCCTTTCATATTGAAAGGAATTTAGTATTTTGGCTGGCTAGCTGAAGCCTTTAAATGTGAAGAAACTAAGATATTCTGTGCCCTTCTAGGACTTTCCACCAACTTTGATCTGGTCTCACATTAGTATGGGCTGTCAGAAAAACACTTTTTATTCTAGACCCAAGTTATTAATTCTGGTGGCACATTAGATCACTCAGGAAGCATTTAAAATATACCAGTGCTTGGGTCCCATCCCAGATCAATTAAGACAGAATTGGGTGAAGGGATATAGACATTAAAAAGCATTTCCTATGTGGTTCACTCATGCATCTTGGAATTAGAACTGTTTCTCTCTATCTTTCTTGATGTTGTTTTGTTTACATGTAAGATAGACTTTTACTTTCCTTGAATAGAAACCATCCCTTCTCTATCTTTCTGTTACCAGTCTCCCAAACACATGTGTGCTTTATTACCTAGGGAGCAAGCTGTGGCTTTTGCCAGCCATTTACATTTCCATCTTCTAATCAGCATCTGAGTGCTGGCAAATGGCCCTAGACTTCTTAAAAATAATATGGTCTCAAGTATTTCTTGTTAGATGGTCATATGACTACACCACTGAGGCCACTAATGTCAGGACTAGGTGTCAGGACCAAAGCCAAAGCTAGCTAACTGTAATACGGAGTACAGCTTGGAAGACTTAACAATAAAATAAATTCTCATCAACCGGTTAGCTCAAGCATGTCTGTATTTCTTCAAACCCCAGAAAGTGTAATACTGCACCAAACACATTTCGATCAGTAGTATTTGAAGCTCTTCTAAACGTTATGAGCTATAACATTTCCCCTACAAAGAATTAACAGTGTTTTATGATTTTGTAAAAAGATGTAACTCTATTTTTCAGATGGCCTGGAACATATGTATGTGTTCAGAATTATTTATTCCTGTGGTTCTAAGACTTTTGCTCTTTACTGATAAAAATATTGAACGTCCGGAATACTGAGTTGCACGCAACCATTGCCTGAGCTGACATTAGGTTTTTTTAATTTGGTTTTTAAAATCTTAGAAGCGTCTGATTTACAGGTTTTCTGTATCTCTTTTAAGATTCCATGCTTTTTCTCAAAAATACTTCTGTGTATGAAGCATTAATTTAGGTATTTGTGATACCTTAGCTGATAGTTCACCTGGTATTATTTCCTTGGTGATGATTCCAAAAGTCTCAACTCTTAGTTACATATTAAAAACAAATGACCAGTAAGCATTTGTCAATATTCTTCTTACATACTGTCTTTGTATTCTTGTCACCCAATATAGTTCCAGAATTCAATGGGTACACAGCAATTGTAGTATAATGGCTGACTGAATGAAGGAATGAATTTCTACAGTCTTTTTCTGAGACCCATAATTTTAATAATTCCTGAATCTTTATTTGATGATATTAATCTTCAAGCCCTCAACCTAGATTTCTAGATAGACCTTAGTTTTACAGCTAGTAATATTTGTTCTTCCTCCTTGTACTATCAATTAATGTAGATGCTAACCAGGTAATGAACTCAGTTTTTGAACCCTCAGGACCAAATTTTATTGATCACAAATATAACACGTTTAAGCAGATATTGATTAACAGGATGCTCAATAGTATGTAAGTTATTCTACCAAAACATAGACTATGTTTGAAAAATTAAATCAGAGACTCTCTTTCAGTTCCTTAAATTACCTGGAATAAACACTTTACAACCTGGCACATACTTCACATTAATGGAATTAGCAAGATTTCCCTGACAGCTTGTCATTAGAGCCCTATCCACCATCTGCCCTACTGCAGTGGGGTAAAGCACATGCGACTTGTACTGAATAAATCTGGGTTACAGCTTGAACTCCCTCACATATCCTTGGTGAACTTAGCCAAATTAATTAGCATATATGCATTTTAATTCCAAGTTATAAAATATGAAAATCCACAGCTATATGCTATACATGTCATAGGAGAACTTAATCATTTAAGTATACAGGAACAACATATATAAACTGTGAAAATACTACACAATGCTTTTATCATCATTTAGAATGTTGTATTTAAGGTCTTTTCTCATAGAAAAATCATGAAGAACCTATGGCTATTTTATAACTTGTTTTATAAATAATTTCCAAAAGCACAAGATATTTTTTAAGATATTTTTTAAATGCCACTTTTTGTTGTAGTCGTTGTTTTTTCTGACATTTTAAAAGTCAGGTGACTTTTTCTTTTTAACTGAAGTTGTTTGGGACACATGATAGTCCAAAATGTATCTTGGATTTATTACTAATACTCAACAAATAGAGAATACTATGTGATGATGCCATTTATAACAGCAATGATATTAATAATTGTGATATTTATTTGGTACTTATTTGTGCCAAGGACTGTTACAAAAATTTTATAAATATTAACTCAATTAATCCTTACCACCCTGTGAAGTAAATATAATTATCCCCATCTTTTCAGATGAGAACTGAGACACAGAAGATAGATAACTTACCCCAGTTCACTATAAAACCTTAATAAGTCATGATATTTTACTGGGTTGCAGCTGATATTAAGTGATACAGGGATTCCCTGATATCTCACAGGATTGATGTGGGGAAAATATGAGAGAGTAGATATAAAGATATAAATTTATAAACTGTTATAAATAGCACACTTTTCCAGACGAAAAAATTGTCAGGCAAATAAGTTAGGGGGTTTCTCCAGAGACAATTTGGATAATTAGTGAGAGAACCAGAACCAGAATCCAGTTTAAGTACTTTCCACCAATCTGGCTCTCAGGTAAAGAAGTGGAAAAATAAAGTAGCCTTTCCAATGGCTGGATATGCAACAGCATAGTACAAAAATCAAGTTTCTTTTTTGGGAAGGGATTCGTGCAGAATGCAGGTTTTTGCTTTTTTAGAAAATATTTTAGCAAATTAATCTGATATATTTTTGTATGTTAATATGATTTTAGTAGTTAAAACTTCCTAAACTTTTGGGAGATGACATTTATGCTTTTGAACATTACTTTTTAAGTATGTATGCCACTCCCAATGGGAATGGTTTACAATTCATAAATGGTTGATAGAAATCTGTTGGGTACTTGATACAGTCCCTTCTAAAACAGTTTTAATTTTC
Source organism: Mesoplodon mirus (assembly GCF_964341445.2). Lineage (NCBI taxonomy): Eukaryota > Metazoa > Chordata > Mammalia > Artiodactyla > Ziphiidae > Mesoplodon > Mesoplodon mirus. The sequence goes on along the minus strand of NC_138982.1, from coordinate 124,427,986 downwards.
ATCTTGCTCTTAACCCTTCTTCAGTAGAGGCATTTTGCAACATTAAAAATATTTATTTAGCTCAAACACAATATCTTCTAGAAGAAACAGAATGTAGGCGATGGTATTGTTTAGGTGATAGTGTCATTTTGTGTGTTTGTGTTTGTGTGACATACAGAAAGAGAGGAAAACAGCTAAAATTTTTCTTAAGGTAATTGTTGTTTGGAAGGGAAAAGAATGTAAACTTACCTAACATAATTAGCATATATATATCTGAGTTAAAAGTCTCTCTGACTTTCATCTTTAAAACGCTCTTCCATAAAATGTACCTAAATTTAATTCGATGGTCTCTGTGATACTAGCAAATTCAATGCTT